>NW_026055686.1:271175-1471175 GCF_023758065.1 Alternaria ventricosa
GAGAGAGAGAGAGGAGGGGGGGGGTTTCTTCTCTTTCCCTCCCCCTCCTCTCTCTCTCTCTCTCTCCGAGATGGGCGCTGGCGGCGTTTGTTACGGATATGATAACCCGACTCGACTCTTCGTTCCCATCTATATCCAAGTTTTTTGTGTGGTTTAGTAGGATTGCGAATTCTATTTTCATTTTTTGAAGCTTGCTTTCTGGTCGTTGTGTATAGATACTTGAAGTGAGTATGAGGTGGTTGGGCAGTATGCTTGTATAACGAGTATATATATACGGTGTTATTACATCGCGTTATGCCCGCATCTTAACACGTAATTTCTTTACAAGAGGAGATAGCCCAGAGCCCCTATCGCAGCCATTAGGCATGCTAGACCCCCGACGAGGAGTTGCTGGGCGGCACTCTCATCTACAGGGCAACTAACTTGTGGTGTCGGAAATCGTCCAGCCTCAACCAGCATCTGGTACTGATCAGAGCAGAGACTTGCCGTCAAGGCCACCGCCATACTTGTCGCGCTTGCAGCGTCAATCTTGACCTGGCAAGGAGTCGGGGTCACGGTTGAATTGTCCAAGACTGCACACTGCTCACCACGGCCGTAGTCACCTCCCGTAATCCTCTTAGTGCCCGTGATGTTGAAAGCCATCCCCTGATCCCCAGGGCAACTCTGGTCATTTGTGGCATCAACAAGATTGACATCCTGCGCAGCCTTCTTGGTAGTAAAAATAAGCGGCAAGCTCTCCACATGGCCAGACAGGCTTCTTTCTCTCGCGTAGTCATCATAGGTACAGTTATCCCAGTACACGGTCCAGAATAAGATCCATTTGCCTTCGGTGTTGAGTCCCTCGTAGTGGCGGTACAAGTACTCCGGGCCGTTGTTGGACGTATCTGTCCAGTTGAGATATTCGTTGTTGTAAGCGTCGCTGAAGCTGCCTTGATCGATGATGGATCCATTGGTTGCGTTGTGGACTTGGAACTTAATCTGCATTCTGAGTAATGAGGCAAGGTGTGGGTGTTGAACGGCAAAGACGATGGGGAAATAGGGCCCTGGCGCGTATGTGTCGTTGCGTGGAAAGACTAGGTCCACTTCCACAACGCCTGAGGTATCGCTGGCAGCCGCATCAACAGCTCCAAGCAAGGAAACGAACAACCAGGTGATGCAATTAAAAACCCGCATTCTGGGGGCGAGGAACGACCGGAAGGCTGCCGGGAAAATGAAATTGAAGAAGAAATCGTAGCAAAAGCCCGTTAAGTAATTCAGCAAAGTTGAGAAGCCACAGTACAAAGGACGAAACTCGCCCAGGGGAACGACATTTGTACTAGGTATTGGAAGGATCAACGGATGCTAGGAACAAACCTGAACAAAGCTCTATACCTGATAGAACGATAGACGTGCGGTCGGGTACAATAGTCCAAGTTTGGGACAGGATTGGATGTAGCTCGCCAGGGGCAAGGACCTACTTAGGTGCGGCACGGGTTCCAAAAGGGTAGGCTAGCGGGGGTTGATGCCGTGAGAGCCGCGTCGCCACATTCTTTTGGTCATCGCACTGGAGCCTAAGGTTCTTTTCGCGGGTAATTTTGGTTATGTACGTTGGGGGTTTGGATAGTCGGTAATGATGGGTTGCCAAGTTCCCGAGGTTGTGTGAAGTGGCATCATGGTGGTTGTTAGATGCCTAGATGATTCTTGGCATAATCACATATTGCCTTGCTTCCTATAGTGGTTAGCTTCTGAGATTATTCCAAGGTTAGGTAGCTTATGCATACATCCGGCATCGATTGCAATGGCCGTCTTTGTGCTGAGTAACCTTTATCAGCGAGGAAGTATTCGGCAGCTCTATTGTGGTGATTGGGACCAACACTTCCTTTATGCTTTCCTTAATCACCCCTTTTTTTCAAGTCTGAAGATATAGCGATACAGCATGCCGCGGTACGAAGTAGAGTGTCTGAGTTCTCTGCTTTTCATCACTTTAGTCGCACCGTATAATTGAATGTGGAAGATGATTGTTTCTGTCGTTTTGAACCGCGTAAGACGTTCCAATATCCGCTTCCTTGATACTCATTCCTAGAATTGAGTGCACTCCTCGCAATGCCATTCATTATGGTAATTCACAGCCCCGCAGTCCTTACAGATCCAGCCTTGATTTGACGTGATGTAGATTGTCGCTTCGCAGTTTTGTTGACTCAAGTATTGTTCGTTGTTGGGTTCAATGCGGACTCGTTGCTGGGGGTAGGCTTGATGCGACAGTGGGGAAATTTATGTGTGCGTTTTGATTTACTATAACACAGTCCGCATTCGGAGTAATGGCAAGAGACTGCCTAGGTAGGGGTTAAATACGTAGCGTTTTGTGGAGTCGTTGTTCATGCGTCAGTAGCAGATATCGCCGCGGGACTTTTATATTAATTCGTTTCCAACATCGAAGGTTTGCTAGTCCTTCCAGGAAGAGAACATTCCAAACCTGCGAAGCCATCTTCACACTACAATTTCAATTTGTAACTTGGATGATCGGACATAGACTAGATCCTCCCATGAATCACGTACCAGTAGTTCAAATCCCTACTCTGACTCCTTGAATCCCTCATACTATCGTAGGTGATAAATAGATCCCAAATGCATGATCCAAAACCTGTACCGCTATAATCTCCGTCATTCCTCTGATATACACCACCTGGCTCGTCAGAACACCCTAAATTGAAATGTCCACAGACGCGCGTCTAGCAGCTCTCGAGGCTCTCGTCCGTGAGAACCAAGAAAAGGTAGAGGAACTAGGCCATACGAACTGGCTACTCAGTAACCAAAACATCAAGATGCAAGAAGAACTCGCCAAGTTGGAAGAAAAGTTACGTACCGAGTATCCCGACTTCGATACTAGGCGTGTCATCCATTCAAGCTTTCAGACCAATCCCTCGCCACCTCTCCATGATCCATCCGTCGCTAGAGATGTCTCTCACGCTCGCCCACAGCTACTTCAGCGTCCACCACCGGGACCGTTATGGACACCATTCTACCTAACCGCCCGCGACGCCCCACGACTATATCTAGAGTTTGTGATACCAGGTTCCAAAGGCGAGACATTGGAGTTAGCCGTAAACAACATAGATCTGGCCTTTATATTACAGCAGACATTGCGACGGAGAGGGTGTGGCGAAGCGACGACGAAGAGGGGTGTCGAGGATTTCCTAGAGCAGCCGATGATGAAAGTAACGTGGACGGGCAGAGAGGGAGAGTTTGGGAATCTGACCTAGTCCCGCGAAGAGGTTGAGTTGTAATATATCTTGATATGAGAACTGGAGTCTATGAAGAAGGAGTATTTGGTATCTCAACGCCGACCTATGCATATTAGAACCCCGACGTTTAGTCGTCTTTGTGCTTTTCGTCAAAAGCGAGCATGAGGCCCATGGCCCGCTCGTATGTCCACATTGTAACAGCGCTGGCCGGCGCAGCTTTCAGAAGACTGACCGTCAACCCACGGTACATGCCTCGTCTACCTTCATGCTTCCATATATGCGCAATAGTGCTGATGACGCCGGTATATGTCGGTATGTTCCGATGAACGTATCGCTCGCGCATCGGCCCTTGGACTTGTAGTCGCTTGCGCGTGGTATCGAGCGGGTAGACGGCTGTCTTGGAGAGAACGCTCGCGATGACACCGGCGACGGCATCTGAGCTTCCGAGTGGCAGTGGTACGGGAGAAGAGGCGGTTATGGGCTTCAAGCTTTCGTAGCTAGCGAAGAAGAGGCCCATGTACGGCACAATCTGGCTCACGCCTGCGCCGAGGCCGCGAAAGAAGCCCCTGGGTCCTTCATGCTGCGCGATGTGCTTGACAGACGCGATGATGGAGGTATAGACGCGATCTTTGCCTTGCGCAGCGAACCGCGTGCGAAGAAGATCGAGCGGGTATGTCGCCGTCGTCGCAGCAGCACCCGCGCTGGCTCCGCTGAGGAAATTGGCGACTGAGCTAGGAAGCGTATATGGCGGCGGAATCGTCTCTAGCCAATGCGATATGTACGTGTAGGCAGAGAACTGGGCGCTACCGTACGTCAAGTACATGAGCTCCGCCGGTATGTTGCCCTTCCATAGCCCCGTGACACCCTCTTCGCGAAGAATCTGTTTGAGGGTGCCCAATGTTCCTTTGTAGACGGGCCCTTGGACATTGCGAACGCTGAACGGGTCGGAGAGCGAGTGGATTTGGAGTTGCAGACGGATCTTTATGACGTCGAGGGGAGCTATCACGAAGCTGTCGCAGTGTCAGCCATGTGCGCGAACATGGGGGATTGAACGTACCGCGACACCAGGCCTGCCACCGCACCTGCGACGACAACCTGTCGCTGGGAGCCCTGTCAGTCATATTAGCCCTGCCTCTGCCAGCATATTGTGTCGGTAAACAGTGAAGATAGACAAGCTCCTACCTCATGCTTCAGCTGTGCGACACCCTCAGACATGCGCCCAGCGCGTCGATTGGGACACGTGCTATTTTCGCGCGCCTTATTAGCTACCCACCGCCGATACTCGGTAGGACACCTGTGATTGCAAACGTGCCGGGCAAAGGGTAGTAGAGACCTCGGTTTACGGGTTGATTGTTTCCACCACGCTCGCTCCCTGGCGTTGAAAAGCAAGGAACCCCGCCGTGTCCCGTCACTGCCAACAGCTGCGGCCGACCATGTCTTTCACCATCACCACCAGAATACCGCTACGGAGTCTGAGATCGCAAGTCGCCACTTCTCGCAGGACTACGCTTGCTGTTCAGAGACGGTGTTTCTTCTTCAACTCGTTCTGGCGATCACCTAAGCCGGCCGAGCATGCTGATTGGAGCCCCGCTACACATGGCCCTTTTCGGCCAACCAAACGCCAGGAACAGCTGCAGCAGCAACAGGAGCAAGAGCTGAGACAATCGAAAGAGCAGGAACTTCTCGTTCATGATGAATCCAACATCGGCCAGCTTGACGGTAGCCCAGCGAAGAGGATCGCTGTGAACATCGATGGAGAGCCCAAGATCTTCGACGCTGCGTTCCTTCGTGACAGCTGCACGTGTACGCAATGCATGGACCCTGACAGCAAAAACAAGCGCTTCCAGACGTCAGATATACCCGAAGATCTAGAAGGTAGCTGCAAGACAGTAGTTGATGAAGAGAAGGGAGTCTCTATCGAGCTTCAATGGAAGACAGACGTCAAAGGCTTCGGTCCGGAGCACCGCACACGGCATTCCATCGACTGGCTACGCCGCGCATTCAACACAGAGATTGAGCTACGTGGCGGAGTGCGACACGATGACAGAGTGTTCTGGGACAAGAACAGGATCGTGAAAGACAACAAATGGCTCGACTACGACACCTACATGTCCAAAGACGAAACCCTCTTCGAAGCCCTCACCCATCTGAACCGCTACGGCCTCCTCTTCATCAAAAACGTGCCCGAATCCGAGGAATCCGTCGTAGCCCTTGCCTCCCGTATCGGTACCCTCAAAGACACTTTCTATGGCCGAACATGGGACGTCCGCTCAAAACCCAAAGCCGAAAACATAGCCTACACGCCCGACTACCTCGGTCTCCACATGGACTTGCTATACACATCCAACCCCCCGCATCTGCAACTCTTGCACTCTCTCCGAGCCCGCACACCAGGTGGCGAATCTTTCTTCTCAGACTCCTTCGCTGCAGCACATCAACTCCGGCGGCAATCCGAGGGCCACTTCAGAACGTTGTGTACATTTCCCGTGACCTACCACTACCACCATCCCACCTACCATTACCACTTCACCCGGCCAGTGATTGAGACCTTCGCCTACCCTAATTACAGCGACCCCGCCAAGGTCGCCATCCGCCGCATAAACTGGTCTCCACCTTTCCAGGGCCCGTTCGAAGCGCGAATTGGCAGCGGCAACTCGACGTCCCTTCGCTCCTTCATTGCTGCTTCGCATGCGTACGAGAAGCTGCTTAGTGCGGAGGAGAATTTGTATGAGTATAGGTTGAATGAGGGGGAGTGTGTCATCTTTGATAATAGGCGGGTGTTGCATGCTAGGAAGGCTTTCGATGCTACAAAGGGTGAGCGGTGGCTGAAGGGGGCGTACGTGGATGACGATGTTTTCTTCAGTAAGCTGAGAGTGCTGGAAGAGAAGTTTGAGGGGAAATGGGTCGCTGAGGGTGTGGTTAGGCATGCCGTGAAATGAAGGTGGGGGTGTTCAGTAGTTTAGGTTGCGCAGTATGGATATGGCTGTGCTTCGGAACTGGGGTCTCTTCTTGAATCAGTCAATTGTCAGCATGCGTGGAAGCTAACACCCATGCCCCTTGCACTATAGAAAACAGTTCAGTCTCGAAAGCTGTGAAGACGGAGTTGGGGTAGCCTTTGGTTACCATCCGACTCCAATGCATAGTCAGTATCAAGACGGCGTCATGACGCAAAAAGAACCCTTCTTTGCGATTCCTGGATAACGTGCTCCTGAGCATGACCGATGATGCTTTCCACCACAATGCTCTTATCAATATTTAGCACGAGTGATTTCCAGTTCGACACCCTCGTTCAGACCGCTCTGTACCCGCTTTCCAACACTCATCACTGCCTGTTCCAATCTCGTCGGATCGAAATCCCCGCAGCCCACATGGAGATGTACAGACCGCACTGCAGGAAAGACTTGCGACAAGGAATCGAGCCTGCACTCATGCAGATCCGCAACGAGGCTCTCAGCTTCTCTTAAATAGAACGTTATGCGGACCGTGCGGATGATATGACGTTCCGTCGCATCAAGCCCGAGCATGAGAGTGTGGTATGACTTGAGAAAATGGGGGAAGCAGAATGTGTTGAGCGAAAAGGGAAGGAGCTTTGCTTCGTCGTAGACCTTGCGGCAGACGCGCAGGAGAGCGAGATCATTTCGATGCGTGTATGTGGCTTTGAAGGAATGTACCCAGAGGGCGTACGTGCGTTCGCCGAGGACGTGTTCGTAGATGTGGTTTCTGATTTCTCCGGGTAGGCGTAAAAGTGGGGACTCGGCAGTGTTGCGCATGTATCTGTTGATGTTAGCTTGGCATGGTGAATGGCTCTTACACACCTGCGGTGCAGTGTTTCGGTACTTACATGAGCAAGCGTGCGTCGGCTGTGCGTTCCATATCCGTCGTTGTCGGCTACTCAGAGTGTCGAAGTAGTATAGCACGGGGAAAGATGTGGGGAGCACAAGGTTATTCACATAGCCAGGACTACTAAGGGACGGCCAGGGTCTATTACGCTAGCCTCAAGCAGATCGCTCGCTCACCTACCCCAGGTGCCCAGGTGCCCAGGTGCCGCTCACGGTGTTTCCCGAGCTAAAATCCGGAAGCCACGCTGAAGTGACGAGCAAGTGTCCGCGCCTTGAGACAGCATCATCAAGACATGTGCAACGAGATCAGTCTATTTCACTATCCAAACATGCTAACTCAGTAACCCAACTACATCCAACTTCTTCTTCCCATCCCCATCATCGACGGCCATGATTTGCTTTACTCGGGCCTGGACAGTCATAGCTTCCTAGGTACTATCACCACGGTTTTAGTCGTACGGTCCAAATAATTCCTGAGTGTTCTCACAAGCGCTCGAAACTCATCACACTGCTGTTTATTTGATATCAGTGGCTCCTCAACATAAACAGTTCGTAATCCGCGCAGCCCGCGCAGATAAAGAGAACCACAGATGATTTGAGACTTCCCACTCGAGTACCAAGGCAGAGTATGTTCCCATGCGTTGAGCTGTACGGTCTCGATTTCGTCGAGCTGTGAGGGCGAAAGTCGCATTTTGAACGTCTGAAACTCGAGGAGAGTGTTGAAAGAGAAGACGTTCAGTGCGATATATGCTGACTTGGCAGTCTCATGGTAGGTTTGACTGCAAGCGAGTAGTAGACTGAGCGGATGTCCGTTGACGCGACCATCGCCCTGGACTCTGTAAACACGACCGCTTAGTACGTATCTAAAGAAAGCACGAGACGTTAGCATAACTCGTTTGTATTGCGATGGGCAAGGGTCTCCGCACCCGTAGATTTGGTTCCGTAGCTCAGCTGGAAGACGCAGAAGGGGTGACGAGTCGGCGTTGCGCGAAGTACTGGAGGGGTCGGTCAGCTGGCAGACAGACAGACAAGACGGTGCTGTGTTACATGTCGGAGCCCCGACTTTCAGGTTTGACCATTACAACGTTTTGAGTTTCCTTTGTAGTAGCGAGAAGATGGAGAAAACCGGTAAAGGTGTTGAGCAAGTCGAGGTCTCGTAATAGAGATAGTGCGGTGGAGGAGATGTGGTCAATGTATTGATTCTGACTGAGGGAGGTGGTGGCACAGACTAACGCCCGCTAGTGTTGTTTGAGTGGAGGGGAGAGCCCTGGAGAACGAACCTGGAAGGTACGACCAGACAGCGTCGCTCCTTCCAATCTCCAGTGAATCCAAGAACTGGGTAGATGATAGTGAATCGAGATGTGGTTTGCAGTATACATACTCGAAACCTTAATAACTAGACAATCACTAAGCTAAGGTATACTCCTACCCTAAATGTTCTTTGTAGAATGCCATTAATGTTGATTGGCTTGGAACATGGCGCTTCATTCGAGTCAGAATGAATAGCTGACCTGTCTTCGCGAGATGTACCCCCGTAGGCCGGGTTGGGGTATATTCGGAAGAGCGTCTCATTGCTAGCTCCGAGAAGACCGAGTGGCAGAGTATTCGAAGTGGCACAGCGTCATGCTTTCAGGTATCGTACTACCATGTGCTCCATTCCCGGTACCGCGATGCATGCGCCGAGGGGACTGAAGCTTCTTAAAGGCGAAGCCCGTTCGCCCATTCCCGCGGGATGTATAAGGAGCTCTTCGCGTCATGCTCGAGGAAACCTTTCCACTCTTCTTCGGCGCGGACCAGAGGCTCCATGTGTCTTCAAGAGCGAGTGCTAGTGTCCAGAATTCTTCGGACACAACCCATCGCGTATTCCCGTTTTCGCATTGTCGACTTTAAGACACTACGCAGTGCCACCCGTGCCTGTCTTGGGTGCCATCTTTAATCGCACAAGCAAAGTATATTGCGAGTCCAATTTGAGACCTTCAAGCTGCGGCCTGTTGTTTTTTCTTCTTTTTATACAAGACGGCTTTATGTCTCTTCTCCTCGAACCCAGCAGACTCCCCTCGGTGCCCTTCCATCCAACAATTCTGGCAATATAAATCACCGTCACAGCCCAGGCATTTCAGTGTCGCATCGTCTTGACAGATGATACACCATGTGTCGATCTCGTCATCGACCTGCTTTTGTAGATTGGTAGACACCGGCGGCTTATTCCTGGGTGCGAACGATGGGGCGGAAGGAAGGCCGAGAGAATCTGTTTGTGATGGTGAAGGTGCTGCTAGAGCGGCCAGGCGTGCTGTAAAAGCGTCCTCGATTGCTTGACTGCTGGCAAAGTCGTCTTCGGGGAGGGTATTCGGTGCGGAAGGCAGTGTGAAACCGCTGTCTGTGGTATCTGCCGTTGATGTATCTTTCTGGTCTCCTGATTCTGACCTGTCGTTTTCTGAGGGAGGAGAAGGCGGATCGTATTTTTTGCTAATCTCCAGTTCTGCCATGACCCTCGCAATCACATCGTCTGCCTCGTCGTCCTCGGTTCTCTTCTTGCCGTCTTCATCTTCCTCATCTGCACTCTCTGTGTCTTCCCTGGCTCTACCGACCTCCCCACTTCCAACACTGATTTCAATGCTCTCCCAGTCCGTCAACTCCTCCTTCGATGGCTGCTCAGATTTTGTACGCCCACTCTGCAGCCCTTGTGCCCTATTATTCACCACTTCCGGGAGTATCTTGCGCATGTCTTTCAACAGCTTTCCAACATCTTGTTGTTCTTCCCTGGACACATCCCAATCCTTCCGATCGCCGACGGCGCCGTTTAGCTCACCCAGTAGCTCTTCTAGGCTCTTTTCATCTTCCTCGTTAAACTCTACATTCGAGCCTCCTACGCCTTGGGCTATCCCTTCCAGGTAGCTCGGTGCCCCTGGTGCTGCAACCGGTGCGCCGGCATCATTCGTGGACGTTGTACGCGACGGCTGTGGCGAGCTCGAGGGAGACGCGCTACCAAGACGTGCGAAGCGAGCGGCGAGGTCATCGGTGGGTTTGGGAGGATTCCTAGGCGCTATCGAAGCGCTATAGTTGGTATCCAGGCTGACGGAGGATGTCTTGAGTGCATTGAGGCGGGCAAGGAGGTCGTCGTCTGTTGAGGTAGGTTCGGGCATCTCTGGATGATGGGCGATCACTCCGGTGATGTGTGGATAAGGACTGTGGATGTCTAAGTTATAGCGCCTACTGGACGCGGCTTATGACGCGGTGTTGCATGAAGCTCGAGGCTCGGGAGTGAGCGGAGTTGGCGCGACAGCTGTTGTGGAGCGTGGTGGGGGAGAGGCGAGCTATCCCTGACCGCGCTTCATCTTCACCCAGACAACATGTGCGATACAACAGCTGCATTATTAGATTATGAAGAAACACAGAAACATCTGGATGTAAACTGCTTATTTCCTGCCGTCGAGTCGGCGCTACTAGAGATGGCTGCCAGCGGCCCGTGTCCTCGCATGCGTGACATCCAGCCCCGCTTTCGTCATATCCAGAGCTCCGAAGTCCATCATACAGCTCAACATTGCGTGATCTGACTACATCTTAAAATCCTCCGTAGCTTTCAATCGCCCTGCTATCTGTTCACCTACAGTATACATCTAGCACCATCGCAGCTCCATCTCAATTGAGCATCCACATCTTCACCGGACCCCCAGCACAGCCCTAGATCTACCACCGCCATGGCTCTCGCACCCAAATTTGCTGGCCAAAAGCTCGCCTCCAGTGCTATCCAACCTAAAGCCATCCACACTCTCGAGCTCTGTAAGTACTTCATCCTCAACTGCCGGACCACAACTTCCCGGTCCGTCCCAAGCCGTCCACCAGACTAACAATCAGATCCCAGACCTCGACTACGTATGCCCCTTCTCGGCCAAGATGTTCAAAACAATCTACGAGACCCCTCTCCGCAAGACACTTCTCGAGAAATACTCCGACCGCGTCGTAACCATCTTCCGGCAACAAATCCAACCCTGGCACCCGTCCTCCACCCTCGTCCACGAAGCCGCCTACGCCGTACAAAAGGTCGACAGTTCCAAATTCTGGGACTTCTCACAGAAACTATTTGCCGAGCAGAAAGACTTCTTCGACGTAAGTCTGGTCAACGAAACGAGGAACGCGACGTACAAGCGACTGGCCAAGATCGCCGGGTCTGTGGGTGTCGATGAAGGCAAGGTTTATGGATTGTTGGAGATAAGCGACAAGCCTGGCGAGGATGGGGCACTGAACTCAGGAAACGGGGTTACGGATGATGTTAAAGTGCAGGTGAAAGCGAATCGACTGGCGGGTGTGCATGTCACTCCTACGGTTGTGTTTGATGGGGTTGTGAACAATGAGATTAGCAGTTCGTGGACGGCGGAGCAGTGGGAAGAGTGGTTAGAGAAGAATGTCAAGTGACTACATGACGGTAGTAGTGGGGCAGTTGCGAAAGGAAGATTGTGAGTGACCGCGAGACCCTGGGGGAGGCCAGATCCACAGTCCCCCCAGGTTCGCTCTCTCACCCACGCGAATCTCACCCGAGCCCTTCTACGGCTGCTAGTCTCTTGTATAAAAGTCGCCCATCGATACTCCTACATCCTAGATTCATCTTCCTACTACCAATCTGAACTTAATCCTCTCCAAGCAATACCTAACGGTGATCAACCATCCTCCCTTCTCGCCTCCAAACCAAATCTGATCCATGGATCCATTCTTAACAACACCTACCGGCAATCCAGCCCCCGCGCCTACCATGTCGACCCCTTCAACAGAGTCTGAGGAGTACATACCCGACTTCTCCGAGCTCCCGGACCTAAACACAGTCATCTTAGCAGAAGACAGATATGACTACTGCTTTCATGATCATACAAACCCCTTAACATGGGCACAGGCCAATGATAGAGCCACTTCAATACGAGCTCATTCGACCTGTGTAAGAGCTCTTACTGCCCGGTCACAAGTTCAAATGCTCGAAGAGGGAGCAGACCAGATCATCCAACGTCTCGTACCGAAACCCGAGCGGCGTTTTGCCATTTACACATGGAACTACGACCAGCAGGGCAATTTGAAACAGGCTCCGCACATCACAAAACAAGAGCTGGAGGCGTGGAGGAACCTCAATCCGGAATTGAAGCGTCGCCCTGTTCACACTGAGAGCATGCGGCTGCCAGTCAAGAAGAAGCTCAAGACGAGCCATGATGGACACTTAATGCCGGGATTCGACGAATACACAATAGATGAGCGGAGGGAGGCGCTCAAAGCGACGGAGTCC
Organism: Alternaria ventricosa; assembly: GCF_023758065.1. Taxonomy (NCBI): domain Eukaryota; kingdom Fungi; phylum Ascomycota; class Dothideomycetes; order Pleosporales; family Pleosporaceae; genus Alternaria; species Alternaria ventricosa. The sequence goes on from NW_026055686.1 coordinate 283,502, forward strand.
GGTGCTTCTGCCATGAAGGACGTTCTATGGAGGATTGACCGGCGGAAGCGCGAGCGACTGGCGATAGAGTTGCAACAATCTGAAGTCAAGGTGGAGGTCTTGCAGCAACGTCTCGCTGCCGAAGAGATCAAGAAAGAGAAGGGAAAGATGGGGACGGTGGCCTTGCAGATGGACGATGGGATTGCCCAGAAAACGGGAAGGACGAACGTGTTGGCCTTGAGAACGAAGAAGAGAAAACTGTCGACTTGAAGAGCATGAAGTATCCACGTGGCGATATGGCAGACCTGGAGAGTTGGGAAAATGGGATGGAGGCTGGGTGTCACAGCGGCCAGGTTCGTGGAGCAGAATAACAAGTACGTGGCTGAGCATGTGGAGATCACCGCAACTGGAAGATGGGAACGTCCAGGTTGCATGGTTATGATGCGGGTTTCAAGTCAAAAAGTGATTTCAGAGTGCGATCTCATACTAGCGTTAGTAGAGGCACTACAAAAGTTTGATGAACCTACCTTAAATGACCATGACTTGATGTGATCATCTCGACGCTGTACCTACCCCTTTAAATCGCGTTGCTGTTCTACAAATAGTTTCTTAGACTCTGATCAAAATGTAGATAGTGCGGCGCTGACAAGCCCCTGCTGAAGATACTTTTCGATCATGGGAACAAAGTCTAGGCATTGTCCTTCGGTCCCGCGTCTGGTAATTCTAGGGGTCGGCCAGGAGGAGCAGTCCCTTGACTCGCATTCTTCCCAGGCTAGTGAATATGTTATCTTATATCGATGAATGACATTTCAGTGAATAGGTGTTTTGCCTGTGCACGGAGCACTTCTTTTTGGTCAATGAGTCAAGTCCCCCAGTACCCTCCCCCGCTATTCATATCCCCATTGCCACCGCTAGGAACCAGTAAAGCTCCTTAAAGATCTCGTTATCTCTAATTCTCACCTTGTAGTGTACGGTTGCGGTACGCAGGAGTTGACTCCATCATTCGAGATCGCTCGCTCGGTAAGTGTACAGAAGGCCTCGACAAGTGGAGGATACCTTCCCGCTGAACTCAAGGGTTTACAAATAAGCCCAGAGATCAGTCTCAAGGCTAGCCGTCGCCGAGAGTATCACCAACAATATGTCGGACTACGATAGCATGTAAGTTTTCTCCGATTGCCATTTCTCGATCATAGCTAACTCCATACTAGCACCCAACTCAACCAAGAGAACTCGCCCCTCCTTCAACTCCCAGCAGAGCTTCGAAACCGGATCTACAAGTTCGTTCTGCACGATCACCGCCCCGTATACGTCGATATACCCGCTCTGAGCGATGAGTTCGGAAACTTTGGCCCTAGAGACAACACACGGGGAAAGCAAGCGCTTCTATGCACATGTCGTCAAGTCCACAGCGAGGCCCCGATGATGTATTTCGCGCTCAACACATTCCAATTCGACCTTGACACCTCGCTCATCGAATTCACTAGGAGTCTCACTGCGGAGCAACTCAGCGCGGTCAAGTCTATCGATATGACGGGACAGCTTATGGAAGAGATTGAGATGCGTGCCGAGCATCATAAGAGCGACAGCCCGCGATTGCACCTCGATACGCTGACCTCGCTGCAAAAGGTATCCCTCTACCCTTACGCGTTCCGCTCAACGCCAATAAATCTCGATGTCATTGGAGTTTATCTAAGGGAGGCGACTGGTAGAATGGGTCTGGAGGTCATAGAGGTCAAGAGGAGTTCGAGGTCCAGATCCTGACAGAGCCCTTGATGAGATCCTCCTTGGTAATACCACCGAATGCGTCTTTCCCGTTCAAAGAATCGAGGCCCTTGGGTGCGGAAAACTTCTGGACTCTGCATGTAGTCTGGCAAGGGCCCTTCTCCTGGGGCTCACACTTGCATACTCTAGCATCGCCGTCAGAACTGGCAATATAGTACATCTTGCCCTCGAAGCACGTTCCAGTAGCCTTCATGGTATCGTCGATGTTGTCGCCATCACAACCGTCACCGGAGTCGATGATGAAGGGTTAGGCCTTAGAAACGCTCCAAAGGTTTGGGATAGCGAAGCCAAGTACGGAGTCTGGAAATTGGCACGGAGATCATTCTCGCTCATAGGGTTAGGAAATCTGTCGCTACCATGGACGTCCTTGGACTCTGCGCCAAGGATAAGCTTTCCATCCGTGATGATGTCCCCACTTAAAATAGGAGTGCAAGTCAATCGATCAGCCACCGAGTGAGTGTGTACTATGTAACTGTGAAGATCTTCACACCATCATGTAGCCAAATGCACCAAATGCGGCCACCAATGCTGCCGTACCTCCACCAATTAGTCGCTGTGCAGTGCTCTTCTCGTCAGTTGGACAAGAATTTCCAGGCTTTCGAGTCGCCTGGCAATGGAGCGAGGTCATGGATGCAGAGATGTTCGAAGCAGCAGCCGCATCAATCTTGACGTTGCAGGGAGTTGGGGCCGGTGTAGTGGCTGCCATAGACGCACAAGTCTTTCCGTCATAATCCTCCCAGGTGATAAAATCAGGGACCGCCAGGGTGGCGTCGACGTTGATGGCAACTGCTTCATTGTCGGTGCAATCTCGGTTCGTTGTGGCGGCTACGAGATCTAATTCTGGTGCGGAACTCTTGATGGTGAAGAATGTGGAGCGACTCGTGCGGTTGGCTGCGAGACCACCTCCGAGGAATGCAAGCGAGTCCTCGGTGCAACTGTTCCAGCCCACGTCCAAGCGAAGCGCCCACACGCCCTCTTCGGTGAAGTTCGAAAGGATCTTGACCTCCTGATAAGGCTCACTGCCGGAGAAGTTCGCCCATCTTAGGTGGTAGAACAGGTCTCTGCTAGCTTGTGTTTCCACGTTCGTGACCGTCACGTCTAGCGTAGGATTCAAGAATCGCCCTAGGTCGGGGTTCTGGATGGCGACGATGACTGGAAAAATTTGCGTCGCGGCGTAGGTCTCGTTGCGAGGAAAGACGAGGTCCACCTCTAGCATGCCGGAGGCTGCGTTGACGGCTCCCGCGCAAGCAGCGAGGAGTAAGGCGACCAGCATGCGGACGCCAAGCAGAGACGGTAGATAGGTGGCTGAGGAATTGGGGGCGAAGGTGCGTCGATGTAGTTGTAGACCAGAAGGAGACAGTCGAGAAGTGGAAAAAATATAAGTGGAAGATTTAGGTTACATTGAGGATCGATAGAGTGAATGCAAGGTACCTTGCTGAAGGCGGAAGGCGGCCTATCAAACGACCGTGCAACAATGCTAGCGGCTAATACGTCAATACGCCCCCTTGGCATCCACGCCTTCGCCTCCACTTCCGTCGCGCGAGCCGCGTTCTTGCCGTTCCTCATGTCCACTTCCGGTCCGTTCAGGTCGTGCTCATGGGGAAGCCACGTTCAACGGACCCAAACAACTCAGCTTTAGAGAGGTGACCCAAGACGAAAACACCACACCCACGCGCAGCAACAGTATAGACGAATTGTACAATGAGCTTGCTGCGCAGTGCAACTCAAGGGACTTCAACAACGAGATTGTCTGCCCAGTCCACCTGATCTTCTTTATTCCTCACTCTACTTCCCTTGTCCCTTTGCTTCCTCGTCTTACTATCGCGTGTACCTTCTCTTACAACCTCCTCTAGGATTTCTCTCCCTTCGTCATCCTCGCTAATCAGCTTCGCAGCGAGACTGAAAAGCACAAGTAGCGTCCACGCAGCATCGTTCCCGCAATCGTGCAACCTTGTAGGTATCATACCGACCAGGCGACATAGCGTTCGGAGCGATACATTCCATCCAGGATCGTCAGGCTTGTACATCTCGCGAGCAAGCTTCTGCGTGTCGATGATCGCGGTCACGGTGGCTATGTCAGTTATGCTGATACCCGCCTTGTTCAACGAGAGAAGATCCGAAGGGATGTCGTGGCCAACAAGGATAATCGGCAGTCGCTGTTCGTTTGAGTCATTGACTTTCGATAAGTCATACAGAGGTAGCTTGCGCGCATTACAGCACGGCTCCTTGTCTCCATTGGCGCAGTGAGAAAAGATGTGGTTGAGGACGGCAGCGCGCTCGCTCCATCGCACTTGGTGCACTTGGCCATGGAACAAGGCCTGCAATTGCTTTCTATTCACGCCTACTCGGCCGTACCGGAAGTCGAAAGTCTCTGTGTGGAGGGGCGGGTGAGTATGGTGCATCGGTGTTGAGAAGTGTGAAGTTGTGAGACTCCTCGTGTCGAGTGTGGATGCGTCGATAGCGCTGAAGCGCTTGGGGTTTCCGTGTGCGATATCGAAGGAAATGAATACGGGGTGTGCGTGAGAATTGGGGTTGTCGTGGTTGCGTGCCAAAAGCTGCTGGAACAGGCAGCGCACTTCTTCAAGTGAGATTGGGGGAGGAAACATGGCTTTGAGAGTACTGATTCTTGCTGTTAGGGTCACTTCGGCTGAGCTGGGATTGACTGTCGTGCAAACAATAGAGATGGACATCAATTACAAAATATACTCTCCTTTGACTCACCATTTGGCCGCAGCCATACTTTGGTTCCCTTACCCTGGTTCTGTGGTAACCATGGGCGGACGACAAACCAATCACAGCTTGTGCAATTCGCATTTGGAAAGTACAGATGCACAAAGCTAGACAACCTCGATAATTCGGTGTCTTACTACGACACAACACTTTTCAATTGAGAGTATCTCTGATATCATATCCTTCATAAGGGTCATAAGCCCATACCGAACAAAAACGCCATCTATCCATATGTGCTCATAAAAGCTACTTTTCTCCACCCGGTACACACTCATGGCACTCAGAGTAAGATCTACTGAGCAGCCGGCGCAGCGTTGTTGGAAGCCTTTCCGTTCGTGATCTTAGGACCAACAACCGCCTCCTCAAGCGCACGTTTGACATCAGCAACAAGATCCGCCTCATCCTCAACACCACAGCTGATGCGGACGAGATCGTCGAAGACACCCGCCGCCTCGCGCTGCTCCTTGGGGATACCGCCGTGCGTCATGGCGCTGGGTACCTCGACGAGCGACTCGACTCCACCCAGCGACTCAGCCAGTGTGAAGATCTTGGTCGCTTGACAGAAGCGCTCTGCAGCTGCGTGACCGCCCTGAATACGGAAGGAAAGCATGCCGCCACCCATTCCGTCACGGTGCTGCTTCAGCGCAATATGGTGTTGTGGGTGGGAGGGGAGACCGGGGTAGTTGACGGAAACGACGTGTGACGAGGCCTCGAGAGCCTTCGCGACGCCCGTAGCGTTCTTGGTCGCTTCCCTGGCGCGGAGATGCAGCGTCTTGAGACCGCGGTGTGCGAGCCAGCAGTCGAAGGCCGAGGGAACGGCACCAATGGCGTTCTGGAGGAAAGACAGACGCTCGTATAGCTCATCGGAGTTGAAGGCCGCAGCGCCCATGACGACGTCAGAGTGGCCGTTGATGTACTTTGTGACGGAGTGCACCACGATATCCGCGCCGTGGTCCAGCGGGTTCTGGACATACGGGCTCATGAAGGTGTTGTCGACAACCACCATGATGCCATGTTGATGCGCAATCGTGGAGATCTTGCGGATGTCCACCAGTGTCAGCGTAGGGTTCGACGGCGACTCAATCCAGATGAGCTTTGTGTTGGGGCGGATAAGCTCGGCGATGTCGATCTCGATGCTCGGGCTGAAGGTGACTTTGACATCGTGTGTGAGGGCTACCTTGGTGAAGTAGCGGTGCGTTCCGCCGTAGACATCTGAGACGGACACGACGTGTGAGCCTGCGGCGAGCGATTGCAGGATGTTGGCTGTGGTGGCGGAACCGGACGAGAATGCGAGCGCATAGCGGGCGTGTTCAAGGGCTGCGACCGCCTTTTCAAAGTTGTCTCTGCAGGCGCATTAGTATTAGACCTGTGGGTGGTGTTGCGCATGCGTACCGGTTTGGGTTCGAGGAGCGCGAGTACTCATACTCGCCTATGGGCTTTCCAACGGCGGTTTGCGCGAATGTTGTCGACAGAGAAATCTGATTGGGTTAGCCATGGGTCTGTGAGACTTTGCGCGTGCAATGCTTACGGCTTCGATGACAGCTCCGGTGACGGGGTCATGAGGGCTTCCGGCATGCACGGCGAGCGTGCCGAATCCGTGGACTGGTGACGGCGCGCGTGGCGGGGTGTCGATAGGGTGGTCGGGGAGCGTCATCTTGATCTTCTGAGTACTCTTTGAACGGCGGGCGGAGTTGACGCGGTGGTACGAAGGAACTTGAACCTCGAAATGCAGCGAGAGGACAAACTTCTTTCTAAATTTCAGGCCCTCCGAGGTGTTGACGCCTATAGGTAAATTATTGTTCTAGCGACAAATCCTAGCGCGCTTTCTATCGGTGGTGCATGTGCGGTTGACCGTGATGGCGCGAATGCAGAATAATTCTTTCTTGCAGAATTTCCTGTCAAAGTGGAGATGGAAAGCAAGGGAGAACCATCTCCATGGCTCCTGCCATCTTATACCCAACAGGTCGCGTTGGACGTCTGACATTTCTCAGCAGCAGATTAATCAGGCGGCGTTTGCTCAAACCGTGGCATACACAGCTCGGCCCAAAGCGCGCGTTGGTTTCGTGAGCAGGCGGAGATGGTGTCATAGTATTCTCCGACCCGCCTTGTGACGGCCTTGGCAGCTTTTCGATTACACATCGCGCTGCGAGTGCTACCAAGTCCAGCAGGTTGTTCGGGCGAGATGCTTCATAGAGTTTTTGGATACGTAAGCACAATTTAACGTTGGCGCTCAATGGCAAGTGATTTACATCGTAATCTGATTGAAGTGGAGAGAGGTCTACATATGAAGGGCGCAAACGTCTATGGGTATCTTGGGGGTATAATGGTGATGCTTAGTATGCATCCTCCTCTGGCCGGCTCTTAAGCTTCACATATCCACTTATGCCTTTCTTTCGCGCTGCCTGCTCGCTATGAGAGACATGTCCCGTCTGTGATGGTGAAGACTTTCCGTTCCTCGTAGTCGACGTGAGGTAGCTACGTCCATCGTCGAGGCCGGTGTTACCTCGCCGTTTCTCACCAACAAGAATAGGGTCTTCCGCGATCAAGTTCTCCATGTCTTCCCATTCTTTCTGGTTCAACACGTCCCATTCTTGCGCCTGCTGCTCAGCCAGCAGATATCCCCTCAGCTCGTCGATAATCTTAGTTGGCGACAAGCCCCATCCGCTGATGTACTGTGCGTTCTCGGCCATGCCTAGGAAGGCATGTGAAGTAGCGTGAGAAAGCTGCCCAAAGCCTACAGGTGACTTGCGGAGAATCGATCTGGAAGACCTGGAAGTGGTGATATCTTTGTCCAATGGATTCTCGAGGCGTTGGGGATTGTATGTTTCTTGCGTGATCAGTAGTCGGAACAGATTGCGACCGATCGAACAAGTATCCTCCCACTGCTTAAAGCTGTCTTTCATGCCCTGTGTTCGACACAGCCAAGCCACATTGTACGCAAGCAGAGACACGCCTTCAATAAAGGACGAGTATGCAGGAGGATCTTCGGCGCAGAGGTGACTCAAAGGGCGGTCGACGAATAACGCACGCGGCTTCGGAAGATGGATACGCGTCTCAAGCGTTCGGGACGCTTCCGGACTGGCGCTGGAAGAATGTGAGGGTGTCGAGCCAGGGAAAGGTACTTTCTTGCCCTGGTAAGAGGATGCTGGACTGAAGATTGTAGGTTGAGGGTAATCGGCATGGGGGAGTGTGATTTCGGCTGGGAGACGGATGCCCAGGTAAGCAGCGACTCGAACGACGAGCTGGGCCACGGCAGCCAGTGACGCAGATAGGCCATCAGGCGTCACATCTGTTTCAAAGTTAGCACATCACCTCGAGAGGTATAGCCTAGACATACCATTCAGATCTCGAAGATCGTATATCCGCAAACGCGTGCCGGGCCCGATATTGTAGACTTCTTTAACACCGCCGTCCCTTGTCTTTCGGCGCTGCATCTTGAGTCCCGCGAGCCTCGCAGCAGTCGTGCATAGCTGCATGCGCAGATCTATGGTATCGTGGTGCATCTTGTCTGCGTTGTAGTCCGACCGCTTGACCCTCTGCTGCACCTTGTCCAACTCGTTCGCCCGCCGCGATTCGATGCCGTATGTGGCGGACGAGAGGTCTGACTTGCGTTGCGCGTTCGCCGCTCGCTTCGCTTCAAGCTGCTTCCTGGTATCCTCCATCTGCCGTCGGAGCTGGTCGGCATGCTCTGATATCATGCCTAGTCGGTCCTGTATCTCTGCCGTTTCTGCTTTCGTCCGCTCCCAGTTTAGATTGTTCGTACACTCTTGCCTGTCGACCAAGAGCCCGCCTTTCGAGTCGGTGAGAGAAACATGCTGGATGGCCTTGTCTTCCGAGCCGTTTATGATAGCTGTGACGTGTTTCGCGACGGCATCGCGGTCTATCAGCGTCTTTGCGAGTTGGATGCGGGGCTGTTCGAGGTATGAGCGCGCGCAGGTCATGCAGTGGAGAGGTTGGCTCAGGCTGCCGTCTCTCCCGCAAATGTCGCACTCCATGATGAGTAGAGGTTATGTTATGTGATGTCGCCTGCAGAAATGCCGTGGAGTGGTAGGTCTGGAAGGTGCAGCGAGACCATGGTGGGAGCGATTCGTCGAGGCGGTTGGCGAGTGCCTATGTAGCCATGGGATCCGTCAGTGGGGTTTCCGGTGAATGTCTAGGCTCCGTGAGTGTTAGCGCTCTCCTCTGTCGTGAAGCATAAGCAAGGCATCCAGAGGCTGGTGGTTGAAGAGGTTGTGTGATGGAGGCGGTACTCAGGCAGAGGCGCGATTTCGCGAGTCAGACGCTCCTTCCAACGTCATGCCGCGACTGACCAATTCGGATCGCGCTAACGCACGTGGTATACGTGAGTGAACCTCAATCTACCTTTTCGAGTTCTGCATTTGATCTCATAGAACTGACATTTCGCGTCGAATATCCTCCTGATGACGATGAGACGCGCTCGCGATCACTCTACTTACCTACAGCACTGACCAAAGGCATCGCAAATGAGCAGGACTCCCGACCACGAACCCGAATCATCCCTCCCCTCTCACGTCTCGTCGACATACCCCTCTTCTCCTCCACTACTGACCCAGTTAACAAATACCACCGCAATGGATACTGCCCCGGCTGCCAAATCGGAGCCGCCACCCAGTCAAGAGGCTCAGACTGTACGACCGCCAATGAGACGCATGCATTCAGATGAGACAGAGCGGCCATCTTCAGCACAGCGCACGAAAGACGAGGTCGACGACGAGGCAGATGCGGCCGCTGAACAACAGTCAGAAGATGAAGAGAGCGATCCTGCAGAAAAGATTGTCGATTTTGATTGGGAGGACCTAGAGGCGCGGTACCACGATGCCATGAAGACATGCCACAACGAAGAAGACCTACTAATGCAAGAGTGGGACAATCTCATGAATGTACAGCTGCCTCTTCGCTACTTCTGCCCGAGTTACTGATGAAGTTGTTAGTACTTCCGCATCTGGGCCTCGTCAGGGAATGAGCATGAGACGGAGCGGACATACGCGAGGTAAACATGCCTTCTACAAGTCGCGTGACCTACTAACAACGTGCCTCAGGCTTCGCACTCGCTCGACATATGTTCAGCACGAGGAAGCGGAATTGGAGCAAAAGCGGAATCATTGTATGCTGGCCTTTACTCCATCTCATGCTTGTTTACTAATATGCCGCAGACATCAATGTAGTCAAAGCCTTCGAGAGTGCGCTCAACCTCCTCAAAGCCAGTGGCCTTGGTCGTTGATGCTCATCAACTTAGGCGCTATCTACCTTGCTCATCATCCGCCGCAATCAGAAGTCTCACAGCGTCTCGCTGGCCCTGATAGCTCGTCGCCAACCCCGCGGCAATTGGTGCGGTTGTCCAGCCTTCCAATGTGCATTTCATCGAGAATGCACCTGATGCGCTGTTCCATCATGTAGGATGTCGTTGGCACCAGAATGGTCATGTTGGAGCAGAAATAGTCGCAATAAACGGTACGCGGTCCATACATCAGTTGAAGACATTCATTGCCAGGTGTCTGCTCTATCTAAAACCCTAAATCGACCGCTCAAGATTCTATATCAAATGCACCGCCTTTTGCCGAAGGTCTATACATGGTGCCCGTGCCTTCCATATATGCGCTAAACAATGAGACGCCCATGCCCTTTCATGCGAGTTATTCCAGAAAAGGTCCAAATATGGTCCAAGTTTGTGATGGTGATGTTGTGGTGCGTGTTTCGTCTATAGAAGAGGGTTGGAGCGGTACTCGGGGACGACGCCGTTTGTTTGCGACTTCTCAGCCTGGTTCTCCGTCTCGAGCTCGTTGCCGACGCTGTCGTCTTGCTCGGCGAGCCACTTCTCCGCCTCAAGAGCGGCAATGCAGCCAGATCCTGCACTGGTGATGGCCTGGCGGTACCGCTTGTCCTGGACGTCACCGGCCGCGAAGACACCCTCGACGCTTGTGAGACCCTCTCCGGGCTTGGTGATCAGGTAACCGTCCTCGTCCATGTCGAGCTGACCCTTAAACAGCTCGGTGGCGGGGTCGTGGCCGACGGCGTAGAAGAGACCCTTTGCGTCGAGGGTCTGCTCCTCCTTTGTGACGTTGTTCTTGACCACTAGTTGTGTCATCAGACCGTTCTTCTTGTCCTCGCCCTTGATCTCGCTTGCGCTGGTGTTGTACATGATCTCGATCTTGGGGTGCGTTGTCAACCGGCGGGCGTTCGTTCGGCTCGCGCGGAGCTGGTCCCTTCGTACGAGTACGGTAACCTTTGACGCCTTCTTCGTGAGGTATAGAGCCTCCTCTACTGCCGAGTCACCGCCTCCGATTACGACCAATGGCTGGTCGCGGAACATGGGAAGGGAGCCATCGCATACAGCGCATGCGGAGACACCGTTGCCCCAGTACTTGTCTTCGCCCTTGAGATCTAATCTCCTGGCCTTTGCGCCGGTCGCGATGATCAAAGCATCAGCAGTGTGTATCTCCTCCTCAATCTCCTCCTCGTCGCCCATGGGGTGTAACCAGTACTTGAAGGGGCGCGCTTTCAGGTCCACCTTTGCGACGGTCTGGGAGATGATTTCGGTACCGCAGGCTTCGGATTGTTCGCGCATTTGCTCCTGTGTTTTGTTAGTAAACATTGGCGCATGGCTATCGCGTGGCGTTACTGACCATGAGCTTGCCGCCTCCGATCTTGACGAAACCGGGGAAGTTCTCGACTTCGTCTGTTGTGGTTAACTGACCACCTGCGGCGATACCGAGAGCCATGAAACCCTCGTACATGACGGCTGCACATCATTAGCATGTCGTCGAAGCGATTGCGAGGCGGTGCCTTACGGTTCAGATCCGCTCGTGCGGCATAGATAGCTGCGGTATGGCCTGCTGGCCCCGAGCTGCGTATGTTAGCATTATTCTCGAAATCGACTCTGTCGCGCCATTGATCGCAGAACATACCCAATAACTGCATGTTGTTAGCACTATCCATGCCAAGAATTTACAGGATGCCACTTACTGACTAGTTTTGAATGCATGTTTCGCGACTGTACTTTTGCAAAGGTTGAAGCAGTCGAAAGCCCCGCTACAGGTGAGACGCGCTGATTATGCGATGCCGCGGCAGCGATGGGGACGGAGAATAAGGATAGATTGCGGGGGGAGGAGGCCCTTCGGAAGATTGATGCGAACACTTTGGCGGCGTGTGCGAAAGTTTCGCGTGTCGCGTGCAAGATGTGGTTGCGGGCGTGTGGGTCGTGTGTGGATGGTGCGATGCGATGTGGAGGTTTAGCAACGGAGTGCGAGCGGTGCAGATGGTGCCTTAAGTGGGAGAGACCAGGTGACGGAGAAGGAGCTGGAAAAACGTTTTTGACGTTGCCGCAGCGGGTTTGCGATTAGTGGGCGTCGTCTTCTAGCTTCGGAGGCTCCGCGATATTTGGGGAATGACGGCGAGCCGAGGCGTGGTGGGGTTTTCGAGATGCAGATCGTGCTCAACTATGCGTCGCAGTCAATATATATGCAATGCGGTATCAAAATGAGGATAGCACGTTGGAGAATGAAGAGGAAGAGAGCAAACACACCTTATTTGCAAATGCAACACATGTCAGACGTTGGGAGATTTCTGCTTGGAAAGAAAAAAAGTCGGCTGCTTGCTGTCGATCTACGCCATCGCCGGCCGGGCTGTCATTCTTAGAAATCGACCTGTACTAGACCCACGTTCCACGCAGCCCACCCATCTTGCCCATCTCGCGTTTAATGTCCGGTGCTGACATGCTTATGCTTGACTCGAGGCGACTTCTGCATCACGAGCCTCGGCAAAGTTCATAAGGAGCCCCGTCCGAAATGTCGCGACTTCGTCCGGTGCTGAGGCGTAGTCTGGGGGCGACTGTTTGTATGATTACAGTTCATGCAGGTTCTGGAGTCGCACGCGTCGCGCTTCACTTTCTGTCTTCGTATATCGGCCCCGCGCTTGGGGGTGAGCACTACTAGTCCATTGTGCGCGTCTAACGCTGCTATCTAATCCTCCGCGCCTGGACGCTTCCTGAGGTTCTCCACGTTGTAGAGCATGTCCCGGACTGCTTTGTCATCTGCAAGTCGGTCGTCACCACGTTGCTCGAAACTCTTCAATGTCTCTGCGAGCTCTGCATCTGCATGCCATGTACCGTCTTGCTGTCTTGCGAAGTATTGCAGCCTTGGTACCTGTTTGATATGTTAGCTATCATTTATGAAGTACTTCTGAGCAAGAAGCTTACCGTGTCTTCCCGAACTTCGGTCGTTGAGCCTGGCTTCTGGATGTTGTCTATCGAGACAGCCACCTTCAATGGACCAGTAGACGTGCGGATGATGGCAAGGTCGAGCGCGTTTCCGTCCAGTGGGATGGCATTGCCTGGTACGGATGCACCTAGTCCGAAGCTGAACAACGCTGGTACTCCCTCGCATGCCACAACAACTACTTCGGCCTATCAAGAGTCAGATGATGGATAAACAAAGTCAACGTCTTCGTGATACTTACATCGTCCTTGTTTGGTAAATTCCATATCCCAGAAACCGCAACCTTGCACGTTGCCATATCTACTCCTTCTGGGATCATACCACGCTCCTGGAGATGGGTGAAAGCAAGATCACGGATGGCTAATTTCTCCTTCAAGAGATAGTTCTGCCAATCCCATACGAACAAGTGATCGTCACCACCGCCAGACACAAGTAGACCAGACTGAGTAAGGCAAAGCCTGCTCACGAACGCTTCGTGGCCGAAGCAGAAACCCTCAATAATATGTGCTTGCGGTGGGCCTCTTGATATCCTGATGTGTTCGTCCCGATCCGCTGTCATGATATAGCCCCGACCAGCTGCGTTTGCATAGACGACATCTGTGAGCATAGAGACGTGGCCAAGGAGCAGCTCGTGCTTGAATCTCATAGTCTCTTTGGGCTTCGCCGGGCCTTTCGCTTTCCGTCTCAGCTGCTCCTCAAGAGTCTTTCGATTCCTGCCAGAGTGAACAGTGAGAGTAGTAGCGGAAGGGATCCATTCTTTCTCATCGGCCTCTTCAGTTGCTGGTGCCTCGGGCAACTCTTCTACCTTGTCGTCATCAGGCGAAGGGAGAAGTGGTAATGCATAGACATCGCCAAACTTGTCTGCACACAATATGGTTGTGTCGTCAGACGTGAGGGTAATTGAGCAAGGCCGTCTTGACATGCACCTTGATCATGTCAATTTTCGAAACCCTCAATAGCGTGCGCCTCTTACCTTTCACTCAACTGGTGCAGCTGGCTCTGAGCATCGATTTGGAAGACGCGAACACATTTATCTTCTCCAGTGATGCCAACCAAGTATTGTCCATCATTTGAAAGGATAAGACTGGCAAAGTTCGACTTTTGCTCTTTCGGTTGTTCCAATTTGATGCGTTTTCCTGGTCGCTCTTCGGAGTCGCCCTCCTGCTGATCCTGCTCGTATTAGCGATGCGCAACTACTTCGACCACCAATCGAACGCCACAACATTGACAAATCACAACAAGTACGCCATCACTCACTTCAATTTGGGCGTCTTGCTGTGGCCATGTCGTCACTGACCCGCGGCTGGACTGAACTACAATCTTGGAGCCACTCGCAGCAAACACAGTCCAGTCATCTGAAGACTCAGAGCTTCGCGCTACAATGCGCTGGTACGGAACAGTCATGATGTTTGCGTTGGACACTGCCTCGTGGAGTTGATGGTACTTTTCTGTGAGGCCCCAAATGCGCTAGCGCGTTAGGCGAGCAGGGGCCACCCACAGCAGACAACCTCGATTTTCGCCGGCCGAACTTTCCCTCTCTTCCTCAAACCATCAACAACACCAAACTAAGACCTTAAACATCCCTTTGGGTCGCAGAACACAATGGGGGGCAAGAAAGAAACCAAGGCCGCTTACTTCGAGAAGCTCGAACAGCTCCTCAAGGAGTACAAGAGCATCTTCATCGTCACCGTCGACAATGTCTCGTCCCAGCAGATGCACGAGATCCGCCAGTCGCTCCGCGGCGAGGGTGTCGTTCTCATGGGAAAGAACACCATGGTCCGCCGTGCTCTGAAGGGTCTCATCAACGACTCTCCCGAGTACGAGCGTCTCCTTCCCCACGTCAAGGGTACGTCTTCCAACAGACGCGACACTCGCGCACAGCACTGACAATAGTACAGGCAACGTCGGTTTCGTCTTCACCAACGCCGACCTCAAGGAGACCCGTGACAAGATCCTCGCCAACCGTGTCGCTGCTCCCGCTCGTGCTGGTGCCGTCGCCCCCGGCGATGTCTACATCCCCGCCGGAAACACGTAAGAACACGTCCTGCGCACACACATCGTACAAATAACTGACACATGGCAGTGGTATGGAACCCGGAAAGACCTCTTTCTTCCAGGCTCTCGGTGTCCCCACCAAGATTGCCCGTGGTACCATCGAAATTACCTCCGACTTGAAGCTCATCGAGGCCGGTAACAAGGTCGGTGCCTCCGAGGCTACCCTGCTCAACTTGTTGAACATCTCGCCCTTCACCTACGGTATGGGTATCTACCAGATCTACGACAACGGCCAGACCTTCGAGGCTTCCGTCCTGGACATCGAGGAGTCCCAGCTGCTCAAGGCTTTCTCCTCTGCCATCAGCACCATTGCCGCCATCTCTCTGGCCTCTGGTTTCCCCACCCTGCCCTCCGTCATGCACTCCGTTGTCAACTCCTACAAGAAGGTCATCTCTGTCGCCATTGAGACCGACTACGAGTGGGAGGAGATCGCCGAGCTCAAGGACCGCATCGCCAACCCCGACAAGTACGCCTCCGCTGGCCCTGCCGTCGGTGCTACCTCCGGTGGTGGTGACGCCCCTGCCGCCAAGGAGGAGGCCAAGGAAGAGGAGAAGGAGGAGTCTGAGGATGACGACATGGGCTTCGGTCTTTTCGACTAAGCTACTCACGTTTGCGATGACATTTCTTGAGAGATATCGGCATGACTACGGTCTGTCGAAGCACGTCTTCATGATATAGACAGTCAACGACAATACGATCAGATGAACTCATTCAGACACCATGCCGTGATGCTCACAAAGCATCTTCGTCAGTACACTCTCAGGTAAGCCTACTCCCTCCTCATCTCGCGCCGCTATGATTATTTTCTTTTTAACCCTGAGACCCCTCGGTGAGGATCAAAATACAACAACAACACTCTAATTTTTTAATGAGCAACCTGTCTTTCAAGTCACTCGTTCGTTACCATGGCAAGGCTCGAGACTGACTTTCCAACAGATATACCACTAGCTTGTGCACCTCGATATGCTGTGAAGAGGTGATGCGCACCATCTGACCGCAGCTCAGACAGCCTTTGCAGGATGACCCGCCCTACCTAGGTCTATCCGCACCCAAAAGCACCTCCAGAGCGGCTTGCCTCCTAAGCTTCGACAAACGCTTTCACTTTGCGCATTGCCCAAGTATACGTCCGCGTGTGACCATGCATTGCCGTCGTCGTCTACTGCTAACCCTGGGGCATACTGTCGAAACAGCTTCGCTGCAACGGCCTTTGCTACCCCCTTTCCTCGATGTGCTTCTTCTGTATGTAGCGTAACAAGAGAACCATCTAAACCGAGAAATGTCCACGCTACTGCTGTGTCTGTCTCTTCTTCAAAAACACCCACACTCTTTAGTGACATGAGTGTCTTCGTCGTCCTTGGAATAGACGTCCTGGCTTTGACGACATCGATATCCTGCTCGCGCATCTCACCCCACCGTAATCCCTTGGGTAGCTCTCGCGTCTCTGGAAGATCAGAAAGCTTGAACAAGAACTTGTTCAGCTCTGCGTCGGGGCCTGGAAGCTCGGTGCGCAAGACTCCTGCTTCGCGGAGGATCTCGACTACATCGCGGTGGCATGCACCCAAAGTGACTACTTGGGGCATGAGAAGATGTCGCATATATGTTCCTGGTGAGGATTCGTATGCGCCGGATGCTGGTGGGGTTGGGTAGTCTTTCTCGTGTTGCTTTGCCAGCTCCAGAGCAGGTAGATTATCGGAACGCATTGGTGGAGTAGGAAGTGTAGCCATATATTCTAGTAATGCCAATATCGCCTTCTTGCTCTCTTGACGAAACTCCGGTGTTGCATTCGAGTGATGTGGCTGTTCTGCGTTACTAAAGATCCAAAGTTCGGTCTCTGGGCGCATGGAGCGATCGAGGTAGGCCGCTGCCCAGCATTCTGGTATTTCAGTGGCTGACGGTGAGAATGTGGCGAGTATGTGGGCGTGTTCGGTTCGGTTTGGGTGCTGGATTCTGTAGACGAGATTGACACTGTAGGGTAGGGCGGTTCTTAGGGCGCGCCGCAGGATGGGGGTTGAGGCGGGGTGCTCGTGGACTTGCATTTTCGGCTTTTCCAGCAGGAAGGGATGAGATGGTACTTTCGCAAGCGAGGATCACAGCTGAGATGGTAAGAGAGTCAAATATCTTTTGGGTGGGCTTTGTTATGACGAAGTCTTCATGTTATGTACCTTCCCTGATGGGAATGATTGATGACTAAGATCTGTTTCTTCAGCGCGAAGCTTCTCAAGCTTCACCAAGCTTCTTCCGTTCACATCCTACCACGCTCAAAGCCTCAAGGGAAAAGAGGTACAAAAATCAAAATGATTGTACTCGCGAATGTAACAAACTTTCCTGACATAGATCCTCAATTTGACCTCGGAGCCGACTAGCGCCTCCACATCCCGCTTCGTCTTCTTCGCCAATCTGAGTACCTTGTCAAACCCACGTGCATTGTACCGGTAATGCCCACAAATCAGCTCCAGATAATCGAGACTTGGGAAGAACACCAGTCCGTTGGTCAGACCTTTCTTCAATCCACGGTTTAAACCCCAATCCTCTTCAACATGAAGACGCACTTTCCGCACGACAGCGAGCCGGGATGCCAGCGAATGGATCCAGGTCTGTCGCCCGAGTCGTTCGTCGTACCTAAATGTGTTGAGGCTGAAGGGGAGGTAGCGGGTTTCCTCGTAGATCTGGCGGCTTACGAAAAGTAAGGAGAATGTATGTGTTTGTTTACCCGGATGACGCATGCGGTCGTTTTCGATACCGGGGCCGTATGCATCGTTGTCGGGATGAACAGGGCGGATGTGCGTGACGCAGGGTCGGGGGATCTGGTAGTATTTTGGAGGTGTACGGTCTTTGAGGTGGATTGATCGGTGGCCGAATAGGATGTCGTAAATGCGATTTCTGAGTTCGGCGGGGAGACGGAGGAAGGGGGAGGTTTGTTGGTTTTGTGTTGTGCTATGATGTGTTGGTGGATACTGTCGGTGCAATTCGAGTCTCTTTCTCTATCCGAGCCGAGGATTGTTATCGAGGCTATACCTACATCTCCAGCGTCTCGTCCCGGGGTGTGGTGTCCAGTAACCCATCGTCTAGTAGGCGTAAAGAGTTGACGGTATGTTTTTCAGGGTTGCGATATGTGTTTCCAATGTCAGATTCATCGAAAAGCTTTCTGATGTACTTCAGGGCATTCATGGTCGATATTGAAGATTACCAGGGCATGCGATTTGGTTGAGTAGTTCAATCGGGGCTGGTGTAGTCGTTCGAGGGTATTGGAATCACTGCAAGAGACAGTAGCTGAAGATCCATACCGTGGAAGCAGTGGCAGCGATTGTCCGGATCACGCAATCACATGTATGTTGCCTATGAGCTGCACGGTCACTTACAGCCACGAAATGCGTTACCTTCATTGATTCAGGTCAAGGGTTCCGGTAGACAGATATGCAGGGCTAGGCAGTGGCTTTGAAGAAGGGAGAGAAACGGTGCACATCGCCGAAAGGAACCACAGTAGGTTATTTATCCAGCATTGCGTACCAATGGTGCATGTCACACCGCGTTCGATTCGTAATTTGATCCCCACCTCTTCTTCTAGTATTCGCGATTTAGGAAGTACTGTTCCAGGCTGTAATACTTGGTACCTTCTGTTCCTGTTGCTTTCTCGAGCTCTGCCATGCATGCTTCTTTCTGATAGACTTCCAGATTAGGCCATCCATGTTTGTGATATATGGACTGTAAAAACTCTGCAAAACCTTCAGGAATTCGGTCGTGGTCAGTGTATCGCTTCGTCCAGATTTGAACGACGCGATTGTTGCTATGTGGGATGAAGTTCAGCTTGATATAGTGGTTCTTCAACATGGCGAAGAAGTGGCGGACCGGCCAGCAGGGTCCCCACTCCACGTCCATCGAGTCATCGTCGTCATCATCGTCGTCCTCGAAATCAACAGACCCATCGTTCTCGTCGTCACTACCGTCGTCACTACCGTCGTCAGATGTCGGAGGTGTTTCGTTTTCGCTGTTGTCGTCTGAAGCTTCGACATCATCCTCTTCCTCCTGTACAACAACGACGCTTTTATCTTGTTCCTCTTTTACTTCCCCCTCCAAAGGATACACCAGACGTGATGGCTGAGGATCGCACGCCTTGATAATCTCCTCCGGGCAGTCCATCCAATGTACCAGCCCAGTTCTGACGTCCAACAGCATCACATATTCGCTGATGTTGAGAGCGTACGTAAGACCGATGCAGTATTTGGGAATTATGCCGCCGAACTGGTCTTCATGGCTCTCCGTCTCGATTAGTAGATCTTCTCTCTCTGCGTCCTCCTGCTCCTTCAGCTCGTCCACTGCCTTCGTCCAGGCGTGAAACCGGGTGCCTGGCAAACAGTGCGGCCGTGCTGTGCAAGGCTGGTCATCAGGAAATGGCAGATGGCGTAGCAGATTGATGATTTCTGGATCCTTGCCTAGACGATCCGCGACTTCGGGAGTCATGTTGGGCCAACCGCTGGGAGGTGGGTAGATGATGGACGAGGGCACATCCATGAACATCTTTCCCAAGAAGTCGTAGAAGTCGCGGATGGCGGCGATACACTCATCGCGCGAGTAGATTGGCTCCATGGTGATGGATGGGACTTGAGTGGCAGTAATCGAGTTAGTTGACAAGAGAAGTCAGACTACTACATGTACAGTATGCAGCCGTGCCGCTTCTGTGCAGATGCCAAGCGCGTTTAAATTATCACGGGCGTGCCTCATACAAGAAAGAACTGAGCAGGTCTAGAGCCTACATCGACCTCAGGTCACCTAATTTACATGTGTTTATGTTGATGTAGTCTGCACAACCGTTCAAGCTTTTCCCAAGTTGACGTGAGTGGACGCAGGCCGCACGAGCAACTTCGCGTGTGGCCTCTGGACTCTGGACGACATACATGACTGCACAGCATCTTTCTAGAAGGGCAGATATGAAGTTCATCTGGATACAAGGAAGGATCGAAGTATTGACACGATGTGCTTTATACGTCCGCAGCCAACAAACACATAGTCATCTGCTGACTGAAAGTGCGTTTTGGGCAACGTGAGTAGGTCCAGCTTGTGCTCAGCTTTCATGCATACCTTCTGCTCATGTTTTGTGATCCTCTGGTGAGTGGGAGAAGAGATCCAGGTAGTAGTATCCTGTTATTTTGAATCCAACCGCTGCTTTTTATGATGCGGATGCAGTAGCCTTCAGGACCAACTGCAAAGCCAGAAACATTTTCCTGCTCCTACGTCTTTTCAATCTCCAGACATCAGTCCAGGTTCCGAGGTTTTTTGATAACAGATTTTGCGGAGGAGTGAATGGAAGGAAGGACGGACGCACGAGGCCGACGGCTTTTATTAATCCTAAGGGAAACTCGACAGCTCCATGTCTCCTGAATCTGTACTTTTGGGACAGCAGAGGAAAGACTCATGGCAAGAGCGGGGGTTTGCTCTTGATTCAAGCGAGCCGAGCATTGATCGACCTGGGTTTTGGAGGCAGAGGTGCAAAGATGCACATGGCCCAACTTGCGGAAAGCTTTGAAGAAACACATGGATCTCCCCGGGTATATTTTTGGAAGTAAAGCCCCAGAGAAGGTAGTTGGAAGGAAGAAGCTCCAGACCAACAGCTGTAGGTTTTATACTCTCGCGAGGCCCAGAAAATCGAGCCAGACAGCATGAAGTCCTGGTGCGGTAGTTTCTGACAAAAGGACGGCAAACAGATAGTAATAGCTATACGTATCTTTCTAACCAGGAGGACAAACATGTTGGGTTCGGTTGCCCGTTTCGAGGAAACGAGCAAAGCCAACATGAACATAGTCAGCGGCTTTTTAGAACACAAAGAGAACAAAGTCATGAACCAAGGCTTTGTTGTTTTGGCAGCATGAACCAAGGTTTTGTTGATTTCGGGAAAGGAGAAACAGGTCATTGCAGATGACCTTGGAATTTTTGGTAACACTCAGCAGGCAAGTCGACAAGACATAGGGCGAATCGGTATATCTTTGGAGTTTCGCTGCACAAGTGCAGCCATGAACATATCTTCCAGGTATCTTTGGACTTTTCGAAGAATGGACCGACGCAGTCATGGAGTCGAAACTTGTCTTTTTGAATCGAGCAAAGAGGGCAGCCAGCGAGACACACATGTGTTGTTTTATCTCAGTTTTTGAGAAGTAGAAGATTTTTTAGTAGTTGTTGAGAGAAGGAAGGAGAGCAAGATGCGAGTTAAAGAGCGGGTTATATAGTGCAGAGCTGTTAGCGCGCGGTCCCAACACGCTGCAAAAACAAAGGTTACGCGGAGTAATGATGATGGAGATGGAATAGTGATGATAGTCATTATTATAGGATATCTTCCAGTCTACGTACCCACTCGCGAAGTCGCAGCTCATAGCTCATCTCTCTTCCGCCTTTGTCCACTTCCTTCCTGCTGTGCCGGTGTTTCCTGCGCCTGCGCCTCATCACGCTTCGCACTTTCCACGTCCTCCTCCCACATCTTCTTCTTTGGATTTCTCGGCTTATCGCTCTCTTGCAATACAGTACCGTCACCTAGTGTGACCGGGCCCTCGTCTTCATCCTTCCTCGGTTGTCTGAACTGAGGGTGATCAGGCACCTCTTCCTGCTGCTGCTGTTGATTTTGTTCCGCCATCTTGCCGACTTGCTGCGAGTATGAGCCTTGAGGACTAGGATCCTGACCTTGTCGATTTACTCCGCCTCCGCGACCGACAGGTATGTAGTGTCCTTGGGCGTTGGGTTCGCGTCGGGGTATGCCACCCGTTGCGCTAGGCTGAACGATAAGGGTTCTTGAGGACGAGGATACCGCGACGCTCGAGGATGCGGCTGAGGATGCGGCACCGAAGGGTAGGACGGCGAAAAGGATGCGAAAAGTAAGTTTGACTGGCCAGATGATGAACCAGGTGAGCGGTCCGTACAACCAGCGGCGGAAAACGAGCCAGATGATAGTTGTTATGAGGATATAGAAGGTGGTCTCAAGATACCACGTGTCGCTCTTTGTGCTCTTCAGTAACGTCGAGACCAAGTTCTTGCTGTTAGCTAGTAGGGTGTTCAGATCTGAGTACTGCTCCCCAAGATCTTGTAATACGGCGTTGGTCTGTTCGAGTGTCTCTTGTGCGAATCGTGAGCGCGATAGCTCGTCTTTCATCAACTGGGCTGTCCGGCGCAGAGCAGATGTGACGTCTGAGGAGGCTTGCGCGACAACTTCGCCCTCTGATAGCCCTTGTTGTTGCTTTCTCTGGCGATATGTGGAAGATGGGGTCGAGGAGCCTGATTGCAGGTTGGAGAAGAGGAGTTCGCGTTCTTTGAGCTTCGCGCGGTCGGCGTTGTGCTTGGCTGTGAGTTGCGCTTTCCGATATTGTGATCGCGATCTGCAGGAACGTAGGGTTAGCATGCCATAACAAAGAATACGGTAGGTGGGGAATGTATCACTCACAACTTCAGGTCCTCGGTCAATCTCGCAAGTAGCACAGCAAGTCTACTCCTTTCGCTGTCTTTGCTGCTATCTCGCCTTCGTCCTGTAATGCCTCCTTGTGATGTAACGTCCTCGACCTCTTGCCTCAGAAGTTCGAGTTCCTCCTCGATGCCTTTCAGAGTCTCGTGTATCTCGGCACTAAGTTCCAACCTCACGTCGCCTTCGTCGGAATTGTCGAGCGGCTGCGAACCTGGCTGGAAGTCTAGCTTGGCTAGTCGTTGTATAAGTTGGCCGACACCTTTGTTGGCTTCGGAGAGGGCGCTCAGGCGGGTGGTGAGAGTGTGCGTGGTGGAGGGCAGAGGTGCCATGGTGGCTCGGAATGCGGAGAGAGTTTGGTCGATGTATGCAGATGGCCTATGACGGAGATGGCTACGGTGGGCCGTTTGGCGGGGTGGAAGAGCGCAACGTGTTTGGACGGCTAGCTGTAGCGTGGCCCGCAGAGAATCTTGAGCACGGACTTATCGCGAAGAGGTTGCGACGAGCGTAGGACGTCAATTGCAGCGCATTCCCGAATCACCGCCTATTGGTAAGTAGTCGCATCTATTCATTGTGTGTATTCTCTAACAAGCCATAGTCTGCATCGCCAGCTCCTCCGTCCTTCACCGCCGCGATGATCACCAGATTTCTGACCGACGTCCGCGTTACCTTCAATCCCTTCTCCCCGCGCTCCAAGCCTGCCCGCCTCTTCCTCTCATTAATACCGCCGAACGCACGTGCAGATGGCATGAAGATTGAGTCCAAGATGCTGCCGCGAGACAGTAAAGAGCCGGCCAGTTTGGGCGTTAAGTTCAGTACGTATACTGTCGGTGCACCTCGAGCGAATGCTAACATCCGCGTAGAGGATGGCAAGGAGATGAACCTCGACCTCAGCAACATGCGCATAACACAAGTCGTCGAAGAAGTGGATAGACATTCACGGTCATTGGCTCGTAAAGACGAGTTGGCAGGCAATTAAGGGCTCGACATCAAGACATGAATGTACATATGTATCAAGACACAGAGCATCGGTCGGCGTCACGGCAATATTCTGGGTTGGGCTGAGACGAGGCATTGATGATATTCCTCGTGGGTCCATATACCGTCGTTGGTCGGCGTTAATCATGCACGTTTATCTATCATCTGCAGTCATGCCCATGCTCCAATGATATCCAGACTTTTGTGGTCATCACGGCTCCCGTTTTATCTAGTTGGACGGGGCACCGGAGATGTAGAACCACTTGTCGATGCTGCCATCGATAGGGGCAGGTGCCTTGTTCTCGCCCTGGGGAACGTTGAGCGAGCTGGCATCGGTGCGGTCGGGAGAGTGCGAGACGGTGGTGTTGGTGCTAGAGCTTCGTCAGTACAGATTATTCAGGGTAGGTTAGCCACTACTCACAGGCTGATCTCGTCCTTGGGGGTCTTGCCAGTGACAAGCTTCTCCCAGGCCTCGGCACACTCGCGGACAATGTCCATGGCGTACTTCTTGTTCTTGCACTCGCCGGAGAAGGCGAACTGGTTCTCGGGCTTGCCGTCTGGGATCTTGTAGATACGGAACCACTCGTTTGTGGCGCGGAGAAGGCCGGGCAGGTGGCGCTCGACGTCCTCGACGTCGTTGAGCTTGGGGGCCAACGGGTCGTTGACGTTGATGACCATGATCTTCCAGTCGGTCTCGCCCTCGTCGAGCAGAGCCATGACACCGAGGACCTTGACCTGGATGACCTCACCGGGCTTGGCGACGAGCTCGCCAATCTCGCAGACGTCCAATGGGTCGTTGTCACCCTTGGCCTTGGTCTCCTGGTGGACAACGTTGGGGTCCTCCCAAGTCTGCACAGCATCAGCATTGGTGTATTGTCCGATATCGGGGTCGCGTCAGCGTACCTGAGGGAAGGCACCGTAGTTCCATAGGTAGCCCTTGTGGGGGAAGCAGTTCCTCACGAAGCGGAGCTTGCCCTTCTTGGTGTCCTGCTTGATGGGGTTGAGCTGCTCCTCCTTGGAGATCTGTAGCGACAGTCAGCGTCTTTCGTTTCGCGCAGCCGTACGCAGGCCACGGCGCAGCCAATTGGGGCCGACGCACCTCCATCTTCGCGTTGGTCCAGCGGGGCACCTCAACGACCATGTTGAGGATGGTCTGCTGCTCGTTGGCGTAGAGCGGGATGTCGTGCCATGGCGAGACGAGCTGGCCGTCCTTCTCGATGTAGACGCGGTGCTCGAGGGTGTTGGCAGCGCCAACCTTGCGGGTGGTGTAAGACATGGTGGATGGGGTCTTCGTGGCAGCTGTGTGGATGGCTGTGGAAGAAGAAGCTGTGGAGTTGAGATGGCCTGCAAGTAGACGAGCCCTAGAGTTGATTTTGTCGTTGAGGGGTCTACTAGTGGGGCTCGCAGGCGGGGAGCTGTGTTGGGAAGGCGCCACTGTGACGAACGTCACCGCCGACTGTCTGCATGGGACAGCCGTCGCGGTAGGGAAGGGGAGCTTCGACCGGGTGATCAATCTCTGGGCGGGACAGAGCCGCAACAACGATTGATGGATGAGCATGCAGATGGCACCCGTTTAGTAAACTACCAGATGGAAGCGCAGCCGATTCTCCTCTCATGCGAAGCCCAGACCGAGGATCAGAAAACGTCCGCAAGGTACGGGAGCGGAGACCGGAAGCTCCAACTTTTTATGCACGGACACCGAGGCAGCTTGTCGCTATCGATTTCTGAGCTTCTTCAGATTGCCATTAATCAGAATGCAATCACATGTCTTTCCCCATCATTTGAGCTTCTCGAGATGACTGCGGAGTTCATTTTTTGCTGTTCATGACTGCTACTAATCACAGAAAAACAAAGTTGCCGCTAACACGCTGTGTGGCTACCAGCCAGCCACCCACCTCAACATCAGTACAGCTTATTCGGCCGCCAAAATCCAGGAGCCACCGTATCGTTTTCTGGTCTCGAATCCTGGACCAGTTCAATTTCAGCTCCGGTGTGTGCTTCAATACCGCCGTATATGTCAGGATCACCATCAAGGCTATACGACAGGGGCTCTTCTAAAAGCCCTCCCCGGTTCTCATCATCATCATACTCCATCCCGTCCTCGTATTCCATTTGATGTTCTTGGTCTAGGTAGTTTTCTTCGACATGGTATGGACTTTGGGGAAGTTCTTCTTCGCGGTCCCATTGCATATGAGATCGCTGACGCTGTGCCTGTTGTTCGTAGATGCTCGGGCCAGCAAAGTTTGGCATCACCGGTGCATGATAAGACTGATCCGCGAAGTGTACAGTGGGACCCTGCTGAGCCGTACGATAAGTGTCTCTCGTACTCTGCCGCAGGTTCGACTGTGTATACGATGGATGCGTCTCCTCGGTATGTCTCCTACGCGACCTTGTGGCCAGACGTCGTTCGTGGAAGGTATCGTTGCAATGCCGCAAGACAACCCCCAAGTCAGACGATGTCGGTAATCTTCCTTCTCCAGCAGGACTGTACTCGCTATGCTGGTTCTCCTGTCTATACCCGGATGGAGCAGTCATGCCCGAGACTGGAGTCGAGTCTGATCGATCTCTCTTCGAGGAGCTGGGTAGCTGAGTACGATGCGTGCCTCTAACATGTTTGGGCGCAGACGGTGGCATTGACGATGGCGGATGAACATTGTCAGCCGCGCGGGGGTTCGCAGATCGACCAACGAGGTTCGGTCGTCGCGGGGACGAAGTGTGTTGCGGGAAGGACTGCGACCTCGAAGCTCTGCCATGTGATGGAGCCAATGACGAAACCCTGAAGCGCTCGACAGGCGTGCCATCGGATCTTTGCTTCGTCACTGGAGGAGGTCGAGCTGGGAGTCTGAAGCTACTACTCTCATTTACATTTCTGGTTTCGGAATCACCAGGAAAGTCTACACCGCGCGAACTGGTACGTATGTGAGATCTGTGGGGGCGTACTGGCGCCGTGCTAGGTGCTCGTATAGACTCTGACCACGAATCGTAGCTATTGCTTTCATGGCGAGGGCCTCTACTTCCAAAACCTAGATACGAGGCTTGGCCTGTAGCCTCAACAGTAGGTATAGCAGTATCGCCTACCGAGGATTGATCACGACGACGCCGCTTAGTCTTTGGTACAGGATGCTGCGGTAGGGTGGTTGTGTCCTTCTCGACTAATGCTGGTCGCGCTGAGGTAAAGAAAGCGGAGATCTCTCCTTCCTTCATCTGTTCATTGTCCTTCTTGCGTTTCTTTCTGGACGCGTCGGTTCGAGGGACAGGCTCTGGTTCGTCTTTGTGCTGCTGCAAGAACTTCATCTCCGAGAAGACCAGATCGGGCACTGCGACACGTCAGCTGGGTAATGCGGGGAAGACGTACAGGAAGATATCATTCAGGCTGTAGGAAGGGGAATGAACTACTCACACCCGCGGCCCTTGATTGCAGTAGATGTCCGCCCCTTGTTGAAGAGGCCTAGCTGTTCCCGTGGCTTCAACTAGTCCAATCGTCAACACCATACTGTTTGTTCCAGGCGACCGCATAGACATCTTACGGTCAGCCGATCCCCAGATACGTTCGTGGCCTGGAAGGTCTGCATAACACCAGGTGCCTTCTCGCCCTTCTTGCGTCGAGGCTTGCGACGCGACTGCTTTGATTTGTCCTTACGATCGCGATGGGCATGGGGACCTGGCGCATACTGTGGCTCATACCGCTCTGGACGCGTCTTTCTACGAGGTTTGCGCGCATATCGGCTGCTGCTAGAGCTGTCGCTGCATGTCGCCTGGAGCGCCTCGTCAGCACTATCCTCCGCTGGCTTATGCGGAGAGGATGCAGGCGGACGGGGATCGAGGAGGGAGCTGTCTGATCTGCGGCGGCGCTTCCGTTTAGCAGGCTCTGCGGTTTGATGAAGGTTATTGGACTCGCGCGGTGCTTCCGGTTGCACTGTCTCGTCTAGCCACTTCCGTATGTCCATGCTGTCCTGCATCCTAGACGAGCCGTGCCGTTAACGGAGTCTGGTTCGCCTCGTAAGTCTGGTGGGTCTGAGATGCCCGAGGGGCTAGACGGTGCTGGGATACGGCGTGGATGGGCAGATCGTCGTGATAGTCGCTCAGTCGCCTGTGTGACGGTAATCTGGGAGACGTTCAAGGTGACAAGGTCTCGTCTGAATGTTACAGCTACCTGATAGGCTACGCCAGGCAGCCAGACAGAGGATATGGCAGGTGCAATGGGTGCTGCCATTGTGAGGCTGCCGGCATTGCCGAAGCCACTGCGTTGCTGGAGGAAGGCACGATGCATGGATGACGCCAGTGCATCGTCAACCCTTCAACCTTCAATGTGTGGGAATGAGGCGATGTCTGTCGTGTCTGTTCCTCTCCTTACTTCTATTCGGGCTGCAAGATGCTCATATCATTGGATGGATGGTATTGCCATAGAATCGGTCCCCGAGAGCGAGACGTCTTGGCATCGTGCATCGTGCTGCCGCATGCGCTGTGCCGCTATCGCAGGGAGATAGCTGCAATAACTTCTCGTCGCCGACTTGCTTGTAGATACGTAGAATGGACACAGATGGATTGGTTTAGTCCGCGCTGCCTCGGTATATCTCGGTAAACGCTGCCAGTTTGCCCGCTTCATGTATCCGATGGTGACGCCTGTGTATAGTATGTGATTAATGGGACATTCTGGCCTGTCTCAGCGCAATGGGCTTCGGTCGTATAAGTGCGAGCAGTCGTCTCATTAAGCACGCTCAGGTTGCTACATCTTGACGTCGCGCGCACGAGCCAGTTCGGGATGCAGAGCCCTGGAGGGCCTGGAAGTTAGTTAGGCCCGATCCCCACACCGTCAGACTACCTAGGTAAGGATGGCGACTTTGATAAGCTTCTTTGAACCACCATCTTCTGTCCAATACCTGTCCGCCATTGACCTTTTCGTCACAGCCCGATAGTCTTACTGTAGCCACAGGCGCAGATCGCTGCTGTCTCGAGCACGCAATCTGTCTATCCGCAGGCTTGTCCATGCACGTATTTCGCAATGGCCCAATGACGCCGCCGCACTCCTGCCGGCACTGTGAGCAGGACGATGGATCGATGCACCTATCAAAAAAATCGTTTTCTCTGGCTCGTCAAGGGCCCTGTAATTGGGCCTCCCTGGTCTTAGGCTAACGTGGGCTGCATATACCCAGCATGAACAGACAGACACGGGACAGGCTAGGGAGCCAGCCAGCCGACATGTATGGCAGAACCAGTGTCTGCACCCTGTCCATCGTCAGGTGCGGGCTCCTAGACAGGGCATTGGGACCGGCTAGCTGCGAGGGGCCAGTTCCGTTTGCCTGCCTGCAGCCCAGGTCCGAACTACCAGACCCCTTGGCTTGACTGGCTCGACTGGCTGGAGAGACACATTGCACCCCGTCGCTCGTGGCCATCCACGTCGCTTTATAAACCGGGCCCTCAGCCCTCCAGTCCGTGCGCTCAACCTATTACTTGCTTGCAGCCTAGCGCTCTTTCACCTGGTGGAGGGGTACTCATATCGTCGCTTGCCCCGCCAACCTAGACGCTTCACTATCTCTGCTCCTCACCCTGTGCCATCACTTTCTTGCGACAGCCTGCAGCCGACTCTCCCTCCTCTAACTCTTCAGAGCAATCGCTTGCGCCATCATCACCGATACAGCCTGGTGCTACAAGATCAAATGTTCGTTCCGTCACGTTGCTACATACTGCCTGCCCGGGAAGCCGCGATGGATTCCTCGCCTTCCTGCACCTTTCCTTCACTCTACAACTCCTGTCACTACCTGTCTTGAGCTTCTTTGTATCGCGCGCCTTGTTTCGAGTTGCGAGAGCTAGTATTGAGACCGTTCAGTGTTCGACCCAGACATCACTCTCACCATGTCTAAGCTCTTCATTGGGTAAGTACGCAGCCTTCCCATACCGCGACCGCGACTGACCCTTCACAGAGGCCTCGCATGGCACACCGACGACCAAGCTCTCCGTCAAAAGTTCGAGGAGTTCGGTCAAGTCGAAGAAGCCGTAAGTGACAGGCTACTCGACGAATGTCGTCGCCGAGGTCGAGTCAATGCTCACATCGTCACAGGTCGTGGTTAAGGACCGCGATACTGGCCGCAGCCGAGGCTTTGGCTTTGTTCGCTATGCCCAGGACACCGAGGCCGATGCCGCTATGCAGGCCATGAACAACGAGGAGTACGTCTTTTCTGCCTTCACCTACCATCCAACAGTGGGCACTGCTGACGCTCCCAGATTCGACGGACGTAGGATTCGCGTCGACAAGGCCTCCGACCGTGCTGGCGGTGGTGCTCCTCGCGGCGGCGGCTACGGAGGCGGTGGCGGCGGATACCGTGGAGGTTACGGCGGTGGACAAGGAGGAGGTAAGCTTCTCACCTCCTACTCATCATGGCTCTATACTAACTATATCCTCAGGCTACGGTGGCGGCGACCGTGGTAAGCACATGTCATCGTTCTATTCGCAGTAAGAAACTAACTTAGCAAAAAGGCTACGGCGGCGGCGGCCAGGGCGGCGGCTCTTGGGGACCTTCTCAAGGCGGCGGCGGCGGCGGATACCAATCTCGCGGCGGCTACGGCGGCGGCCAGGGCGGTGGTCAGGGCGGTTACGGTGGTGGTCAAGAGGGTGGCCAAGGTGGTGGCCAGCAATGGTAAACACCTTGGTGGACCCACGTCCTACAGTCCTGTGCTCTCAGAACGACCAAACGTACGAACTTTCTAGTTGAGGGCAAGAGCGCTCCTGGCATTGGAGCTGGCTTTACACGATGGAGATCTTTTGGACGTTAGCCGACACTGCTCCTCCTCGAATGAGCATCATCATTCACATGGACGTTTCATATCATGTTTAATGGCAGTAGAGGTGGTTGGTACTGAGAGATGAGATACCCATTGAATCAGGAGGTGCTGCTACTCTGTACTTGTCGCGCTATGAGGGTTCCCGTTCTTTGTGCACTTTCCTTACGGGCTCTTCGTAGTCATGGTGGCTTGCTGCCTACCCAAAAGCTGTGTCATACCAATGTAACCTTGAACTCTACCAGAAGACATGTCAGCAAAAAGCAGATTACACCGCATTCCAAAAGCAAGCATGCTCACTCACACTCGCCTCACAAACGGGTACAACAGCCATGCCTCCTTCCTGGTGATCAATGAGATCACATTACCGCTGTTGCGATGAGGCTCTGCGGTGTCTAACGGGTCCCTCCACAAGACGCAGGTTCGTGACGATGCCAATTCTCCTCAGCACCCAACACATGTGATAATCTCGACGGCAACTAACCCATTACTTAATCGCACGCACTAGTCTCGCTTTCTGCACATGGAAAATTCAGCAGCCAAGGCAGCGCATTGTGACCACATCTGCATATTGCATACATAGCCGCCGACCAGTCCTGCTGCAGCTGCAGCACCAACGCAGAGTAGAAAGGCAGGTTTCTGCAAGCGATAGCTGGGCTGCCTGCGGGGAGTCAGGCGCACTCCGTGCTGCGTTTTGTATAGTCCTCGCGCACACACTTCCGCATACTCGAGTGCTTTGCTGCTGCCTGAGGTGATCTTCACTTTTGGCGTCAGGCGCCAGGATGCGACGTCGAATATCTTGGGCTGAGGATGCACGCTGACAGACGACCTCTCCACACCCGTCTTCTACTATCCAACGACTCGCGGATATCCAATACTTCATCGCATTTATTTTGCTTGTTCTTCAGCCGGCTGGAACGACTTCGAGTACATCATGAAGAGTTGGAACGGGCTGGAGGATGCGACGGCGCCGGTCAAGCCTGGACGGACCCCGACGCGGTGGCGTGCGCTGCTTTCTGCGACCTTCGTCACACTCGTGTGCCTCGCGGCAGTGGATACCATCTTCCCTGAATTGAAGAACTGGGATCTGTCCTCATTTCTAGACATTGAGCCTGCGTTGCATCATGCTGCTTTTGAGTGGTCCGAGGTATGTTGAGAGAGTGTTCCCTGAGCGTCGCACCGCACACGTGGTTCTGCAGCCACCCTGGCCCGCATCTTATCAGATCGAATGATAGCCTCGATCCAAGTCGCACAGCAGATGGTTACTCTACTTCCGGGAGATGTCTTGAACGCATGCCGGAGCACCACAGACGACCTTCGTCATCAAAAGGCTCAATGAAAAATCTGATCGTGATTGGTGGCCTGACCAGATCCCATTCCGGCTCTAGCCAAAGTCCCGACACCGTATCAACATAAGCGAACCGCAGCTCTCTACACATTAGTCTAAGAGGCTGCTTCGGCATCATATACCGACTGGTGGATGCAAGACTGACAAAGCTCCAGATCACCCCGAGTGAGCAATTAGAATTTCACAAGTGTCATGGCGGGTTTGAATGCGCAAAACTGAGCCTGCCACTGGACTACTTCAACGGGACCTACCCCGATCATACTGTGAGCATCGCTATCGTCAAGCTACCCGCCAGAGTATCCGTGGATGATCCCCGCTATGGTGGCCCGGTCTTGTTCAACCCTGGCGGTCCCGGAGGATCAGGTACAGCAGTTGCGCTCTTCCTAGCAGGAGGGTTACAACAAATTATAGACTCTCATGTTGAGACTCTCACCCCATCTACCGATGCAAGATACTTCGATATCATCGGCTTTGACCCTCGAGGCATCGGTTGGACAGAGCCAGTCGCTCGATGCATGCCAGATCAGCCTTCTTCGTGGTCTTGGAGCCTGAGGGAAGAGACCGAGGGCCTTGTTGGAAGTTCGGACGCAGCTCTTGGCAGACTTTGGTCTATGCAACATGCCTTTGGCGCATCTTGTAAGCTTGCCGAAGAGAAACAAGAGGGACCGGATATCAAGCAGTACATGTCGACGGCGTTTGTTGCCAGAGACATGTTGGAGATCACCGAGAGGCATGCCGAATATGTGGCGAAAGAGGTCGCTCGGAAAGCTGTACGGACGGCTGGCAAGCGTATCGGAAGCCACGGACCCACTTACGTTCCTGGAGAAAGTAAGCTGCAGTACTTGGGCTTTTCCTACGGGACTTTCCTTGGGGCCACGTTTGCGTCCATGTTCCCGGACCGTGTTGGACGTATCATCCTCGATGGAGTCGTGAGTTCGTACGACTACACCCACTCGATGGGTAACGGAAGTCTTGTAGACGTCGAAAAGGCCATGACTTCTTTCTATACATTTTGCTACAATGTGGGCCCCAATAGATGTCCCCTAGCCACCGCCAACTCAAGTGTTTTCGACATAGAGGATCGCACACAAAACATTATCGCATCGCTATACCACAATCCGCTTCCCGTCGTCTCGGCAGAAGGCCCAGAACTTCTCACTTGGTCCACCATCAAATTAGTTCTCTTCAGCGCTACCTACCAGCCACGACTCACATTTGACTTCATAGCCGCCAGCCTGTTCGCCATTGAACAAGGCGTTGGTAGAGAAATCAACGACATCGCCGAAACCTTGCGCGACAACCACGTATTCTCTTGCCCTGTCGACGGCAGCGGGCCACTCGAACAGCCAACTTCCCCAGTAGCCACTACAGCCATTTTATGCAGCGACGGAATTGATCAAACCCATGTGACTAAGGAAGAATTCGCCGCATACTGGGATATCATGGACGAAGTTTCACCGAACTTTGGTTCCTACTGGTCCATGCTGCTGATGCAATGTGCATCTTGGAAGATCAAAGCTAGCTACAAGTTTGACGGTCCTTGGGGCGCTAATACATCGCATCCTATCCTTTTTGTCAGCAATACAGCAGACCCGGTTACACCTCTTCGCAGCGGACGCTATATGCATAGTTTATTCCCTGGAAGCAGCCTTATGATTGGCGATCACGCAGGACATTGTTCGATGTCGGCACCCGACCCGTGCATCTTGAGTCGCGTCAACACGTACTTTCAGACGGGTGAGCTGCCGTCGCCAGGGACGGTGTGTGTGCCGCCGCCCAGCGAGTACAGTCTCAACTCGACAGATCCGGATAGTCCTTTCTACGA
Source organism: Alternaria ventricosa (assembly GCF_023758065.1). Taxonomy (NCBI): domain Eukaryota; kingdom Fungi; phylum Ascomycota; class Dothideomycetes; order Pleosporales; family Pleosporaceae; genus Alternaria; species Alternaria ventricosa. The sequence continues at coordinate 316,645 of NW_026055686.1, forward strand.
CCCTACTTTGGGGAGTGCGAATGTGGCTGCTACGCAGGAGGATGAGGAGAGCTGGATGAGGCTGCGCAATGCTGGTGAGTTGCTCCAGAAGCAGGCTGTTGCGGGTGGTATGTTTGAAATAACCCTTCCGGGTGGTGAAAGAGCAAAGCGCGTTATGCAAAACATCTTAAAGGGTCACTATTAGGCTGGGAGTACACATGGTTGAATGGAGATGCTTTTCATTTCTATCTCGAAGTCCCAAATGACTCATATGGATATTGCTCATCCTTAACCCAGAACACGGCAACCGAGCTTCGGCGTCACACACACATTAGTCTGTATCCAAAACGAAATCATCAAAGAAGAAGTCACCATTTTTTCTTTTTTTCAGAGTCTATTGGTTTTTGCTGGTTAGAGCATGTTTCCATCCCGTGTTACTTCAGTTATAATAGCCGTAATTGAAGAAGTCACCATACTCTCCATGATTAACCGCCATTCCTATATTCCTTCTCCAGATACACCACCTCGAGGTCTTGATTTCCCACTTGTTTCCGGAATTCCTTCGTATACCAGTCATCAGCACCGGTCACTTGATACGGTGCCTCCGAAATAATTAGTGTTTCCAGTGCAGGAAATATCCGCAATGTACGCATGTTCTGTTCGATAGGCTCGCGGAGTCCCATGGCTGGATCTTCAGATTGAAAGGCATCCCAATCAATATCGATATGCCTAATCAACCTTAGCTGTAACGGCGTACACCGCTTCCGGAGTTTTGAGAGGTCGGATAGGTCGAACTCGCGATGTATGAAGCGTGCAACAGGGTAGATGTGTATTGCGAAGTAGGCATGTGCGGTTTCGGCGAAGATTTGTCGTGATGCACGGGATAACTCGAGGCGGTCCCAGTAGAAATGGGAGTCATGTTTCCAACTCCTTGCGCTGAGCTCAAGAGCTAGATCGAATATCTTGTTGCGGATCTCAGCTGGCAGGCGCAAGAGAGGGGAATGAAGTTGATTGCGCTGGGCACTGTTGGCGGTCAGCATTTCACACTCAGCTGCGCACTACTTTTAGTGAGGTATGAAACTAACATTGCGAGACAATCTGCGCTGGGTACGAGAGTGGGTGGTCCTTTGCATTTATTCATTTCGAAAGACGTGCAGGCTGGCAGAGTGTGAGTTGGGAGGTAGGAGTTTCAGATCAGTCGAATTGGAGTGAGGTTGTTGAGGAAATTAAGAGCGTAGGTTGAAGAGGTGGTTGAGATTCACACATGATATACGGCAATGTGAGTCACGCCGCTAGTGCATGGAATACCAGTCAGGCATGATAAGTCAAACCATAGATTACTTTTTTTCGTCATATTATTCGTTCTCCCGTGTCCACGTTATCAGCACTACCTTTGAGTCAGCCGTAGCAGGATCGAATTTGGTTCGCCTATCCTCCGCGACCAGACTTCACGAACCCACACGCAGGAATCGACGTATCGACATCACTCCTGGGCATCCATCCCAAAGCACCAGATACACTCTTCGTCTTGCTGAGTCTCGATGGCTATGCATCCGGAACCCATTGCGGAGTGCTCAAGTCCTCATGCATGGTGTACGTGAACTCTAACCGCGGATTCTCCATCCAACCCCTAAGCCGAATTTCGCACAAAAGTCGAGGTCTCCTCTCTTCAGGTGCCCCGTGAATATGTAACCGCGTCAGCCCGCTGTGCGCAAATGGACAGTATTTACCTGGTTTTAGGCCCACTGCGTGATACCAGCTAAAAGCAAGGGCTCCCAGCATACGGAATTGAGATGGTGTGATCGGCAGTACGAGGCCTGACCTACGCGGCGGGAGTTTTACCACTGATAACGTAACGCAGTGATATGGGAAGAGTCTCAGTTCGAAGTACGCCGCGGCGGTCTCAGCGAAGACCTCGCGCGAGGACTGGACAAAGAACATACGATCCCAAAAGTAGAGTTCTTCGTGATGCCACCGCCATATTTCCGTAGGGACGAGTTCGAGCGTGTAGGCGTAGATTTTGTTACGAACCTCAGCTGGTAAGCGCAGGAGAGGCGACTGGATTTTATTGCGTTGAGCGCTGTTGACTGTTAGCGCCTGTCTTCGTAGAGAGTGAGGCAATGCGTGAGCAGAGTCGGGTTCAATAAGATTATACTTACATTGCGAGGCACTTTGCGTTAGGCACGAGAGTAGGCGGGCCTTTGACGTTGGGTGTAATGATGGGCGGTGCAACACCGTTGTTGAGATAGGCGTGATGATAACGGGCCAACGTTGGGTCGAAGGGTTGAAGATTCAGGAACGACATTCTTACTGTGGAAAGTGTTGAAGGTGCAAGGTGACGGAAGGGTCAGAGGAAAAGCTCAGGAGGTGAACGCGCTAGTAATTTATCGGCGTGTGACATCTTATGAGGTACTACACGCACCGCCAAAGCTTGCACCTCGCCAGTCCGCTCTTCTACAAATCACCACATCTCAATCTAAAAGTCACTGCAAGTGACATGTACTAGAACATGTAAGCTAGCATAAGGTAAGCCTGAGATGAGTACGCTTATATAGTAAAGAGTTTCTACTTTCGCTGTAACTACACAAGGTGACCCATCCATTTCTTGTTGGCTTACGCCGCCTCTCCAAAGGAACTGATACTACCCAAATGTATCAAAAATCAATCGCGTAGCCCGAGTTACAAGCCATCAATGAGAACCTCCAGCGTTTCTGCCTTTCCTCCGATCGATTTCACGTTCCAAGCATCGGTGAAACTACCTCTTCCGGGGAAAGTCACCATACATCTGAAGACCACGCTCCTGCATCTCTTCATCAACTTGAGTATCATTTTCATCAGCCTGTTGGTGTTCTCTCTGCGATCGGAGTTCTCGTAGGCCGAAAGACCATCAATGAAGCAGAAGACAACGGTATCTTTGGGAAGCTGCTTCGCGACGGCCTGGAAGACATCGAATGTCGCCTCTATGTCGCCAGCCTGCACAGCACAATGATCTTCAAAAGACAAGAACGACAGGTCTAAATCGAGGCTCTGGGCTTTCTTTCGTCTTTTGACCTGAGTCAAGAGCTGAACCGTCAAACTTGCAATGAGTCCCGTCGCGTCAGCTCGTGGCTCACGCCATTGATCTGTGTGACGACTGCAGAAATAGTTGAGACAGAAGATCTCGTCCGACACACTCAGCAGGTCCGTGACTTTGGCACACACGTGCGAGAGCGGTGAAATGAACTGCGCGGCGTCGTTGTTACCATTTACTAGCAGCAACTTCGACTCGTCCGCACTCTCCACGAAATCACCAAACTCGGATGATTGTAGCACCCACAATGCTCGATTGCGAAAGTCTTCGCTTTGAGTAAAGCCCAACGCTAGACAGTAATCTGTGTCGTCTTGAACGGTCTTGAGGTCGATATCAAGCGTTCTCAATAAGGTTTTGATGGTGATGCTGTTACCGATCGTAGTGGACGGCCTCGGGGGAGAGGTTTCTCCTACAGTCAGCAGGGGAGGAGTATTGGTATTCGAAGCGACTATTGTAGGTAAGCGATCTGTCATTCCAAAATGCGCATGTAGATACTTACGGCCACCAGTCTTCACGTTGAAATCTGGATTCGCCTGCAAATGACGCATGAGATATGTGCAAACCTTCTGCGCGGTGATCTCTGTGCTAGAGTCGATGGCTAGCAGTAGTTGCTCTTTCGAGAGCTCATGGCGAGCCTTTTCTAGAAGACTGGTTAGTATCTGCGTATCCTACAGTTGCGATGTACGTACCCCGAGAAGCGTGAAGATCGCTTTTCCGATCCATCTCGGCAATTCTTCGTTGCAGGCAAAGATTCGCCTCTTCTCTTAATTGCAGGGCTTTGTTCTTCATCTCCTCGATGGCGTCTGTCAGTTCCTGTTGATGCGCACTTCCCTTCATCATCGCAGAGGCACCTCTTCCTTGGCTTCATCAGTACATTGGTCTAACATAAAGTCCTGTTCGAATTGACGTACTCCATGAGCTTTTGGCAAAGAACTCAACTATGACTCGCAAGACCACGAGGATATCTTTGCAAAGTTCAGCAGTCTTCTTTACCAAAGTATCACTCGAGTGAGCTTTGTATATCTCAACGTATGCGCTCGCATGGGACAACGTTTCTGGTATGGTGGCTAGGGCTTCGTAGATCGTCTGCTGGGTGCCGCTTATATTACGAGCCGCCTACGCTTGTCAACATTGTGTAAAGACGGTGTGCAAGACGACGTACTTGGACTCCCAAGATGAAAGCACCGCTAATGGAAGACGTGTAGTCACCAGCCGGCAAGAGCGCCAGCCAATGTTCAAATATATCAGACTTTTCGCACATTCTTGCGAAGACGGTCTTCTTGTAAGAGTCGCTAGCAGTCTGTACTTCGGTAATGACTTGTTTCCAGGTATATGATCGCTGGTCTTCATGGGTTCTCTCCGTCACGCTATCTTTGCGTCGTGTTTTTTGCTGTAGAACGCTCATTGCTGCCAGCAACTTCTCTTTTTCGACGGCAGTGTCTTGCCAAAGCTCAACCCTGGACGTCTTTTAGTGCTTCGTCGAAACGTATCGAGACGGAAATGGCCTACAGTGCGTTCTGGTGTTGCTCGGCCTCTTCCAGTGACACGAAACAGTCCATCTCAGCTACATAGCGAGTGTTCTCAGCTAGACTGATGGAGTTCAGAATGAAGTCGGCAGAAGCATTGACGGGAGACATTGTTCGGGTTCTTTGACGCTGTAGCAGCTGTGTGCTGTCCTCCTGGTTAAATTTGGAGGCCATTTCGGAAACAAGAACGGTACTATCAGCCCGCTAGAGTTCTTCGCGGCGCGGATGATTCTTGGCTATAGGATGAAAGTCAAAGCAAGAGAGTGCAGACTCCGTAAGACAAGCTCTCTGCTCTTCCTGATGGGGACCGTCGTTCAGTTGGCGACTGCAGGCAGCTGTCGCAAGGCTGTGAATGATATGGTAAGGAACAGCCTTCTCTATTTCTTGCGCCTCACTATGAACTTGTGGCTACGTGATGTGCTGTCAGACCGACTCTGTTGCCTGATATTTTTCTTCCAGAACTGCAAGGGTTTACTGGCATAGTACCAAGCCCGATGACTACTCACTGAAAGGCGAAGTCATGTTTATTCGCGTGAGGGGTGCATCTGGGCATCAGCGGAAGGAAGCTTCTGACCCCACCAACCACGGGTATCAGCTGCAAGACGGGACGGCCGAGCCAACTTTGGCATGTGGCTTGCAGCCAAGTCATGCAGTGAGATTCCTTACCGATGGCTGTGCTGATGTAGGAAACCAGTTTTGTTACAAATTGCATTTCTTGCCGTCTTGGCGTGGTGCACGCGACGTGTCACAGCTGAGCCTCTATTCCAGCTGTCAGTGCTACCATACATCTTTAGGGTTTGCTAAGCCTTTCAATCTGACCGGATTCAGGTAGTCGTCCAGCGTAGTCCCCAAAAGACTCTCTCTTCCACGCAATTTGGCAACCGATGCGTGTACTTTTGTCTCTAACGCATACTACCATCACCTTCTCATTGAGAACATACACGGCTTCATCACTCGGTGTGATCCTTGAACATACTCATCATGAGTACCGCAGATTCTTCGAACTCCTACCAAGGTTTCAATAACCGGATCTGGGAGCAGAACAAATCCATCGGAGTCAATTACAATGAGCAGATTAGTGGACACACTCAGAGCCCACCAAGCCCCGGTCATGTGGACGAACGCCGTATCACAATCAATGTGAGCCAGGATGGTGAACAGCCTCTTCATAGGAAGGCAAATGGTATCGAATACCACGAATCGATCTCGGAGTCCAGGAAAGAGGTCAGCATGCATCACGAAAGAACGCAAGATAGAAGATCTCTAGCGGGCACCGTTTACGGACCCCCCATTGGAGCGCCGCCCGGACACTACAAACGACCTGCACCATCTGGAATCCCACGTCCGCAGATTACCCACGTAGGTAGCTCGGCGTTCAAGAAAGGAGGGATCAACTCCGTCATTGAGGTACTTTTGGAAGAACCACGGATCAGCATCAATTCGCGGTCCAGGAAGCGTTCTTCCGTTCACGCCGGACTCGGTCGCACTTCGCCTTCCAGGGCACTCACCATCCCGACGGTGCGACAGAACCCGAAGCGAATTCGCATTCGCTCTTCAAAACTTCTTAAGACGCTAGAGCACCTTGCAGAAAGTGTGGGATTTAGCTTTCTGACTAGCGGCACAACGTCTCTTGTAAGTCCACTAAACCTCGCAGTGTCGTTATAAAGCAGTTCTTCTCTGATACTTATGTCGAATTCTAGGTGTTCCAGTACCCGTTCAAGTTGTTCATAACCCTCGAGCAACCAATAAGAAAGAAGCTTGCACAACTGTACGAAACTGTTCAAGAACACGATGAGGTCGATGCCCTGAGGCCGGATATAGAGGTTGATCGCCCCTTGAACAACGAGCCTGTCGATATCGAAGCCATACAGCAGCTGAAGCTACTTGAAGAGTTGTATGATACGGATCTGAAGCCGATGTTTGACATGCGGCGGGATATCGAAACGAAGAAGCTGGCTACGATTTCGTATACAGACCTATGGCATCTTTTCCGTTATGGACAGGAAGTTAGGGCTAGCGACAATGATACGCAGGTGTACCGAGTGTTGAGGTGGACGGGAGGACGCGAACCTCTTGCGAAGCACGGTCTATTGGCGGAGCTCCAAGCTCGCGCCGCTCTCGATGCCCAGTCTGCACCCCGAAACGAGAACCGGGGTGAGACGTTCATTGTGGAAACTGCCAGCTTTGAGTTTGATGGTTTTCACTACGGACCTGTTCAAAAGACGTTTGTAGTCCGGAAATACGACGGAGAGAAACCCATTACCAGTCTCCCCATCTTTCCGCTAGCTTTCGATCCGTCTCACGAACAGCTGCGAAAGCGGTTGATACATCGAGGCAACTTGTATCTTCAGCTTTCGCAAGCCGATCAAGCGTCGCACAAACACTACCACGGTCTCACGCTAGATGAGCCCCACGAGGAGGTAAGCTTTTGGTCCTGCTCTCCCTCTTCTCATATGTTGACGTATGTTTAGGTCGACTCCCAGATCATCGTAGACACCAAGATGGCTATGCTTCGATACCATACTACACTCTCGCCTGTAGGAGTGGGTAGCTTGGTAGGTCACAATCTTCGGGAGACGTACGAAGAAACAGTCAACCCTACCGTCACGGATGGCGTCTGCGCAGAAGACGGGTGCTGCGACAACGAGCTTGTCCACAAAGACTATGGTTGGGACATGCAGCATGAGGAGCGATATATGGAGGATCATAGATTCGACCTTGAGCCTACGACGGACCCGGCCGATCTTGATGATGAGGAGAAACTTCTACTGCCTCCTTTCGTGTACGGGTTCGTTCTGCGAAGTCGCAAGTGGGCCAAATTCAGTATCGACTGCATCCGCGATGTCGAGTACACTAGCGGGTTCAGTGACTTGGTATTGCCCTCTGGTCATAAAGAGACTGTGCGGGCATTGGTTGCGAATCACGCACGACTACCTACCACAGGTGGAAGTGGACCGCATAACCAGAAATCTATCGACCTTGTTCGGGGTAAAGGGAAAGGCTTGGTCATTTTGCTGCATGGCGCGCCCGGTACGTGCTTCTGCAAATGGACGTTGGTGAGATAAGCTTACTGACTGAAGGGTAGGCGTAGGAAAAACCTCCACCGCGGAGTGCGTTGCCGACACTACGAAAAGACCGCTTTTCCCGATAACGTGCGGCGATATAGGTGACACTGCAGCGGAGGTAGAAACCAACCTCGAGAGCAGTTTCCAGCTTGCACACAAGTGGGGTTGTGTCCTCCTCTTAGATGAAGCCGACATCTTTCTGCAGAAGCGCGACAAGACGGACATCAAGCGCAATTCGATCGTTTCGGTGTTTTTGAGAGCACTTGAGTACTACAGTGTAAGTTGCTGTCAAGTACATCATTGTGAGGGGCTGCCGATCTAACATCTAAACTTCAAGGGTATCCTGTTCTTGACGACCAACCGTGTGGGCCTTTTTGATCCAGCCTTTCGTTCCCGCATCCATATCAGTCTCTACTATCCGGGGCTTCAAAAGGATGCTACGATTCGGATCTGGAAGATGCATCTGTCGCGCACTCAGGAGATAAAGGGCGATCAGTTCAAGATCAAATCAAAAGAAATCCTGAAGTTCGCCAAAGAGCATTACATGGAACTCAAGAAAGCTGGTTCAGGTAGTTGGAATGGAAGGTATATATCAACGCAACAACGTTTTGTAGCACAGATAAGCTGACAAAGGCGACAGACAAATCCGCAATGCTTTCCAGACTGCCATCGCCCTCGCAGAATTCGAGACAACGGAGAAGAATGACGAACACGGTGTCGGTCACAAACCTCACCGAGTCGAACTTTCTCAGGAACACTTTTCCACAGTCGCAAAAGCCTCTGCTGAGTTTGACACGTATCTCAAGAGCACACTTGGAGGCCAGACAGAGTCTGACATCGCCAGACTGGAACAGACACGAATGGACGAGTATTCTTCGTTGAGAAGCAGAACAGATGCGAACCTCCGGCCATCTAAAGCCAAGGGAAAGACTGGAAGGAAAGGGAAGAGTGTGACTGATAGTGAGGATAGTGATAGAGACTCAGAAGAGAGTGAACGAAGCGAAGACTCTGAAGACCAAGGAAAGGCGAGTGACTCACAAAGCGAGACCGAGGAAGAGGAGGATCGGGTTATCGTGAAATCTTCCAAGGGAAAGAAGGATGGAAAAAGACGCAAATAGAGTTTTTGTTACTTCAGATTGGAGAGGTTCGTTATGTACTTGTTTCCTGGACCACGTTCAAAATCCATCGTCAATGCCAGACTGCTTCTCGGTTGCTTGCCTTTCGTCGCTGATATCCCAGAACCATGCATGAGATACCCGATCAGAATCGTGATGTACATCTCTGGTGTTCCAGGGCTTCGGTGCCAAGATGTAATGCACGTTCTTGACCTCCTCGTCTCTCCAGATTGCGTCATGAACACCTCCCCATCGCAACGTTTTCAGAGCGTTGTAAATGTATGGCAATGCGACCCACCGACCCCGAAAAAGATCGGAAAGCAAAGACTGGTCAGCAAAAGCATAATCTGCTGTTTGAGGCTGTTGTAGGGCTTCCAGAATGAGATCGTACACAGCCTTGCTTGGATTGACTACCTGGAGGCCTCCGTTCATGTACTGCAGTCCAGTTGTGCAGGGTGAGCCGACCTTTTGCGCCACGTCAGGCTTGTCATGCTGATGTGTAAATGCACAATTGGTGGGGATCCTATTGTCATCTTAGTGACTCGTATCTCAACAAGGCTGAAGGCATGGAGAGGCAGGGTGGCTAAAGATGTGGGGGCATACACATACCAATCTCGTGGGTAGTGTGGCTTCTTCAAAGGATTGCACACGCATGCATGTGACGCAGCAAAGACTTTATTGCCCTTTCCCTCCATTTCAGGCGGATCGAGATCGAGGGTCATCAACTCGTCCATGTTTCTCATGATGAGCATATCACTGTCAAGCTGTACAATTCTCTCGTACTCAGTAAGCCCGTAGGGCACCATCTTAGTCCAACAGTCATAGAAACGTGGATCATTACTGTAGTCGTTGGAGGCTGTAGGCAACAGATAGGGAACGTGCCGCTTCCGGATGCCTCGGCGATCAAGTGCCTCATGCGCCTGCAGTGGAAGCTCATCCGTGTACAGGACGATGAGGGGATAGACGGATTCGGAGCGTTTTAACGAATAATCGAGGGTCAGAAGTCCTGGCAGATAGGCTGTGTTGGTGAGGAGCGTCGTCCAGACTGTCCGTGATAAGCGGAACGCCGTGGAACGCACCGATGAAGGCGCGCGGCTCTGGAAGGTCACTCACCCTTTGTGGAGATTAAGGACTCAGCGCCAGCTGGGTTATCGCTACTGTCTGAAGATGCCATCCTGTCAACAACGAGACTGGGGCTTGGTGACGCTGGATTGTGTGTGGAGGCGAGAAGATTCCAGCGTGTGCCGTGGTTATACAGTTGACAAGAGGGGTATGGTAGCCTAAAATCAGGGCGACCGACATGTTTTTGGTCAATCTCTCCCAATCAAAACATGTGGCGCTCATGCATGGCCTCACCGGTGGGGGGTCATAGCAACCCCTACCATACTTGGCAGACCTGGAAAGGTAAATGCCCAGATGCCTTCCGTATGCACGTAAGCGAGGATGTCTACCTCTTCCGAGGAGCACTTTCGGTGTAGCGCGATATCAGGCTTGATCGAACACGACAGCCTGCACAAAAATGTTGCGCACAATCTAAGAGCCTTAAAAAAATGAACTGACCACGCTGTTTCAAGGTGTCACGCTTCAAAATCTCATTTGGCCAGTGAATAAAGGTCTACCAGAAGGTGTAACGGAACGATTGTTGATGGAGAGTGAATCTTTCACACGCTACCTAGGTCTGAGAAGAATCTCCGTAGGCGTAGACGCGGGATCTTGCATTAGTCTACGCGACCACCCAACTACCCAACCCCACCTACACAGCAAAAGAAACAAGTCGCACACATGCATGCCCCATCACGCGGCATGATAGAGGTATCCAGCCGCGTTCAGCCCAACTCCATATCCGTCGATATATTCCCGAGGTCTGAACTTTGTGGAGGCTGTGCAAAGGAGCCGCAAGTTTACAGGTATCGCGTAGGGCCCCGCAACAAGTCCCCTCAAAGACGGCCCGATTTCAACGGTATGTCAGGGTGAAGGAAATTTGCGATGCATGTTCGTCTTTGCTAACGCTACTTGAGAAGATTGATAAGTTACATAAAAAGGTAGATAGTAATCGACGAAGCAGATATTTGACAGGCTCTTCTATGAAAAGCTGCGACTTATTATCGCCAGCACATCTGCAAAGTATCCTGCTGTCAACAAACTTCCAATACTTCTTTTCAGTAATATAATGAAGATTCTCAGATCTGTACATGTAAAGGCAATGTGTAACTCGCCCTTTCAAGCGAACTGTTTGCGACCACAATCTTAATTTTCCCATGTGTCGCGCTGTACCACTCGATTTGCCCATCAGGAAGTTCTTTGCGGCTGTGAAATCGAGCATCTTTGCCACTGATGTCTTCCCAGCTCGACATACCTTTGTGTCGAATGGAGGTTTTGGAAACCCCTTCTGCAGATGAAATGTCGAGGTGCCAATCGTATCCGACCGCCGCTTCATCGCCGTCTAGCACTTGGTGACCCGGGAAAGTCTTTCTCTCTAACCAGTCTTTTGCGATGTATCCCGACAATCTTCCCTCGTGGGAAACCAAGCGCTTTGCGACATTCTCAAGCTCCGTTTGAACCGCAGTGTATGCCATCTCGGCAAATAGCACTTCATCCTCGGACGTACTGTCGACTTGTGGTTCGGGAATAATGAACTGAACTCTTCTCAAACCCGGGCCCAGTTTCGAAAGAGCGGTGATATCAACCTCCGAGCTCTTGGGGGTGTTGCGATAGCGGAGCCGATGAAACGAGTAGGAATACGGCATGTTGACTCGCAGCTTGAGGACTCGTAGGTGAAGCATATCGATCGTAGAGAATCTCGTCAGGCTGCTCAGGTATGCCGTATACGTACTGTGAGGATGGAAGATGATAGCCGCTTGAGCCAAACGTTTCTCGTCGCTCTTTTCCATCGTGATGACTGACAAGCCAGTAGTGAGCTGCAATGAACGGACTCTTGTGAGCGAGAGGATGGATGTCGGTCCTTTCGTCATGTCAGCTTTGTGAGCTTTGGACCAGATCCAGCACATAGACTCGTCGAAAAAGTACTGGGTACTCTCCCTCAGTATTTGCCGATTTGTTAGCAGCCACTTTGGTAGTTTGCGAGCTCGTTCATTGTACCCATGGCTTCTGGTGGATATGTTGAACTTGCAACCGGCATCGACGAAACTGTAGACTTCTTCGCTGAAGCAAAACCCGTAGATCTCGTAGCGTAGCTCGGCTGGTAGCTGCAGAAACTTCGAGGCGTTCGAACTGCTCTTGAGAATCAGAGTAAAGGGGTCTCTCGTAGCCACTTCGTCAAGAACAGTGATGGAAGTCATGCTCGTTTTGCCTGAAGAGTATAACAAGATCAGGGTAACAAGGCTGAGATCTGCGAGGTAACTGAGAGACGAGGATTTGAATGTAGCCTGCTGGGGCCAAGACGTACAACAGACCGGTCAGCCACAGACGGATGCAGCTGTGTCACGTGATGAGAGCTTCCATCTGTGTAGCCGCCGCGAAAAGCCAGCAAAGTGTTACACGCTCCAATCACCGCACAACGCACATCTTCACATGTAACTTGAAACTTGCATGGTGAATGAAGGATGCGAGCAGACACAAGCAGTTTTCAGCGAAAAAAGAACGGCTGGACAAGTGGGTGGGCGATACGTGGCAGATGCCAGTAGACTCGCCTTCCGAACTTGTGTTGCATACCTATATATGACGAAGCATGTACCAAAGTCACAGTGATGATAGCAAACCCTCATTGTGGATGCGTGAACATAACAAGACAAGCGTATGAACACAAACGTCGATTTAACATGAGGCTACTATACAGCCAACCCAACTTCGTAACGCCCAGTCACGCCGCAACCCAATTTTGCGTGACGAATATGCACTCCGGATATGATCCCATCAAATCCAACCATACAAGTCAAGGCATCTACTCGTCATCCTCCTCCTCCTCACTATCCTCATCCATACCCTCCGCAGCCTCAACCTGGAAGCTAGGCGCTTGATCCACACCCAGATAGCTATCACTAACGAGATAGCACGTCAACTCATGACTACCCGGCTTCTCAAGCGTAAACTCGAGCACAGTCTCCAACTTCCTCAGAATAGGCACCTTCTTGATCGCAAGCAGTGTGTGTTCCTTCTGGTCACCCACAACCAGCCACCAGCTCTCCGTCTTATCGGCAGGGTAGAACGGCGCGTGGACTTCCATCTTGGGCTCCTCGTCATCCTCGATGTTGCGCGTGATGCGCACCTTGAGTTGGGCGGGCGAGTTGGAAGCGATGGATTCGGGATCGACGAGTTCGTGCTCGATTTCGATGTTGGGGTAGAAGTTGTTTGTGAAGTTTGCAATGTCGGCGAGTTGGCGTTGGTCGACGTCGAGTGCGGAGATGAGCTTCTTGTAGTCTGGGTTTTCGTCTTCGTCCATGGCGTTGATGAAGTCGTCGACGTCGTTGATGCCGAATTTTTGGGCGACCTTGATGGTGTCGGCGTCGAAGTGGGGGATCTGCTTGAGAGGAGAGTCCTTTTGCCACATTGCTTGGACGACCATCTGTGAGAGTTCCATGGCGGACATGGCGTTGAGATGAGCCTCGGATGAGAGCACGTCAACACTTGCGCTGAGGATGTTGAGGACCTTTCGCAGGACGACTTCCTGATCCTTGGCCAGGTCGACGGGGAGCTGCATGCGTGAGAAGTGAGCCTGCAGAAGAACGAAAGCCTTGAAATGCGGCGTCTCGAAGTTGGGCTCCTGCATCTTGAAGGGAACGCGGTCGTAGATGCGCTGGAGGATGTGGTCCTCGTGTCTCCGTATTTGAATGTCTTCGAATTCGGTGGCGGCTGTGATGATCTCCAGTACACCCTTGAGACTTGTCCTGCCGTTGAGCGACATCATCAAGGTCTGCATGGTGATGAACGAGATGTTGTAGTACGCCGCGATCATGCACGGGTTCAGAGGTGTGATCGCATCCTCGTCTTCATCGTGCTCGATGAGGTTGGCATCGGTCAGCTCCTTCAGGGTCGACTCAACCATGTCGGATAAGTGCGCGCTAAGTCCCTCGTGCGATGTGTCGTGGAGGTTGTAGTAGCTGGGGTTGGCGAGTAAACGGCGGTAGAAGTATGTGTATGTTGACCAATCGACAGCTTCTTGTGTTGACTCAATCGTCTTCGCGCTGATCTCGGCAACAAAGGCGTCGTGAAGGTAGTCGGGAAGGTAGCTCTCAATTGGAAGAGCCTCGTTAAGGAACTTCTTATAGTATTCTCGCTTCACCGCAGGCAGCATAAGCACACCCTTTGCTGACTTGTCCAGTCCTACTCTGCCGGCCTTGCCGAACATCTGCAGAATATCACTGATGGGGTAATCCACGTATCGATGTTCGCGGCCCTCGTAGAATTGAGTGCCTTGAACAATTACGAGATGAGCACCGCTGTCAATCTCCCAGCAAGAGTCGCGCGATACGATGAGCACCTGGATCGCGCCAACCTTGAAGAGATGCTGTACAGCCTTCTTGTCGAAAGAGTTGAGGGCCTCGTGGAAGTATCCGATACCATGAGACAGCGAGGAAGCCAGCGCTTGCTCGTTAATCTTCTCAAGGATAGGTTGAATCTCAGATACTTCAACATTAAGGAAGCGATCTTCGTCCTCGTCAGCTACGCAAGCGTTGAGGAGGTCAGCAGCGGAATTCCTGGCTTGCTTCCTGTTCGGGACGAAAACCATGGCCGGCTTGTCTGGAGACATTTGCGTGATGGCAGAGTAGGTCGGCCTCGCCATAGCCATCATCAAGGATGGGAAATGGGGGATCGTGAACGACTGAATCTTCAACTCAAGCGGTACTGCTCGGATGGCCGGGCTGAAGTTGTAGATGGTGTGCTTGGTTGCACCGATCCATTCGCCAATATCTCGTGCGTTTGACAACGACACGCTCAGTCCAACGATGCGCAGCTTCGACTCTAGTTGCGTTGCCATTGCTTGCATACGGGAGACAACAATCTCGTAGACATGGCCGTTTGTGCCACCAAGCATGTGCAGCTCATCGGCGATCAATAGAGAGACGGACTGGACGTTCTTCCGGCGCTGCCATTGACGGGACAGTGAGTCCCACTGCGAAGGAGTGGCAAGAATGAGATCACCCCTCTCAAGCAATCGCAGGTCTGCCGTAGTCTCACCAGTGAGCTTGACGACGTCCTTTCCTCCACTGAGACCGGTCAACCGCTCATTCCAGTTCTTGTACTGGTTGTCGACGAGCTCTTGGAATGGTGCTAGGTAGACAATGCGACCTTCGTTGTTTGTAGCCCAGTGTCGCAAAATGGCAAACTCGGCACAGATGGTCTTGCCGATGCCTGCCGATGCGCCAATGAGAGCATTGTCATCTGTGGTATACAAGGTGTTGAAAGTCTGTGTCTGGACCTTGTTGAAGCGACCGATGTTCTCGTACAAGCCCATGTATTCCTTCCTCTTCAGGGCAGAAACAGGCAGAGGTTGTAGATCCAGAACGGGAGTGTGGGCAGGGAATTTCGCTGGCAGAATAAGCTTCTGGAAAGAGACAGCGAGCTTGGTCTCAGATGCCATCCATCGGTCGGAAAGAACAGTGATGAAGTAGTTCGGTGGCATGGGCTCGTCGATGGGCACAGTCATCTCCAGCAGATGTTCGTTGGCATCACCATCGGAGTAGTCCCTTCGGAGGATGAAGGTGTCGTGGAACAACACCTGCTCGCCGTCACAGTCCTCGACCAAGATCCAGAATGCCTCTGAGGCTCCGTGCAGCTCTGTGTCCCAAACGAAGTCAGGTCGTATTGTCAGCTCCAGACGGAGTAGTGACCTTGTAACTGGCCTGGGTGTCGCTTCGATCTGGAGGCGCGGGAACTTCTCTACCAGGCCACAGACAAGCTTGCCAGCCTTGGGCATACCCAACAGCTCACCCATGCTTGGCGGGTCGAGGCCGAAGTAGCTCGACCAGCCAACGTCGATTCGCTCAGCCTTTTGCACAATGTCGCGGGGGCACGTGGGGAATTGGCGCAGAGGGGTCATGGTTGGCCACATACGCTTCTCAGCCATCTTGCACATGTCAAGAGCCAGCTTAGCGACTTGCGACCAACCCTTCTTGAGACAGATCTCGAAGATGGCGCGGAGAATACGTCCAGCGGATTGCGTAACGTAGACCAAGTCAGCCATCAGCGCCAATCCTTCGAGCTTAAGGCGAGAGATATAAGCTTGGAGCAGGACGTTGATCTTGGCTTGGGCTTCCTCGAAGCTCTCCTTGACTGGGATCGGGACCTTTCCTAGTAACTTCGCAAGCTCAAGCTTCTCATCTTGACGGACCGGGATGTACTTGAACTCTTCACTTAGTGCGAAGACACGGAAAAGCTCGATAGCGCTGATACCGGGCTGGATATGCATGTTGTACGTCGCCATGGAGTTGTGGGTGATGTAGTAGTGGGAGGCAATTCTTCCAAGCTCTGTGGGGTTGAGCATACCGGTTTTCCTATCGTACTTGATCAGACTGCATTTCTCCAGAACATGTGCAGCGGCGTGAACAAGGTCCACACGTCTTTGCTCGAGCACAGTATCATTCTCGTATTCTGGCCCAACCCGGTAGAGAGCGGGCGAACGGAGCATTCGGACGAAGAGGTACGTGTAGCCGAGCCAGTCAACTGCTTCGTCTCTGTTGCGCACGTTACCCAGAACAATCTCAGCGTTGAGGTTATCTGCAAGCTTGCTGATGAGCTGCGACTCGATAGGCAACTGTTGGTTGAGCAAGGATAGGTAGTACTGAATCTCAGACTGTGTGGTGATGATGATACCCTCTCCGTAAGTATCGTATTGGGGTCGACCGGCACGACCCAACATCTGCAGGACATCCTGAGGGCTAAGTTCGACCCAGCTACCCTTTTCGGGGGAGTAGATCTGCGTTCCCTTAATGATGACGGTATGCGCGGGCAAGTTGACACCCCAAGCCAACGTTGCTGTGCACACAAGAACCTGGATAGAGCCATCGGCGAACAGATCCTCCACGGACGTACGATCCGCTCGCGACATACCAGCGTGATGGATACCGAAACCATAAGGCATGACGTCCTTTAGGTCCGCGTTCTGAACTGACTCAGATTCTTCTCTCAAGATCTCCCGACTGGCAGCATCTGACCGAAGAATCTTGCCTATGGACTCTTCCTCAAGTGCCTTGTCACGAATGTACTTCGCAGTCTTGGCGGTTTCCTTTCGGGAGTGCACGAAGATAAGCATCTGATTGCGATGTTCGCCAACCTGTTCCAAAACCTTGGTATAGCAAACGTCGTTCATTGTCTTGAGTTGCTTGATGGCCTTCTTGTCTGTAACACCGATGAACTCCTGCTTCAACGGACACGGTCGGAAAGTAGCGTCAAAGTGGAAGAGACCCTTGTCTGGGTCGATACGCAGGAAGCTCGCAACGTCGCGGTAGTTGGGAAGAGTGGCACTCAATCCGACAATGCGCACATGATCACCAGTCTGCTCGCTGCGTCGTAGCGTTCTACTGACGATGCTCTCGATGACTGGACCACGGTCGTCGTGAAGAAGATGAATCTCATCAATACAGATGAGGCGAACGAGGTTGATGTAGCTGGTATCAGTAGCCTTGCGGGTAATGACATCGTACTTCTCAGGGGTGGTGACAATGATCTGAGTTTCCGCGATTTGCTGCTTGGTAAGTTGGCGATCACCAGTAAGTTCAGAGACCTTGATGCCGTATGGCTCCAGACGCTTGCCAAAGTTACCGACTTGTTCAGCTACGAGAGCCTTGAGCGGTGCAATGTAGATGATCTTGAAGTTGTCCAGCGCAATCTCTCCAGTCGTGGGGTTTCGGTGCTTGCCAATCTCGCGAAGCATTGTCAACATGGCTACATTGGTCTTTCCAGAACCAGTGGGTGCGCAAATCAACATGTTGCCGTCATCGTTGAACGCGGTCGGGAAGCACTTCGTCTGGATACGGTTGAGCGATTTCGAGTTACCGAAACCTGGACGCGCCCAATCTGGTAGCTCGGAAGTAGGCATCAATGCTGGCTCGTTGGGGTCGCGCTTCGCTTTTGGTGCAGGGACGTGGATCTCTTCGTAGCCCTTGAATTGGCGGCGCGTGGATCCTTGAGGCAGCTTAACGCTTGCGTTCGTCATGAGGTGGTTGCCCTGGTCGAACACGATGTTGTCCAGATTTACCATTCGACTCGATGGTTGCAGACCGCCCACGATGCCCTCAGGTTTCGCGTCAGCCATTTCCACATCGTTTGGCGCATCTGGAAGGCTGATGTCCTTAAGATTAAACTTCATCTTATTGGTGCCAGCGTCAGCGCCATCTTCAGCCTTGATGCCGGTCTCTCTTGCGCGCAGCTCTTGCAGAATCCGTTGCTGACCGGCAGCTCTCATCTCCCGCTCGACAGCTGTTCGCTCATCGTTGTCTTCAGCAGCCCTTCGCCACCTCGTAACCCAGACGACCCTATCGCGGTTGAGTACGAGTTTCGCGACCAGCTCGTGGTGTTCGTAGTCGAAAAGATCCATCAAGTCGTTCTCAATCTCACGGAGCTCCTTCTCTTCGCCATCTTCCGAGACTCCTGCGAGATACTTGAGCGCTTCCTGTGTCTTCTCCTGCTGGATATGCGCATCCTCGTATATTTGCCCAATCTGCCGTTGCAGCCAGTAGGCGTCGATCTCGTGTGCGGGTATAAGTTGGTCTGCGCCGTTTGTGCGGTCTGCGGTGGCCGTGTCGCCCTGTATTATCGTCTCTTCGGTATCCGCGAAGCCTCCACCCTTCTGGTCTTCGTCCTCGCCAATCTGCTCTATGGGCGCCTCTGCTTCGTCTTCTTCGTCCGAGGAATCGGCATCTCGCACCTCGAACGTCTGAGGCCCGTCTTCATCCTCCTCTTCGTCGTCGAATACGACGGCTACACCTTGGTTGTCGCCCGTGTCGGCGCCATCGCCGTCTGCCATCTCTTCGTCACCTTCCTCGTCGTCTTGCGCGTCGTAGTCGGTGATCTTCTTGGACAAGTTCATCAGCTCGTTGAATTCCTTTCCGCCCATGGAAGTACCAAGAAGGTCGTCCACTTCCTTCTTCTTGTCGAAGTCCTTCATGGTGTCATCCTTGAGGTATTCGAGGACCGCATCGGCCGCACTTCGCGTAGTCGCAGGATCGACATCGCCGAGAGATCTGCTCACGAGGGTTGTGATAAGGTCGAAAGTCTGGCGCGTCGCAGGAGTCCGCGGCTTGTATGTGAGGCCTTCGATATTAAAGTCGGCTGTCGCGGTGGCTCCAAAAGCGCTGGTGCCATCGTCCCGTTTCCTCTTGCGCTGCTCTCTCTCAAGAACATCGCCACCCTCATTCAGGTTTCCGCGCTCAACGCCAGGTCCCTTGAGCTTCTTTGTCGCCTGCGCATTTGCGCTGTCACGCGCTGTGCGTCCGCCCATGTCTCTGATGTTGATGCGACCTGCCAGCGACTCGGGGTCGCCAGTGTGCTCGTCCTTCCCGCGGTGTATCAAGCGTCTGTCGGCCTGCAAGACCAAATTTGACATGGCCGCATACTTGTACTGCCCGAGGTTCTTCTGGTCGTTCGACATGGTCGCGGTGGGTATCGTGGGTTTGCGCGGCTTGCGCTTTTGGGGTCGCCTTCTTTAGTCGGCGGCGCGCAAATTAAGGACTGTGTGCGGCGAAGTATGGTGTCGCCGTGTCCTCTGAAATGAAGAAAAGGAAAAGGCCGTGCGATTGATATAAGTCGGGCTGTGGGCGCGCCCTAGGGTTGGTTATATAGTGAGAGCGCTGGAGGCAACGACCCGAGAAAAATGATAGAGCTCCCGACAGGCAGCTAAGCACGCACGTGCCATGACCATTCATCATGACCCTTCCACATCCCATACGCGTAATCCGCAACTAGTATACTTCGAATGCTAAATGAGTATCATAATTTGCTTCGAGGATGATTTAACTCGTTTTTGTATCGCGATACTAAATTTGCAGATGCATGATACGTCTCGAAGGTGTACAATGGACATCGCATGTTTTCTCATCCCGGATATTGCAGCACAAGAAACGCGTCGATAGCCTTATTATCTGAGCATATGCACTGCTATGTTGCAACGAAGGTATAGATGCAGATAAACACGAAGCTACGCCCTCTACAGTGGACTGGCTTCCAGCCATGAGTTCCTCGTCTTCTATCTTGCGCCTACACGCGCCAGCAAACAACTCCTATGCTTATGCTGATATACACTTCATCTCCTGACACCCGAAACCGCGTCAAGCCATTCAACCTCCCTCAGCCTTCTTCTTCTTCTTATCCTCTATCAACTCGCAGTTATCCTCCGGCACCTCATCGTACTTGTCCACCAAGAACTCCAAGATATCCTCGCTCAAATCACCCTGCACCGTAATCTCCTCGCCGCCACCCGGGATCTTGGTGACACTTGACCCTGTCGCGAACTTCTTGCCAAAGTCCTTGGCCACCTTCTTGATGTCGAGACCAAACGCTTCCAGACCCTGTACGGCGGTGACGTATTTCCGCTTGTTGCGCTCGATGCGCTTGATGAGGATCTTGGACGACGCGCGCGTCTCGGCTGCTCGTGCTTCGGCGGTTGCTGCTTTGGCGGCTTTCTTCTGGGCGTCCTTTTCGGCGCGTTTTTGGGCGTCCACGGAGAGGGAGGCCATGTTTTGCTGTAGCGCTTCTGGAGGGGAGTTAGCAGACCGTATTTTGTGTATCGCAATGGCGAGCCATAGGCTTCCCAATATAGTTGCTATACGTACCTGCTGAGTATAGCTTCGCGTGCAGGTCTGGATGCGCCTCTTCTAGCCATTCCTCACACTTCTTCGTTGTGCCGCCAAACTCGCAGTACTATTAGTTGGTCTAGTCAGTCGCGATTTCCCTCTCAACGCGTCTCGGTGTCATACCTACTTCAGGTGGTAGACTGCATACTGCTTTTCGTTAGCCGTAGTCGCCATGGAATGTGGGAATGCTTGCCTCCGCAGTAAACGACAGGCTTCGGTAACGCGTCGGCTGACATTTTGTGAAGTGTGATATAATTCAGACTCTCTGGTGCTTTGAGGTTTGAGAGATTGGTGCGTTGAGTGGTGGGACTGGGTGTCGACGCGATGCTTGGGAAGAGAGAGCTTGGTGGGGCAGAAAGCCCGCGTGGCGGGGTATGCGAAGCGCAAGGGTCCTTCAACGCGAGTGACGCCGGCGGACTTTCACCAAACAACCACTTCATCCAAGGGAAGGATCGACTGAATTATTACACATTTTGTCGTGGCTGCTCATTACTTCCCACGACTACTTCATCTGGTTCTGCAAGATACGGATCTTCGGCTCCATCCGTATCTCAGCCCAGTAACCTCTCAATAGGCTATTCCTCAGCAACCTTTCCAATCCATGCCACCATACTGCAACTTTCGATGCCCACTTATCTTGTGAAGTGACCCCACCCGACTGCTCGACCAGCGAGCCACTTTCTTCCCCCGGTTTCAGAAGCCTGACCCCGCCAAATCCATATACAGTATGGACCACTTCCCAGCTACCGATGACCTTCTCCGGGCTCTCGGCAAGAACATAGTCGAACTTCGTCCAGAACATTGGGTCTAATAGGACGTTTGGATCTTCAGTCTTGTCGTATGTCCATGTTCTGCTGTTCAGAGTGTCCTGTGCTTCAAGGACATCGAGTACTGTCTGCGGTCCTCTGTGGCTCTCGAGGAATCGCGTGACGCCTGTTTGGCAAGCAAGGTTGTCGAAGTATACGTTGAAGTGATTTCTAGCCGGGTGCTCCATCTCCTTGTGTAGCGTGTGGAGGGCCTCGCCTCCAGGATAGTTCAGACTGGAGATACCCAGGATCGCAGTGGATGCAATGAAGGATACCAGGACTGATCCTAGTAAAGCTAAACTTAGAGTAGCGTATACGACCGACTTTGTTCTGCGGTTCCAGATCCAAGCTGCTCCATCTGCAGCCACGGCAGTCAAACCTGGAATCACGTAAAGGATGAAGCGCCATTCCTTGTGCGGAAGGAAGCTGTACAACCCCACAAAGCTGAGCAGTGGAACAAGAAGATCCAGGCTTCGTCTAGATGTCGATGTGTTCATGACTGCAACCGGTATGCAAAGTAAATAGGTTGCGGGGTTCAGCAGCAATCGTGGCAAGGCATTTACGAAGTAGTAATGCCATGGCGAGACACCCCAGTCAGCCGAATGCCCTTGGATAGTGTTGTAGTAGAAGCCTGTCCACTCAGGCCATAGCGGGAAAGACTGCCAGAAGAATGAGTCCAGAGGTACAGTGCAGAGTAGGCCAATGACGAGGCCACCAAGTCCAGCTGGGATGATGACGCTTGTGATGGATATCCTCCTAGTGATGAACAAGTATATAGTAATTGTCCCCACTAGGATTGCTAGTTCCGAGCGGAAGACTACACCAGCAATCGTGAGCAGATACAAGCACAGCCGATAGTATCCTGAGATGTTGGAGGTGTTCCATGGTACAGTGTATGCGAGCAACAAGCTTCGCAAGGCCAAATTACCTGAATTGATATAAGCCAATAGATGTACGAAGCACCTCATGTGACTTACTGAACACGAAAGCGAACATATTAGGCAGCGTCCTCGAAGCATAGTAAATAGCATGGAACTGGCTGGCTTGAAACAGCGCATACCAAACCCCGGCACTAGTACCAAAAGCCTTCTGTACGCTCCTCCCAAACGCAACAAGCGAAGCCGCATTAAGCAGTCCAAGTACTCCTCTCACTATCCCCACAATCAGCCTTTCCATCACCCATTCAACACCCTCAAATCTACTCACCGAGCAATTGCACCTGCGCCATATCCTCCAACAACCCAACGACAGGCCTACTCAACCCGCTCAAAACCAACGCGCCCGCAAACGTCCTCGGCACGCTCCCCGGAAAACTAACATGATCGTAATTCGCCGTCAAGAACTGATCTGCGTTCTCTGTAGGTATTCCATGCACCAAAATGTCATGTATAGCCTGGATATTGAACGACTCTTCGACTTTGGTGTACGGCGAAACGAACAGGTGTACTAGAACGACAGTGGGTATGAGGAGGAGAAACGGCCATGTTGAGAGCGCCATGGCATTCGCACAAGTAACAGAGCTTTTGGAAGCTCTGTGGAAATGGAGATGGCAGACGCGATGGAGTGGTCGGTAGAGGATGACGACGGACGAATGAAAGCTGTGGTCCGTTGCTTTTACATGATCGTCCAATCACGTGTCTTCGCGATCCACCACATCCGCCAACGACCCTAGTCGACGCGAAACCTCCCTTCCACATCCGCAACGTCATCCTGCCTTTCTGCCAACGTTCATCACATCAACAGCTTCACGCCAATGTCCCTCGCATGATGGAAATCAATCAATGTGCAGTCCCGGCTGTCTACGTCCTCATCTTCTTCCTCGGCTATCCCTCGCAATGGCTGTTGACGCAGTTGGAACCCGCGCCGCTAACGAAAAATGAACTCATCGTGTCGAATGTGATTTTGGTCTTGATATGGATTACGTATACGCAGAGTGTTTTCGTTGACGCAGGGACCATACCCAAGGACTGGAGTGTGAAGAAAGAGCTAGGTGCTGAAAAGGGAAATGAACATGGCGACACATCTGGCAAAGAGACAGGTCTGGATATCGCAGGGAAGAGCCGGAAATGGTGTCGGAAGTGCGACGCCGCGAAGCCACCTAGAGCTCACCATTGCAAGGAGTGCAAAAGATGCATCCCCAAGATGGACCACCACTGCCCCTGGACCAACAACTGCGTCAGCCACACCACCTTTCCGCACTTCCTGCGCTTCCTCCTTTACACCACCTTCGGTCTTTCCCTCCTCCAATACTTCCTCTTCATCCGCCTCTCGCACCTCTGGTCCAATTTAGACATGCCATCCTACCTCGGCCCTACGCCCTTCCAACTAGGCCACCTCTTCGCCGTCCTCATCACAAACTCAATCACCCTCTTTGTCCTCGGCGTCCTACTACTGAGAAATCTCTGGTGCCTGGCTATCAACCAAACCACAATCGAAGGCTGGGAAATCGAACGTCACAGAACGCTTCTACGCCGTGCGCGCCAGTATGGCGGTTATCTACCTAGTCCCGACGGAACCAAGATACGCATCAAGAAACAGGAGTTCCCATACGATATCGGTATCTGGTCGAACATCGTACAGGGTATGGACTCGAGGATCCCGCTGCAGTGGTTCAACCCCCTCGCTCCGACACCTAGTTTGAGCAGTGGTCTATCTTATGAAACGAATGGCTTCGAGGACGAGGGCACGGTTTGGCCGCCTCCGGATCCAGATCGTGCGTATAGGAGGAATGCGACGGCGGTGAATGCAGATGCGTTTCGGTTTGCGGAGTCGGAGTTGAATGCTGAGGATACGGTTGCGGCGTTTAAGATGAGGCAGGCGGAGGATGCCGTGAGGAGGCGGAGACCGTATGCTGGGGCTGTGGAGAGGGATACGGTGGAGGATGAGATGGATGGGGACGTGGTCAGGGATGAGGAAGACTATGCGTATGGGGATGATGCTAGTGATGATGTGGAGGAAGAGGAGGAGGAGGCTGACAGAAGAAAGGGTGGTAAAGAGAGGGAAGGTGAGGCAGCTTGGCGAAACTCGGAGGGCGAACGGCTGAAGGATTTTGGGGTGGATGAAGATGTCGAGTTCTATGATGAACAGGACGATGATGTGCCGCTGAGCCAACTCATTGCTCGGAGGCAGGCTGCAGCGGCTAACAGTCATTAGAAGTGCATACCCAGCATCAATGATAGGCCAATAAGAAGACAACTAGTTCGATCTGTCGTGAAGTTGATGATATTGATCAAAAGGATATAACGAATGTTGTAAAGCTCGTGTGAGCAAGAAGAAATATCTAGACCAGCAATCCGGCAAAGCCAAAAGGTATCGTGGTTGCCCATATGTGTCCTGACCTACTCCAGCCAGTCGTAACCTATCAGAGTATTCGTGTACCTCCGATCCAATCCTCATAACCTCAAACATGATCCACCGACTGTGAGCGACAGTTGCGCACTTGTTACAATCTGACCATAGCGAAGGTGTCCTTAACTTCATCACTCTTTCTCCTCCTTCGGGAGAATTTCCTTTCCGGCGATCGGGTTGATATAAGACTGCTTCTGTATGTTGCAACCGTATCCCTCCTCTTCTGGTTCCTCGCTGATCGCCGGAGCCTGAGACGCCTAGTACTCGTTTCCGTTCCCGTTGTGGACCGTGTAGCCAAAGGCTGTGCCGTCTTCGGTCATTTCGGAGTCGCCGCTCAGTACATGTTGCTGATTCTCGGGACCTGCACCGGGCCCACCGGGCCCTGCGGAACCGAACTGCCCAGTGGGTGGTTTGTTCTGATTTGCGAGGAGGGTCTCGTACCACCAATCAATACCAATAGTTCAGATAAACGTTTCGGCCAAATAGTAGGCAACAAAAGAAGGACAAAGGGAGGATAGGAAAAGTTGGCAGCTTACTTCGCGATACCTGGACAGGTAGATCTTCAGGGCTTCCGAGTAGTTCTCGAAACCAAGCGACGTCATGGCGAAGAGGATGTCCTCGCCATTGACGGTTTTGCGCTTCTCCTGTTGGCACTTTTCGGAGGCTGGCAGCAGAGTCAGTGGCGGTCTCGGACAGGGCTGGAGTGAGACATACCCTCGCTGGTGATGAAGGAGATGAACTCGCTCACGCACTCCTGCATGCATTCTTTCGCCTCTTTGGCGATCTTGGCGTTTTCGGGCAGCGCCATCTTCATGATTCGCGCGACTGGAGCAAAGTTACGTATGTTAGCATCCGAAGCCGTGCTGCTATTCGCGTTTGTGCTCTTTGGCGTCGAAAGGGGCGGGGAAAGGGACGAGTGTGGAGAAGAGGACGACATTTCGCAGGCTGCACGCCGGCCGTTTTCCAGGCACACGGCAGACCTGACTGGCTGCCGAGTTGCGGTGATTCGACGCAGAGACGCGCGAGTCGAGGAACTGTCGGCATCCAGAGACGCCCGTTGGAGCAATCCGTCGACGTGCAGATGGGAGCGAAACGGTGCGCAAATCAAAACAGCGGGAGGCAGCAAGGGAAATAGACGTACCATTGGCGATTGGAAGCCATCGGTCTTGCTCCTTGACCTCGAATTCGTAACCTATCTGAGCTGTGTTCTCCTCTGTGTTCCTGTCCATGGGCTGTTCTTCGTCAGGCGACTGGACTGGTTCCACACCCTCCTGCTTTGGGGGAGAGGCCGACATATTATCGGTTGCCTGCTCGGAAGCGTATGCGCTGGCGACTATTTCGTTGGCGACCACGTCACTGGGAGAAACGACGGGACAACTTGGCGGCCGAGTATGCAACCTGCGGTCAGTGGTGTAACGAGAGGCCTGGCGAAGGAAGCGGTTAGTGGCATGCAGCGGCCAGCTTGGGATGCAGCTAACGTACGTGGGGAGCTGCGACAGCGGAGAGCACGGCGCAAGGGAGCGTCGAGTGAACTACGGCTCGTGGTGACGCCCGGGGCTACCTGCGATGCTGGCGTTGCACCCACGATAGAGCTGGTAGGGGTGCTTTGCGACAGTGGCAGGCGCGACCGCGATCGGGGCAGTCGCGACACACGACGAAGTTGGTGTGTTACGGGCGGCGGGCACGATACCGCGTGCGACACTGGCGATTCACAGACCGTGTCTTGCGAGTAGCGGTGGGACGATATGCAGGCGGACCGGCTTGAATCAGGGCGTTATTCGGGCGCAGTTAGGCGTGGCAGTTGTCAATCGAGACTTGACGTCGCGACGTTGGAGCAGTTGACGACGCGCCTACCAATAGGAGCGCGAGGAGAAGATGGGGGAGGATGGAGCTTGGACGCGCGATAGCGTTGGTGCGCGGAGAGATGGTGGATTGGGGATTTACCTCGATGGGCGAATCGAATGGTGAGAACGAAGAGAAATTCGGCCGCCCGCACCAATCCCGGCCCGTGCCGAACCAGCTCCTCTCACATCATGCCTAGCAACATTGCGCCGAATTCGCTTTCCAACGCGCAGCTTTCTACAATACCGTGCATGTCCTTCAATATTCGGACCGGTCATAGCACCGGCATACCGTCTGTTCGGAACCTGGCCTACTACTGCAGACTTCTCAAGCTAGCTGGCGATCCTGTATGCGAGTCGCATCAGCAGCTCATTCGGCAGCCCTACCAACATCACCCCACGTCCATATCTCTGCCGCGTCTTCACCACTGCAGCCACGGATGACATTCAGCAAGAACGTGTGTTGTCCAAGCCTCTTCTAGCATCATCCCAGGCCGTCGTCGACGTCAGTAGTCTTCGCTGTTCGTTGGGCTCTCGCGCATATTGCATACAGCCTTGCTCCAGCTTCACTAAGCCAACACGAGATGACGTTCAAGTCAGCCACTAACGACTCGACCCCCGGACCGTTCGTCATTCTCTGTGAAGACTTTGCCGGTAGCCTATGAGCTACGTGTCCGTTTTCATGGGTGAGATGGTGCAGATCAGTGCGTTGCTTTGAGTGGGAGCCGACTGGACAACGCATCTTGCAGAGACCCCTGGGGTTGGGAGCACGTGCCGGGACAACGGTGCAGTCCTGAATCAGTCACTTCATGTAGACACGTACGTAGTTGCGAGCTTGTGGGGTCTTTCAGGCTGCATGCGCGGCATCATTGGTAGGATGGTAGCTGAAAGCCCAGCGACCCGGGTCTGTCGTGGCTTGTTCAATCGTGACATTGCAAGATTCTCGTAATTTGTGGGAGGTATAGTACAAGATCCATATAGACCTCATTCACCGGCAAGCCTTTCGTTGACATCAAGAGGCTGTGCTGTTCTGTCGTGGCCTGCTGTGCAAAGATCGGAAACCGGAGAGACCCTATTACGTCTGTATACTCCGTCTCGGAACACACAGAACCCTTTGCTAGGGTGCCGATCCATCCACCCCATTTCCAGTCACCGGAGATATCGCTGCCGTACTCGTCTGCGTCATCTCATGTGGCTCCCAGCATATGCCGTGTGCCCATCCTGTCAAAGGGTTGCTGCATCACTGGTATCTTCTACTGCCCTGGCTGTTGGACAACTTGGACATTGTTCTTCTTCTGTAAGGGAAGTTAGTTACTTGATATCGAAATAGAAGCCGGGGTCAACGCTGTGTGAGATCCAAGTGCAACTGATGACGTACCTTCCACTTCTCCATCTCATCTTGCTTCAACTTGTACTGCTTGACTAGCTCTTCCAGAGCCTGCTTGAGACCATCAGAGTTGGTCTGCAGGATCGGCACAACGTCCTTGACCGTTCGTTCGGTCAAGACACCGTTGATCATACGGAAGCATTTCCGGTCTCCTGACAATGGTTGCAGCGTCTCCAATACGAGTCTGGTGTCTGTCAGTATTGATTATGTTGTAATGAGAACATAAAGCGGTGTGATATATTGGAACTATCAAGTCATGGAGCAATGCAAGGCTGACACAAGGGACGAGCGGTGTGGGAAGGTTTGAACGATCGCCGGGTGTGGCTTCGTAGTGATGGTGCAATGCAACTTACTTGTGCTCCTCTGTCTCTTGCTCGATATCACCAATTTTTGAGGCAATTGTTTGGAGTGTGTTCTTCGAAGAGGTCAACTAAGCATTCACACCTTTCCAAGGGTGTGAACCGTTCTTACCTTGTAGTTTTGATATGTCGTCTGGAGCTCTGTTTTCGGTCAGCAAGGGCGCAAAAGATTCACCAATGTGATCACTGACCTTGCTGCTTCTTCAGCTGCTGCTGGGATGCCATACTGACGATATGACTTTTTGACGTGTGCCCGGTGGTGAGGAGTCGGTGATGGTTGCGGGGAACTCGGGGGAGAGAAGATTCTTGATTCTATGCGTACTATGCAGGTACGAAGTCGGATAGTCGCTGATTTTGGATAGAGAACAGAGAATGGAAGTGGTCGAGTGATTTCGAAAAAGTCTCGCGAGGCTTCACGCGTTCGACACAAAGTGGCTACGAGTGAAGGCGCGCTCGGACGCAGTTCACGAGATCTTCAACGATTCGATTCGTCGGCAACTTCAACATCTCCAAGTACCCGTCCGATCGAGCCCAGCACCACCACCCTCTCCTCCAAGTCCTGCCAAACCTCACACCAACTACCCTCGCAAACACCACCGCCCGCGCAAACCCACAATGC
Organism: Alternaria ventricosa; assembly: GCF_023758065.1. NCBI lineage: Eukaryota > Fungi > Ascomycota > Dothideomycetes > Pleosporales > Pleosporaceae > Alternaria > Alternaria ventricosa. The sequence goes on from NW_026055686.1 coordinate 345,507, forward strand.
ATCCCCATCTCCACACCGAAGAAGTCCAAAAGAGTGCGCCACCCCTCCCCCTCCACGCAGCCCACAGCGCACACCTTCTAACATCCACGGAATAGACTGCGCCGACGTCGTCGCAGCGCTAGAAGAATGCCATAACCGCGGCTTCATCTGGAAAGTAACAGGGAATTGCACCGACGCGAAATACAAAGTCAACATGTGCCTGCGTGGCCTGCGACTCGAGCGGACGAAGCAGAATCGCGAGGCGGCCAAGGAGAAGAGGGAGAAGATAAAGCAGGTGTGGAAGGAGTTGGATGAGAACAAATGAGCTTGGAAGGAGCAAGAGCTCACGCGAGGAAGAGGAATTGCATACGGATGGGAGTTTACGGATACGATCAACGTTGAGCTTTTAGGCTCTTGTATCATACGCATGTGGAATTCAGGCGTTAAGGGAGCGTTCATACACATTCATGAAGTTCATAGTATTACCACACAGCTAGCCCAGCAGTTCCATGCTGAAGCTAGATACTCCAATTCTAACAAACGCTACTCATCATCAGAGTCGTCGCTAGATCTACCAGCTACGGGTGTAGTACCAGCCAAAGGCGTAGTACCCAAACTGTCCAGCCCTCTCTCTGTGATCAAGCGGCCTCCTTCAACGCCGTTTGCGGGTAACGCTGGAAGCCCTGACTCCTGGCGCAGCTTCTCGTACTCGTCGCCTGCCTTCTGCAGTTGTTCCTGGAGGTACTTCTTGCGCTCCTCAATTCTAACCTTGTCGTCCTTTAGGTCTTGTAGCTTCTGTAGGATCAGGTTCTTCCTCTGCTGCTTTGTCTGTATATCGATCGTGAGACCTTCTAGGACTTCGTCTAGGTCTGGCAGGGGCGTAATGCGCGGTGGAGTCTTTGTGCCGTCTTCCTCGTCTTCGATCTTCTGGCCGTATCGTCCTGCGCGGGCTTGAGCTGCGGCGAAAGCGGTATTCCTCTCTTCGTCTGAGTCGTCCGTCCCGTCGTCGCCCGAACCGCCTTCGGCGTCGTTGATGAGTTCCGCCATTTCCGCGCGCCGTCTTCGCCGCGCTTCCTTCTCTGACTTGCGACCGAGCGATATCTTGCCATCTTCGACAAAATCGTCGAAACCTTCGGCGATGTCCTCATCTTCGTGTATGAGACGCGTTTCTCCGTACTTGTCTTTTGGCCGAAGGGAAATCTCGTTCCTGTGCTGTCTGAACTCGTCTTCTCCCTGGTCGTCAGATGCCCACGCGCGGTCTTCGTCGTCGAGGGCGTTCTCTTCGTGCGCCAAACGTCTTCTTCGCGCCTTCTTCTCTCGAATCTCGGCTTCGGTGGGGATCGCAGATGACGTCTCGAGCGACGCGACAGGACCGAATTTCGATGCGATATCTAGGGCCTGCGTCTCCTCTTCATCTTCAGCGGAAGTATTCAGGTCGCGGGGTGTTGACGGCGTCGAGTTTCGCAGTTCTGCTATGTAGTCCTTGCTGTATTCGGTCGGGCGAGCGGCTTCAGGTACGAGAGGTGAGCGTGCCCGCAGTTGCGCACTCTTCTCCAGGGCTATGCGACTGAGGTTCGCCTTCTTTGGGGTCACAACGGCTGCGTCGCTCGAGTCATCGCCATCGTTCGCGTCTTCTCCTGGGCCAAAAGAAACTCGTAGGGAAGAACGCTTCTTCGCTTTACCAATCGTTGGCCGCTTGACGACTACACGGCCAGTTAGTACGGAGCCACCTAAGTCGCCAGCTTTCAACAAGGCCTGGAGAGATTCGCTGTGAGTTTCCCCAACGTCAGAAAGGCTGGCAAGCGCGACAATTGGTGACTGACCTGTGGGCTTCTGTACTTCGCTCGGCGAGGTGTTCGCGCTGTCGGTGGATGCGTCGTCGTCGTAGCTGCCAATCTTGCGTGCAACGCGATTGGAACCGGATCGCTTCATCGTGGGGATATTTTTGTTAGAAGTTTCTTTGTCAGAAAGGGATCTTGAGTTGTTGAGCAGAAGATAGCATGCGCGCGCACATGTCGTGGCTGCCGCCTACGCACGGGCCCTCCGCAAAATCCACGGAGCTATCCCACCATGCGCAGCGCTGCTCTTGCTCGTGAACACCACGCGCGTCTCCAGCTCACGACCGACCCACACGAGCGAAGCCACCTGAAGCCGTCACCAGGAACCTATACCGCCACATTCAAGCTCAAAACAGTCTACTACCGTCAGGATGCCTCAAGCACAGCCAGAACTCAAGAAGGTGAGTGAACCACGCCGACGCAAGCTTCCAGACCCTAACCTTGTAAAGTACCTCGAGAAGCGCGTTCTCGTCCAGCTCAATGGCAGCCGCAAAGTTATGGGCATCCTCCGCGGATACGACGTATGTACTCTTTCCGTGTTACCTCTGAACCGAGCTAACACACCGCAGGTCTACCTGAACATTGTACTTGACGAAGCGCTGGAAGAGAAGGCTGGCGGCGAGAAGGTGCGCATCGGCATGGTCGTCATCAGAGGAAACGCCGTGGTCATGCTTGAAGTACGTCACCCGATTTCCTGAGAGGAAAGAAATCAAAGCTAACCAAGGCGCAGGCGCTTGACCGCATCAACCAGGACGTACCCAAGATCGGACGATAGGAAACTACACGCGCAAGCGACGAGTAACACTGCGCCCGTGGTACATCGAACGACAGCAAGAGCGAGGCAGATGGACAGAATCCGGGCATTACAAGGCGCATGGGCGTTTGAGGCGTGAACACTTACGGGTATGCCTCACCGGGCTCCTTTTTAAGCTCGCTCATCCGGAGCATTACCATCACGGAGGATATTTGCGGAACATCTATGTTGACATTTTCATATCTACAGGACGATACTGTACCCACATGATACCAGCTGGGCAATTTGGGCAAGGAGAGGCTTGGATCTCGATAAAAGAATCTGGTAGAGAAAAGTGCAACGGCGCCCGGCCATTACTATCTGCAGAGTCAGAGAATCAACAAACCACCTTTTACAGCTCCAAATCACGATTTTCAAAGAAGAATTCAAGTGCATTTGAAATATGATTCACTGACGAATAGCTTACACAGATCAGGACGCTATAGCTTCGCTTTCTCCCCTCTGTTAATCTTCTGCACAAGGCCCCATGCAATTTCCGCATAGGGCTTCATCATAGCCCCATACGACTGCGCCTGCTCGCTACTCGCCTGTCTCAATGCATACCGTGCCGCAATTCCCTGCATGATAATGGCGCTCCTGTACGTACTGAAAGCGTCGCCCCAAACAAAGTCCGGTCGCGGATCCCAACCTGCAACTTCAGAGTACCACGCAATCAGTTGCTCTCGCGTAGGCAGACCAGGTGTAGCTCCAGGTTGGAAACCCTTGTGCGCGCGTCCGATGGACATGGCGGTTTCATCGGATGCTGTCACGTAGGGCGCGAGAACATTGTTCAGATCAGACAGCGGGTGGCCGATCGTGCTCATTTCCCAGTCCAGGATGCCGATCACCCTGGGTTCTGTCTTGTGGAAAACGACGTTGTCGATCTTGTAGTCGCCGTGGACAAAGGTTGCGCGGTCCTTGGGCTGCGTCTTTGGGTCTTTGAAGAAGGCGACCATGTCGTCTTGGTGTGGTATCTTGCCTACAGGCTCTCCAGTCTCCTTGTCTTTTGCGGAAGCTTGCGACTGGGAGATTGTGTTGAAGGTTGCAATTTGGCGGTTGTAAAAGCCAGAGTCTTTGCCGTAGGAGGCGAGGTTTACGGAAGCGGGGGATACACGATGGAATTTCGCGAGCGTGGTTATGGCGGAGTGCCACCTGGAGGTTATGCATTAGTATTGTCTTCGTTTTCGAGTTGTTCTCAGAGGTCATACATCTTCGTCCGTTCTTCAGCTGTTACGCCTGGAATCGCGGGATCTTCGAAGATACGCCCATCGAGGAAGTCCATGATGTAGAAGTCGGTGCCAATGACGTCCTGGTCCTGGCAAAGACATAGTGCGCGCGGGATGGGAACATCGGTCTTCTCGAGTGCGTGGATGATTCTGTACTCGCGGTCGACTCTGTGCGCAGTCTATATAATTCTGTGTTAGATATGATCATAGACTTTCTGGATTGAATAGCCTTAGCATACCTTTGACAGCAGCTGACCCGGGGGCTTCTTCCTCATAACATATTTCTTGCCATCTTTATCCGTCAACTGGTACGTCGGATTCGACTGTCCATAGCCAAACTTTCCATTTGTTAGCTTTCATCTCCAGCGAACATGTCCAGCTCTTCCGGACTTCGAACAGCGTACCTGCTTCACATCCAGCGGGACCTTGATCTCCGGTACATTGGCGGTGATGTAGCGCTCTAGCGACGCAATGTCGATTGGTTGTCGCACGTTGCCGGCCATGGTGAGAGCGGCTGTTGAGTAAACATGGTGTGGGCGCGCGAGCAGTGATGTAGTTGGCGCGGTTGACCATCACCGAGGCGTGAGCCGAGGCAATTGTGGAACATGGGGAAAGGCGCTCGGTCGGCGAGTCGGGAACTGCGGCGACTCCGCGGGTAGCTGGGTCGACGCTGATGGGATTTTACACCTTTTGGAGTTTGAAGTGTTCTTGAAGAAGACTGCAGATGCATGTTGTTGGAGTGCTGCTGTTTTTCATGTACTAACTAGCTACGCAGTCTTGATGACTGAATCCATGTGTTTACCATATCTGTAGTTCAAGTAGATATGGGAGCGTCAGGCTGATTGCAACCTTGGAACTGCTAGTTCCAGCACAATACCAAAGAGCTTTCATTTCTTCATACATGTTGGGTATTCCAGGCCTCTAGCAAGCGATCGGGAGGCAGCCGGGAATCTGACGGCCTCCCCCGCTCCCACTCCTTCACACGTGCCCACGCGTTTGCGTTCACTGCTTATGCAGGGTTTAGTCTCTTCGCGTGAAGAAAGCAAGGACATGGTTTGGTCATCGGAGACTAAGTACGCGATTTGATCGTGCTTTTGTGGCGTCGACGTACTTCCGGATATCAATAGTGTGGTCAATAGTGACTGGTGATACTAGGATTGTCCAATAGTTCAGGCGGCCAAGTATGGGAAAGTCAGTTCACGCCTTGCGAAACCCCCTATGATTCAAATGAGCAGTAGCATTGTCTAGTATACGCAGATGAAGGACTGTTTGTCGCGAGACATAGCACGGCTGCATGCTGTCATTGGTAAAGGAATGATTGCTTTTTGTCGGTCCCAATGCACAAGGATCTGCGCGCTACCGTCGCGTACCACAGTTTGTATGACATAGTGTCGCATTTCAGTTGCGACGTCGAGAATGGGAGATGTTATTCGAAGCCATGTTGAAGTGAAAAGAGGGGCTGCGCGTAGAAAAGGAGGGACATTTCCCCTGACGTTCTGGTGCAGATGGATTGGGTAGCGATCGGTTAATTAATCATGCTCGTCAGTCGCCGCTACGTTGGCAGTCCAACCCCTGCGGTACCATCGCATCAAAACAAACACCGTCCAACCTGCCCTGTGCTACTCCAAACAGGTCGACCCTGTCAACGAGCCGTCCGGTATGGCCTACCCGCACACTCCCAGGCGTCTTGGAGCGCGCCCTGCACTCCACCCCACTGCTTCCTCGCCCAATCTCTCGCTGAACGCCAGCCGCAACATCGCACGGCAAGCATCGCTATCCGCACTAGTCGGCGCTGGAGGCTCGCCATCGAACAGGATGGGCGCAGACGGAAAGGACATTGATGTCGGCGACACGGTCGATGTCCCCGGCGGCATGGTCGGTGTCGTCAAGTTTGTTGGCAGTATTCGGGGCAAGCAGGGCGTCTTCGCGGGCGTCGAACTGAACAGGGAGTATGCAGCGCGGGGCAAGAACGATGGCGCTGTCGATGGGTACGCACACACAACGCTCGATATGTATGCGCGCATACTGACTTGTCTACAGCACACAGTACTTCGATACGTCTGTTCCCGGCTCTGGCATCTTCCTGCCTGTCCATCGCGCGCAGAAACGGGTCTCAGCCGACTCGTCGGACTTCGCACCTGAGCCCACCACGCCTTCATACCATAACAACTTCAGTCTCTCCACCATGGAGAAGCCGAGCTTCAGCCCTAATACCCCCTCGATGCCAAAGCCACAGTTCTCACAGTCTGTCGGGCCCGGAGCCCGCGCGCCTAGTCCCAAGCGGCCGCCCCAAGCCAGGCCATCGTACAGGCCCGAGTCTCCTCTTCGAAAAGGCAGTCTTGGTACCGGTCCAACACCGGCAAGGAGCGGCGGACTGACACCCTCTGGCTTCTCCAAGAGCGCAATCGGCGCACCCCCACGATTCGCGAGTCCAGCGCCTCCTCGTTACGCCAGCCCTGCACCCCGAGCCCCTGCCCCACAGAAGCCACGCACACCTGGCCCCCAACGACCCTACTCGAGAAGCAGTTCCCGTCTCGGCCACCAAGATACCATCGACGAGGACAATGAGACAACTCCAGTCGGCGCAGCGCGGACCAGCAATGACTCCATGGCAAGCTACAAGTATAAAAGGCCTGGTTCGCGCCTCGGCTCACAACCAAACGAAGAAGTACAGCGACTTCAAGCGCTCCTGGACGAACGCGAGAAGCAGCTCAAGGAGCAGGCTGCGTCGCTGAGCGAAATGGAAGCGAGTCTGTCAGAGATTCAAAGCCTGATACCAGAAGACGGGCTGGATATGGGTTCCGCGCACGGCAGCAGCGAGCCTACTGATGTAGCGCAACTACGAGCACTTCTTAGGGAGAAGAACGATAAGATCGCCATGCTCACGTCCGAGTTCGACGCACATCGATCCGATTTCCGAAGCACCATCGATACCCTAGAGCTGGCCAGCACCGAAACCGAACGCGTATACGAAAAGAAGGTGGAAGAGTTACAAGAAGAGCTACGGGAATATGCGTCCCGCAGCGAAGATGTCGAGACTGTAGCGATGCAGTTGAAACAACTAGAAGAGCTTGTACAAGAGTTGGAAGAAGGCTTAGAAGATGCGCGGAGAGGCGAAGCAGAGGCCCGAGGAGAAGTCGAATTCTTGCGCGGCGAAGTCGAGCGAGGCAGATCTGAACTCCGTCGCGAACGCGAAAAGGCCGCTGCTGCTCTCAAGGGTGCCGGCGCAATGGTCGACGCACCTCACACACCAGGGCAAAGAGAAGTCGAGCAGCGCGATGACGAGATTCGAGGTCTTAAGGCCATCATCCACTCCTTGAGCTCTGGAGGAGGAGATGACCGTGTCCGCTCACCACTATCGCGACAAGCATCCAATGTCGATGCCGAAGAGCTCCAGAGCGCCAAAGCAAACGCAGAACGTCTCGAGCGCGAGAAGGAGGAACTCCGCGGTCTTGTAGAACGCAAGGCCTACAGGGAAGAAGAGCTAGAACGCGAGCTCGAGAAGCTAAAGAGGCAGCTCGGCCTCGCAGAGCAACGCGAAAGCGTCATCAGCAACGGCTTTTCCGAACATACAGCGACCCAAGAAAAGCCCTCAGAGCGCGACTCAAAAGACACCGTCGTAAACTGGCGCGAACCACCACAGCAAACCCGCCGCGATGCTCCCCCTGCGCTCTCCGTAATGCCCGAGTCCGACGGCCGCTCCTCCGCCAACAGCAGTCTCCTCTGGTGCGAGATCTGCGAAACAGGCGGTCACGACATCCTAAACTGTTCTGCTATGGGCGGCGACCCATCTTCATACCCCCAAGAAGACGGTCTACGAAGCGGCAAGGACGTCGTCATCGAAGGCCTCCGCGGCCTCTCCGTCTCCTCCGACCGCGCCCGCCCGTCTGCGCTCAGCCCCTCGAAACCACCAGGCAACGCGCCCACGTCTCCTCTGCCTACCCCCTCGTTCAACGCGTCAAACTCCGACCTCGTGCCTCCCAAGGGCGCTGCTATCGCTGATCCGGATAAATGGTGCGCGCTGTGCGAGAGCGAGGGTCATGATGTTACGGCCTGCCCTAATGAAGACGCTTTCTAGATCATGAGCGGAGATGTTGTGTTGTCGGATTATTCAGCGTCCGTTGTGTAAGACCAAGGGGCGTGGTGTTATTGCTTATCCGTCTGTATGAAGACCGTGAGGAGAGGACGAACTATCTGATTCTTATCTGTTATCCGATCACAAGGGGAATATACGGGGAAGGGGTTGAAGAGAAAGCGAGAGAGAAGATGGCACTATCTCCATTTTCCATATTGTTCGTTGTTACGCGTATGATATCCCCCCCATGATTGAATCATTTCGAATCTGTTTCTACTTTTGGCAGATTTGCTGGTTAGCGATTCTTGGGCGCGACTCTTTCAAATCTACACTATTATGCGTATATAATATTATAATCTTCTTGTTCGCTTCGGTCTGGTTTGATAGGGTCGAGTAGAGAGGGTTAGAGGCATACAGATAGTGAGATCATCGGGTCAATTGAAGCAATGGTTAGGTCTACATTTGAGACTGACTGACTGACTACCCTTACTACGTCAAGTACAAAGCACTGAATTTTCCCCAAACTAGATTGTAACGCCAGGGTAAGAACTCCTTTTACCATGCATACGCAGCGTGATATTGCAGATCGATCAAGCCTTCTTGCTAGACTTGTGCTTCTTGCTCTTCTTCGCAGCACCCTCCTTGAACTTCTCGGCTTCCTTGTATGCTTCCTCGACGGCCTCGCCGACTTTCCTCTTCTTCTCGCCTGTCTTGACGGCGACGGTCATGCTGCCTGCTCCGCCCTTTTTGGCCGCGTTGCTGACCGCGCGTTCGGCGTCTTCCCAGTCAGCGGCTCCGGCGCCGATTTCGTATCTGTAGGACAAATATTAGTGATCGTTCGATGTATAACTGTGGAACGTGAAGAACTTACTTGTGTAGAGGTAGAGCATCAATCATGCTCCTTTGCCTCTCCTTGTCCTCAGCCAGGAACTCATCGCCACCCTCCCTGAGCTCCTCCTGCAGATCTTTCTCAAGAGGTATGAACCGGTGGGCATCCTCGGCCGCGTCATCACCAGCGCCGTTCTCTTCGACTTCCATAGCGTCGGGCATGGTTTCTTCGACTGCGCCTTCGACTATGCTGCGGAATGCTGTGGCGGCCTTTCGTACAATCTTGACAAACATGGCCATCAGCTGGCTGGAGTTGAGATTGAGTTCCTTCTCAACGTCGGAGAACTCTTTGCGTTGCAGACCAATGGCGAGGAGTAGTGCAGTTTGAATACCGCTGAGCTTGACTTGGCCCTTGAGACGGCCAGTGAAGTAGAGGGTGGCGATGGGAGGCAGCATGTCGAGGATAACGTGGTAGTCGAGCATGTTGTTCGCGTATGAGTCCAGACGCTTGAGATCGAATGGTGTGAAGAGCGCGTCTAGTTCGGCCTTGCTGATGGGTTTTGCGGCTAAATCGGCGTCTAGCTTGGATCCTGCTGATGCGGACTCTTCTATTGACAGAGAGGTGATGGAAGGGAATGAGCGGAATTGGTAAGAAAGGAGGGAGAGGAAACGCTTCTGGAAATCCTTGGCAAATGCGGCGACCCAGCTACCGTCAGATGAGGTTGTCTCGAGCGAACGCAGCATAATGCATGTGTGTTCTCCAGTGAGATCGTTGGGTGTTTGTCTTAGGTAGACTGGGACGAATGATGCGCGTTTCCAGAACTTGTGAAGTTGTGAAGTAAGGCCATACGATACACCGACATAATCGAGCTTTGGTGACCTCAGCTCCTGTAGTCGGGCAAATAGTGGCGGCATCTCGTTGGCCTCCCGAATCTTGACATTATCCTGTAGGAGCGACGTGTTCTCCAAGTCTTCCTCTGTTACTCTGCGCATCTGTTCCACCTCCTGAGGCTCAGATTCCGACAAGCTGGCGAGCTTGCCATCGTAGAAGTCTACCAGAAGCTGCAACGCCTTTGATCCGTAGCCCATCTTGACGTACTCCGGGTTGGTTGCTATCCGCACAATGCGAGCTCCGGAAAGACTTGCGAAGTTCTCGTCCTGGAACTGCTGCGAAACGATCCAGGGAATGAGATCACCGCCTGCACGCTGTCCTCTGCTCAGACTGTTCATTACACTCTCCCTGCTGATCTGACCTTCGAGCGCCACTTGGATCACACAGAGAGGCTCGGGGAGCTTGTTCTCTTCTGTGGGTCCCGTGAGCACAAAGAGCTGATGGGCGGGCGCATCCGACATGAGCTGGAGATCGTTGGGTGTATTCTTGTAGTGGCTAGCCACGTACAGCGCCATCATCTTCTGAAGGAACTTTTCGGCAGCAGGGTTGTAGGAGAAGAGAGTATCACGGTTGACATGAAGAAGTTGGCATTTGTCAGGGTGTGGGCATCCTTGCGTGTTCGTCCTTCGGGGGAGTGTTGCGTCAAGACATAGAAGATCGTTCATCCATCGCTCCACGGAGTCGCCTTGAGCGTATCGGATGGGTTCTGACAGCGTAATCTCCCGGAGTGATCGGCCGGTCATGGAGGTCTCGTTGCCATCCTTTGTCTCTTTTCCAGTTGAACGATCAACCACATGAGTTGAGCCATTGTTTCCTTTACCGCGCGACTGTTCGCGAAGTTGTTGGATCAGCTTCAACGATAGCGATCGACCCGTTCCTTCGTAACCGTTGATGGTCGATGCCATGAAGACTAGGTAGGGACCCATCAATTTCCGTACGAGGGGCAGAGGGATTGCCGCGGCCTCGTCAATGACCAGCAGCTCTGCTTGTCCCAAGACGTGCGAGTCTTCGGGCCTGATGTATTGGATGACTTGTCGGTGTTGTCGATGTAATTCGATTCGTACGATGGCTTTGTTCTGATCGGGCTGTGTCGATTGCATGATGGTGTAGTCTTGGTGATCTGCGTAGTTTAGCGAATCAAATCCCTTGAGGATAAACTCGAAGAGTGTCTTCAAGTTCTCCGGACTGGGTGATGTGATGTAGATGTTGCTGTATCCATGCGCTACTGCTGCTGCCACTGCAACACCAAGAGCTGCTGACTTTCCTCGTCCACGAGCTGCGGTGAGGGTGACCGTGCTGCGAAGCGTCTTCTCGACGATGGCCTCCACGAATGTCAGAAGAGCCTTGGCCTGGTCTACTGTCTTTGCAAGCTTGACAAGATCTCCTGTGGGAGGCGAGTCTGCCAAAGATTCCTTAATCTCTGCCAGCTCTTTCGCCTTCGGCGTCTTGCCTTCCAGCTCTAGGTCTGGTGGAGGCAGCTGCTTGACATGCTTTCCGCCTGAGATGGGTAGAACATTCAGCTCATCGTCGACGACCAAGCAGCTGTCGCATTTCCCGAGTGACAGCAGGAAGCGCTCGTTAAAGCGCGCTACCACGTCACTATGTGCCTCCGTGCGATACCTCGAGTGGATGTCCATGGACATTGTGTACAACTGCTTCAAGCTGCTCATGCCCTTGAGCAGCAATATGACCAATCCTCCACCCTCGACCGTCTCGATTGTCCTCGCGAGTAGGTTCGGCGTAAGCGCTTCGAAATCCTGTAGGATACACATGCCGTACGTGTTACCCAGAATCTTGTCGGTTTCCTTGTAGTAGACATATCGGATGTTCTGCGTCGAGACGAATAGTTCGAATGGGTCTTCGGTGTCGACATCGCGGATGCCGCGCTTGAGTTCGTTCTTGATCTTCTTCTCGCGCTTCTTGCGGTGACTTGAGAATCCCAGCAGCTTGTTCTTGTATGCCCACAGCACCGACTTGTTCAACTTGACGTCCACGTTCAGCAGAATGTGGTAGAGGTTGACAATGACGTCCTTTTGGCGATCGCCGACAACTACAAAGAAGCTGCGCTTCTTCTCCTGGGCGCCATTGCGAATCAGGGCCGGTATACGGGAGTCGATGGCTTTCTTCGGCATCTTGAGAGCTCCGCAGGCGTCGCCGCCTCTAGTTCGATAGCGGGTGTGGTTTGGGTGGCGCACGCGATCTATCGGCTGATTTCGGGTCGCGGAAGAGTCTCGTTTAGATTGGAGGGCGGTGAATTCTGTTGCCCGTGTTGTGGTGGGTGACGAGCTGCGTGCTAAGGAAAAGTTCGAGCCGTCGCGATGCCCGAGAAAATAATCCAGGATCCTTATCGATAAGAGCAGCCTCACGCTACCTACGCGCTACGATGCGAGCGCGTTGACTTTAACCAAAACTTTGAACACATGCATTCATTTTCATCTGCTTATTGTTCACTCTCAAATGGATCAGTCACTCATAATGGGAGATTCATTGACAAGAATTATGATCGTACAAGCTTCGTATGCCGTTCACGGTCAAGACAACGAAACCATACATATGGCGATCTCGAACCCACCAATGCATAGGGACGTGCTATATGGCAAAAGCTCACTACCGAAACACTACTCAATGGTTCCCGCCTTCCGAGCCTCAGTGTACGTCTTCAATCCCACATGTTTATTGATCCAATCCAACACAACCGTATGCCACATGAGCCCATTCTCCGGCTTCAGCACCCAATGGTTCTCATCCGGGAAGGTCAAGAACTGACTCTCTATCCCTTTGCATTGAAGCACATTGAATGCTGCTAGTCCTTCACTGATGGTGAGCCTGTAATCCAGTTCGGAGTGAATGACCAACTGAGGCGTGGCCCAATTCTCTGTGAACCTGGACGGATCCCACTTGGCCCAGTTCTCGGGGTTATTCCAGAGCGTTCCCTTGATATCGTGGAAGGGGAAGTACAGTTCTTCAGACGCCATCTGTCCCGACATGCTGAATACGCCGTCATGGGTTACTAAAGCTCTGAATTCGCGTCCGAGAGGGTGTCCTTGGATCCAGTTCATCATGTATCCGCCATAGGAGGCGCCGAGGGCAACGGCTCGCTTCGTGTCGACGTAGCTGACATTCTGCTTTATGTAGTCGAAGCCCAACACGAGGTCTTCATACGGCAGACCGCCCCACTGGCCTTGGATCGCATCTGTGAAAGCTTGTCCGTAGGATGTGCCTAGAAATGATGTCAGTATGCATCTACTATACAGTTTTTGGTACGAGGTTCACGTACTTCCTGTAGGGTTTGGGCAAATGACAACGTAGCCTTGCTCTGCGAATACTGCAGGGTTCCAACGCGTACTCCATCCATCCGTCCATGCACCCTGGGGTCCACCGTGGATGAGGTAAGCGAGGGGGTATGTTTGGCTGGACGAAAAGTTGCTGGGCTTTATAACCCAGGCGTGGACGTTGGTACCAGATGCAGCGCCATCCCAATAGATTTCATCGATCTGGTGGCGCGACAGACCAAACATGGACCCAGAGCGAGTATTGGAAGAGATGTACTTGGTTGTCAGATTATCAGGGTCTGAGTCGTATGGCCGATCGTCGATGGGAAGATCGTAGACGGCGGTGTCTTTGCTTTGCGTGCTTAGCGGGACCAGTGAGTAGAGAGAGTTCTCGACCAAGCTGGTGGAAGCCAAGAAAAGATCGCCATTCTTGAGCACCTGTACTGAGCCGATGGTCCCACCCAGAACTAGTAGTGATGGCAGAGGCTCCTTCTCGCCGCCAGGCTTAGGAGGTCCGGCACTGTATAGGTTTCCACGCCCACGTGATTCAGCAGTGAAGTAAAGGCGCCAGTCGTCAGGGCTCCAAGATATTGACTGTGGGCTTCGGTCCCATTTACCCTTGCCGTCTTCAGATCCGTAGAGTAGGGTGACCTCTGAAGGTTTCTTGTAATCGTGGATAATGAAGGGTTGGTTCTTGTCTGACTCGTAGCCATCAGTCTTCATAGAGAGGAAAGCGATCATGCCACGCGAGTTCGACCAGACAGGAGATGTGCTGGCACCCTCGAAGCCTTCGATGGATACATTTTCAATTTGTGGCTGGTCCTTGAAATGAAGATCATCCCAGAATGTTTCAGACGCGGAAACGTAGATGTTGGTCTTCGTGTGTGTCGCAGGGTTCAGGCCAGGATCTTTCGCTGTGAAGACCAGTCCATACTTGGATATGTCGAAGTGATCCTTTCCACCAAAAGGCTCGATCGGCGACTCCAACTCCGTTCCCTTTAGCGCATTTATCAGAGGATATCCAGGGTTGGCACCTGTATCTTGGGACTTCTCCGACTTCTTCAAGATGAACTTACCAAGCCAGATCGCGTTCCGGTTCTCCGTCACGTAATGATCCCAATGGCGAACAAATCCGGACTTGTAAAGCTTGCCTGAGGAGTGCGGCTTCTCGGCCAGCTCAGGGTTGAACAGCGTACCATCTGGCTTCGCCTTACCGACTACAGCGAAACCGAAGGTATCATCACCGAGGGCAAAGATTTTGGCGTCGCTTACTGGGCCATCAATGTGTACAGCAGTATGTTTGCTGAGCGCCGTTTAGCAGTCGCACACTCATTTGGGGAGTATTGTACCTACGTCTTCTCGAAGTTGTATGGGGAGCCAACAACCATCTTCGTGGTGCCATCATCATTCGACTTTAGCAATAATACAGTCTCATCGTCAAGCCACGAAGGCTCGCTGAAGGATGCATCATCTGTCACGAGACTGGTCTGCTGGCTTGCGGCATCCAGAACGCGAATCTCGGATTTCTTTGAATGTTCAGCGAAGCTGTATGTCGAAACCGCGTATATGACTTTTGATGCATCAGAGTTTGGGACACCTCCGGAACGGCGTGGCGCTTCGAGTAGCACCTCGGGCGTGAACTTGGAGGCTCTGATCGTCATACTGGTATTGGCCTCAAGAGAAGGTATCTTTGTAATATGTTAGTCGGGTGCTCAGAATGGATCAATTCTCGTGTTTAGGTTTTAAACCACTGTGTTGAGATATAGGATCGTTCCGTTGGAGACGCTCGGAAGCGGTGTAGATGTAGCTGTACGGATACCACGTATGGCGTAGAGCCGACCATGGGATGCTAGGGAGGAACAAGATCATCAGATCATAAAGCAGATCATTGATTGAAGAGTGCATGCAGCTTTTGCCTTTGGCTAATGTCGAGCATCATACACTCAGAGAAGCAACGACCTCGGACACCCGCCACGTGGATAGAACCTTGGAAGGGTGTCTACGGATCGATGAAGGCTTGAAATCATGACTTACTCAATGGAAGGCTTCTCTCAGGATATGAGTAACGAGTGTATCCGACAGGTGAGTGATGGCGATAGTTGTGAAGCAAGCAACGCGGAAGGGAGCACCGTGGTAGATGTCTCACGGTCCAACTAAGCGGATGTGGTTGGCCGATCCCCTCACGCGGGCGGGCACCAGCCACCCCACCGGCTAGCGGCGTTCTTTGTGTCATCACTCACCGACGTTTGCATTGCCCCGCCTATGATATCTGTGCGATGTACAACAATTCCGATCGATGGGTACCGGCTACATTCAGCTCTCCCACATCAACGTACTGACAGTATATATGTTCCAATTTGAAAAATGTCCAAAAACAAGTCCAGGGACAACAAAGTCCTGTGGCGCAGTGGTAGCGCGCCGTTCTTATAAGATTCGTCAGACTCTTATGACCTCATCTCAGGTTATGCGGATGCCGTGGGTTCGAAGTACGTGATTTCCTGATTACCGTGATTCGATTTCCTATACTAACAGTTCTTCCAGCCCCACCAGGACTAGTGATCTCTCACCTTTTTTTGCCATTTTCCTTGCAGTCTGGTTGTACTTGCGGGCCTTATCTTTTGCTGGCGGGGCTACCCTTGCGTAGTACTGATCTCTACACTTCTAAACACCTGCTACGAACTAGAAAGGAAAGCGCATATGCTGAGCATGCGAAGAGCATTTTACTATTAATCGTAATAGTCAAGCCATCAGCTACTACTCCACACCTGTCCTACTCTCTGTTGACATCGCTATGCATTCTGAGGTTCCGGGGAATGGGGAAGAGGGACATTCATCAAACGTATAGTGACCTGTACATGCATTGCTATCTAGAGTAGGAATACATTTCACTAGAGGAACATACAAACATAGTCGCAATGTCAAAGTGCATGAACACATTGTTCTCTACTGTCAATCTCCGCCTACCAGCGCACCTTCCCCTTTCATCCATCCCAAGCGGGCGCCGACCACTCCATCACCGTGTCCACTCGCTCTACCTCTTTCCTCTGCTGAACGGTTCCTACCCGCTGTACCACCTCTCGATACTCCTCCTCACCCCTCTCAAACAAAACAACCAGCTTCCTCCCACACAACGCAGCCAGCGCCTCTTCCACCCTCTTCTTATCAGGAAAGAGCCGCTTCTTGCCCGTCCAATCCACAACAACTTTCTCCAGTTTATCCAGCATACGTAGCGCTGATCCAACTAGCCCAAATCCACAAGGTGAAATCGTGTGTTCCAGCGCTACAGACTGCGCGGTTGCCCACCCTATCTTCAGCGAGCGGATAGAATGGAGCTGGGCTGGTGACAGGCGGCGTAGAGTAGTGCCGAGGTCCCCCAGGTTGGTGCAGGAGATGGTGTTGTGGTAGAAAGGCAGAAGGTGTGTTTCCAAGTAGAATTGTCGGGATGTGAGGATTGCGGCGAAGGGGTTTCGCGTTGTAGTCTTGGTGTCGTTGATGTCAAGACACATCATCAGTTCATCTATATCCATCTCCTTTGTCTCGTCAATGTCGATATCCATCTCCTCTGTCTCGTCAATATCCATCTCCATCGTCTCTTCTTCCTCTTCCTCCACGAGTGTTTCTCCCTCGAGATCCGCATCAAGGGAGAGGAGTTGAATAACCTCGCCCGTAGTGAACGCAGATTCGTAAATGCGCTTGCGGATATCGCCTGGTAAGTTGAAGAAGGCTGAGTCTGAAGAGTTTTGTATGCCGAGATCTAACATTTCTTGCGTGGCCTGGGCTTTTCTGGTTTTCTGGTTGAGCATCTTGGGGGTGAAGCGGATTTTAGGTTGGGAGTTCAGAGACATGGCGCTTGATGTTGGTGAGGCTGTCCGTGGTACAGGCGTGAAGGCTGGAGTATACAGTAAAAGTTATCGGCAAGAAAGGAGCTGGGAAAGGTTGATGTAGTTGACAGGCTTGTTGATGATCGTGCGAATGTTGCTGGGATACCATTCGTATTATACCAGGCTCATACATACTTCCGCCCAAGTGTACTATGGATGAGATGTCGGAACCTTGGTTCGTGATGGTTGACGACCAATCGAAACATCAGCTTGCCGATGACAAGTCGTAACTCCAACTTTTCCATCGACGCACATGACACCAAGCGAGGAACCAGAATAGAGTATTAGAAATTGGATTGAGAAGAGAAAAGGACGTCGCTATTCTAAAAATCCGCTAAACACACCATGGTATACGCTGCGCCGTCATTATGTACCCTGGGCAAAAAGCCCGAACCAGTCATGTACCCAAATCGTAATCTCATTACCAATCCAATCCCTCCTCACCCATTACTTCCAAATCTGCCACTTCTTTTTCCGCTTCGGTACCACGAAGCTATCCTGGCTCATCTCCTGCTCCTGTCCGCTGAGACTAGCCTCATCGTCATCAGCGCTATCGAAGCTATCTTCATCTTCGTCCTCGTACCTGCCTCCGCCGAGGTACTTTGCACCTACTCCTGCAGTGCCGTTGCGTTGGGGGTAGGCTGGGTATGAAGAGGTGCGGTCGTAACCGCCTCGTTGTGGTTGTGCGGCGTAGTCGGCGCGTTGGACTGGTTTCTCGGTGTACTCTGGGTCAACGACTTGACGCGGTGCCGTGGCGGGATGGGTCTTGCCGTCTCGACCGCCGCTGGAGAAGTAGTCGCCGCCGGCTGTGTCTTGTCGTGCTTGGAGACCTTGTCCGTCTCGCGAGTAGGGCGAGTTCGGTCCGGCGCCGACGATCGCTGGATGTGGTGGGTATGATTCCCTCTTCGCCTTCCTTGGTGTTTGTGCAGGTGTATGAGCGGCCACGTGAGCATCATGCTCCCACTTCTTGTCGTGCGAGTGCTGGTTCAAGATACCACCCATAGATCTTCGCTGCACCTTGGGTTCTATCTCCGGCGAAGGCGCAGGGAGTTGCGACTTGTGAGACGAGTTATAGGTAGGCTGCTTGCGCGTGGAGGCGGAGCGAGATGGCATCGCTGTCGCTTGGGTCGCAGTCTGGGTAGCGGGAGGAGCTACTGGCATGCTGACGTGCCGTTTTGCGGCCACGTTGTCCCAGGCAGCAGCTCTGGACGAGGTACCCGCAGCTGCATCCAAGCTTCTTCGTCCTTGACTTTCTGGAACGAGATCGCGAGGGATTCCGTTCGTTTGGTTCGGAGCTACAGTTGCAGCTGCGTTAGCATGGAAGCCTGAACTTAGACGGTTCTCTCGGGCAGTGGGAACGGGAGCTGCGGGGCCAATGGCAGTGACAGGGGCAGGCTCAGAGCCACGCCTGTTTTGAGACCCCATACTGGGCATGACTATCCGAGGTCCGACCTTGTACCTTTGCTGGATGCGGTCTTCTTCTTCCTCACTAGACATCTCCCCGAGCTCACTTCCGCTTTCGCTACCCGAGATGGAATTTCCGTCATCACCGATCGTCGCTTTGCGCTTGCCACCGAATGAGCCAAAGAAACCACGGGATCTACCCCTTTCTTTCTCGACGACGCCCTCCTCAGGCTCGACATAAGTAAGCGCTGGCACGAGCAGTCTGTACGGCGTGGTGATACCGGCCGGGTCGTGCTGTGATACCTCGACGTTGAGACAGATGTCGAGACCACCCTCAAGGTTGACATATGGGCCGTGGTGTCGCTCGGTCTTCTTGGTCAGTACGCTAGGTCGGCGGTGGAAGGTGGAGGGTCGATCTTGAGACACACTGTGCCGGCTCAAGGTTGGTGTTGTAGTCTCAGACGTGTCAGGACGGGCGACGTCTACTGACGCACGACGACGGAAGAGCGATGTTAGAGAATTGCGTCGCGAACGAGTGGGTCTCTCTGGCTCTGATCGGTCGGGCGAGAATGAAGATTGTGGTTGGTGGTGGCCGATCTGAACTTCATCGGCCGCGGCATACGAAGGGTTGTTGCGATAGGACACAGGTGGTCCGCGGCCTCTTACCGAAGGTCTTCTCTGTTGACCACTGAGTCTTCTAACTAGCTGCCCTGGTGCAAAGTCTGACATCGTTCTTCCCATGCGCGGTCCGTTCGCAGGGGTCGTGGGTGGCGATGGCGTTCCTGGTGGTGAAGATCCTGGCTTGTACTCTCGAATGCTGCACCAGTTTCGGTGTGGTAGCAAATGCGTATTGTTCCTCTTCTTGCCGTCGACGCCGTGAGTGAAGAGGGGGATCATGTCTTCATCTGTTTCTGAATCGAGATGGTGTATCTTGTTGCGCTTGTTGATGATGTCTGCCATCACGTCTGGAGGCGGTGTGTTGACAATGGCGGAAGACACAACATTCGGCATGTATCTGTGATCCTTGTCCTTGGGAATGTTCAGCTTCTTGTTGCTGTAGAATTGTCCGACTGCCGCTAGATGAACATCACCACCAAGTATGGTAACGCGCACAGACTTTGTCGAGGCAATGTGTTGCAGCTCCTTGATGAACCAGTTGCGCTCTTCTTTGTGGTGCTTGGCTGTCCAATGATCGTCTAGGTCATCCAGGATCTCGACGCCTCCATCGAACTTGTTGACGAAGTTGCCTAACATTCCTGCGCGGCCGAGAGCCTTGAGAGGATCCATAAGCCTGCTTGTGAGGATGTTCTCGAGGAAGTTCAGGCGGGGGTAGGCAATGGGTACTCCAAGGAGCACGATCAGGTGCTTAGTCTCACCCTTGATGATCTCATCTTCCAGACGATCGAAGATGATGTCGTAGGAGTCCTCTGTGAGGATTTCGTCACGCTGTCGCTCTGTACGGCAGTCAAGACCAAGGAAGGCAACCTGACGACCGAGTTGCATGAAGACACTTCGAGAGCGCTCCTTGATATACGGGCCAGGGCTCTTTCCAAGTACCCATGACGGTTCGGTCTTGTCGGTTTCGGCGGGTACGGACTGATGTTGGAAGAGCATGTAGTACTTGAAAGCAACGGCACCAACACCGGTGAATACTGGTGTTTGCATGAAGTGATGAGGGTATGATCCGAAGCCGTCAATGATGTCGTGGTCATCCCAGATGTTGACCATTGGGATCTGTGAGTTGGCCATGCCAAACAAACCCTGGGAGAACCACATTGCATACCGATCCAGGTAGAACTGCTCCAGCTCGTTCTGCATCTCTTCAGAGAATGTCTGATGGTGCTTGTGCATGGGGTTTCTGTTTTCCGTCCATTGTCTGAACAGAGTCGTTTGCCTCATTACAGCGTCGTTGTAAATCTGATCACCTCCACCGATCATCACGTGGAATGGGCGGGTTTGGTGCGTATTCAGTACATCGCGCCACATCGGGTCTGGACCACAGAACTCATTCGCTTCAACAGTGGCTGAGAAGCCGTTGCAGCTGTGAAACATAATGTTCATAGACTCTCCCTTGGCTGGGACCCAAAATCCGATGGCAGGACCTTGGTTGATCTTGTAGGCAATGCGTGTCTGAGTACTGCTAAGTTCGACTTCGATGTTGAAGCGCCAGAAGGTCACGCCTCGCTCAGCATACAGGCGTATACCGGGGAAATCACGGACTTTGCCAAGCTTCTCGCCGTCCTTCTTGTGAATGCGGGTCGACTTAGAACCCGATCCGTTCGTTGTGCTTCGAGTCGTGGAGAACAAACCGGTGTCGTCTTCAATGCGCGATAGGTCCTCGTCCTCTGCGAGTTCGTCAACCGGCTTGACGTATAGCGCCTCACCAGTACGCGACACTTTGACTTGGCCTTCGATGGGATCGACGTAGGATGGGTCCAGCTGGTCCTGGCTAATTTCCTCCGGCGGAGGCGGAAGTATGTCCATTGGCTGCTTGAACAATCGCAACGTCGGCGGCTTGGCATACGAAGAAGAGGCGTCAACAGTAACAATCATGATACTGCCTCTCCAGATCTCACGCTCACGTCCGGGAACGCTGCGATCTCTCCGAAGACCGGTGTAGCGTAGGAGCGGTCCACACTTGAGGTATAGTGGTGGATTGAAAGCAGTGTGTGTGGGGGCATCGTCGGCATAGCCATCGTAAGTTGGCTCCGCGTATCCGCCTGAACGTCTTCGTCGAGAGGCCTTGCTCTCTTCCCACCATGCTTTGTTGCCGCTATTGGCTTTGACTGGTGCGTCTAGATCTAGATCATCTGCAGTAAGGAGACCGATCGGTGCACTTCTCCATTCCTCGAGCATAGGAGCGGGTGTGTAGGTCCTTTCCGGCTCGCTGTGATGGCGGGAGTAGCGATGTTTCTTCTCGGGATCGTGTTGCTCTAGGTCCGACTCGGATTCGGAGAACATGACGCTCTTGCGGTTAGTTTGAGGGACAGGCGGGATCGGCGGTATTTGAACGGTCTGGGGAACGGGAGGGATCTTGCGTGGCAGTTGCTGAGTATCATTCTCCCGTGGTGATCCTTTGTAGTCGATGTCGTTTTGCTGCATTTCCATCTGTGCAGCGATGAATCCTCGGCTGTCTCTTTTCCCCTGGCCCCTCTTGCTCTCCGAACGAGATACATCGGAGGGTGTCGAAGTGTCGCGGACACCTACCAGGCCAAGTCCCGCGGGGTTGGCTACGGCCTTTCTGGGTACGTTCTGTGACGGAAGCATGCTCCGATCGCTGTAGCTGCCAGATTTTCGTGAACCCGCTGGTTCCTTTCCCTTCAAGCTGCTTCCTCGCGGTATGGCAGCATCAGTATGCGGTACCGGCTGGTAGGCCATGGGAACGACCTGCGCCTTTTGCATAGGCACATGCTGAACGGACTGAACTGCTCCACCTTGCGCGTCCGAGGGGTGCCATGGGTCGCTAAGGTCATAGGCATAGCCGTCGTCTGATTCCAGGTCACTCATGGGCGGCGACATGGGTGGGGACATTGGCGGCGACATGGCTTTGTCCTGGAACGGCATGGATACCTGGCGCTTGCCACTGTTGGTCGGGGCAGAAGCGCTTGATGACTTCTCCGGTATGGGCACAGACACGACACGTTGCTTTTGCGCAGCTTCTCGCGCTCTTCTTTCCCGCATCTCCGCCTCAGCCTTCTCTTGCGCAGCCAATTCTGCCTCGAGTATTCGTGCCCTTCTCTCTTCTTTGCTGATATCGTCTAGCTTCCCCTCCAACTTTTGCAGGGGCGATCGGTCGGGCACAGAGGGTCTGCGCTGAGAGCCGCGTCGCTGGACGGTCCCCGCCAGTGGTTCGGCCGGCGCATAGGGTGGTGACCGTAGCTCGTACAGTCTGTTGGCAGCTGTCTGGATAGTTGCCTGCTGTCTGCTCGGGTTCAATTGGATGGCTGGGTCGCGCGATCGGCCAGAGCTTGAGCGCGCGGGCACTTTGACCCCTCTGGCATACGGGTCTCTGTATGAGGAGGGTGGCGCACGGGGTACTTCTGGGGCAGCTGGCACAGATTCGCTCGTTGCGCCTGTCGTTGGGGGCGGTATGTGTCTGCTCTGCCGCCGCCTATGCCCGCTGCCAATGGTGACATTGCCGTTCAAGGGCACAGTTGCGACCGGGCGCGCAGTGTTACTGGGTACGGTATTCGACATGTCGGGCTCTGTTGGGGATGCGCCTGTGGGTTGCGCATCGGCTGGGCGGCGGTAGGATTTGCGCTTCTGGGGATTGCTGTCTGGAACTTCAAGTAGAGTAGGATTGACGGCCCGCGATGCAAAGGAGCCGCTGTTCCTATTGTTTTCCATGATGCGACGAGATCATGGGATCGGTAATGGTTGTAGTGAAGCAAGCGGGGCGTACCACCGTCCTGTGGGAGATGGGACGAAACTAGGTCGGGCGCATCTACGTAGCTAGGTTACACTATCACATCCGGTCTTAGATACACGTCTCAATTGCAGTCCTCGGTGGTGGTAGCTACCTAAGAATGTCGGGTGCGGAGATGCGGCGGAGGTGTGCTGGGGTGCAATGTGCGGTAGCGATGATGGACGGCGCAATGACAACGATGTGTCGCGGGAAAATCGAGAGATGCTAAGTGCAAGGACATAGGAAGAGCGGTACGGATGCAGGGTCGGGGCAGTTATCCATGGCCAGCGCATATCACAGAATGGTGGTGGCGGGCGCGGTAGAGGAGGCTGGGGCTCGAGCTGGACGGCAAGATCTTGGACAGACAGGCATCCTCCACACGGCGCCCGGCAAGGCAAGGGCGACGGCCACTAGCGCCACAAGGGGAAGGCGTCCCGGGGGTCCCAATACAGGCACCTTGCATGCGAAGAAGCCAGAGAAGTGTCAAACATCAACGTTTCAGTCGCCGACTTCCTCGACGTGACGCCCCAGGTGCTTTCTTCCTCCTCTTTCACACCACGCCTGTATTGTTCCCCCCGGCGCACTGCACTCGGCGCGCGCATAGGCATTCGGTCCATCTAATACCCTGTCGTCGTAATCAGTCTCCTCAATAAGCTCAATACCGACGACCCTCTCGACTCGCCGCCACGGTATCCTCACCACCCACCTACGCATACCTAGATACTCTTTCCGCACGCGGCACGGCCGCCTGCTACCACGCTCACCCTACGACCTACACGATACATGACCGCAGCCGGCTGCACATAATACCCTCTCGGCGCCTCCGCCATGCGCATTCACTTTTGGAGCCTGCTGACGGCAGCCACACTTGCTACGGCGGGAAGGCACCTCCCACCCCGCAACTACTCGAGCCACGACTACTACGCCATCCACATCTCCCCTTCCGCATCGCCCTCAGACCTCGCCGCGCACCTCGGCCTGACCTACGAGGGCCCCTTCGGCACACTCGAAGACCACCATGTCTTCAAGGCCCCCAAGCACGAGAACGACATTGTAGACGACGCACAACAAGAACTCAAGAGGCGGCGGCGGAAACGGGAAGTCGGCCCCGAGTACCACCCTCTCGACAGCGTCCACTTCACCCAAAAGCAAAAGATCAAGGCGCGGCACTGGAAGCGCAGCGTCATCCCAGAACTGCCAGAACGGGGGCCCCCTGTTACGGATGCCATCAAAGCTCAGCGGGAAGTAGCGAGCCAGCTGCAAATCAAGGACCCCATCTTCGAAGAGCAATGGCACATCTTTAATGTCAAGACGCCCGGCAACGACATCAACGTCACCGGTGTGTGGCTGCAGAACATCACCGGCGAAGGTGTTACCGCATGCGTTGTGGACGATGGCCTGGACTACACCAGCAACGACCTCAAGGACAACTTCTTCGCTGCAGGCTCCCACGACTACAACGACCACGAAGACCTACCTACCCCGAAGCTCTCCGACGACCGCCACGGCACACGATGCGCGGGAGAAATCGCCGCCGGAAGGAACGACGCCTGCGGTGTCGGACTTGCCTACGACGCGAAGATATCAGGTGTGCGCATCCTGTCGGGCGACATTACAGATCTCGACGAGGCACTCGCGATAAACTTCGAGATGCAGCAGAACGACATCTACTCGTGCTCGTGGGGTCCACCTGACGATGGTAAGACCATGCAAGCTCCAGGCATCCTCATCGAGAAGGCCATGGTCACTGCTGTTCAGAAGGGCCGCGGCGGAAAGGGATCCATCTACGTTTTCGCGGCAGGCAATGGTGCTGCGAGCGACGACAACTGCAACTTCGACGGTTACACCAACAGCATCTACAGTATCACTGTCGGCGCCATCGACCAAAACAACGGCCACCCATACTACTCCGAAGCCTGCTCCGCACAGTTGGTTGTAACATACAGCAGCGGCGGCGGCGATGCCATCCACACAACAGACGTTGGCGCAAATAAATGCACCAGCCAGCACGGAGGCACATCGGCTGCCGGACCCATTGGTGTAGGCGTATTCGCTCTTGCGCTCCAGGCCCGTCCTGAGTTGACATGGCGCGACATGCAATGGCTCGCCGTCATGACCGCTGTTCCCTTCGATACACCCAGCGACTGGACCAAGACCTCAATCGATCGCATGTTCAGCCATCAATTCGGATACGGAAAGCTCGATGCCTACGCCATTGTAGAGAAGGCAAAGGAGTGGGAGCTCGTCAAGCCCCAAGCATGGTTCTATTCGCCCTGGATGCACGTAAAGAAGGCGATTCCTGAAGGCAATCAGGGCCTTGCTAGTGTCTTTGAAGTCAAGGAAGACATGCTCAAGAAGGCCAACTTTGCTCGTGTTGAGCATATCACGCTCACCATGAACGTAGAGCACGAGCGCCGCGGCGACCTCAGTGTTGAACTCCGATCTCCAAGCGGCATGGTTTCGCACCTCTCCACCGCACGCCGCGACGACGAAGCGCCATACGGCTACATCGACTGGACCTTCATGTCCGTCGCCCACTGGGGCGAGAACGCCATTGGCAACTGGACCGTCATAGTCAAAGACGTCAAATCCGGCAACATGAAGACAGGCACATTTACCGACTGGAAGCTCCGCCTCTGGGGTGAATGCATCGACGCCTCCAAAGCCAAACTCCGCCCCATCCCCGACGAGCACGACGACGACGATCACGACAAGATTGATGATCATCCGGCGCATACCACCAGTATCACCATACCCAGTGGTACCTCACCTACCATGACATCCATCCCCGATGACCACCCCGACCGTCCCGTGAACCAGAAGCCCTCTCAGACACCAGCTAACAGTGGTGTGCAGACGACGACTCCGGCGACTGCGAGTGCCAGTGCCACGGCGTCTGCTGATCCATCTGAGAACTTCCTACCTAACCCCTTCCCCACCTTTGGCGTGTCGAAGCGCACCCAAATCTGGATATACGGCGCTCTCGCCCTGATTATTGTTTTCATGGCTGGTCTCGGCATCTATTTCTTCATTGCTAGGCGCAAGCGCATGAAGGACTCGCGCGACGCGTACGAGTTTGAGGTTCTGGACGACAACGAGGCTGGAGATGAGGCGGGTTTGCTTTCTGGTGCTGCAGGCAGGAAGAAGCGCGCGAAGAGGGGTGGAGAGCTGTATGATGCTTTTGCTGGCGAGTCTGATGAGGACCTGCTGAGCGATGATGAGGGTAGCGAGGGCCCGTATCGGGACCAGGATAGGTTCAACGAGAAGTATGCTCAGGGTCAGGATGAGGAGAGCGATGAGGACAGTGGTAGTGAAGCGAGCTCGGCGGGTAAGAGGCAGTAGGAACGTCTCCAGCTTTAGCATCAGCTTTTTTGTACAGTGGTTTTATGCGAATCAGATCATTGGGCGGCGTCTCTTCTTTGCTTAGACACGTATTAACATGGCTGTCTCAGTGACGCCCACATGAAGTACACGCACAAAACTATGGTGTTATCATACCAAGATAGATCATGAGAAATTGGGGGTATCATATTTGCGCGCATAACTTTTTCCCAGACTGAAGAAACTCTAAGCAACTTTCCTTCCAACATTGCCTACTCCCCTGCCTACGACACTAACGACGATTTCCTCTCTCTCGCCTCCTGCCTCCCTGAAGCCCCATGCGCTGCCGCCGAAGACCTTGGAGTCCCGCGCGAGTTGTATAATCTCCTCGCTGCCCAGTATATCCTTGCCCAGCGCCACTCTGCCCACATCCTCACTACCCATAGCCATGAGCATGAGCACCGTAGGCGCCGCAACGTTCTCCACACACCCTCCCTGCGATATCTTCTCGAGCAGCTGGTATGCGCATTGCTTGCCGATTTCGTCTGCGGGCACACCACCGTCGGGTGGTGAGCATACGTCTGCGGAGTATATACATCCCGTGCTGGTTTCCGCAACGAGACTGATTCCGAAACCCACGGCGCCTTTTACTTTGCCGCTGGAGTGGCCTTTGGCGTTTGTGGGTATTAAGGGCGCAGCGCTGGCGTCGGAGAAGATGTACGTGTCTGGGACGAATTTGTTGAGGATGCCTCGCGCGGTGAATGTCATGCGCTCGTTGTTGCTCTTGGGGACTTCGACGCAGTAGGCTACACCTCTTATCTTCTTGACTCGTCCGGGATTTAGCAGGTGCAGTGTTTTGGGCAGGCGGACTTGGTGGTTGAAAACGAGTTGTACCTCACCACCTGCGCCCTTGCCTCCTGCGGGCGCGGAAGAGCGCTTGAGAATGCGCAGCTCGATATTTCGTTCGATAGCGAAGTTTTTGTACAGTGGGAGGATCGCGGTGCGTACGGTGTCGGCGGAGACGTCGCCGGCGATTGTGGAAGCTGTCACGCAGCCTTCGCCGTGGAAGACGACGTTCATGTTTCCTTTGCTGAAGGGTGCGAGAACGCAGAGTGGGATCAACCACCAGCTTACACCCCTCTTTCTGCACTCGGCTGGTATCTCGTGTCTGATTACGCCGCCGCTGGCTCCTAGGCCCTCGGCACTGCCGGTGATGAGACCCGGTCTGTAGACTAATGTCGTACCCGTCATGCTGAACTGAACCTGCGAGCCGTTCGTCACCGAATCGAGCAGCCGAATGAAGTTCGTCTCATGGCGTGTTAGACCGGGTGTTGTGGAGGAAGAGCGAATTTGCGAGATGCGAACGGGTCGGCCGGTGAGGGTTGCGAGAAGGAGGCGCGAGATCATGTGCCGATGACCGGTGAAGTTCAAGGGCTGCTGAAGCGCTTCGTCTAGAGCCATCGTGAGGATATGCTGGGGGTTTCGGTGTTGTTTGAGAGGGTTTGCGACCGCGTTGGCAAGTTCTGGTAACTTTTTTTGGCGGAGCTCGGGCGTTATCGATAAGACGGACTAGCGCGAACGCGGTGTTCGCGTTGTGGGTGGAACGCCGGAAGGCGCGTTGCTGCATGAGCTCGAGTCCGTCTCGGGAAGACTATACATTCGCGCGCGCCGACATCGCATTACCTCGAAGACGCATTGTATCTTTTTCTTTCGTTTGGTTTCCTTCATTCATGCGCGGCAATGGTGTACCTGACGAAGCAGGCGCCGAAATTGTTAAGAAACATTGGTGGAAAGCGGCATGCCAGCGAGGACGACCACGAAGAGCCGACGCCCAAGAGACAGGCGAAAGACGACACTCCACCTACAAATCAGCAGGACGATATCGATATCAATGCCGAGCCCGTGTCCTCCGACGATGAATCGCATCTTCCCCCACCTCAACCGGTCCAACCCGCGAAACCCGCTATACCTACATCGAAGACGAACGAGAATACAACCCTGAGAAGACCTCAGAAGAAGCCTGCCAGAAGTAAGATTGGAATAATACGTGCGCCTATGAGTGGGACGTATCAGAGTGGTCAAGCGCATAAAGCCACGACGATATTCGACGATTCCAAAGAAAACACACCTGCGTCGTCTGCAGGATCAGCCAACGATGGCCCGATTAGTTGGGGTATGGAACACACTTCCCAAAAGAGTAGCAAGAGCAGCAAGGGCTATGGTTCGAATTTCAGGAACATACACGCAGCACCACCTGCGAAAAAGTTTGGGAAAGCAGCCCCAAGGACTGGTGCGCAAACCTTTGGAACGAAGAATCAATCGCGGATTGGCGCATCGCAAGCTGGTCACGATAGCGATGCCAGTTCCATTAGTCTAGACGACGAAGAGCTCTTGCCGCTGCCAAAAGACTGCGACAGACCACAAAAGAATATTGATGGGCTGCGTAGACCGACGAAGAAGAAGACGAAAGACACAAGACCCGAAGGCGGCGACGCTACACCCAAGATACTCGAAGACGAAGAGCTGGAAAAGGAACTAGGAATCACTCCATTGAGCCCCAAGTCACTAAAGAAAGCAGAAAAGGCGGCCAGAACCGCCCAACTCCTTGGTCAGCTCAACAGCTGGAAGGAAAACCAGGAACCACCTTCCTCACAGCCAGATTCCAGCGCACCACAAGAAGCCCTCGACGACATTAGCAGCTACATCGGGAAGCTTCCCGACGTAGAGGAAGAAGGCTCACGATGCACACTATGTTCAGAGCCAGTCGAGCAGGACGAATACTGGAGCTTCTGGAAAGGCAAGGATAAGACTGTGAAGAACAAGTCTGCGTTCTGCCATGCGCACAAGAAGAAGTCGGCACAGAAGGAATACACACAAAGAGGGTACCCGGATATTGACTGGAAAGCACTTCCCAGACGAATACGCAGGAGCAAGGCGACTTTGTTACAAATACTCAACAATGACCGGTCCAGTATACACAGAGATCGCTACGAACCGCTGGCATTGACTGGAAAGGCGGCTGCCGTACCTTCAAGACGAACAGATCTGGCAGAAGATGTACAAGAGGAACTGGAGTCGTACGCGCTTGACGAGAAGGCCGCTTACCCAGGTTACTATGGTCCTCACGGCCGTCGCGTCATCACAGAGAGCGTCATGGATACTCTCAAGGTCGAGATGAAGAACTGCAAGGATCGCGTCGTCCAAGCATCCGGTATCGCGGCCTTTGTACAAGCTGTCATGGTGCCCGAGGCGGCGATTCTGCTCATCATGGACGACTGTTCAGTGGGCAGGGAAGAGGCGGATGAGATCAGGGAGAAGACGTATGATATGGGTCTCCTGCTGAACGAGGAGATTGAAGACGTGCTTGAAAGACAGGATGACAGTGATGACGAGAACGAGTATCAGTACAAGTGATGGAGCAAGCAATTGCGGGTGTTTATTAGGTTTGTCACGGTCGTTGTTTCTTGGGCATCGGCCACATTCTTCTGCGTTTTCTCGGTTATTGGCTTCGGTCACATATCGTCGCGTATATTGATACCCAAATACTATTTCTACGCCCCTTTCATTGTGTGTGGTTCTTTTGACTGCTTCTCGATAGTAAACATTTGCTCGCTACATGTTGACTTTGTTATCTCAGCAGTCTACCTCAATTATCGGTACAGTATACGAACCCATATGCTCCGCTCATAGACTGGACTATCATCCTATCGTATTCCTCAAGCCTTTCTGAGATCACGCAAACGGACCCCTCTTGGCACTACGTCTATATAAAACAGCACTCACCTGCCTATGGACCTTATTCCCATGTACTGCTTTTGCATTCTTCCAAAAATCAACCTGTCCAGCCTATGTTGGCTGGCCTCGAAAACTCACTCATTCAAGTCGATGTCCACGTCCTTTTCCGCTGTTCAAAACGCACCCGGAAAGCTTTCATGTGCATACATCTCCAAAAAGACCGTTGAATCTGGCCATGATCTGTGGATTTCGGACCCCTCGATCGATCCAAAAACGTTCTCAACCTCGACATGTCCGCCGTCGTGACCCTGGCTCACGATATTTAAGTCCCTGTCGCCTCTTCTCTCCATTGTTCTTGCAAGAACACGAAAAGCCTTCTGTTTTACCAAAACAACTGAGAGATATGATCATGACATTCTCCAAAACGCCGCCTCCAAGACATGATGTCTGTTCCTCGCTCTTTCCCTTCGCCGGGGACTTTTCGAAAACCAACTGCGACGCACCTGTATGTTTTAAAACATCTTTAAGAAAATCTCATGATGCGTTCGATCCATCAGGTTACACCGAATACAGTCTTCTACTCCCAGTCTCTTCATTCCACCAAAACGACGAGGGCTGCAGCATATGCGATCCCACATTCTCAAAAAGTACAGCCAATCTCGATATGGCCATGCTTTTACTC
This sequence comes from Alternaria ventricosa, assembly GCF_023758065.1. Lineage (NCBI taxonomy): Eukaryota > Fungi > Ascomycota > Dothideomycetes > Pleosporales > Pleosporaceae > Alternaria > Alternaria ventricosa. Next base: position 375,838 of record NW_026055686.1, read on the forward strand.
CTCATGATATCCATGTGAACCAAAAAGGAAAGGTGCAGAATTCATGATCGGGCGGTTGCGTCGGCTTCCGCTGTACATCGCTGAGAATAAAAGATCACCATCCACTTCACCATGGCGTCGCTCTGTGCTAGTCCAGATGGGTATAAATATCACGTCTGGCACACTTGCCTTCATTCTTCCATTATCCTACCTTTTATACCAAAATGAAAAGCTTGAGAGTATGGGACATGACTTATTTCGAAAAAAAGATAGCGCTCAATGTCATGTCTTTCGCTGTCTGCCTGCCGCGAACTACCACAGTCGAAAAGCTTACGAAGTCATGTTTGGAGAACTGTTCTTCAAAAGCCCCAACGCATACAACATGGGCGCCTCTGGATCTTTGAGCTTGTTGTCCAAGATGCTCGCTGCATCCCGTTCGTATCAAGAAAAACCTGGGGAAATTCACCTTTACCAAAACTTGCAGTCGAAGTAGACATGACGGCTTTCTTCTCCAAAATCCGAGCATAATGTTTCATGCCAGATACATCACTTTTGGAAACGTCAAAGACGCGCAGCAGAGCACCTAGTATTTCAAACACTATACTTTAGAGTTGCGCTGAGGGCAAGCCTCTGCCGTATATATAGCTCCAACCTCTACTCCACTTCTATTCTCTTCTATTCTTCATCTCCCTCCCTATTTTTTCTAAAAATGTTAGCCGCACACGTCCATGGTCTGTTCTGAGAATCGCGGTGCAGATGTTTCGTGATCAATCTGTGAACACAGAGTACGTTTCCAAAACACTCGGCGATTAGCCTGATGGAGTTGGAGATGACAACCTCGATACACACGAAAACTTCTTCATGCCATGACTATGATACGGGTGATTGAGTAGCGGCTGGAAACTAAGCGAACGGACTGGGTCAGGGCGATAGCAAATAGGCGCGTATGAGATCTTGTCACATGTCTTTTCGATACCACGATTTTGTACCAAAAGCCACCTTTGGTGCTACTAGAAGTGGCAAAACTTGTGTGAAATTGTCTGAAGAATATTTGAGGGCAGGAGGATATATGGACTCAGGAAGTGTGTAATTATTGGGGTTCAATAGTATGTAGTCGCCACGCATTCTAGCTACTCCGAAGCAAGATCATCGCAACAGTCTTTCGGGAGAGCACATTTCGAGCAGGATTTACACCAAGCCTTGCGATAGTTCACCCCGCGCGCCACAGGTGAGAGGGCTCAGCACGTGGGAGATACCTGGGTGCCCACTTATATAAAGTGAAGGTGAGAGCGAGATTTCAACTTCTGATTCTACACTCTTCTACAACACAACACACCAATACACCAAATACTACAAGCGCCACCAAGACCATTCAGTCCAACATCATCATGGCATCCCCCAGCTCTTCCGCCGAGATCTGGCTTGTAGAAGTGACTACTGTCCCCCGTCAGCTGTCCCCCGAGGTCCAGGCCAAGGTGGCCCGCCTCCAGGCAGACACTCGCGAACTGGTGGCCGAGAGAGACAGGTTTGCAGCCATCAGTAAGTACTGAAGAAACAAATGTTATGAATTCGGAGCTGATTGATCATCTAGACGCGCCCTTCCTTGCCGCCGGCGGTGATCCGGACAACCTCCCAAACCCATGGCGCCTCACACCAGCACGCCTGGACAACCTCCTCCGACTCTACTACGGCCTCAAGCCTCACGATCGTTCGTTTGACGGTATACCCTTCGTTCAGTACTTCGGCAGCGTCAACGGCATTGCCAACGGGGTACCTATCGGCACCCGCGTCACGTCATTCAACATCCATACTCAAGTCACCAACCTCAACGAGATCTGGCGTATGATCGAGTGCATCCAAGACTCCGAGTTGTTCGGTGAAGGTGGCATGGGCCTCCCCGCTCACAGCGAGGGAGAGCTCACGTACAACATAATCGTCAAGATGACTGGAGCTCGAGCTTCAGCTTCAGCTTAGATGGGTGGACATACCAAGACCCGAGGTAAGTTCTGGCTGTACGAAATACATGTGAGACATATACTGACTTGGTATCCCTACCTCCGCAGGTATCTGAAGGTTTCTAAGCTCATGGATGGAGATTGAGATAGTTATGGCGATCTCAGGAAACACGAAAACTTCCTCGCGACACATCTATGGCTTGGGTGAGTGGAAATGGATAAACGGTAGCTCAGTGGAACCAAGAACCCTTTGTGCGCAGCTCGTCCAGGCGTCTACATTGATTCAAGCGGGCTACATCCAGATACTTATGATAGCTCATGTATGACTTCAAGGGCGGGCTGCCTTTCAGGCTCTCGTTCAAAAAATTCTTGTAGTTTCCAGAGCTATGTTTTGTGACCGAAAAGTCCTTTGTGGAAAACTTTGTATACCTCAAAGCGGTTCCAGAAGTTTGAGTTCTTCATGAGTTAGTATCTTTTGGCCTCCACAGGTTCTCGAAATCTAGCCGTCTCCATGACGCGAGCCACCTCTGGGAGGGCTACGAGCGGTATCTCGCATCAGTATTCCGAGGTCACGGTCACTCATAACTCGCGAAGCCTCTCCCACCATCAAGTATAGAGAGGTAAATAAACTGGGCTTCGTACACAGCCTTAGTGCGAATATGGGCGATGTCTCCGAGCCCGGGGAATGTTAGAATCTGCTCATGTTTGTATCAATAAATGGGAGTTGCCTGAGAGGTCGATAAGCCTCACGCCATCTCGAAGGACCAGCAACGTCAAAGTTACCGCGATGCGGCGCACCAATAGGGCGTAGTCTCTAGCGTGATACGGGAACATGAATCAGCCGCAAGTGAGTCTTTGTGATGTTCAACTTGGCAGTGATAGTCTCTCCTTCCGTAATCTGCTCTTGCTCTTCCAACGCTACCCGGTCGTGTACGGTGGGAGGGGTCGCCATGAGTGCAACATAATCACAGATGTTCCGATCAGCTGGCGTGTTCAGGTCCCGCCAGACTTGATTCGACACCCAGATCTCATCCCGATCTTTGCCGGTTTTGTCGTCCATGTAGACGCTTGCGCATTGTCGAGGCTGTTCCAAGGTTGTAAGGAGCGATCACATGATGGGTAGGTGCTCCTGGGCTAGTGCTAGTCTATACTAGGTAGTCAGGTATCTCCACATGATTCAATTCATCACTTCGACACTCAACAGAGGCTCCACACATATCCCGTTCCATCATCAAGACCCTTAACGGAAGTCGCGCATCAACTTGTTCAGATTCATCGCTACCACTTTGAGATATGACGCACAGTCCGGCGTTCCACTTTCCCTCATCCGATCCATGGCACGCTCTTGCCGCACGAACCACGCAGCACAATTCAACAGTCATTTCTGGCCTGATTCGCCCCGTACGTCAGCATAGCCTCCACCAATTCCCAGCGTCCATCCTGTAGCTGTACCACGGTTCTACAAGCGTCTGCCCCACTACAGCACACAATGTCCAAGTACAAAAGGCCTACCTTGATGGACCTTTGCCTCCGCCCTAGGCACTCACCAAGAACGAGTTCGCTGGATTTCCATTGTTTCACGCTATCTACAACCAAGAATCCACAAGCTCAAAGCCAAACCGACTGCCGAACTCCACCTCCACTTGTCGTACGCGAGACACCAAACATGGACATTAGATGGACCTACCGTGTCGGTGCGCCTTGTTGGTTTCCAGCAGCTGAACTGATTCATCACGCCTGAGTTAACCGTACCTCCCTTCGATAATATAAGAGCCCAATGGATACCAGAGTGGAGCGACGGCGTATTTCGACAAAGCGTAGCCCGCATTCTTCACGACGCCCAGGTCCGGGTTCTTGGCTACGACCTCGTAAAGCGCGTCCGACCCGGCCAGACCCCATCCCTGACGCCTCTCACGCTACTAGTCACCTCGGAAGTTTCTGTGGATGGACAATACTCGGCCTGGAAGGTCGCGGTGAGTGATCTCAGATTACTCTTCGACAAGGCCAATCGCGAGGACATTACGGTTGAAATTACAGACATCAAAACAGCAGACGGAGTACCATCAGCGCCGCTCACAGATTGCGCGGCAAAGCTTGTCGCAGCATGGGAGTGCTATCGGCCAGCTCTCCTTGAAGATATCCAGGAACAACAGTGGCTCACCGCCGACATCGTCCTCCGTGAAATCGGAGAATTGCTTCCCATACGCGCCCCTACTCTCCTCATCACCGCACAAGATGCCGACTCAGCCATATGGTGGGACAAAATCCTACCTCATATACGTCAACAACTCCCCCAGACAATGGAGGTCAACCTCCTTTACGCACCACACCTGGCCATGCAGACATCTGGAGACGAGGAAGAAGCAGAGAACCCGTATGTACGCCCTTCCATGTATTCTACAATGCAGGACTACGACGCCATCGTAGAGATGGGAGCCAGTATTGGCGTAGAGCAGCCGGACAACAGCGGAACAGTGGGCGCTGTCATCGTACTCAAGGATGCGGCGGGCAATGAGACAAATTGCGCCCTGACCAATCACCACGTCGTTGCGACACACGATCCAAAGAGTGTCATCAACAGCGGTATGTTGCTGGACGTACGGACACATCAACCAGATTGGCTCATTCTTGATACTACGACATGACTCTACTTCTATTGTACCGGTAGACATGGAGCAGCAATTTGGAATGACAGACGGTATCATGCTGGCTTTCGGCGTCATGCATGACCGCAAAGGAGAAGAGTTCATGAGGGCCGGCGACTCTGGCAGTTGCGTACTACTGAACGAACGCAATAATAGGAAAGCAACGATTCTTGGTCTACTCTATACCTTCAACGAGCATACGCGCGTTTCTTACATGATCCCGTTTGACTTAGTCATAGAGGATATAGAGCAGGTGACAGATCAGAAAGTGGTGAAGCCTGAGTTTGTTGAATACGATGCAAGGACCTAGGTGCACTTTGAGAGAGGACAGCGCATAGTCATGGTGTTTATTGCGCACCAGTTTATAGATCAACGTAGCTCTCTACAATCAGTTTACAGAAAGCAATGAAATGTCGAAATTATTAGACAATGATTCCCATGAGACTAGTAAAGCGTGTCCATTCGTGTAGCCATTCGTCAACACTGGTATTGCGGTGCTTCAGCGATGCATAGAAAGCTTGTATATTGCTAAACCCCAATGGACAAGAATTGTGTTCATTCATAGAGACCAACTTTCCATCCTCGCTCCATGCCGAATCATTCGAGTACCTCATACAAGGAAAAGGCTGAAGAGGTCTGCAGCCTACATTGAGATAAAAACATGCAAAGTAGGTAACCCAACATCAACGTAGGCCCCAGGGTGTTTGGTTTTCCCCTTCAATGAAGTGCGAGCATGCGCCAGTATCGAAATTTACATTTTCGTATAGACTGAGTTTGCGCATGCGTCCAAGCAAATGTCATGTTTGATCTTCAGTTGGAGTTTTGCGCGGCTGCTCTGCAATGTGTGGCGCGACAAGCTAACGAAAACCACGTTCGCAGAAAATGGTGGTGATGAAGAACTCAGTCTGTTCGAGAGTAGTCGTGACGCGAGTAGAGTATTGTGAGCACTTCCAGAAAGATGTAAGAATCCGCATTTTAGACCCAGAGAAGAAGCAGACGGTGAACTTTCATGTTTTCTGCGACGTAAGACTATGGCGCGAGGAGGTGTTCGATGTGAGTTTCGAAAAGGAACTGAAAAGTGATGATGTTGTGAAGTCCTCCTGGCTGCACCATGAAATCAGAGATTTCGACTTTTGAGTCGCTTGTATGCGTTACTTGGTCGTACGTTTTTGACAATCGTAAAGCTCTCAGAGACCGAGAAGAACATGGCAAGCAGTGTTGTAGTTTTGATAGACCGGGGAGAACATAGTAAGCCTTGTTATCTTTTTTGGTGGACCGGAGAGGACATGAAAAGTATCAATGTCGATTTTGGTAGGCCAGCATCGCACAAATCAAGTGAAGTTTCGTCATCTGAGAAGCTGCCCCTCAGTCGTGTTCTGGTTCGAAGAGACCCGTAGGAGCCCAAACATAACGAGCGTTGCTTGCTTTTTTTTTAATGAAGTGTAGAGCTGAATCCAGACATGCGCTGTAGACATTTTTGGTTTAGCTAGAACCAAAAGATGCAAAGCACCAGATCGTGTGTCCTTCATGATTTGATCTTGCTGGAAAAGACCGGTCAGGGAGTCCACATGAGCCAGATAAATGACGATTTTGAAGGGAAACAAGACCCGGGCAGAGACATGTGTCGTTGCAGCGATGATTTTGATTTTTGGAAAAGGCCGGTCTGGAAGCCCACATGGGCAGGCTAGGTAACAATTTTGGTAGGAAAAAGACTGGACAGGAAGTCCACATCGTCTTCTTCCATTGCGATTTGGTGAAACAGAAGACAGTCACACATGGAGCTGCGCCGAGGGTATTTTGATTTAGAGAAGGTATTGTATGGAGAAAGAGGGTGGATGAGCAAAGAGATTTATGTAACCGTATTGGCTTTCGAGGAGGTCACGTGCAGCACTGACGTTTGCATGTGAGAGAAGAGGAGGCAGGTAATGATGTACTGACATGCGACGGGTATATTTCATTTCGATTCTCCAACCACCTTCATGGGCGCATCTCCAACATGAGTTCCCTATATGCTTTTGTAGCTTCCAATTTGCGCCGTTCCCATTTGACTCCAAAGTATGCTGTACAATCCATCTACCCGTCAAGCACCCCGCTCTCCTTAAGAGAACGGAATAGCTCTGGTTCAAGGAACTTGCTAATTGTGACGTCCTCCGCGAGACCCTTCCTTCTCCTCGTCTTGAGCACGAAATCGCGTGCGAGTTGTTGTGCGGTTGCGGGTTCGAGCGGTCGGGTTGTGATGTCTTTGTCGAGAGGGTCGCCGGGGACGATGGACCAGCGGTCGAAGACGAGGGAGAGGGAGACTTGGCCTTGTGTGTGGATCTATGGGAAGTTAGTATATGCGCTAGGTAATGGGGATGATTGTAGGAGGTGTACGTACCCTGAGATCGGTCTCGAAACCGAAAGAATCGATGACCGGAATAAGACCACGCACGTTGTAGAGCGGAGTACCCGCGATGGGTCCGTCCTGCAAGACGTGTCCTCTTCTTCGCGCAAGGACTGTGTACAAGCTGCTCTTAGTGTCTGCAGGGCCGACCATGCTGCACGAGTACACCGGCTCCATCAGCCTGGGACTCGCCATCAGGAAACTTGAGTAGCATGCTCGTCGACTGGTAGGAATGATCTGACCACCTCCGCGGAAGATAGCTTCTGGCGCAAGTTCGACATCGGTGATTCGGAACTTTGTGTTGCGAATGGGCTCTTCGCAGAGCGGGCCTTCTCGGGTAGCCCAGCTGAAACCTTGTCGAAGCGTATCGCGCACCGTTCGCAGAGTCTTGCCGTCGACTTCTGAGGGAAGTGTGTCGTTTTGTAGGATATTGGGGCCCATGTCATCAGGTCCGAAAGCCCAGATGTTGCGCGACGCAAGCAAGTCGTATCCGTAGTTCTCTTCGAAGAACTTTCCAACGACTCTGACGGGATCCTTGATGTTGACCTTGCCAGCTTCGATGTCTTCCGCGATACCTGGGTCGAGCGGCTCAGCAATCATCGTGAGCTTGTTCTTCTTGTTCGGTGTAAGCGCGTAGCACTTGATGGCGGACATCTCAACGACCGTCTCGCAGAATCTTGTTACGGGATCCGACACCTTGATCTCCATATCGGCGTATAACCGTCGCAGATCGTGCAGAACACAGTCCATGTATAATTCGCCCGTGCCGAGAACAACGTGCTCTCCTGACTCCTCGACCTTGGTTGTGATGAGCGGGTATGACTTGTTGATCTTGCGCAGACCGTCAAGCATCTTCGGTAGTTCGGAGGGGTTTATCGGTTCGACTGCGACCTTGAATACGGATTCAAAGAAGTGGCGGATGGGCCGGAAAATGTAGGCGTCTTCATCTTCGGGGAGTTTGGTAGCCACAATAGTCGCTGTCTTGACTATCGAATTGTCGACACCGCCGAGCAGCACCCAGTTACCTGCCGGAACACCGCTGACGGGGATATTGTATCGTGACTGCGCTATCCATGTGTCTGTTATTGTCGCAACGACCATGTCTTCCTCATCCTCGATCGTGTAGCCTTCACCAAGAACACGCACCGACTGCGGTGAAGTTGCAGTACCGCTCATCACTCGGCCCAGTGCTGTGAACGACTTGGCATCTGTTGCATTGAACAACTTCGTAACGTGTATGACTAGGGGTCCGTTCTGGTCGCACTTCTGCATGGCTTCGGCGGTCTTCGTATCCAGAGGTCCGGTGTAGTGTCTTTGCAGCAGCCGTTGCGCACCTGCTTCTGGCGAAGGAACGTGTTGGGTGATCATGTCTACGAAACCGAGAGATGGCCCGAAGTACTGCTGGCATACAAGGCGCATCAGCTCCTTTGCGTCGGTCTTGTATTCTGATGGCTTCAGTCGGATGCCCAAAGTGTCGAGCGTGTCCTTGAGGTCATCTGGGCTCTGGCTCAGTGTGTGCGAGTAGATCTTGTAGACAGGCTCCAAGATCCAGTGTACGAAAGACCGTTGTGAGCCCTCCTCTTGCCGCTTGCGACTGAACTTGCGGCTTCCAGGGTTGTAGAAAATGTCGCCCCAAAGACGCATGGCGAATTTATCGATATCCAGACCCTCTATCGGAACGCCGAAACCTGGGAGTTTTGATGGACCGGGGTAAAAGTCGGAGTACATCTTCGCGAAGGACTGAATGGTGAAGCACCATCGCATGCTGGAGCAAGCGAAAGCGACATTGCCTTTCTCAGGGCTTACTCGTCTACTCTCGCCGCGGCCGGGGATGGTGTTCTCGATGATAGTGTTTACCTCCTCGATTACGTGCTTGATCTTGAAGTATGCGTCGCTGGGCGGCAGCTTCAGCTCCAGAATCAAGCGGTCCATCTTATTGACCACAAGTGTTAGGGGAAGATCCTCCAGCACTGCGTGCTTTATGATTTGCTCCGTATTCACTTGCACGCCTTCAACCACATCCACCACCAATACCACTCCGTCGACCAGGCGCAACGAGGCGGCGACTTCATCGGCGAAGTTTACGTGTCCGGGGGTATCGAGGATGTTGAAGAGATGCGACTTCAACTTGGTGTTCTGGAGGACAAGGCTCATGGGCGCAGCCTTGATGGAGAGGCCTCGTTCGCGTTCGAGCACGTGTACGTCGGTGTATCGCAGCTGCTCCTCCCGCTTCTTGCCCCTCTTGTAGTCCAGACGATCTTGGATGTCGTGTGTCTCCATGACCAACATATCCATAAAGGCAGTCTTTCCGTGATGCAAGTGTCCAGCTATGGCGATATTCCGTATCTGGTCGGGGAAGTTCATCAAATCCGTCAAGAGCTCCCTCGAGTGATGCACCGGGGGCAAATCTGTCTCTTGAATCGTGAACTTCTTCTGCACTACTGGCGCAATAATGGGCTGTGCCAGTGACTGCGTATCTTCCTCGTGCACCAAAACTTCGACATCTGGGCCGTATACGTCGGACGCGGAAGGGTAGTACTGCTTGTCTTCGTGGAGGATCACGGCATTGGATGGCCCTTCGTCCACCTCCATCAGCTGCTGGTCGTTCGTCTCCGCTTCTTCCTCGTCATCGAGGACGTAGGCGTCGGCTGCCTGGCCGGTGCTCTGGACATCGTCGTCGGACTCGGCCTCGCCGATAAAATTTCCGAACCTGTCAAAAGTCAGTCGCGTAACATAGTTGGAGAGAATGGGCGCACTCACTCGTCGTATAGGTCATCCATGGCGGCGGTGGGTGTGGGTATATGCGCGGTGGTGATGCGCGTCGAGCTTGAAGCTGTCGCAAAAGTTCAGACGTGGTTCCGCGGCCTAGCGCTAGGCGGTGAGGGCGGAGTTCGTGGCTGACCAATGGGACTCCGAGGCGACTCCTGCAGGGCCAGCAGGCGCCATCCGTTGTCGCGCAAGGCTAAACTCCAAAAAGATCCATCGGGGTATATTTGTTGATCGGGCCATTTGCTCAAAGGCACTTTATATCTGCTCTCTGCACCTTCACTCCGCTTTCCTGCATACCCAAGATACCCATCATGTCGTCCCTTCCCCCAGTTTACATCGTCTCGGCCGCCCGTACGCCTACGGGCATGTTCTTGGGGTATGTTCCCTGGTACTAGAGAAGAGGGGCACCGCCGACTCACGCGACAACAGCTCCCTCTCGAGCCTGAGTGCTGTCCAGCTGGGCTCTCACGCCATCAAGGGTATATCAGCTTGCTGCAATTGGAACATGAACTTATTCTAACAACTCATGTAGCTGCCGTTGAGCGCGCCGGCATCAAGCCCACCGATGTCGAGGAAGTCTTCGTTGGCAATGTTCTCTCCGCAAAGTATGTAGAACACCAAACACGCCAAAAATCCAGGAGAACTCTATTGACAAACCTCAGCCTCGGCCAGAACCCCGCCCGCCAGTGTGCCATTGGCGCTGGCCTCCCCGAGTCGACCGTCGCAACCACCATCAACAAGGTGTGCGCCTCCTCCATCAAGGCCCTCATTGTTGGCGCCCAGACCATCATAACCGGCAATGCCGATATCGTCGTCGCAGCGGGAACCGAGAGCATGTCCAACACTCCCCACTACCTCCCCAACCTGAGGACCGGCGCCAAGTTCGGAGACCAGCCCCTGGTCGACGGTGTGCTGAAGGATGGTCTGACCGACGCATACAAGAAGGAGCACATGGGTCTCCAGGGAGAGGAGTGCGCAGACGACCACGGCTTCTCCCGTGAGGACCAGGACGACTACTGCATTCGCTCCTACAAGAAGGCCAACGCCGCACACGAGGCCGGCTGGTTTAAGGAGGAGATCGCTCCCATTGAGGTTACCGTTGGACGCGGCAAGCCTGCGGTTGTCGTCGACCGCGATGATGAGCCCAAGAACGTAAGTCGCGACCCTGGCAGTGTTCACTAATCGACACTTTCTTACTTATTAATCACAGTTCAACGAGTCCAAGACCCGCACACTGAGGCCCTCTTTCAAGCCCGGAAACGGAACCGTCACCGCTGCCAACGCTTCACCGCTCTCCGATGGCGCTGCTGCTCTTGTTCTTGCCTCTGAAGAGGCTGTCAAGAAGCACGGCCTCAAGCCCATTGCTAAGATCCTCGGCTGGGGTGACGCTGAGCAGAACCCCTCCAAGTTCACCACCGCCCCTGCGCTCGCCATGCCCAAGGCTCTGAAGCACGCCAAGGTAGAGCTCTCTGCTGTCGATGCTTTCGAGATCAACGAGGCCTTCAGTGTCGTTGCGCTCGCCAACATGAAGATCCTTGGTATCCCAGAAGACAAGGTCAACCTGCACGGTGGTGCTGTCGCGCTCGGCCACGCGCTCGGTGCCTCTGGTGCCAGGATCACAACTACACTGCTCGGTGTGCTAAGGGAGAAGAAGGGCAAGATTGGCTGTGCCGGCATCTGCAACGGTGGTGGTGGCGCCTCTGCCATTGTTGTCGAGTCAATGCAGTAAATGTGCCATCTCGTTAATGAAGACACGTAATGCTAGATATGAATGAAGTAATCATGTATACTTGGGCTGGATCTCCGCGCCCATGTGCGCTGTTGCGTGAGCCAGATAGTCCAAAATGAACCTTGTATAGTTGTCAAGATGATCAAAGATCTCACCCACTATAATCTCTTCTGTATTGTTTGTTGCAAGTAAGTTGATATGTCCCAGCCATCGCGACGACAATACACCCACCTGCAAAAAGCACTTATTTGTACTTGAGTTGTGTAGATCGACTATCCGATTCATTGGTTGAACGGTCGGTTTCAGGGGGGTGGAGCGCCTGCACTGGCCGCGCTCGCTTCCAGAAGCGCTAAATCCGGCGCGTGGCATTGGCCAGCAGTCGCTCTCCTTCATCCCAACCCCCGATCACCTCACGTTTCAACGCGTCGACGACGAATCACATGCTGATAAGCATGGCAAATGCCTCAGGCAATCGATAATAACCGTAGGCCCCGCCACGTATCCACCGGGATGTGCGCTTCTCGCTGTTTCAAGCGCCTCTCCCCGTTCACCAACGGACCATCCGTCCTATTTCTCATGAAACGGCGCACGTTTGGTTAAACATCCGGGCAGCCTTGCTCAGCGCTATTGAATCCCCATCTTGTGTACCTGACTGGTTCCTGCAGGTCCCCCTCAATGTTGCTAACCGGAGATAAACTCGGTCCGTCTATAACTCCCCTCTTGTTGAAACGGAGCCCGATGTGCCTAACGGGAGATGTACACTCTCCCGCGCTCGTCTATCCTCTAGACGAAGCCGTTGGGGCGAATCGGTGGCTGCTATGTCAGGGTCGTTGCCACGCCTCCGTTTTAGGCCTGCATATATAGGCAGGCCGTCCCTTTCCGACCATCTGGTGCCTCGTTACATCGCCAAACTATACTGTCGTCTTTTCCGTTCTTGTGCCTTTTTTCTTCACGCGTCTAGTACGCAGTCACTCATTACTATTCTTATCTTTCAGCGTCTCGACGATGCGTTTCTCCACACTCACTTCGGCTGCGGCCTTTTTCCAACTGAGCATAGCTGGCTATACTCTCCAAGATGACTACATGACCGACTTTTATGGGGCCTTTGACTTCTTCACCGACGCCGATCCGACAGAAGGCTTTGTGAAGTATGTTGACGAGGCTACCGCGAGGCAGACCAACCTCATCAACTCGTCTTCCTCAGCGATATCGTGGGGCGTGGACACACAGAACCAGACCCCTGAAGGAAGGCCCAGTGTCCGTATCCAGAGCAAGAAGACCTACGACAGTGGGCTGATTGTGCTGGATGTTGCCCATATGCCATTCGGCTGTGGTACATGGCCAGCGTAAGTAGACTTTTATCCATTGAAAGTCATGTTGCTTATACATTAATAGATTCTGGACGACTGGCCCCAACTGGCCAAAAAACGGCGAGATCGACATCATCGAAGGCGTGAACGACCAAACGAACAACGGCATGACCCTCCACACTGGTCCCGGCTGCCAGATTGGTGAAGACACCACCCAGTTCGCTGGTTCAGTGACCACAGGAAACTGTGATGTCGCTGCTGAGGATCAGTCGAAGAATGCCGGATGCTCTATCGAACACCCGTCGACCAAGAGCTACGGCGCGGGCTTGAACGAGGGTGGTGGCGGTGTCTACGCGACACAATGGACTGCCGATGCCATCAGCGTCTACTTCTTCCTCCGCGACTCCATCCCGGAAGACGTCCTCGGTGAGAACCCAGACCCCAGCGGCTGGGGCAAGCCAGCTGCCAAGTTTGCCGGCGCCTGCGACATCGAGAGCACATTCAAGCAGCAGCAGATCGTATTCGATACTACGTTCTGTGGACAATGGGCGGGCAGTAGCAGTGTTTGGAACAAGAGCTCCTGTAGCAAGAAGGCAGACACATGCGAAGAATGGGTCAAGAATAACCCAGAAGCTTTTACCGAGGCGTACTGGACGATCAACTCCCTGAAGGTCTACCAAGACAATGGATACGCCGCTGTTCCTCAGCCCTCTTCGGTGCCTGAGCAGAGCAGCGCTGCCTATGGATCTGCGCCTGTCCCGTCAGAGACACCTGCTGTGCCATCTGGCCTTCCCGAGCCATCCGAATACCCTGCAGTTCCTCCGCTCCTCACCGCCTCTGTATCCGGCATCTTCGCACCAATCCCGACGAGCGAGACCCTCTCCTCTAAAGCCCCAGTCGCTTCACCTCCTGCCGACGATGCCTCCCCCAGCGTACCCGCCGAGACCCCAAGCCCCATCGCCGCACCAACCACGCAGATCAATGCTCCGGCTCCAGCTCCAGCTCCGACCGGCCCCATGTCTGGTTTCCAATGGCCCTCTGGTGGCGCAGATAGCGGCAACAAACCTAAGCCATCGACAACACCCTCTGCCTCGCTTCCTGAGGGCACTAGCACGGCAATTGAAAACTCGAGTGGCGCCGCCGCCGCTCCCAGCATAGCGCAAAGCGTCGCTCAACCGTCCGATGTACCTGCCGCATCCCAGTCATACGCTGCACCCGGAGTACCTGCTCCAGTGCCCACTGCATCTCAAGCACCTGTTGCTCCCGCAGTCCCTGCCCCCGCACCCACCAACGTTGAAAAGGCACCTTCAGCCGACCCAGCTGTTCCCGTCGTCACCGACACCGTGGAGGCGATTCGCACAGTAGTTCAGACTATTTACCACACCGTCACCGCTCCCGCCCCTGCCCCTGCGGCACCAACGCCAGCTCCTCCTGCGGCTCCTCCTGCTGCAAAGGGACGCATGGCAAGACACATTAGGGAGCACAGGCAGAGGCTCACAAGGCACCACGCCAGACACTAGGCGGTGCATGACGAATGATGGAATGGTTGGACAAGTCACACTGGTTGCTGGCTTGGTGGGTGGAATTGGCGCACATATACCCCTGGGTTTCTTTGTATATATCTTTCAGACATTGGCAGCAATTCATTTGGATGTGATCTGCATACATCTTGTCCTTCATGGTAACAGTATGTGATGATTTCGCTCTACCCCGGTCCTACAGGTAATGTCCTCGAAATCGACATTGGTGATGACCTTCCCACATTCCCTTTTCCATTGTTGTACGCCGCACGGTAGAAACTGATTCTCAATGCGTGCATCTGTTCAGGTTTCTCTAGACAGAAGGCTGGGCCGCTAGCATTGTCTCTGTCCGCTACCAACCTCGTGAAAAGAAGTCAGAGAACACACCCCTCGCGTTGCCAGCACGGTCAGGGGGCAGGCAAAAGCAATGCCACCCACACGCCAGGTATTCTTGTCGCGCGTAGCGAGAAGAATAAAAAGCACAGCGAGAGAAAGGAATCTAGAACGACAAAAAGATAAATAAGAACCATCCTAAACACCCACCCATCTTCTGTGGTTCCTTCCTCTTCGCTATGGAAGTAAAAATGGCAAAAAGAATGTGGACGCTGTGGGAATTGAACCCACGACCTTTCACAAGTACGCAGAAGAATGCGAAGCGACTGAAGTTGAATGTTAGGAGAGGAGTCAAGAAGAGTTGCGTTGGGTGGAGTCTTACAAATCATACCCCTAGACTTTGGGATGTTAGTGGGTTGTAAAGGTTGATTGGAGTATTGTGGCAGCTTACCCAAGCGCCCGTATTAGGTAATCGATGGGTAATTTTCCAATGGTGATCGTCATAATGTACTTGCGTCTCAAGGCTTTGTGTCCCGATGACCGGCGTGAGTAATGGTTGGCGGGAGCGAGCCCACGGTCGAGGTGGGGATGAGGGGCAGATATTGGAAGGTGGGGTAAGATTGAGACCAGGCCTGGAATACCATAGCCATCGCATATCTCTGCATATTAGACCTTTGTTTACCTACAAAATCATTACTCGTAATCATTAAAAGAGACTAGAACCCCCTAAAATACCAGACCAATTCCTCGCTTCCGAGGTCCTTTATAGAGTCATTCAACACAAAGCAATTACCTGGTTGTATTCCTCCGACATCAAAGCCTCTTGGCCCTTTTCGTCCAAATGGTTAGACAACTTTGTTATGCCAATGCGCCTAAACATGGGATACTGTATTGTCACCGACAGATGCCCTTTCACGCCTGGATCACCGCCCTTGGAACCGAAATCTGTCGGCCCTTCGTACTTGAGTAACAAGCAGTACAAATAACGGAATGCTTTCCGTACTGTCCGCTCACCATACGCAACGGGCATGCAGTATAGTTTTGCATCGTCGCGGAAGATATCGACATCAGATTCCGGGGCGTCCAGATAGAGATTGGCGTGTTCGAGATGATGTGCAGACCTTTTGGAATCTTGTTGCGACATGTCAGGCTTGATTTCATCTTGCTCCAGTCCCCAGCTGTACCCGACTCGGAACAGCGGGTGAAGCCTCCGGAGCTTAATAGCCCTAAGATAGCGTGGTTTGAGCAACAATCTTCCCTGTTCTACCATGCCATACTCATTGTCCTCGTCCGAGAGGATGATATGATGGTCAAGTACTTCGAGCATTAGCTCTTCCTCTGGATACGAGTTTTCCCTTTCGCCCTGATCCCGGTCACGCATCTCGTTTGCTCTTGCAGCCCCATAGTCTGTGATATCGGGATAGGTGATTCCGTGGGGGGTATCGATTGATGCCCATGAAAATGAAGGCGCTCGAGTTGCGTCGCGTCTTCCAGGGTTCTCGAAAACACCATCCCGATAAAGCTCGTTCACTTGCCAAAGAAGCTGACTTTCGAGGTTATTTCTCCAGAGGCCTGCAACATACGTGCTCGGTACTGCGAATAGCTTCTGGTCACTACAGAAGCGCCTCGCAATTCCAGACAGCGCTATTAAGCTGTTAGCACGCACAGTAACATGTCTTAGAACAACCTTAATTGCTGCGCAGCCAAAGCGTAGTAAGAGAGATGCATACTAGTAAGGAGTTAGCAAGACGTCTTGTACATTGTACGTGGCGGCTACTTTACCCTATGAGTTTGTCGCGCGATACTGTGATTTGCGTTTTGGAATACACCTCTACAATGTGTTTCCACAGTTCGTAGATGTACAGATCTACCATGTCCTCATCAGGGTCTAGAAGATCATTTAGGCGATTGCTTCGTAGTGCCCGTCCAGCCTCTGGGGTTAAATCTTTGAGTCGTCCTTCGTCCACTGTAGCTCCCAGCTTAGACCTCAGTCCTATGGCCATTCCAGGATAACCCTCGGCATCATCGAAGTGAGAGCACTCCCATGCAATCTGGTCGCGACAGAAATGTATTACACGTGGTGCCATGAGACGCTCCTGCAGAACCCAACCTCTACGGTTAACAGCTGCGCTCTCAACGAGGTCGTCCCAGAAGGACACGTCGATGAGAGCGCACCTCGTCAACTGTTCCGTTTTCGAGCCTCCAGTACTATGTTTTCCGAAAGGAGCCATTCCCGTATGGTTGACGTTGATCTCGTTCTCCCAAAGGGATTCAGGCTGTCGGCTGAAAAACAAACCCTGATCTCCATCAACCGCAGCAGTAGCGGATATGTTGAGAAATGATCTTTGGTAGATCTTGTCCATTTGTCGACTCTGGCTCAGCCAGTCACCCACATGAACCATAGATCGGCTGTTATGATCTTCAGTCGACTGCATGATGCACATCGAGTCAATCCAGATGAACCCGACTTTCTCCAGATGACAAGCGAACAGGATTGCGTCTCGAAAACTTTTCGGCAGATCCCGCAACTCGATACCCTCCCGTATGAAACGCTCTCTATTAGTTACTTTCAATTTCAGCTGTCCTTGGACACCTTTGGGCCTACCCCAGCAATGGCTCAGCGTAACATACCGACCATCTTCTCTTTCGATACGGCCCATCTTTGTTCTATCGCTGTTCCAGGATTTGACTGTCAACTTGCTTGGAACATATCGGCTGGGCATGAAAACATCGTCCGTCTCGACCAGATACACTTTTGCTCGTTGTGCATCGCTATATTCTGACAGGACTGTTAGACTGTCTCGATCACCGATGCCTCGTATGCCTCGGATATCGCCGAGGTCTAACAAGCGCTTCGGATACCATCTTTCCCCAGTGCACTCCCAACTGTCCGCACATCTACACTCGTTCATCCAACTATGCGCCAATTGGATGACTTCATCGGAAGAAGACTCTGACGACGTCAGGGTTCGTAGGCGGCGTTCATTGGGGTCTGTGAAAAGGACTTAATACATTTCGACCTCATTGGATAGTCAAACATACCGATTGCTTTCAGGAGATACGCGCGCTTGAACCTTTGGTTGATATCGAAGTCCAATGAAAACCCGCTCGGCAGAGGTTTAAGTACAGCCGTGATCGAGATCGACTGATCCTCTAGCAGGTTCACGTCGCGCCAAATCGCATTCGATAATGACGTACATATCTTGCAGTCTACCTCTTTTGATCTTCGAAGTGATGTTGTAGTTTTGTGATGATCAAACGTCAGATCGTGAGTCCCGGACCTCGCTCCCCTTCCACCCCTCAGCATAGCTAAACACACGTTACAAATCATCTTTTGAAGACAAGGCTGAGCGAGCTCTGGTGCTATTTGTTGGACGCAAGGCTGAGTATTCCACGCTTAGCCTGAGGGCTGCTACTTAGGTATGAATTAAAGAAATGACGCGCTCATGGCGAGGCGAGGCGACAAGGTTTGATGCGATTCTTGGGAAATGCTGACTAGATACCTAGGTATTCAAGGGGAACATGCGGGATATAACCTTGGAAGGGTCACACAGGAGCGCAGCAATCGGGGGTTGGGTGCACCCCTGCCCAGCTGAATGCAGACCTCCTTCAAGGCAGCCGCCGTGCATTCATCCCATAGTTTTACCCCGCAGCATCTCAGCCACGGTCGTCACTGCTGCGCACCAGCGCTATACGCTGCAACAATGCGTTTGAGAGTTTCCATTATTCCTCATGCAAAATATAGGTAGACTGATGGCTAGCTCCTGAGAGATCAATAGCTAGGTAGCTGCTCAGTTGCTGGGGGGTGGTTGTAGGCCTAGGAGACCTCGGGATGTTGGCGCGCAGAACTGCGTGACCCTGTTTCCTGTACCACCTGCAATGTGCGTGATTATTCTTATCACATGCATGAAGGTTATGCGACATCCCGATCGCTGTAAGATAGGTATGTAAGCTTGTCGCTGCGCCCGAAACGACCTCGGGGAGCTTTCCAAGGTTCACAGCGCATCCACCATCACTTCCAGCCTTACCTTGTACAAGACGGCCCCGGGACTCAACAAGACAGCTTGAAATCGTCCGCTACTAGGGCAAAAGCTTTCACAGAAATCCTGTAATTATATCGCTCTGCTTCCAAGGCTATCTCAAGTACTAGCCGAAGACTTCGGGATGCCATCCACTTTCCTGCTGTCAGCCTGGGAGCCTGCCATTCCTGTCACAGTTGCAGATGGCCACATTCTCGACGAAGAAAAACTGCTCGGATTTCCAGCGTTCAGTAACTGGTTGGAAGCACTCCAAAAGAATCTCACTGTGCAAACAACTCCCGGACACACGTTTGAGGGGGATCCATGGCGCCTCGAGGGGGTGAATGTACACAACGTCACCGTCTTTGACGACGGAATGATAGGCTTCATGACGATCGAGGCATTGATGAAGAAGAGCCACACCAATCTCGATCGAGTCATTTTCTTGCGCGGCGGTACCGTCGCTATCCTTATGATACTACGACCCAAGGACAACGTAGACGAGAAGTGGGTCATCTTGACAGAGCAGCCGCGAATCGGCGCATGCAGCACTGCTTTCCTTGAGATCCCTGCAGGAATGTTGGATAACAAATCTGGCACTGTAGTTGGGAAAGCAATGGAGCAGATTCGCGCAGAGACGGGGCTTAATGTCAGGGCGGAGGAGCTGATCGACCTAACCGCAATGGCTCTTGACAAGGTTGAAACCAACGAACAGCTCAAGAACGGGGTGTATATGAGCCCTGGAAACCTCGACGAGTATATGCCGATGCTATTGTGGGAGAAATACCTGGACCGAAAGGAACTCGAATCTTTCAGGAGCAAGTTGGGTGGCGAGGGTGTCAGAGACAAGTTGATCACTTTGCGCATCCGCAATTTCGAGGTGCTTTGGAAAGAAGGCGCGAGAGATGCTAAGACACTCGCTGCTTGGGCGCTATACGATCGACTGGGCAAAACCGAACAGATTGAAGAGCGACAGAAGCAAATTCGCATCGGTCGGACTCAGCAATGAGTACTCAGTAGTGACCTCCCGAAGGTTTGGATGTATCCTTATTTCAGACGAACGGAATATAGCCAGCGTGGCAATAACAGTTGTATACCAAAGCTCTGCACGTACACATCCCCTCTGAGCGGGTTCTTGCCGCCATGCATGTGCTTATCTCAAGGTCACCTCGTAAGCGCCGCGCATGATTCTGAGACGAGCGGCGGGTGGGGAAGCATCGGAGCATCCAGAGCAAGTTGCGCGCGCTTCGGAACCTAAACCCATTGGTGTACCCGGTCATAAGTTGGAAGATCGGCACTAAGACATCAACACTATACTGGGAGTCTCTTCGAACGAACGTCGAGGCAACGGTGCCACAGCACCATACCTAAGTATAGCTGCTCGAGACCAAGGTATAAGTACGTGTTCCACCAGACGCCTCTCATCACCGTCCACCACTTCAAGACATCTCGTATCTGCATTACTCCACTACCTCCATCGCTTCCCGTTCGTCAGCGAAGCTCCGTATTTCGGTCCTCCCATTATACTTAAACGTCTCGGACAATACTTGCACGCCACATACTCTTGCTCTCTTCCTAAAAGACCTCGGATTGTCCCGCTGATAGAGGAGGCCTCGACACTATGCCAGCCAAACCCCAGCCCACAGTTGGCAGAACCGCGGTAAACGCCAACGTGATGATAGTACTTCGTCCGAAAGATAACACTCGCGAGCGCTACGTCCTTCTCGTAGAGTCACCCCAAGCTCGCGCGCGCAATGAACCGTACCTTGAATTCCCAAAAGGAGCCTTCGACGCTTCGGGGAGTTTTACTGGTCCTATGATGGACAATATCCGGCGGGAAATCGGTTTCAAGCTATCCGAATACCATCTTATCAACCTTACGGCCTTGGTACAGGAGATGCGGCCTTTAGTCTGCGAACCTGGTTCGCCGACAGAGCCAGCCGTACGTTTATTCAACGCAAATCCGAACACGACACTACTTCTCTGGGAAAGGTTTCTGGATAGAAAGGAGGTTGAAAACTACAGAGACCGACGGGCGCCCAACGAGGCTTGCAATATACGCATGCTCGACTATGATTACCTCTACGAAAAGGCGGAGCTCAGGTATGGCTGGGCAATGTACGAGCATTTGCATGGTTGTGGTATTCTTCAGCAACAACTGAATGATAAGAGGATTGGAAAATGAAGGAACTGGATAGGAGATTAGGGCGACGGAGTAGATGATGATGTTGCACATGTAGACTGACCGGAAGCGCATCGTAAAGAGTTTGCTCAAGCGAAGTAGAGCCATCGACCCAGTATTTGCCTGGGATGGTGACAATGTTCCACCCTGTGATAGATGTTAGGTCGTACGCGCCCGGGTAGTGTGATCTCCAGGCAAAGAGCTAAATGCGTCGCGGCGCTTGGAAACTTTCCGCGATAACGAAACCGCGCGGCTCTGCTCGGTTGGCACTAGTCGTCGAGCCCAAGCGTCTTTTATAGATCCTCAGCGCATATGTGAAAGAGCACTAACTTGCATGTGCAGCGTTTACGCAGTGTCATGTCGAAAGATGTGAATTGATGGGAAGCATCAGACGCATGGACCTGGCCGGTAATCTCACTGCCGGCCTTTACCCGCAGTCCCCCCGCGCACTGACCTCTGGACCGCCCTTGCTTGTCATGTGATCCACTAGCGTGCCAAGACCATATGGCTACTTATACCGCGCCGCCCCCGTCCCTCCCAAGCTCGGAATACTTGTTCGTATTCCCCAACCACCCCCCTACGTTTACCACCTGCTAACAACCTTTAGACCTTCTTGCGACTCATCAAGCTCAAGCATTTGATGGTCTGACAACGTCGCCTCCATTGCACAGCGGGGTGTGGTGTTGTCATGAATCTCCTTCGGGGGCTTCAGCGGGGCAATTTTTGCTGGTCTGCCACTGCGGCTTTACATTTTCATTGATTCCAGTGCCTTGCGCATTGGATTGAGGAAGGTGGTCGACAACAACGAGCACTACCGTATGCAAGCAAGAGACTGAACACTCATGAGCCTACGTTCACGTCATGTCACCTGCTTTGCATGTATTCATCCTGATGTAGGCTGCAGACCTATTCATTAGGTGGTGCTGCTTTCGACGCGTCGCCAGTCGTCCTGCTGTGCTTGCTAACGCGTCGAGCTCCGAAGCTATCTGCGCAGCGGGACCAAGACCGCAGCTCCTCGCCTTCTATATCATGGTCTTGCGTGATGTCTCGCCGACACGTTTGGCCTGCCAAGCTCTGCGAGGTTGCCCGAGAACTGAATATGGCTTTCTTGTTGTTTCGCGCATTGCCATAATGTTTACTGTTGAAGAGCTTCTGGTCCTACACGTCTTGTCTACCGTATCGCCGACTGACTTCGTGCTTGAAGCGGTAGAGTGAACCTGGAAGCTGTCGAACAGGACCGAATCGCACACATCCCGCTAACGCGTTCATGCTTGCGCATGCAATCCGAGAAGTCTGTACCTGCGCCGGCAACTACTCACCACCGTCTCATGCATATCACCCGCCCCGACGTCCAGCGTATGGCCATAATCTGGACGTCCGTTCACCATCATGGTCCTCAGTCACAGGCATATAAGCCCTCGCGCAGCCGCTGTCCTCCAGTCTATCAATCGGCTTGAACTGCATGCGTCTATGCAAGCCCTGAAGGGCAGAATTCGCGTTCTTTTCGCACCTGCACACGACACCACCTCCACATTCTCCTCTGTATCAACGCCCCGAGCTTAACACGACGACATAACCATCTGCCGAGAGAATGCCGTTCGGGACGCGCTCGGTCTGCGAAGGTCTGGCCAGAGCTGCATGTCTAGCTCCAACGGCCAAACGCGAAACGCGTGCTGCCCCACCATGACATCGCCATGACGCTCGTAGGATTCCCATCGCCAACCTCGATCTGCGCCAGCACATGGCATTTCCAAAAGCGTACATTCAGCTCGCGTACAGCGGACTTGTGCCCCTCCACAGCGTGTCATGACGTTAAGCTAGCCCCTCCAAGCGCATGTACAAGGGGGCGGATAATCTTCTGGTTC
This sequence comes from Alternaria ventricosa, assembly GCF_023758065.1. Taxonomy (NCBI): domain Eukaryota; kingdom Fungi; phylum Ascomycota; class Dothideomycetes; order Pleosporales; family Pleosporaceae; genus Alternaria; species Alternaria ventricosa. The sequence continues at coordinate 398,527 of NW_026055686.1, forward strand.
GCGGTAGTTGTAAGAGGGCTGCAAAATTCACGTCACAGGTTTGTAATATGTCATCGAAAATGTCGCTGGTTGGCATTGAAAAGGTAGGCGCGCTGCGCCTACTGCAGGCTCTCCAACTTTGAACATCTCTCTACCTTTCACACATACAACTACACATCAAACTTTAGCCCAAGATGATGTCCCAAGCAGCCCGCCAGGCTGAGAAGGCCATTGGCCATGGTGACAACGCCACTACCGCGCAGAACGTCACCAACCCTGGCAACGACGAGAGCACCGCCGACTACTCAGAGACGATGAAGGCTTTGGCATGGTACGGCAAGAACGACGTTAAGATGATCGACACACCGAAGCCCAAGATTCTAGAGGACCGTGATGTTATCGTCAAGGTCACTGGATCCACTGTCTGCGGTTCTGACCTGCACTTGCTTCACGGCTCCGTCGTGGAGATGCAGAAGGGCGACATCCTCGGACACGAGTTCTGTGGTGTTGTAGACGATTTCGGTCCTGGTGTCACAAAGTTCAAGAAGGGGTACGTCCATCTCCCAGTCCTTGCTCAGCGCATCGCTAACATACCATAGCCAACGAGTCGTTGCCTCTTTCCAGATCGCCTGCGGTGACTGCTACTACTGCAAGCAGAAGCTGTCCTCCCAATGCGAGAAGACCAACTCCAACACCATCGAGAACGCCATGTACGGTGGCCGGACAGCAGGCATGTTCGGATACTCTCACTTCACTGGTGGATACGCCGGAGGCCAAGCAGAGTACACCCGTGTCGCTTACGGTGACGTCAACCTACTGCCGCTTCCCGATGATGTTCCGGATGAGCAGGGTCTCTTCCTCTCCGACGTCGTGTGCACCTCATGGCACGCAGTCGTCGACACCGGCGTCAACAAGGGCGACGTCGTTGCTATCTGGGGAGCCGGCCCAATCGGACAAATGGCCGCAGACTTCTCGCTGATGCAAGGTGCATCGCGCGTCATCATGATCGACCAAAACTGGCGTCTCGACTTCGTCAAGTCTAAGTACCCCAACATCGAAACCATCGACTTCTCCACCCTATCCAAGGGCGAGTCCGTCACTAGCAAGCTCAAGGAGATGTGCAACAACCGCGGTCCAGACGTCAGCATTGAGTGTGCCGCCGGCGAGTACGCCAAGGGCTGGGCCCACTACTTCGAGATGATGCTCGGTCTCGAGACCGACACCAGCGAGCTCATCAACGAGATGATCACCAGCACACGCAACATGGGTCGCTGCGGTATCACCGGTGTATACGTCGGCTTCACCAACCACTTCAACATTGGTTCTCTCATGGAGCGCGGTATCCGTCTCATCGGTAACGGTCAGGCGCCTGTACACATGTACTGGGAGTCGCTCCTCAAGATGATCCAGGAGAAGCGCATCGACCCGTCCAAGATGGTCACCCACCGTGTCCGCCTTGAGGACTTGGACAAGGTCTACTACAAGTTCGAGAAGAAGGAGGATGGCATGCAGAAGGTGTTTGTGGAGACCAAGTGGAGTTTCCCGGCGTGGGAGGGTAGCCCCAAGTTGACCAGGTACTAAACCTGATGTCAGTGTAACGAAATATGTAGCATAGTTTAATGATACCAATGTAATGAAGTAACAATGAGCACTCTATGAAGACAAAATTCGGTGACATGTCGGCTGTAGGAGTTGTTGTGGGCCACACGATTTTGCATACGTCACTGCTCCACTCCACCAGCAACTAAGATCTATACTACAGTATCGTTATAGATGCTATCCTGCTTGGATACGTGACGCTTAGGGAATGATGACCGTACCATCTTTGGAATCCTTGTACCTTCAACGCCTTGATTACAAAACACTGATGCACGCTGGGGTATGAAATCTATGATTACGTTGTCAGACCATCACATGCTCGAGCTAGAGGATTGATGGGAAGGCAAGTATCATGAAGAATACCTATGTTTTATGTAGTGCTGTGGCGCAGCTTCTACGGTACATCATTCTCCTTGGCCATTCAACGTCACCACATAACGTTCCAATTCTTCCTCCACACAGAACGAAAGATGTGTGCCTCCCCCACATCAGCCCGAGCCCGTCTTGTTGATGTACCCATCCGCAGCCAAATCAGCCATCAGTTTCTTCCGTACGATGGCACTCGTCCAGTTCGTCCTCGTCTCGTAATACTTGGGCACACTATAGAGAAACCAGGCAATGACCCACGAGTATCCGACCGCATACTCGAAGCGGTTCAACCACTTTGAATCGGTGCCATATCCCAGCCACTTCCGCGCTTTCCTCCACTGATGCACCACGACCATTTCGGTGATGATAGGGAGCATCTGTGCAGTGTACCAACAGGCAATACCCCAGTGGTCGCTTAGGGGGACCTGCTGCCATCTAACCAGCGAATGCATGAGTCCGGATGCGAAGAAGACGAGGGTGTTCTCGATCAATCGGGTTGAGATGGTACCGCGCTGCATGCCAAGCCAGCCCCTCGTCACGCACTTGATATGGCCCGTCAAGGAGTGGTAGACATAGTTGTGCCAGTGCTTTGACCAGTACCTCCGTACCGACCACGCGGCGCTCAACGAACCAAAGAGACCCTTGGACCACTCTTCCGGTCCGTCGAGCCCCGAACCAACCCAAAGGGCGGCGCATATACTGTGATATTCCTCGAACAGCCACATAGATGCAATGCACCAGTCGAAAGTGTACATGAGCCGCCAGGATATCTCCCGTCTGCCCATGGACATCGTGATGCGGTCGAAGAAAGATATAAGCCCCGGTCCCATATATGTAGCAGGGTCTAGAGCCCCTGGTGAGTAGTTTTCTTCGTAGTAGGTGAAGGCGCACTGGGCGGCGTAGTAGAGAGGTGCTTTGAGTACATGGTAGGCGACGAACTCCCAGCGCGAGTAGCCGTGGCGGTGACCCATCGGTAGCGCAACACCGTGCTGAACGCGAGCGCTTGGTAAGACGGGCTCGTCGGTCTTCTTGTCAGTCGCAATGTATTTCTCTTCGCTTGGCTCCTCATTCGCCGCCGAAATTGCATCATGGGATGATTTCGGTAAGATGTGTCCCTGCTGCTCGAGCACCTGCGTGTGATTGCGATCGAATAGCACTTTGTATCCCTGCCTGACTCTCTCCTTCTTCTGCTCCCAGTCACCTAGACTTCGCTTCTCTCGTGTAAGGACGGGCGCGAACTCCATGACGCAGACTTCGTAGCTCATGTGGGCGAACCATATCAGGCATGTGCGTCCGAATGTATCGTCGAGATAGTAATTTGGTGTTATGTAGTCCGAGTACCGAAATGCATACCATGTTGGTAGCGCGAGGACGAGGATGGAGAGCTTGCGGTAAAGGCGTGTGGAAGGTGGGAAGGAGAGGATGTAGAGTGCCCAGAATACGGCTGTGGTGAAGCACACCACGGGTGTGATGCTGTCGGTGATGCGCCAGTTGTTCTTAACGTAGCTGCCGGGCATGGTGGGCGAGGTTGCTTCTAGATGGTCGGCAGTCGCGAGACACGTAGATGAAAAGATTGCAGCTTCCACGGCGTTACGAGTAGATATATTCAGGAATATATGAATAGCGGGGGTGTGGTTTGTAAGTTTGGACGCGAGGTTGTGTGGCCCAAGGTTGGTGTTGTGGATACCTACGTGTAGTTGCGGTAATTAGTAGATTTGTCCAATGCGCCTGCCTGCCTGTGAGAGGACCTCGGAATCGCGACTGTCGTGTTTCGAGCAAAGGTGCATCGGTTGGCGAGACAAGTAGACGCGGGCTCTCACTGCTCACTCACCTGAAGTACGCCTCGCGTGCCTTCCAATATTGGGTCCAAACTCCAATGGTGGAGTAGGTACCTCCACTGCATAGCGGGGCTCTGTCTCACAAGATCAAAGTATCCATGGGCTTCTTGTACTGGCCTATAGCGTCTGCTATACATGGAGATGGTCACGTCAATTGGCGGTTCTGCGAGCCATGCAATAAAGCCGGCTTTGTTCGCCTAAGGTTCATTCAAATTGCCCACTGAGGTAAGCCCTCTTTGTGTCACCTTTGCAGTTTGAAATCGGTCGCATCTCTTATTCCATAATGTGCAGCTCCTGTACAGATTGCGTGATGGGGTGACTGGCCGGATGTTTACTTAAGACGTTCACCTTGTGAGTCGCGGTTGATTGCGAGGGCCGGGTGCTATGCAAGTAACTTTGTTAGTGCTAATTTAAGAATTATAGAGGGGCTAGGAGGTACTTACGTCGCTTACGACGAGAATATCTACCTCAGCGGCGGCGATGTCGGTGTCGTGGTAACCTAGGACGGGGACTTGGTGAGACATATCAGTATATGTAGTAGTCTCGGGGCGACGACAACGATCCTGGCAGGATACTGCCGCAGGAGATCAGGTTGAGAAGAACGAGGGTCTTGGCGTGGTTCTTCGAAAGTCGTTCGATCTAATGTACAACCGGAGGGAGAAGTGGACTGATTATGCTTTCTATGCAACCACGCCAGCCTAGGAACAAACTGAACAGCCTGGAGCCTACGTTGATGTTAGGTCACCTACCTAGCTATACAACAGTTAGGCCCGGAGGTTCTCACAGATTTCTAGGGCGTCAAAGAAATCCCTAGAAGACTATAAAGTGTTCCAGGACCCACTAATACCTAGTAGAACGAAAAATGTCCTTGCAATGTATGCGGCAAAGGCATTTCGGCGCCAGAGTTACTTTGCAAGTTTTTGTCCTGATGTAGTCTGCAAACCTGTTCAAGTTTTTTCTTCTATGTGGTGCAACCTCGGTTTGGGCCTCGTCTAGGATGCTTCTCGTGCCAGGGCTCCACAGTCAGTGCAAGAATCAACAAGCCAGCTTATCGTATTGTGTAGCAGTAAGGAAAACCACCGGCAGTGTAAGCCAGTGACAAACGTGCAGAGTAACTATACCACCAAATCATCTCTTGATGTATGCTCTCCGGTTGTGGTTACATTGACACCGAGATGAAAACGCGGGATCGTCCGCTCCAGCTAGTAAGTCATTCAAGCATACTTCACCCAAGTCGGATATCACACATAATCTCAGACGCGTCACCATCGCGTCATCCGACAAAAAGTGGCCAGAAGAAAAAGGAAAGAGGAGACAACCAAGGAACACATACAGGGACTGCAGAAGATGTGTTGAATTCCTTTGTTATTAAAACGCGGTCTGCCAAGAAAGAAAAGCATACTGGCCGCATGAGGTCTATTGGCAGTCCATTGTGTATTGTTGAGACAACACGGAGTTCCGTCTATCTATGTTGAGGCTTCGGGTGCTGAGGCGGACGCTGCCCAGACGGACGCCCAGCCACAAGCTGTGGCGGGTGACGTTTCGAAACCAGTTCCAGATCGTGGCGCATAAAGGCTACGCGGCCTTGCAGTGTCGCAGCCATAGGATCGGGTATATGCAGAGTATGGTGTAACGCGGGTGCTGCCGTTGCTTGTGGTCGCCAAGGGCGACTTGTGGTGTCATTGCGGCACCATGCAACGACGCAACGCTTTGTTGCTACCTTGAGGCATCGTGGCTGATACTTGGAGGTTTTCACATGCTGGCATACTTGTCGTGGCTAGATTTAACCTTCATGTCCAGGGCCGTCTCGTGAAAGTTGCCCTCGACTCTTGATTTTCGTAGTTTCTTGACCTCAGCATCGTTCAGACGTCGGCCAATCTGGTCCTCCAGCTCCTTGCGACTGATTTTGACATTGGCCTTTTCTTCCTTGCTTGCCTTGTTTCGCGGTTTGAAGCGGGCTTGCATGCGGATGCGGAAAGTAGTGCTGAAGCTTATGTGTTCGGCGTCGCCGCGTGGCTCTGGGCCCTTGGAGGAGGATTCGTCTATGGTGAGGAACAGGTCGCGGGCAGTCTGGAGGGAGAAGGCAGAGGGATTGTCGGGTACGGGGATGACGACAAACGTCTCTTCGGGGGAGATGGCGGTTGCAGTTGCGCTGAGGACGCCGAACTTGTCGCAGCTCAGATATCTGGACTAGGTTAGCGATGCCAGCTTCATTCATGTCGTGGTTCCTTACCTTCCGTGATGGCCCTTCAGACTAAGCTGCTCTGTGCCGGCAATGCGATTTGCGACAAAGACCTGGCGCACATCGTGGGGTTCGGCCGTCGCGACATCGCCGTCGACAACGTTCTCCAGCTCGCTCGCAAAGACCTTTCCGTTGGCGTCGCATGCCAGACACGTGCTCGGTGTGTCGGTGGGCAGCACAATGACTACGGGACCTGTGATGTCGCTCGGCGCATCTGCGCTCACCCAAGAGTCGTCATGCTCCGCTTCGGCAGGCGCGCTGGTGGTGAGCTGCTTCGAGGGTTTTTCGTCGGCGTCGTAGGGGTCGGCAGCTTTTCTGCGCTTCTTGACCTTCTTGTCGCCTTTGAAGTGGAGGGCTTTGGGCATGGCGATGGCGTTGTTGGTTGTCGCAATCAGGCGTCGGAGGTGAGAGATCGGAGCTGGCCGAGGCTGCAGCAAATCAGGCAGGTGCAGTCGAGGTGCGGACCAGATGAGACCAACCGCGCACTACAACATCACGATAAAGTCGCAGTACTACGTAGTGAAAACCATCATCCACACCTATCTTGCTAGACGACTAACATGGCCAACGCTAATGCTGCAGTCAACCAGAGCGCCGTCGCCGTGGGTCTTGACGCCCTGAAGAATAGTGAGTGGTAGCTGTATGGCTGTGACTCAGCTTGGCTGATAATGCTCCAGATGATGTAGACTTCTCGCTACTTGAAGAGGCCTTTGGCTCGTCTAGCCTGGGAATCATTGTGGTAAAGGATCTCCCGTCCAAGTTCCATGAGCTGCGACACAAATTACTATCGTACGCCTCTGCTCTCGGAAACTTACCAGAGGATGAATTGGGTAAGCGCCACTAATTAAACCTACATCTGAAAGACCACTGACATGGCACTAGTCAAGCTCGAATCTCCAGCATCCAAATGGCTGGTTGGCTGGTCTTGCGGAAAGGAGACGCTCAAAGATGGCAAATACGACACTCTCAAGGGCTCCTACTACGTCAACTGCGCCAGCGGATTCGAAGAGCAGCAGAAGACGGTTGCTGAAAAGTACCCCTCCTTCCCAGAGTATACCGCGCCGAATGTGTGGCCATCTCAAGAGCTTCTCCCAGGCTTCGAGGAGACTTTCCGCGAGCTATGTACTCTCATCATCGACATTGCTGCATTGGTTGCTCGTGCCTGCGACAAGTATGCTGAAGCCAACATCGATGGCTACCAAAAGGGATATCTTGAGCACGTAGTTAAGACAAGCGTCTTCACCAAGGCCAGGCTGCTGCACTACTTCCCCAGTCCCTCGCCCGCTCCCGACGCTTCCAGCGGTGACGAAGACGACTGGTGTGCGACTCATCTCGATCATGGCTGTCTGACCGGTCTGACATCTGCCATGTTCGTCGACGAGGCTATCCATCCGCCAAAAACAGGTGCATCATTCTCGCCCCTGCAGGAACTGGATCGCTCACCGGACCCCAAGGCGGGTCTCTACATCCACTCCCGTACCGGAAACGTCACAAAGGTCAGCATACCTCGAGACTGCCTCGCGTTCCAAACGGGCGAAGCACTCGAGATCATTACACAGGGCAAGTTCAAAGCCGTCCCGCATTTCGTCAGAGGCGCGGCAACTGGGGGAAAGGTAGCAAGGAACACATTGGCAGTATTCACCCAGCCGAACCTGTGGGACAAGGTGGACGACAAGAGAGACTTTGCAGCTTTTGCCAAGGAAATTGTTGAGAAGAACCACTAGGGCTGTAGCGGTCATTGTGTAGCGACTTCGCAGATCAGTAAATAGATAAGATGTAGTAAGATTACATCAGGCATCTCACCTGCTCATCTTACACGGTGCCAAGCTCCCAAATGATTTAGCCCAAGGTACCCGTGGACCTGAGTTGGCGGAGTTCTCCAAGAACGGCTGCATGCTGACGGATGGTATTTGGGGGTTGTCAGAATCCCATGCAGCCTCCAGGGCTTGGCCTGACAGCTGTGGCTCGTCACGACGCCAGCGCTAGCACCTGTACCGTCGAAGCTGAAGAGCCTCATTTCGGCCGCCCACGCACGCATAATCCAACGCGTCGTCGTCTACGCACGCCATCGTCGTCGCAGCGCGCTAGGAGACGGCGGTGATACGCGCTACACACATTGCGCGGCCTCGAAAGTTGAAACACACAAAACAGCGGCTGTCATCTAATCTACGTCGACGATCCCGCCCTGCACTGTCAGCCGCCAACCAAACGTGGAGGGTGGGTACAGACGCTGCGTTGGGCCCGAACTTTGCGCCACACGTCCAATGTCCTGTCCACCTGTCATGGCAGGCATCCGACGATGCACGTCGGCTTCTCTGCGCAACCTGAGGCACCATTCCCGCCCTCGCCACAGCCGTGCCAACACACGCTCTATATTCGTATTCTTGACTGCAGTGCCGGCTTCCGGTTGGCGCGTCGTCGGCCACCGCCACAGCGAATTGCCCATGCAGAGGCTTGATGCCAAGACACTGAAGGCCTGAAACCGGTGGGGTCTATTCACCATCCACCGACGAATATTACGCGGCCACCCATGCTGGCTCGGCGCTTGTTCCCCCTTTCAGCCCCAACGCCAATTACACGGCCAAAAATCCCTATTCCTTCTCGACGCTCTCTATCATGCCAAGAAAGCGTATCCGAGATGCCGTCTTTGCATGGGGGAACTTGCTTGCACCCTTGCATTCCACTTAACCTCCTTCTTGGTTCGATCCAACCCACACCAATGCAGCCTCTATAGCTGTCACTGTCGCTCATTTTTCTTCCTTCTCTTGGTCTTCCTATCATTCCTTGGGCCTGTTTCTCCCACCATCAGTCGTTGAGTCGTCTGAATGCATATGTCTTTCCTAGCAAAGGCCCCGTTATCGCTTGCGCGCGCCACCATCTCGAGCCTTGCTACTCCTCTGGAACCCGCCGCTGGTCCTGGCAAAATGGCTTCCAACAACCGCCAGAATGTTACCTGGGTTGAGGTGTGTAGTTATGACATGGTATGAAAGACATTTACTAACATGTATAGGGTGTTCGCGGAGTTGCTTCCTTCTGGGTCGTCGTAACACATTTATGCAGGGCTTGGGACTACAGCCTGTGGTCGCCACGAGACAACGAGAATGCGGCACCCCAACTACTGCAGCTACCTTTCCTCCGATTACCGTTCCAAGGCCGTATTGGAGTCACAATGTTTGCCTTCCTCACCGGTTACGTATGCGCCATCAAACCACTCCGACAGGCCAAATCCGGAAACATCCCAGCTGCACTCGAGACACTGGGCAAATCTGCTTTCCGCCGTCCACCGAGGCTGATTATGCCTGCGACTATTGCCCTGGTCATTGCGTGGTTCTTTGCCCAGCTGGGTGCTTTCGAGGTTGCGCACCTCAGCGACTCCCACTGGTTCCGCCGTTCCGTCCCGACCAACATTGGTGGTCTTGACACGGAAATCCCACGCTTAATCAAGAACTTCCAGACCTCATGGTCCGGCGCCAACAACGAATACGACGACCACCAGTGGGCTCTCTTGCCTCTGTTGCAGGGTGCTTTCCTCATCTACGTTCTCTTGTTCGCCACTGTTTTCATGAAGTTCCGCATGCGCCTCTTCACCTGTATGGTTCTGTTCCTGTGGTACTGGATGCGCACCAGCCCGGAAAAGGGTATGTATAGATATCTGAGTTCCTTGACTCTTAGCTGACATTGTTAGAAACCTTCGAGTGCCAATTCCTCTACGGTGTCATCCTCTGCGACCTCGGCTCCGAGAAAAGCTTCCGCGAATTCGTTAACAGCCGCGTAAAGGCCCGCCGCATCGCAACCGCCTTCCTCATCCTCCTCGGCTGGTACGTGGCGTGCTACCCTGGTGAGCACTGGGAGTGGTCGACTTGGTCTGTTCAGCTTAAGAACATCGGAGACTGGATCATTCCTCAAGGCGCGGCAAGCTACCCCAAGCGCTGGACAGCTATCGGGTGGGATCTGATGGTCACTGGAATCTGGCTATCGCCTTCCCTGCAGAGCATGTTCTCCAACAAGCTCTTCATGTGGGTTGGTCGCAACAGTTTCGCCGTATACCTTACCCACGGAACGGTTATGAAGGTCGGCCTTGCGCGCTTAATCTACGGATTCAGCACCGCACCCTACCACGTCGAACAGCCAAAGGACGGCCAGGGCGAGGCCATCGAGCACTACATTCCCCGGTCTACCAACTGGTTCGTCTGGGCCCTCGCTATCCCCATTTTCTTCGTCGTCGAATACACTATCGCCCATCTCTGGACCACCTACGTGGACGCACAGTGCGCGAAGGCCACCAAGTGGCTCGAGGACAAGATGTTTGAGAAGAACGAGGATGAGAAGCACGGCGCCGCGAACATGGCTTAAACCAACACAATGCGCAATATTCCAAGCATCAGGAGCTACAGACGAGAACCTCCTGCTCGATTTCCCTTGTTATCGGATTTTCATTTTTGGGTTACGATTTCCTTTGTCGGTTTCATCATCATCTGCGGATACCAATATTCGTCGCATTTCACGGAGTTTTTGGTGTCGAAGACAACAACCATCATAAAGCGTAGAGCTTTCTTTAGATGAAGCAAATGTTCTCGTGTCGCAACGACAAGATATATGCGACACTGTTTAGCGTAGCGAATAGCGAGTCGAAAGTTCAACAAATTATCTAATTCAAACACCACATCAACTCCAACATCTCTGCGCGATCCTCTTGCCAACGTGTTCTCATCTCAGCAGTAGCATCCGATCTTCATTAATGCGCGGTGAGACTGACAATTCCCCGCAGATCACAAACCCACGCAGCGATCCCAAATCTTGGCCGCCTCATTATGGAAAGTATCGCAGCAGACAAATCATGAAGCCCGAACAAATCAAATCAAATGTAAAAAAGACCGAGTTAATTACGCCATTGCAATCCCCGCTCCTCACCTCTTTCCGTCAAGGCTCAAGAACCCCATCCCTAATCCAATCTCCGCCTTTCCCCAATCGCCTCCATCGCAATCCTTCAATGACGTACCTATCCTGCACACGCTTGCGCAAGACCCTCTTTCCCGCAGGACAGACACTCTAGGCCAAGACCAAGAAATCCACAAGACATCACGAGCCACATGCACAACTTGTTAAGCTTATTGCCAAGCTCGCTGCTAAAATGCCGCGATGGTGCGAAGGGGGGCCTTTAGCCACAAAGGGTCTTCTTGGCGGAGGTTGGAACCGGCTGCTGCCGATTATTACCGCTAGCTGTGGCGGTGGGTGTTGTGTATGCGTGTGAGGGTGTGCGAGAGAATGCATGATGCCGTCGTGGCAGTGGGCGCGTGATGTTGTTGATCTTGAGTTGGAATGAGAGTGCTTTTCTGGCGCATGGCATGTGGTATTCCCAGCATCCGCGGTGGTATACCGATCTGGAAGGGTGTGGAGGCAGAACGAGCAGGGATGCATGGACTCGCGCTCTTTTGCAGTCTAGGCGGAGCAGACCCTGCGATGCGATTTTCTACCGAACGACGCTCTCAATGGTTTTTTTGCTCAACGACGTCATCTTCTTCTCCGCTTTCGCTAACGCGGAGAATGCCCTCGTTCAGATTGAGACGGTCCGTACGGATACATTAACGGTCGTATAGTGGGCCGTCGCATTATCCCGCACTTCTTCGTTACGCGCCGATACGAATGAGCAGGACGTGTCTTGGGTACTTGGCGGACGAGGTTTCGCATCGTTTCAGCTGCCTGAGCAGTTGCAAGGGAGTCTGAATGCACTCTGATATTGAGGAAAGGAACGCGCGTAGTTTGCTGAGTGAGATGCGGCCGCGTATGACCTGACGTTGTCTGTGGTGTCTTCGTACAACAGTTGTACAACACCAGCAAATACCTAGCTGCAAAGATGAGCTCGGAAGGGGTAAATGGCGACTAATGAATGGACAGGCAGCTTTCTGGAAAACAGACCACGACATATAGGCCAGAAGGGAACATCGTTTCAGAAGCACGAGGAAGTAAATATTTAGAGAGTAGGTGTATACTCTCCTAAGCTTAGTTGCACGTACTCTTCTCTCCGCAGTATCCCACACGTCCAACACTCATCACTATCTCTTCTCCCCGTTTCCTCACGAGGCCTCAATCCCTCGATCCATCAGCCTCTCAATTCCAATACTTGGGCCCGCCGTAATAAGTGCTACCATATATTTGGCCCCGCGGATTTACGCTGGGTAGTCGTCTCCGCTGCGGGTCACCGGTGTAATATCTGCGATCTCCCCCTTCTGGCATAATGGGAGCAAGTCTGAAGCCATTCCTTGGCATTTCAAATAGTCTGTCGTTTCGATAGTCGAATCGGTTTGAGCCTCGCATTTTCGATTGCGAGATGTTTGTGTTGAAGCCTGATGGCTGTTTGGTGGTAGTTATCTGTAGGTGTTGTTTAGGGATGGGGTATGGTGTAGAAGGCTTTGGTAGATCAAGGGACCTGTATGAATGCTTAGTGGCTTGCTTTGGGTATCGTGGACTATGGACTGTGGACTGTGGTATGAGAGAGGTAAGAGAAACATCGCCGCGCCGTTTTATACGCCTAGCTTCTTCAATACCGCAGCATGGAAGAGGACTGTGACGACTGCTCGCAGGAGGTATGTCGCAGCTATGTGTATGTTAACAGCTCTACACGCCTCTTATTGAAATCACCGAGGGCCGCTTTGTTGGCAACTTGGGTTTGAACAGGCAGCTCTTAGAATAGATACAACGCGATATTTTGGTGAGACAGGATCAGTAGATTCGAAGCACGTAAAGGTAGACATTTAGATAATGCAGGTGTGTATAAACTCATTCAAGCTAAGTTGAATACATTCTCCTCCTCGGTTCACCACACGTCCAGAACTCATTCCTTTCTCCTCTTCCTGCCTCCTCACAGTCCATCACTCCATCACCTCCAACCATAATTCCAACGACCGTTCATGATGCTCCTGTCATCTCTCACCCATATCTGGCCCCGCGTGTTCATACGGGGTAGTCGTCTCGACCCGTTAAAGTCTCCTCTATCCCCTCGGAATCCCGGCATCATGGGAGGAAGTCTGAGACCCTGCCTTGGCATTTCACTCAGGTTGTGGCGGGGATAAGCAGCTCGGCCTTCATAAGGGTTGATGGGCATTTTTTGGTCGCTGGAAGGCTACCTGGGAAGGTAGGCGTACTGTGGCTGAATGTGAGTTTGGTGTCGCTATGTGTGGTTGCTTTCTGGGTATGAGTAATGAGGCTTTGGTCGATGGAGTAAGTTGTATGCTGGCTTGGTTGCTTGCTTTGTGTACTGTGGATTGCGATATGAAGAAGGTTAGAAAAGCATCGCAGCGGCGATATATATGCCTGTCTTCATTCAATATTGCAGTGCGCATGAGAATCGCAACCACTGCTGGCGGAAGGTGTGCTGTTATCTTGTAGCCGTATGTATGCTGGTAGCTCTTCACGCACTCGGGTCAGGTCATCAAGGGCTGCTTCAAACAGTACTTGACACGGTGCCTTGTTTTCGTACGGACACGTCGGAATATTCAATGAAGCTGTATACAGTGCTTGACTGTTGGAAGTACGTTTGCTCAATATTAAACAACGTGTCTCCCTTGCTTCAATATCACTAATAGCAGAGTGAACTAATAAGACGAGGTAGCAACCTCGCAACACTAAGATAACGGGTTGAGGATGACTATAGGTATTGAATACTTCTGAGGCACCCGGACAAGCGGAGTAGAGAACGATCACCACATACATATAAACTCACAGTAGAAGCGAGTTTCGAGAACGTGAGAAGCATAAGCTGAGATAGTTTGATATCATCACATTACAGAACACCCCCGCGCCTTCTTCCTTTCCGCTCTCCTAGCAAAGCCTGCAAACACGTGAAGCACATCACATTCAGTGTTACCCCTCGACTTCCCATCTACCTCGGAGGTCCAGGCCCTAACCATCTCCCCGATGCGCTCCACCCATATCCCTGTCCGCCTCCCCCAGGGTAACCTCTTGGCCCATACGATGATGAGCCGGGGGGGAATAAGCCAGGAAACTGCGATCGCGGACCAGGCAGAGGTCCCCGAGGAAAGTCTTGCTGTCCGCTGTAACGAAACCGTTGATCTTGTTGGAATCGCTTGAAGTACTCCATTTCCCCTATCAGGTCTTCGTAGGAGTCGCGTGGCATGTTTATTGGGGTTGCTGGGTAATAGGGCTTGAGGGTACTGTGTTGTGTTGTGTTGACTGGTTGGCTTGGGTATAGTAGTAGAGTTTTGCTTTGGATGCTGGAGCGTAGAGAGTAAGGAGGAGGTGTTGCGAAATACTTTATATGCCGCATTGTTGGTGAAGAGCGTTGGACGCGGAACGAATGTATTGTAGGCGGTTGTGCAGTGAACGCAGTCGTTGGTATTCGTGAAGATGTATAGCGGAGGTTGGGTAGAACAATGTGACATTGTGTAGAGATAGAGAGGACGCGAAGGAAGCCTTGTTACAGCCTCTATAACGATAAAAATCAGCATTTTGAGGCTAGACATACAAGTTATATATGCCAAAGCACGCCTCAATCTTGTGCACGAAAAAAGACGGAACAGGTCTGCAGACTACATCAGCATAAGAACATGCAATGTAGGTAGGCTAGCATTCATATAGGCTCTTGAATCTTCAGTTTTACCATGAGCTGACGTGCCCTTGCCCTTCCAGAGTTCATGCTCTCAATCAAGTGACACGACATAACCTCAACTTAGCTGTGCACCGCCTTACAGTTCTTCGCTTTACAGTCGTCTCTGTCCACCATGTAGCTTCTGTCATCCTCGAAACCACATACCCAGTATCCATCTTCTTCAAAGTGGCGCCTCATATGCTTTCCCCATTGCTCTTCGTCCATGGCTCCGGCCCATATACCCTCGTATTCCCAACATATCAAACAACTTCGCCTTTCAATTCCATTTTTTGTGCTAGCTGGCAAATGCGATTCAAGCACAAAGGAACATGAGAGTCCTTGATGAGCTGGCCGGTCTTGAGTGTAAGACCTGGGATAGAACAACTTGACTGAGAGGCCACAGTATGAACATTTGTGTTGATCCTCTTGATCCCAGAAGAGATCTTTGCTTCCATCACGGCGTAAAGCGATAGCTCCGGGACAGAAACCAGGGTTCATGCCGAGGAGGTGTTTGATGCACATTGACCAGGTTCGTTTCTTGCGGCGACAAGGCAACTTCGGTAGTATGCGAGCGCATGTTGCGAGTGGATGTATTTGTCGACTCGGTGTTTGTCCGGAACCAACACGTAGAATTTCGCTCTCGCCTTCTCTGAGTTCAATCGTCTTGTCAAGGGTACCGTGCGGTTCAAGGCCGTTCCGCCGTTCAATCTCGAAACCACGTGCGTCTTCGTTATTCTCGATGTATGCATTTGATACACGCACTCCACCATCCGAGCGCTCGCCGTCCAAAAACTCATACTCGCCTTCGGGACCATCGCCATCATGTCCGTCCTGTGATCCAGAGTCTTCTTGAGCGTATACCTCATCATGGCCATTTGGTCCAGCGCCTTCGTGCGCAAGCCAGTATGCTACGCGAATGGCACTTCCTCTAAGTTCTGCTGGGGTACTGGAATATCTGGTGCTGGGGGTAGGGGTGGTATAGTGGGATGAATGACCGAGAGTCGATGAGTAGGGTGGTGGAGGACTCCGGGTATTGTCCATGGCGACGATTTGGCTTGATCTTCTCGATCCTTGAAGTTGCATTCCTAGGCTTTGGTAGATGCGAAGCCGGGGGAAGGCGAATATCTTATGGAGGATATCAGTCGTTGAATGGCGGGGTGAGTGATCTAATGTGCGCGAAACCCGTATGGGACAGGTCGTTTGAAGCGAATGTGTCTACCATGGTACACCCGCCCTACGTACCCTTATCCCTCCAACACAGTCCCTTCCAATCCTCTCTTATCTCAATCCACGCGTCTAACCCCCACAACTCTATTCAACCTAGCCTCCACCCCTTCAAGCACCCCCCTCAAATCTTCAACATCTCTCCCAATATTTGACACCATACTAAACACCTGGCCCACTTCATGCGCCGTCCGCCTACCCTCCACTCTACTTAACACCGTACTAAGGTTAATCACATCAGCCTTCCTCCGCACCCACAACCAACGATGATGAAGATCGCAGTTGGCGTATTCCAAACCCAGACGGTTACTATTGCGCATGTGCCTAGCTGGAGGAGATTCATCGTCATCGGAGTGCGGGTAGTATTGCGCTGCGTATGGCGACTTTTCAGATGGAAGAGGTGTAGATTGAGTGGACCATTGCGCCGAGTCCTGGGACTGGTGTTCTGGTTTCAGAAAGGGATACTCGAGATCTCGGAACTTTTGAATGAGGTCACGGATGGTGACGCGCATCACACTCAATGCTTCTTCTTCGCCGCTTGAGCGCATACTCTGCATGTCGCGGTCGAAGTGCATGGTCCTTCGTTTGCCGCCTCCCCTTCCTCGTCTGATTCGTTTTCGAGTCTCGTTCCCGGTTTTGCCACTGCCGTATCCGCCGTAATACTCTTCGGAATCACTTCTTGCGCTGGGACCGTGGCTTTCGTCTCTCCGTACGTTCCTCAGTCTCTTTCTCACTCTTCTCAAATGCCTTCTTTCTTCCAACAGTCCTTGCTTCAGGCTTGACAACATATTCTTGATCTCTTGTGGTGCGGCATTGAAGGTCACTAGATTCGACCAAGAAACTTTAAGTAAGGTGGCGAGCGTAAAGGTAAAGGAGATGAAGCCGAAGATGGTCGATATCATGGATAGTGGGGAGAAGGCTGTGTGGGATATTGTCACACCCATCTCGCAGTCTATGTCGCCTGAGGGATCAGTGCTAGTAGTGCTGAGTAAGCCTGGTTCGTGGAAGGTGGAGGTCGTGGTACAGTTGCAAGTCGTCGATGAATTGGACCAATGGGCGCCTACGCAACAAGAGATGTTTGTTTGGGTTCTGGTTGCACGGAAATGTCGGCAGCAGGCGTTGTCTACGTCTGCAAGACAACCTCCGTCTGGAATTGTTTCCAAACGTCACGATTTGATCAGGGCAGGTCCCCACGGTTGCTGGCGCCGACCCAATCATTTGTAAGCGGAAATAGACTGACTGATGCTATGGTCAGCTAAGCTGACACATTCAAGTACGATGGAAATGGCTTTCTTCCCTTTGTATTGAGCGTATTTGTAAGGCGAATAGATTGACCATGATGTCGTTTGCTGCCTTCACGATGCCAAATGGAAGCAGATGTTGGGCCTGGGTGACAACCGAAGACCGCGTCTTTGAATGTCTACATTCGCTCTTGCGAATCTACTCAATTGGTAGATACTACCAGGTATCGTACACTTCTATATCTATACACGTCTAGAACTTGTAGACCTGGTCCTTGCTGTAGCCAAGCTCCTTCAGCATTCCGTCAAGCTCGCCCTGATCGGACGGGCTTTTCTTGCCTCCGCTGATAGCCTTGTACATGCCCGGTGGTCCACATACGAACAGCTTGATCTTCTCGCCTTCCTTGGGCTCAGGCAGAACAGTCTTCAAGAGTTCCTTGGTAACGTGTCCCTTGCCGCCTTGCCATGACTCCGGTGGGTTGTCCAGAACGTAGAAAGCGCGGAAGCGCTGGGGGTATGTGTTCTCCAACTCCTCCCACTCGCGCTTCAACAGAATGTCCTCCTCTGAAACGTTGCCGTAGATGAGCGTAACCTTGGTCTTGTCCTCGGGGTTGCGGAAGATGTGTCGTGCGGTTTGCCACATGGGTGTGATACCGGTGCCACCAGCGATCAGGGCAATGTGCTCGTGCATGTTGGGCTGTGAAAGAGGTTTCAATGTTAGTGCTTGTTTCACAACTAGGCTATCGAGGAGGCTCGTACCTTCCATTGGAACTTGGGGATAGGTCCCTTGATGTCTAGCCGTTGGCCTGGCTCCATGTTGTGCATGTGCTGAGACATGGGGCCGTTGGGGTAGGCCTTGATGATGAAGTCGACAGAGCCCTTCTGGTCCACGTCGCTAATTGGGGTGTATGGTCGGATGACTGGCTTCTGCATCTCGGGGCCCTTGTACTTGGTAATAACGGCCGCTATGTTCAGTCAGCATGTGCGGTGATGGAGAAATTCTGCTGATAGACATACATGCGACAGGCAAACCGCTCTCCATGTCCTCCTCTGGCAGCTTGAAGCGCAGCTTCTTGGTGTTGTGGTTGACGACTTCGATGTTCTCTAGCGCAAGCGACACGAAACCCTGGTCGCCTCCAGTGAAGGCCTTCTTGACGGCGCCGGTGGAAGAGGGGATCTTGTTGGCCTCTTCTGATGGCGGCGCATTGCCCTTCTGCCCTGACGGCGCGTCGCCGCCCCTCATGAACAAGTAGGCACCGGCGAGACCGGCAGCGCCGATACCCGTGTAGAGGATGCCATTGTTGCCGCTCTTGGGCGCCTCAGATGCGTAACGGCGGACTTGCTATTTTCTGTCAACCTCCAAAACTGACATTGGCGATTTGTAATCTCAAATCAGACGGAAATGTGAGCGCATACCTGGTGCAGCGTCTTGGCTGGGCGGAATACCTGTCTAGCAAACATGGCGAGACGAATTGGTATGAGAAGAGGGGAATGAGGATAGAATTGAGGTGTTTGCAAGAACAAGCGTTATCCGGGTGCAGGTGCTAACGACGGAGCTCATCGTACGCTAGCGCCAAGCAGTAAACGTCATCGCTCTTTGCCGGCCCGTCCGAACTCAACACTCATCCGTCTCCCAGTATATCTTTAACAGACGTGCGATAGTCTATACTACGCTCATCATGCCTAATTGAATGTCTCCGAGACTGTCTACGGCATATCGTACAGCAGTATTCGGCACTCTATACAACAGCTATGGTAGAGGACGAGAAAGGCCGCTCCGCCCGGGATCCATCAGCGACAGATTGAGCATGTTTCTTCGGCACCTTGAGAAATGGACACAATGCGCGGCACTAAGCATCAACTGAACAATATACACACTAGGCATCTCGCGACGAGCTGCTGACTGACGAGGCCTCTGGAGATCCTGTCGGCTATGCAGGAGAATAGCGATGCAAGCAATATGGCGAGGCACATCGCATACACCCCAATACGTAACCCGGACCTGTCGCGCCACGTTCGCGGAAGCCTGTGTCGGAATCGCCATCAGCACGGTATTTGTTCAGGCTGGGCGCGTTACATGTTTAACAATACCGGACGGACTAGGTTGACATTGTCGCATTATGCTGTTCACAATGGGTCAGCTGCTCACGCAGTACCTCTGAATCCGCACCTTTCGACTCTGGTCGCTCTGAACATCGCCCCTCAGAAGCCTATAGAAGGTAGAAACAGCGAGCAGTCGGATCTGCAATGGTAGAGACCGCGTGTCCTTAATGGCACAGACTGGACCCTGGCGACAAGTGAAGGGGAGAAGCTCGGTCCAGCCAGCTCACAGTGACCGTCGGACCCTACTATGTCATTTCGGCTGCCACAGATCTCTCAACTACGACCCTTTCTTCGCTGTTTTCTTTATTAACCTCCGGTACAAATATACAGCGTTTCTCTAACGATGTGGACTTGAACACCTTTAGGCGCCTATCCATGAACAAGTGCATTTCGCATACTTTTTGGGTCGGTAGAACGCGTTAAGCGAACCATCAACTGTCGCTCTCAGACCGCTGGTCGCAATCGAACCCCACGAAGAAACACGATTTACTTACTGGCCGGAGCCAGCATTACTGCCGGTACACAGAGTTCCCAATCGCGTCGACATGGCCTCGCAGTTTCCCACACTAGCATCAATGCAGCAACCATGCGAGCACAACTATACTTATGCACCGAATCTTATCCCTGACTCAGCAATTTCAGTCTGCGCAGTGTGCATCACAGAGGCTCGCATCGGTGAAGTAAAGTTCGCGACATATGCGTTGGCTCGCCGCGGTGGTATTTTCGAATCCTCAAAAGCAGGGCCAGAGCTACGTACGAATGGTATCGATGACCTAGGCTGGATGTCACACAAGGATTGCACAGGTCGGTGGAAGAAGGCAAAACTCGATTGTTGGAGACTTGTTGCGACCCTGGAGAATCTACGAGATGAACAGTTCGACATGGCTGAGGAGTGGGGAGTCGACGAGGCACTGTATATTTGGGAACTAGCAAGAGACGAATGTTGGAAGGTGCCCGGCTGTCAATATTTGGAATACCCCGCTTCGAAAGAGGTGGAATTGACATCACAATCGCCGGCTATTCAGACTGTCTCGGAGCCTACACCCCAGGAAGAAGAAGATTCTGATGGCAGTTGGGAGAAGGTCAAGCGCAGGTGGAAGAGGAGATCTCAGCAGATCTCGTTGCCAGACAACGACGGAACGCTGGATGTCGATCAGGTGAATCTAAAAGAGATGGAAGGAGTCAACAATAGGCTAGCAGATGCAAGGTCGACACCCAAGAACCGCTTCGACACTATCGTCAAAAGCAGTAGAAGCGCCACCACAATAGCTGTCGCACAAGCCGTGAACAGGTCTAAATGCTTACTCAGAGGGAACACAAAACAAGTAAGGATATCTCCCTCGCTGCCTCTAGTCAACTTAGCGGCTGACTTTCTACAACAGTCCGCTTCTCCCCCTTGCAAATCGGTCAGTATCGACGCGCAAGCTACTATCCTCCCTTGCGATTACACCCCAGCTACAACAATGTCACACCACGAGCACACAGTCATAGAGCGAAGCCGCAACCGCCCCACTTACAGTCGAAGTTCCCGTTTCTACACGCCCTCATGCTGGGCGAGTCCAGAGGGCTACGAGAAAGATGACACCAGTCTTTCCAAGAGCTCTTGGGCGACTGTTGATCAGCTCCAAAGGGAGTTCGCGGGTCTGGAGGCGGACTCTGAGAAGAAAGAAGAGGTGCTTACTGAAAGAGCTGAGGAAGCTGCCGCTGAGCAAGACAAGAAGGCTAACTTGAGGAAAGTAAAAGACAAGGCCTTTCGGGCACGGCGACCGCCATGGCAAGGAGAGAGGCTCTTTCATGATAGCTGGCAGGGTGCTGAGCTTCTTCACATGAGAGACTACTTCAAGAAGGCACTCGCTGAGGATGCCAATCTGTCATCGCTGAGTCAATCGCATCGCAAGGCATTGACGAGGGGTCTTCATGACTGCGGTAGTGCGTTGATGCGCGAGGAGAAGCAGAAGGAGAAGAAATGGGTGGATGCGGAGAGTGAACGATAGGCGGTACGTGGCATTGTTTGCGGTATCTGTGAAGAATAAGAGGAAAGGGTGGACAGAGACGTACCTGTATGCGACCAAACGTTGAAAATAGCTATGCATTCCTCGATACGCCGTCGCGAAGTACGATTATAGGTACATGTCGCTGTTCCTCCAAAAAATACGGACTACGCTGTCCCTACCTTTTGTCACACTTTCTGGCCCGTCAAGTGCAAGTTCCATCACTGCTCCGAGGTATAAAGTTCCCACCGCTACACGCAGCTACAACCTCACCAAAAACCTCACACATTATACAGGAAAGTCATACCACACGCTCAACACAAGCATCTAAGCTAGCAAAAGGAACACTTATTCGTTCTACTACATACACAACACTCCACGGCCTTGCATCTCACTATCATCCTTGAGGGTTACCTACAAGCACATACGCCAAACAAACCATGCCCCACTCCCCGTATCCCCAAAGAGGCGAACAGCGCTTGGTTGAGCGATATGGTCATACGCCCCGGCATGAGCTTCCCAACAACGGCCTAGGTCTCGCCCCCATCAGAGAACCCGATGTCCATGGTAAAGTCACTCTGCCAGGCCCTCACACTCGATGGTTCAATGATACAGACCATGCTAGCGGCGTAAATCGCGATACAGATCACTGGCATGGAGGAGGTCAGTGGGATAAGTACAAGTCGCCAAACATGGGTGGAAGTGGATGGGGACCTAGGTGAAGAATGGGATGGAGTAGCGTTGAACTTGGTTGAGAGCTGTTAAACAGCCTATTGGAAGAAATCTAGTCGCTATTAATACACTCATTCCCTGACTCAGTGCCTATATTGAGATACCTGGTAGACCGACATAGGGGCCCGACCTAGAGGAGAGAATGAAAAGACACCTCGGTGTTTGCCCGCAGGACTCACCGCTTCAACAATTCGACAACATTCCACTTTAACCAAAGAGCAAACAAGGAACTTACGTCGATAAGAATGGGTTATTATTCGTATATAGTATCAAGGTCGTAAACTTGGCAATAGGCGTCATGAGAGCGGTAGAGATAGTAAGAAGGTATACACAGAAGCGAATATGCAGGATCCGTAATCTACAACATGCGATGAAACTATGCTGGGACCGAATGATACGCGCACTGAAGAGAGCGTTGGGGGTATATGGCGGAAATAGAAGAAAAGTGCCCATCCAAATAACACCCATGATCTGAAAAAGTGTCCAAGATCCGAAACGAAAAAGATCCATGCGTAAAGTACGTTAGGCGTTGATTATGAGGTTGCGCTGACTGGTATCTTCAGGATAGGCCCCAAAGACGAAGCGATAGAGCTCGCGCAGCCACTTGAATGACTCACTGCGGCCCAGCCATTGCACCGATCGTCCAATCTCAAGTGCCGTCAGCCTGCGGAGTGGTTGAGTGTGTACGCTTCGTAGGGTCGGATCTGCAAGAACAAGTTTTCGGTAGCTCTCGAACAATTGACTTTGCCACGTCTCGGCGCCGAAGCTGTTGGACGGTAAGGCACGAATAAAGTCTGGAAGGGGGATCTGGCGGTTATAGCCTGTGTTGATGGCTGCCTTGATGATCAACCCTTTCAGGCGGACCAGATTGGCATCCTCTCGACCAGCGGTGGCGGTAGAGGAAGTGTGTTGTGAGGCGTCAGAGTATGTGGAAAGGTTGGAGGAAGCAGATGACCAACGGTCATGAGTCCGTGTCATGCCAGCTTCTGGGCCGAGGACAAGTATGTTTGGCACGTTGGGCTCGTCTGCGGGCGAGAATTCTTCGCGGTCATCAAAGATGGTTGTTGGTGTCTCTGGCTGCATTGGCGTCGCGTTTCTCGATTGAATGGCCGAATGATACGACTCGTTGACACTGGAGGATCGCCCAGACCGCTCTGAATACGCAGTCTGGGAGCGATGTGTCATGGAACTGCGACCGACCGAGAAGGCATACTGAGTGGGTCGTGGAGTGCCGCGATCAGGCCGCACCTGCGTCCAGCCTTCACGGAACAAGTCACACAACTCCCAACACGCCTGGATTGCCGAGCCCAGCAGTTCCTCGTCGGCTGGCTTGCCATCCCGGCTGTTTTGGCGGAGACTGAAAAGCATTTCTGCCAGTGACCAGCATGCATGGAGCAATGAATCGGTCTCTTCTGGAAGAGAAGTACGCTGCTTCATTAAGCGATGGCATAACGTCAAGTAGAAATCCAGGGTGCGTTCACGGAATGTTTCGGGTAGCGTGCGATCATGGGCGTTGTAGAGGTGGTTGTTCAACTCAAAGCTAACTCTGAGCACCGAATCAGAAGCCTCATCGCCGCGTTGACGCACGTCGAATAGTGCCTGACAAAAGTCGCGGCAAAGCTCCAGTGTCGGTCGAATCTGCGTGGAGGGGTTCTCCTCTCTACTTTCGTAGAGCTTCTGGCAAAGCCGCCAACATGTTCTCCATGCATGCTCCTGCATATCAGGGCTTCCACCGGAATAGTGGAACATGCGTGTTCTGTGGTGTTGGCTCAATTTGGCCAGCGAGTTGCAGAGTGTCCAGCATTCGTCCAGTGCGCTTCGCAGAGCAGCCACTTCCTTCTCCGACTCTTGGATGCCGTGGATCGCCTGGCCCATCGTTTGGGTGCCGATGGACATGGACTCGCCGTCTTGCGATTGTGATGACTGGCTGTCATCCTGTTCGATGACGGAGCTTGCAGAAGAATCCGTGGTAGCATGGTCGTCGTACTCGGCGATATCTGTGCATGTTAGCGCGTTTGCCTTGGTAGATGCACGGAAACGTACCCGCGAGATTCACGCTTTTGCGAACGCTACGCCGTCTCAGGTCCTCCTCAAAATCTTGTCTTGTCTGGGCACGCGGCGTGCTGCGGTCGGTAACTGAGTTGGACACGGCGGTATCAATGGGCGTAGTGTAGGCAGAAGATGTGTGCTTGTCCTCGACATCCGGAAGCATGTTGGCTTCAGGCGTTGACGGCGATACGACAGCGGTGTTATCTGACGTGTCTGCGCTCGACGACCCGCCAGACGTCATCCGGTTCTGGTTCTGGTTCCCACGTCAGCCATGTAGTGCAACCATAACAGAAGGGCACTCACGAATTGTTTAAAGGTGTCGGGCGCATGGATGACAGACGGCGGGGCATCGTCCGAGTCAGCCCTGCGCACGGCGGTGTTCAGCTTATGGGTATGGGGCTGTCACAGGTCAGATGAGTGCAGGCAGGCGCCGTGGAGGTGGTGATAAGATACCTTTGCGGGCCCGTCCTGGCTCGCCGGGCTCACTATGTCGTCAGTGCCCGGCGATCTGATATCGCTCATGCCATCTTCGCTTGCACTTGGGTGATTGACCTGGGCATCGTCTTCGATCTGTAGTGGGGTCAGCCCCGCGCGTTCGTATATCCACCCACGACGCGACGTACCTCAGTGTGGTCAGTATGGCTCGTGCCGTTGCTGTCGACGGGCGAGGGGTCGACGGTCGCCGGGTATGGGCTGGGCGGTGGTTGCAGGTGGTCGGAAGTGTGCCCTGAGGATCTTGGGGAGTCCATGTTAGCGGGCAGTCGCCAATGCTCTGGCAGCGAGGGCGTCGCACCTATTTGAGAAGACGTGGGCAAAGGTGCCCGGTGAGCTGGGCGAGTCTGTGTAGGGGCTGAATGCCGACATGGACTTTAGGCCACTCGGTGACGGCATGAGCTGCGTCGCGGTTGCCATGCCTCGCGCTGTTCTTGAGGAAGGCACAACAGAGGCTGCGCCAGGACTGCGCCGGATCTACGCTGCGGTGGGCAGGAACAATCGCGGGTGGTCTCGCGATGGGCTGCCTATCACTCAGACGACGAGGTTGGCGAGGCTGAGCGGCGGGTCACGAATCAGAAGGGAAGGCGCGAAAAGGGTGGGCGGCGGGCGAGCGCTTGCGTCTAAGGAAAGAAGGACGGGACGAGGCTTATCAGAGCAGGCCAGCTGCCGGGAAGAGGCTCAAGGTGCTTGGTGCAGAGAGGTGTCGTTGTTTGTTTCAACACTGCGACTCTGCCTCGGTGGAGACTCTCAGCGCAGACAGGCGGCAGACGGCGTCAATCGTGTACCTAGCAGCAGCAGCGAACTGCTCGCCCGCCCGTGCACTACGCCCGCTTACAACACCTGTCCGTTCACCACCACCACTGGGCGCCGCAGACGAATCGCCGCCCTGGGTCCTGCTAAGCTTCAGGGATGCACTGCAGCTTAAGCGCCCAAACCCACGCTAGATGGCGGGCGTGGTCAGCGATCCCGCGCCGTGCGTGCCAGAGACACGACACTGGATCCTCTAGAACAGCCATCGCTACCAGCCTGGCTCCCTCTTCCGTCTGCTGGTGCGAACCACTCCGATCCATTGTCCTACCTGATGCCGTCCCGCGGAAAACAAACGGCTGCGCGGCCCTCCAAGGTGTAGGTAAGCAGCCCCTTGGCATCATCTATTCACCCAGCATTAGTTCCTCGCATGGCGAACGTTGCTGCAGACGACTAGGGCCAGGCCTCCTTGAGACGCTAATGCACCCTTCCTCAAAAGGCTCCATCAGGTGCTTGGAGACAGCACTGGTGTGCGGCACAGTCACGGTGCCCATCCTACCGTTTGCTCTGTCTCCAGTCCTGGCCCCATCGATATCGACGTGGCGGCCTTGCATCAAATGAAGACCTGCGTAGTGTGACGACTTCCTGCTCGCAACGGTCCGTCGACACATGGCATCCCAAGAGCCTCTTCTTGCTAAATCTGTAGGATCGTCATCGGTATCGCTCTTCCACTAGTTCATCTCCAGATTCCCCAAGCGTATCAGCGCCCCCGGCTACCGTGGGCTCGGATGCTTAGATTGGCCAATCGAATCCCCAACTTTTCCACTGGGACACGAAAGCATACAATTTTTTCTCCCACCAACCTACCACAGCTCACGCCGCGCGTATCTTCAATAATCCCATTAGTCTGGCCTACAAGCAGCTACCTGGTCCATGTCCACCTTGACAATGGCACCAGCTGTCCTTCTTCGTGCGACCTGCGCCGCTTCCGCGTTTGACATTAGCCGCGCTCAAGGCGGCTTGCTAATAAGCGCCGTGGAGCACAGGACATTCTTTCGGCCTTTGTCTAACCGACAGGTACAATCTCTAAGATGACTGACAGGAGGCTGCAGCTACGGCCTGCATAACTCATGCACACAGGTCTGCGACCGATCGGAACGTGCCTTTCGACGCCAACTACGCAAAATCTTGGATCTGTCGGCGACGTTGGACCCAACACAATCTAATGCGCAGGGCACGCTACAAAAGTCGAGGAGCAATGGCATGGCTTTGAAGAAGGTGTCTAACATACTCGGTGCCCCACTCTGCGTCGATAGCTTTTGTGTATACACCCAACCGAAGCGACCCCGCTCTCACGTTATCGGCGCTTACTCGCTTCGTTTCTTTGGCAAACCTCCCCACCACCAACGACATCTAGACTTATTCGGATAATGGCATTCAGATAGTCCGATGCATCCGGAGTCATGATACTGGGTGGCCTGAAAGCGATCTTTACTAGCGACTGCCACGCGATATCCCAGGATGCTGGTACGATGGCTACGCGAAAAGCGGGCATTCATTCCTGGATGTCCTGCTGGAAGAGGAATTCTCATGCCCAGTCCACCAACAATGGCAATCATGCACATGTCTCAACCTACAACTGCTCGGATAAGGGCCGCTATATTGGCTTTTGAGTGTTGTGCATCCCACCAACAGCTGGATTGCCTGGTACGAAGCAGCTCATTGTTTCCCCAATTGTACCCAACACTAAAGGGCGCTTTAGGTTTGCTACAGTAGATGCACAAGACACAATAGTAGGATCAGTCGAGCGCTCTTCCTTGTCCTGGGCATCGTTCGAAAAATCAACCCTTCGTAGTGTCCGTTTCCTCAATACTAAACCAGACCAATGTTGGCTTCTTAGGCCAACATGGGCGTCCTCACCGCTCAAAAGGTAACGCAAATCACGATGAAAGAATTCGAAGCCACCATTCTACCCGTGAAGCTACCCACAGCATGAAATCTCCGAGGGGCTTAGCTATTGGAATACTCCCTCCCGTGCCGGGCGCTTCTGCAACCCATGAGGTGCTTTGCGGCGCACGTCAGCCCTAAACGAGCATACCAACGCCTCAGAGTCAAACACACGATTTGTCACAGTCTGCCTTGGGCAAACAAAATGAACGTACAGCCCTGTGCGACTGACGCTGTGCGGCAACAAGGAGGCTCAATGTTGCACCACATCTTGGACAACAAGACTGCACGCCTCTGACCATCACCAACGAGTGTACACACAACATGTCTCGCCTGATGGTGCCAGACGTCGTGATAAGCCCCGGTCAACATTCGCTTATGCGACTGCGTGGCAGATGCTCTCCCCTACGAGTGTACGTAAAATACAGCGGTGGGGATGACATACCTGGCGCTACAGCTATTCGTTAAAAGTACTGCCTAGCTACAACAAACGCGATAGCATATTGGTATAACCCGTGGTGTGATGATCTTTCCCGCTACATGATCTGAATCAACGATTGGGTCTACTGCATGTGCGTCGAAGTTATATTCAACGACTCGAAACTTCGTAAACAGAGACGTACCATCTTTCTGTCACCTTTTTTGCCAGCTGCATGGTAATGCAAACCATGCACCATCAGCAAGACCGGTCTTTTACTGATTGCGACGTCGGCAGTGTAAGCTCGTCTAATGTATATGATCTGGCACAAGTCTTCTCGTGCTAGAGTCGCCTAGCCGTCTACACTCCTGATAATGGGTGAAGGGGAAGCGAGATGTCAGCCAATGAGGTGGTGTTACCAGCCGCTCGGCTCAGACACCTCTTGTCCAGATCTTGCATCTTCCACCATCCTTCAAGCCACAACTTTCTCGCAAAGTCATTAGATTTACAACTGATGCTCTCTTCACCTGGTATTCACTGCTGCGATACTTGCTGACTACTTAGAGCCATGGACTGCTATCGATAACCATACTTTCCATCTCAGCCCGATGGGCCGCAGCCTGTCGATCCTCTCGCTTCTACGATGCACGATTCAATTTGATACGCAACGCATCGAGAAGGTCCGACGTTTGTGGCGCTTTCATGGCCTCATTTGGGCGCTCGTTGCGGGGCGAGCTTTCACCGGTATCGTATTCGGAAGATACTTTCAGCCTCTTCAGCTGAAGGCCTCGGCAGACCAGTCACCGTGTAGCCTAGAGGTATTCGCGCTCACAGCAAAGAACGTGAGCTGTCTTCCGCAGTAAAAAGGTCTCTTTTTCACAATCGAGTCTCTTACTAGTCGCTCTTACAATACTCGAGTCACCAAGGTGACTTCCCGCACGAGTCATGCCTCTCGTTCGGCCCCCACCCCTTCCACCTCGACCATCCTCAGAATCAGCAACCCCGCAGACCAAACAACCCCCAGCACTTGGGTTGTGCAAACGATCAAACTTCACACAAGGGCATAATGACTGGCTGCAGATCAAATCGCCAAGGGCCATCCCCAACTTCGACATTTGTCCGGATTGCTACAACACATCCTTCCGCAACACTCGCTATGCATCCTTCATATCTGCCGGTCCCGCCAAATCAGCTAAGATGTCTGTTGTCTGCGATTTCTCGTTCCTTTGGGTGAGACTAGCCTATATGTGGTTGTTCCAAATGGGACAACCTGATTTGAGCTTACTGGGCGAAATCAGTAGCATTGATCCTGACAGGGATGGCATCTGCCCAAACTTCAACATGGAAGATCCAGTGGTCAAGAATGGAGGAAGGCCCGAAGCGATTAGGACGTGGTACTGTCTACAAGACCCAAAGACTGGGTCGCTGGTCGAAGAGATGACAGCCTGTTCATTCTGCGTGGCGCACATAAACGTCCTCTTTCCCTGTCTGAAGCGCATATTTGCACCCATTGCAAACGGGCAAAGGCTTCTCGCCACCTGCGACCTGATGACGCAGGGAAATGGCCAACAGCGGTGCATTGAGATTGTTGATCAAATGGCCGCCGTTGCGCAAAGTACTCTTGAAACGAAGACACGAGATATCACACCACTGATCTATTTCGTGAAAACATGGGGCCCTATTCCTGCTTGTCAACAAGGGAAATTGGTCTCAGGCCAAAAGCAGTACAGCTTCCCTTCTACGGTTCCGGAGTTCACCGCCTGCGAAGAGTGTTACCATAGACACATCGAACCTCTCTACTCTCAGTCACCCCAACCAGCGATTCTCGCGCAGCTTGAGGAGCAAGAGGCAAAAACCGGAGGCTTCCTGTGTGATCTGTTTTCACCACGTCTCCAGTCCTACTTCACAGACGCCAGTCGTACAAACGACATCTCCACCTTCCGCCAAAAGCTCATGGCACGAAACAACAAGATGCAAGAAATTGAGATTCAGCTTCGGCGTATGAAGCAGGAGATTCATCAGTTGAAAGCGCAGGAGAGAATGCACAGGAATCAGATGATAGTTGCGCAGTCGCAGGCCAGAATCCGCAGCACACAATGGGCTGTTAGTGGCTGGAGCGCACCGCCGGTGAGTACTGAATCGGCTGGCATGTTGTCATGAGAGGCTACGATGACGACTAACATCTGTGCAGATTGATTGGGGTATAACAAACGTGGAGATGGCGAAAGCAAATGAGAAAGCGATGCAAGCGGCCATCCTTCAGGACAGCATGACGGACCTGGAAAACGAATGGATTAGATATTGGAAATGAACATGCGGTCGTCAGAAGCTTGTATGTTAAGACACTGCAAGTATATTGTATCAACCTGCACATCAGCCACTCTCTCCATCCTCAACGCGCCTAACCGCAAATTCCCTCCTACAATTCGGACAAAGCAGACTCCCCAACATAGCCTCAACAAGACAGTCCCTTCCAAACCGCTTCCCACAACACGCAACCTGCTTGACAACCCCGCCACAACACCCACCCTCCCCCGCACCAAAAGCACCCCAACAAAACGGACAACGAACATCGTCTCGCATCGCCGTCTCCACTTCGACAGTAGCCAGAGAATGCACATAAGCAGGGGCATACACCTCAGCCGTCTCCGAGATCCGCGGTGAGTCATTCGCATTCACATGGCCAAACTCCAGATACGACGCAACCAGCCCCTGAATACTCTTTGTGAGCCGGTATAACTCCATGCCTTCCTTGAAAGTTTGCAGCGTCATAACGGCATTATCATCTAACCCCTTCTCCCGCGAATACCGTAGTATCGCCCGAAGTAAACCTACTTCCTCCAAAGTATAGGACACGATGACCCCATCGGCCAGCGGAGGCGGAACTGGTCTTCTGAATACAAACCGATGTAGGGAGCGATGTAGATAACATACGCCACCGATTCCTCAACGAGTTCCTCGGCGTAGGTCAACAGCGTCATGTTTGTCATGGTGTCGCTGAGCCAGACCTGCGATTTGGATTGCTGGAGCGTGGTTTCGATGTAGGTTTGGGCGATGCTTGCGGCGGAGATGAAGTCGGAGAGGGTGAAGGTTAGAGGGGAGGTGGGGTTTGTGTTGTCGGAGGGCCATGCGCCTGGCATGAGTGGGAGGGGTTCGTGGCTCACTATGTTGGTTAAAGTTAGATTGCTTCGGTTGTCGTTGGTTGGGTTGAGGAGGTCTGAAGATGTAGAGAAAGGCTTATATACATGAAGTGCCAATTCGACTCCAGAGTGAAAGGTGAGACAGAAGAGCTTGGTGGGTGTGTGGAATATACGACTCGTCTCATCAACGAATGGTTCGGTCGCTGAGATTATCAAACGACCTGACGGAATTATCGCTGCATTGTGCAGAGATATGGGAAGTCACCAGACATGGCAAAGTCATGAAAATGCTTTAATGTTATAATGTTTCCATTTTATTCAAGATCGAACGCCTTCCCAAGCCCCCAAATGTCCCAATCCCAAGCGCATCAAGGCGCGGTGAATGTACTAATACAGAACTCCCTCGAAAGACAATAGACCGAGTCCGTCTTTTCCCAATGTTCGTAAATATCATGAACCTCGTTGTCCATAGGACGCTCGAAAAGCCAGTTCTTTAATTTCAACGCCTTGCAATGCTTCCGAGACGCCTCGCTTGCTGAATGGACAAAAAAGCCATGATGAGACCCAGTTGTACGCTTGACAGATGTTCCGAGGGTAGATGTGGAGATTCCTTTCCCTGTGAGATGAGGGAGAGGATCGCGTCACATACCCAAAAACGAGATGTGATTACTTACCAACTTACCGTTGCGCGTAGAGTCGGATGAATGATACCAGCTCCGTTGCGCAAGCCGGTAGTTGATGTCCGTGCTAGACACGTGTGATGCTTATAGAGCGTGATGCTCCAACCCATATCTATCGGATACGAGCTCCTTCGTTGTCGAATGCAGAAACTTAGCGGATAGTCATCTGCTTAGTGGCACTGGGCTTCATGGAAGCAGAGCCGGCGGCAGCAACGGAAGGCTGACCGGGCTTCTTCTCGAAGATCTTCCAGAACTTGAGAGACTCGTCGGCAGCAGCGGTGGCGAGCATCTGACCATCAGGGCTGAGGCAGCTGTGGAGAACACGAGACTCGTGAGCGGGGACCTCCATGTTCTTGACACCGGAGGGGTAGCTCCAGATGCTCAGGCTGTTGTCGGGGAAGCCACCAGTGCTGACAATCTCCTTGTAGTGGGTGCTCCAGCGGAGGCTGGTGACTTGGGAGTCGGTGGGGATGTGGTTGATGCGGGCACCAGTGGTGGTGTTCCAGAAGTAGATTTGACGGTCGTTGGAACCACCGCCGGTGGCAAGCAGGTTGGATTGCCATGGGCACCATGAGACGGCCTTGACGGCAGCGCGGTGGTTGGTCTTGGTGAACTTGGGGGCGGCAAGCGCGCGCGCATCCCAGATGTTGACCATGTTGTCGTTGGCACCAGTGGCAAGCTGGGCACCGTCGGCACGCCACTCAAGACCGCAGACCTCTCCAGTGTGCGAGACGAGCTCGGCGATCTTGTGTTGAGCGACGCGGACGTCGTGGTTGTAGACAAGGCCGGAACGGGCACCGGTGGAGAGGATGTGCTTGTTCCATCCCATAACGCCAACGCGGGTCTCGTGACCGAACATGCTGCGGAGCTTGGTCTGCTCCTCAACGTCCCAGATCTGAACCTCACCCGTGCCGAGACCGACACCAACGTAGGCACCGTCGCCGGACCACTTGACGGAAGAGATGTAGGTATCGGCGGGGCACTCGAGGAGAGAGGCGACCGACCCAGAGTCAGCTGACCAGACGTAGACTGAGCGCTCAAGACCGATAGCGACCTGGTTGCCGGAAGACCAGTCGAGAAGGTTGAGGTAGTAGTCGTCGACAAGACCGGGAGCATCAAGGACGCGCTCGGGTGCTGACGGGATGCGACGGCGGCTCTGTGCGTTGACGCTGCTGCTGGGCTTGAGAGGACGGTTGTACTGGGAGCGAAGGTCGATGGGCTTGGACGACTCGGGCGGCGCAGGCTTGAAAGCAAGAATGCGAGTGTTTGTGTTGATGCCACATGCTGAGGCAAGTGTGGACTGGTATGCAGCCTGGCTAGGAGCCGGCTTGGAGCGTGATCGGCTCTCTTCCTCGTCGTCCTCAAGGCTCAGACCCTCGAGGGACAGTGTGACATCCTCCTCTGAACCACGGCCACCGAGATCGAAAGCACTTGCGGCGTTGGCCAGCACGGTCGAGCCCTCCTTCTTGGAGCTTGACTTGGGGCGCTGTTCAGCGTCGAGCTTGCTGGCACCAACGCTGCGGATAGCTTCGCTTGCAGTCCGGTTGGGGATGAAGCGGTCGGCGGCGTTGTAGGCAATGCGCGTCTTGGTGGGGCGAGCACGGATGGCAGCCGCCTCCTTCTTCTCCTTCTTGGCCTTGGTGGTGGCGGTGGTGCCGGATCCAGTGAGGGCCCATTCTGAGACACCGAGTTCTAACCGGCGGGGAGTGTGTGTGTGGGAGCGAGCAATGTTGGACTTGGGGGAGTCTCGCGTCGTCTTGGTGACAGAGCGCTGTATGCGCGACTTGAAGTCGTTGCCATGGATTGACTCGTGTGCCTGCACATCGGGAGTCTGGGTGCGCGGGGTGCGGGGAGAGGGCGTCAGTGGCATCCGACCGCCGGCGGTGCGGGTGTTGAAGACGGCAGAGCGCTTCTTGACCGGAGTCACGCAGACTGCGGTGCTTGCCATGACTGCTAGCTAGTCTCCTACTGGACTAGGGTTAGTTGGATTCTTAGTAAACAGGACGTGGTGGCATACAGTATGTGGGTTGGTTTCTGCTATATGGTGTAAGGATTAGTATTAGACAATGCTGTAATCGATGCTGTGAAGTATTGATTCGAAAGTAATTGAGTGATTCGCGCTCTGGAGAAGAAGATGCAGGGCAGTGCGGATGGTAGAGTGCGTGGTAGTGGATATGCAGAGTGGCAGGTATGGGGGCGTTTAAGTATCCTTTGTTTACGCTTGCGTCGACCAGGTAACGAGGACGGGACCCTGCGCGAGGCTGGCCGGACGACCAGGACGCATGACATCACATGACGGTGCTCGACCCTCGCCGGCATCGTAGTCTATCCGGTTTGTGAAGCCGCATGCATCGTTGTCGCGTCGATGCCGCCGCCTGCATGGCCTTGCTTTTACCGCTGCATGCATGATGGCGATGGCTTTATAGCGTCTGCTCTCGTGCCATACTGCGACGCATTTGAGCAGTCTCTCAGTCCATCATCACTGCACAGCCACTCACTGATCGCATATTCTAGCATCTGCCGTGGTGCATTAATCTGCTGCAGCTGTCGAGTGGCCAAATATCGGAGTGGCTCGCGCTGTCCGTGTCGGGCACAGGGCTGAGTCGTCGTGGGTCGGCGCTTCCGCTTTCCAGCCTCGGGCGGTGACGGGCGGCAATATGCACGGCCAGCCAACTCAACTTCCTCCGTCAAACATTCTCCCAGCCTAGACAAAGGCCACCTCTGCCCACCGGGGCTTCTACCAAGAACCAGATCACGCTCTTCACCGCTCACTATCCATGGCACAAACATCCGCTCGATCCGCTTTCCCGTCCAACATCCTCAACCCCGCCGTCACCTCTACACCCTCGCCCAGCCACTCCCACTCGAATACACCGGGATCCGCCAGCTCTGCCAACAACACTTTCCTCATGTCTGCGAGCCCCGTTCGGAGTCGCAGATCAGCCGTCGAAGGCTACAAACCGAAAATGATTTCGACAATCGGCGCCAAGCCCGCCTGCCTGGTCAATGCCTCTGTCACTTATGTTGGCGATGATCAGATCTACGCCTTTGGAGGCTTCGACCAGTATACCGATGAGGTCTACAACCACGTCCTTCGCCTCAACCTCGTCACTCGACAATGGAATCTGGTCGACAACTACGGGGACATTCCGGGCGTACGAATGGGTACGTGCTCACCGCTCTATTACCAATGCTACTTCCGTCGCAACTAACATAGCGCTTTAGGACATACTGCATGTCTCTGGCAGGGGAGCAAACTGCTCGTCTTCGGCGGTGAGAATGAGCACCGTCAACATCTCGCCGACGTCATTGTGTTCGACCTGAAGACCGCTCACTGGACGCAGCCCGAACTCCATGGCCCAATACCTCGCGGTCGCGCTCGGCATTCGGCCGTCATATACGACGATAAGCTATATATCAGCGGTGGCCAGACTGGGCATGATAGTGTACTAGACGACATTTGCTATCTCGACCTCAAGACGTGGACGTGGTCCCGGACATGGAGGTTCGTTCCTCGTTACGATCACGCCAGCTGGATCTGGAACGGTCGCATCTGGATTTTTGGTGGCATCAATGACGAGATGGAGAAGAGCAATGAGATCTGGTGGCTCGATCTCCGCGGTAGCCCAGAGTTCGATCACGCCATGAAGTATGGAACAGGCGACCGGCAACTCATCTCGTCCCGACATCGCTACCCTGTACCAGCGTCTGGTCAACTTGCGACCGGAAGCAGTGGTTATACTGCAAACTCGAGCGTCCAGTCATATCATGGCATGGGTTCAAGTCGCTCACCCTACGTTGCGCCTGGTTCCATCTCATCCCTCAAATTTCACTCCAGTCCGAACCTACCATCTCAAGCGGCGGGCACGCATTTCCACATCTTTTCATCCGGTTGCATGCTCGATTTCGTTACCCCGGCAGAGTTGAGCTGCGAGACAAGTTTGTCCAGTCTAGAGCTAGATACACTGCGATGGCAGAAGCTTGCCGACGGGAAGGACCTTTACAGCCCCAACTACCGCTGGCACTACTGCACAACAAACCCCGAAGGAACACATGCCTGGCTTCTAGGCAGCCCGATCGAGTCGGCGAATGACGGGAACCATAACGGCGAGTATCTAAGTGATGTCCTCGCCATCGATCTTCGGAAGTATGGCATCCTGGGCAACGAGCTGGCCTCCGACACGCGCTCAAAGATGATGCCTTCTTCCGATGCGAATGTGTCTTCGCACCTTACCGGTATTGGTGCGGATCTTTCCCTAACTTTTGATCAACCACCCGAGAGCGGCAGCGGCGCAGATTTTATCATCACGGCCGATCCCGATGATGATGACTACGTGGATGTTGCCGTGCCAGATCCCAACGGCTCGTCAACAACCGTGAGCCCAGTATCGCGGCCGATCCACGTTCACAAGCTCATTCTCCATGCTCGCTGGCCCCATTTTGCCCGTCTATGGAGTGCTCAGATGGCAGAGTTCCACTCGAAGAAGATGCACATTCCCGAACCGTATTCAGCAGTTCGGGCGTTCCTGTTTTATCTGTATACGGATAGCATTGCGCCAAACCCTCAGAATGGACCCAGCCTGAACGACGTAGCAGGCATGCTTGTCATGTCCAACATCTACGACATGCCCCGTCTTCGCCTACTCTGCGTCAACCGCTTGGGTCGGGAGCTCGACATTGAGCACGCAGCCATAATCTGGGAGCGTGCTGCTACTGCTGGAGAAGACTGGCTCAAGCAGCGAGCGGCTACATTCTGCATGCAGAACTTTGGCAGAGTCGTCCGCACAGCGGGCTACCGTAGTCTCAGCCCGGCGAGCTTGATCGAGCTCAGCTGTGAAGCTACCCCAGAAGCGCGCATCGTCGGTGGAGAGGATCTGGATCTCCTCAGCCAAATCACTGGTCGCTCTTTCGGCGGCAGCAACCGCAAACGCAGTTTGGGTAGCGCAGGCGTCCTCACGGCAGGCGAGGACGACGGAGAGGACGAAGTGGAGGATGATGGCATGGATGTCAACTAATTCAGCGGTTGAGCTCTCTTTTTCATGCGACTTTACCCCTTGCTCTGCTACTGCACAAGCATATTGGCGCGGCGTTGGTATTTTGAACGGTAATTGGGAGGAGTTTGGTTGGATTTGATATATGCATTGCGTGGGCGCGCAAGGACTTTGGCGCTGGTGTTTAGCTAATGGTCCCCTTTTGACGGCACTCACGATTGCATGATTGCACCCCCGTATTATACCGCTACATAGATACTACGAATTGTTCCTTCTGCCATCATGATTTACCGTCTTCGCGATTTCTGATGTGACCACGTCTTGCTCTGGCAAAACAGAACGCCTGTCGACAACTTCGGGTGCATGGCAGACTATCCGTAGCGAAGCCTTCGTCCACCCTTCTGCTCAGCCATCTGGCAGCTCACTGATATTCCCTTTCGCTCTGCATAGTTGATCGCATCGCGCCCATTGATCTTGGCACAATTGTTCGCTGTTATCGTTGTCAAGTTCGGAAGTTTGTCCGCCAGCATCTTGATCGACGCTCCAGTGATCTGGGTGTGAGAGAGGTCGATTGTCTTTAGCCCAGTCTTGTAAAGGTTGACCAGCTTCTCTATATCATCATCATCGCAGGGCATGGTGGCAATGTCCAGGGATTCCAACGCTGGCGTGAGGACGCGTGGGGAATCGCCGAATATGGACTCCATTCGCGCTTCTTGCCCGAGTCCGAACATGTGATTTGAACTACTATCGACTAGGCCGTGCAGGGTCAACGATTGCAAAGGCTTTCGTGTTGAGCATGTTGCCGTTTCATTCTCGTGGGAACAGATATCTAGTATGTCTCCTAGTGCTTCTGTGCCTAGGCCTTTGAAGCCAGATATCGCTAGATGTGTGAGTTCTGGAACGCAGCACTTGTGCAAGGGCAGGATATGCTGTAGGTCGAATTCACCACCGTCGTTTTCGATGACCAGTCGCTGCAGTGTGGGCGGGAGAAGAGGCAATACCAGGAGGTCCATCCGCTTCAGCGCCAGGCTTTTCAGTGGTGGTAATTGAGCCTCGTCTCTGGGCCATCCTTGTGGAGCTTCAATATGTTGTACGTTGGAGAGTGCTAAGGATTCAAGGCATGGAGTTCGAGCCAGGAGGTCATGTAGCCCGAGATTGACCGTCGAGACGGGGGACGACCAATGCATGCCGAGTGTGCGGAGATTCCCAAATGAAGTTGTCCAGTTAGTGGCGGCCCCGCGGGACCTCAGGGCGCCGAAGACCACGTGTTCCAGTACAGGCCTCGCATGCATTATCTGCACTGCAGTATCTTGCGTGATCTCTGGATGTATCGTAAACTTCTTCAGCTTGGGAGCGCTCTTGACAACGTCAATCAACGTAGCTGACATGGTATGTGGTACAGAGATGAGCTCCAACTCTGTAAGGTCCTTGGCTGCTTTCGCAAGGTTTTTGAGTACATCCATGTGTTCGAAGCGATGGATCGTGACGCGTGTCAACCGGTATTCCGAGCGCTTGAAAGCTGTATTGACGAACGATCGAGGGACCGGTCTGCGGGCGCCGGAGAGGTCGAGATGCATCCAAAGTTTAGGTAACTTGGAGAGATAGTCCCTCCATCCCTTGCTGACGCGCATGCAGTTGACCATGTGGCGGAAGGAGCAATACTCTAGTACCATTTCCGCTAGCTCGGCGGGCAGAACTGTGAACGGATCGATGGCCGATGCAGGTGATAGTTTTCGAGTGAACTTGTCGTGAAGTTGTTGCAAGAGCTGTCGACGGTCAGTAATCCATGCAAAAGACAAAGTCGAAGATGAGTCCTCACAACAGGACAAAGAATACATCACATACCTTGAAGTTCTTGTCGCTAGGTGGCACATTTTTCATTCCATACTTGTAAATCCCGAGCGCCGTCTCAGGTTTCTCCAACTTCTCCAGAATACTCGCCGTGCGTAAGTAGCCCTTGACATCTTTCTTGTTTAATCTGATCATTTCTCTGCCATCTTTGACAGCGGCGTTGAGGTTTCCAAGCTTGTCGTACGTAGCAGCTCGATGGTCGTACAGGTCCGCGGTTGGACAAGCCTCGATACCTTTCGAAAAGGTTTCCAGGGCTTTCTCGTATTGTTTCAGCTTATAGTAGCTGCGGCCAATCGCCTGATACTCTTCTGGGGACATTCGGCGCGCCATGGTGATGAGAGCGGATGATGTTTACTAAGCCGAAATGGTATTGTTGGGTAGCAGCCAAACCCAGGGTGCGCAGTGCGATTGTGCTTAGTCGCCCAATGAAGCTGCGCAATTACGGACGAGGATCTCCCGGGTGAATAAGAATGATGTGCGACCGAAGCCTTCAGAGGGCTATTGCTGTAGATCTTCCACGCGTGAGATGAAATATGCCAGTTGCGGTGTTGAGGTCGTGGGAGTGGAGTGCTTACGTGCCGGCGACGCGTCGAAAGACACGCTAACACATGACGTGATCCGTGCGCGCATGCCTCATCGTGCGGCGAGCTTGCCGACTCCACCTCTAAGACTGTTCTCATTAACAAATGCGGCAGCGATGAATACAAGATACATGTAGTGATGGCCATCTTGATTCAATCTACTGGATGGTGTGTCGCTGGTAATTGCGGTAGGTCATCACAACGGTGTCACATTTGTGACGGAGCTATCACGTTTGTATGCGCATCATGTTCGATCCACGCGAATATTGCTGAATGATATGCCGCTACACTCAATATCCTCAGAGATACCGCCCGCCCGCGGTGAGGGTGCTACAACTCGTTTACTCACAAGTTCAGCCGGCACGGTACAAAAACTCAAACGGCAGGACGCGAACTCATCACTCCAGAAGTACCCGTTATCGCACTCGAACATGTTCCTGCCGTGCAATCTCGAAAACAAAGGAAGCAGTCTGGCGTAAAGTCAAGGAACAAAGGACTTCGCGGATAGAATGAAGCAGATGGGAATCACGAGCAACTTTGAAAATCCGTAGACCCAGAAGGGGTGCTCTTCCAGGGGTAAAAAGAGACACGCCAGCTACACCGAGGAGCCGCCTCGGTTCAATAGACGGGGAAACGACTGACGACCGACTTCAGAGATGAAAGGCCCCCAGACCCAACTCTAGTCCGTCCGTGGGCCCGCTGTTCTGCGACTAGCATTGGCGACGACCTGGGCAATGCACGAGGGACCTGGTGACTTTAGCGATGGTGGGACACATGACTGTTGAGGAGGAGTAGATCCTGGAGATGGTGGGATCCCCACACTATCTTGGGACGTCGGATGGATTTATCGGACATTGGCAGCATCCTTGGTACGGAGGTTAGGTCTTGGGATCGGGTTGACTAAGTCGCTCCGATGGCAAGTCGGAGGTCGAATCAGTCGGGGCAGTAGGACGCCTTTATGCGGCTGAAATACAGTGGAGCTGTCAACATAACCTTCGCATCGAACCGAGACGCAAGAGCTAGGGATCGTAGCAAAACGTCCTTGAATTTGATCTCCGCCGTTTTCCCCAGTCCCAGAGTCCTGGCAATGGGGTCGACGATGGCAACCAAGTGGGATCAGAACAGCAACTCGGTGGAGGTCCGTCACGATGATGATGCATATTCAACAGTAATTGGCGGATTTTGGAATGACCCTGCGTTGGAGGAAGTGATGGAAAAGTGGAGTGTGATTATCAGTGTGATTATCAATACGGCATTTGCATAAAGCGGAGACCCCGACATTAGACGGCGGTTCCGGTGACAGACTGGAGTGTGTGCCGCTTGGCAGGGACTTGAGCGAGAGTGCGGTGTAGTAGGCACCGAAAGCGACATAAAATTGGGGTTGGCTGTTATATGTGGAGTTACCACGTCGTTGGGGCGTTTGGTGTGTTTTAGCACACGATATGAGAGCCGTCTTTTCCGGCAGGTGGAATGCTCGCGGGAGCGTAATTTGGGGCGGATTGATGGGGTACTGGAGAGATCGGCGCAGTTTAGCTGGGTCCTGGGGTAGACTTGTTAGTATAGAGCACTTTCGTAGGCTGCGAGTACTGCTTTCGGCGGTGTTGTTGCTGCTGTTTACTCCTACCTGCGTGACGAGAAAGGAGTTGGGACAGTGAAATGCGCCCGGATGTCCCGAAACAGGAAGGCCCGAGATCTGCAAGACGATGCACATGTCAGCCTCATCCCCACGCTAGGGCTTGTGAACTCCACACGAGCCTCTCCCGACTACCAAGCATGCATTGGCAATTTGTCCCGCCATGGCAGAAAGCGCGACCGCGTCTACCGAGCAGCATCCACGGCGCGACCAAGCTGATCGACCGCACGGCGAGAATATCTAGGAGAGGTGTCAGCAAACCAAGAGCGCTCCCGACGGCATGGGCAAATCCTCGGCTGTATAGCAACTTAATCTGAATGTCTCGACAGATGCCGCTATCACGTGCGTCGAATCGTCTCCCGGCCGGCAGTGCCGCCCGACGTTGCTGCACTCCATCCCAGGAAGTACAGCCGACCATCGACCATCACAGCAACCATCGTCACCGTTGCAGCACATGGCGTGTTCAAGCTCCACCAACTGCAGTCTCTATTAGTTAAGATCATCGGCCAAGCTGCAAAGGCTGCAGAGCCGCATGCGCACGGTTGGTCAGACCCTGCATGGGGACGGACGCGAGTCGCCGGTGCATGACGTCAAGCGCCCTCTTGTTGAGACTGAAACCGTGCCTTATGGGAGGAATTAGCACACTATCCGTACACGGCGGCATGTAGCCCGAGATGGTGCCTACGACCTACACCGGTGTTCTAGTCGACGACGAAGTTCCTGCATCATCTTGACATGCGTACCGTAGATTTTGACAGGCGGTTGCGGGTGGCGTAGGCGGCGAAGAAACTTCTTCCAGCCTTCTGTGCTGACTGGCGAACCCATCGTTCACCAATCGTTTCACCTACGTCTTCCCCAGGCTGACCCCAAGCCCTGCGCATATGACGTAATGTGGAGGTAACCTCGGGCTAGGAGCAGAGACATGCTGTGCCGAGCGCGCTTGTTGGACTGCAAGCGTCCTCCGCTCTTCTCCAAGATTGGCCCAAGATGGCTTGCTCCACCAACAGACCCTGTTAGGTTCGCCTTTGTATCCACAGTTTATTTGCGCCTCTACCGCCCGCACCTCAGGCTCGCATACTGCTACACCAGCCAAGGCCAAGATGTTGGAAAAAAATCGTTATCTAGTTTTCTCCACGCGTCAGTCGGAATCTTGGTAGCGTATCTTTTAGTGGGCCGAGGGTAGACGACCAGTAACCACGTTTCTGCCGAACACCCTTGTACGCAACGGACGATGATCATTTAAAGCTCTACTCTCTCCCCACGGATCTTTCCTCCCCAGCATCTCCTCACTCCTCTCCAGTTTCCATCGATACAACGCAACCATGCCGCCACGTATCAAGGAGTCCGAAAATGGTGTTCCCACCTACTGGGGCAAGTCCGGCAGGGCCCTCCAGGTTCTCATCACCATCGTTGCTGTTACCGACTTCCTGCTCTTCGGTTATGACCAGGGTGTCATGAGTGGAATCATCTCCGCTCCCGCCTTCCAAGCTGCGTTCCCTGAAGTCATAGATGACTCTACCTACGAGGGTTTCGTCGTCTCCATCTATGCCGTCGGTTGTCTGCTTGGTGCCATCTTCGTCTTCGTCTTTGGTGACAAGCTTGGACGCCGCAAGAGTATCTTCCTGGGTGCTGGAGTTATGATTGTCGGTGTCATCATTCAGATTGCCTGCGTCCCTCCCAACAGTGGCGCTACCGCCCAGTTCATCGTCGGACGATGCATTACTGGTGTTGGAAACGGTATCAACACTTCTACCATTCCCACCTACCAAGCTGAGTACGTCATTCCAACATTTGCTCCTCCAAACGATTACTAACAATTCCTAGATGCTGCAAGGCCAAGAACCGCGGTAAAGTTATTTGCATCGAGGGTTCCATGGTTGCCATTGGTACGCTCATCGCCTACTGGATCGACTACGGCTGTCTCTACGGTCCCGATGACTTCACCTGGAGATTCCCCATTGCTTTCCAGTGTGTTTTCGCCCTCATCGTCATCGTTATGATGATTTCGCTACCCGAATCTCCTCGATGGCTCCTCAACCACCATCACGAAGACGAAGCCGCTACTGTACTGGCTGGTCTCAACGGTGTTGCCCGCGACGACCAAGAGGTCATTGTCCAGATGCAAGTCATTCGCGATGCAGTCAGCGCATCTGGTGGTGGCGGCAAGGTCCCTACCAAGGCTCTTCTTACCGGCGGCAAGTCCCAGCACTTCCGTCGTGCTATCCTCGGCGCTTCCTCGCAATTCATGCAACAATTGTCCGGTTGCAACGCTGTCATCTACTACTTCCCTATTCTGTGCCAGAGCGCCTTGAACACCGACCACAACCTCGCCCTTCTTCTCGGAGGTGTCAACATGGTTGTTTACGCCATGTTCGCCGCTACCTCTTTCTACTTCGTTGAGCGTGTCGGCCGCAGAAAGTTGTACCTCATCGGTACCGTCGGTCAGATGACTGCCATGATCATCACCTTTGCCTGCCTGCTCCCCGGTGGTGTGCAGAACGAGGACAACGAGGGACCTGCCAAGGGTGCCGCTGTTGGTCTGTTCTTGTACATCGCGTTCTTCGGTGTTACATGGCTGCCGCTTCCCTGGTTGTACCCCGCCGAGATCAACCCTCTCAAGACCCGCCAGAAGGCCAACGCTTTCTCGTAAGTTATCACTGCACCCACATGATGTAAGAACAACGCTAACAGAGAGGCAGGACCATTAATAACTGTGCGTTTTTTCTGTCTAACACTCATGCGAGACCATTACTAACATCCTGATAGGGCTGTGGAACTTCTTCATTGTCATGATTACCCCCGTTTTGATCACCAACATCGGTTGGGGAACCTACCTCCTCTTCGCTGCTCTTAACGCCTCCTTCATCCCCATCATCTACTTCTTCTACCCTGAGACTGCTGGTCGTTCCCTCGAGGAAATCGACCTCATCTTCGCCAAGGGTTACACCGAGAAGATGAGCTACGTGCAAGCCGCCAAGCAGCTCCCCAAGATGGACGAGGCCCAGATCGCCGAGGCCGTTCGCCAGTACGATCTCTCCGACAGCGACGTCGAGAACCGCTCGGCTGCTGGATCGCTCAAGGAGAAGCGTCAGCAAGATGAGGAGCTGATGCCTCAGGCTGGAGGTCAGATGTAAGATCTGAAATGTTGCAAGACGAAGATACGAGCGCTGGTCGTACATGATTGCGAATGAGCGCGCTGTGTGCGCTACGGTATCGTTGAGTCTTTACTTGTTATGCATTATGCCTGGAGGAACTATACCCGACGCACAAACGTCACCCATCTAGGCTGAGATGCATGGAGGAATTTGCTAGGTCGCATGTCTGGAAAATGCGCAAGTTTTGTTGTTTCTAATTGCATAGCATCGCTTTATACCATTGATCGACAGATGTCGTCAACCATAGAAATCTATGACTTTTCTCACTACACTATGTCTCCTCCTCCTTGAACATGCACATTCTGATGGACAGTCAATCAAATGTCTCATATCTAGATGGACTTGAGGAGGAAAGTTTACAGGTACCAGTGGGCTGCCATGCTGGCGTTCCTGGACTCAGTGCAGGTCAGGTCGACAAGGATTAGCATTTGAAAGACCAGCGTCGATGTGCAGCGCCAGATTTAGAGACTGCGATATAACAAGCAGGGGAGTAGGGATTCAACCAAAGTTGGGGCATACAGTTTCATCCTTGGCCCTGAAGAGCCTGAGGATCATCACCATCTGCAATTCCACTTCCGCCTTCGGCCGGCGCAGCAATCTTGATAGCGGGAACATCGGCAAGCGCAGCAACCTCGGTAGCGGGGACACCGACAAGTGGTTCAACTTCCATCTCATCGTCGGGTAGTTCGAGGGTCTTCATGGCGGCAGTCGCATCCTTCACGTGCTCCTCGTGCGCCGCGATTCTGTCATCCACGTCGTCGTCGAAATCGTAGGCGTCAGGATCAGTTCGCGCCAAATCGGCACCCACTTCGTCTAAATGTTCGCGTACATCGTCCATGTACTTATCGAGCTCTGCGTCCTCGCCCTCTGGATGCCAGCGCCTAGTCACACGCCACAGG
This sequence comes from Alternaria ventricosa, assembly GCF_023758065.1. Lineage (NCBI taxonomy): Eukaryota > Fungi > Ascomycota > Dothideomycetes > Pleosporales > Pleosporaceae > Alternaria > Alternaria ventricosa. The sequence continues at coordinate 443,036 of NW_026055686.1, forward strand.
GACTCCGCTTCCGTGTGACAGTTGCTCGCGTCTAACCAATCGCCCAGGGTTGAAGCCAATAAGAGGAGCGCTTTCATACGGTGGTATCGTGGTATAGCGTCATTGGCAAGAAGGGCGCGGGTTTTTTCGATACATTCGTCCAGGCGGTCGTCGTTGTAGAGTTCGCCTGCTTCGTTCAACGCCTTAGTGAAGGACTCGTCGATATCGCTGGCGGTAGTCATTCTGTAAGTATCTACGGGCCTTATATGGGGTATATTGCTGGGTGATGAGGTGTCCACGATGCTTGTGCGTATGCGTGTGTGTTGTGGGTGGTTGTGGATGAGTGGAATCGCTGCACTCAACCTTGAACAGTCAACTACCTAGGTAGGTACCTAAGTATCACAACTATTGTGGATACCGTAGTGTGACTCCACTAATAGTACGAACCACGTACAGACTCCTGTCTCAGGTCGAAAGGGCAATTTTTGCTTCGCTGGTGTCTCGCTATAATACGGGAACTATCTTACCTGTCGTGCTTGAATGTTGTCAGGCTTTTTGTATCAGTCAATACAGATCACCCAATGGCTCGGCATGATCGCAAAGTTGGATGTATGCTACAAGGCCCATCGTTGTCTATCCATGATATGTCTCACGAGACCATGTAGTTCTGTCGGGACCTCAAAGTGCTGCGACGAACGCACGTGCCTCGGTAGTGCTCGGAACGTTCCGAACGCGCGCCTCGATGACACTTGGCTTCCATTCCACTCTTCGATACTGCGACCTTGCGTCCTCATGTTCCCACACCAGTGATCAAGCACCATGGCGATATCGAACGTGTCATTTGACACTCTGGGTCCCTTCCTAGTGTGGCAGTTCCTCATACCCATCGCAAGTTAGCCCTCACACCTGCGGCACGGCAATATCTAACGCGACACAGGCAGCGGGATGGGCCCAATCCATTCTCTACAGCATCTTCATTCGCGCCGGCGACCCCAAACCGCAGCCCGGCACTCCGCGCTTTATTAAGCATCGCCGCAACATTCTGATAGCCATCTACGCCGCCTACTTCGCCTTCACCATCTACGAGGTCGACTTCAACCTGCAGCGCTCTAGCAATGCATACAACGACCTCGGCGTACCGCTAGATGTCGATGAGAGCGCACTCAATACGCGATTCAGGAGGCTGACGATTCGATACCACCCAGATAAGATTGGGCCGAATGTGGATAGAGAGAGGGCGAATGACTTCTACGTTCATTTGAAGCGAGCCAAAGACATCATAATGGATCCTGTGAAGCGATTCGCATATGACCGCTTCGGACCAAGCATCTTTGCGCAATGCCAGAGCTGTTTGACTATCAAGGACTACACAGACAGTGCGCTGCTCACTACCGCTACCACCTACGGCGTACTCTTCATCATTCTGGTTGGCGCAAACGCCCTCGGCTTCCTGACGGACGGGTCGTACTGGCGTTACCTTGGCCTCCTCGCTGTTGCAACTTTCGAAATTCGTACCGCCCTCCGCCCAGACTATCCTACCTTCCTCTCGAAATACCTGAACCCGTTCGTCGCAAGAACCAACCTCCGTCCCCCATACCTACCCTTCCAAATCATCACTATATTGAAGAAAGCTGCTATCTCCCTTACGCAATTTCTCGGTCTGCTCATGCCACTTTACCGAAGCGACCCTCAACATGCCGCTAAAGCCAACGACGATACCGAAGACACTCGCCACAAGCAGCTTGACCGCCTCAGCGCGCTTGTTGCGGAGAGCAATAAGGATGCAAACAGGCTGCTGGAGCTGGAAAGCGTACCATATAGGGATAACGAGAGGGCAAAGGGTGAGCTGAGGGAAGCACTCAAGAAGTACATGGTGCAAAATGTGGTGCATCAGGAGAAGGAGGTGAGGAATGCTATGGGTGAGGTCATGATGCGGAGAAGGACGGGTGTGCCACACGGTGCCGTGGGTACGAAATAGTATTAATCCGAGCCGATCGATATCTGTTACCAATCCACGGCTTTTCATTTCTGTTCTATGGATATAGCAAGAACCGCGCTTTTCGACTCTGTCTTCCATGTCCCGCTGCCTGGGAATTCTACTCAGAACGTCCAGCTAATAACATGGTTAAATAATGGCAGATTGAGAAGGTAGGACAGGAAATAGCTGTGCGCAGGAGCGAGCCCTGTCTCGATCAGGATGTATCGCAGGTCAATGAGCGGGTGATTAGTGCTATGGTTTTAGCCCTTTGTTGCTAAACTCGACTTTTGCCCCCGCTATGGAGCGAGCCCGACGATCCGCCAATTCCCCGCAGCCTCCCCACATCTTCTAGGACCATTTTAGCAACCTACCCGGCAACTCAATGGAACATCTCGCGGCCGTCGGAATAATCGCGTCCGCTTTAGCCTAGAAAGAGAGGCACGATGATGTCGATAGACTTTCTGTCATAGCTTCCGATGGCATATGAAGCTCAAGTAGCCTTGGGAAGATGGTCCGGCTACCTCCATAACCCACCGACGATCTAAATACTCCCATGATGACCTCACTCAGAGTCGCCGCCATTTCCCTTGTAGCCATCGCTGTCTACGCATACCCGACGACAGATCAATCCGGGGCTGCATGCCTAAGCGTACCAAAGACAGCAGAAGGTGCTTCGATACCACATAGCAACTCCTTTGCCTCATTCTCGTTCGAACCTGCCTTCTGGGTCGAGTTCTTTGGCAATGCTAGCACTCCAAACAACCTTACTTTCGGTGTCTTGAACAGAATCCATGAGCATGGCGGAAGTCCTGTCGTACGACCTGGCGGCATCACCATGGACAGCATGATATTCGACGCTGACGGTGGCGACGTGGTGCGTACCACTAGTCCGGAAGGCGGCGTATGGCGGACCACTGTTGGACCCAACTACTACAAGAGTTGGAGTAATTTCCCCAATGGGACCAGGTTCATCTCAACTCTCAACTTCGGCAATGAGAGTCTGGAAATTTCTACAGGCCTTGCAGTCGCATCGCTTACCTATCAATCCGACAAGGTCGCGTACCTTGAGCTTGGTAACGAGCCGACCAACTATGACGAGAGTCGGTGGAACGACTCAACTGCAGCCTATGTGCAGCAATGGAAACAGTACACAGCTAGCATCGATACCGCGCTGGATGCTTTGAACAGTTCAGATCTACCCCAAGAGCGCTGGTGGGCATCTTCCGCCACGACCGACGACTCAGGTCTTGAAGTTCGACCTGCCGCACTCATACCAGCGGGCATCGACTCAGAAGATCAGGTTGGCATATATTCGATACACTCGTATGCCTTCTCAACCTGCGATCCAGAACGCGCCGCCTTGGCCACCATCGAAAACATACTCAATCATACCGAGCTCACACGCTACTGCGACGAAGAAATTTACCCGTCTGCCCGCGCTGCTCTCGATGCCGGAAACAAGTGGAACATTGGCGAGTTCAACTCCGTCTCTTGCTCCGGAGCACCAAACGTTACCGATACATTTGCGCAAGCACTCTGGGTTATTGATAGCGAGCTGATCTACGCGACAAGGAATGCCACTTCCACGCATCTACACCAGGGTGCTACACTTGCTCTTCAGTCGGACGAACAACTCAACACGCCCGGTGCAAACGGTAGTCCAGGTTTCAGCACTTATTCAATGCTGTACCCTCGCGACACCGAGTTGAGAGGCCCGGCACGAACTCTGCCCTCTTTCCTCGCCCAGCTATTCATGGCTGAGGCCTTTGCTGTGCCTGACACTCGTCTCCGCGCTCTCGAGCCACCTGCTGGCGTTGATCCAGAGTCGTTCTCTGCATATGCGTTCTACGTCGACGATCACCTGTCGAAGCTAGCACTGGTCAATATGAAGCCTTTCTACGCCAATTCGACCGATGACTTCTCGGTACATGTTGATCTATCGAGCGCTGTGGGTTCCGATGGCGGATGCCTAGGTGTGAAGAGATTGACGGCACCATTCGTGAACACTGGTAATAGCTCGTTGGCATCTTGGGCTGGACAGTCATTTCCTCAGGGTGAGCCGGTGGGCAACGTGGTGGTTGAAGCGGTTGGGACAGATGCTGTAGTAAACGTGAGGGGCAGCGAAGCAGTACTTGTGTTCTTCGATAAAGACAGCATATATGGTCTATAGATGCTAGGATGTATAAGAAGCTCCTAGTATTAACGAATAATGGAGGAATTGCGATAGCAGTTGGCAATTACGTATAACGCATGAACCGTGCATTTGTCGTGCAGTCCCTTCCGCGAGATGGAAACGATTAGTCTAGGCTATAGAGTGGAGATGCTGGGATTGGCTGATCGTCACGGTGTTGCATCGTGGCTTAAGCCAAGCTGCGCTGGTGGAGAGGAGTCGCGATCCTTTGGCACCTGGGCCCCCGTCGCTCGCTAGCGTTTGTATGCTTCGGCCCACGTCAACGCAGCTTCCATCAAGCTCCTTTCCCCAACACCAGCTTTCATCTTAATTTATCGCCCCATGAAGCTCGCAATAGCATCCAATCACTGACATCCATCGATGATGTCGCTCGGGATCATTGGATCGGTCTTTGTGCGGGCTGACGGATTCCATTGCCTAGCCACGGATCGCATGGCAGCTATCGCATAAGAGACGAAACAGGGCAAGCATAGTTACGCCTGGCCACGCCACCAAAACTTCTTGCAGATATCAGAATTATACCGATAATATCGAAAGGAGCACGCGAAAGACAGCTGCACTACCTCCAGGCACAAGAGTCCTGATTCATCCATTGACTCCTACGCTAATGTAAAACTTGTGCCCCGTAAAATCAAAAAAAAGCGAATAGCCTCTGAAATTTCGAGGTCACATGGTCGCTAGATCTATGCGCAGTCCCGCCCCCCTGAGAGTCTCCACCACACTTCCTATCTTCAGCATGAACTGCGCAGCTTCGTTTGAGAAGCGCTCGTAGTCACCATCTCCGAGAGACCCTTGCGCTAAGTCGACTTCGATTACGACCTCAGTACGGGCGGTCTTGATGATAGCGAGGCCCTCAATGGTTTTGCAATACCGCCGCTCTTCAAAAAGCCGCTTCTCTGGCAACAGGAACGCAAAGTCAAGCGGCCGAATCTGTATGTGCAAGCGCCTGGCGTAATGCGCTGGAACCATTCCAAGCCCGAAACCATCCGTTTCAAGAAACGGTTTGAGCAGAAAGAGCTCGTGATGGGCAAACTTGAATGTGCGTGTCCAGTAGTAGCATTCGAGCAATTCTCTAGCAACCTCACTACCCAGGCCTCCTGCACTCATGTAAGCTACGGTAGGGTCTTCGATCCACTGGTAGGAATGTTGGCCGCACGCCTGTCGGATGAGGTGCGCAAAGCGTCGGCCGTTTCCGGTTGCTGTGCGCCGGACGATGACTTCGTTGTCATAAGATCCCTGGACGCAGAACGCATACACGCGGTTGCGGAGCTCACGTGGTAGACGTGTATAGATGTCTGAAGCTAACTCTTCGATTCGAGGTGTACGAGGTTTTTGGCTGTCGTTTCTGGTAAATTAGTCCTGACCAAGTCGTACTTGCGTTCGTCGCTCACTGCTTCTTAAGTTGCTCCACAGGGACTTCGCCATTCCATGCAAAGCTCTGCTGTCGCATCATCTCAAATCCGTATGAGACGTCGTCATATCTGGCGATATCCATCATGTTTCTCTGTGTGATCGACAGCGCTATCGGAAAGTATGTTATGATGGCATGCGATTTCCTAGCATATATACTCCAAGACAGCGGTGTCTCGTTCAAAACTCGAACCCACTTCGCAAATGCACACAGGTAACCACGTGAGTGCTAACTTGCAACGATGCTTTTCGCGAGTGCTTTCGCGGTACATCCTACACTAGTCTGGCCGCCACACGAAGTAATCCGGATTAGGAAAGCATTGCGCATGGCACGGATCTTGTGGGAAGCGAAAACAGCAGCAATCACTCCAAAGACGCAACGTCTGGCGGCATAAGCCCGAAAGCAACGCCGCAGTCGCCGATATGAAATGACCCGAGTTGAGGCCTAATTGACCGCCTTAAACACCGAGTTCGCCGGACGCATGTAGGTTTCTGCGACAACTTCGCAAAGGCTCCTGCTTTGTGCAAGACCCTCCAATATTAGTCGCACAGGACAAGTATCTGACATACAAGCTAGCCCTCTCGATTGGATTACACGCACATCTCTTTGGCCCCCCTTCGCCGCTTTCGCTGAGCTAAAGTGTTCATTGGTGTGAAGGTGATTATGGTCACGTGCTTACGCCCCACTCTTCAGGTACCCATGGACACCGGAAGTCATCGTGCGTTCCGCCCGTTGATGACCTGGGACCCAACACATTTTCCGGGAAAGAGCTCAATGTAAAAGATGCGAAACATCCGACGACTTTAGTACATCCACTACGGTTCGGACCGCGGATTGGCAGAACCCCCGCACGCGGCACAGCACGCTCAACAATAACGGGAAGCACGATGATGGCACACAATCACATTCATCGAGGACCCCATTTCCGTGGATAGTAGCTTCGGCGACGTTCTATGGCATCTGACACGCGTCTACTGTGCCACATCTAGGTAAGACGGCGCTTACATACGCCCTGATCGCAACGTGCTTACACCGTAAGCCGCACACGGTTTTACGCCAATCGATCGCGAAGATAAACACGACCCCTCTGGATCCATTTTTCATCGTCTCCGCCATCGATTGGTCAGGCGTAGATCTCCTCGCACTGCACGTCACGACTTTTCTCCACCAACACCCATCACAACATCAGAAGTGACCGCGATGAAGATCTGTCACAACAAACGGGGACCGTGCCACGTTCTTACCGGGATTCATCCACACCTTTATCTCGACATCGAACCGGGTATCGTGTCCTCCACACCCACACCTCCTCGGGAACGTCCTCTTCGCTTATAGCACGAATCCTTCTGCAACTCAAATTATGCTGCGGCCCCATCTTACTTCCTGGCCTCCACTACACATCTCTGGACGTTCAAGGAGATCATCTCCGCACTGAAAAAGTACTAGAGCACGCCCCGAACAGTGAACTCCGCCCTCTACCGCGTGTGACGGTAGTGACACGACTTCTTGGCGATGCTGCTGATAGTGGAGAGGCTCGTACATTGCAACGGGTACCAGATCGTACACGCTGACTACGCTTACCGCGCCTAGGAATGACGCATTTTCAGCTGCTGGAAGCAAGGTGGGCGAACACGGCTCGCACTAGCTTAACGTGTAGTCGAACCATCTCTGTCATCGCTTTGCCTCCTGGCACCGATCCAGAGTCAATCGTCACATCTGGGGTCTCGTCCTTCTCCATATCCCGTTTGCGTACTCGCCTCTTCCGGTGGTAGAATCCGCAATAGCCCGCGAGGCATCGGCCACTACGATAGGTCTTCACTTTGCATGCCCCGGTCAGGCAGTCTTGTGGCGCTCGCTTGGAAGGAGAGATTTCAGGCTAGTATTATGCGGACTCAACCGGTAGTCTATCTTCGACGGTCTTCGTTATCACAACAACCTATTGGTAGATGATCAAGGCGCCAACACGGCCGAACACGATTGCTGGGGGCCATGGACGTCGGCGAGATACACATATCGTCGACTCAAAGGTTCGCTAGCGACTGTGGCAAGCGCCAGCGCCTAGTGCACCTCTCTCTCCCGCGTTCGTTCACGTATGAGAAGCTCAGAAGATTCACCGGGGATCCTCAATGATCTCTGAGCCCCCATATGAACGCTTGAGAAATTATGTATAATTTCTTATTCTTATCCCCATGATTGGTCATAACTGCGTTACCAAGGGGGATTATGTCAACAAAGAAAATGTCCGAACGCAGCGGCAGGATCACAGCGTGATAATTGAACAAAGAAGGAGCAACATGATCTTCGACCATCTTAGCATTTACGTGTCGAAAGATCTTTCCTGGATGCCTAATGAGGCATTTCTTCGCGAAAGCACAGAATTTAGGAGCACGACTACTAAGGCTTTACCATTTTCGCCCCGTCAGCGGCGCGCTACTGACGGCAAACAAGCCGGTTTCGTGCTGCCACAAGGCTCGAGGTCTTGCGAATAGGCCGCAGTTCGTTGGCGAGTGGAACTTGTCGGTGGCATACCAAGTCTTCGCGGGTGTGCTGAGGCTGCAGCGGATCTAGCGAAAGCACACCCATCTCATGTCTTACTCGCCAGCGGTAGGCTATTTTCACATCGCTAAAGTCAAAAGTAGTGCTCACTGGCCGGTGAGGACCTTTTCAGCCCGTAGATTACAAGGTTGTTCAGCCAGGCCATGGTATACCAAGTCTTCGTATGGATGTGTTGAGAACTCCGGGCTACGGGCGAGTCAAGAGTGGCGTAGTCTGGGCTACACATCGCGAATGGGTGTGGGTGCGTAGAGCGCATCTGCTATGGGGTGACGGGAAGGCTGTAAGGGGGTAGAGAGTGATAAGCTTACGCCCTCCGTGTCGCGATCTGTTTTGATCCAAGGGGAAAATGTCTTCAGTGAACGGTATGTCACGCAGTAGCAAAACCAATGCTATATACATCATTGGCCTCGGTCATGAGTACCCGCCCCATTCGGTAAGACAGGAGCAATTTGAGGACCTCTTGCAGTGCTTGTGCCCCGACGAAATAACTTCACCAGCGTCAGTCATCCAGTGTCTTTCATGGAAACTATTGGTCCAATGCTAATAACCTCACCAGTATCCAGAAGCTCATACAGTTCAACAAGAAAACCAAGATCGTTTCCCGCCCAACTACCCTCGACTACGCAGGATGGACGAAAGAGAACGCTGCACCGCCGGATGTCGACTCCATATCCCGCATATTCCGGACGGAAGGTGTGCGGCTCACCGCCTCTGCATGCAAAGAGGCTATGCGAGAAGCTTGCCTTGAGCCCGGCGACATAACGCACACGGTAGCCGTGACTTGCACTGATCAGAGTAATCCTGGCTATGATCTCTTCGTATGCCAGGAGCTTGGACTTCGTCCGAGCGTACAACGAGTGCTACTCCATGGCGTGGGGTGTGCAGGTGGTCTATCCGCACTTCGCACAGCTGCTAGCATCGCCGCTGCGGCATCACAAAGAGGACGACCCGCCCGCGTATTGGTGATGGCGTGTGAGCTATGCACTCTCTCTATTCAGGCAGAGGTTCAAGCTGCTTGTATAGAGGACAAGCTGCGCGTAGCTCCAGCGCTATTTTCCGATGGCGCAGCGGCGCTAGCAGTATGCAACGGTCTTGCGCTGGAAGACAAGCAAAAGCCAGTGTTCGAGCTGAAAGAATGGGACAGTATAGTTGTGCCGGGTACTTCGAGCTATATCTCGTACGATATCGAGAAGAATGGTATGTTTCTGTAACGTCCAGTGTTGCGTTCCTGTTAGTTTGATGTTAATATGTGAGCAGGCATGATAGCTACTATCAGCAAACACGTTCCAGGCACAGCCATCAACGCCATCTTGCCCTTGTTCGATCAACTGCGTGCCACCTCCGATACTGCTCACGCCGCTGCATCGGCGACTCTCAGTCTTGCTTCTAACTTCGATTGGGCTATTCATCCAGGTGGTGCAAACATTCTACAGGGGGCTAAGCAAGCTCTGCAACTCAACGAAGATCATATTCGAGCCTCACTCGACGTGTATCATAACTTTGGGAACTCATCCAGCCCAACCGTGCTCATCGTGTTGGACAAACTTCGCCGGATGGGGGAAGGCAGAGAGAACGTTGTTGCGACCAGCTTTGGACCGGGGGTCTTAGTTGAAATGTGCTTGATGAGACGATGCCGCCAAAGCACTATAGCACCATCATCTCCATCTAGCGCACATACGAAGATGTATACTCTATGGCTGTCTCTACACTCACGGTTGTCAAAGAGGTGGACCCAGATACAGCCAAGGGCCGTGAAAGGTATCAAGAGAAGGACGAGCGGGTATGCATCAATTGTACAATAGTAGATATCTCCGAAATGAATGCATGCGTACATAGAGAACGGTCTCGTGAAAGCTGCGTCGCGGTGGGTGCTGTTCGAGTGCACAGGTAGCGATTGGCTCTCCGCGAAGTGGGTCCGATGACGTCAACGCGTCTGGATCTCGAAGGGACGCGACTTGCTATGACCGCGTTCCTTCTCACAATTGAGACACAACTCAACACGCATGGCCCGCACACGCTCGAATCAGCGGTATAGCAAGCAAGCTGAAGCAGTTCCACCTGTTTTGAGTGATGACGATGTCAGAGAAACCGATGATCAGCTGGCCACACCATCATCTGCATCTTTCCAAGACCGACTGAAGAAGTTCCAATACAGCGAAACGCGGACGGCGCAACGTACCGGACAACCATCCGGATCGCCGATAGAACCTAGAAAACGCAGCAGGACTACTGTGACGGCGGTGGCAAAGATCGCACCGGAACCTTCTCCACGACCGAAGAAGAAGAGGAAACCCAGCAAATATGCTGACCCATCCAAATACGCGCATCTAGCGCCACTGGTCGATATACTAGAGCCTAATCTGATCTGTGTCTTCGTTGGCACGAATCCAGGTGTTCAGACGGCCGCTGCAGGGCATGCTTATGCGCATCCCTCGAACCTTTTCTGGAAGCTGCTCCACTCCTCAGGACTTACCGACCGTCGACTGAAACCTGAGGAAGATCGGAGTCTCCCTGCTCTTTATTGTATGGGTAATACCAATATCGTCGAGAGACCCTCCAAAGACGCTGCCGAGCTCTCAAAAGAGGAGACGGCGGCCGGTACAGCACAACTGGATGCCAAGTTCCTCAAATACAAGCCAGAGGCTGTGTGCATAGTAGGCAAGGGTATCTGGGAAGCCATCTGGCGGTATCGCTACGGCAAGAACATGGGCAAAAAAGATTTTAAGTATGGGTGGCAGGATGAGGAGCACAACATGGGCAAAAGCGAGGATGGCCAGGAAGAGCAGGATGCCGATGGCAATGTGTGGAATGGGTCCAGGGTGTTTGTTACTACGAGTACGAGCGGGCTAGCGGCAAGTCTGAAGCCGGCCGAGAAAGAAGCTATCTGGAAACCCTTTGGCGAGTGGGTGCAGAAGCGAAGGGCCGAACGGGGCTTTGTGCCTCGGCCAGCGGAGGCATAGAAATTCGGTGACGACGTACTGTAACTTCAAGGGTCGTCAATCACGGCAGTCGTCGCTACTTTCGCAAAGGAGTCGACAGCGCAACGTATCCATTGTTCAAACGAGCGAAAGATCATCCATGTGCTCCCCGTTCGAGTTCCACACTACAATCTCTACGGATTGTTTTGCTGCTCTGTCTACCAAGCCACGCGTCATCTGGCAGTACGGAACGACGAGCTGTCACAGGGATCGACCCGTTTGTTTGGTACTGACAATCCTGGGATCCCATTGCTTATATCGAGATTGCGCCTCACCTGCGCCACAAGAAGTCGCCATGTTGGTTAGCCGACCGCCCTCAAAGTCCTTTTACCGCCAAGCCGGCTCCCAACCAGAGTGACAAACATCGATTTTCGGACCGCAGACTCTCCACTTGGTCGCCGAGGGCGTATATGCTGACTTGGCGCCGGACACATCCGCGCCGGCCAAGGTCTTCGGCAACAATATCACAGTAGCTTTCGGACCTCTTGGCAGTGCTTTCGTCTCCGTGTCGGGCTTCACCAGTAGATTTGTGGCAGGAATATGGTAGGCATGATATCGTCAGAGCACCAGCTTCGTCGCTGCTGTCATGCCAAGGAGACGAACGACTGAGCCACTTGACTGGCCCGTCTAATATTGCCTGTTGGAAAGTGGCGCCACAGCTAAGCTACATTGGTCACTAGCGTCCGGAACAGACGGCAAGCTCGCATATGCAACCCAACAGCACCTCACATGTGCCATTCACGAAAAGGTCATTTCAGCTCGCGCTTTTCCCGGATTAGTGGTAGGAAGTATCGAAAATCTATGCATACGAGGTTTGTTCACTATGTCTCGCATTCTGAACAGATAGGCTTGCAACACCGCACCACGTAGCAAAGCAGCGAAGATCGTACTGTTCGCACGCAGAACGAAACGCTTTCAAGTCATGCGCCTTACATACCAAGACTTTGCACACGCGTATGACAAGGGTCGTGCGTCTATCGTCACAGCAGTGGCTTGCCTGGTCCCACTCATGCCTCAGCAAGCCCGAGCAAATGCCATAGCTACGCGCCCTGACTGCCACACTTGTGGCGCCGAGCAAAGCTCACCCGCAGCAGTCCAAAAGTACGGAACGTATACCGGCATGGACGCGGTGAATTGCGATGAGCACGTTGGGTCGTGCATAGCCTCTCGCACCCTTTACCTCGCAGATCCGGTGTTGCCGTTTGCCGAAAGCAATAGCCAGGCGCGTCAAGAGGTGCAATCTTAAAAGACACGGGTTGGTCCCCCTAAAAGTTCCACTTTGCTGTGCCACACATATCATCTGCCACACTCCTCTGCCACAGTACACACTCACCACCAGCCTCTCTTCACTTGCCACACCCACGAGCTAGACGCTTCACCAGCCACGAGCCCGCATCTCTATTCCAACGTCAAGTCTACAACACTTAATAGCAAATATGAGCTACCCACCACCTCAACAACCCGGCTACTATGGCCCTCCGCAGCCAGGCTATGGCCAATACCCGCCGCCTCAGCAACAGGTATGTCTCATCTATTATCATAACATGCAATTGCAAGTTTGCGGTGATTTGGGGTGTGGCTGACGCAGTTTGTGAACTAGATGTACTACCAACAAGGACCACCGCCGCCACAAGAGGAGCCCAAGAAGGAGAGAGGATGCTTGACTGCTTGGTAAGTGCCTTCTTCCAACACTGGCTGGGTGTTGTTAGGTTAATGAAGAGGGATGGAGCTAATTCGACGACTAGCCTTGCGACCTTGTGCTGCTGCTGGCTCTGCGGTGAGACATGCGAGTGCTGCCTTGATTGCCTGGACTGCTGCGACTGCTGTTAGCCGCGCTCACTACAGCATGCGACACGGTGACGACCACGGTTTAGATGGGAAAGGGATGAATACACGCTCACTACACTCTCTCATTGTAAGGGCACGGATATCCACGGGGTTTCGATGGGGGCAAAACGGTGGAAAGGTACGAGATAATGGCCTTGGTCCGTCACTGTAGTGACGATGGAGTTAAGTGGTATTGCCTTAATTTGTACAAATCTGAAATCGTTTTCCTTGTATCCGAGCGAAAGAATCACAAGTTGGCTGATCCTTCCTTCTTTGCACCATGCTAACAATACTCGTGGTTCATAAGCCCTAGAAAATACCTGTCGTTACACTCGTCATCTCTCCATTTCCCACGCACCCGATCGATCGACCGAAAGTCCTACATTTAGTCGTCGTAGTTCTCTTCGAGTTCCTCCTGATACTCCTCCTGCGCCTCGATGAGCTCCTGACGCTTCTCCTCCATGGACTCACGGTCACTACTTGAGATGGAGTCACCGTCGGCGTCATGGGTGGGAACGGGAGGGGGCTCCTCAAAGGCCGGGTGGTTATCATAGTCATTAGGGTCAGCTGGGGGAGGAGCGCCATAGGGATCAGCCCCGTAACCAGGGTCAGCACCGTAGCCGCCTGCAGCAGCAGCGGGAGCCGCCGCTGGAGGCGCATATGACTGCTGCTTCTCGTCGTCGCTGCTGTCGTCGGCTGGGATGTGTTAATCGCACTGCCGCATGTTATATACACAAAAGCAACATACCAAGTTGATGACCAATGAAGGCACCGGCTGCGATACCTCCGACACCAGCGGCGGCCAGCATGGCACCAGAATGACCCTTCTTCTTCTCGGCCTCGTTCGTGGCAGCTCCAGACTGCGTGTAGTCATGTCCCTGGTGGCCGTGGGTGTTGCCGAATAGGCCGCGCTCATCATGACCGGCTGGCGGCATGTAGGGTGCGCCTGCTGCGGGTGGTGCATAGGGACCAGGTGGCAGGTGCGAAGGAGGGTCCCATTGAGTGCGACCAGTTGCTTGCTCGATGTAGAACCATCTCTGGCTGTTTTGGTCCCATTGCTGAGTCCAGCCCGGTGGCATCGGCGGGGGCGCTCCATACGGCGCTGGTGGACCTGTGGGTGTGGGAGCACCGCCGTATTGTTGCTGTGGTGGATAGCCCTGTTGTGGGTAGCCTTGACCTTGAGGGGGATATCCTTGGGGTGGATATCCTTGACCCTGAGGAGGACCCTGAGGCGGGTACCCATGACCCTGGGGTGGGTAGCCTTGGTCTTGGGGAGGGCCGCCTTGTCCACCTCCATAGTAGCTATCAGAAAGTGCGCGATCACCAGGACCAGCACCGCCGGGAGCAGCCTGAGAATCTATCCAAATAAGTATTTAGTCTCTTTGTTTGATGTGGGTTTATTCACCGGCTGGCTTCTTGTCGTCGTCATCCATGAGCTCCTTCATCTTTTTCTTGAGGAAATCCATGGTGGTTTGTTACCTGGCAACTGTGTATTTGTCTGGTGAGAATCTCTAAGATAACAGTATGTGGGGTAGTAGGAAGCCAGAGAGAAGCAAGTATGGAGCTGATAGTATGCGCGGGGTGCGACAGGACTTTAAAGCAAATCGATCTGTGCACAGTCCGTTGCCAGCGGGGCATCTCACAGCACCCCCGGAGCGCACTGCCCCAGTTGTCTTTGAGCAAATCGCTCATGCTGTACATGCTTGGCCAGATAGAGATGGCATGAGGGGAAGCAGCACGGCTTCGAGTGGAGGGGCATGTCGAAGCTGACCACTCTACTGACAGGCGGGCAGGAAAAGTGGGGTGATGAACCGGCCTGATACGTCTGGCGGCTAGCCGGAGCTCCATGGTTTGCAAGAGTTCTATTAGTGAAGCTTGGCGTGGATATATGAGGGCCGCTTCGGTGCGCGTTCAGTGTCGGGTCGTGGAGATGTGCTCATTGACTTCATGCGACGACCCTTCGAGGACAGTTATGATTCATCTCGTTGTTCCAGTTCTTTCTTTTCTGATCTGATCGCAGTACTCAGTTTCATTAGTGTAAAATTCCTGTTCCAGTACGGAAGCGAGGGACCGCTATTGATGGACGGTGGATGGCACAGCGTGGTGTGGCTGGGTTTGGCGACGCATGCGCCATTAATGCCCTGCCACGGTGGCTAAATTTTGAGGCAGCTGCAGCCGAGACAGCTTGTGCCCCCATTGTGCCACGATGTCTGCAAACGCGAAGTGTCGCATGCTGCATGATGTCACTCGGAGATGCGATGACCTCAGCCATGCTGCACAGCCGCGCATATCTACAGATTTGTCGTCGCAAACGCGGGCGGTGGCAGGCGATAACGGCGAGGCTTTTTGATGTCAACGAGATCCTTTGAATGAGTACGAGACGAGTCGAATGAGGAAAAAGGATGGACTGCATGCGCAACTGCTTTAGACTGTTTGCGCAGCTGATATGGCACAAACGTTGATGGGGCGTATGGGTGCGGTCATGGTGCCTGGATAGAATGACAGATGGTCACGTGATGATGGTGATGACTCGAAAACATGAGGTCGGCCCGGGCCCGAACGCGGAACGGTGCGCGCACGTGGGAATGGCACAACAAGCTCACCCATGGTTGGGAGGTGCCGAGGATCAACCGATAAGTTTTACTGTGCGGTTGTCTCGTCTCTCGCGGTAGACAATGAGGTGGGTAGCAGGTGGTGAAATGTAGGGAAGGCTTGGCGATTTTCGCGTACTGTGAGCTGGAGGGAGGTGCCATCGCAAGAAAGGGGCGGCCAATTTAGATCAGCACACGGCGGAAGAAAGTATCTATTAGTGCATGTCTGGAAGCGAGTTATAAGCTAGAAGAAACATAGTTCACGATTACAACATCTCGGGCTTCTCGAAGTTTGGGTTCGAAGTTTAGGTTCAAGGTTGCGACGATGCAGAGGGTCATGTGTTGAATGGATGCGGGTCTGAGGCTCGAGTCTAGACCCGTCAGATCCATGACGTCGGGACCAGCACAGTCGCGAAGGCAGCGGTGCACTGACGGGACACAGCATTCCAGCTGCTGGGGTTTCCGGTGACGGGCATGTCAGAATGCCATGCACGGCGTCATAGCTGTCCAGGGCGTGTTGAATGTGATGCTAGGTGTGAAAAGATGGTGAAAGCGATCTCGATGGCGATGGACTGACCAGGGTGTTGCAGGGAAGGCCAAGCACAAGCGCAAGCGAGATCTACAGCTCTGGACGCTCCCGAGGTCCTGTACGCTGGCTGCACCAGAGCGACGGCTGAAAACAAATGTGCAGAGCGTCTGTCTCCATCACGATGATGCCCTGAGGACACGACACCCACCGCACTCCCACCGTCATCGCTACCGTCGCCGCGCAGCTGCACACCGACCTGCCCAGCCTCGCCATCGCGAAAGCCGCCAGCTGCCTCCGCCGTTCCCTGGTGTCATCGACTCGGCCCCTACGCGGTGAGACTCATGCTAGATCTCGAGACGACGCTCCACCACACCGACCTTTGACGTTGCAGCGTGACGTGCGGCCGCCATCAACGGCCTTCGCCCTGCCTGTCGCCGCGCATCCCAGCATTTCTTCTATGAGGGAGCCGCGGTCCATCTTCACAGGTATTGACACAGCGACGCCTCACGACACCACGCCTGAGCAGCGCAGGCTGAAGTTTGCCCTGTATCACGAGCCTCCAATTACGTCACCCACCACCCCGGACCCCCCCAGCGCCCTCGACAAAACACCCAACTTGGCCATACTGCAGCCCCCATGGACACCCAGGTCGCCGCTTGACCGTCGCCATTGCACTCCGCCGCCGGCTCCTGCGCCGCTCCACGGCGCTCGCCAGGTCATTGGCATAAAGCGCCCGCCTCCTCCCTCCAGCGACGACGCCCTCGCGCCTACATCGCCGCGCCTACGAGCACCCGCCAGCGAGCCCCTGCACAAGCGCCGAAAAGCGCACCCACGCTCGCGACACTCGCTCGACCACTTCGGCTTCTCCAAGAGCGCCCACTTCCGTCTCGACGGCCAGCCGCCCTCGCCGCTGTTCTTCTCCTCGTCGCGCAATATCCGACCGCAGCTGCCCGCGCGCTTCTCCACCTCCGAGGCCTACAGGATGCTGAGCAAGACACGCGAGGACAGTGGCATCAAGACCGTCACACTCGCACGGGGCACTTTCAGCGGCCTCAGTCCACCAGGCCCCTCGGGCGCTGCCAGTGGGCGCACTTCAGAGCGCTCGAGCCTGCCCCCCGCAGCATCGCCTGATTCCCGCGACAAGCATGATCCGTTACGCGTACTGGGTTCCATCGGCATAGTCGAGCTGCTCGAGCAGGATGAGCGGCCCACCTTCATCGTCGATACGGGCGACTTTGCAAACTACATGCCCGAATCGTCCAGCTTGCAAATACTCTTCTCCAACAGTGCCCTTCGATTCAACTCCTCCATCTGGGAGCTGGTAGCCGGCAAGCCTGCGGGCTCTCCCTCCGACCATGACACGGCACACGCAACACAACAATTCCGAGGCTGGCTGTTGAGCACTGCAGTCCAGGGAGATGGTTTCGGAGCAAACCCTTCTCCGGTAGAACACGGTGGCATTGTATGGACATGTTACACCTTGCGGAAACGGCTGCGCGTCGTTTCTGGTACCGTGTCCGCCCCTGCCATGGTTTTGCCCGCTGTAGACGGTCCCAACGATTTCGCTATACCTTCAACTTCGTCCGCAGGCCTGGAGTTGGCAGCCAACGGGGATGCTTCCGCATCCTCAACGCATCAAGACGAACCGCAAGATTACTTCGGGAGCACCATCCCTACGATCCCCCAGGGTAACCCCCAGGGTGAACCGACGCCTCCCATCTCCGCGCCCCAGCCCGAACCAAATTACAAGAAGTTCGCCGACAGAGGCAATAGCATGATTCCTAGGCTTACTCAGATCGACCTATCCTCCGCGGAAGATTCCTCTTCCTTTGGGAACGAGTGCGTATTGCGAGCTCACACTGCAGGCGACGTTGACCCGTTTCATAGAGAAACTAACACCCATCGAAATGAGCACCATGACATGGGTTTCTTCGACTGGACCAGATTAGCGATATCGCCCTCTCTTCCTAGACACATACAATTTGCCCGCTCAATCGATTGGGCATCTACACCCCTGGGTCCTATCGAATACTGGTCCAACGACCTTCGCGCAATGTGTAATCTCATCATGTGAGTTGACTATTCGGGCGCCGAATAATTGAACTTCGATTCTAATGGCGATCAGGGCGAGCCCCCATCCTGCAGCTATGTACTGGGGAGAAGAGCTTGTGGCTATCTACAATGAGGCCTATATTGGTAAGTACGCGCGTACTGACATTCAGACATCAATTAACACCTCGATCAGGGCTTGCAGGGCAGAAGCATCCTGCGCTCATGG
Source organism: Alternaria ventricosa (assembly GCF_023758065.1). Taxonomy (NCBI): domain Eukaryota; kingdom Fungi; phylum Ascomycota; class Dothideomycetes; order Pleosporales; family Pleosporaceae; genus Alternaria; species Alternaria ventricosa. The sequence goes on from NW_026055686.1 coordinate 461,354, forward strand.
GCCAGAGTTACAAAGTAGCCTGGGCAGAAATCTGGGATGAGGTCAAGGGAGTATTCGCAAACGCCCGTCTCACAGGGCAAGCGACCATGAAGGACGACGACTGCTTGTTTATGAAACGCAGCGGCTTCCTCGAGGAAACGTACTTCTCGTGGTCCATCATCCCAATGGTCGGCGAAGACGGCACGGTCATGGGTCTTTACAACCCAGCTTTCGAAAAGACACGGCGGAAGATTGCGGAAAGGCGAATGCTCACTCTCCGCGAAGTCGGCGAACGGACTGCCACCGCTCGGGAAGTGAAGGGTTTCTGGGATCAAGTGCTAATAGCACTCACCGAGAACGAGTTCGATACCCCGGTAGTAATGCTCTACAGCGTAAACGATGAGAATGATAGTGACTCGTCTTCCTTGCAATCCAGCAGCTTGCTTGGCTCGAAACAGTGTTTCCTCGAGGGCTCGCTTGGTGTGCCAGCCGGCCATCAGGCTGCCCCTGACCACATTGATTTGAAAGAAGGGCAAGAAGGATTCGGTCCGGTTTTCCGCGAAGTAATGAAGACCGACAAGCCCGTGGTCGTTAGCATCGGATCAACCGACCTGCCACATGCCATGATGGACGGGCTCGAATGGCGAGGTTTTGGAGACCCCTGCCGCGACGTGGTCATCTGCCCGATCCATCCCACGACTGGTGAAAACATACTTGGCTTCTTGGTCATGGGCATAAATCCGCGAAGGCCTTACGACGATGATTACAACCTCTTTATCCAGCTACTAAGTCGCCAACTTGCGACTTCTCTGGCTTCCGTCGTTTTGTTCGAGGAAGAAATTCGACGGGGGCAGAGGGCAGCCCGGCTCGCAGCGGAAGACCGTTACAACCTCTCTACACAGCTTGCTGCACGTACACAAGAAGCCAGGGAAAGCGAGACGAGATTTACGCGGATGGCTGAGTTGTCTCCTGCAGGTCTCTTCATTGCTGACCACGTTGGGCGCATCACCTACTGCAACGACACGTGGTATGAGATTGCACGAGTGCCAAGAGAGCCGGAGATGACCGACAGATGGATTGACTATGTCAAAGACGAGGACCAAGACCTCATTCTCGCGCACTGGAAGGAACTAGTAAACAACACCACTCCTATCAACATAGAGTTCCGATTCAAAGCGCCTTGGGAGGACCGCAACCGGAACAAGAGCGAAACGTGGGTCCTGTTCCAGGCGTACCCCGAGAAAGATGAGGATGGGCAGCTGAAGAGTGTTTTCGGAAGCATCACGAACATTTCTCCACAGAAGTGGGCCGAGGGTTTCCAAAAGAGGAAAATGGAGGAAGCCGTTGAGCTCAAACGACAGCAAGAGAACTTTATCGACATTACATCGCACGAGATGAGAAGTATGATACGGCCGTGTACGAAAACTCTTTTTGTACTGACTACGATTTAGATCCCCTGTCTGCTATCCTGCAATGTGCCGACGAGATCAGCACCATCTTGGGCGATTTCAGAGCGTCAGGCTCCAACGTCATTGACGAGACTGTTGTTGCTGATTCCATAGACGCGGCGCAGACGATTGCTTTGTGCGCACAGCATCAGAAGCGCATCGTCGACGATGTTTTAACGTTGTCAAAGCTCGATAGCGCAATGCTGATGGTACGAACACGATTTGCATATTCACGACATCTTTTCTAACGAGTGCGTCAGGTAACACCGGTCGATGCTCAACCACTACAGGTCGTACAGCGCGCCCTGAAAATGTTCGAAGGAGAAGTTCAAACTGCTGGAATTCAGATGGAGTTTGTCCTTACCGACTCGTTCACCAAATTAGGTGTCGATTGGGTGAAGATTGACCCGTCTCGGGTGCTTCAAGTTCTCATCAATCTCACCACCAACGCGATCAAGTTCACTACCACCGAGGAAACCCGGACCATCAAAGTCGTATTATCAGCATCGAGAGAGCGACCGTCAGCAAGCGATCACCCCACCGTTAGCTACTTCCCCATGCGAGCCAAGAGGACCGACCAAACTTGCGGTCCGGACTGGGGCGATGGTGAAGAGATCTATCTGGAGTTTGCAGTGCGAGACACAGGCCGAGGTCTTACGCCGGAAGAAAAGAAGCTTCTCTTCCAACGATTTTCCCAAGCAAGCCCTCGAACGCATGTCCAATACGGCGGCTCAGGTCTTGGTCTGTTCATCTCACGCGAATTGACTGAACTCCAGGGTGGGGAGATTGGCGTCTCTTCTGAAGCAGGCAAAGGCAGTACCTTCGCTTTCTATGTCAAGTGTCGAAGAAGCAGTGAGCCACAAGAAGCTCTCGAAGTTCTTCCAACGCCATCCATGTCCAGGAAGGTTTCAAATGCGAAGGATAAGGGCAAGAGGGAATTGCCTGCGCCGTCCAAGATTGCCACTAAGATAAAAGACTTTGCGAACATACCTGCCAAAGATGGCGTTGCGTCAAAGCCGAAGCCAAAGAAGAGGGAACTCAAAGTGTTGATCGTAGAGGATAACCTTGGTATGTCATTGACGGTTCCCCTGCCGATTTACTTCTACTAACACGATACAGTGAACCAAAAAGTACTTCAGCGGCAGCTCCACAATCACGGTATCCAAACGACCGTCGCGAACCACGGCGGCGAAGCACTCGAAGCGCTCAAAGCGTCCACCTTTTGGGCCTCGCCCCAGCAGTCCCCGCTAGAAGACATATCGGTGGTGCTAATGGACAAAGAAATGCCCGTCATGGACGGTCTACAATGCACCTCTCAAATCCGCTCGCTCGAACAACAAGGCAAGCTCAAGAGACACGTCCCCATCATCGCCGTCACGGCGAACGCACGCAGCGAACAAATCGCAACATTACTCGCAGCCGGCATGGACGACGTCGTCAGCAAACCCTTTAGGATAGGCGAGCTGATCCCCAAAATCGAAGAGCTGGCAAGCAAATTCGGAAACAAGAAGATACCAGACGAAGCTACGCTCGCTGTGCCCGTTGGGCCGAGTGTGAAACCATATGGTGTATGAAAGAGATGGCGTTACGATTTCAGCAGTTTGGACTCATGGACTGCGCGGTCGTTCTCCGACGCTACGGTTATGGCGGTGGGCATGCATACCATGATGGCGTTAGGGAGTTGGAACTTGCATGGAAGCGGTATTACTAGCATGTACTTTGGCATCGGCGTGTCTGTTGTTTTTGTTTACTTTTACCGTTTTTGGGTCCATTGGTAAATATGCATATGGAATATACCCCAGGGGAGGTTAGGCGTTTTGGTCAATGGATGGTATATAGGCATATGCACTAGGATAGTTTGTGCAATGGATAACGAAGACCATATGTTGGCGACTGAGTGAGGGACATGATCCTGGGAATGTGAGTGCTGGTTCTATTGCCTTGACGCCATCCGTCCGCGCGGATGTGTGAGGTGGACAGCGAGGTCATGGCAGGGTAGGTAAGGCGTGAATGGGTTCATCTCTGGTGGTGAGGCTGTTTACTGGGTGAGGCGTTACATCACAAGTCGGTGCAGCTTCATGCCCCTTCCATGTCGATAGACTGCGCTGTCTTACCACACGCTGTTTGCTCTCACCTCACCTGATCTCGGAAGGAGCGCCCGTGCCCCACTAGTCACACCTTCTCCGACTGCGCGATCCAACGCTGTGATCTTCCACACCTCGCGACAGGCGGCCAAGGGACGTTCCTTACTCACACAGAAGAAGTCCAACAGCGATTACACAAAGCCATGCCGAAAGCGAGCATCAGAAAGCGGCGTCAGCCCGACCGCAAAGCCAAGAAGAAGGCTGCGAGGGAGCAGATGGGCCAGAGGAAACTGAAGAATGGAATGCATGATGCTGCCCCGAATAGCTACTACCTCGCCAAGTAAGTGAGGTTCTGTGGGTTATGAATCTGACTAACAATGCTTCAAGAGCCCAGCGGAACGCAAACAAGTCAGCACTCTTGCGCCTGCCTCCGGAAATTCGACGTAGGATATGGTCATTGGTCTTGCAAGTGTCTCGTAACTTTTCCGATACTGTTGAAATCGCCACGAGATACTATCCGATTGGACCCGTTACCCACCCTAGAATGACCGTACTTCGAACTTGCAGGCAAATCCATGCTGAGACCTGTCTGCTCCCCTATGCTGTCACTACCTTCTGCTTCTATGAACCTGAGGCTTTCGAAGAATGGGTAAAGAATCGACTGCCTGAGCAGAAAGCTGCTGTAGAGCGGATTGCAATCTTTTGTTCCGATTGCACAACGATACCTCTACGCTGGCTGCCAAGCTTGAAGTCTGTGGATGTATATTGCATCTGCGACGGGAACTGCCCTGACTGGTTGGAGAGGGGCGAGGCTATCCTGGACGCTTTGGAAGCTAGCTGGGGAAATGATGATCTCGAGGTCAGGTTCCTTTCCGGCTCTGGTAACGGTTCTAATTGAAAATGAGACGATGTATCCTGTAAGTCCTACTGCAATGATCCGCTATCTCATCGACTAACATGTTGCAGTCCAGAGCTGTGGTAATGCAACGGAACAGCGGGTCTGCTTTCTACCTCGAAGAGCAAATGCACCCACATGAAATGAGGCGAACGGTCTCGAAGAAGCGCCACTGAACTCTGGGGAAACTAAAAGTTCACATTAAAGTCATATCGTGTTCATGATTTTCTGCGGTTCATTGTTTCCGCGTTCGATAACATGCTTTTGGCAGTCCCATTCCATTGGTCACACAACGAGGTTTTCACATCTATGACATTCCTTATTCGATATGATTTTACACTGCGTGGGTTTGGTATGGGTTTCAAAAGTTGGGCGGAGCCCGTTAGCGCTAGGCATTTGCTGAACCGTGGGATGGAGGTAAGGGGACCAAAGTATGGCTTGCTGAGCACCCAAAGTCTCTTCACTCCATATCTGCACTTTCTTTTATTAGGTTCCTATAAGTCAGCTTCCTCGGCGACATATCGACTTTACAGAAGTTTCGTGGGTACAACTCATAGGCTTCTACCGGTCGGTACCAGTGATTGAGCCGGTCAGAACTATACGAAGCGTAAATACTAAAAAAGCCAAGCCCATATTCGAAAACCGGGCTGCCGACATGATGATTCGGAATGAGAGACGCGGCGATTTGCCACCGGTTCGTCGCCTTCAGGACGATATGGTAGATGTGACGCCATTCGGCACATACGCGGCGATGTAAGTAGAGCCGATATGGTCCTAAGCACAATAAAGCCCTCTCAGTATACCTGCTAAACAATTCAGCACCGAGGAAAACATGCGGGACTCACCTTTGCTCCTCCTACCTCGAGAGTTGCGCGATTACATCTGGGAATATGTCCTCGGTAGCTACCTCATCTTCAACACTCAACCCGAAAGGCCGCTCGCTATGTCCCATGACTCAGACCAGTACATCAAACACCCTCTAGCTATCCTGTGCGTCTGTCGTTCGACATACGCGGAAGCGCGCTTCATTCCCTTCGCCATCAACAACTTCTGGTACAGGCCTACATACCCGCCGATGCCAAGCGATGTAAACGAGTGGTGGCGGAAGTTGATGCCTGCACAGTTCAACGCCATTCGTACCGTTTCAATGCATCTCGGAAAAGATATTGCCGATACTGATATTCTGAAAGTGGAGGCTTTGGCGCCTTTGGTGGGCTTGAGGAGGATTGTATTCAATGTTTATGCGGGCTACACGGGGAGTTGGAGAGACATCACTGATGAGAGATTCCAGTTGATGAAAGATAAGCTGGTTAAGAGGCTTGAGGAGGTGCTGTGTGCAGAGAGAGTGGCGATCATCTTCCAGACATGATAAGGTAGGTGGATGTATTCGCCGCGGTGGAGCACATTCACCAGAGATAATGAGGCTAACACGAAATTTAGGCAATAAACAATCTCTTTTGTTCTTTCTTGTTGCCTCATAGATGAATATTGTTTAAACACACCCTTCGTATCCCCGGTGCTCTCCCCGCAGAGATCCCCTCTTTCAGGGTCTTTTTCGACGGGTTCAACAGTTTCTCCATCCCCGCACTTACCAAGATCGCTAGACTCTGACAGCTACGAAATGGGACGCGCCAGTGCGGCTTTCAATGCATCCGGGGCCAAAGGGTCTGCTGTTCTCGTATCCATGCGGTCTGGTCAGCTAGCAGTGATGTTGCGGTCTACTTGCTACGACGCCGATAGCCGAGCGCACAGTCTAGTATACGATAGTCAAGACCGTTCGAGCAATCTTTGGCGAGCATGCGGGCTTCTGCGACGCAGTTGCATTGTGTCGGTTGCATGTGATGTCAAATGCACAGTTCGGTGCCTCTTCCGTTCAACTTACACCTGCCTCTTTGGCACTTGGAATGATGCACGTTGAAGTACCCAGGTAGGTGGGTACGATCGGATGACCCCGTACCTGTTCTATGGCACAACTCTTGAAAATCATCACCACAACCGGCCAAGCTTTGTGTAGTAGAAGGTGCGGGCCGCATATGGCAGCGGCTACGGAAGGCAGTCCGGATCGCTGCCCACCAATAGGATGATCAAGCGTACTTTAGCTTGGTGCGGCTGAGCTCAATATCTCGCTGTACGAGAATGATTACTTTGATCTTGATCTACACCTTCTGTGGCGGGCTAGGTTTGTAGATGTCTGCATGTGGGCTATGAGGAACGGCGCAGTGATGTTTCGTGCGTTCGCCTAATCGAGCAAGATTACGACGGGTAGGTTTCGCAATGCATACCTTTTGGGACCTCTAGGCGTGACATGCAGTCGATCTCTCATTCTGGTAAGTTCATGGTGTATGGGATGGTGTATCTGGGTGAGCAGTCGTGAATGCGGTCGCAGTATAAGTATCCTTCTGTCCACTCCAATTTCTCATTGTCGCAACAAGCAACTCTCATCCAAGAACTTTCACTTATTCCCTTCGATCTCCAAATCACCACAAACATGCGCTTCAACTCCATCATCGCCGCCGGTGTCATGCTCTCGGGAGCTGTCGTCTCCGCCGCCGAGTGCAGCTGCTACGGTCTCTGCACCCCCGGTCAAGCCGGATCTCGCAACTCGCTCTACGCTGCTCGTCAACACGTCTGCGGCGACGGACTATACAAAAACGATGGCGGATATAAGGTTCCGGGTGGAGGTTATCTCTCTTGGCCTGGAGGCTTTGACCAACAGAGATGCTGGGACGCATTTGAGAATATTCTTAACCAGTGCCGCCCCGAGGGTGCAGGCCTTGGTAACCATTGTGGGTCCTACAACTGGTACGGAAAACTCTACAAGGTGGCAGGATGTAAGTCATATCTCCCTTTCTAATTCGTTTTATATCGTAAAGTCCATTGCTAATGTATGTCTTGCGACACAGGCGCTTAGTACGACCAAGAAGCGACAGGATACACCTTGCTGCAATACACATCCACTAAAGTCGGGGTGAACTGATAAATACATTATTGAGAGGAACCAGAAATGTATATGGTTGTTGTGTCACGTAGAGGAAATTCTTCTCAGAAACCATTCAGCTGAAATGAAACCTCGCTATTGAACAACTTGCACTGCTCATATAGTCAATGTGAGTGTGGTTTTAACGTTCATTGTTTCCAATTATATGGAAGCTATTATCTAGTCTTCAGAGTGCAAAAGAAATGTGCCGTTGTGTGTAACCAAGGAAGGTTGGCAACATGTTCTCATGACTTGCTCGGCCACATGCCAAAACCGAAGAAGTCAAGATGCTCCGCAAGTCATCATCATCCGCCAGTTTTTTTCTCTCAGTATAATACAAGTGGCCAAGAGACGAAGTCTGCCTCCCGGTAGCGGTGCTCATAGACTATCTTCACACCTGTAGATACCACTTCCTCAATGTAGCCCTTCAAAACCGTCTTCACGTCTTCGAACCAACGCTCAGCATTTGGGTGCTCCATGTTCAAGTAGAAAGTGACCTCTTTTAGACTAGAGAAGGCTTTCAAGCCCTCTAGCCTTCTTACATCGAAGTCCCCAATCACTGGTAGCTCTTTCCTGGTTCGGATCGTGATAGGGAAGGAGATATAGCGGATGCACTCCCACTGCGGGCGCAGAAAGAGGGGCTTGCATGCGTTTAGCGAAGAGATGGTATAGTACCAGTACTCATTGGTAGAGAAGGGAAGCAGCGCTGTCTCGTTGTAGACTTGACGGCAGGTATGCTGGAAAAGAAACGGTGGATACACAGAAGATGCTCCTTCGTGAGTGCCGTTTTTGATAGTAATCGTGGCCCTATCACAGGGTCCAGCTCTCATGAAGACGTGTAGACCATTGTTGACGTAGACAAAGATCTTATTGCGCACTTCGGCCGGGAGACGGAGTAGAGGCGAGCTAACGCTGTTCTGTTGTGTACTTGAAGACGTCAGCAAGTATAAATACATCGTACAGTCACAAACTTACATGGCCATGACATCGGTCGTAGGTGGTGTGGCATCCAGCATACCATCACCGTTGTCGTTGAGACGGAGCTTGCCTTGGGAGATCGCCTCGGCTTGATTGTCGATTGCCCTTCGGTGGCCGTACTGCATAGCTGTAGAAGTCGAGCTGATGTGTTGTTGTAGAGTAATTTGCGAGCAACGAGTGGAGTAATCGCGGCGGTGGATGATTCGCTAGTGTTGTACCCAGTTGAGAATGAGCACGACTGGCTTGGTTTCAATTCCTGGAATCTCTAAAAGAATAACCATATACTGCTGCATACTGTGAAACAACATGTTTAGAAAATGCAGCTGCATTGCGATTATGTACAGTGTTACTTAATTGCGTTGTGCTCGCGTTTTCGCACCAGCACTTTCAACAAAGCAGCCTTGAAATCATGAGCACGACGACTCGTCGGAATGAAAGCGTTTGAACCGGCACTCGGAGTACAAGTGAACCCGATAACAGTCCGCGTGAATGAGTAGGTGAGTGATCGAGTCTGCATGCGGTTAGCATGATGGACCCTGGGCATATTTGTTTACAATGCTCATCGGTCTTGTACCCTCAATCTTTCCTCTCATTTCCTATCGATCGACCGACGCGTTCCGACAAAGATGGCGAGGCCAAAACCAAGGATGTTCGACAACATGACTCAGGCCCCGAAGCCGACGAGAAAGATTTGGCCGGACAGGGCGATTTCAACGTTCGAAGCAAACGAGATGTGAGTACCCGTTGCACCTCGTGCAAGGAAATCACTCAACACTCTGGAGTCTACATTAACACTAGATCTTCCGATTTGCTGGTTCCGTCATGATGTAGCCTACAGAGGTAACGAAATCAGATCTAAGCGCAACTCTATCGAGTCTCCTCTCCTGCGACTTCCAGCTGAGCTACGGAATCAGATATATGAGTATGAAGATCCCGGCGCATGCTTCCACAGAGTTGTACTGACATATTTCACCCTTGACAGATACTCTGTGGGCGGTCAGACTTACGATATCTCGTCTCGCGGTTATGCGGTCGGCAGCGTCCCCTATCTACATCTCGTCTGTCGTCAGATCTACAACGAGACCTCCACGCTACCGTTTTCTCTCAACGTCTTCTCTTCCAGGACTCCGTTTAGCCTATCACATTTCATACTTCCGCTGTCGTCTTCTCAGCGCAATGCTATCAGGACGATTCAGTTCGTTCTAACAGGCAAAACCGGGGCTTCGTACGAGCTCTGGACGAATGACCCCGCAAGTGCAGGCCATGCGAGCATACTGGAAGGACTACAAACAGTGCTCATCGTATGGATTTGCCGAAAACGATCCCTCGGTGCAGAAGAAGAGGAAATTCGAGAACTACAGAGGGTAGTGGGATTCTGGAGAGCAGATATTACTGTGCGCAAAAGCGAGTAGTATCACTGTTAGTGTCAGGAGTTGGAGAACCTTTGCGGTCCTCTCCGAATGTCAAATGTTGAGCTTGGCAAACGGTGGCTGAAGTGCATGTCGCATACATGCTGTCAAATTCCGACGACTGAACAATTCCTAAGGTCATGTATACTTCTACCTTCAGATCCCTTTTTGGTGGACTGCAACACGCATCGTTTCCAGTCCCGATGACGGTCGCGCAAGCACACACTCACGATGTGACATGAATTGGGAGCTGACTCAAAATGACGACGAAGAGTCAGCGCATCGAAACCGCCTTGCCTGGTCGAGATACCTCGGTCAGTCCGTATTCACATGCGCGTATATATGAAACGTGGAACACTGGTCACATGTGCTAGTAAGGTATATAGCATGAATATTAAATCTTTGTAAAGTCGTAACCAACCAATAAAGAAGAAACGTGTAGAACCCCTCTCAGCTCCGCCGCGCCCGCCACCACTTGACGAAGTCGCGTCGTAATGTGGTCTTGAGATGCTCATTGAAGCCATACGTGATGGCGTTCGCGAACCCAATGTACTGCGTTGAGCATTGCAGAATACTCAACGCATAGCTGGGATGGCCCGCAGCTTCCACCAAGCGGTTGAGAATACCAGGTAACCAGAGTATGATGTACAAGATGGGGTACGCGTTGAGAAGCAACATCCTCTTGATTTCTCGCTCGACCTTCTTTGTGCTGGTGCCGGTCTGCTGATTACTTCCCGATTCGTGGGGTGCGCCCGACTCGTAAGCCCCGGATATTGGCGCGGGATGGTTGCTGATCATGCCGATGCTGCGCTTCTTATCTGAAGGCGCAGTTGTTTCTGACGGGAAGGCTGGTAACCATTAGTATTGTCACGTTGTAGTTAAGCGAGATGCTCGTGCGCATCTACATAGGGAAGGACATACCTGATGCGGTTTGGAAGTAGGGACTCTTGGGTGACATGGGTGGGGATAGTGTGGTGGCGCTTTTGCGGCTGTTTGTCTCCAGGTCGCTGGCTGTGAAGATGATGTCTTCTTTTGCGAGGTTGGGGTCGCTCATGCCATCGGAGTGTTTTACCTCGTAGGCGTACTCCACGTTGATCTCGTGTAGCTCCGTCTGCGATTCGCTCCTCAGCTCGTGGGCGTCGTCTCGGCGGAATTCGCGGCGCTTGGCGGCGCTGGCCTGGTTGTAGGACCCTCCTTGGCTCATGGAGTGCAGTTGCGAAAAGTGCCGACGCATGTAGATCCAGATGTAGATGTAGATTCCAATCGTTCCGAAGATGATGCTAAACCTCCAGCCATGGCCCAGGGCATAGCGAAGGTCAGTTCGCGTCCCCGATATCCAGCACCAGTTTCCGCTGACAGGGCTCAACTCGTTCAATCCTGCGGCTGTACTCGCTGTTCATTCCGGTCAGCCTTGCGTTGATGGATGTGCATCTAAGAGCTTACCTGTGATGGTGGGAATGACCCAAACGGAGCCGCAAATGAGCATCTTGCTCATAAGGGAGGCATTGGGCATGTACGTTTTGCGGGTAATCGTAGTGAGCGTTATGATAGCAATGGCCAGGATAGAGAAGTCAGCGGCTTGAACAGACCACTGACCTACCCAGCCATTGAGGTTACACGCCGCACCCGGTGCAATGGAACCTTCGTTCGCAATTGCATAGATCCCAGATATTGAATTGTTCAGCGAATTGATAAATTCTGGTATGCGTGGTCAGTCTAGAGATCTGATCTGGTCGTCAAGAGCTCTTACCAGCCAAAGCAAGGTTCAATACCAGTGCGTGACGGAAAGACCGTTGCGAGTCTGCGTACACAACGTACGATATGAGAACGCACGCTGTGGCAACAAAAGACAGTAGACTGCCGACAAGCGTCGGGATAGCAATGGTGAGATTGAAAGGCATGCTGAGCGGTTGCTGGGATGCAAGGCTGACCGACGGGACGGCGCGATTATATGTCTGGGTTTCACGATGAGACCGGCGAACGTACTTGGCTTGAGGTAACTATAGCACATGAAGCTATAGTACATAGGAGACGCACCACGCGCCAGGAACGCTCCAAATCCTAGGCCGATTCCTGCAGCCCAAGCATTGCTGCTAATCGACACACGGGCGCGTGACTACGGTTGATTTCTTTAGCCAGGCATTCAAAGGGCTGCTCTGAGCTAAAGGTTGGTGCCTGTAGCAGCTGTGGTGCAAAGTTTATGGCTGGTTAATGGTCTGAGTCCCGCCTCCCGCGAGTTTGGCCTGCGACTCCAGGACGAGTCGATTGCAGGCGTTTCAAGCTCCGAACGCCTCTAGAATAACCAAGTGCCTGGCTACGCAAGCGTCTGCAGGTGGTGTACCAAGCTTCCAGAAGCCATGACCGATCGTGTGCATAGGTGCCATGCATCGCGGCCTTGCGTGGCCGTTAGCATTTCCGGAATGCTGACCTCTGAATGGTGAATTACGATGGCAAAAGACTGTAAGCCTTGCGCTCGGCTTGCGACTGGACGATCGCAAGGTTAGGACCGATAGTGCGCGGTCGATGACAGCATGAGCTGGGGTTTAGGTTTGCGCAAGCTCGCTATTCTTGCCGAGGTGAGGGCTGACCAGTCACCATTGGCTTGGTACCGTACCCATAACGTCAACTGCCTTTGTGCCATCCTCTCATCTGGGAAGGAGCAATAAACACCACGCCACACCCGCATCCAGGAGACGTACTGCAGTGCAGAGATGGACCAGGTCCTCTAGACTTGCGCGCCGTATACGTAGCGCGAAATTCACCCTTAATACGCTGTCAACTTTTGCAAATGCGCTACATTCTCCCCAGGCGGTGCTGGTGGCCGCGCAAATCGCATGCCAGTGTTTCTCGTCGCCATAGATGAACCTGTGGACCGTCCCGCGTGCTAAATGTAGTGCCGGACATTTGTCTTCTTTTTTGGACTGACCCTACTTACGCGATGTTACAGAGTTGAGGTTCATGTAGATCCTGCTTTCGTTCTCTCGTTCAGCGTTCGCTGCGAGGTCCGCGCTCTTCTGGTGGAGGGAACTCCGATGACGATGCCCGGGCATCTGGGGGATCTTCCCGCAGCCGTCGGAGTCCAGGATCGCAGAAACTGTCCTAGGTTCAGCGGCGTCGTTGGAATTACTGAATTCGCAATATCGATGCACCAACAGCTCGCTTCGCACCCGCCAACCCGGACGGTGTCGAGTTGTGGGGACGATGAGGTACTGTAGACGAACGGTTCAGCCTCGCCGAGGGTGCAACGCAGCTTGGCAGTACAGAGATTCGGGACTCTACATAGTCGCTATTTCCGTGGACCTCGATGCACTTGCGCAAGGAACGTTCCTTGTTATTGCGATGAACAGGATTGCAAGGTGTACGAAACTCTACCTCGAGAGTTGCCGTCGTGCATATTGGGAGACATGAAGGATGGCGGCCCAAGCACGTTAGATGGCAGCTGTCCTGTAATTTTGACACTCTAATGCAGACAAATCAAGCTTCATACCTCGTTGTTGGCGTCGCGATCTGCGTCAAGATCTGCAAGGCCTCCAGGCTGCAAGGCGTGCCACAACGTTCTTCCAATTCTCCTAAACTTGACTCTTGTTGTTGAAGCGCTGACAAGTAGTCAAGGCGCATCGAAGCTCGAGACAGCACCAGGCACCCGCAAAAAGGAGTGCACTCAGGGAACGGAACGATTTAAGGTTTGCCGCATTTACCCAGGTTTGCCCAGTCGGAATCCCACGCCATCCCCCAGCTCGGCCGGGTGCATGGCCAATGCTGCAACCCCGAGGAGAAGTAGGGAGCTTGAGCGCTGGCTCAGGGTCTGCTAGCTACAAGTCCAGAACCACTCCGGACGAAAACAATGCCAATGCGAGTCATGCGACCCAAAGGCTGTTGGATTTCGCATGCGCAAATCGAAGCTGATGAGGGGGGGGGGGGAAGGAGATGAGCGTCCGCACGAATTCCCACCACCTAGAAGCCGGCAGCCGTGGTATCTCCGGTTTCACACTCATAGTATAGCTACTTTCGGCACCACTAAACACACAAATTAATTGTCAACTCGAGATGCAGTAAAAGACACCCCGCGGAGCTGATGCTATTATGATCGAACACCCAATCGGCTTGGATGCCACACCAAACCTTAGCGCATCACGATCAAAGACCTAATAAACCCTCGCACTATACCGAGGCTCAGGACGTCATAAGGCAAAGTCCCAAAAAATCTCACCAAGCTACGCCTTCAGCCCAGGACGTCATGAACAGAGGCCTAACAACTTCACATGCCTCACCGAGGCTCAGGATGTCCACGATCAGAGACCAAGTGGACACTATGGGCACACATCAAGAACTTGCTGAATACATATGCCACGCCGAGCCTTGGCGCATCGTGATCAAAGACGCAACGCATTTGCTAGCTACACCTCAGTTCAGGACGTATTGGTGACGACATCGCTCTCAGTACGGCATATGAGACTGTCGAGCAAGACCGCAAGTGACACCTCAGCTCTCGACGTCCTGAGCAAAGGGCGCAACTATCTCACTGTCTACTTGGCACACTGAAGAGCTAAAGGCTCAATAGTCTCACTTCTTCACAACACAGCATGATAGAGGCGAGGATGAAGTTTCAAGAAACCATAATTAGAACTGACTAACTAACAACAACTATCATACAACAATCGTCCCCTGATGGCCACCAACAACAGAAACGCCAATGCTTGCTAAAACTATCGCAGATTTTAAGGTGTGCAACAAAGGAAAACCCGGCTGGTCTAGCCAAAGATGCGCGCGTCCTCCCGTGGCCTTTGGGAGTCGTGGCATGATGATGTGTGTCGGAAAACAACAAAACAAGAACGCTGATTTTTGAACAAGCAAAAACAAGGAATTCATGCCATCATCGGACCAGATACCCAGGTGAAGTTGCAACCATCCAAACCGTCAGTGGAAAGCAGCGCAGACACGCCTGCATTGTAATCCCCACTCTTCCTCTTCCTTCGGCAACAAAAAGGTGTGACCTTCAGACCCCCCGATCTTCCAATCTCTTGTGTTGTCGAAATCCAATGGTGGAGGGGGAAGCAAGCAGGAAACGTCTGCAAACTTCCGTGGCGATGAACGATGACAACGACGACCCAGGTAGGAGGTCGTGGTATCATATGCAAAAAAACAGACAAACAATCTTGAACCAAAGGTGTGAGTAGACATTACTTCGTCTCAACTCATCCCCATAGACATCGTCAAGATGTCTATTTCTTGCCGAGGAGGCCACCGACCATGCTCATGGGACCAGAAGCTCCCTTCTTCTTGTCCTTCTTGTCGCCGCCACCGAGCATGTCGCCCAGGCCGCCGAGACCAAGACCGCCGAGTAGCTTGTTGATACCAAGGCCACCCAGAAGTCCGTTGACGAGACCACCGAGACCAAGACCGTTGAGCAGCTTGCCAACGAGGTTGAGTACACCCGTCAACAGCAGACCAACAGCAGCGATGATCTGGAAGAGGGGCTCAGTGAGCAGGGACCAAAGAGGGTTGAGCTTCTTCTTGGCGTGGGGCATGTCGGAGATCTTCTTCTTCGCGTTGTCGATGGTGGTGACGACGGAGGTGGTGAGCTCCTTGAGGTTGTCGGCGAGCTTGTACTCCTCGGGTGAGGCTTCGCCGGTTTGCTGGCGGCCCTTGGCTTGGGCGGCGATGCGGCCGTCTGGGTCGAGACCGCGGAGCGAGCCGTTGCAGTCGTTGAGGATGCGTGAGCCTTCCTCGATGAGGGGCTTGACGTTGTTGACAAGCTCCTCTTCGTCGAGCTCGTCGCGGGGTGTGCGGTCGGCTTGCTCGATGTGCTGGATGGGTGTTAGTATATGTTCGAGATGGTGATGCATGGGTGAGTAAAACATACCTCAGTAATCTGCTTCATGACAGGCTGGACACGCTGGAGAGTGTCTTCGCAGATGGCAGACATCTTCTTGGCGAGTTCAGAGTCCTCGCGACGCTGCCTCTCCTCGTCGGTCTCATCCTCATCTGGTTCCTCTTGGATGTTCTCCAGAAGAGTGACCTCGCCGACCTTGTTGCCGTCGTTGTCGACAACGTAGCCGTTGTCATCAATCTCGAGACCAGCGCAGTGACCAAGATCACCAGCAGTGAGACGGCCAACAACATCACCGTTCTCGTCGCGGACCTCACCCTCCTTGTTGACACGCATGCCAGCCATGGGGTTGACGCGGCGCTCCTTCTCCTCGGGCTCCCAGCGCTCGGCCTTGCCGATGACGTTGCCGTTCTTGTCGTTGATGTCGCCATCCTCATCGACCTTGTGGCCGACAAGCTTCTTGACATCGCCCTCAGTGACGCGACCGACGATGTCACCAGCGGGTGTCTGGACGGTACCGTCCTTGACCACAGTGGCCTCATCGAAGCCAGCGAAGGGACCCTCGGGTCCTGGGTTCTGACCGTGGGAAAGCTCACCACGTCCGATGACGTTGCCTTCGTTGTCCCAGATCTGGCCCTTGCCGTCAACCTTCTTGCCGGCAAGGGTAGCTGGGTCACCCTCAGCAACGCGGCCGAGAACAGTGCCGCTGGAGTCGACGATGTTTCCAGCCTTGTTAACAGTGCAGCCAGCAAGGGCAGAAAGGTCGACCTCCTCTTCTTCCTCCTCAGACCATGGCTCAGCATGGCCCTTAACATTACCGTACTTGTCGATGATGTCACCGTCTTCATCGACAGTGTGACCCACAAGCCTCTTGGGGTCACCTTCGGTGAGCTGACCGACACGGTTGCCGTCGTTGTCGTCGACAAATCCGTCCTTGACAACACGAAGTCCCTCGAATCCAGCGAATGGGCCCTCCTTGCGCTCGGGGCGCTCGTTGGGAGGAATGATGTCACAGCGACCGACAACCTTGCCGGTGTCACCGTGGATGAGACCATCGCCGTCGGACTTGCGTCCAGCAAGTTCGCCAAGGTTACCCTCAACGAGCTTACCGACGGGAATGCCTTCGCCGTTGACGAGGTAGCCCTGCTTGTTCAAGGTGAGACCGTCGAGAATGGAAAGGTCGGCGGGCTCCTCTTCCTCCTCTTCCTCGAGAGGCTCAGCGTGGCCCTTGACGTTGCCGTACTTGTCAAGAATGTCACCATCCTCGTCTACAGCCATGCCAACAAGACGCTTGGGGTTGCCCTCAACAATCCTGCCGACAGTGTTCTCATCCTCATCAGCAACCATGCCGCCTTGAATGACGCGGAGTCCCTCAAGTCCAGCAAAGATGCCTTCAGGCTTGCTCTCACGCTCGTTCTCGGGGATGAGCTCGCAACGACCGATCTGCTTGCCAGTGTCGTTGAAGATGAGACCCTCTTCGTTGATCTTGCGGCCTGCAAGCTCCTTGGGGTTGCCTTCGACGAGGCGTGCAATAGGCACGCCTTCGTCTCCGATGACGTTGCCTTGCTTGTTGACAGTCTTGCCAGCAAGGATAGACAAGTCCTCAGGCTGCTCCTCTTCAGGAGCCTCCTCCTCGGGCTCTTCGTAGCGTTCAGCGTGGCCGACAACTGATCCCTTCTTGTCAAGGATATCACCGTCCTCATCCACGGAACGGCCAACGAGCTTCTTGGCGTCGCCCTCGGTGACCTGACCAACGCGGTTGCCCTTGTCATCCTCAACGAAGCCATCCTTGACAACGACGAGGCCGTCAAGACCGGCGAAAGGAGCTTCCTCTTCGCCTTCTTCCTGAGGAATGGTCTGGGCGCGGCCAATGACGTTGCCCTTGTTGTCCCAGAACTGACCCTCGGCGTCGCAGGAGGTACCGGACTTGGAAAGCTTCTTCGCGTCACCTTCGGTAAGCTCACCAACGACGTTGCCGTTGGAGTCGATGAGCTTGCCGGACTTGTTGACGGTGAGACCATCAAGGATGGAGAGGGGAGGACGGCCGTCATCTTGAGCCTCCTCAGCAGCGTCTTCGGCATCCTCAGCAGCATCCTGAGCGTCCTCGGCGGCGTCTTGAGCATCTTCAGCGGCATCCTCAGCCTCGCCGACCTTCTGCTCGACCATCTTGGGGAGGGCCTTGACCTTTCCGATGACGTTACCGTCCTTGTCAAGAACCTCACCCTTGTCGTTGATCTTCTTGCCAGCGCACTCGGAAGCCTCGCCCTCGGTAAGCTCACCGATAGGCTCGCCCTCCTCGTCGAGAACCTGGCCCTTCTTGTTGACCTTCAAGCCCTCAAGCTCGTTGATGTCTGGGGTGACCTCAACTTCCTTGACCTCCGGTTCTTCGGGCAGCTCGGAGGCCTCAACCATCTTGGGCAGAGCCTTGACCTTGCCGAGCACGTTGCCGTCCTTGTCGACGACCTCGCCCTTGTCGTTGATCTTCTTGCCGGCGCACTTGGCAGGGTCACCTTCGGTGAGCTCACCAATGGGCTCGCCTTCCTCATCGAGAACTTGGCCCTTCTTGTTGACCTTGAAGCCCTCAAGCTCATCGATCTCGGGGGTGATCTCCTTCATCTCGGGCTCACCCTCCTCTTCGCCCTGCTCCTCCTCAGCCTCCTCGCCTTCAAGGGGCTCGCCGAGCTGCTCCTTGAGCTCCTTGATGGCAGTGAAGGCGGCCTCGCCAGGAACAACGTCGACCTTGCCGATGACATTGCCCTCCTTGTCGAGGACCTCGCCCTGGTCGTTGACCTTCTTGCCAGCGCAGTCGCTGAGCTCACCTTCCTTGAGCTCACCAATCTCCTCGCCTTCAGAATCAAGGACCTTGCCCTTCTTGTTGACCTTGAGGCCGTCCAAGATTCTGGTGTCAAGAGCGCCGGAGGCAGACTCCTTGAGCTTGTCGGCAGCACCCTCAGCGAGTTCGACCGTGCCGAGAACGTTTCCGTCCTTGTCAACAACCTCGCCCTTGTCGTTGACGGTGAGGCCCTTGACGTCGTCGATGTTCTCGAGGTCGCCATCAGCAACGTTGCCAACGACATCGCCATCATCGTTGAGGATCTCTCCTTGGGAGTTGATCTCCATGCCCTCGAGGGCCTCGACGCCTGGAAGTTCATCCTCAACATCAGCAGCTTTCTCCTCAGCACCGTCCTTGGCGTCTTCGGCAGTGGACTTGGCTCCGTCAACGGCATCAGTGACACCCTCGGTGGCATCACCATCTTCCTCGTCCTCATCCTCGTCGTCTTGCTGGTAAGCAGGGAGGTCGGCAGCTTCAGGTGAAAGCTCTGCCTTGGCAATGACGTTGCCATCATCGTCGAGGATCTCGCCGTTCTCGTTGAATTCCTTGCCCTGGATAGCGGATGGGTCGCCGTCGACAAGGTGACCAACGAAGTCACCGTCCTCGTTAAGAATTTGACCGGATCGGTCGGCAGTAAGACCCTTCAAGATGCTGATGTTGGGCATCTTGTCACCGGCCTCCTCAGCCTCGTTGGCCTGCTCCTCAACCATCTCTGGTGTAAGTTCACAGCGGCCGACGAGATCACCATCGTCGTCGAGGATCTCGCCGTTGTCACCGATGGGGTAACCGGCGAGGTCCTCAGCATCACCTTCTACAAGGCGGCCGACGTTCCTGCCATCCTTGTTCTTGATCATGCCCTCCTCGTCAACTTCGAGGCCCTTGAGCATGCTCAGGTCGGGGGTAGCATCCTCGGCGGCGTCCTTGGCGTCGTCGGTAGCATCCTGAGCCTTGCTCTGGGCGTCCTCAGTGGCGTCTCCTGCAGTGCCTTGGGCATCTTCAGTGGCGTCCTCTGCGGTGTCTTGGGCATCTTCCGCTGCGTCTTCAGCAGTGTCCTTTGCGTCGCCAACCTTGGACTCAGCAGTGTCCTTGGCCGACTCGGCAGTGTCCTGGGCGCCCTCAGCGGTGTCCTCCGCAGTTTCCTGCGCATCCTCCGCTGTGTCTTGGGCAGCCTCCTGGACATCGTTGCCAGCATCCTGAGCAGCTCCTTGCGGGTCCTGCTTGGCCTTGCCAGCGAGGTTCGATGCGCGGCCGGCGAGACCGCGAGCACCGCTCAATGCGCCTCCACCAGCTTGCTTGCCGGTGTTAGCGGCCTGCTCGGTGGTCTCTGTCGCATCGTCCTCTGTGTTGTCGGCAGTGTCTTCCGCGGTGTCTTCCGCGTCGTCTCCTGCCTTGTGTGTGGCGTCGTCGCCAGTCTCCTCAGCCTCCTCGTCGGCATCGTTGTCGTCGTCAATGGGCTTGGGGTCGGCCTGCTCTAGTTCGTCACCAGCTTGTGAAACCTTGCCGGTGGTGTCTTCAGCAGCCTCTTCCGCCTTGCCCTTGGCATCTTGGGCAGTCTCCTCGCCCTTTTGCTTGGTGTCCTCGGCGGTGTCTTGTGCCTGGTTCTTGGTGTCCTCA
The DNA here is from genome assembly GCF_023758065.1 of Alternaria ventricosa. Classification (NCBI taxonomy): domain Eukaryota; kingdom Fungi; phylum Ascomycota; class Dothideomycetes; order Pleosporales; family Pleosporaceae; genus Alternaria; species Alternaria ventricosa. The sequence continues at coordinate 481,401 of NW_026055686.1, forward strand.
GCCTTCTCCTCTCCTTGCTTCTTCACGTCCTCAGCTTGCTCAGGCACATCGGGGGTGGGGGCGTCCTCCGACTTGGGCTTGTTCAGCTTGGGGGCAGATGATTGTGGCTTTCGTCCGAGCTTGGTAGGGGTGCGGGGGGTGTCACCCTTTCCAGCTGCTGGGGAAGGCATGTTGTTGAATAGAACGCTCGAGACGTTGTAGGAGTTGTCGTGTCCGTGATTCACTGTGTAGGATGAGGTGCTGTAGGAAGTAGCTCGATGATGGCCGCTTCCTGATACGTTGCTTGATATAGACTGAGAGCGTGTAGACCGGGGGGAATGTCTATTAGGGGTTGGGGGGAAAGAGTAGTACGAGTAGTTGTGGGAGGAAAAGTGTTCGTCTGTCATATATCAATTGACGAATGGTTCGTCTTTGTAGGGATCAGAAAGTGTGGAAGGATCACAGAGAAGCAGGCATTTATGATAACTACTCCTCAATTGAGCATGCTGGAACGGATGACGTCGAATGCTGGTTTCCAGGAGCAAGAGCTTGCGCCTCAGTTGTGGAGAGGCAGAGTAAACCTGCTTTGGCGCCATAGTGTGTGCAACGAACAGGAGGAGTATTGCGTCACACTACTCACAAGCTCCAGCCTCGAGCGGGGCGTCAGCGCATCCTGGTGGCATGGCCTCCACTCAGCGTGGTGAGACAAGCGGGTAGCTGCTGCAACAGGGGTGGGAACGGCCTGTGGCTGGAAGTGGGATGGCCTAACATCGTCGATGAACCGCGGAGAGCGGGCTGCTGCCAGGGTTGGAGTTGAATTGCAGCAGGAAGTGGAGCTGAAACGCTCTAGCGAAAAGGCTGCCTACGGTACTCTTCGCACTGGACAAGGTTAGTTTGCAGGAAAGACACCAATGGCATGCAGGAAGTGAGGTTCGGGGGACATGTGTCATCTCAGGTAGGCCAATACCGGGCTGCAGATACGCCTTCGCAAGGAAGAGCGCAGTGCGAAACGAGCTGGTGGAGCAAAAGCACACAGAGTCCAGGCCCGATCGACGGCATCGTGGCTGGCCTTGTCGAGCATCGGGTACGGAATCCCTGGCGGTAGCGATTCCCTCCTATCATTGGGGCGCATGCAGCAGGATGGAGGAGCAAGTCGTGCCGTGTGTGCAAGCAGGTTGCAGCGACGCGTACGATGTTGTCGGGCGCCTGACGTCATGGTGTCGGGAGCTCCCCTGCTCAAACGTCGCTTAGCGGGGTCGTAGCTTCCTTTTGGCGGCCGATCGCTGCATGCTACCAGTCTTCGGTACCACCATCGTGAGCACCACCAGCCATCACCGCGACATGCAAGACGGCATGGGAGATGAGGGACCCTGCGGCGGGCGGAGATCAGGAACGACGGAACTCGGAAGAGTGATGCCGAATAACTTCATGTCCGAAGAGGCCTGCGCTGTGGTCATGGTGAAGTTGGACTGTGCCGCGATGAACGGCGGGGCTCCAGCGCAACGGTCGGGACGTTGGCCGCTCCCAACTGCGAGTGACACCACGCACCGCTAAGAGGCTGCAGCAAACCCAATCGTTCTATTCCCGTGGTACCTAACCTCCGGGCAATTCATTGACCCTGACTTGCAGCTGTTAGCTGTCTACTGTATGTATGCACAACGTGGTTTCGATCACGACAAGCCGTCTCGATCGAGACATGTCCGTCGTACCCATAATTATCCTCGCGCCACAACTGCACAAGCAATTCTGCGCAGACGCACGATCGATCACTTCATCTCAGGTACCCCTATCCTGCCCGCTGCCGAGTCATCCCAAAATAACAGGTTGTCAAACCAAGACACATTTCCCAACCCCCAAAACAAACATGGGAAATCTGGGTCCGTGACGACGCGTATGATGTCAGTCGCCGCCGTTCGTAAGAATGATGGCGGCACGGAACGGGGTCCGCACGCTTGGAAAACAATTGTCCGCCACCGAGTCAAGCCATTACCTGTTTTCTGGTTCCTGGATTCTGCGTTTTCGATAGACGGACGTTGATCGCGCCATAATCGTGCAATGACACGCGCGAACAATGCCACATGCATGCTATCTTTAGGAATGGTATTCGTTCTATACAACTTCAGGTCTACTGATGGTTCTAGGCAAATCGACGAGAGAGGATGTCATGACCACGTGAAATCAATCCGCAGGTAGGAAGGAGGTGAGTATCATGGTCATGCAGGAACAGTAGTAGTCCGCTTCGTAGCTCGCATCGCAGCCAGCCGCTCACACCGCGGGGGCGGACTCCCGACGTCCATCAGGCGCAATCCCATCTTCGACATCTTCCCCCGACTTGCTCAACCACTTCTTCCTCTTTTGCTTAGCGGCCTCCCGTTCTTTGGGTGTCAGGTCGCCGTTCTCACCGCGGTCTCGACTGAGCCTCTTCCATATTCGCCGTCCAAGACTAGTCTGTTTCTTCTCTGCCTCTCTCCTCTCTGCTTCCTGCGCAAGTAACTGCCGTTCTCTTTGCGCGCTTTCGCTCTTATCCTTTTGTTCTTCCACATTCCGTTCGTATTCTTCCGGGTGCACAACCTTTGTCTCTGCTTCCTTGACGTGCTCAACCCCATGCTTGAACTTCTTGCGTGTCTTAACGTAAGCTTCAAGGCCGACGAGGACAGCATACGACCGGGAGATGGAGACACGCGACATGTCTACTCCGTTCTCCTTCATGGAATGTACGAACGCACGGAAGTTCTTCGTCGGCGGTCGGTAGTGGCCGGACAGGGGTGAGAGGCGCCGAAGCTGACCATCCTTGACTCTGATCAGGCCTGCGGCAGATATGCGCGCACCGTGGAGGAACGAGCTGTGCTGGAAAGCACCCGATTGCTTGATCCCGACGTACAGGCGGAAGGATGTGTCGGCTACCTGTGCTTACTTAGTACATCTGGCTGACGGGGGAGAATGCACGTCTTACGAATATCCATGAGTTCGGCTTCACTGAACTACGGAGAAGGTGATTCAGAATAGTCGCGGCTGACACATGTTTGAGCTTCGACACGCCCTTAGCTTTGTTGAGGTCCTCATTGACGTAGTGTTCTGCCTCCTCTGCCTCAGCATCGCTCTCGGACATGGATGAGCTTGAGCTCACGGAGATCATTGAACTTCGTCGTAGGGTCTTGCTTTGTCCAGAGTGGAGCTTTGCTTTGGGACCATAGGCAGGAGTGTCATCGTCGACCGGTACAATACCGTTGACACTATCTTTGTAGTCCATGGTCGTGTTTAGGCGCTCGCCATTCTTCGCCCAGCATAGGCGGCCTTCCTCGTCGATGGTGACCAGGTAGTTCTGACGCTCCTCCCGCGACAAGTAGCGCACGCGCTCTGTGTCAAGCCTCTCTCTAGAGACGGTGGGATGCTCAAAGTGCCTACCCTCGCCATGGTCGAGCCAGTAGAAGAAGTTCTCGTGGGTATCCGCCTTCTTCCATTGCTCGTGGTAGGCTCTCAGATTACTGCCGTAGCGATGCTTCTGGTCCACCATCTCCAGGAAGTACTGGAGGTCCATCATCTTGGCAGTCTTCTCGCGCTCCGCCTTGGACTCGTTCTGCTTCCGTCGTTGTTCCGTGTGGTTCTCGGGCGCATCTTCGTCGTCCGTCTCTGAGGCATCGTGGGGATCGTCAGCGCCCGCTCGTCGCGCAATCTCGCCGACTCGTTTCCACTTCTCGCGCGCTGCTATGGAGTTCGCTCGTTCACGTGCTTCGGGGGTAGTGAGGTTGTCGCGCAGAGCCGCGTCTTCCGAGCGCGGCTTCGGCTTCGTTGCATTGCGCCATTTCGCTTGAGAGGTTTAGCTTGGGCGCAGTAGAGATCATGGTGGACTGCTAACCGTCGCGTATCGCCTGTTATCATTAGCCACACATCTCCCAGGTAGTGCGAACGTCTCCGACCTCTGCCCACCGTGCGCTAGCATCGAGGCCCATGCCTTGAAGCTGCCTGCGCTCCCGATAGCCGCGATAGTTGCGCTGGATCATCTGTGCGGCTTGCGCTTGCTCATCTGTCCCCATGTCCGACTTGCGAGCCGCGACATCGTGGGCGCTGACCATTCTGGCTCCGTCGACATATATGTGGCGCAGGACATTGAATCACAGAGTGGAGGTGGGAGGCTTGACAGCTGGAATTTGGTGGGGCTAGTGAAGTCGCACCCCTGCTGTTCGGCTTTTCGGCAGTGGCCGCGTCATCGCGCAGCACCCAGTAAGGGAACACCACCATCTTTCACCAACGGCTATAACAACGGAAACTATCGCTTGCAATCATCTGAGGGCATGTCATTGTCGCTCGCTATGTAACAGCATTTTGTGATATGTACGCCGTAGCGCAAGTCCCCAGGTCGAGTAGAGCATGGTTTGTTTCCAACCCCCCGTGTTGCTCCGCAGAATGGCGGACACCGATTTGTGTAGATCAATGATGAACATAGCTTCGAATACGTCGCGAGATCTCACATCCCCTCCAGGACTCAACTCAATTTCTGTATTCCCAAGCTCGATTTATGGTACCAACTCCCAACTCGACGAATCGATAAGTCGTGTCTACCAGGTAGGCTAGCTCATCTGCGCCACAGCTGGGATATTACTCCCGATCCATGGAGGGCTGCGAAGGACCTCTTCCGTCATCATGCTGATCCCAGCCCCTATTAACTTCCATTGTCGACCTTTCGAACTTTGAACATCCCTCACATTTATCTCGCAAATTTAAATCACCACCATGACGGAAACATCAGCCTTGAAGCGCGCAGCTTCCGAAGACCCCGACGTATCGAGCGAGCCATCTAATGGCGTGAAGAAAGCCAAGAAAGTCGGCACTACGGACCCAACAACAGCAACAGCGGAGCTAGAGAGTATTGGAGCTACAGAATCCGCCCCAACTCGCGGTGGACCACAAGACGATGTTGCATTGCAGCAGAAAGATGCGACATCTAAAGAGATCAATGAGAATAGCGGCAAAGAAGTACAGCAACCCAAGACAATCGCTCCAGTGCCCGAACCCACCAAAGCAGACGGCGAAGACGAGGACGAGGACGACGAGGACGAGGACGACGAGGACGAGAGCGAAATAGAGAAATCAGTTTCGCCTGACGGTAGCGACGAGGACTACGATTCCGAAGAAGATGGCGATGACGAACCTTACGGTTACGGTCTTGAACGCGACCCCGACCAAGGTGGTCTGGCGATGCCACCCGGCCTTGACGACGAAATTGATGAGTTGGCGAATGATTATTAAATCTCGAAGCAAGGTGATCAGTTTGATGAGTACGCGGGAAAGTGTGGCAAGGATGTCATTCATGAGGCGGTATGTTTAGCAAGCGACTCGGATGCCATTGAGGAAACATCTGACCGGCAACGGGCAGGACTGGATATCGATATAGGTGACTTTTGATCTCATTATGTGTACTTCAGGCCCGCGTGCTTTCGCAGGACGTTGCCATCGCTATTCGTATGTATCAAGATGTTGACATCTTATTCTCAGTTATGCATGGCTGCTCTTAACCACGTGAAGTATATGTACCTTGTACTTTCCCTCTCAATTTATCTGTGTACCTAATGTGCTGTGACGGTTCACCTGTGTTGTCGCAGTACATTCAGTGCATGTTTCAAAAAGGCAGTTACGACGCGGAGAATTGTTTTGTTCCTTTCCATGTCGACACTTGGTGCCTTCGTTCTCATCGGGAAAGAGCCGCTATCAGAGTCGTCCGATCTCATCGTTTGCACCTGCACTTTCCTTCCACACGCGATCCCGCGACGTCATCGTCACAGATAAAGCACGCAAACACAAACAACCACCTCACCTTCTTCTCCACAGCTTCAACCCACCGCTTTTTCCACTCAAGCATCACCTACAGCCCTACCCCTATCAGTCACCATGAGCGACATCCTCAGCGAGAAGGTGTCCTCCGATGCGAGCAGTGATGCTACGACGCTTTCGCAGCGCTTCCAAGACCAGTTGGAAGCTATCCTCAAGAAGCTGAGAAAAGATCCGAGCACCATCACAGCCGAGGAAGCTCGTATTCTATCTGAGAACGTCCCTACACGTGACGACAGAGCGGTCCGCATTATCTCTGCCGTCGAATCCCTAGCTATTGCTAACAAGGTGTGGATTAGAAGGGATCCAGTCAAGCTCAGGCTCCTCATCGTTCCCTGCTGATGGCCGCCAAGGACCTGCATATCGCTGTAGATGGCAGCCCTGACGAGGCGACCACCGAGGTTCTCCGCGTTGCCCAGAGCATCGTTAGCAGTACGTACCTCCTTCCACATCTCATCCCGCTTAAGCCTTCGCTCTATGTCAAGACAAGTACTGATGATATGCAGAACTGCAAAATGCCGTCGGCCATACCAATGCTCCTCATCCTGAAGTCGAAGCTGAGCTCCAGGAGGAAATCGCTAAGATCGAACCCAAGATTGCGCAAGGCACTGTCACCAAAGCTGAAGCCGATCACCTCCACTCTCTCGAGGCCCGTGCCCATGGTCATACCGAGAAGGGTGGCATCGCCGCTGTCGCGCAGTCTGTTGCGGCCAGACGTGAGCGTCAACTGTCACTGAGCAGCAGCACTGGATCCATCTTGAGTCCTGTCAACGGAAGATCTCGTGCCAACAGTAGGAACTACACATCACCTCAGCAAAGGTCTCGCCAAGAGAGGGAAGATGACACCCACAACGCGGAGATGACTATGAGACCTAAGATCGAGGCAGACAATGCCGCAGCATCGGAGATGGACAATCCAAAGTCTCTCGACGCTTGTGCTGACAGTGGCACCGAGGAACATGTATGCTTGGGGCTCTGTGTATCCCGCGCCAACGACGGAAGTGCTCGCGCCAGCGATGAACGTCCCCGCCCCAGTGGCGAGAGCATCCACTCCCGTGACACACTCTCTGGCTTCAACCATCACGGGGATTTACACAACGGTGATTCCAAGACAGAGAACGGCTTCTCCACTCAACCAAACCCCAAAACGAGCCAGTCGCAAGAGACGCCCACCCACAGCCACACTGAGAAGAGTGGCCTCAGCCCCACTGCACAGGCCTTCGTCTCCCGTAGACGACAAGAGTCCCTCAGCGACGTGTCCAACTCTTCCGCGACTAAGCACCACAAAGAGCAGTCACAGCCCGACAAGGACCTTAACAAGGTTGATGAGGAACTAGAGATCAACGAGCACGACATCTACGTGAAGAGCCTTGTGCAGGACGGTCATGGTCGAGCGGACGAGAACGGAAAGCTTCTGGCTGAGTCAAGCTACGACGCGGACGATCGATGAGGGAGTGAGACATGAGGGTGGCATGATAGGTGTGTTCATGAATGTCGGAGACGTATCTAAGATGGTAGAGGAGTAGGTGATATTCGAGATTCACTATAGCCGGATAAGGGCAGGTGGCATAGAGGTCACGAACCTATACGTAGATGACCCATCCGCTGGACACTTTAACGAACCACAATTCGCCCTCTCAACCCACAGAACAACACTGCACTAATTTCTAATGTGAACACATCTACCGAATATCACGTCCCAACGCTTGACTACTTCGTGTGCACTCAGCAGAAGTAAGGTCTATGGTATCAATTCCTACATGCCTACTCAACAAGCCGCTAAATGCATGACAAGGTCCCCTCCAGTGCACTCTCCATCCCCTCACTTGATCTCTGTCTTGGCCATCATATCCGCCAAATCGTCAACCTTCTTATCCTTCTCCTGGCCCACATTACTCTCCTCAGCCTCGTTGTTCGCCGCGACCTGTCTCGCAGCCTTCTCCTCGACCTCAACACCCTCCTCGTCATCATCAGCATCCCCACGCTTCTCCTCTGCATCACTCTCCTCCTCGTCTTCGTCGTCGTCATCCAACTCGTCCAGTTCGTCGAGACCCCAGTATTCTTCGTCGTCCGCATTCTCACCACTCTCCTCTTTCCGCGCATCGAGGACATCGCGCAGTTTCTCGATACTGGGGTCCTCCTCGTCGAACTTGTTGCCGTTGATCTCGACGCGACGGAGCGCAGGGAGTGCGGTGTGAGACGCGGAGGCGAGGCCAGCGAGGCCCTTGGCGTTGATGTCGTTGAACTGGAGGCGCAGGACTTCAACCTTTTTGTTGTTGCCCTTCTCTAGTGCAGCGGCGAGTGCGACGCCGCCCCGGCCGCTGAGTAGGCAGTCGCCTACGCCGAGTTCGCGGAGCTCAGTCCAGTTGCCGACGGCGCTGCTGAGAGCCTTTGCGCCCATGGCTGTGAAGGTGTTGTCCTGGAGGTCGAGAGTATCTAGTTTGGAGAGGTGGGCGAGGCCGTTGGTGATGAGGTGTGAGATACCCTCCTGACGGATACCGTTCTGCGTCATCTTGATGGTCTTGACGCCCGTGTTGGCGGCGTAGGCTTTTGCCCATGCGCCCATGCTGCCGTTCTCCAGGCGGTTGCGACCGCAGATTACGAGTTCGAGGTCGGGAACTTCCTTGCCGTCTGCGCGCGCCGCGGCCTTCTTGGCGGCGAGTGCGGTGAGTGCATCTGCGACGAGGACACCGGCTGCGGGTCCGAGACCGTTGTTGTTGAGGTATAGGTAGCGGAGTGGGGTGTGTTGCGACAGGAAGTCTACGAGCGGGGCAACCGTGTTGAGGCCGAACGCGTTGTCGGAGAGATCGACGGTGTGGAGGTTTGGTAGTGTGAGGAGTGAGGTGAGGAGGTGGGATAGCGCGGGTGGGATCTCAGAGAGGAGACGCGAGGTGAAGATGTCGGCGAGGTTTGCGACCTGGAATTTGTGTCAGTCAGTCTGTCTTTAACGTCGCAGCGCCGATGAGCGGGGTGGTGAACGTACCTGGAGGTTCTTCTTGCTCTCCAAGACCTTTGCAAGCGCCTCGCTGGCTCCAATACCCAGAGTGTTGCCCAAGAACTTGATCTCCTCTACATCGTCGTTGCTCTTGAGATCCTGGATGTGCGGCTCAATATCCTCGGCGGTGGTGAGTTTGAGGCCCTTGCCCTCGATAGAAAAGATCTTTGCGCCAGCCATGTCTTCGCACGCCCCGTTGCAAGTTACAGTGAGGATATAGTAGCGGAAGGCAGCACAACAGGGGGGCGGGTTTGTTGTTTATACTTTATAGTGTGAGTCGTGGGGCGCAAAACGTAGTGGGGTTGATTGAGATTCATTGTCTAGAACCCCCTGTCGCCTGCAGGGTTGGTTTTAGCCGAACCGTGGAAGCCTCGTGTGGCGTATTGGAGCGCCGCGGGAGTCCGATGACATGATCTGGGAACTTTTGCGATTGCTAAGCATCTTCAAGTCTCCTCCACCACACACCCACACTCACAATGTCGTCAGGTATGCTTGCGTTCTGATGATGGCTTGTATGCGACGCAGGGTAGCTAATTGATGGCGTTCTAGCACCGCCGACCGCTGCCAACATGGGCTCAGACCTCAAAGACACCGCCGCGCCAGCGAAGGTTAAGCGTGAGTTTGTACCCAACTTCTACCTGCTGACCAAGTACTGACTATCGAATAGCATGCTGCGTCTGCACAGACCAGAAGGCTAAACGCGACGAATGCATGCTCTTCTCGACATCGAACGACCCCCAGAAAGAGTGCTTCACCCTCGTCGACGACTACAAGAAGTGCATGGCTGGATACGGCTTCAAGATATAGCGCAATGAGGGACGGAAATGTATACGACATGTACAACACAAGCATATGGGTGGCGTTGCGCATGATTCGCGTTTTTAGATTCGGTGTACAATACTATACATGAGGAACCGGAATCTTCCCTCCAAATCTACCTGGGTATCTTGAAGAAGTGCTGAAGTGCACTAACGAACATCCACCAACCTTTTACTGCGTCTTGCTCTTTTCTCCTCCAAACAACTCACTCTTAACAACAAGTCGCCACAAGCACCACAGGTAGCAAATACCAAAGCCACCCGTCCCAACAATCGCGTTCGCAACAACCCAGAGGTCCGGTTTGTCGCTTGGGGGAGGGTAAAAGGCCTCCGCAACATGCCACCCAATCATGGCCATGTAGATGTTGAGGTGGAGAATCTTGCTGAAGACATTCAGTCCACCCCGGCTGCCTTCGTGGTAGGCCGAGAAAGAAACAGGTGGGAGACCAAGAAGATAGGCCCACAAGAGGGATATGACAAAGTACGGAACTCGTAGCTCGTCTCTCTTGAGCAACGGGAACATTGTCCAAACGCCAAGCATGTTCGCAAGACCAACCCACGCGCGAGTGGAGGGCAGCAAACCATCTTTTCCGCTGAGAAGCAGTGTCATTGGCAACAGCGGAAGCAAGACATTCTTCTCGTGCACTTGGTATGAACAGAGGAAGAAGCCCCAGGAGACCGCCGCGAACGCCAGTGGAAGAAGCTGCTTCTTAGGCTTGACAAAGATGACCAAACATGGTGGCAGAATCGCAGCGGTCGTGGCGAGTAGCGCGAGACGCTGAAGTAGCTCGATCGGATAGCGATGAAGCTTGTGGAAAGTATGGATAGTGCACCAGATATTGGCAACCTTGTCCTCGAATAAACCACGGGAGAAGGGAAAGATGCGGTGGATCGCCTGTCCCATCTCCAAAACATATGGGTAGTACCAGGCGTTCATATTCCACGGCGTCATGAACCATCTCAAGGTCAGCAGTGGGGGCGTCTCCAAAGGATCGTAATTGAAGCGGGTATAGCTGTCGTATGCGACACCCATCAAGAACGGCAGAAATAGCACGGCAAATGCGGCCACGGTAGTCAGCGCGATCGCAAGGAACCGCACGATGTTGATCCTGGGGAAGAGACAGATGCCCAGCAGGTATGCGAAGACCGCAGGCGCATAGAACAATGCCATCTGCTTGAATCCAAGCGCACCGACAAAGAAGACGCATCCCCACAGCGGTCTTCCAGCGATCATGCTTGAGAGCGTTGCGACTGCAAAACCAAGCATGACCGTGTTGTACTGGAAGTGCCCATGGTCAATCAATATGGTCCCCGGTTGCATCAGGATAGCAACCAGCGCAATTGACGACTCCCAAATATTGACTCCTTCTAGTCGCGAGTATCGGCGGAGGAAGATAATCGTCGCGGGAACGTAGATGAGGTACTCGGATACGAAGACGGTGGCTCGCATGTATATCTTGAGGGAAGGGTCATCGAGCGCCCGCGACTCGTCGAGAGCGAACCATTTCGAATTGATGGCAGAACCACTGCAACCATTAGTACTTGTATTTGATATCCAATGCTCCAACATACATGACACCCAGTATCCAGCTATGATAAGCAGTCAATGGTGGGTAATCCAGTCCCCACCACTGCAAGTCATAAAAGTACCATTTCGACACGGGCAGGTGTTTGGTGATTTCCATCCAATGCCGCTGGGCCTCAAAGTCACCATGCATTGGCGGTGACTGGAATCCAGAATAGCCCCACAAACTGACAGTCCATCTGAACAGGCCAACTGCCATCAAGATGAGGGGTATCGTGACCCATTGCGAGACGGTGCCCTTGGCTGGCCAGAGAAACGCGACGAGAGGAAACGCGGGCTTCCGTGCGTTGGTCGAGTGGTCGAGATCAAGCGTGCCGTGTGCGACTTGGGCAAGAGAGCCCTCTCCGATATTTCGCCGCCGTCGCGGTTTATGGGCTGCTGGAGATGCCATGCTGGAGCTGCCTAGGTGAGCTTGGTGAGGGCCCGGACGGAATCGAGGACTCGTGGCGGAGATTCTACGCTTTACCGCTTCTGCGCTAGCTTGTGCCCTGCATTTGAGCCCTTGAAGAGTTCGATACCCAGATCTCTTTGGACGAAGAAGAGTCAGCGTCCCTGGTCCAGGCTGTTACCTAGACTAGCTGCTCTGCAGCTTTGGTTCTTGATGGAGTAGTAACCTATGCATCACGTTGTAGGTGATTGAAGCTGCCAAAATCACATAGATGTCGCGGCCTGATCAAGCTGCTCACAGCAGCATGCCGAGGCCACAGTGGACATTCTCGGCAAACATTCTGTCTGGGATCAATCTGTTTTGCTGCTGCGTATACTGTAGACCATGTGGTGCTCTCTAATAAAATTTCGTGCAAGGTAGCCTCTCTGTGAGTAGACGTACCGGAGTCCTGAACTTCAAACCGCCAATTTTCCGACATTTCCACACAGAAATCATCGTATGTGCTTTCCATCTCAATGAGTCCCAGTCTTCTCGAGACCCTGAGATCTCGCCTGGAGGAAATACCGCCGTCGCCGTTGGATGGAGTTCGCGTGGGGCGAATCTAGCGTACCTCGAGAAAACGCGTTCCTAGCGCCGCGCTCGGGCCCCAGATCCGCTGAAAAGTTCGATGCTGATCCTTCCGCTACATAAACTGCGCGCTCCCAGCCATTTGCATCTACCTACCATCAACCTTCTTCACAACTTCTTTCGAACTTTCACCGTTCGAAATCTACACTGAGGGCTTTCGCGATTCTCAAGTGGGCTACTGAGGGCAACATCCAGTACCAGATCAAATTACAAGTCAGTGGGCAACGTTTGGCTTTTCCTTAACACACATTACAGAGGGCACGCCTGCCGCTCGTCAGGGCAAGGCAAGATCATCCTGAGGGCTTTTTGCTACTATGAGGGTTAATCTTCCGTCTTCTCGGCGCTTGTGGGAACACATGCCTTGAAGCTCGGTATCTGTGGGCTCTTGTGGGCTTTCCGTGGGCTTGAGGGATACCCGCTTCGTGCGGTCTCGAGAGATACCAGTGGGCTTTTCGCAATTTGAGACAATCAGACCAGCAGGCTGGCGCATTTGATCGCCTTTTGGCATCAGCGCCCGAGCGACGGCTTCATGCTGTCGGCTCCTCTCTTTCCTTTTTCTGTCGCACATCATTGGCGCTCTCGTCGCACGCTTCACAATACTAATACGTTGTAGATCTAGTTACCTATCATCAAAATGGGCAAGACCAAGGTTGCGGACAAGTCGTCCAAGAAGGAGAAGAAGTCTGAGCTCGCGAGCGTCAAGGCTGGTCGCGTCACCAAGCCCGCTGCTACTCCCAAGTCGAAGAGCAAGGACATTGCCAAGTCAGTTGCTTCCAACGTCAAGGACAAGAAGAAGTCGAAGAAGGCCCCTACCCCAGAGCCTGAGTCTGATTCTTCGTCTGAGAGCGAGAGCGAGAGCGAAGATTCCTCTGAGAGCAGCAGCGAGGAGGAGGTCGAGCAGAAGAAGACTCCTGCCAAGGCTGCTCCTAAGGTCGCTGCTAAGGCCGACTCCGATTCTGACTCTTCCGACAGCAGCGAGGAAGACAGCGACAGCGACAGCAGTGAGGATGAGAAGCCTGCCCCCAAGGCCAAGGCCAACGGTGTAAAGAAGGCCGCAGCCAAGGCTGAGTCCAGCGACTCCGACAGCGACTCCAGCAGTGAGTCTGAGGAAGAGAAGCCCGCCGCTAAGGCTGAGGTTAGTTCACCATCTTCCCGTCACTCAACGTAGACTAACTTTGACAGGCCACCTCTACCTCCGACTCTGACGACTCCTCTGACGCCGACTCCGACGACTCCTCCGCTTCCGAGAGCGAGGAGGCTCCCTCCAAGAAGCGCAAGGCTGAGGAGGCCGCTGCCCCCGCTGTCAAGAAGACCAAGACTGAGGAGCCCGCCGCTGAGGAGGGTATCAAGAACCTCTTCGTTGGCAACATGAGCTGGAACATCGACGAGGATTGGCTCCGCCGCGAGTTCGAGGGCTTCGGCGAGATCGTTGGCTGCCGTGTTATCACCGACCGCGAGACTGGCCGTGCTAAGGGTTTCGGTTACGTCGAGTTCGCCAACGCTGCCGACGCCGCCAAGGCACAGAAGGAGATGCACGAGTACGAGCTTGACGGCCGTCAGCTCAACGTCGACTTCAGCACTCCCCGCGCTAAGCCCGATGCCAACGGTGCCCGTGCCAACAAGTACGGTGACAAGCGCAGCCCTCCCAGCAGCACCCTCTTCCTCGGCAACGTCTCATTCGAGTGCTCCAACGAGAGCATCCAGGAGGTCTTCCAGGAGTACGGTAACATCACCCGTGTCTCTCTTCCCACCGACCGTGACACCGGCTCCCTCAAGGGTTTCGGATACGTCGACTTCGGTTCCCAGGAGGAGGCTACTGCCGCTCTTGAGGCTTTGAACGGCCAGGACATCGGTGGCCGTGCCATCCGCATCGACTACGCTCAACCTCGTGAGGACAACGGTGGCGGCGGTGGCTTCGGTGGTGGCCGTGGTGGTGGTCGCGGTGGACGTGGCGGCGGTCGTGGTGGCTTCGGCGACCGCGGTGGTCGTGGCGGAGGCCGTGGCTTCGGTGGTGGTCGTGGAGGCGGCCGTGGCCGTGGCGGTGACCGTGGCGGCCGCGGTGGTTCATTCAACCGTGGTGGCTTCGGCGACTTCCAGGGACAGAAGAAGAGCTTCGACTAAGCGTCTCGTTTGAGTCATCGCCTTTCACATCCTTTCGTGTATCTGCTTTGAACATCTCGGAGAGTAAGTAATGGAGCTGCCGTACGATATGATGTGACATGATCATCGGATCTGGTTTTCGGCCCTCTGGGTATGGCGTTCATGGGTAAAAGTTGTTTGATTAGAGATACTCAATCACTCGGTTTGATGTAGGCCCGTCGTGGCATCTTAGTCGTCGATAGTACAACGATCGCATTTCAAAAACTCCTTTCCATCTGATACGTGATGTCTTGACATGCTCTTCTTGCCATGTAGCTTTCCAACATTTTTATATTAAGCACTAACGTTGGCAAGTCCAGCGGCTAGTTGCCATGCCTTCTCGCTTGCAGCACTGCTACTCACGATGAAAGGATGTGTGACCTCAAAAGGCTCACTGCCCAAGTCGATTGAGTCGCATCACGTTGCCAGATATGGGACAGTTTCGTCAAGGCAGATGGCTGGCTCACGAGCCAGGATACGATGTTTTGCTATGTACTCATACAACCCAAGAAGCAGAGTTTGGAACCCAACACAAGGAGACCGATAGATAAACAGCATAATACGCGGTAGACAAACGAAAGAATAGGAAAAACACGCAATGTCGACGCGCTATTGGTACATCAAGACATGCAACTGACTGACAGATGATAATGATATCCCAAGAGCAATGGATAGATCGATGGTGTATCAATCAGACCTCCTGGACATCCTCCAGACTAAACTGCTTCTCAGCATCAGCATCAAAGCAAGTCTCCCAGCAGAGAACCTCGCTGGGGAAGTCCTTCTCCACACTCGGTCTCTCACGGACGAACCACGCGAGACCCGCGCCGACGATGCCGAAGAGCGCGAGGCAAGACCAGAGCGCGAAGTTTGTGGTTTGCACGCTGAGGTCGTCGCTGAAGTAGTAGCTTGTTCCACTGACAGCGACGGCGAAAGCCTTGAAGAGACTGGCGACTTGCATCATACCGACGACGGTGCCGGCGGAGAAGGCGTCGGGTGTGGTGTTGAGGACGAGGAGGGAGACGACGACGTTTGCGCCGCCGGTGAGGAGGTGTTGGGCGAAGATGGAGAAGGTGGAGATGACGGGTTCGAGACCGGAGCAGGTAACTACGATGGCAAGGATGGGGGTAAGGACGTAGGTTGCGGGGAGCATGGCGGAGACGGAACGGTAGAGTTTGACTAGGCCGTATTTCTCGGTTGCGTACGGGATGGCGTAGAAGAGCACCATGCCGGCCATGCCGCGGACGCAGAGGACGACGATGCTGAGCCATTCGCAGGAGATACCCATGCCGCCTTGGTCTGTGCTGCTGTGGCCAAGGTGGGGGAGAACGACGTCAAAGGTCGAGGCGTGAAGCGAGAGGAGGCAGAAGGAAGAGAGGAGAACCATTAGCGATGGTGCTTGGAGGAACTGGGAGATGGTGATGGGGTCTGGGCGAGCAAAGTCGACGAGAGTGACGTTCGTGTCTTCTGAATCGCGGCGGAGGAAGGCAGCCTTTTCGCAGTCCATGTCGACGGGGTCTGCTGAGCGGTCGTTGTGGTGGGGAAGCGTTTCCTTGAGGCAGATGCTCGCCGTGAGCGCGATGCCGAACAGTACGGCTCCGCAGGCTAGCTCAGAGCCCAGTGTTGGGTAGTCTTGCCAGACCATGTTGTATGCTTGCAGGCTCTCCGATACCATCAGTTGCATGATAGGGCCCATGGAGCCACCGAGAGAAATGGTGGGTAGCCGGGCGACGTTCTTCGCCCTCTCTTCTGCCGATGTGCTCAAATCTCCAATCATGGTCAGGGTCGTGCATACGATCGCCGAGCTGACCATGCCCGCAACGAAGCGGAAGATTGTGCAGCTGACGAGACTAGTCGCGAATCCCATGCTCAAGCAGCATGCAAACATGCTCCAGAGCCCGATGAGCGTAACGCGCCGTCTTCCCATGCGGTCGGCGAGGTATCCCCAAAATAGACCCGTTGTTCCACCAAATGCGTATGCGCAGTCGAGTATGCTTCGGAGGTAGGATGAGGAGAGGGTGCCGCAGTAATCGGAGGACGAGAGGAGCATTTGAAGCTGTGGCTGGAGACTTGATGCCATGATGCTACGCCAATGTTAGCACAAGTCGGAAGAAACGGGTCATCTCGCAGGAGATGGTCTGGTATGACTTACGCCTCAGCAAGAAAGATGAAGTACACCAGCATCAATTGCGTCCGCCGCGACTTATCCGCACCATCTGGCGCGTTGTGACTGTCCATCTCTTCCTCTACACCCCGGTCCTCCTCTTCCTCAACCATAGCCACCTTATCATATTTGCCCAAATCCTTAACCGGTATTAAAGACCTCGTTCTTCTGTGAAAACCCAACATCTTGCAAAAATTCAAATGATCGACCCGAAAAACTCGTTTGCGAAGGCTTCGAATGCGCGATAACGCGATGTGACCGCGAGGGGAGTGAGCGTGTAGGCACGAACCAGCGTGAACCTATGGAGAGATTGTAACGGCCGCGAGAGACCTAAGGATAAGCAGCGAGAGAGAGCGACAAGAAAGACGAGAGCGACAAAGACTCGCCTCGGAAAGAGAGAGGGTTGAACAGTCAGAACGACGACGGCGGCAACGGCATCGCGAGGGGTTTGAGCTTGACGGGGCTCATGAAACGGAACTATACTGCCCGGCGTCTCATTGGCGTTGGCTGTTCCCAGAGTTTGGGCGCTAGTACCTTCAGGGTCAAGTCGCTTAACGCGGAGCGCGCTGATGTCACATGGTGGTTCTCCTGATCCACTGCGCGCGGGAAACCTGCATGTTCCCATAATAGGTCCCCTCTTTCGCGGTCATGGCTTCGACGTTGGTTTTGGCGAAGACTGCGATTCTTTGCCCGAAGCAATGTTGTGCGCGAAATCCATAATGGAGGTTTCAGGAGCCGCGTCCCGCGGTTTATCTGCATGTTGTCATCCACACGCGAAATTGGGGTTTTGCTTGGTTTGGCGGATACCTAGGTAGTTGGCCGAACATGGTGCTGTGATGTCGTTGCAACAGTGTTGGCGGAGGTCTGTCGCGCACCGATAGGATCGTGGGGAAAGGTAACAGCATCCATCGCACTACCATGGTACGCGTATCTATGGATTGCACGCGACGCTACATATACCAGAACTAACGTAAAGCATCGGCCGATATGCGTGTCAAGATCTCTGCCTGTCTCTGGCTCGCGTATCACGGCCCAAACGTACCTACCTAGGTAGGGACTGCGGCGCGATCTTAATCTCCCAGCACTCTCATGATTACCACGGCGGAGTATACGACTACCATCCAAAGACCTGCGGTATGGAGAATGCTGGATTCGTATAGTTCAAATGTATGGTAGTGCCTATAAGCGAGCTATTCGAGTTGGTAACACCCTGCGAAGCATGATCATGGGTCCATAGGACAGACAGTGTGTGCCCAAGAATACAGCGAAAAGGCTTTTCGCTCTATATCTAGGTAGAGTTTCCCGGTGCTCAGATGCAGTGTTGGATTTGACAGTGAAGAGAGCGTATTGGGCGATTGTACGGTGCCGTCCACGGTTCGACGTAGGTCCACAGACGCTCATGGTGTCTCATCAGAGTATTCAAGTTCCACGTAGTATATATATTGCATGAGATCGTCTTCCTTTGTACAGCAACGATTTTATATTCGTCACGGAAGCCATCATGTCCGCTTCGTCCCGTTCAATGTTGGATGATAACTCCACACGAAATGTTCCTCCAACTGTCAGATCCCCTTGTCGTCGCCAGGACAGCGTAATATCATCAGAGCCGACACCTCCTCCAACTCCCACCTTCTCCTGCCGCAGTCGGGACAGCGTGACACCATCAGAGCCAACAGAACCTCCCACACCTCCAGCGACCCCAAAGCCCCCATTATTGGCAGAACGTCCCGCACCTCCAACATCTCTACAACATTTCCCAACGGCAACAAGCTCCGTAGCTATACTACCGTGGACAAATCATTCACTGCATGAATACTATTGCATTCGATCGATACTCCTGCTATATTGGCATATATTCAATATAGTACTGGAGTACGAGCGCAGACCTTGCGTTTACCACGTCCTTTCGGTGCCAACAGGATGGAACAGACCTCTCATTATTACCGAAGTCCCACTTCGGAATAGCAATCGAAGGCTAATATATGACATTGGTTCTCATGCCCATCCTCCGGACGTATCCCTTTTAGACCGGCTAGCGCGCAATAAGTACAACCACTGCGACTTCAGTATTCAACTCTTTCTCATCTATCTCGAGCCTGTATTCAAAGAAATGGGAGCGACGATAACTTGGCTCGCCGTTCAAGTTAAGCCCTACATTGTCCATCACTTGGAAGGGGAACGGCCAGATCCATTTGTTCGCCACAGCGTCTTCAATATCAGAACCCAAACCGGAGCGGAATACATTGCAGACTTTACGATGGAGCAGTTTGGATTCAACATAAACAATTTTCTGATGCGCAAGAGAGATTATAAAGCCGCATACACTACAAACCGAAAGATACGACAGCCACGTACTGAAGAGGTTGAAAGAGCACGGCGAGGCGAATTCAAAGATTGGAATGGAAAGGGCTGGGTTGCGAGGGAAGTTTGTAGGAGTATGACTTTGCGCAGGTGGAACACCTTGGATGAAGGAACGAGGTTGTTGGATTTGGAGATACTGGTTAGACAGATCTCTGCCCGCCGGTGGGGTTGTCATCCGGATTACCGTACCGACCTACTAGTATCGTGTCGTGAACACCTTATTCATGCAAGGAACTGAGCGGATGCGATGCCGCCTGCTGTCTACCTTGGTAGAAACGAAAGATATCGAAATCTTCACGTAATGCCTACTTCTAGCTTATTCAATTCCATCGTTCTCGGTAGCTACACAGATGTTCATTTTTTCCTTTGAAGGTGGCTGAGGTACTAGCGTGAATGATCGTGATAGCGAACTGTTCTTATTACTGGTACGTGATACCGGCGACCAGGATGTTACAGCACGTTAAGACACGTGATAGTTGGTAGTGTGTTGTAGTAGGTATAGAGTCTTGTTGGGGGCTCTGGTGATGTCTGTCGTAATTTAAAAGAAAGAAGGATGACTACTTGAAGCGGGCGGCCCATGTGATCGGAGTATGAGTGCAGAGTGATGTGACGAATCATCGGAGCATGCTTTTGCAAAAGGAAGGAAGTGCAGTGAAGTCTGAGATGGACGGAGTAGCTTGCGATAGGAACCGACATTTCGAATGCTAGTCATTGCGACGTAATCGGTGAGAGATATGTCCGCGCTTAAATTTCCGGCTTTTGTCCGCAGCGGGTTGTGAGAGAGGGTGAATCCAATGTCTGGGGGTGGCGACCTGCGTAGAATGTGAGACAACCAACACGCCTATACTTAGTCCCGGAGTACCCCGCCATGGGTCTTATATGTGTGACTCCCTCAATATCATGATCTCTCCGCCCCTGCATGCGCAGCCCTATAAATCACATGCAGGTTGACGACGTGTTTTTGGCCCCCACGATTCCGGTGAAAAGACGTCCTGCGCGACTCGCCCAATCGAAAGATGCGGCATACGTATGGGCCGATGTCCAGAACATCAGGACACGGTGCAATTGCGCAGCGACGGAAAAAGCGGGTAGGACGGCGTGCGCAAATGTGCAATTCCAGGGAGCGGGGACGGCGGGTTTATCAGTAGCGACGTGTTAGTTGTGTTTAGCAGCTGATCCACCAGAAGTGGTGAGGATGGCGAAGTCGCTTCATCCATGCACAGCCCTGCCGCCCTTCAAAGCCTCCACCCATAGGGCGCCTGACGCCATTCACCAATGATACGCGTGCACTAGCAGCCGTTCCTGCGCTTCTTGGGTTGACCGGTTTGTGGCCAGGGTCTCTGTCACCGCTGGATGGAGGACAATTATCGTGGCTCAGTGTCTTTTACCACAGTATGATTGCGGTGAGGGATGAAATAACTCTCGCAATCACCTCCCGCATCAACAGAAACGGCAGAGATACCCAGAAGACGGATGGCTGCTATTGTGCAAATGGGCGAATAATGGTATGCAGCTCGTATTCAGGATCCGAGCAGGGGCTGACTGCGCGGAACGTCAGATGTCCGTGCACTGCTGCCTGGAGTTGAACTCCACTTACTGGAGGAAGCGACGACAACCCGTTCCTTCCCTCTTGAACCACCTATCCCCCCAGCCCGCGCTCCTCGATATCTCTTCTTGCTTCAAATCCTAATCCTCAGGCCTCCCTCCTCGTCCTCTTTTTGCACCGCAGACCCGCCGCCCTTGTGCCTCTTTTGCCGCTCGCCGCCCGTCTTACTCCACGTGCTGCGCCTTCCTATATACCTGCACGTCTCCTCCGACACCAGACCAAAGGACTCAGCGCCCTTTCCTCGCTCGCTGCATCACCATCGTCACCCTAGCCTATCAGCTGCTAGCTTCCGCGGCCGCAAAGGTTCCACTATCCCCGGTCAATGAAAACGTGATCTGGGCTCTGATAACCACTCACACTTGGTCCCTTTGCATCGCCGGGCTTGGGGAACTGTGCAGTCCGTGACTCACCTGAGGCCGCCTTTCCCACTTCAACCGGTACGACGACCAGTCATACTCAACATGTCTGCACCCCACGATCAGAACCGTCATCCCCGCCGCCGTCCTCTTAAGGGTTCCGCATCCCCTCTGAGCACCCATGGCATGCAGCTAAGGAAGAGCGGCACTTTCTCGTCGCCAACCAACATATCGTCCGACATCTGCGAGGTGGACCGATTCTTCATGCCCCGCCGCTCGCCTACCAACACTGACCGGCTGGAAGAGCTAGTCAACGACTCCATCCAGGACCCTAACGTGCGTCGCGTCACCAACCTGCTTAAAGACTTCGAAGCGAGGGTCGCTGGCCATAAGAGCGCTGCTGCCGGTTCTGACCTTCTCAACGATCCGGAGGTTCTTCCCGTCCCGAGCTTTGTCCTCGACAGCGCCCCATTGGACCACACCCCGATGGACATTGACCCAAAGCCTGCACCTCGACGCAGCCCCCACGACCACGCTTCTGACAGCGGTCTGGGTTCAAGCATCAGTGGATCGAAATACGGTAAGGAGTCACTGCAGCCACCCGTCTTGGATGAGAACGCCCCACATACTAACATATATAAAGACGAGATTCGCTCCCAGCGCTCGAGCGTCCGTGACTCCATCAGCACTTCTATCAGCTCGACGCATTCGGCTGTCACCAGGTCCTTCTCATCGCTCACCTTTTCAGAAGAGGATCACGTGCTCGGCGAGCACACGTGCAAGCAGATTCACGACTACATCATCAAGCCCATTCTCGCCGAGGAGTCTCTCAAGGACTTCCACTCCCTCGTCAAGGACGTGCCTCGACGCATAGGTGAGAAGAATATCCGCAACCTCCGTGACCTCGAGAAGACCCTCGTCTTCCTCGCACCGGTAAGTGGAATCACCCGTTGTCTTTCTCAAAGTGCAGAAGCTTATTGCATTTTTCGTGGTTTAAAGGAGCTGTCGGCTTCCCCGGACTCGTACTTCCGCTTTTGCCAACGATCAATCCAACTCTTGGCTACGACCGTCCAGTACATCTCCGAACAAGACCAGCGACTACCAACCGACCGCCCTTATACTGACGGCTACTTCCTCGATTTGATGGAACAGATTAGACGATACGCTTCAATCATGGCTGCTACAAGAGAAAAAGAAACCAAGGGTGAGGATCTGGACGAGATGGATTACTCACGGTATGACCGCGCCGCCGACTTTTTATTCGCCCGCGCTAATCAAAAACTCTATAGCGATGAGAAGATCACCCTCCGCGGTGGCATTAGCCACAACGGCCGTCCTGTCGAGCTCGTCCGGGAGAAGAACGGTAACGTCATACCCATGTCGGCGGATGCCTCAAACGCCTTCAGGATCAAGCGTCGTCTGTCGGACGCCGACGAGGACAGCATGGACGAGGACGAAGTAACACGCTCCATGGCGCGACGACGGAAGTCCGAGAAACCCGGAGACGTGATGCACACTTGCCGTGACTGCAAGAAGGAGTTCAAGCGACCATGCGACCTGACCAAGCACGAGAAGACTCACTCTCGCCCATGGAAGTGCTCCGAGAAGAACTGCAAGTACTTCGAACTCGGCTGGCCGACTGAGAAGGAGCGTGATAGGCACATGAACGACAAGCATTCTGCAGCCCCTGCTCAGTACAAGTGTCTCTACCACCCATGCACGTACGCTTCGAAGCGCGAGTCCAACTGCAAGCAGCACATGGAGAAGGCTCATGGCTGGGAATATGTTCGTTCCAAGAGCAACGGTCGCAAGAAGGGCGCTTCTGGCAGCGAGCACAGCCCTGCTACCCCTCTCACTCCATTCATTGGTACACCCATGTCAGCGACCATGACTACACCCATCACACCATTCGCTGCGTCGCCTCAAGTGCCCATGATCGAGAACTTTGACTGCTATGGCTTCGGAACGCCGGCTTTGAGTGCTCACGGTTACCAAGATGACTTCCGTCGTGACTCGATCACCACCGATGGCTCTCACTTCACATACTCGTCAGGACATTCGCCCGTTGAGCCCACATCCTTCGACGATGCTGTGACGCCAGAAGACACTCACATCAACCACAACGACATCTACAACGCCTGTGCACTGAACGCAAACTTCAACACGGGCTACCAGCAGCCAACCCCAATGAGCACAGCGTTTGACTTCGCGCCGCTGCCATTTGCGACGAACAACAACATGAACGGTCTGCCACATCTATCACCCATGGCTCAGCCTGACATCACGCTCTACTCACCAGACATGGATGAGGGTTTTGGCGGTGACATGGACATGACCATGCAAGGCTTCAGTCGCCCGGGCCAGGATTTCACGTTGTTCGATACTGCGCCACCCAGCCAGATGACGTTCAACCACACAGCCAACTTCTTCCCCGATTTCAACCAGGTTGGAGGCCAGTTCGACCCCCAATACATTCAGCCCACCACTACTTTGGATGATTTGAACTTTATGGGCTTCGGGAACCAGCAGTAAAACCCGCACTGCATTGTATACGATTAGCGGGCACTTGTATAGCCGTCTTTCACATCCTGTACTTAAACAGAAGGAGTAATTTTCCATTGTGCCGGCGTCTGGACACTGGGTGTTTCTTTGAACAGCGATTTACGACTGTTATGACAAGAGGAGGAATTGAGAAGATATAATCGGGCACGCATGCATTTACGGCCTTGCTCTTCACTCCCTCTCTTTACCACACTGGGTGTGGGATTGCGCCTCGAACAGAACAGAAACTCCACAAAAAACAAAGGATCTTTGTTTGTTTGCGCGGGTTTTCATTTCCCCCTTCTTCTTTTATCTGGCGACTGATTTTGATCTCCCCCCTTCTCCTTCTTTGCGGACTGCCCATTTACGGAGTCTTAAGGCTGCGGTAGAGATCATCAGATAGTGTAGGATAGATAGATAAATAAAACTGGTGGAAAGGAAGATCCTGTCTTTGCAGATGTTGAGTGGTGATTGAATGCACGTAATACTAACCCATGTCTAACCGTACACAGCTTTTGATATTCTTGCAGGCAAGGTCAAGGAGAGTCAATCACCCTCATCACTCTGCGCCTAGGCTCCGCTCTCCACGGCCATAGATCGTAGCAACCTCCTTCCGCCACTCCAGTCCATTCCTCGTCAACTCAACCTTCACCTCTAGCTCCCCACACTCCTCCTTGATCTCCCTCGCGATCTTCCTCTCGATGACCCGCATCGCCTCCTCCTCGACGGCCTGACTCCTCACCCCAAACAGTACCAGTACCTTGAGCCCACGCAGACTGTCACGAACGAGACCGATGAAGGCGGAGTTAACACCAAAGCCAGGGAAGTAGATCTCGCGGAATGGGCATTTGAGTACGCGGATGGCGGAGATTTGTCGTGGGAGGAGCGTCTGCGCGATGTATTTGGAAAAGTCGGTGACAGAGCCGAAGGCGAAAGGTGTGGAGTTGAAGACTAGGAGGTGGGTTTCGGTGTAGAGTTGGCGGCAGACTTGCAACAAAGCGAGCTGTTGTATAGTAGTTTCGCCTCCGCCATTCTGCCGCATGTTCTTCTGGCGAGCGATATCATGTGTGTGGAAATCGCGGTGAGAGCTGAGAACCAAGTCATAGATGGTGTTGCGGATTTCAGCTGGGAGACGGAGCAGAGGTGATTGCGTGTTGGGTTGAGCGCTGTGGTGTGTTAGTAGGTTTTCCAAGATCATATCGTACACCAGAATTTATTTCTAGAGAGAGCGTACATGGCGAGCTTCTCTGGATCGGCGCTGAGTTGTAGCATGCCGGGCGCTTCCTCCGAGGCAACCACATGATCTTCTAGACCGACGGATTGCGTGGATTGGCATAGATGTCGGAGTCCGGGGTCCAGAGTAGACTTTAATGCGGACATACTGGTCGATGAATGGTATGGTTGAAAAGGATGCGAATTTTCAGTTGTGGGAAGAGAGAGAGGGTGGGAAAGATAGAGGAAAGCACGAGTCAAACGAGGTAAAGGCGGCTTATGTTCTTCCGAGGTCAGCGGTGGATGAGCGGACGAGGCAGGCGTTTGCTCTCACCCGGCTAGCAATCGTCATGCCATACAACCACTTGGAGACCGGCAGTATGCTACCTTGGTAGGCTTGCATGTAAAACGAAGATGAAGTGAGAGACGAGATGTAGTTGAGCAGTATGTAATGATTTTTGGCTGAGACGAGTGCGCGACAGTATACATTGATCGCCATCTACTAGTACGCCGCCGACCAAGAAACAGAATGAGAAGTCACTCACACCTTCCGCAACGCAAATGATGAATCGGAAAATGTGCTGTCACAATTGTTAAAAATGTGTACAAGATATCTGGAATTCTGGAAGCACACATAACGTCTTTATCGCCGTAACTTCATTTTATAACATCAATCAACATCCTCCTCCGGTATCTCACCACCCAACCCATTCCCATTCCCATTCTCACCCCCATTTGCACCAGCCTCCTCACCCTCTTCCTGCCCTTCACCCAACCCCGCCTCAAGCACCTCAAACCTCTCCAAAAGCCCAACATCCCACCCCTGAAACTTCTTCGCCGTCGGCGGCAACAACCTCTGACTCCTCTCCAACCCCTTCTCCAACTCCTCATACAGATCCACCGGAAACTCCACATCCTCTATACTAGCATTCTCGGGCTCTCCCGGCTTCAAAGCCTGCCAAGTCTGTTTCTGATAGAAGACCTTCATTGTACGTGTAGGATCGAGGCGACCGGGCGTTGGTATCGATGAGGAGAAGAGGAGATCGGGGGTGAAGACCCAGATGAGGAGGGAGGGTACGGGGGTTTCTTGGGATTGGTTGGGTGGTGCGGCGGTGTGGATGTGGAATTTACGGATGCCAGTGTTTTCGATGAGGTGGAGGAGGCGGGCTGATATCCATTTCTGGACTGTATGCGTGGTTGGGGATGATGGTGTGGTTTTTGCAGATCGTATGCTAATGGCCCATTTTCGTATTCGCCAGCCGTCGGTTGTGGGATCCTGGGAGCCGATTGTGTGCTTGCAATGCTTGCATCGGACGAGATCTTTGTTCGGGCTTTCGTCATCAGAGGAGAGCTGTGTCATGTTAGCATATGCGACACTAGACCACAGTGGATAACAGTGTAAGATGTAGCCTTGGCTAAACCTGCCAATCCCAAGGGTCTGAGGGTATAGAGACAGTGAAACGCCAGGCCGCTGACTCAATGGCACCGGCAACCCATCAACCTGGGGAAGAGGGTACACCGGAACCGAGAGTACGTGTATGAGCCTATCAATTTAGGGCGCTTGTATCGACGATGAATGCCACTGAAGAGGCGAGTTCGCCTTCTTTGCGCCCATACATGTCACGAAGTCATGGGGTGACGATGCAGGAACCGCACGACACAATTGAAAAAAAGTTGTAGCTTACCTGTGCGCCTTCGCAATCCGACTCTGCCAGTAGAAAGTTGGCCAGATCAACAAACCCTACACCTCCAACAGCCTGCAGTCGATTCCCAGCCGCGTAGCCCTTCTGACCGACAACGTCTTCATGCGTATGGTCGTGCAAGTGGTGCTCGTCCGGCTTATGGCAATGCCAAAAGTCCATCATCTCAGCCCAATTCTCATTAGGCAGATCTCTCCACTGTTGAATCTTTCCTCTCGCCACAAGGATACTGTCGCAGCTCTTACAAGTAATCTCCACGTCCTTTGCATCGTTGAGCGAAGCACCGTCCCATGGTACAATGTTGGCCTGTCGGTCTTCGCGTTGCAGTGTCCCCAGAAGGTCGCTTCCTTCCTTTTCTTCCAGCTGAAGACGGAGTGTCAACTCTTTGGTCGGAGGCTGTGATGGTAATTCGAGTGCAGCGTCACCTCCGCCTTTGACGTTGATAGGAAGGCGTATTGACGCGGACTGGCCCTCATGCGATACAGTGATGTAGGACCCATCAGACGACAGCTTCGCGTCCGTCGACCGAGAGAAATTCGTGCGCAGCGATGCAAAAAGCGTGACCGTACGTATATGCAGCAGCAGTTCGGCGTATAGCGTTATGGAAGTTTCGTTGGGTGACATGGGTCGCGCATTGTCTTCGTCACTCTGCAGGAGGTTCGGCGCGTGGATTTTGGTAGGCTCGGGCGCAGGCTTGGGATTCATCAGGTCTTTGATCGCTTCAGGAGAGAGGCCGAGAGCTTCGTATGCTGACTCGGGAAGTAGCGGGCGCGACATACTTCGTGATTGCGCGCCATGGTGACGGGCGGGGTGAACGTGGGGTTGGGGAGGTCACTGAGCTACGCGCGCGACGAAGTTGACTTAATCGGGAGTGGGTCCCGCCTTGGGGAGGTTCTAGCTGCATCTGGCCGACCACGAGAGTGTCTGACAGATGAACATGAACGGTGTACTATATGAAGTACTTGCTCATTTACTTTATGTTCATGTTGAAGGTATCGAGGGCAGGTAATTACATTATCTACAAACACTACACACTCGCAGTATGGGAATAAGTTATCTTGCTCATATGTGTCCACCCAAATCTACTGACCCTTCTTCTCGCCAGCCTTCTTCTCCTGCTCCAGAATATACTGTACACCTCTCTTGATACCCTCATCCAGAGTAACAAGAGGTTCATATCCTAACCGCAGTCTCGCCTTGTTAATGCTGTGGTACTTGGACATGCTGCTGTACTTGACCTGAGCCCTAGTCAGGTTAGGCTTCTTTCCCATGAGCCAGAAGACGTTCTCCAGAATCGTGCCAATAGCCCACATAAATTCGGTGCTAAGATGCCATACGCTGCTCAACGGTGTTCGGTCGCCCGCCTCGTGCCATACCGCACGCGCAAAGTCCCAGAAGTATACGGGTTGTCCATTGGTGATGATGAAGGCCTCCCCGTCGACGCGCTCGTTGTCGAGAGGAATTGAGGGTAGGCGTTTGTGCGTATGGAGGAGCGCGATTGCGGCGAGCACGTGGCCGTATGCGACGTTCTCGACGTAGGTGAAGTCGAACAGGTTGGTGTTCTCGCCGACTTGGAACTTGGTCTGTCCTTTGCGGTATGCGCCAACCATCTTAGGAAGCAGTTGTACGTCGCCTTCACCGAAGATGCCAGCGGGACGGATGGCGCAGGTAAGGAAGTTTGGGGAGTTCTCAGGATGGCGGTTCGCTTGGAGGACGGCCGTCTCGGCGTATGCCTAGTAGATCGTTAGCATATAAGACATAACAATGCGATTGTGTGCCTACCTTTGTGGTTGTGTAGTACTCAGGCTGGTCGTCGCCAGTAACAAGCGGCCATCTCTCGTCCGCGTTGACGAGATCGTTTACGTGGTCGAGGATGACACTCGCTGAGCTTGTGTACACGAAGCCTTTCACTCCAGACTCTTGCGCGGCCTGTATCAGGACCTTGGTACCCCCAACATTGACCTTGTCGTGAATTTCAGGCTTCAGATCGAAGTGTGGTGATGCTGTATGGATGACGGCGTCGGGCTTGATCTGCGAGAACAGAGCCTTCATAGCCGGAGCATCCGTGATGTCGCCATCGTGGTAGGAGACGTTCGGGCTGGCATTGCGATTCGAGTTGGTTCGTAGATCGAGCACGGCGATTTGTGTCTGGGGGTGACGCTTGACGATCAAGCTGACGATGTGGCTTCCTAGAAAGCCGCAGCCTCCAACAACGAGGACCTTTCCGAGCGATTGAATGGTATCTGAGTTATTCGGCATGGTGGAGGATGGAGTGTCAGTGCAATTGGTGGTGCGACGATCAGGGATTGTTTTGCGGAGAGCGCTCGGGGGAACACTTTCCGGGGGCTTGGGTTAGCTTCAAGGTTCCCGCATGTCAGGGTCTCAACGGGCATACTCGCGCGTGCAAAAGCGCCGTACCCTGTACAAGAAGATGAACAGGTGCTCTGCAGCCTACAACAGCATGGAAATACAAATATTTGAACGTGTGAGAGCAATGTAGACTTCTCGGTCGCTTACATCTCCAACTGGACAAGGGTGAAATTTCACAAGTTCAAGTCGACCCTCGCAGCCTACAACAGGATGGAATATTAAGAATCATGGTTTCCAGGGGCATCATAGACATCTGGTGTATATGCTTTCACTTCAGTAAGGTAAATATCATTCGTATTTTATGACTAACGCCGTTACCCATGCTGTTCCCATAGCCCTGATGAACGAACGCCGTGTAATGCAAGCCACCTTGCAAGGTCAGGCTTGGGGTATCATGTAATGTCATATCGAGAGGAAGATCGGCCGTGGGATCATTAATTCGCAATCTCTAAAAGCAGTTCCTAGCCGACTATTAGCAGACATCGTTGTAACGTCCACGAATGAAACTCACTCAGCGCTATCCTGTGCGGATCGCCTCAATTTACGGTTATAGAGCTTCTTTTCGTCTGGAGTACCCCAGAACAGCTTCGCAGCCTCGGGATTGACCAGTGTGCGTGGGTCGTATGCAGGTGACTCCTCTTCGATAGCCGCAATGATGGCCTCAATATGTGAGCGCATATCGTCCTTACGGGCGGCATCGTAGCAGAGTATGCCATCCGGCGATACGCGATGGTGGTAGAGAACTGGTGTCTATCAAATTGTTAGCTTGTCTTGGGGAATACGTTACGAGAAAATTCGACAACGGCGCCTCCATATAACAGCCGGGCGGATACATACTAAATATTAGTTAGCGGAAAAGTACTGAATTGTACGGGTGGTGACTACATTACCCTCAAATCTAACACGCGGTAGAACCTCTGGGAACTTGGGGCTAATGTATAGCATAATCCGGAACATGCCGCCGTCGAGGTTCGTCATAGGTCTCCCGAACAGGACAAGCTGCCATACGAATGGGTTCTTATCGACAAGATCAAGATCCAGAGTAACGGCGTCTTGCTTCTTGTACTTCTCGATGATCTGCTCATACTGGCGCTGAAGGTTGTTGGCAATACTCATCTCCTTGCTAACAGCCATCATGCCCTCGGCGGCCCAAGCCTCCATCTCCTTGTTGAGCGTCTCGAAAATCTTGACCAGACGCTCGCGGAGCTGTGTGTACTGAAATGTGCCCTCCATGGCGTTGCCCGGGCCCTCGAACGGCATCTTCTCGAAGCGGTCACCATCCTTGTTCTTCTTCGCTGCCTCGTCCACGCGAGCTAGGTACGATTGGTAGTACCACAGGAAGCGTCGCTTGCAGAGGTCCTTGAAGGGCTCGAATGGCGCGTCGTCCCTGCTCGACTGGTAGTCCTCCTCCGCGTTGTAGACCGTTACGCCAGACCTCCCCCAATTGATGCCCAGGTATTCTTCCAGGCGATCGATGACGGATATGCGCAGCGACTCGTGTCGGATCTTGTCTACGTATGCCTCCTGGTTCTTTTTGTCGTAGTCCGAGTTTGCGTCCTCGAAGCCAGGCTCGTTCTCGTACGGGTTGCTGGACATGAGGCTCTGGATGGAGATAAGGATAGACTCGAGGCCCTGGGCAGACGACCATTCTTCACCACGCTCTCCTCGCCATGTACTGCATTCTGTTAGCGTAGACCTAGGTCGTGCAATCGCAGTCACTTACCCAAGAATCGACAGGCACACCTTACCGCCTGCGTATATATTGGGATTGAATCGCGTACGCCCACCATGGGTAGTTATAGCCGTGACACTCGGGGCCTTAGTTGGGTATTCGCGTGCGAACTTGACAGCGAACTCGAAGAAGCCGAACTCGTAGGGTGTGTCAGGTGGGCCGATGATTAGCGCCCGCACATGGCGCACGTCAATATCGCGGCAGGCAACGGCTATGGAGAGGTCGGAGCCGCGCTGGATCTCGCCGAGTTCGCGGGTGATTCTAAGAATGCTCTGGTTGGACATGATGGTGCGTGGAGGCCTCCCGGCAGCGGTTTGGATAGTTGAGATTCGCGGGGTTGGTGAAGCTCAACGGTCCGCGTTGGCCGGGCTGAGAATATTGAGCGGGTGTGGGTGCAGCGGTGTGGAGTGGGCTTCGAGGGGAAACAGTGGTAGGAGTGAGCGGGCCTCAACCGTGTGAATGGCCAAGCAAACACCGATGTGAGCTGTCAAAGGCGAGTGGGTAGTTGGCTGCGGTGTGAAGCTAGCCCCTCCCAGGGTCCCACAGGGCGGAACGCGAGCCGCAACACCACGCCGCCGAAAGTCGCGATAGTCTGTTCCTTGCGCACCGATTGTCAAGATGTAATAAGCAAGCCAAGTGTGTTCTTAGGTTGTCGGCTAACACTAAAGTGTAGGGTGGTGTTCGCGCTGTTCGTCATCAGCAAGTCTGGCGGTCTCATCTACAATCGCGAGTTCCACGCGGGCATGAGCAAGCTCACCAGCAATGACTACCTCATGCTCGCTGGATCTTTTCATGGGTAATTCGCAATCTTCTGGGCGTATGAACTTCCACTGATGAGCGTCTAGAATGCACGCCATCACAGCGCAGCTCTCTCCAGTCCCACCCGTCCGCGCGCCGCCTCCCTCTACCACCACACCGAATCTCCAGACCTTCCCTGTGCGCGCAACCGGTATCGAGGTCCTCGAAAGCTCCCACTTCCGCATTCAATGTTTCCAAACGCAAACCGGTGTCAAGTTCTTGCTCTTCACTGAGCCCCAACAACCAAACGTGGACACTATGATGAAGAGGATATATGAGTTGTATGCAGATTACGTCATGAAGAATCCATTCTATACCGTTGAGATGCCGATTCGGTGCGAGAAGTTTGATCGCGGGCTGGACAGCTTCGTCAAAGTCAGAGGGGGTTGAGGAGACCGTATTGGGAATATGATACCACGAATTGGAATGAAGAGAAATAGGGCAGGACGCGTATTGAACAGCACGAGGAGCGTTCTACTGCGACATGCATTGCCACTGGCTGTAGTTCCAGAGCACACTAGAGACTCTCGTAACAAAGCTCCAGGGCATCACTCTTGGGTCCGTAACATGTCTGATGGTGTCGGGTTTGGGGACGAAGAGAGACCACCCACTAGGGAAGTCAAGTTGTGAGATGTGCTGTAGAAGATAGTACTGTCTCCAGTACCTATCAATGGAGACTAGTGTTCATTATTTGCTTCGTTTCATCCATGCCATGCGGTAGACGCCAGCTCTAGTCATACAGTAGACGCCGTGAATACTCCTGCTCCATCTTGAAGCATCAAGGCGTTGCTCTTCCTAGCTGCGCTATGTCCGCTTATGCCGTGTCCATCTTGTCTGGGTCGTCGTCCTTCTTGTCCTTGCTGCCGCTTCCACCAGGCTGACCCGAGCTGTCCAGCAGCGGCTGCTTCTCGTCGCCCTCAGCCACCGGCTCGAGCTCCGACTTGCCCTCGGCCGCCTCCTTCGTCTTCTTGTCCTTTTCCTGCCGTGCCTTCTCTTCCTCGAAAGACATCCTCAGCGCCAATGCGAGCTCGGGGTCGACCGATGGATCCACACCGAACTCGAAGTCGTTGCCGCCGGAAGCACCGCCGCCTCCGCCTCCGGAACCGCTGTCTCCACCACCGCTGGATGCACCCTCTCCGCCAACTATAGGTGTGGTGATCAACGAGTCGCTGAGAAGGTTCGCGCTGGGTGGAATGGTGGCAAGGTAGGAGCCTTCGGCGCTTTGTACGTTGTCGCTAAAGGCCTGGAGTTTCCGCGTGGTGTCGTCGCTCAGCTCGCCGAATGCGATGATGTCGATGCTGATACCACTCTTCTTCATCTTCTTTGCCAGCTTGACCAAGTTCTTCTCGTCCTCCTCGATGGGGCTGCAGTTGAACATGACTATCCGCTGCTTCTGCGACTTGTTCTGTCTGTGCTTGAGAGCCAACTGCATGTACTGTTAGTCTGTATCCTACCAGAGGTTCCTGATAACGTACAGCCGCGACGTTGATGCCAGTCACGAAGTGTGAGCTGCCCTTTATCTTTGTCCGGTGCAGACCGTCCAAGACCTTGCCAATGTCCGTTGTCAGGGTCGTGAGGATCTCTGGGGTGTTGCCTCCCATGCTCATGAGACCGACAGATGACTCTGGGTTTGCACCAGTCTTCGCGGAGAAGATCATGTTCACGGCGTCCTGTTGTGCTTCCCATCGCGAGGGTACATAATCGCCATTTCGACTAGCTTCGCTGTTGTCAACGCTGCTGAAGTTAGTATGCGATCGATGTGTGAGTGCATATAGCCTTACACTATCATAGAAGCTTCTAACACCATCTTGAAGGCCGGATGTATGTGGGGTTGAGGTGATTGTTTGGGTAGTTGGTTGGATCGACGGTAACCTTATGATGCTGAGCTCAGGTCGCCGCAGCGGAGGACGGAGGCTGGCCATGGAACCACCGAGATCACGTGCGGTGTGACCGCGTCTGCGGGAGGCCGTGCGCGTGTCGAAGGAGAAATGACTCAGAATGGCATATGCAACCTCAAGCGACTTACTCGTGCAATTGAACATCGAATATTGCGACTCCAATTCTGAAGCGCTGCGCTGCAATTGTTGCTGCGCAGATTGCTATCCTGTACTTTGATGTTCGCTCTGATCTTGCGACCAACCTCGATGTAGCAAGTGTACTGCTTAGGCCATGACGTCGCCCTTGGCGCTGGCGTAAAGGACAGACCTGCGGGCTCCAACGTTCCTTCCTCCAACATCCCACTCTGATTCAGCAGCTGCAACCACCACCACCCGCAACCACATCAAATCTGCTCCAAATCTCTCAAAAGTTGTTGCAAAAGCATCAGAAAGTCTCAATAAGTCACTTATACCACTCAATTCTTCTCCCCAGTATCATCGTCGCGGCTTGCCTCGCGTTGTTTACTGTTCTCCACCACCACAACATTTGGAAGCTGCAACCCTCTTCCACCACCCCCACACCCGAGCCTCTCAAGATCAATATCAGATCTTTGAAAGTCTCAGCAGCTCTTCTTTACTAGCTGGCACTCTCCGGCACTGCACAATAACATCACCGCCATCGACGCGTTACACATCACACAACACGCGATGAACAACATCAAAGACGGCATCACAGCTGAGGCGAAAGCCAACATGCTAGCCAACCTCCAGATCGAGCTCGACTCGCGCAAAGAGAAGCTACGAGCGCAGTGCGACGCGCAGTGTGCCAGCATGCAGTCGCGTCTCGAGCGTCGCGTCAACCGCATCCCGACCGTGACGCGCCAAACCACGCTACTTGATCTCCTCAAGGCATCCGCGCCAGCACAACCAGTCGCGACCGCGACCGCGCCAGCACCTACCAAGACAGCGCCACCCAAGAAGACATCAGCGCCAGCGCCAGCACCTGCCTCCCGCAAGACACGCGCGGCTCCCACAAACTCTATCCCAACAAGCTCCTCCGCCCCCGCGACTTCCTCACCAGACACCAGGCGCGCAAAGCCTGCCGCCAAAGCCAAGCCCACACCGACATACGCGCAGCCAACGAAGACTACACGCGCCAAGAAGCGCAGCAGCGACGAATTGTCTGGTGAGGACAAGGAAAATGCAGACCTGCCTGTGCCAAAGAAGCGCACTAGGGCACCGACTCAGAAATCGGCGCCTGTTGCTGCTGCCCCAACTACGCGCGCAACCCGCGCAGCTTCCCGCACCAAGACCACCACCTCCACACACGTGCTTTCACCAAAGACAAACACGGCCAATGTCCGAAAGCCAGCTGCTCGTAGCGCCCGCCCCAGGTAGCGCCCATAGACGGAATACGACTACTCAGCATTTTTTTCGGCGTTCGATACCCCATTCGTTTTCAGGCGGCGTTAGATGAGATGGAATGATTTTGTTTTGATTGGGGGGAGTTGGTCGTTTTGGTTGCATCCCTCCACCCTGGCTTGACGGCCCTTGAGTTCCAGCCGCCCGAAAGGGCAGGCTCTCAGGGGTTGAAGATAGCCGGGTGGGGGCATACATTGTAGGATTGTCTTGTTGTTGTTTTTGTAATGTTCTTTGTGGAATTGGTCGTTTTTGTAGTTTTGTATAGCATAGAGCTCCACGTAGCCTAGGAATGATGAGTTATGATCTTGATTCTGCACCCAGAAAAATCTGCGTTGAAGAATACGTTACGTTGAGGACCACCTAATTGATGAAGTTCAATACAGTGTATGCGGCAAACCTACTGCAACGCTGTCGTCGCTTGTTGGTGCCTGATGTATACTTGACCTTGGATCCTATGCATTCGGCGATATCTACCACGATGTATGCGGTAACCTAACGTGGATATCTGTATTCATTTGTCACTGCCAGAAGCATACATCAACTCGGACACTATCTAGTTCTTCAAGTTCAACACAACGTATGCGGCAATCATAACTAGCTACTGCTTGTGATCGGGGCTGCCAGAGGTATACTTGACCTTAGATACCATGCATTTGCCGAGATATAACACTGTGTATGCGGCAACTTAACGTTAATTTTAGCGTCTAACAGTGCTGCTAGGGGTGTACATCATCCTAGATACTCTCTATTTGTTGAATTCTGATACTAAGTATGCGGCAATTCGATATGGAAACTGCCGTTGATCGGGGCTGCCAGAAGCATGCATTGCCCTTGATACCGCTCAATCGTTATGATTCAAGGCTTTGTGTGCCGCAGCCCGACATCGATGTTCTCCAAGATCAGTACTGCCAGAAGTATACATCGGCTTGGATATTACGTACTTATCCAAGTTTGATACCGTGTATGCGGCATCATGATTCGGATTCTTGCATGCACTGATTTTGTTCGCAAGAAGTGTTTAGGGGAAGGCGTGTGTCACTTCATAGTTTGAAGCATACATCACCCTGGATACCATCCACTTGTCAAGATTTAGTACTGCGTATGCAGCAACGCTGCACGTATCCTGGCATCGGTCAATGCTACCGACATGGAACGTGAGAAGAAGCCGCACTGCTATCCTCCAGGTTGAGATATACATTGTCTTGGACCTTATCCACTTGTCAAGCTTCAAACTTATGTATACAGTGGCACAGCATGGATTTCGCTATCTATCAATACAACTTACAAGACATGAATTGAAGAAGCCCTATATGCGTTTTCCAGGTTGAAGCATACATGATCTTCATTGCTTTTCACTTTGTGAGAACAAATATCGTGTATGCAGCAACGCCGCCTGAGTATTGTCAGCCTCTAAGCGTACCTCATGGACCAGAACCTACAGTGAAGGACACGTTGGGCATTTTGTCCAAGTTACATCACAAATCGACATGTATACATCTGGGAGACATGTGGATTGACAGGTACAATTCATAGACTCATCTTCACATAGGTATCAAAGCCCCATCAAAATCCACTCTTAATCCCACTTCATAACCGCCTCCTCAACAATCGGCCGAATAACCTTCCTACCCGCACTACTCTTGTGCGTCCACACCATCTGCCTAGGCGCCAACTGATCCGCACGGTGCCACGGCTGAAAATCAATTCCCTCCTCGTTATTCTCCAACGCCTCCTTCACGGTCTTGAAGAGCGAATCGGCTTGGTCCTGGTCGATACGGACGTCATCGCGGACGGTGAGGACGACTTCACGGATCTTCTCCTTCTCGCCGTCTTTGTAGTGCTTCTTGTACTTGTTGAGTGTGATGGAGATGTCGACGCCGGCTTCGGCGGTCCAGGCAGCGTGCACGGCGAACCAGTCTAGGGTGTGTTAGTTGGATTGTACTTCAAGAGAGGGTCAAAGGGAGTCAAGACTTACCAAAGAGTTCCGCAAAGTCCGTCTTGAGAATCTGTTCGTCCATGGAGTACGGAATAGACGCAAAGCCAATGCTTACGGTAGGAGTGCGTGGGGATGGGGTATCAATGATGTCGCCCTTCCAGTCGCGGCGCAACAGGTCGCGCAGACCAAGGTTATCAATGTCCTTTTGTGCCTTGCTGAGCTCGTCGTCGAGATCCTCCATGACGTCTTCGAGGCTATCCTTTTTCCAGTTGCTGCGTGCGAGGACGCGCTTGGAGACTTCGATGTCAGTCTTGGTCGTCTTCTTGCCTGACAAGCCGCCGGAGTCAATGGCAATGGCGCTGAGAACCAGCTCGAGCAGTTCGTGCGGCATATGGTATTCTTCATCTAGCTGTTCGAGCTCATCGAGCATCTGGCGGGCGACGAGTGTGGTGCAGCTTGCTGCTACTTCGAAGACACGGGGTTCGGCATCGGGAGCAGTGCCGCGGTCTTTGTGGTGGTCGAAGATGCTGAGGATCTTTGCCTCGTTCCACTTTCGTAGAGGGCTGCCATGATCGACCAGGACGATGCCCTTGAGCTTCTTGCCCAGAGTCTCGGGGTCCTCAGGCAGTTCGTCTAGCGTCAATAAGTCCTCATGGCCAGGCGTCATCTGCGAATTGTCCAGGGCCAGCCTGTTCTCCGGTCGCAGATCAAGCGCATGCGACGGTGTTTGAAGAAGCGCAATGGCCTTCATAGGCTTGTCGGTATGCTCGGTGGAGTGTTCAAGATGGTAGGCCCAAGTGAGCGCAGCCGTCATGGAGTCCATATCACCGCCCTCATTGCCCATTACCATCGTCCACTCATTCTCCTTGCCGGCCTGCCAGTCTACCAAGAACTCCTTCTTTGTGGCACGGCTCCATTCGCTGAAGTGGCCTACACCAAGAGGTTTGGCGAGATGCTTCGTCGACGCGTCGAGAACAGCTTGTTGCGGCGCGCTGCGCTGCGGCATGGCAGCGACGCGGCAGGCTGCCAGAAAGGCTGGAACAAGGGCGCGGGCCGCTTTCATTTTGGCGAGATGAATGCGATAAGGATGCTATAGGTACAGATTATTGTGGATGTCGGAAGGCATCATGGCTCAGGTACGGATGCGCAGCTGGGATCCACAGCTACGTCAACGCTGGCCTAGGCGCGACCAGCTGGGCCGTGTTTCAGCCCTGTGGCTGTGAGTCCAGACGCCTGCCCTCCAAAACCGGCGTGCAAGCGACATTTGACATTTGTTGAGTTCGACCAGGGTAGCATAACAATAATGCATGTCTCGAAAGCCCACTGTTTCTGTGCACAACTGGCAGAGTCTGCGCAGTGCGAATGATTGCTTCTTGGTGGCTCCCTTGCAGAGACTGTGGCTGCAGCGACAGCGACGTGCAGGGCTCATATGATCAAGCATTGGGCGTTAGCCATGCTTAGTTCATCCTTCTCATGCAGGCGTCAGCAACCCCAGACATCTCTGCAGTTGAAGAAATATGAGGTATGACGTCAGAGCTGATTGCTGGAGGGATGGCATGCAGCCACTCGGATGCTCAACGAAGCCGCCCTAGCCGAAGCACTACCACGCGGCTGGTTGGCAACCCGCGCGTGCAAGGAAAGCTTGACTGTGTTTTCCAAGACCCCTCTCACGCTCCTATTCCTCAAACCCGTTATTATCGCCGTGCCAACGCGCCGCTTTCCTATCACGGCGCGCTCCTAACCCGGTTCTCACGACGGATTGCGGAGACAGGCTGCTGACTGAACAATGAACTAATTCCGTCGGTCGCGGCCGGATCGCTCGCTGCACGCTTAGCAAGACACTACTTGACCCCAACGCCGCACTCTCGCCCAAACTGCTTCCTTTCCTGGGGCTTTCTCGTCGCAACCGCTGCAATTATGGATCAAGGCCCACACGAGCAGGGACGACCGTTGGCGTCGTCGTCAACTTCGACCACCACTACCTCTGGCCCCTACACTACCACCACCACGACATCCACCACACCCGGACAGGGCACGAATGTGCAACACTTTGGACCGCAGTCGACTACTATCACACACCCTGCCGTCACCACAACGACCCACGTGCCGTCTACACAATCCTCTCAACCACACGCCCCTACCTCGAATCCTATCCAGCGCTTGCGCAGTTCGTCGATCCGTATAAGAAGACCTTCACATCAGCCGAGCGTAAATACTCCCCAACCCACGCCTGACCCAGCGCCAGTACCGGGGTCCGACAGCACATGGCAAGCCGGCCGAAGACGAAGTAGTTCTGAACCGCGCCCACCTCCAGCAGCCATGGTCGCCGACGATGGCCTAAGACGCCAATTGACTGGTCCACATCTACAGCCTCTATATGAAGATGGCACGGCGACAGCAAACCCTGCTGTCGGCAACGGCCCGCCAACTGCCAGCAACGCGCGAAGAGGGATGACTCGTCAGTCTTCCGCTTTCCACATGCGGCGGCATCAGAAGGACCCAAACCAGAACATGATGGGCAACAATGTTGTCGATGTGCTTGACGTCATCGGTGAGTAACCCTAGAGTATTCCACATTGGGGTATCAGCTAACAAAGTCTAGACCCCGAGATATCTGCCCTCACTACACTGAATAACGTTCAGAACTCGCTCTTCTTGCCCAATCTACCCTGGCTCTATAATCGCCAGCCCACATACGATCTTGGGCAGACTACATCAGACTCCTCGGACGAAGAGATGGGCACAGCTAGAGGTGCCAGACGTCAGGAAGATCAACTCCCTGAGATGACACAACAAGGCGAAGTGGAACAAGCCGCACGCGGAGGCCGCGGAGAATTGCGAAGAAATAACACTATCGACTCAAACCTTTCGACCCTAGAAGAAGGTGCCGGTCATCACTACGCTGTACTTCCACATGGTGCTTCATTAACAGGATGGACCGACGAAGAGAAGGAGGCTCTGGACGACCACGTACGACATCTTCTCCACTCTCGACGCGCAAGATTCAAGCGGAGTATGAAGGGTTTCGGACGTTATGTTCGCAACCCCCTTGGATTCCTCGTCACTCTGTACTTCTTCCTTATCACCTTCTGGGGAGCAGCATGGGTACTCTTCCTTATCGGCTGGATTTACGTCGGTGATCGTCAGGCATACTTTGTCGAGATTGCTGACCAGGTCCTTACTGCCTTGTTCTGTGTTGTTGGAATCACCATGTTCCCCTTCCGCATCGTCGACACATACCATATGGCTTTCGTCGCTTACTACGCGCACAAGACCTGGCGGCTACGCAAAGAACGAGGACTACAAGAGTTGAAAGACCACAACGAACTACCGACCATGCCGCGATCGAACGCTTGGGAGACAGGCGAAGCAGAACAGGAAGGCGTAGAGGCCCCCGTTCTCACTGCTGAAGAGCAGAAGAAACTCGAGCACCACCAAGGCAAGCTGGAGAAGTCACATACCTTCTACCGACCCCACGAGACATACACTCACCACGCCTTTTCCATCCGCCTCCTCATCACCATCATCGTCCTTCTCGACTTCCACTCCATGTTCCAATGCGCACTGGGAGGTACTACCTGGGGTATCTACTACAAAGACCGCCCCAAGGAAGTCACCGCCATCATCCTAAGTTGCAGTCTAACATGCAACATCACCGCGGGTATCATCATTGGCCGTGGTGACAAGCGCAGTCGTAAGAAGCTCGTCGTGGAGCAAATCCTCCGTCAAGAAATGACCGAAGAAGCGCTCAAGAAACTACGAAAAGAACGCGGCATCAAGGCCAAGGGTCTTATGACGAAGAAGCAGAAGAAACAAGTGCAAAAGGAAACGATCGGTGAACCCAAGAACCCGTTGGATACAATTTTGCATCGTGGATAGTGTAATGTTTTTATCTCTTTCTCCCTTGAAAGGGTTCCTACTTTGATGATGGTTAGATTGTATATTTTAATTATACCCTTCTGGCGTCTTGCGATCGCCTTTTTTCTTCGCATATGATTCGGCATCAACTAGTTAATGTCATGATGTGATCTGTCCTATCGATCTTTCCATACTGTGATCCTCACCTTTATATTCCTCCAACAAGTCTAGTAAGGAGACCATGTATATGAATCACACTACCATCCCAAGTCAAGACAACATGACTCCCTCTCGGCCCTAGATAATTCTCCTAGAAAACACTGTAGCCTGCAGATCAACATCGATCACCACAAGCAGATAGATATATACCCGAAGTCCCCATCTCCCCACCCCAAACTTACCACCCCACCGTCACCAGCCACACCTGGTCTACGGAAACCTCCCTTTCCCCTAGCCGTCACGCCCACTGCCACTTCAGGGCTTCGGCATTGCCTACCGACTGCGCACTAACATTAGTCAGTCTAGTCTCAAACCATAATTTATCTCGCGGCTAACTGACACATATGCACTCAGCAGCTACAAGTTACAAGTCATGTCAAGTCATGTCCATAGAGACACTCCACATGGCAGAACTGCACTCCACATCCCGAAACCCACGTGCGGCGCAGTTATGAACCTCGTGTCGAAGTGCACTCCACCTGCTCCTTCCATCGAATGCCAACCCCCCGCCAATGTCAAACTCACCGAGAAACCAAGAGAATGACCACGCCGCGCCACGCCACGCCGCCACGCCCAAACATTGCAAGTTGCAAAATATCTAGTGTATGTACGTGGCTGTGTTGATGCAGACCTAAACTTTGTGGTAGTTGACAAACAAGCGAAAGCGAAGTTAGTCAAGCTTATGTTGAAGAACAGCATGGCGCGCAAAGATAAAGGGGATGACGGGGGATCGGGGAATATTGACGATGTACGAGTCATTAGTACAGCGGCAAACAGTCTTCCGTCGCCTGTCATACCAACACATCATCGAAACAACGACAGCACCATCACTGAAACTTAACTGCAGTACGTCAGGCAGCCACGCTTATACACGCCGGCAGGATCCGGCGAGAGGCGTTTGTGACGACCCGGGAATTTGGGATCTCCAATACACTCCATCAACATCAGTGCAAGCGCAAAGAGCAACAACGAGAGAGGGTGTGTGGGTATAGTTCGGTCGCGCAAACCTGCAGCGACGATCCATGTTTAAGAATTTGTGGTAGGTCCCCCGCTAATAGCTGTTAATGCATGTTTGAGAGACATGGTCCTCCTTGGTTGCAGATACATGTCCACGTGTAGAACGATGGCGGGGACGGGGACCAAAGTCCCGGGTTACATGCAGTGATGAAGCCAAATCCGACTGAAAGACTGATTAATCGCTGGGGAATGACCCAAAGCCCAACCGTACGCCTGTCATGGCCGAAAATCCCACTCTTGGAGCTGACATGCACCGATTTAGTGATCCATGACATATACTTTTTTTCCCGACCTTTCTCCGAGAAGCTTTCCTTGCCCTCTCACTCCAAAGGTGTAAGCCGCTCCATAAAACGCCATCCTACAATCCGGTAGGTGAACAAAGGAAAGACCCTCTAGGGGTGTCGAGTATGCCGATGATGTCGCATAGGATCGTGTCATAATACATTCGATGCTGAAAGGTCGTGAAACAAACCCGGTAGATAATTGAAACCGTTGTTGGTGGGACAGCTAGTCCTAGGTCCGAACAAAGTCGGCTAAACCGTGTACCTGTCCGTCGGTGTAGAAGTGATAACAGAAAACGCTTAATGTGAGGCAGAAAACAGACCCAGAAATACAGTCCAGTGAAGGTGAAGGCTCGAGTGACTTGAGCAGCCGCGTTGCTCATGCAAGACGACAGTGATGTGAAGAAGGGTTGCTTCAACGGTGAGGGTGCTCGTAGGGCCGCATACCGCCAAACTCGACGCCTTGCATCGGTCCCTGCATGGAGCCTCCATGCGGCGGTTGTCCCCACTGAGCCTGCGATGGTGGTGGTTGTTGCGAGAGCCCCTGCTGCTGTTGTTGCTGTTGCTGTAATGGCGGAAGCACGTTGGTTCCGGATGCGGGAGTTGCAGGTTGTCCTTGTGCAAACTGGCCTGTCATACTTCCGTAGACATGAGAGTTGGACGGATCGACGCGACGAAGAGCGTTCCACACGGCGTTCAATTCAGCTCGGAGAAGCTCGTTCTCCTCTTGAGCTCGACGACAATATTCTGCA
Organism: Alternaria ventricosa; assembly: GCF_023758065.1. Classification (NCBI taxonomy): domain Eukaryota; kingdom Fungi; phylum Ascomycota; class Dothideomycetes; order Pleosporales; family Pleosporaceae; genus Alternaria; species Alternaria ventricosa. Next base: position 523,960 of record NW_026055686.1, read on the forward strand.
TCAGGTCGCAAGCGGCTGATCTCTTCGCGAGCGCTTTGATGTGCGCGGCTCAAGCTCGTGACGTATTCAATAGCTAAAGACACGTTAGGCAAACATATGCAGCGATGCATGAGTGAACTTACCCTTGGTGAGAATCTCCCACTTGGATGACTTGCTGCCTGGGCTGTTGGGTAGGATGCCATTAAGATCGTCGAACAGGTTCTTCATCTCACTACGACGCTTCCTCTCTGCCATCTTGTGGCTGACGCGAAGCTCAGGGGTCCTGCTATAACTCCCACTGCCAGGCGCAAGCGGGTTGGTGGGATCAACATTCTGCAGGCTAGTCACGCTGCGATGTTGCATAGAGTGATGATGAGTGCTAGGGATGTCTGAACTAGTCAGTACGTCTGATGAAGGATGAGAGTAGGGAGGCGTGCCATCATTCAGTCGTTGTTGACCGGGTGGTAGCTTGGAGTCTGTGGTGAAGATGCTGCTGTTGACCGACGTCGCGAAGCTACCTTGACGCGAAGGGGCGTTGGATCGGTCTACGCTAGACTCGCCGCTACTAGACGTCCTCTTCTCTTCGTGGTCGTAATCATCTGCGGGAAACGCCCAAGCAAAACCCTTAGTCGGAGCCGCCGCCATGGGGTCCGGCATGCCAGACACGCTTCTGGGGTTGGGATTGATTACCGGGGCACGTCGAGGGGGATGGTTGGCACGCGGAGCAGCACGGTTGGGCGACAGAGGAGAAGTGCCGTTAGGGCGCGCGTCAGGATTTGTGATGCCGCGTTGCTGCTGGAGGTTCGAGACAAGCGAGACTCGAGACGCATTTTGGCTCTCGTATGGTGACTGCGGGTGGATGGATAGATGCCCCATGGTAGCGTTCATCCGACTGTCTACACTGCTGCGTCGAGAGTCGAAGTGAGAGCCGGCATCGATACTGAGCCTGCTGTCGAACCCTTGGTTGAGCGGCGGCAGAACACCATGCTGCTACTATGTTAGACAAGTTTATTGAAAAGAATACAATGGCATACCTGAGACGTCTGGGAGAGGCCAGATGGATACCTAGCCGATGATGGCGTCTCGGGTATCGAACTTCTTGATGGGGAATCATCGGAAGGGTTGAGCAGTGTTTGCACGTGTAGTCCCAAGGACTGGGACACAGTGGATGAATCTACAAGGCGTGTTAGCAACGTGCATAATGATGGGTATCGTGAGAACTCACGTTTGCTTTGGGCAAGTGACCAATTGCCTGAGTCGCGAACCTCGCGTGCTTCTGAGTGCTGCCTGGGTTGTGCCGGAGTCGGCTCAGCCGTGGGTAGACGGTTAGTGAGTGAGGACAACGGCGGCAGAGACTGCTGGCCCTGGGTGATGTTGTTCTGCATATTGTTCTGCGACATGTTTCCGTGCGGTGTCGTACGCTGAGAAACAAAGTTCATCGATATGGAGGCGGCGCACGAGGTACTTTATGGAAAGGTCGTGCGTGCCCGCCGTTAGTGGTAGCGAGAGGAGATTGAGCTCGTGATGATGACCACACTCGAACGGATGAGATAGTGGAGCCAGTGAGGCGCGGAATAATGACGTTTACCAGAGCAAGTGATTTTGGTCACTTCCGGCAATCGTAGATGGGCCAGGTGGGAAAGATGGAGAAGTAAGAGTAAAAGAGGGCCGAGCGGGAAGGAAAGCTTGGGCAAGGGTAGTGGCCGGGGCGTGGAGTGGAAGAGGGATGCAGGGCGTGGTAAGGGTAACGGGCAGCGAGGCCGCACGGGATATGGTTCGTTCCTCCCTGAAAGTAAAGATGGCAGTTGGGTGAAGTGGGGCACGACGAATGGAGCGCCAAGACCGTCCCAACTCTAATGGCAAGCGCAAGGTAACGATCCACGCCGATTACCGCGAGAAGGGCAGGAGCGATGACCGTGTCTTGCAGAAGTGGCAGCTGCGAGGATGCCCGGCGTCAATGACTTCTTTTGGCGGTACGAGTCGAGGCAAAAGCAAACAAGGTTCCTGGCAGAAAATCCGCGAGAGCTGGAGATGCGGCTGCCGTGCTCTCCCTAGTCGGCGGATGCTGCAGCAGGGACAATACAAAGGTGCCTTTTCCCAGGCCAGATGGGACACGGCGTCCAGAGGGCGGGATCTGGAATTGACACGACGAAGGCGCCCTAAAAGACGAGTGCACGACGTGGGCGTCGAGCGAGGCGTGGTGGAGAGAATTGGCCAGCTGGGGCGGCTCTGGGGCGTGGTGGGTCGAGATGGTAGCAGTTGACACGGCGACGAGGACAAAGTCGAGAGCCTCTGGTTTGCGCGCGTGGGGAAGGAGAGCAGCAGTCAGCAGACTACCGGGTCGAGTACATGTCCTGGGGCGGAGGGCAGCAAGGAGCACAACAAAGCAGCGGGCAGCCGGCGGTCTAGCCGTAGGGACGTCGTACGACGTTGGGAAGGGACCTCTGGAAAGTGGAGGAGGTGCGGCGCAACAGAAAGCTAGAGGCGACGGTTGAGTCTTGACGAGTCGCAAGGGCAGCCAGGGAGCCAGCCAATTAATGGATATGGTGGTGCCCAGAGGTGAGCCGGCCGCACGTGGGAAATCGTTCAATCGAGGCCTCGTGTATCTTAAGCTGCCCGTCTAGCGGCGGCTAGCTGCACTTAATATGGGCTCCCTGCCTCCGCGCGCGAACTGGTGCACTTGTCATATGGCGGTGCCCATGCCAGCAATTCCCTCTGCCACCGACCCGCGAGGGGTCACTCCGCCCGGCTGTGGCAGCAGGAGGTTCGTCCCGCTCCAGCGTGCAGAGCAGACGCATGCGCAGGCACGGCATCCTGAACCCCTCGAGAAGCAGACACGGGCTGCGAGCATGGCAGGGCCTTGTAGTTTGTCGTCACTTTAGCCAAACCCGTGTTGCTATCCCGCCGCCCGCTGTACCGCCACGAGGTCACTAGCCCTCCACGCCTGCTACCCAACCGGCCAAAGCGCCGAGCAAAAGCAAATTCTGCGACGCTGTCCTCCTGCGCCGATCCCTCATGGCCGCCTGCAGCGCGCGCATCCTTCTGTAGCCTGCATTCGCTGCCGGCATGCAGTAGTCGCCTTAGCCCGTGCCCACGCCAAATAACATGGCAATACTTGGCCGGCTAGCGCTGTACAAGACCACGGTACAGAACGACTACTGAACATATCCACACTTCGCTTCTCCGGGGCCACCGACACTGCCACCATGGTCGCGCTGTTCCGATGGAATGCACTGATGCACTGGCACTGAGCTTCACAAGTCTGCAGGGCACGGCGCTCCCGAACCCTGCTTCCCGCATGGCAATCATCCCGCTCCATTAACCAGTCCTCCTGGCCCGACTTCTGCCAGAACTCCCGCCGTCCATAGCCTCTTTTGCCCTGCCAATTATCCTCCGCGGTCACACAAGCGCTGTGCCTCCTCTGTACCCTTGGTAATAAACCCACCCCTTGCTCCTGTCCACTTTTACTCCATCGCTCCTTGGTCGACATGGCAGATCGTCCGTAACCGTTACGTTCATCCCTACTTCTGCTTCTTGGAACCTGCAATGCACATGATGCTGAACCCTTGGAACCTGCATCCATCGACCAGGTTACACTGGACACCATGTGAGCATCGACATCGAACGCATCCTTGACGACCAGCCTCTGTACAGCTATCTTCCATCGATTATTGTTGAACTGTGAGTTCCATGTTCTTTGTAGCCGCCATTGGAAGCCCTGAACCATATCAGCGACTCAACTCGTCACAGTAATGACCAATATCATTCACGGCTCTATGATCACCTACCAGGACCGCGGTGTTGTCTTAGACAAAGGATCACATCGGCGTATTCATCGGGGCACACGATCGGCTAACCTACTTGGAATGTGTCTGCCTAGAACGACTATGACCGTAGAAACTGGACTGCGAACGGCAACTGCTGCCGAAACGTGTCCATCATTACGCATCCCTTGGATCAGTATCACTCAGTCGGTCCAAGCCGGTCAAGCTACTCTACACCACATGGCGACATCGCCGCCTCCTCGCACTGTACTCGGTCTGGCGGTGCTACCACACGCAGACCCGCCGACCAGGTTCACAACGTAACGGTCTTGTGTCAGGTGCCAGTGCATGTTTGGTCCTCTCGTGTTATGATTGAGCAACAGTGGCTGAGGAGCCGACTCCGGATTCCAATGAACCCACGGTCAAGCCAACCGTAATTCAAGTTTGCAGAACTTACCATTCACCACGTTCAGGGCCGTCGGCTTGTGAGCTCAACAACATGGGTGTTCGTCTGTTTCCATGGTTCAACTCTGCATCGAAAGATCTGGAAGGCTTAGTTGTGGTCACGACATTACTAGGCTGTAAGAGATATAAGGCTTACACGCTGTTGTGCCTGCAGCGTATATGGCACGCTTTTGGGGCAGTGCCCGAGCAGTGGTTTCCATGTTTCTATGAGTGTGGCTCGGACCAGGAACGAACGGTTTTTTGTGCTCTCAAAGAACATACATGATTCAAATCTCGTGTCTGTCAATGTCGTTGTTCGATCCAAGCCACCGATAGACATGCATCATCGAACGCGCGTGCCTCTACGTTGCACAGGCGCAACACGTTATCAGCACGCCGATTACATCCAGAAGCAGGCTTGAAGGACAGATGTTGTACTCGGACGCGTCAACCTGCCAGCAGCTGGTATCCGTTGCTAAGTGGAACTGTTGGGGCGCGGACCGTAACACAATGCAGGACTACCCCAGGTGGGCCGTTACGCGCTCAAAGTCTATCGGCAGACAAGACCAGTCGGTAAGGCTCCCGTGCCTCCCTTGCAGTACATCATTAGGCGGATATTGCAGTGACATGCTCCGATGATCTGAGGTTTGGTGACATTCCGGCTGCAAGGCCCCTGAAGCTCGGCAGCACAGCAGCGGTCGCGTACCTGGAGGCAATATAGTTGTAATTGCCGGATCCGAACGGCGCTGCAACGGTTACTCGTAGATTGCAGTTACACTGAAGGCTCATCTCGGTCATGACTACCGGAGCAGTATGGTTGTTGAACGGAGGTTTACCTCGAAGTAGTGCAACTACCAGCGCAAGCATTTCGCCTCGGTACCAACCGAAGCCTCAGATGACTGTCCCTCGATCGATTCGGGTGGCATTGGGTAGCAAAAATGCCTCAGGCACGATTACCGTACGATGTTGGCACGAGACGTGTAAACCTCGAAGACTCAGCGCAGCACCCAAGGTATTCCAACGTGCCTGGCCTCGCGATTTGCTGCCGACCCGACGGTACGGATACGCTACGAAGATGACGGTCATTACAGACAGGAATCGGCCCGTTCATCCATGGGACATGTCAAGCGCCTGCCTGATCAAGGTGCTAGCTGCGCCGCGGCTTCGCCACACGACAGGGATGCGCAGATGCGGGCGATGCGAAGCGACAACCATCACGTGAAGATCGTCACGATGCAGATAGCGCTGCGGGGCAAAGCTTGGTTCGCAACACGAAAAGCACGCGTGAGTTGTGAGCAGGCACCATGGACGCCACTGCCGTATCCGCCGTGTCTGTTGATGGTGAGCATGTTGAACGTGAGGACGCTGTGCCATCGCATGTTTTCCCTTTCCTCAGGCTCCCACGAGAGCTGCGGGATCAAGTACGCATCGCAGCCGCCACTCCGCTGGATTTAAGGCTGACGGCAATATAGATATATGACTATACTTTCGCTGCGCAGGAGTTCAGCGTCGACCGAGCCATTGAGCGGCGTCACCTGAAATATTTCAAGCCCAGTGCTGCTGCCATCCTCCTCATAACCCGCCACCAATACTTCCTTCTCAACCGCCAAGTCGCCCGTGAAGCCCTCGAGATACTCTTCAAGAACCATACTGTCTACCTCAGCTGCGGACCATTTGTTCTGAAAGCACTGCTAGAGAAGATTGAAGAACCCAATGGTCCCGGCAGACAGTGGCTGAAATGGCTGAAGAAGATAGAGCTAGATTGGGAAAAACTGCCCAACCTGCAACACTACCCACCTGACCGCGAAGAAGGAAGGGACGTGTGGTACTGGGAGCATGACCAAGAGGAAATTGACGTCGACTATATCCGAGGCGCCTACTACAGCGGCCACTACGACGAGTACGACCACGAAGGCAGATCCTACGACGACAACCTGTACGACGCCTCCAACGCATCGCTATACCCATCCTTCCGCCAACCGCCGACCACACAACCCCTCAACGCAAACGACCCCTTCGGCTTCTCAAACCACTACCCCTTCGCCGACCCAACGCTCGACCCCGTCCGCGAAGCCTCCGCCGCAGACATAGCCACGAAACTCGACCTCCTCGTCTCCATGGAAGTCACACCCCTCTTCACATACCTCGCCTCGCCTGCGTTCAACCTCAGCAGCATAACACTTCCTTTACGATTCATATCCCGGGGCTCACACCAGAGTCGCAGCGTCTCGCGACCAGGCTTCGCTTTACCGCTTAAGATACGGTACTGGGTTCAAGTCTGCGTGCACGCCTTACTTATGCTCACTTCTGCGCACGAGAGCGGTACGTCGTCGTCAACACCGTTACAGGAAGTGCGTGTCAAGTACGCGCCAGTCGATATCTGGGCGTCTATGGAACCGACCGACGACTTGCGCCGTATTGTGAAAGAGGGGGTCTGGTTCGATAATCCAGAGGAAGGACAGGAGGTAGAGAGGGAAGGAGAGGGCGAAGCGTTCCGTGCTGTGTGGGAGGGCATGCGAGCGAGGACTTCGTATGAAGAGCGGAAGAGGTTGGGGAGGAGATGGGGGTTGAAGGCTGCCATTACGTTTGATCCTTGGGATGGGGATATGGATAAGGGGAGGGTGGGGGATGAAGTTGAGATTGTCTTTACAAGAAATGAGGATACGGCTTCTATATCTTGAGGGTACATTATTGTTATGAGTATGATCTGCTCTCTCGACCCGGGCGATTGGACAAAGATAAGACGAGCCAGCTACTCAAGGGTGGGATGTACGATGATCAGAATATTCAACTTGTCGAGACGCTTGTCTGTGGTTGAATCGGAATGGTGACTACGTCAGATCACAATTTGACGACAATGATTCAGTGAAAAGTCTCTTTATTCTTACATGCCTTGTCTGATATCAAAGGTCTGGTCACCATGCTACAGCATAAGCCCTCATAGCCAGTCGTCCACGCCAATGTCCATCCAACCTATCGTCATACCAAATGCCCTTTACAAGCAAAATGACACTTGAGAGAACAGACAGAAGCGGCGGTATGAGAAGATGACAAGAATACACGAGCCAACAACGACCTGATACACAAACGCAGCGCTGGAACACCAGTCGAGTATCTGCACTCCTCAAAACCTCAACAGCCGCTCATCAGCAGGTACTGTAAACGACAGCCGTGGGTTGTGCGGTTGAGACGCCGCCTAAAAGTCCCAGAACGATTTGTCCGCACCCTTCCTACCACCCATGCCGTCACCTTCGGTCTTGATACCAGCACCATTGTTGTTCTCCTTCTTAACAGGGCTCTCTTCGAAGAGAGACCACGCAGCCTCTGTGCCCTTGCGCCCACCCATGCCATTACCCGCAATGTTTATGCCGCGGTTCTCTGGCGAGTCAGCGTGCGTGCCCCAGTGTGTCTTCATGGAGTTGCGCGTCTGCGTCTTGGACTGCGTTACATCGTTCAGGGCGCGCCTTGCGTCGCTGTTGTCGCCGCTGGTCTCGTCTGTCTTGTCCGTGACGTGGTCTTCGTAGAGGCCCTGGCCTTTGTTGCTGCGTCCGCCCTTAGTGGGTGCGGCTTTGCGCTGGCCTTCGGGTGTGCCCTCGTCGACAAAGTCGAAGTGGGCGTCTTGGTCTGGGCGCGCCTTGTGCACGATGGGGCGGCGGACGGGGGAGGTGTCCTGTGGTGGGTATATGTTAGCAGGGGTTCAGCTGGGTAGCAAGAGACAGAGATGTAGCAACCTCCGCCTCTGGCTGATAGTGTTCACCAACCTCATCGTCGCTCCAGCCAAAGTGACGAACGGCATTGGGAAGCGTCTTGGGCTTTGACTTGTTCGGCGTGGCGAAGTCGTCAAAGTCCCAGTGGGCGTCGTTCCTGTTGCGGTTCTGGTCGTGCTTGGATGGTCGCGCAGTGTCTCGTACCTTGGGTGTCTCCTCGCCTTCGCCAAACGTGAAGTGGTCGTACTTCTTGGAACTCGTCTTGATGCTCATCGGGGCGACTGGGTGCTCGTCTTCTTCCTCCTCGAACAATCGGTTGGCCTTGAAGTTCTTTCCGCTGCCTGCTTTGGCTGGGATGCGCTGGGGCGAAGGAGACGGTGAGTCGCCCCCTGCGCCAGCGAACAGCTCAGAGTACTCGCGTGGAGGCGGCTTCGCAGACTGCGCGCGGGGCGCGGCCGGCCCAGAGCTGCGCGACTCCCGCTCCTCAGTGTCAACCTCGCGAGGCGCAAACAGGGCGAGCGATGCGTGCGGGTCGTTCATGGCATTGTTCGTTGATCCCCTCGAACGGGAGCTGATGGACACCTCATCTGCGCCTCGTGAAGCTGAGGTTGAGGGCCGGGACGATGCGCTCGACTCGGTCTGTGCAGCTGCCGCGTTGGATGTGATGAGGCGGATCTGTTCGCTGCTGTCGCGGATGGGCCAGTTGCGAGAGCGCGCACCAATGACGTCGATCTGCTTGAGCAGAGAGCCCTGGTCCCAGTACTGGCGGATCTGTGTAATCTTGCCCGACTTGTCAAAGTGGACCATGTGCACCTGTCAGTGTCAGTAAACGCGTGGAGAAGGCACGCACCCTATCCAAGACGAAACCGAACAGGTCTGCAGACTACATTGTGGTAGAATACACAAAGCAGAAGACTGAGAGTCAATGTAGGCTTCAGATGTTCAATTTCCCTTTTGAGTGAGGTGGGAGGACGTGGATTGAGTCAGGCACATACCATAGGGAACGTCACAGTTCGGTCGGTGACGAAATTGTCATCCAGGCCTGGCAGGTATGCGCCGCCGCCGTTGACGAACTCGATAGTCGTCTCAACGTCGATACTCAGGCCGTTGCCGCCCTCAATCGCGTTGAGCACCTTCTCTTTGGTCTTCTTTAGGAGCTTCTCCTGAACAGACAGGTGCTTGATGATGGCAGTCGCGTCGTTGATGCTGGTCGTGGTGGTGACATAGTGGAGCGAGGCATTGTCCGCCAGCGCGCCCGAAGAGGGCGTCGCCAGGAACCTGGTGTATGTGTCGCGGAGCGTCATAACGCCTTGAATAGTAGTAGCTGTTTAGCTAATTGCTGTTGTGCGTATGTATACCGGGGCGAGTGTGGTGGCGGGTCAAGCGGGGTGTGATGGCTGTGGTGATACAAATGTTGTGAGTAAACAATCGCGGCCGGACGCGCGTAAGATTATGTACCCAAAAGCGGTGGGGAAGGTGAAAGGGGAACCACAACATTGAGGGCAGCAGGCTCCCATATGGACCGCAAGAGCCCCCGGTCCTCCATCGCAAGGTGTTGTTTATGCAGGGGTCCCGCGACGCCCCACCTCGATCAGCCACCAGAAGGGATAGCCGGACTGCGGAGATCAACGCGGAGAACAATGTCATGCAGCCTGCAGCTAACGGCTTCGCGGTGGGGATCTCGTTTGTTGTCGCACACCATCTTTTTCGATTTTCCTACATTCGCAGCCATTGAATCATATAGATTGAGCAGCGGAAGTTCACCCTTGTTTGCTTATTCGTACCGCAATTACCGGCGTGTTTCAGATCTGTTCTGGTGTGCCGTCCATTATAGGACGCCTAGGAAATGGCTTCTCTTCATCCAGTCTCTCGCTATTGCGCGCGATGTCGACAAAAAGAGTTACTTCTATACAGCTTCTTGCGGTATTCGACTTCACTACCTATGGGAGTGAATGTTTCAATCCTCTCGCTATCTTTCCCATGGTCTCATTGGACTTGTCATTGCTTTTTGTGCGGTCCACTCTACTCTTCATTTCTTCTGCGTTATCAAAAGAGCAAGACATAGCTTGTCGGAAACTACAAGTAAGCCTTGGAGGTATATTGGGAAGCAACGTGTCGTTGCAATTCTCATATATGAGGTTTGGGACTCGACATGCATTCAATACGCGCCGAGGCGATGTGCAATCGAGCATGTATCCGCTAAAGATACATATGGTCTATGACAAACACGCGTTGTTCAACGAACTTAATCGATAAGATTCCCGGGTTTCGTCTACGAACGATTTCTGAGTGAATGGAGTAGGATTATTCGAAGTCACTCTGTCGACTGCGACTTTCACGTGAATATGAGACAGTGATGGTGCCCACGAAGGTATGGACAGTGCGCAGCTGGACAATTGAGTGCCGGCCGCCTGGTATTTACTTCCCTTTCTCTATACAACCCAGTCTGACATTCCTTCCCGGCTCCTCTCCTCACCGGCTCCGACACTCAACTCAGAAAACGAAGGACTACTGACCTACGCTCAAACCTACAACTTAACATGGCCTCAACTGATATGGACGACTTAAACTGGGGCATAGAGAATCGCGATCTGAACGACATAGAAAGTGATCTTATGAGGGAAGAGGAAGAAAAGCGCCTTCGCGAAGAACGGAACATTAATCAGGCGTTGGATACGTTTGAACTGTACGACGACGCTCTGGCGATGGTGCAAATCAGCGACGACACGTTTAGCTACACTTCGGCGTCACCTTCGCTCCAGCTTCTTGGCCTGACGGACGATGACAATGTACTTCAGTCCTTCTTTCGGCTGTTGCGATTGCGCAGGTCAATCGAACAAGAAACTGTACCAAACCCGAAAATAAAGTTTCTCGAAGACGGCATGCTAGACGCCACACCAGAATCAGAAGAGAATGAGAGAATATGCCAACGCAATGCCCAGTCCTCCAGGCTCCTAACGTTACCAATCGAGGTCCGCAATCAAATATTTGCCGAAGCCATGGGTGGCTTCAGCATCTTCATCAAATCGAGACGTGTGGATTATGGAGAGTACACTAAGCAGGAACTGTCGCGGATCACGAACCGCATCAGACTACTCAATTCTTCAGCCGGCATAGCTCTCCACGAGACACATTTGGAGGTAGGGCCTAAGGATTGGCTAGATGTAGCATCCTGGCACAGTTCAAATGTCAGAATCACACGCACCAACTTACCAGGCGGTCCAAAAGAGAACAATCCCTTTGTCGCGCTTCAGTCGACATGCCGGCAGATATATACCGAAACCGCGCTAGTCCCATTTTCTAGCATCAATCGTTTCTGGTACTACAACGACTTCGCTCTCAGCGCACTGAAAACCCGCATCACATCAGCTCAAACTGGAGCCATCACCAAGCTCTTCTTTTACGTGAAGGCTATGGAATATTCAAGCAGGCCGAACGACATTGGAGACTTCGACTTGAAGCGTATTCAGAATTTGAGTACGTTGACGGGGTTGAAGTACATTCACGTCGCTGTTGTGGTAGATGGTGGCGAATTAATGTCTCGCAAGTCCTCGTTCCGTACGACCCGTCCGTCGGAGATTGCGGCGCTCAAGCGGATAGAGGCTGGCTTGGGTCCTAGACTTCTGAAATTCGCACCCAAGGATGTTGAGTTGGCGTTTGAGCTTCATCGTCTGGAGTAGTAGGATATGGCCAGGCGCACGCTAGCTTTTGTGTGACTGATGTGGAAAACATTAGTTGCCGAGACGTTCAGCTGCGGGTATTTCCAGTGTCGTTTGCGTCGTCGCTATTGCGGGAGTCGTGAATGGCTTATTCTTCGTTGGTAATCGCAATATTCAAGTTACTGGGTTTGGCTGGGTGAATGGTTTTAGTTTGGTAGAATATCCTCGTTACCTACTCAACGACCCAGATTCGAGACTAGGTGAATCCCCAGTGAATGAAGGAGCGGTCGACTTACGGCCTAGCGCAATGGACCCTCAGTTCTTCTTTCCCACAGCGCTAACGATCCTACCCAGTGATTCCATTCTCGGAATGCAACTTCCTAATTCTGTTTCTCTTAGCACCGACACATCAACCACGATGGCGGACGCAACGCGCGCAGCCAATGCGAACTCAGCACCTCTGTTGTCGCATGGAGAGAACACAAATATAACTACGCGCAACGCTACCGAGTCCCCTCTTCTACAACTCCCAGCCGAGATGCGAAATGAGATCTACAAGTGAATAGACCTTCTCTCGCATCACTCAAAAAATTACGAACATGCACTAATCTTCTCATCTGTGCTAGATACGTGTTGAGCGGCCAGGTTCACGAGATCCTATTGCGACCCCTCCCACTGGAAAGTACCCTTGGCCTACTGCTCGTCTGCAAGCAGATCTCTGAAGAAGCTGCCATGCTACAGTACCCCTACTGCGTCTTTGCATTCGACCACGAGCTCGCCATGCGCAACTTCCTCTTACGATGCTCCCACGCTAAACGCAAACTCATACGTACGATCCAGCTTAAACCACGCAGATGTGCTATGTTGGAGCGGTCTTTCTGGAACTTTGGGGAGCACGGCAGGTGGATTAAGATAGAGGAACTGGAGAAATTGGAAGGCTTGCAAACTATCATCATCGAGAAAGCGAGGGTTCCTCCAGCAGCAGGTTCTGGGGCCCACAATGAGCAACATGATATCAGGGCGCTAGCGGAGACGATGAGGTCTATGAAGGAGGGTGTTACTGTCATAATCGAAGAATAGGCTAGGTTGGGCACACGAGGAATGTTCGCGGTTGTACATCAATGTTATCAAGCTGGAGATATACACAACCTTAAGAAGATATTTGTTTGTTCAGACTCAATTGCATGTATGTAGTAAGATGCGACACATATCCAGCCACCCTTGGTGGTGCCGTAATTTAGATACTCAGGTAACATCAGAGTATGCATGCGAACTGCACAGCTTGCGCTGATTTCAGGTCAGACTTGTATTAGCGTCTCAGCGCTGGGTCGCGCAAACACACCTCTCCATTTTTCTTACCGCTTTCGGCCCCATCTCCACTTCCAAGTTTAGGTCCAAGCTCACTCACTCACTTACCTAGGTAGCAACTACCTGGATCACAACACCGCCTGGGCACCCATTTCCCGCCACACAATTGAGTTCCAATCCCACAACGCCAGATATGCCTGAGGCTGCTCACGAGATGGCGCAAGATACCAAAGCTGATGAAGCTCGGGCTCGAATGTACGTATCATGAGTGCAAAACCAATTGCGACGACGATAAGAGCTGATCTTGAGACAGCACAGCAGCAAACCAACACAAGTCTCCTCTTCTCCGTTTACCCGCTGAACTTCGAAACCTGATTTACGATTACGCGCTAGGCCGCCTTACATTCTGTTTCATGGCAAAACTACAATGGAGCAACAAGGAGAGAGGATATCTTAACGAGCCACGCTTGGTTCGACCTCTACACGTCTCCTTCACATTGTTGCGTACATGTACCCAAATCTACGCAGAAACCGCAACACTCCCATACAGCCTCCATCTCTTCTACTTCACTCATTTCACCACAGCAAAGACCTTGCTTGGGAGCATCTTCACATGGCAGGTAAAAGCCATTAAATACCTGGGACTATATTGCGACATCTTCTCGACCTCATCAGGAAAATATCGCGATATGTTTTCGCTTCTCAGACAGTGCGAGGGCTTATCAGAGCTCAACGTACTGTACTACGGTGGACCAGCTAGTTACCATGGAAAGAGATGGACTGATATCGGCGAGGCTCATTTGGTGAAGACGGTGAGACTGCTACGGGAAACGATGCCTAATCTCAAGGTTTGGTTGGTGAAAGACAACAGAGCACCGAACAGTATCACGAAGTACTGAGTCGCTGGAATGAGCAGTAGGAATCAAAAGAAGAGTAGAAGCAGAATGGTTTCACGACATCACACAGGCGATTTCACAAGCACTGAGTGTAGATAAGAACTAAGAATACCTGAGATGTGTCTTAAGGGGGTTCATTTTAGCAAATCTCCTAGCATTAAGGATGAGTCAAAATTCACCTGCATGCAGATTTAGAAGAGTTCTAACCCCCACTCCTAGTGCACGGTCGTGCATACACCCTGTCCCTTCCCACAGCTATTTCAAGCATTGTCTCCACCTCCACACACCCTCTCACTTTCCTGTCTACAAGGCTAAGCCAAAATACCGCTCCACACACACACTGTACAGCGCCAAATACCCGGGCCCGTCTCAACAACTCAATAATGGCGCAGGAAATATCAGCGAACCAACGCAACTCCCGCCTTCTCCGCCTTCCCGCCGAGCTACGAAACCAGATCTATAGATACGCGTTAGGCGGCCATAGAGTCTTGTTAGGAACAACACGTGAGCTTGTTCACCCACGGAAGCCACGCCTCTATCCAGAGGCGCCTACTCCATGCTTCGCACTACTGAGAGTGTGCTCACAGATCCACGCCGAGGCCGCCCTTCTCCCATACAGCCTCAACGTCTTCCAATTCTGCACAGACGACAGCAGCATCAATGCTTTCCTGAGTAGTATCAGTACATCGCAGCTTGAAGCTCTTACGATACTGATTATTCAAATCAAAGACGTCTGCAGAAGTCCAGATCACATGTCACCTCATCTGATTCAATGCAAAAGTCTGAAGGAAATCAGGATACGCTACAATACAAAGTCTTTCTTGTCGAGGAACTCCGACTTGTTTCGTGTGGGTTATTTTGCCGAACTACTGCGGGAAACGATCCCTGATGTCAAGATTACGAAGTGGGACGTTGGCATGGGAGACAAATGTACGGGACATTACTGAGACGGTCGGCAGTTGACATATGTGGTCGGACGAATAGTAGGATTCGAGATACTGTTACACCATGTCGGGATGACTTTCGAGACTTTCGAGCATCGAGATGGATGAAAACAATCGAAGGTGCAGTTTCCCGGAATTGTGTTCTGGTAAAGTTGCCGGATGAGGAGGATTAGCCAAAGTCAACTTACATGCAGAATTAGAAGGATCGTTGACTGTCCCTCCTTCCCGGGATCCCGTCAAGAATATCTTTCTTCTTAATCACTGCCTATATAAATACGTATCAAGGTGTGTCACTACCGATATAGTAGGCTATCGCAGTGCACGGCCTTGCAAACGCTCTCTTTCACTTCCTCTAATGTCTTGGCATCGCCTGTACTCCAAAACCCAGTTGCGCTCTAACGATACTTGTGACTTCTCCCACTCATAAAAGTACAGTGATTGCAGCACCCGACAACTCCACCCACTCAACTGCAAATGTCCAAATCCATATCAACAGCGCAAACAACGGCGCAGATAACATCCGCAAATCAACAGAACTCTCCTCTTCTCCGCCTACCGGGCGAACTTCGAAATCAGATTTGGATGTACGCGCTGGGCGGCCAGAGAATCAGGTTGAGTTTACGCGGCGACAAAGTACTAGTACTATATCGCGACAAATTTGCACTAGCATTCGGGCTATTGAAAGTATGCACCCAGATCACCGCCGAGGCTGGGATGCTGCTTTACAGCCTCAGTGTGTTCGACCTTGTATCGACGACCATGATCAACGACCTCGTTACTAGCATGACTAAATCGTCCATCGAAGCTATCAAAACGCTGGAAATCCCACTCTGCTTCATCGACACTCATTATCCCCGCGTTGCATCCTCACTCGCGAAGTTCAAGGGCTTGGAGCAAATTAGGTTGAAACACAGCTGTTCAGACAATCATTTAAAGCTTCCCCGATATCAGGACGGGTTGCGGGTTTTGGCGGATGGTCTGCGAAATGATGTACCGGGTGTCAAAATTTCGACATACAAGTTTATACCTAGGGAACCGGATTGGGCAGTGAGAATAGCATTGATGAGACACTCCGAATTGAGCAGTGAGACGAGCTTTACTGAGACACTCCGGACTGAGCGTCAAGAGGAGGCCGAAGAGCAAGAAGCAATTGTCTTTTAAAGACACGCAATGGGCAGTCTTATGAGCACTGGGAAAGGAAAGGGAGTAGGGGCGCCTTGAAATGAGATGGTGTGCAGGTGTTTTATTCCAGCAAAGCTTACTGAGATCGATGATCAGCCACAAGCTCATCTTCCTACAAGATAAGACAAAATTAAAGACTTCAAAGGTTCTCTTCTGTTCTACCTTCGCCAAGTCAAACAATGCACTCGTTATCTATCACCAACTAGATCTGGAACGTTGTCTTCTCCTTCACTTGCCTGACTACCTTTCTTAGCAAGCACGTGCACCCCCAAGCTTCCTCGCACTTTCCCACTTCTACGACCACGCCACCACCACAACCGCTCAACCCAAATAGCGGCCGCGATACCCATACCCGTCCCGACAGCTAAAACGATGGCGCAAATCACGAAAGCCGAAGCTACAGCGGCGAACCAACTGAACTCTCCTCTCCTCCGTCTACCAGCAGAGCTACGAAACCTCATCTACCACTACGCGCTCGGCAACTGCACCCTCAGCCTGGTACCGTCCCAAAAGTCGCTGCGTCTCTTTCAGCGCGACATGCCCGCTTTTCCCCTCCTAGCTGTATGTACCCAGATCCAGAGCGAAGCAGCACTCCTCCCCTATATTCTCAACACATGGGACATCGCCAACCGAGATACCTTGTACTTGTTTCTGGAAAAGATCCATCCACGTTACATCCAGGCCATCAAGAAACTAGACATTGGTCCCTGGACCGTCGCGCTGCAATCGACGGGAATGATTTGTGCGTGGCTCGAGAAGTTCAAGGGTCTAGAGGAAGTTGTCTTCAGTTACGATCCGAGCTTCGACCAGACGTGGATACATGATTGGGTGCAGCGCTGGGAGAGGGTGGTGACGTTGATGCGGGAACGGCTGCCCCTGGTGGGAACAGCGACGAGGGACTCAAGGGAGGGGGTTCCTTGAGAGAACGCACCCGACTCTCCATGCTGGTAAAAGGAGGAATGGGATGCAGAACACTGAACTTGCTTGGAGACTGGGGACGGAGTATACTTGTACAGTGTTGCATTGTCGGTTTTACGGAGTTGCAAACTTCGTGTGCTGGAGAGCTTAGCAACTCACGCATGTACTGTAAAGACGTGTCCTCACACTATACAACATGCTGTCTAACCCGCCCTCTTATACTCCTTTTGTCTAATAGCCACCGATCAGCTCGGTCATACAGACCATTTATCACGCTGTTGACATATCTGTTGGAATCAAGGAAGATCAGCTTTAAAACTAATGACATGCTTAAAGCATTCCACTCAAGCATCCATTGGGAGAACTGGTGGACCAAAAGCATGTACAACGTACCATGCAAGGGCAATCATTTACAATTAGCAAGACAAACCACTAAGAGTACAAATCATCGTCCATGGTCGCATCGCCAAACCCACCCTCAGCGATATCAACACTACTCTTACCCGGCGTATGACTCGCCGGCGCCTTGCCTTTACCCTTCCCACTCCCACTCCCTCCTCCAGCCGCCCCATTCGCATCCCCATTGCCAAACCCATTAACCTCCAAACTCTCCGTCCTAACAACCATATCCTCAACCTCGTCGATCGGAGCCTTTGCCTTACCCTTCCCCTTCGCGCTGCTCGCCGGTTGAAAAGCCGGCGCCGCCCCATTCTCCTTCTTATCCTCCTTCTTGCCTGCACCTTCAAACTGTTTCCTGACCCTATCGTAATGCCGGAGTTCATCCGCACTGACACTAGGCACGAGTTCCTTGTGGGCTTCCATGAAGTCTTCCTCGGTGACCATGACGGCGGTGTCTTCTTCTGTGGCGAGATGGTCGAAGAAATATGCAATGGTGATGGGAGGGGAATGGGTGGCGTTGTGAGCGGCGACTTTCTCGTCGACGATCTTGGCGGAGCGGGTGATGGCTTTGAGCATGGCGTCGGAGCAGAGGGCGTACATGTCTGCTCCTGTGTAGGTGAAGGGGAGGCCTTGGGATACGCGTTGGAGGGAGAGGGAGGGGTGGAGTGTGAATCTGGCGAAATATGTTAGCATCTGTGGGTATAGAGGAATGGGAGAGGAATGCGACGTACTTCCTTGTCAGAGCTTCCAAGATGGTCTGCTGCTTCTCGTGGGTATCGGAGACACCCAGGTACAGCATCTTGTCAAAGCGACCGGGTCGCAGTAGGGCCTGGTCGAGTAGATCGGGTCTGTTCGTTGCTCCAATGACGAAAACACCTTCTCCTCCATCACTCATACCGTCCAGCTCGGCGAGCAGTTGACTAACAATGCGGTCCATAACGCCACCGCTGTCACCTTGGTTACCACGCTTAGGTGCAACAGAGTCCAGTTCGTCGAAGAAAACAACACAAGGACGGGCATCGCGGGCGCGTTGGAAGACACGACGTACATTGGCTTCAGACTCACCAATGTACATGTTGAGTAGCTCAGGTCCCTTGACACTGAAGAAGTTAAGGGAGAACTCTGTAGCGATGGCTTTTGCGAGGAGCGTCTTTCCTGTTCCGGGTGGACCGTAGAACAAGATACCACTGCGCTTCTTCATACCTTTGGCGAATAGCTCAGGACGCGACAAGGGAAGCTGGATAGTCTCCATGACTGCGTCTTTCACGTGCGTGAGACCACCGACATCTGACCATCCGACGTTGGGGATCTTGGGAGCCCCAATTGCATCCGCGAAGTTCTTGCGTGCAGCATCTACTGCGGTATCCAGATCAGCTTTTGTGAGACTGTTGCTGAAGTGGCCTCCTGCTAGTTCGATATCGCGTGTGGTGATTGTCTCAGATGAGGAGAGTGACTTTGTAGAGGAAGCGGCGAGCGCTTCGAGACGTTGCTGCTTTGCGACTAGAGCTCGATCGACCACGTCCACAAGGTCTCCAGCTACAAGAGCGGCAGTCTTGACAGCGACGTTTCCAAGGTCGACCTCGGGAGATAATCTGATGCCGGCGTCGTCGACGATACTTCTCAGAATACCTTCTCGTTCCCCTTCATCGGGTGCAGTCATCTCAATCTCGTGCGTAAAGAGCCCTCGGATGCCTTCGGGCACCTTGTCGATCTCAGTCGTAGTCGCGATTAGCACGCGAGAGTCGGCCAATATCTCTTTCAGCGCGGTGTTCATGCGATCGGCGTTAAGTGCGTCGACGTGCTTCACAAGCAACGTCGTGTACTCAGCGCCACACGTCAAGCCTCGTTCTGCCCTAGCTTTCAGAAAGCCTTCTGTTTTGACATCGCCACCTCCAGCACCACCTTCGGTGATGATGTCAAAGGCATCGATGGCAAAAGTGTGCAGGCCGAGATCTTCGCAAGCTTTCGTAGCGAGGGTAGACTTACCGATGCCACGTTGAGTCGAGGTGATCAAGACTGCGATAGGCGGCAGGCCTAGGTGAATGGCTCGCGGACTGGTCGCCACAGACATGAGTTCTCGCAACCGTCTGCGAAGTGCTGAGATGTAAGGCTTGGGCAGCTCGTCTAGTGACATCGTCTTCTGCGAGCTCGAAACAGGGGCTCGTTTGGCACCAAGATAGTATTGCCAGGCGTTATTGATGGGAGCTGGAGTCTTGCCCTGCTCGCTGCCGTTCATCTCCATTTTGGTGCTGGCAGCATCTACTGTGACAGCACCACCCCATATGTCGGCTTCTTCGCCGTCGTGAGATGCATGGGTCGAACTCGATACATTGCCGATCTTGAACCAGGACACGACCTTTGCATTGCGGCTGCTGACGCTGGTGCTTTCATCGCTAGCGGTTGGTTTGGCTCTGGCCAGCAGCTCATCGTTGCCAGCGTCTTCTTCTGTCGCGGTTTGGAATACCGCTCGACCAAGCGATTCGTCAATTGATACGCCTATCAGATCACCACTCTTTACAATCCGCCTCTTTTGCTCAAAGTGATCTTTCAATGCCGCGAAGAGACTGGGTTGAAGTAGACGATCTGACGACAGAGGCGTTGACACCTTCATAAGAGTGACCTCTTTGGCAGACGGAGGCAAAGAAGAGCTGTTCAGACGTGGCTTCTGGATGGCGCTCCTAGGAAGATGAGAAGACTGACTAGGGACTAGTGGAGTGATGCGGAGGTGAGAAGGACTGCCTAGGTTTGCAAGAAGAATTGGCGAGAGATAGGCATGCAATGACGAGGTTGGTTGCGAGAAGCCCGAGAAACTACTTCTTCGGTCGGTATCTGCCATCTTTTGTACCGGATATCGTGCAACCTTCTTGGACATGTTTTCTGGTAGGCCAAAGACCCTGACGGGGCGCCAATTCGTATTATCTTCCTCGTCTACTCCGCCGAATGCACTCAAGCCCCAGAGCGGATGTGATGAAGGGGCTTCGGTGCCCCCAAGCTTGACCCAGTCGCCCGAAAAGCAACCGACTTTGACCAGCGTGTTGATGTCGACGAATACGCGCGCTTCCTCGTCATCCTCGCTTCCCGGCTTCGGATGGATAAGGTCATCTGGGACACGCTGGAGAAGCCCCTGGGCTTTGAAGACCTTGCTCTTGCTTGCCGGACCACCACGGGCTGTGGTAGCTGTGAAATTGGAGTATACCGACCCTGGCGTCGCGATGCCATTAGGGGGTCCGAAGTTGCCGGGTCGTGGGGTCGCGGAGGAAAAGATTGAAAGTGCACCAGATGATTGAGGCGGAAGCATAGGCGCGTTCAGCGATATGATGTCGTCGGACTCGTCGGACAGGTCTCCCGCATCGCTCTCCGAAAGCTCTGACTCGAAGTTGTCTGTAGACTCCTCGTCAGGTGGAGAGACATTGCGCGAGTTATCCTCTGCGGCCGAGTAGAAGGTGTCATTCGAAGTGTCGTCAGCCTCATCATCGTCGCCGAATCCGTTGGTCGTCTGAGGCTGTTTCACCGGAGGCATGATGATGGGCTGCTTAGAGCTGCTTCGATGCGATTGCAGTATAACGATTCTCGTGCTCGGTAGCAAGAGGCCTTGCGACACGGGTTCGGAGGCGCTGATCTTGGCTGGTGGAGGTGGGACGTGGGTGATGGGATGAGCGGGTAGCTTCAGAGGAAGCAGGTCGCCAGTATGAAGGACAGTAGGTAGCTGTAGGGCTTCGCGTACGGCCTGTCGCCAGGTCTCCTCTTGCGCCGCGAGATCCACCGCCTTGCCTTTTGTTCCATTCGCTTCCATATAGCGGCTTTTCGGAGCTCGTGATGAGCCATTCATCTGAGCAATGAAGCCTCCGCCGAACTTCGCATGCACCTCGTCCAGCTTCCGCAGCGCTTCCGTGTCCAAATTCACGTAGACTGTGTCCAACCCAACCGGCACAACATCGTATATGCGCACCTCGATGGGCGTATCCCGTCTCTGTGTCTTGTTCGGGGCGACATTCTGGAGGAGCTGGGAGAAGGACTGCAGGGCGAGAGACGACGTGGGGATCTGGAGTGACGAATGCGGGCGCGCTGTGCCGGTTTCTGTCTTGTCGGCTGATCGCACGGGCAGGATGGTCCAGGGAGTGTTCTGGGAAGCGGCGATGGAGGTCGGCAGCCATGGGGTGATTGCGACGTGTTGGATGCGATCCGAGTCTGGCGTGTCTCCATTGGCTATTCTTCTTGTCAGCCACCTCTCCCATCTACTACCAAACATTCCTTCCACATACCAGCGCTCTTGCTTCTCGCTCCAGGGAACAGATCATTGAACAGATCCTCCGACAGCACTCCGACCTCACCCTTCACGCGGTCGTCGAGCAGTAGTCGCGCCGAAATAGGAGGGCGGTCAAGACGTCTTCTCCGTCTTCTTTTCCGTGGGTTGGCGACTCCATTCTGCGCGTCCATGATGGATTAACGAGGGATGTCTGCCTCAATGGACAGGTGTATGAGCATTCGCGGCTCTGTTCGTTGCGTGCGATCAGCCCGGGCATCAGACAGCACCAGAGAGCCGCATTGCCTCGGCAGAACTAGCCCGCTCGGACATGGTTACCTGCCACGAATCCCCGCGTCCACTCAACTGATTGAGAGCAGGAATCCCACGAGCATGCACGACTCAGAATTACATGTTGGCTTGTGTTGTTCGAGTCCGTAGTCCAGTAGTCCAAGTTGGACGTTCACACTGAGATTCAACAAGGCTTCAATTGGCCGCAAGTGGCCTGTCGTACATCACACGTCACACGTCACACGTCGACCACAGCATGTGCATATCTTCGACAAGCAGTATACCTGCCACATCAAGTCTAGATACCGTTCTACTGATACCTTTCGACGTAAATGATATTCAGTCTCGCTATCTCTCAGAGATGGTTGACGTTGGAATTCGCGATTCCGGAGTCAAGTCCGCAGCCTCTTCACATGTTAATAAATAGTGCCTGCGACATGCAAACCATTGCCACAAAACCGCAAACCCTGCTTGCATCACCCGCTATGGGGTTTCTAAATGTGGTCGTTGAGATGCATCCTTCTGCAGCATGATCGCTGATTTGCCGCTTCCTCATCCATTCCTGACGTAATGCTCTTGCCAAACAAGGCGCGGACAGCCACCGCGTCAAAACTGCGATTGACAAAAAAGCCGCAGCATGTCTCTCAACCGCGCTCCAGCATCTCACAGCCCTTTTGCGCGTACAGAGGACTGCGATCCGCCCACTCGGGATTACAACACTGAAGAAGGGACTAATTTGCCGGCATCCGTACCTATGCTCCACGCGACCCTGGACGCTCCACACCACCGTCGCCGAACCATAGGGCTTTCCCAAGATCAATATGCCGAAGGCCTCTATTACAGCCGCCAAACACCGTGTTGAAGAGCAGTTCAACCATCATGAAGAAAAGAGAAAGTCCAAGACACAGGCTGCAGTCGACTTTGCACACCAAGCTAAGCGTCTCGGACAATACACTCCAGAGCAAGAGAATGAGGGCACAGGTTCCACACAGGCGGTTGAAGCACGGTTCATAACTCCGCAAGACCCTGTCATCGAAACGGCTGACGGCCATCGACTTCCTGCTGTTCCTCTAGAAGAAGCGACCAAGCTCAACGAATTGCGAGACATTATTGACGACCGTGATCCTACTAGAAAAGAATCCTTCTCACCACGGCTGCGCGAAGCAAAAGATGGAACAATACACGGCATACCCCCGAAAGAAGCAGAGATGAATGGCGAGGGGAAGTCAGATGTTCCATTGGGTGATTCGAAAGCGCCTTCGAAGACAAATCCTCTGTTCCCGCCTCTGCCCATGTACGGACCTCCAACACTTTTGAGGAAATGCCAGTGCTGGTTCTTCCGAGTCTCGTCCGGCATCTTGTCATTCTTGTTCCTTCTCGTCATAGTCTTAGGGGCAGGCTTTACGTCCCTTCCTGGGATGTGCAAACACCTGTTCCTACTGCTCACTTTCCGCGATGCTGAGAAACGAAGACCGTTCTACGAAGAGGAAACGAAGCGAAAGCAAGCAAGAAGAGAGGCAGAAAGAGCGTGGAAGAAGCGAGACACAATGCCGTCAGCTCAAAAACTGGAGAATGGAGAAGATGGCGGAACAACAGATGAGTTTGAGCCGTTAGAAGGCGGTTCCGATCCTCTGGTTTGCGATGTGCGCCACTATGCACGAAGAGTGGGACTGGACTGCGAGATCTTTGACGTCCAGACAGAAGACGGTTTCATCATCGAACTCTGGCATCTTTACAATCCTCGTGACTACAAGCGCACGAATGACGGCCAGCGTTCCCCGCATTCGCCAGAGCTTTTCCCTGAAGATCGCACGGGTGTTGCTGGGTCGCAATATGAAGAAGGTGAAAAGAAGTACCCAGTCCTTATGATACACGGCCTCTTGCAGTCCGCAGGCGCTTACTGCACGAACGATGACGACAGTCTTGCTTTCTTCCTCGCCAAGTCTGGCTATGATGTCTGGCTTGGCAACAACAGATGCGGTTTCAAACCTCGCCATACCACTTTACAATACGGAGACCCGCGCATGTGGGCGTGGAATATTCGTCAGATGGGTGTCATGGACTTGCCTGCTCTCATCTCTCGCGTACTTTCAGAGACCGGATTTGAAAAGCTGGGTCTCATTGCGCACAGCCAGGGCACCACACAAACCCTTGTCGCTTTGGCAAAAGAACAGCGACCAGAGATTGGCGAAAAGATATCTGTGTTCTGCGCTCTGGCACCTGCCGCCTACGCTGGTCCCTTGATCGGAAAAGCCCAGTTCAAGTTCATGCAAGTCATCAGTCCAAACATGTTCCGGACAGTGTTCGGCATCCACGCCTTCATTCCATTCATGATGGTTATGCATGGTCTCCTTCCCGGAAAATTCTACGGCTCCATGGGTTATCGTGTCTTCGCCTTTCTGTTCAACTGGACGGACGACCGCTGGGAACGTGATCTGAGAAATCGCATGTTTCAATTCTCCCCCGTTTACGTCAGTGCAGAGAGTATGCGATGGTGGCTCGGACGGGAATGTTTCGCGAAGCAGAAATGCATCTTGGCTACAAGAGATGAGAAGATTATGGAAGACAAGGAAGACGAGGAGATCGAGCAGACGAAGACTAAGACCGGAAGTCCGCCGCATGACTCCGACGATGAGCATCAGAAGGACAGGAAAGAAGCTGAGCGCTACGCGTGGTACGGTCCGCAAACTCCTCCTTTTGCACTATGGGTCTGTGGCTCCGACGATCTAGTAGATGGTCGTCGTCTTCTACGCCGTTTCGAACACGGCCGAGAGCCTCATGTCGATGTCGTACACTCCAAGGTCATCGAGGGGTACGAGCATCTTGATGTTATTTGGGCTATGGACGCTATTGAGAAGGTCGGCAAAGAAGTCAGAGAAGTAATTTGGAAAACAGCGTCTGCAGATGCTCGCAAACTGTGCAGGACGCCAAAGGGATGCGAGGACGTTCACGAGTTCTACAGCAAGGGTGGAGCTAGAGAGAGTGCGACGCGTGAAATCGATGCTTCGGCTGGCGAGTGGAGCGCGAAGGGTGAGGAAGCTGTGGCCGACGGGCCTGGAGAGTAATGCTGAGATGTAAGGAGCATTGTCGTACTCACCCTAGGGCTTCTACGGCATACGAGACAAGCGCGAACACACAAAGAAGCATACATATGGGAGGCGCTTTTGGTTTCCTTCCGCACATGAGATATCCCCCTGTCCGTTCAATCGAGACAGCTTAGACTAGAAATGGAAATGGTTCGCATTGTCATCCAGCTTGGCGCACGAGGCTTACGCTCAAATCGATAGGATCGGCATCTTTATACTTCACTAATATACCAATTGTTAGCTTCACACCGTAGATTGACAGCTGCAAAGTCCTTCAAAGCGCAGTTTCATCGGCTCATCACACCGCAAGAAGAGGGATCCCTGGCAAAAGGCGGTCTCCCCGCTGTGCCGCATGGGCGCCACGGTTCTGTTGGTTGTAAGTGGCAAGGCGCCTTTGTCGCGACGGTCGCGTAAACAAAACCGTGCGGCCCCTGCAGCGACCCCACCAAGCTAGTCCAACGCGGCGCTCCTCACCGCTTGAACCCAGAACACTTCTGCCTCCAGCGTCGACGCCGGAAACTAGAGGTTCCTTCGACAGTCGTCTGTTTGACACAGCAACACCGTAACCATGCGAGGAGAGGTATGTCGAGTTGTCTTGTTTCTGGCGGAGGGTTCAATCGCAGTATGCGAAGGGAAGCGGGGGGCTTCGAGCGCCGACATGGACGAGACGAAGCTCTACCGTGGCTAAATAGCAAGAAGAGATGAAAGAGCTTGGAGATTGGAATGCACAAAGAAATCGAGTGACCCCAGCGCGCGCAATGCTAACACCAAGCTCGACAGATCTGCCACCTTCACATCGGCCAAGCTGGCACGCAGCTGGGTAACAGCGCCTGGGAGCTGTACGTTGTCGCGAACCGCATGCGCCCCGAAGCCTACAGTCAAGACTGACACGATACCCTCAGGTACCTCCTCGAGCACGGCCTGCTGCCCGATGGTCGTCCCAACCCCGATGCGAAGGAGCTCGGCGAGGGTGGCTCCTACGAGACCTTCTTCACCGAGACCGGCAGCGGCAAATACGTGCCTCGTTCCATCTTCGTCGACTTGGACCCGTCGCCAATTGACGAGATCCGAACCGGAGCCTACCGCCAGCTGTTCCACCCTGAGCTGTTGATCAGCGGCAAGGAGGATGCTGCCAACAACTGTGCGTCTTGAAGAGCTATTGGGAATGCAGAGATACTGACGAGAGTAGACGCTCGTGGTCACTACACCATCGGCAAGGAGATGGTCGACAGCGTCATTGAGAAGATCCGTCGCGTCGCTGGTAAGCACAATCCCCGACATCGGCTCAATGCGCCTACTAACAAACACAGACAACTGCTCGTCCCTCCAGGGTTTCCTCATCTTCCACTCTTTCGGTGGTGGTACCGGTTCCGGCTTCGGTGCGCTCCTCCTCGAGCGCCTCTCGACCGACTACGGCAAGAAGTGCAAGCTCGAATTCGCCGTATACCCTGCTCCTCGCGTGTCTACCTCCGTTGTTGAGCCCTACAACGCTGTTCTGTCGACACACAGCACCATCGAGAACTCCGACTGCACCTTCCTTGTTGACAACGAAGCTGTCTACGATATCTGCAGGCGCAGCTTGGACATTCCCCGTCCCAACTACGAGCATCTCAACCGCCTGATCGCCCAGGTTGTCAGCTCCATCACCTCCAGCTTGCGCTTCGATGGTGCGCTCAATGTCGATCTGAACGAGTTCCAGACCAACCTTGTGCCATACCCGCGTATCCACTACCCGCTCATCAGTTACGCGCCTGTCATCTCGGCCAAGAAGAGCTCCCACGAGAGCTTCAAGGTCTCCGACCTGACCTTCCAGTGTATGTCTTCGTACGACCTTGCAGTATCTATGATATTTTGCTAACTCCGATAGGCTTCGAGCCCAACAACCAGATGGTTGTCTGCGACCCGCGCAACGGAAAGTACATGGCTGTCGCACTTCTGTACCGTGGAGACATCGTCCCCCGCGACTGCTCCGCCGCCGCCGGTGCCCTCAAGGCCAAGTCCTCCTTCAACCTGGTCGAGTGGTGCCCCACTGGTTTCAAGCTCGGAATCAACTACACCAAGTACGTCCTTCCTATCTTGTTACAATCAACCTTTTCTAACAACACTCCAGGCCCATCAGCGTTCCCGGCAGCGAGCTCTCCTCCGTCGACCGCAGCGTTGCCATGTTGTCCAACACCACCGCCATTGCCGAGGCCTGGTCCCGCCTTGACCACAAGTTCGATCTCATGTACTCGAAGCGCGCTTTCGTTCACTGGTATGTGGGTGAGGGTATGGAAGAAGGAGAGTTCTCCGAGGCACGTGAGGATCTCGCTGCGCTGGAGAAGGATTACGAGGAGGTTGCTGAGGACTCGCTCGATGCGGAGGACGTTGAGGAGGGCGAGTACTAGGTTTTTAGAGATACGGGAAGGAGGCAAAGGAAATGATGTTGTTTGTAAGGCTTGCTACGACGAGCTGGGGGGATTAGTAGTCTTGGAATGGAGAAACTATGCGCGAATGCATAGTCTTACTTTCAAACGATAGATCTGCTCTTATTGTGATTAAAAATGATGTGAGTGATGGCATGTGAAACCCTCGATCGCGAAACTTGGTCGGTTCTGAGAAGTAGCGATGTTTTCGCAATTTATTGGAACTATCTCGTTGTTCTCTCGACGATAGGGCTTTATAGCTCGAAAAAGAATTATTTACAAATCTACAAATTGAAGGAAAGGAGAGGAGCCCGGCGCACTGCCCTTGGCTATCTGTCTGTCGACTAGTCTAGTGTAAATGGAGTACTAAAACGCTGAGCGATGTCGCTGTACAGACGCGAGAAATAGAAGGAGGGAATGACAGAATGAGACTTTTTTCCGACAGCTTCAGCTCCGCCGCTGTCTCGACACCTCGCATGAGGGAGGTAAAGAGTTTCCTCAGTGAAACCTCCTCATCTCAATCCCTTCCGTGCGACTTCTCGCTGGTGGACCGAACGTCCTCTCACTATCCGCTGTGCTAGGCGCCAACGCACCCGTACTCCTAGGCACATCCGCACTGCCCACCCTCGTGATAGGCACTTCATCCTCACCGCCACTGCTCCTCACAGCCCGGGGACTAATAATGCCGCTCCGCGGATCAAGTGTGTTCTTCTTCTTAGGCGGGGTGTCGTAGCCGCTACCCTCTGGGATATCAGCCATACCAGCTTCGACGTCGTTGCCAGAGCGGTTGCGACTAAAGAAGCGGTTTCGGTGCGTGCGTTCGCGAGTGGTGGACGAGGCGTTTGTGCCGACGCGTTGGAGGCCGGTGCTGCGTGCGCTGTCATTGGATTGGCGGTCGTTGTTTCGGTCTTGAGAGCGCGAGGGCGAGGTGACGCGGACGACGGTTGCGCGGGCGCGGGACGCGTTTTCGCGGTCGTCGAGGACGTCGCCGCTGGGGTCGTCTAGGCCCATGGATTTCATTCCGAGCGAGAAGTCGACGCGGCGGCCCATTGCGGAGAGGGTCTCTGGCTTCTTTAGGATGGAGCCGGTGCGGGCTGGTCCCGCGCCTGTTCCAGTAGCAGAGTCTGATGTGCCTTCTGCGGGTGCGACGAATGGTTGGTCCTGGGCTTGGTTGCGGATGGTGCCGTTGGGGTGGTCTGGGTTGCCGTTGATACCGACACCAGGTGTAGCAGGGTTCTGCAGATTCTGCATGTAAACCGGGAAAGACTCCTTCTGACCGGGGTAGCGCATACGGGGGCCTTCGATTTCGCACTCCTGGATTGCCATGGTGAGGGCGCAGATGAACTTGTTGCGGCGCTGCAATCTGAGCAGTTCGTTTTGCCAGTTGGACTTGTAGAAGAAGACGACGTTGAGTTCGAGCCAGTGGACTTCTTGGACGGCGCGCAGTTCGGTGAGGATGTTAGTTTGGTACTCGCGTTGCTCGGCGGTGACGAATTCGAGGAGCACGTTGCGGAGCTTTTCGATTTGCTCGAGCGTTGTACCGAACTTGATGATGATGGGGATGGCTTCGGCGAGGGCACCCGATCGACGGTGGTTAAGGATGAAGAGCGTGTTGAGGTAGCTGTTGGGCGCTTGGACAACGTGACCTTGCATCTTCTTGAACTCGGTGTAGAAAAGAGCGATTTCCTTGACGAAGTAATCATCACCACGGCCGAGATCACCGGTGTTACCGTAAATCATGACACGGTCACCGACATCGTAGGGGTGCTTGACGAAGACGAAGATGCACGACTGGAGGAACTCCTGAGCGGTTGCGGAGAAGAGCCAAGATAGAGCCAGAAGGGTCGAACCAGCGGATGTTAGGACACCGGCGGCGGAGGTCGAGATCAGCGAGATGAATACGATGATAGTGATGATCAGCACTATGAACATGAAGACATCGTCGAGCTTGGAGACGACGCTATCGAGATCCTTCAGGGAGGCGGTAATAGACTTGCGTTCACGGCCGATCTCGACGCAGACAGCTTCGAGTTCCTCCATGGAGATATCGCCGTTCATGTCCTTGTCGAACATGGAGAATGCAGCAGTGGCTTCCTCGTCGCTGTCGAAGGCATTGTTGAGATCCTCGGAATGAACAGTCTCAGTCTCAGGTCGCGCAAAGGTACGGTACAGACGGCGAGCCAGAACCTGAGCGCCGCTGGTAGTACCAATGAGTTGCAGAACAACCTGGTGAGGATGGCCACTGCCAGTAACCGCACGACCGGTGAAGTCCCCAGCGACCTTTCCGGCGATGTCTCCAAACTTGTTGAAACCGACTTTGATGTTCTTTTGCGCCTCTGTGAGAACCTGACCAGGAGTGCGTGCGCCCGATGGAGCATTGTCGTCGCCCTGCTCAAACTCGGAATCTTCCATGGCGATCTTCTCCTTGGAAAACCTGTACAGTTTGGCCAAACTGCCAATCTGGAATTTGTTCAGCTCAATACGGTCTTGGTATGTTCGCAGGTGGAAGCTGATGGCGATGAGCTGGATGATGATCTTCTCGATGAAGTTGAGCACGAATCCGACGAAGAGAGCTACAAGGACCTTGTTCATGGTGCCTTCCCAGTCGCGCGTGGTCTTATCGCCGTTGACGTGGTGATTCTTCATTGTCGGGAGGAAAGACACTTCAATGGCCAACCACCAGAAGAACAAGGTAGCTGGGAGTTCGAGCTGCTTGCCCATGTCTCTCCACTTCTTGCTATTATTGGTGAAGAGGGAAGAGATAAGACCAATAGGCCACGGGAGGAGTTTGGCGAGCACCTGCGAATGATGTTAGTGGTTGTAAAACTAGA
Organism: Alternaria ventricosa; assembly: GCF_023758065.1. NCBI lineage: Eukaryota > Fungi > Ascomycota > Dothideomycetes > Pleosporales > Pleosporaceae > Alternaria > Alternaria ventricosa. The sequence continues at coordinate 554,016 of NW_026055686.1, forward strand.
AAGACCGAGACACTCACTCGTCCAGCCCACAGTGTTAGCCACACAATCATCAGCCAAATCGAAAACCAGACAAGCTTGACTCCTCCAACATTCGCATTGGGGAATGCAAAGATTCCAACCATCAAAGGAATGAGGATCAAGAGCACCATGGGCGTAATGTACGTGAAGTACCTGACAAGCCATGATGAGTTGTGAACCTTCTTGAAGAACTTGGAGAAGCTTGTGGTGGGGTTTTCGGGTGGCGTGTAACGAGCCGCCTGCTCGTGCAATGGGTTCGTCGCCGCATCGAAGTCGTCTACGAGGTCCTCACGGCGTGATCGCACGCGCGTCATGGATGGGTTCATCGACGCATTGCGCCTGAGTGCCTCCTTCTCATCCAAACCCTGCTCAATGGCGAGCACTGCAAGGTCATCGTTGAGCCTGCTCGCCTGCTCACGCGTTTGCGACGGTGACTGTATGCCCTTCATTGCTGGGATATCATGTGCGGTTTCGACGGTAAGGTGGGTGCCAGATCGTGATCTGTTGTGCGGTGGCCGTGCGGCAGTATCTACACGCAATGGCCGCTGATGATCGTCCCCCACAACTGTGCCGTCCTCGTCGGAAGATCGCTGCTGGTGGTGGGACATGTTGCTGTCCATGTCGTATGTCGGCTCTGGCCGCTCATAGTTGGGCGTACTCATAGTGGAGAGTCGCGCTCAGACCCAGGTTCGATAGGAAATCCAGTCAAAAAGCTACCGTGGGTGAGCAACGAGGTAGCGACCGTGTTTTGATTTTGCGGCGATTTTTTTGTAGATAACGCAAAATCCGATTGCTGAAACAATGGTATGCTTTTCCACGCCAAACCAGCAGTCAATGGCTTGCGCTCGCCCTTCCGGTGGTCCAGGATCAAACGCGAACTGCTGCAACGGGATGACGTCAAGCTCGGTGCCGACTTATCCAGATAGTGTTTTAGCGAGTGACGAAGAAAAATGGCGTGTTCAGTAGTAATTAATGGGCGATGGAGGTGAAGAAAGAAGAAGACAACACAATGGAATGGACAGCAGCGATGTTAGCAGGTGAGATGTGGAGCTCGCCCGGGGTTAAAGGAGCAGGAGCAGCGCTGGGCCAGGGATTATTTTTGGGGATTCCCGATCTGCGATTCCTCAATTTCGACGCCAACCCTTCGACAGTGACTGGCGCAAGGAAAAATGGGTCATGGAACAGACGGTGGACTTGTGTGGCCATGGCAAGCACATCGGGTGGGCCGCGTCGCTTTGTCTAGAATCTCTGTTGGGACCGAATCTGGTACAGAAAGCTGTAAGGATACGCGTCTTGCACCAACCACAGCCATCGAATATACTAGAATAAGCCCGTCGCTGGCCCTCAACGACGGCTGCGGCTATCCATCTCGGTCGAGAATGCCATGACAGCGGCGTCGCATACGCCGTTAGGTCTGCCAGCACAAGTTCTTAGCGACAGCCACCGACGTCACGCAGCATCGCAATGCAGGTCCCGGACGCTTCGTGTGTCGGTCCCTCAAAACTCTGCAAAGTGTGTCTATTTTGAGCTTGCGCAGTCGATGGAGGTCGCGCGACAGGGGCAAAAGTTAGAAAGAGCGCCAGTTCGGCCGCCCAGTCGGTCGCAACGCGTTCTAACTTTCTCACCCTCTGTTCTTTATCGCCTTTCACATGCCTAGGAAGCCTTATCCTTAATTTCCAGGGTCATTGCCGTTATCGCGGAAGGCTGTTTCAAACCGCCCGCGGCGTTCGAGAAAAGCTTGTCGCGTGCCGATCCTAATGCCGCCCCTGCATACCAAGGCTCTCCTTGGATCGCGTCGTGGGGGTCAGGATCGATGCACAACACTGACACCACCAGAGATCTCGACTCCAGCGTGTCAGCGTCAGACCCGCTGTATCGCACGTCTCCATCTTTCTCCCCAGAGTTGATCCGACGATTTGCGCAGGATGAGCGTTCCCTGTGCTGCATCCGTTCCAGACATCGGATAAGGCGGCAACTACCTCACCTCTCGCCGTTGCACAAATGTAACGACATGGCGGACGGGAAACACTCCACAGCGTCTCCATATTGACGAGTCGTGATTTCAGCAGCGGACGTGTCCTCGCAGGAAGAAGTCTAAGCGATACGTCCTCAGCAGCTGTGGTGGAGGAAGGCCGCTCGGCTCGTACAAAGCCCGATTTCCGCCTGTACTAAACGTGGTGGGTCGCTCTGCAATATGTCATAACCCGTATCCTGTGCGGAAGCGTCTTTGGTAACTTGCCGTGACGTAAGGTAGGGCAACCCTTAGTGCACTACGTCAGAGCAGCATTGTTTCCAATTGAACGCCGCGGAGCTTTTGTTACGGTGTCGACTTGGGCGCTTCAAGATTAGTGAATAGATGGTGGCTAAGGACCTCACACCAACCCTTGAAGACATCATCATCATCAACTAAGAATCAAAGTGCTATGCAATAGACCTTCTCCTGGAGTACAGCTCTGGTTCTTTCGGCTCTCAATAGAGATTAATATACTACATTCGCCATGTGCATATTCAAAAGATGTGTAGATTGCGAAAAAGCATGCCAAAAGTTTCTCCATAAGACAAGTAAACAGCATAAGCTATCAACAACATCATATCTAATGCAAGATCCAGTAGGCTGCTCGAGAATATAACATGCTTGTTCGCTGTCGCTAAAGGGATTGTTGCATTCAACGGTCGAATACCATAGCTTACCGAAGCAGCATTATCCCGTGCAGTATGGGACGATGCACTACTACATCAGGCAATATCCGGCTTCCGTCGATTGTAGCGTCCCTGTCTGTGAAAAGCAAAGCTCTCGTAGTAGTCTGATTCAGGGTAAAATTGGCGAAGGAATCCTCTTCACCCAAAATTCACATCAATCGACGGACATGAGATAATTGCCTATCTAAGCATGCATTCATTGAATTGGCTTTATGCTTGAGCACTAAGTAGATAGGCAATGTTTTAAAGGAGTAAATTGCTGCAGTATAGTGGTGAAGTGCACAAGAATAGCCCGCAGCACGAGGGAAAGCCGAAGGACGAAATGAAGCCCATGTCCTTCATCCTACATTCTGCTATAATCTACATCTTCGCGAACCTTCCCGATTGGGCATGAAGTAATCTTCGATACAAACTTCATGTCTACGAAATATAGATTCGGGGTAGAAAAGACAGGAGTCCGCTAGATACACTCACCGTACCGCACTATAGGAAAGTGGGGAGGTGAACATTGAGGAGTATGGAGAGCGGACTCCATTCACACCTGCTATAATCTACGCTCACAGATTATTACCTAATGCAGTAATTATATACTGGCAAACCTCAAATATCTTGAAGCATGTAGGAGTAGAGACGAAGGAGAATGATCAATGTTGTGATGTTGCTTGGAGACTGCTCATCCCGATCGGGCTAAAGTCGCGAGGACATCACGTCATACCAGAACGAGGAAGGCGCGACGCGAGCTCCCAGATGCGCATCTTCCCCGCAAACTCTCTTGACTTTTGCAACCACACAGTCACAATGTTCAGCCTACCAAGATTATCTCTGCCTTCTTTTCTTCGCGCCGGCGAAGGCACGCATCTCACCGCCGACCTCCCCTCTGTAGAGATCCACGACATCGAGACCTCGGCAGAGAAGCGACCGCGAACTCTCAAGCACCTACTCAAAGCGAACCACGCCAATTACGCAATCATATACCACAACCTCACTTTTCACAACCATACACCGCACGTATGCTGCTCCTCCTGCAAAGGCTGTAGCTGCTAAGCATGTACCCTAGATCCTGGGATCGACTTACCTTCTGGGAGGCACCGCAGAGCATCTGAACGAGATCTACGAGAGAGAGGCGGAAGTGCTGGAACCTTGGCATGATGCGCCTGGTGAGATAACAAAGGACGACTGGCGAGAGTTTCTGGGGAAGCGCGAGTAAGTAGCTGCATGATGGTACGATTGAATAGGATCAGGGTCAGTCGCTGATGGGCAGCCAGATACCAACGCGCATTCATTGATTTCTTCGAGGATCAGCTCGTGAGCAAGAAGTACAATGTTGAGGAAGTTCTTGAGGAGTTCTTGCTCAAGGGCAAAGAACCGCTGATCAACGGCCTCATTTCAGGACGTAAGCTTGCGCTCTTCCGAAGCCCGGATATCGCTAATTCCATGCAGTTGCGCATCCTCTCATTCATCTCGGCTACGCTTACGAGCTCAACTCCACGACCGTTGCGATCGAAGCCCTAGCGATGGGCTCTTGCTTCTACAGTCCGCTCCATAAATACATCGACGATCCAAAATACACGAAGACCAGCCCTCATGAGGCGACTGGCAACCACACCGGGCTCATCGATTTGTTGGACAAAGTGCGCAAGGATAAGCGCTTCGATGGACTGTACGATCACCGCAGCGGCGATATCACGAAAGTGCTGGAGGAGCGCGAAGAAGCCTTTTTGGAATACTGGAATGCTTGGGAAATTACCGCCCCGAACGAACAGTTCCAAGCTGCTCAGGAGGTCGGTTTGGGGCTTTTGACAGGAACACCACTACCTGAGAAGGGAAAGTACGACTTCTTCCTCGTACATGTGCTTACAAGCTCTCACGCTATTCGCATCCTTCTCCCGTTGATACCGGCCAAGTTCCATGTCAGTCTTATACGGCAATGGTGGCTGTTCGCGCTAGCTGTATACATTGCTCAGACGAGGCCAGAGATCGATATGGGTAGAGCGATGACTGGTGACGACAGCCAGAAGAAGACTTGGAAGCATATTGTGGACAAGGCCTTGAACGGGTCACATTCCACTGATGCGCATTATGTAAAAGGTATGTTACGAGCCTCTTGCCAGACCGCGGTGTTCGTGACTGACATGACGCAGCATTGCGTGCGTTGAAGGTAGCGGAGGAAACATGGGGAAAGGGTAGTGACAAATCAAACCACTGGCTCTGTGCGGCAGCCAAGTTTGCCGATGAATTTGAAGGCTGGGGAGGATTTGAAACGGCGGAAGACGAAGCAAAGATGGGATATCCTGAGAAGCAGTAAGGTTTAGTATACAGTATGGGAAAGATAATGTATGCGCAGGTCTGATTTCATGGAACGTTCCCAACCTGCTCGACGGTGACGCACTCACGTGGTCTGATGTGAAATTGGCGCAGAACTGATCATTCACCACTTTCTGCCTTCTGTCTGCTGACTCTATTTCCTGGCGACAGTCGCTATCATTACCATAGCACGCAATACACTCTAGCACCTGACTGCAAGGACTACCTACTTCTCTCCTCTGGAGAACCATGAGTACCAGCCTCCGCTATTCAGCTGCAATCAACCATACAATGGACGCGTACCCCCCTACCACCACACCAGATCTATGCACCCAATACAAGATTTACTGGCGAGACTGCGGCCATGAGTACAGCAACGTCGGCGATGTAGTCCCCTGCCAAGCAGCTGCGAACAACCTCCCATGTGCATGTAGGACAAATCTCAGAATCCTGCGCGACATGACTACTTCTCGAGGCGTAGATGGTCATACTAGAGTGCTGAGTGATGGAACTGAGACTGGATTTTGCAGGCCGTGTAGATTGGAGAATGAGAGGGAGAGGAAAAAGGAGGCGAAAAAGCAGAAGAGGAAGGTGAGCAAGGCAGAGAAGGGTAAGAAGGTAGACGGCGGTAGCAAAGTCAGCGGGTTCGGAGGTGTGTTTGGAGGGGAACGGAATGTTAGGGTGGAGAAGAAATATGTCCAAGTGGATGGAGGTGGAAGTGTAAGTAAAGATGACTGGGAGGTGGGGATGCCGCCCAAGACGATTAAGCAGTACCAGATGGATTTAGAAATGCTCAAGGAGAGCATTGAGACGGGTACTGGGAAAGCGATGAGTTTGTGATAGGGCTTGGTGCAGAGTGGTAGTTTGGTAGCTGGTAGAGAGGTGATTAATGGTTCAATATGTAGGCGTTCTCGTTGGCCAGCCGAACATGCAACCATGGTCGACGCCCTCGCTCTTCGAATATATTTTCCATTTCAACTTAAATATAGAAATACATCACCGCAAGCATTCTCCTTACTTCGCACATTTGTTTCACAAACACCACAGCAACATCACTGCAAGACAATTTCGCAACACCGCTTTAGAAGATGTCCAACATGTCACTTCAACCACTGTGGCCAACGCGCCAACAAGCAATCCAAGTAGATCTCACCATGACACGAGAGCTCCTCCGCGTCTTATCTCGCGGTGGAAACGGCCATCCTCTCCACCACGACTCCCTCTACCAGTCGATCTACCTATCTAGCGCGATGGCCTCACAACTTCTTTACGATTGGCCAGTCTTCCAGGCTCGCGCACTCGCCCCTCTCTTCCTCAGTCTCAAACAGAGATACGAATTACAAGCAAGGCACTACCGAGCTTGGAGGATGTTGGTCACCCAGGGCCTTGCAGCGGAGGAAGCGATTCGTCTTCCGATTGATGAGCGCAGTTCGGCTAATAAACCTGCGGTTTGGAGGTTGCTTGATAGACTCTCTGCTTTCCCGAAGTTTGGGGCGGTGGATATATTAGAGGTGGGAGGGTTCAGGTGTCAATGCCGGAACTGCTCTGAAATGGCATTAGATTTGGAATTAGACAGGGGGGACATGTTCGTGCAGCCGGGTTACTGGTTTGCGGCGGTGGTATTGAGGTCAAATTGCGACATTGAGAGTGTGATGGAGGCACTGAAGACATGGGGTGGGTTTGGAGAGTGGGATGCGCGCCATAGATGCTATGTGCCTGATGAGAAGCTGAATGAGGAGTGTGCGTATGTTGAGAAGGTCGAGGAAGAGGAAGACAGCCTTGAAAGAGGTAATATAGGTATATTGTTCGGAGAGGAGATAGAAGAGGCAGAGGAAGAGGAAGAGAACGATGTTGAGAATACCCAAGATATCGATAAGTTATCTCGACTACAAACCGAAATCGACAGTGAGAGCGAAAGCTCCACAAGCATCGAAACACCGCCTTCGACAACCGAGGAGCTTGTAGATCCTACACTCACGCTGTCTCCCGTTCCGACACCAACAGATACCTGCCCAGAACACTGTCCCTCACGCCGGCGTCGCCTCCGCGATGACATCCGCAATCCGAAATATCCATCGTGTACATACCACTGCCACAGTCCACACGCTCCTTTCGAATTCAGACCAAGCGGCGAGCAAGTTGGTTTCTGGCTTCCTCATGGACTGCAGGATAAACAAGGAAGGAAAGCATGGGCTGTGGCGACTAGCAAGAGAATGACGGATTTTAGGACGGCATGGAAAAGTCTGTTTGGAAATGACCATGCAGGTATCAAGGCTACTATAGAGATTCAGCGGTGTGTCTGGGATTTCATTAGAGCGGATTATGGGTATGGTGAGCGGAGTAACTGAAAAGTTGCTTCTGAGGTGGTTTACGCATGTAATGAGTCGTAGAATGCGATGAACGAATGTCGCACAATATGATTCAGCTTGAGTGTGTGTTAATGTTCACTTCATTGAGGCACATGTCCAAGGTTGTGCTCTGAAGTCCTCATCTCCGTCAGGGCTCTCAACTAATGCGAGCTTTATGCGGCTACCGATCGAAGGATATTGAGTTCGTTGACCATCCCGGGTAGAGTTCTAGATGAAAGGACTTCCAAGGTCGGTTCGGAGTTCGGTAGCGCGTGGCCGGCGGCCTGCAGAATTTACCCGCCGGACATGAATATGCTGTTGTGTACATTCACACCCCGCTAGGATGTGCCGATGTTGTGGTTCAATAACGTCTCATGGTGTATTGTGGTACTCAATCGCTCTTGAACCAGGTGTCATTCAGCGTTGCCCCTCGCCATCCGGGTGTGCTCTAGCTTGATTAGTGTCTTGGCGTCATGTCATCCTTACCTAGGTACTTGGGCCGAGTTCGCATCTCTAGCCTCAACTCGCTCTTCGCAACACCCATCTCAACATTTGTATACCATGATCGCCTGCACTACCTAGATACACACCAAACCCCTTCCTGTGGCTCGATCCGCTCTTGTGAAAAGGAGCGTGTCCCTCCGTTCAGCCGCAAGCCAATCAGCCATGTCGCCAGGGTATGGGTGCAGTCGCAATCTCAAGAGGCCTGCTTCGCGAAGTCGAAGGCCCTCGCTTTCTGACAGGCGAGCGTCACGCCATCGCGCTACAGGCGAATAGAGGCTTTCGTCCGACTAACCGACAAGGAAGACCTAACACCAATGATGCGGACCGCTCCCGCCACTGCTTTAGTCTGGAGATCACACCCAGCCTCGGACTAAGACTTGATACTTCCTGCATACCTTGATCAAACCTGTATTGCGCCCCGGGGCTTTGGGTAATCGCCGTCTAACCTAACCACTGGAGTCGAGCAGCCGTTCAACACGCGCGCAACTTGAACCACCTCCGGATCAGTCAACTCCTGAGACAACGCCGTACACGTGGCTGTGTTGGTGTGCCCACTTCACACCAGTCGCAGCACACGTTCGCAACCACAACGATAGGCCACATGCTGTGCCCCTCCGAGCTCTCCGCGAGATTGTAAGGCTGCGCGAAAGGTTCCTCGACTGCCTCAGCAGAAACACACGAGGTGTCGAGCGTTCTGTGAGGTAATGAGAAGCTCTTTTAGCCGGCATGCCAGCCGCTTTATGCTCAACGCGACATTGCCACTATGGTCTCCCAACTGGTATACTTTTCCGCAGCTGCATGTGGCACAGCTCTGCTGTGCTACTCATCACGAAAAGAACCGCACTGGCGGGTCCGTACCTGATACGCTCACCCTGCTTTTTGCTACCCGCGCCGCTCACCCCACATTCCATACAACATGTCCGCTCTCGCAGTAGCTGTCGATCGGCCTCTGCTCAACAGTCTTTCTAGCGTATGTCTAAGACGATGTATCATCAAGTCATTTTATCGGACTTGAACTGGACGCCCATTGTTCAGATCATCACTTGGTTCACTCTCGTCACCAGCCTCCTAGCGTTCTTCACGCATGCTGGTATCAAGTTCTATGTGTTTCGAACATTGACGATTGAGTCATGGCTCGTACTTGCAGCCTTGGTAAGTCAAGCATCGACATATTCAGCAAAGTTCACTGATAGATATTGCCAGATATTTTGCGTCGCACAATCCGTCGCCGTATTGCTGCAAGCACACTACGGTTTCGGGAAACCGATCGCAACTTTGAGTGGATATCAGATTGAGTCGAACCTCAAAGTAACCTCCTACCTCCGCCTGAGTACCTGGTCTGGATCGCTGATATGAGCCAAGAGCGAATATGCTGCAATGATACTCTTCATCGTCTCCCTCGGCTTCTCGAAGCTTGCTGTCGTAGCATTCGTCCATCATCTGACTCCCTCCGAGCTCCACCGCAGAATCAACTTTGGCGTCTTGGCTCTTATAACCCTGTGGCTGGTTTGTTCTGTGTTGGTCGCAGCATTCGAGTGCCGGTTGCCACGGCCATGGGATAGAACATTGGATCGGTGCATCGACCGTGTCAGTAATCTATGCAGATGGGTAGTCGGCTTCTGGCTGACGTTAGACAGTTGACCTGGTGGAATACCGTCTCATGCTTCAATATCATGACAGAGCTCGCGATCGTGGCCTTGGAATTGGGCATAACATCGCAACTTCACATGCGACAGCAACGGAAGGCAGCGGTCATGGCTTTGTTCTCATGTCGGTTACTGTGAGTACGAAGCCCTACATACACATCAAATACTGACAATCTGCACATAGAGTCCTTGTCGCTGCTGCGGTTCAGCTTAGCTTCTTCAATCGCGACAGCACCAATTCCACTTTGAAAGACGACCTGACACTCGGTTACTGGCGCTCGTCTATCTGCAACCAGATTGTGCAGTGCTTTGCTATCGTCACTACATGTCTTCCCTATACCAAGCTATTCATGGAGGGTTTTGAGTCAGGTCTCATGCGATTGGACGATCTGCGCCGTAGAGGAGAGCAGACCTCCAAAGACGACAGCAAAGGATATCAACTCATGGACATATCACGATCGGGACGCTCCGAAAATTCCAGACCCTCATACAGCGGGCCGGATAGGAGCATCCAAGTATCGAAGAGTTGGGCAGTGCAAGTAGAACCAGTAGCCCGCATGCCGGCTACAACAATACTGCAGTAAATCTATCTCTACAGTATGCATCCGGTCCAGAAAGCACAAACCAACGCATGCAAAATTTGCCGTGCATTTCACAGGCGCACACCCCTGCTGTACCCTCGTTTCGCAGTGCAGGTGGCACGGCACGCAGCATATGCGCCTAGATTTCTTCCAGCAGGTCTTCCGGATTGGGACAACTGGTGCTACGATCCTATTGGTGAACAGGCTATAGGTCAACGGTCAGGATCATTACGAGGATCATCTCGGCTACAATGTTGTGCATAAGCGGCCCTAGTTCTTCATCTATGCGGCTACTTGGTTCTAACGGCAACTCGGTTCTTTCTTTTTATCCTTCTACTTGTTCTCTCTTTCATTTCCTCCATCATCGGTCGTCTCACGAGTTCCGCTTTTATTGCTGTATCGACTTTTCAGTTGTGCTTGTATTGGTGGCACGATGGCGTTCTCTTCAACTAAATCCAGTGAGCCGGAACTGAGTACAACAAGGCCACGTTCTAGCGACAAGCACGATGATCTTGCGCTGGCAAGATTAGGGAAGAAAGCTGTACTGAAGGTATGTATCCCTCTGCATTGATCGCCAACATGGCTGATGCAAGTACAGCGTCGCTTCGGCTTCCTATCTATCCTCGGTTTCAGCTGCACCGTCTTGATCACCTGGGAAGGATCTCTTGTGTACGTCGTACTACCTCGTACTACACGTTGACACGTCGCTGACAGTTTCTCAGGTTGTTCCTGGTCGGCTTCCAGAAGTGAGTACACAGCATGACACAATACATCGACCATGAGACAGCTGTGCTGAAAGAAGCAGTGGCGGCCCCGCTGGTGTCATCTATGGCTACCTCATCGTATGGCTCGGCACCGTATCTGTATTCATGGTGCTCAGCGAGCTTGTTTCAATGTACGTCCAGCTTGAAATCCGCGTTTTGCGACGAGGGGACAATCGCTAACCCTCCTCAAAGGGCGCCTACATCTGGTGGTCAATACCACTGGGTTTCCATGCTTGCACCAAAAAGCTCTCAGAAACTGTTGAGTTACATCTCAGGTTTGTAAACCTTAAACTCGACGATCTCTATCGATGGCGTGTGCTAACGCGACTTCCCCGCAGGATGGCTCACTCTATGTGGCTGGTTAGCATCACTCGGGTCCGGCGCTTTCCTCACCGGTGGCCTCATTCAAGGCCTTCTCATGCTCTGCCAACCGGATACGTACGTCCCTCAGAACTGGCACGTCACTCTCCTCTACTGGGCCATCATCGCGTTTTGCGTCTTTATCAACATTGCCGCTGGGTGGCTACTCCCCAAATTCGAAGGCGCGCTACTGGTCTTGCATATCCTTGGTTTCTTCGCTATCTTAATTCCTTTGCTGGTCCTTGGGCCACAGGGTGATGCGAAAGAGATCTTCACCACGTTCATAAATATGGGAGAATGGCAGACTCAGGAATTGAGCTTTTGTATTGGGATTATGGGGAGTGTCTTTGCCTTCGTTGGTGGTGATGGGCCGATTCATGTGAGTATTTTTCTACATTAGGTCTACTTCTAGCATCTGGCTTCGCAGCAAGACACTAACACATCATCACAGCTGTCTGAGGAGATCCAAAACGCACAGATCGTCGTACCTCGCTCCATCATGACTGGCATCGCCATCAACGGCTCTCTCGGCTTCGTCATGATGGTCACCGTGCTCTTACGAATGGGTGATCTCGAAACTGTACTTCTAGAGAACCCTGCGTTCCCTTTTATGGCTATCTTCCACCGTGCCGTTCAATCACGCTCCGGTGCTGCTGTCATGGCATCCATCGTCATGGTGCTGACGATCAGTGCGAACGTGGGCTTCTCCGCTTCAACATCAAGAATCTGCTGGGCATTCGCTAGAGACCGTGGTCTACCTGGATGGAGAACCTTGAGCAAGGTATGCATACTACAAAACCTCCAATACGAAAGAAAGGTCGTACTAACATCCACCAGGTCAGCGATCGTACATCCATCCCCGTCTATGCCGTAGCCTTTACAAGCTTTATCGCCTGCCTTCTCGCACTAGTGAATATCGGATCCACCACCGCCTTCAACGGCGTAATCTCCGTCGCTATCGCCGGCCTCTTCTCCTCCTACCTTCTCACATCCTCCCTCCTCCTCTACCGCCGTTGCACCGGCGCCATCCTCCCACCCAGCGAATCCTTCGACACAGACAGCCAATCCACAACTAGCGACGGCATGGTACGCGCTGTATGGGGCCCCTGGCGTCTTCCCGGCGCGATAGGCATCGCCAACAATGTCTTTGCCTGCGCCTATCTTAGCTTTGTTTTCTTCTTTAGTTTCTGGCCTAGCTTTGCGGAGGTTACGCCTGCGAATATGAATTGGGCGATTTTGGTAACGGGTACGATAGCGGTCATCAGTGCGGTTTATTATGCGGTTTGGGCGAGGAAGACGTATCATGGGCCTGTCGTTGAGATTGATGAGCGAGATTTGAGTGGAAGGGTTAGTATCGTGGAGCAGCGTCTTGAGATGGGTAGTAAGTAGATGGGCTGACGTAGGTATACTGTGTCGTACGTGACTGGTAATTAGGGCATTTTGATAACAGAATAGAGTGTGTTTAGTCAGATATCCAAGATCTCACGAAGAAATCGTTCTTATCATCCTTCTTCCTGTAGACGTCCCGCCATAGGGCTAGTTCTGTGGCCTTCACATACCCCACTCACTCCAATCTGAAATCCACGATCTCAATCCTCACACCATCTCCAAGTTCCTCCAAAAACGTCCTGCGTATCCCCTCCCTCTCTCTCTCTCCCACACCAGAAACATCCCTCAACACCACCATCTTCAATCTCGGCAGCCCACAAAGCATGATATATTCCCGGATCCACAACCATCTCCCCGTGGGATAATATTCATGGTCCGTAACAACCAACTCAATCCTATTTCTCTGCCCAATCGTAAACCTGTGTAGCATAGAATGAAAACCCGCAAGTACCGTTGCGCCGAAGGTGTTGTGGATGAAGGGGTAGTAGGCTCCTAGGTCACGTCGAATTTGGCGGCAGGCGAGTGGGAGGTTGATGGCTAGCTTCTTTCGGATGGGGTGCATTTCCCAGGATTTTTGGTGGGGTGGGCGGCATCCTATTCGTTTCTTCTTGTCGTTACCAGGAAGGGTTACGAGGTAGATTTCATGGCCGCCTAGGGCGTAGTAGTAGATTTGGTTTCGGATTTCGTTGGGCAGGCGGAGGAAGGGTGAGGTGATTTGGTTTCGTAAGGAGATGGCTAGGTGGGCGGAGGTGATGGTTTTTGAGGTTCTTGGTGACATGATGGTGGTGTTGAGATTGAGGAGAAAGTGGTATGGAAGAATGGGACTGAGATGTAAAGCTATATAAATCTATGTGAGAAGAACGTTTTTTCAAAGAGGACAGTCCCAAGAGCATGACCCGTGGGTGGCTAGACTCATAATTCTTGAAGTGAGTCAGTACCAAAGTACCACTCCAAAACGTCGAATCAACAGCTGTGTATTGGAAAGTAGGACATAAATACCCGTACCCAATAGCAGGCACAAGAAGCCCACTTATCCTCCCTTCGATACCAAGGAGCACCTACTCTAACCCATCTACATCGGTCTTTAATCGGTTCTCAGTCTGCTCGATATGGGCATCTCAGAACTTCCTCATAGCATCATTGACCAGATCCGCCCCAAACGTCGCTCCAGCCCCGTAAACGGCCGCATTTCCAAATTTATGCGCTAGTTTACTCGCCCATTCGTGGTGCTATCTTTCAGTCAGCTTCCCTAGCTTCCAAAAATCACCTGCAGACTTTTGTCCTTTTCTTTTTCTTGCCTTTCAAACTCATAGTCTTGACGTAGCACGAGGCACTGAATTTAGTAGAATAAAGGCATACCTTTGGATGATTCGGATTCGCCGGATGCGCCGGATCCTGCGCTTGTTGCGCGACGAGCGCGGGGTTGAATTGGTTCCCTCCATCTACATACTTGGGATCGATGTATTGCGAGGGTTGGCCATTTGGTTGCTGGTGCCCGTTAACATCTGCTCTTCGTCTTCATTCATAAACTCCCCTCTTCTACCTCTTGAGCCCAATGATGAGACAAGCAGACAAGACAAAGGCAGGAAAGATGTAGTAGAAGATACACGTACAGGTAACTGCGCCTGAATAGACTGCAACTGCGGCGCCGCCAAAACACCACTTGAAACGAGATATTCGAGTTCGGTTTTGATGGTACTGATGGAGCGGTTGATCTGTGCTGCGTCTGGCATCTGGATGGTATACTTGCGTTCAAATGACTTTGAAATGGAATGAGACGGATCGATTGTAGGGAAAGCAGTAAGGCGAGTAGTAGTTCACTGCCAAGTTAACAATGATGCTTGGCAGAAAGCTTGATCAGGATCGAGATAAGGACGGAGGAAGCGGGGGATGTGCGGGTAGGAGGGACGTATGACGTCAATATTCTAGACCTTTGAAGCTCTGGCACTGATACGGGGAAAAACAAACCAGGTGCGCTACAGTGTACGTTGGTAATAACCATTTACTTACCATGTTGAAGGTAGCTTAGACCGACGTGTTTACAGCAATGATGCATCATAGGACATGCGCGTTTAACGTTTCACTTGGATGGGTTGAAAGTCACATCTTATAGAATGAAGATATGGTAACAACAGCTCGATAGATAGCTCTCATTCAACAGCTATATACTAGAGAGCATGATCTCTTATCTCTATACGATATACAATTCTATAGTCCTTCCCATCCAACAATATCGGAACAGGGTATTTTCTATGGACCTTCTTTCGGGACGCCAATGACAAGAGATTTCGTAGCTATACAGAACAAAAGTAGAGAAGTGGTGTTTGCTGGGCGACTTTGCTTTTCTTACACCTTCTTCGCTTCAGCGGGCTTCTCGTCCTTGCCGGTGGGGTCGTCCATCTTCAAGGCGCGCTCATCCTGTTCGGCACGCTCGGCGCTTCCACCGGCGGCATCACCAGCGCTGGCCTCGGCTTCTTTGCTCTCCTCTTCGGCCTTGGCTTCCTTTGCCTCCTGTGCGTCCCGGGCAGGCTTCTCGTCGATGTCCTCGTGGTCCTTGGGCGAGGCTGTGGCCTTGTTCTCAACGGTCTCGGTTTGCTCGTTCTCCTCGTTGATGAGTTCTTGCTGCTCCTTGAGGACCTCAAGACGCTGCTTGTTGGTTGCGGCACCTTCGGCGTTGCGGACCTCGAGATCCATTTCGTGGTACAGCTCCTCAGGGATACTGGAGAGGACGGCTTCCAAAGCATCGATTTGAGAGGTCATCTCGGTCTCCTTGCCCTGGGCGTAGACGAATGCGTTGGAGAGCACGAGGAGAGTTGAAGGAACGCCGTGCTTCAGGCGGAGATCGAGCCAGCTAGTGAGGTCGTCCCGTAACCGGCCAGGAGAGACGCCGTAGGTTCGTAGACCGCGGCTTGCGCAGGCGGTCTGAAGCTCGGGGACGGAGAGGCTTTCAACACCTTCATAAGCAATGGCACGGTCGTCACGCTTGATCTGGCGCATGCGCACGCGGACCTGGTAGCGCAGGAAGTTGTCTGTACCGAAAGAGGTGATGTTCATGTAGCGGCAGATGGAAACCAACTGAGGACGTGACAAGTTGTCCAGGGTAAGGTCATCCTTGAAGATCTTGCACACCTTGATGATCTCGTCTGGTGTTGGCTTCTCTCCAGTGGTGCGCACCTTGCGGAAGAATTCGGCAAACTCCTCCGTCTGCGCGTTCTCAGCAGAGACTGGAAGACCAGTCTCCTTGAGTGTTTGGCGAAGGAAGTCGCTGACATCCTTTCGGGTCGCTCGGAGCGTCTGGGCTTTGGTGTCCTTGGCCGACTGACCCTCGTATGTGCTGGGCAGCATGTTGGGGAAGAGCTTGAGCGCTACGGGGAGCAGCAGTTCAGCGAAGGGGACGATGACGAAAGGCAGGAAAGGTACCAAACGAGCAAGATCCTGCACGGTACGTTGCAACTAGTCTTGTCAGCAACTTTCAGAAAGAACGGCATCTCAAACATACCTGGCGACGCTCACGACGGGTAAGCTCGTATCCGGCTGCCATCTTGAGAGCGAGCTTGGAGCTGATCCGGACCTCGAAGCCCAGCAGCTTGGTGCCATCCCAATAGTGAACCAATTCCTTCTTGACCTTTTGCCAGACGGTCAACTTCTTCTTCTCTGCGTCCCTTTTGGCCAGGATCTTCTTCTCGTCCTTGGACTCAGCAGCCGACTTGTCCATCTTCAGCTCGCTTAATGTTTGGACATCTTGCGCGGGTGTCTTCGGGTTGGAGGTTGCGCCAGACTTGGGGATGATGGGGTCTGATTTCTCGACAGACTGTTTTGACTGTTGCTGAGGCTTGAGGAGGTGCTGGTTGGCCTGCTTGGGGTCGAAACCAGGAGGCGGGTAGTTTTGCGCATTATTCGATGTCGACTCAGTTTGGAGGGCGCGTAGCGGAATGAGGATGCGGATCGCGGGCGAGTTCCTCAGCATAGGGCGATGAGCTCTGGTAGTGGTCCTGATGCCCGCTCGGAATACTGCGGGCGCTGCCCTGGAGGCAGTGCGACCGGCGTACATTGCGCCGGGGGAAGTGTAGGGAGTGACGTATATAGTACAACGATTAAAGTATTGTGGGTAGTGAATCAACAGATGAAGGGTAGAAAAGAGAAGGCTGTGTGTGTGTTGGGAATTTGATGCAAGGAGTGTGGAGTGATGCAGCTCTGAGAAAATGGGTTCCTCTGACGTTGCGTCTTCGGACTTAGTCTCAGGGACCGCCGGGCGATCTGCTGGGTAAAGCTTGGTCGCCACCAACGGGCGCATAAGCCATTCGACTGACGCGCATCATGGTGACAGCTAGGAAGAAACCGGATGGGCGCATGACATGTGCGCCATGGGACGCTACAGGCAGCAACATGTGTACCTCGGATTCATACGAAGAGACGTGAAGGACCGATGGGTATTCTCTATGTCGGCATATTGTCGCCAATTGGCCGAGGCGCTGGGGTCTCCGATGTCCGCAAGAACGACAGCGCGGCTTGCGAATGGCATGCCGTGAATGCTGGGCCGTCCCCTCACTCCACGCCTATCCGACGGTAGTCGTCCCTCTCCCATCTTAACCCAGGTTCCGCGTCTGGGCACTCCATAATTCCTCCTGTCACTTCTCTCCGAACCCTAGTTCCGATCCTCCATTTCATTCCACACAATTTTCGCCATGGATTTGTTTTAGTAACTACGAGCCCTCTGCGGAGCCCTCGAGCTTTATTCACCGTACCGACCTGGATTATACCTAGCAGCATATTCCTAAAGTCGCTTTTATAGCATACATCAGCGACAACACACATCACAACAATGACTGTCCAAAGGTTGTCCAAGGCCGCCAGGATCATACTGGTCGGCGCGCCTGGCGTCGGGAAGGGAACTCAGACGGAGCGCATGATGAAAAAATTCCCTGAGCTCTCGTCAATCAGCTCTGGCGATTTGCTGAGGAAGAATGTTCGGGAGCGGACACCTCTCGGTATGCGCGTTGCTCTCTCCATACCGAAAAATGCTGACTTGCGCAGGCATACACGCCGAATCCACGATGAAGGCTGGCAAACTAGTACCCGACGCCATGATCCTGCGCCTCATCGTCAACGAACTCACGAACCGCGGTTGGATACGAGACAACGCTTTGCGGCCATATGCGCTCAACTTCAGCTCCATGGACGTGCCAGAGACGACGGTAGATGCAGTCATGATCCCCTCGGCGGTACGGGCTCCCCGCTACACCTTCTCCAACAGGCCGTCGGCTTCATTCATACTCGACGGTTTCCCCAGAACCGCCGTTCAAGCGATCCAACTCGACAACATCGTACCTATCAACATGGTTGTCAACCTCAACACCCCGAGTGACATAATCATCGATCGCATATGCAACCGCTGGGTGCACGAGGCATCGGGACGTGTCTACAATACGACATTCAATGCGCCAAAGGTGGATGGCAAGGATGATATCACGGGCGAGCCGCTGACACAAAGAGCGGATGATGACCCAGAGGTGTGGAAGGCGCGGCTGAAAAATTTCAAGGAACATAGTGAGCCTCTGCTGGAGCATTACGACAAGCTTGGCGTGCTCTGGACGGTCAACGGGAACAGCAGCGACGAAATTACCCCGCAGCTTTTTGAAGAGTTCAGCAAGCGCTTCGGCGCCCATGACGATTGATGTGTTTTTCATGTCTCGGATTAGGTCTTGGTTGGTTAAAGGTCACTTACGATATCTCTGTTTTCTCTCATCAAGGTGGGCTCTGTTTGGCGGCATTTCGGTGTGGACGCGGCAATTGCGCGTGTTTGTTAGACAAGTCGCACTTTCTCCATTCACTGTAGATGCTTGGTGACCCTCCATGGTTGTGGCGGTTAGCTACACTCGTTATACACTATTAATCATATTTGCAAAGCTCGCTCACTATATCATGGTCGCTGTAAAAGACTCTCATTCGCTTTACAGGAGCGCGGACGACTTTGAAGCCATGTACGAGCGCGTCAGGAATCGTGCGCCCACCCTGGAGGGCGCTAAGCCCGGGTACCCAGCCGACGTCACCGATTCACCTCCGAGCTGTCCAACACAGCCCACGCCAACAAGCCCGCCGTACCAGTTTGACGATCTGCTCGACGACCCCGAATACGACCGGATTAGCGACTTTGAAGAGCTTGAGAACAGCCGCCTCATATACATCCGCGATCCACACGAGGTCCGTAGACGCGCAATGGCGGCCGACTTCAGCGAAGGGCGCCTGGAGACGTTTGTCGGCAGCCCGCAGAAAGAGCTGCCAGGCACACCAAACCAATATGTCTCGTACCTAGTAACTACAAAGGTGTGCCTCCTGCTGCAGCTCCACTATTCCTACGTGTTCGGGGTCTAACAAACATCCCCGCAGTCCGACTTCCAGTCCTTCCAGAAACCCGAATTCTCCGTCCGCCGCCGCTTCACAGACTTCGTCTTCCTCTGGAAACAGCTCTCGAAAGAGTACCCGCAATGCGCCGTCCCGCCGCTGCCCGACAAGCACAAGATGGAGTATGTGCGCGGAGACCGCTTTGGTCCGGACTTCATGCAGAGACGCGCCCACTCGCTGCACCGCTTCCTCAAGCGGATATCACTGCATCCAGTGCTACGGAGAGCGGCTCTGGTTATCAACTTCCTGGAGAGCCCGGACTGGAATCAACACATGAAGGGACGGTCATCAAGAGCTGCAAGCGGCTCCGACCAGGGCGGCGGCGGCTTCGTGGATGCTGTCACAGAAAGCCTCATCAACACATTTAGCAAGATTCACAAGCCGGACCAGCGCTTCATCGAAGTTGTCGAGCGTGCCAACAAGCTCGGCGAGGACCTGAACAATGTGGAGAAGGTTACCGTCAAGGTAGCCAGGCGACAGGGTGATCTGGAGACCGACTACGCCGATCTAGCGACACAGTGTCAAAAGCTGACGACCATGGAACCTGCGGTCGAAGGGAACCTGACATCCTTCGCTGCTTCTGTAAATACCACCTCACAGGGGTTCAAGTCTATCCGCGACCACACAGACCAGAACTACCTCACTAGTCTGCGCGACATGGACGCATACATCCAAGCCGTCAAGACACTACTCCGCACACGAGAAGGCAAGCAGCTCGATTTCGAACAGCTGAGTGAGTACCTTGCCAAATCTGCCGCGGATCGGGATTCGTTGGCTAGCGCGACAGGGGCCGGCATGGGTGCGTCTGGCTTCCTGCGATCCAAGGTAGAAGACTTCCGGGGTATCGATCACGACCAAGCGCGCCGGCAACGGGTCCGCAAGCTGGAGGTTGAGATTGAGCGACTCACGGGCGAAGTTGAGCTGGCCAAGAAAAATAGTGAGGCCTTTGACGAGCACACCGTCAAGGAGGTACAGGACTTTGAGCGCATCAAAGCGGTCGAATTCAAGGATACGCTGGGCGATCTCGCCGATGCGCATGTCGACTTCTTCCAGGGAACTATCGAGACGTGGGAGAAATTCCTGGAAGACATGCGCAAGGAGGAGGACCAGAGGAAGGCTGCTGCAGAATCGTAGAACGATAACCGACGCGGACCTGCTTTGAAGGAACAGCATGCGCTCACACCCGTTGATGCGCCGTCCGAGTTGAGGTACAGATTTGGAAGTTTTTGAGCGAGTGAGCGGAAGGCAGGGTGAGCCTCCATATGGCAAAGCTCAGTGTAAAGAGCTTGTACAGCAGTTTGTTCCGTTGGCATTTGTATGTAATGATAACCCATTGCGCATCAGTCTCAGACTAGTATCTCAAGTACTTTGTTTTTGGACTGTGTGATGTTCTCACCAGGCTGTGATCTTCACGTGCAAGAGCGATTGGAGCCAAGCGATGACGTGCAATCTCGCATGGCACCAACCCTTGCAGATGGCTCTACCGAGCCGACGGACCCGTACCCTTTAGAAGTTTGACGCCCGCCAGAGCCATCCCGTTGTTCATCCCATCCCACAAGAGACAGGCGGCACCTGCAGCGCATATTCCCCGCTTCACCACATGGCCACGACCCTTATATAAATTAATCGCCCCGCCAAACTCATGTCTCTCCCACATCCCGTCACACACAATCCCGCCATGCCGCCGAGCAAAGGTACGCCCCCTTGACGATCCACCGACGCGCATCCAACTAACATGATTAATTGCGCAGAAACCGCGAGGCATGAGTGCGTCTCCGAAGATGCGCTGCAACACCTCAGGACCTACAAATACTCGAGCGTCGACAAATCCTTCATCTCCCGCTACATCCTCAAGCATTACGTACGCACCCTGCACCCGCGCAATCGCAACGCGCCCTGACGTGAACATAGTGGAATGCCTTTGTCGAACTGCTGCCGCTATGGCTGGCGCCGAACCTCGTCACGTTATTAGGGTTCTTCTTTATCCTGGGCAACGTCGTGCTGCTCGAGCTTTACATCCCGGATCTGGTCGGACCAGCGCCCTCATGGGTATACTACAGCTTCGCTTTTGGCATGTGGATGTAAGAAACACAACAGCACAAGGGAGTGAGGGCTGCGCTAATCCCTTGCAGGTACTCCACCATGGACAACGTCGACGGAAAGCAAGCGCGCCGAACCGGCACCTCGAGCCCGCTGGGAGAACTTTTTGAGTACGTGATAAACACAGCCCAATGCGCCAATATCACGATACTGATTGTGACGTAGCCATGGAATTGATTCTTTGAACTGCACTTTGGCCAGTCTCCTCGAGACGGCGGCTGTTGGTTACGGCTCGACCAAGATTGGCGCTTTTACTGCGCTGATCCCTGTGCTGCCCATGTTCTTCTCGACTTGGGAGACATACCATACCCATACGCTGTATTTGGGCTACTTCAACGGTCCTACAGGTACGTTAGCTGCTTGATTGGCGTGGACATTACTGACTCTCAACAGAGGGGCTCATCCTTGCATGCACCTTCATCTGCATGTCCGGCTACTTCGGCCCAGAGATCTGGTCAAAACCCCTCGCGACCTACTTCCCATCATACAAAGCAGAAATCGGCGACGTAACCCTGAAAGAACTCTGGGTACCCATCATCCTCTTCACCTTCTTCGCCGCCCACCTCCCTGCTTGCATCGTCAACGTAGCGAAAGCGCGTCGCTCCAGGAACGAGCCTCTGCTACCCCTGCTCAAGGAATGGACACCACTAGTCATCTTCGTCGTCTCCACCATGGCCTGGCTCGGATCGCCCTACTCGAAACTACTAGAAGACAACCACCTCGTCCTCTACTGCCTAACCATGTCGCTCGTCTTCGGACGCATGACAACCAAGATCATCCTCGCGCATCTCACACACCAGCCCTTCCCTTACTGGACCATCATGCTCGCCCCCATGATTGGAGGCGCCCTGCTCATCAATCACCCCTACTTCACCATCCCCGGCACGACATTCGGTCCCATTTCCGCTAGCTTTGAACTCTGGTACCTACGCGCTTACTTCGTTTTCGCCGCTGTGGTGTACGGCAAGTGGGCGCATTTGGTCATTACGAGTATCTGCGATTACCTCGGTATCAACTGCCTTACTATTCCTAAGAAGACGAGTGAGAAGAATGGGAGGGCGAATGGTGTTGTCGATGGGAAGGGCCGAACCGACTAAATGTTCCTTGGCCCTGGACGAAAATCTGCGCCACCACGACCAAAACCATTCGACACGCATAGACTGGGCGGCACGTCTCTATCATCGACTTTAGCGTTCCATCCGCATCATATCGCAACGCATCGCAGCGCAAGCGATACTTCACGACTATCCGACAAAGACCGTATACTTGACGTTTTTGACGACCTGCTTTGGATATACACATTTTTATTAAGCCTTGTAATTAGCAATGCTGGATCGTATGATGCGATTCCAGCATGTTCTCACTTATTCATCATCAGTAGACTTTTTAATTGCGTTTTCAACAACGTTTACAATAGAAATGCACCAGTGGTGGTGCTTGGACGGAAAGATGAAAGACGGGTTGTACAGAGGAGAGGGAGGAAGAGGGTAGATAGAGAGTGAAGTTGTAGAAATTAAAGTAATGCATATCGAGACTGGTAGTCTTTGATTATCGAGCGCGTGGCAATGCGTGTGATACTCGTATCTGGTTTTATTTGGATGTGTAGCAAGCAAGTATGCGAGGAATAACTATCATCGCTTACTCAACTACCTGTGTGTGTATATGATGAATCTTCTCTCCTCAGCTTACCATGCGCGTGTGGAATGAAGGAGCAAGAGTCAGTCTAAGTTAGCCATGATACACGTCTAAGATAACGACATGTGTTCAGGCACCCGGATACCTGCATGCTGTTGAGCACATGATATCAGATGTATTGATTGCCCCTACATGGCTGTCCATGGAGATATCGTTTGGAGCAAGCACATCCGAGATACTTATTATGACTTACCTGCTTGTGTCCCTAAGCATCACATTGGGCTAGTACGCCGCCACGTTGCCATGGCGTCCCTTAAGAACACCAAAATATCCACAAAATTACACATATTCAAGTCACTATCATTGGAGGCTGCTAACAGTCCACTTACTACACATAACCGCCGACACTCCCCTCTCTTCCGCTTACCCGGCGAGCTCAGAAATGATATCTTTGCCTACGCTTTCACCGAACAAAGCATCATAGTTCGTCCATGCATCTCTCCTCGCTACCAATTCCGCGTCGAACCCTCAGGCTACCCAAAGAGCACATCCCGCCGCTATCCACTATACCACCTTCTCAACAGACGAACAGTATGCCGCCAGATCTACCTCGAGACCGCGGGATTGATATTCCGATTAAACGAGTTTCGCTTTTACCACGTAGATGCAGTCATCCATTTCATGCGCGATGTGCCGAGTGCATGCCGCCTTCAAATCGAGAATATACGACTAGCGTTTGATGGGTCCTCCGGTGAGGAATTTGTATGTAAGTTGTGCGACTGTGAAGTGCGCAGGTTTAGGGGGGTGAAGAAGGTGGTTGTTGAGACGGGGGCTTGGGGGGTAGATGAGGTAACGAACAGGATGACACGACGGTGGACTGAGATGTTGTTCCAGACGGGTAGGGTTGGGGTTGAGGTTCATTATGAGTGTCTACATGTTGGGGATGAGGAGTCGGACGTGTGATTGGGGGTGCACGTTGTAGTTGCGCTTTTTTCCCCCGGATTTTCTTCCTAGCACAAGGTGAACTCCCTCACTGAAACATGTCCGTCCCGCTGCTGGTCTAGGACTTCCCCATCCATGAGCCCGTGAATGTAGCATTCTCCAATGACACGGTAGAGAGTGTCGTTACAAGGTCTTAGTACCACTGGGCAGTTACAACCGAACAGGATAGCAATGACGTCTCCTGGGCGAGTCGCTACCGGTGCCAAACCTAGATAGCCCGTTCCTGTTGTGATCAGGGCTCTGCCATCCAAAGAAAGTAGGGCCAGACGCATGCATCGCAGGGTTTCCGCGATATCCACACTTCGCTTATTGTGGCCTGGGAAGCAATCCCGAAACTTTTGGCCGCCGATACGCAAGTGTTCGTTATGTCTTCTAAATTTATCGAATCGTTTAAAATAGCTTGATTCGAAGAGATTGCGCCATGCCGGATTTGAGTGGACGCGAGTCGGCCTAGTATCAGTCTTGCATGTCGATGTCCACGGAATTTTGAAGAGTAGCTCTGCTGGCATCGAAGGATGACCCATGCGTAAAGTCTCTTGGATAGCTTCTGATGTTCGACCGCGATATCTATTCGCGATAGTGGTTGATCGGGGAGCTTGGCAACCTGGATGAGGCTCGGCTGCGATACTATTGACTGTGTCGACTCGGAATCCGCTGCAAACAAGAGCAGTAAGATGCTTTCTTTTCTTAATAAATCTGAATTTGGCACGCAAACTCATGCTCGCTTGGCGAGTTCTTAGATATTGAATGTGATGGCGCTGGAAAGGCTCTCTCCAGTCAGGTACCCATGATGGCCAGCCATTCCTGGCCGAGATACCTCCAAAAACAACTAGATCCAATCTTTCGGATGCTTTGATAGTCGACTTCATAAAGTCCGTATATACCTGCTGCACTGAGAGCGAGTAGTCAGGTGTGACAGTTCCGGAGATGGCAGGATCCAACAAACCGAGCGTGCTGTAAACTTTGTCCTTCTTGTCAGTTGCGTCAGCTTGACGAACCAAGTTCAATAACGAGTCCAGGCCTAGTCCGACTTCGGGTTTGAATGTCAGCTTCATGAGAGAATGCATGCGACTGGCTACGGCCCAGGTACCGAGTTCCGGATCGTGGTCGGATTGATAAGACCAGTCCTCGGAGGCCTGTGAAAATTCTTGATGATATTTAGCACCCAAGCGTAACATCCGCCTGGTCAGCTTGTATTTTCCACACATGAACAAAGTCGAATTGTGGTTCATAGCGAGTTCCTGGATGATCCAACATCGATTCCAGTACGGCTTTCGCATGAAGGCGAATAAAGCGTCCCATCCGTCGACGAAAAGGTCGTATGGAAGGTGTAATGGTTCTTTCACATAAGGTTCCCGACACAAATGGTACATCGTATGAACTGCAGTGCTGTCCCAACTCTCTTCTCGACCCAACCATACTATGACAGCTCTAGCTCGACCATATATCTCTTTCATGCGCTTGACCTGTTCGTTCCGCTCTTCGATGTTACCCTGATCAATGCATAACGAATCTACCCAATAACACATTCCCAGACGGGTCTCATCTAGGTCTCGCAATGCTCTCAATGCTTCTTCGACATTCCGCGAAACGTTCTTGCGAAACCCATTTATGAGTATCTTCCTTGTTTCGCCTGTGTCGCCCCATGTGTACGATAGGGCTTCGAAATCACCCCATGCGTAACGAAAGTTGCTGTGCTGATCGAGATTCCGACGCAGACCAGCACATGTGGCTGTGTCAAGTGTTGTTCGTTCAAGGGCCGCGTCTCGAAGATCTACCGACTGGGTAAATTTATCCCATGCTATCGGAAATTCCTGATTGTGCAAGGAATTTGGGGCCGGAAGAGAACGGCGAGGAGTTTGCAGCGAGACATTTCTGATAGAGCATTGGACGGTGTCTTTGATTGAGGGGTTGTCGTGAAACTTGAGAACGCGGATCTCCTTCTTCGTCTTGTCGAGGGGCTTGTACCACATCTTATGCTGATAAAGGGAGCGAAAACGTGCGGAGAATAAATTCGAAACTGCTTTAGCTTGTTTCAACGTGAAGAAACTTGTGGGAGCTGGATAGACCAATATAATCAAATTTTTGTCTTAATGTGCTGGGGCATATTGGGGTTTATTGACGTGTTGTTGCTCGACTTTCGCGGGCAAGTCGCTGTTGGAAGGCCATAGAAACTTGTTTCCCCGCTGCTTCGCTCACCGGTCTTCGAAGATGTGGGAGTATGCGAGAGAGCAGGGAACTCATTGGCTCAGGTAGCTATGATTATTTGCCAGGACGAAAACACAGGTGACATCTAGTCAGATCTGCATGAGGCGCATGAACTCCGCGCACCTACCTGCAGAACCATTTCTCGATGCAGCAATCTTGACTTCATCGAGCGAAGGGTGATATATACGTACCAATCACGGTCCAGCACATGGCATAGTTCAGTGCATGTACTGCGCTTCATCCTCACCGGAACGCCATTTGTTTGTGTGAACTCATGGCCAGTAGAAACGCGAAGATAATCGACAAGCTGCACGTATAATGCCTGAAAGCCTGGAAGAGGAGCGCTGCGGGCGTGCGTGGGATAGCGCAAGGATAGAGCTGCAGATGAGTCGAAAAGCAGTCGAAGGTAGTACGTCAACGGATAAGGAAAGAACGAAGAACGTCGTTGTTGTTAGCCGTTCGATGACATCAGTACATCCCGTTACTGGGTGATCCGCCATCAAGTGGTTTCGACTGCTATTGGTTTGCAGAAACATATTGACGTTCGATAGTCTAGCAGCGCTGTCGTGGTGAGTTTTGAGTGAAGGTGAGCGCGGGGTAGGAACCTTGGAATTTCGTTTCGTTAGCGCGGAATCTGACTGCCCACATAATTTCTGTGCGGCAACAACGAGCGCCCAGCATTACCGCAACTTCACAAAATGGCACCCGCATCACTACTGGACCTCGTGTCCGCGCTGCCCGACACTGCAGGATGGGGCCCGCCCGTCACCAGCGAGTCGATGCTCGACGGCGTGCCGTTCGCGCCTTACTCCAAGGCGGACAAGCTGGGGCGCATGGCCGACTGGACTGAGGGCAAGGACCGCGAGCGGGGAGGACGCCAGCAATACGGCAACCGCAACTACAGGGGTATGTCTGGTGATGGTGAAGGAGAAAGAAGATGGATACTAACAAGGCTGTATAGACCAGCAGGTATACGGCGCGAACCAGCAGACCAACCCCTTCGCCATCCAGGCCGCCGAAGAGGAGGCTACCTTCTCCGTCGTCGACAACACACGCACATCAGCACGCGGCCGAGGATTCGGACGAGGCGGCGGCACCGTCTTCCGTGGACGAGGAGGAGCGCGGGGCGGACAGGCGCAACGCGGCGGGCGGGGCACCTTCCAGCGTGTTGGTGGCCGTGGTGGAAACCAGTACGACAACCAGCGCGGTGGACGTGGCGGCAGGGGAGGACGTCGCTTTGGCTGGAGGGACGACAAGCCCCAGCGCAACCGTGATGCCTCCGTGCAGGTCAGGCCCGAATGGAACGTCATGGAGGAGATTGACTTCTCCCGTCTCAGCAAGCTCAACCTCGACACCCACGAGGGCGAGGACATCGACAACTACGGATTCCTCTACTACTACGACCGCAGCTACGACAAGCAGCCCGGTGCCAGGACCTCGGAGCGCAAACTCAACGTCCTCGACCGTGCCGCCTACAATGTTACCACCTCCAGCGATCCTATCCTGCAGGAGCTCGCCGACAAGGACGAGGGCACTGTATTCGCGACCGACGGTGTTCTTTCCATGCTCATGTGCGCCACCAAGTCGGTCTACTCCTGGGATCTGGTTTTCACCAAGCGGGGCAACAAGGTCTTCATCGACAAGCGCGATGGATCAAGTCTGGACATGGTCACTGTCAACGAGAACGCCGCAGACGCGCCGCTTGAGATTTCCGAGGGCAACAAGGACTCCATCAACAGCCCTGGTGCTCTGATGCTGGAAGCCACACACATCAACAACATCTTCCCCCTCCAGGTCGTCACCGAGTCCGAGAGCCAGAAGGTCAGCATGCCCCACGAGCATCCCTTCTACAACGAGGAGGTCGAGACCGACCCACCAGCCTCCAAGGCCTACAGGTACCGCCGCTTCGATCTGTCTCTGGACAAGGATGAGGAGCCTCTGCACTTGGTTGTCCGGACCGAGTTGGACGCTGTTGTTAAGAACAACATCAACGGTGAGGACCAGTACCTGACCATTAAGGCCCTGAACGAGTTCGACAACAAGGCCCAAGGTGCTGGTGGAGCGCTCGACTGGAGGTCCAAGTTGGCCAGCCAGAGGGGTGCTGTTCTCGCCACTGAGATGAAGAACAACTCCTGCAAGCTTGCACGATGGACTACCCAGAGTATCTTGGCCAAGGCCGACACCATGAAGCTCGGGTATGTATTTCAATCTCTTACATCTGACTCAACTAACATCACCACAGTTTCGTCTCCCGTACCAACCCCAAGAACAACAACGACCACGTCATCCTCGGTGTCCTCACAGCCAAGCCCCGCGACTTCGCCGCCCAGATGGCACTCAACCTCAACAACGGATGGGCTATTGTCCGTACCATTGTTGACATGGTTCTTCGCATGGACGAAGGCAAATATGTGCTGGTCAAGGACCCCAACAAGTCACTTCTCCGCCTGTACTCAGTACCCATGCACACTTTCGAGGAGGAGGATATCGAGGAAATGCAGGCCCCGAACGAGGATGACGAGGAGTAATTTTTGGGTCACAAAAAGGAATGCGGTTCTTTTCTTCAGCGATATCCGTAGGGATGGTTACATGATAGCATGCATGATAGACGACATACCATTGAATGACGACGCTGGACGATGCTGTCCTCGAGCTGAACTATTTTTTCATGTGATGTTAATCTTGATTGCGAAAGAATATGAACTGCCTAATTCGTCACATGCAAACCGAGAAGTGTGGTGATGCATCCGTAAGACAGTGCACAGACCGTACTTGTACCTGCCAAGTCGCGTCAATGAACCCGCTGAACCCTTCTTCGTCTACACTTGACCTCTTCCGTCCTCTCACGCAACAACAATCCGTGCGCGCTTTACTTGGATCGCTCATGTATATATCTCTTATGATGGATTTTGGAAAGCTCAAGATCTACCTGTTCGTACTAAACTATGGACGATGAACACGAGCTCTTGGTCCACATCTCCGTTCCGGCTACTCGACAAAACGACCAACTTTACCGCTCCTTGGCCGACGCTTATCTCGACTTTAGGCCCCATCGGAAAAACGTTGAGCAGACACCACAACACGATGTGTCGAGCCAGTTTGCTACTTCGCGAGTGAGCGACCCTTCGCCACCGAACAAAGGCAGTTCATTTCGCGGATCCATCAGCACCTCAATCTTATCGACCAACAAAGATTCCTACGGCAGTTTCCCATCTCACTTGTCATCGGATGAACATCCTAAAGGATACGTTGGCGCATCGTCCGACAATGTTGGAGAAGACGACTTTGCGCCAACGTCTAGTCGGCTTGCGCGATTAGAACGTATCCATCAAAACTGGAAAGCGCAAGCAACTCCCAAGTCAAGCGCTGCTAGCAAACGGCGGTCTATAAAAGATGTCCTCAGCAGTCCCGAGGATGCTGACACAGCGTTTATTGAGGATACGCAAGCTGCGGTTCAAGCATTACAGAGTCAATTGCAGGATAGCTTTTCGATGACTTCTGAAAACACATCCGAAGACGAGTCGGACGCTATGGGTGTTACACAGGAGGCTTCTTCGTCATCTGCTGAGCCTGCGGAACACACGATTGTTGCTACAGCAGAAGAGCCGGATGCGCCTAGCACTACGTCTTCGCCCCAGGTGCCTACCGCAAGTGTGGATCGTCGCGAGAGTCCATGCATGGAAGTCGCTAGCGATACAGTAGAAGCCAAGACGCCTGCTTCTCCAGAAGTGCATCTCGAATCTAGCAGCGTCGTCTTAACACAGCAAGAGAGCTTCCGCTCATCTAATGCGCCAAAGCCAATTTCCCCATCAGCAGAAGACAATGCCAGCGAGAACAACAGGGTGCAAGAAATCGACAATTCCGGTCCGCCCATAGACTTCACCGATTATCCGGAAACAGTTGAGTCTCCACCACCGAAGATAGGTGTAGAGAGTCCAAAGATCTGGCCTCCGCAAGTCACACCCTATCTCACGGCCCTCAAGGAACAATATCCAGGCAAGTTCAAACCAATTGGAAAGTCACGCGACCCGGTGGGCAATGAAAGAGGACATTGGCTCATTGACTTGTCGACTTGGCCTGCGCAGGCTCAGAAAGACCTTTGGGATGGCGTGTGTGAACCGCTGAAAGATGGCAGACTCAGCTGGGGCGCAAATATCTACCGAGAAAAGGGTACTTCAGAAACTCTTGGGAGCGTGCAGCTGTTTAGTTGGGGAGAGCTTGCAGAGCATATGTGGTTGTTGTTGTGGGTTTGCTCTAAGGGGAAGATAGCCGGCGCAGGTCTCAAGTGGAAGGCAGGTCGTGACGTGATCTTGGTGATGGAGTGAAGTGACGAAGAACGTCTAAGACGATCTGTTCTTTTGGATATCCTGAGATGATGACTAGCCTAGAATTTATCACATGCATAAAGTCAAGTTGAATGTTCTGTTCACCCAAATTTTTAGATGAAGGTTTAGTGAAAGTAAATTACCGAATAGCGCCTTTACGCGACCGACATAACCGTCCTGCACGCGTGAAACATGGATGCCAAGCGACACGTCTGGGGTCGCTGACCCCCAAAACATATTGAGCACCGTAGCGGCGCAACGTTTCTTTTCCACCTAGCTATGTAATACATCGCCTGAAGACGCGATTATGTCTTCGCAACCACACAACGAATCGCAAAGGGTGCCTAGCTCCGATGCTGGCACCGACGAGCGCACCCTATACGACCACACCTCCGACGACGAAGGCTACGACGGCAGACCGTCTGGCGAACTCGACGAACGCGATCACGATATCTTAGATTCAGAAGATGAGCGCGAGAAGCTTCTTACGCAGAAAGATGGCAGCAAGGGCCTACTGGGGCGCAGAGCCTCGAGCGTCAAGGTCGGAAAGTGGGATAAGAGGAAGGAAATGAAGGAGCGCAGGAAAGGTGGCAACGAGGAGTCGAGCGCGCTCATGTACGAAATGGAAGAAGGCATTGGTGCTTCGAGTACGAGTTTCCGATCGGGGAGTTCATTGAGCGACGAACAGCGGTTACTTGCGAGCGAGTCGCAGAGGAAGGTGTGTAGACTGTACGGGTGCGCGAACGAAGCTAATAGATCGCAGGTACGCAGGAAGAGTCTATATCGCCGAATAGCCATATACGTATCCATCATCGTCCTCTTCGTCGTTCTGCTCGCAGCCACGTACAACCTCTCCACGCCCAAAGATGTCAAAGAAGCAGCAGCCATGCTCTCCAATGGCACCTCACTCTTTGCGCCGACAACAATACTCATATCGCTCGACGGCTTCCGCGCCGACTTCCTGTACCGAAACCTTACACCTACGCTCAACCAGTTCGTGGCAGAGGGCATATCGCCAAAGTACATGATGCCTAGCTTCCCCAGCGTCACATTCCCAAACCACTACACAATGGCCACAGGCATGTACCCCGAAGCGCACGGCGTAGTAGGGAACACATTTTGGGACCCAGAACTTGAGCAAGAGTTCTACTACACGGATCCAAAGCGCAGTCTACAACCGCACTGGTGGGGCGGCGAGCCTCTCTGGGTGACAGCCGAGAAGCAAGGAGTCAGGACAGCAGTCCACATGTGGCCAGGATCTGAAGCACACATCCTGAACCAAGAGATTGCCTACATCGACAAGTACAACGGTTCAGAAGTCTTGCCTACAAAGGTAGATCGCATAATGGAGCTCCTTGATCTCCCCGGTCCCAAAGACATCGGCGCAAGCGCAAACACACCGCGACCTCAGCTCATCGCAGCGTATGTCCCCGATGTAGACGGCGACGGCCACCGCTTTGGACCCAACAGCACCGAAATCCGCAAGACGATCGCCAACGCCGACACGATGATGGCAGGCATCCTAGCCGGTCTCCACGCGCGCAATCTTACAAACATCGTCAATGTAATTGTCGTCTCAGACCACGGCATGGCCACCACAGACAAAACCCGCCTAGTTCAACTCGAGGACCTCATCGACCCCGCGGAACTATCCCACACAGACGGCTGGCCGCTCTACGGTCTCCGTCCTAAAGATCCTGCCTCCCTCCACCGTCTATACAACCAGCTCTTAGAACGTACGAAGGATAATCCGAACCTTGACGTCTACCTGCGGGATGAAAACATGCCGGAGCGCTACCACTTTAGCAAAAACGACAGGATCGCTCCGCTATGGATTGTGCCCAAGACGGGTTGGGCGATCGTCACGAAAGATGAGTTTAACGTTGAGGTGGGGTTGAAGACGGGCGAGGAGTATCATCCGAAGGGACTCCATGGCTACGATCATGAACATCCGCTCATGAGAGCCGTGTTCATCGCAAGAGGGCCTGCGTTCCCGCATGAAGCCGGGAGTCGTATGGAACCTTTCCGTAAGTCTCAATCTCATCCATACCAATCATTCATACATACACAGAAGAAAGTGAACTAACACCATCCAAACAGAAAACATCGAACTCTACAACATAGTCTGCGACTCCATCGGTCTGAATCCCGCGCCCAACAACGGTACGCTGCGCCTGCCGCTCAAGCCAGTCGGTTTGCACTCCGATGAGGAATCTGTAGATGGGAACCAAAAAGAAACGCCCGAGGACCCCGTGTCTTCTTATACCCTCTCTTCCTCCACCACCCTCCCGTCTTCCATACCATCACCATCGAACCTCGCATCGATGCCCGCAACAGACCTAAACTCCCTCTCCAGTATCGCGGCGTCAGCGTCAGGATTGGAAGATACGAGTCCGAGTTTGGAGGATGTTCCTATTCGACCTACACCACCGAGTGGTGGGAAAGACGAGTTGAAAGACAGCGAGGAGGAGAAGAGTGATGATGAGAAGGGAAAGGGAGATAAGAAGGAAAGCTGGTGGGAGTGGTTGACGCACAAGGCGGATGGGGTAAAGGATTGGGTGGATGAGTTCATTCATGATCATGTTCCGCAGGATAAAGGGGATGAGGGGAAAAAAGACGGTTAGAGAGGTCTGGGTGAGATGTGGGATTTGGCGTTCTCTTTGGGGTTGGTATAGATGGAGCGTCTCTTTTCGTAAGGACTTCGTTGAGGTTTTTTGAACCAAGGCGTGTGTGATAGATTTTCGATTCACCAGTTTGATTCTGGATATTCGATAGTAGTTGGACAGAATGATACCCAATCCTTTCTTCACCAAAATGTTCCCGGTTCCTATAGCAATGCAAGTCACCTGGTCTTAGTCGAACTCAAACGATTACGATCAAGTCTACACGATGTTTCTATCCAATGCATAGATCGGATTGTCAATTCGGTCATCATAGGTCAAGCTACGATGGCTGCGTTGATGAAGATATTACTTTATTTCATTGATCTCGTCGCGCAGATGTCTAAACAAGCGAACCAAAGAGAGCGGAAGAAGAACAACAAAGACAAACGTCTACATGATATCGCACTTTGCAGGCAATCCACATGGACCTTCCTTATCCTTCTCTTCCGGCCCCTTCTGCTGAGGCTGCGATGAA
Organism: Alternaria ventricosa; assembly: GCF_023758065.1. Taxonomy (NCBI): domain Eukaryota; kingdom Fungi; phylum Ascomycota; class Dothideomycetes; order Pleosporales; family Pleosporaceae; genus Alternaria; species Alternaria ventricosa. The sequence goes on from NW_026055686.1 coordinate 587,440, forward strand.
GAAGCAGCGGCAGGAGTAGACGTAGCAGCAGGCGCAGCAGTAGTAGTACCGTTAGTCGCCGCTCCCGCTCCATTTGCTCCCTCGACGCTCTTCTCACCCACAGCATCGCCAGCAGTCTTTCCGCCATCTAGTCACTGGTGGGCCTTAGCAACCGCCTCGTAGAAAGCCTTACCCTGAGCCTTCGCAATGTTAAGCTCAAGCTCAGAGGGCTGCCTGCTACCATCACCAGCGGAGAAGGTACCAGCGCCCCACGGGCTACCACCGTGAACCTCATCGAGGTTGGCCAGCATGCTGAACGCCGTCTTGTATCCGAGCGGCACGTAGATGAAACCGTGGTGCACAAGCGTGCTCATGCTGGTAATAGCAGTGGTCTCCTGGCCGCCACCGAGGGTACCGGTTGACACGAAGACACCGGCGTATTTGCCCCAGAAGGCGCCTTGTTGCCATTGCTTGCCGGTCTTGTCCCAGAAGGTCTTGAATTGTGCGGGGAAGTTGCCGTAGCGGGTGGGGATACCGAAGAGGATTCCGTCGAATTCCTCGAGGACGGCGGGGTCGTCGAGGGTGGGGATCGAGGCGTCCTTGGGGGGAGCGTACATCTTGTCAAGGACGTCTTGGGGGAGGGTCTCGGCGACTCTGTGGGTGGGTTAGTTGGTGGTCTTGGGAGAGGTAGGACACGGTAATGTGGCATTTGCAAATGCAATTGCCAGCAGGAAGATTATAGTGTTAGGGATATGGAGAAGGGGATACATACTGGAAGAGCTTGGCGTCACCACCAGCCTCCTTGATACCCTCCAACTCAGCATCGGCCTATCCATCTCTGTTAGCACAAGCTCTCAATTGCCAGGTAACAATCGAGTGGGGAGCCGTTTCGCAACTAACAACAGCTCCCCATCTCAACACAATCGCAACATACCATCTTCTTGATGTGGCCGTACATGGAGTAGTATACGATCGCGATCTTGGGAGCCATCTTGAATAACTTCCGGGGGGTATCACAAAGAACGAGTAGAGTACGACGATGAGAGAGAGATATGTGTATGTAGTGAAGAAGTAAAGAAAGCTGTCGAGGTGGGGGCATGCACCTTCTACTTATACCCACCAGCAGCACCAGCACCACCGGGGGCTGGCATGTGCATGGTGCATGAGATAACCAGACCCCTTGTCAATGGTCTTCGATCCCCATAGACTGTGTCTGTCTCGCAATACATCATGCCATGGCTACTACATCATCCACCGGCCCAATCGCACCGAGCGAGCTTAGCTACCTAGCTGTCCTGTAAACAACTGCTTTGCGCCATTCTGCCCCTCATAGCGCTCCTCACTATACCACTCTTAGTAAAGCCCGACGGTTAGCGCCCCACATATATACCCGGTGCAGTAGCGTCAAAGGCGTTTCCGATGATTACATGAGCCTTTGGTAAGAGATTGTCAATGGGTTTTTTTCTCGTGCACTGGGGAAAGGTACGTTGTTGGTAAAATTCCTCCGGCTAACCTGCTGCATCGCGAGTCAATTGCAGAGGAACCCACCATCCCGGGCCCGGCAAGTACTTTTCGCTGGGGCGGACATCTTCCGCGCTCCCGTGCCTCTTATTCAGCAGACAATCGGTCGGTGTTCGGCATGTACGGGTTACAGCTTTACTCTAGGTTGGTAAGCTCCGTCGCTCGGATGGAGAAAGAGGTTGGCTTCCGGCGTACATAAAGATGACCATGCGGTGTGTAAGCAAAAAGTGCGGAAAGCTGTACCTGGGCTTGTCTGCTTTGGGAGGGTGTGGGTGCGTGGACTGCAGGTGCGGGGTGTTGGTCTTTGATCGCCAAGGTGTGGAACCCGTTGGCAAAATTGGAGCTTTCGCGAAGTTTCTTATCAATCTTGTGTTGTTTCTATTCTCGTGATCGGGGGTGGAAGCAAGCTTCCTTTGTCGAACATGCGCGAAGACCATTGCACAGATGAGCGAGCGATGAGACGGTTGCCAGATGAGTGTGAAGCTTGATTCATTATACTGATGAAAGGTTGAACGCTAAAATGCTAACAAACTGCAAGATGGAAAAAGCAATAGACACCCCGCCATCCCAAGTGATCAATACGCAGTATTCGCTTTTTCGGAACATGGCCATGTTCTCGTTATGAGTTTCCCAAATGCATGAATACAATGTGGCTGCTCCAGCCTGGTATCTCTTTGGCTCCAGGCCTGTCGCTCATGCATGTGGTCGTAATTTCGTAAGTATAGGTTCGCAATGAAAAGTTTACAGTTGAAGTGAATTCGGCCGTTATCAGTGGTTTTATCCACAATCAGGTTTGGATGGAGAGGAGCCTCCTGCGGACGCCGGCTAGGAACTCGGCTTCGTCGATGCGCTGGAACTGCGCCTCCTCCTCTTTTCCGTAGAGGCCGGTGCTTCCGTAGGGTCCCTTGCCGCTGAACTCGACGTTCTGTGGCCAGTGCCCGTCGGACGAGACTTGCGCCAGCGAAAAGTCGCCATGGACGGACTGGAAGCCGGGCTCGAAGATGCACTCGGCGAAGAAGAGCTCGACGTACAATTCACGAGGGATGGCACTCTGCGCGCGGAGGCGGATGAAACGGCGGGCTTGCTCGAGAAGCTTCTGCAGGGCATCGGTAGCTTCGTGGGTGGAGCGGCCGTCCTCGTGCTCACACAAGTGCAGAGCGCGTACCTGCAGGTCACCTGCAAACTTGGCGTTATCGTTGGAGAAGAGATGGGAGCACACGGAAGGAAGCGAGATGGATAGAGTCTCAAGCTTTGGGCAGTTCCGAAATGTGTCACAGAGATGCTCGCAGTCGCTCGGTGATCCCGGATGCGGGTGCCAGAAGCCATCCTGTGACCGCGGGCTGTGCTCCAGGACCCGGAGCGTCTTCCGAGATGCCTTGACAATGGCCATGACACCATCGATGGTGATGGAGGAGTTGCAGGTCAAGTGGAACTCCTCCAGCTGAGTGGCCGTGCGAGCGATGGCAAAAAGATCATCGTCGGTGATGGGCATGAAGCTAGTATCGCCAAAGATCTTCAGCCGCCGCAGCTGGCTGAAGTTTACCGACTGCAGTGGCTCCAGATCAACGATGTTATCCTTGTCTGTTGCTTGCTGCGAAGTTGGGTCGACACATTGGAGTTCCAGCGACTGGAGTGGCTTGCCGGTGCCGGTGAGCACAGTGCGCCATGCCTTGGCGTCCACGTGACGGATGGTGGTCCATGGAAGAGAGAGCGAGGTAATGTTGGTGCAATTCTTCAGCGACTGGAATACCAAACGGTCGGTCTCGGCGGTGTAGAAACCGTGCACCCACATGCGCTTGATCTTGGCAGCCACCTGTGGGTAGTCGTTGCAGATGCTCACAGTCCGCTTGAGAGAGGCGAACGGGTCGCGGTAGACAGCTGTGCCAGTCGGACGGTCAATGAGCTCATACAACGGGTAGCTCTCTCGCCTGTTGGAAAGTTCGGCCCATCGCTATGCAACGTTAGCATCGTCCTTATTGTCAGGTGTGTCGATCTGCTTACCTCTCCGCCCTTCCAGCGACGGATGTAGACATCCTTGATGGAGTGCTCCAAAGCCCACTCGTGCCACTTCCAGCAAACGGATCGTAGAGTGGCAGTTGCGTCCCACTTGAGGAGCTCTGGCGGGACCGGACCTCTCACATAGCGCTGGAGCTTGGCCCTCTCGAGAGGCAGTGGCGCCTGCTGGAGACCAAAAGTATACGTGGGGCCATCACGTATATTGGCCTTGGTGACCTCCTCAAGGATCTGGGTGAGTACTTCGTAGGGGAAGTCGTTGATGTGCATTGAATGATTGACGGTCGTGACGGTAGGGTGACTCGTTGTCTGGTGGTGTGAGAGCAGGTGAGGGATCCGCGGGTTTATGTATTAGGTGACAGGTTAGGCAGTTTTCCAAGAGTGAAGGCACTCTGGGACTCTTATAGTCAGGCAGCACCTACCGCAGAGATTTATTTGGACAAAGAGCACCGTGGTTCATTGTTAGTCAGACGTCTTGTGTCTTCCCCAGGTCCATGCACAAGCGCCAACGACTCGGACGCTGGGCCGACATGGCTCTGAGCTAGAAGGATCACTTCACAGCCCAACCGAGCCAATAGGGCAGTAAGCAGCACGTCGCACGCGTATAGTTTTGCGATGGAAAGTGGTTGTGAGGTTAGGTTCTCTTTACGTCACGGTGGCTTGGCGGGCTCGGGTTTGCTGGGGCGGCGAAGCAAAGCAGAAAATTGGCTTCACGTGGCTCGTGGCTGGCGTTTCGATTACCCCCAGGAAATTCAATCCGCGGGCCACCTGACCACCAATGACACATGGAAATCTCTGACGAGACCCTCCGACCATCTTTCATCATCCCCGTGCCTGCATGGCGCCTCTCTGCTGGGTCCAACCTCCGTTGCTTCCATGCTGTCGCGTCGCGTCGCCTCGTCGTGATGCCGTACTCACGCCTCTTCTCACGACATCTCGAGCGTGTGGCTTGCTGTGCCATATTACATCCGACGCACCGGGCACTTTCAACATCTCCGCTTCTCCAGGCGTTTACGGCTGCGGCTGCGGGTGTCGCCATCTATGTCATGTCTCGCACCTTCTGTCGTCAAACTGCCAGCGTCTTAGCCAACGTCTTATGCAGCACAGCACATACGCGACCAGCCTTGCAACACCCATTCCGATTGAATGCCACGAATCCAGAACGTGCTGGATTTTCTTGCTCTCCATGCAAGGCACGTCGCACGCTATGCCATACGCACAACTCATGTCATGACCTTCACATCCAAGTGGATCGTGCAAATTCTCCTCCTGCATGGGCTCATCCTCCTGGTGACACGTATTTTCCGGTCTGTTGCATGAGTTGGAGCTTAGGCCTCTCACCATCGTGTCCATCTGGGCTTATTTGGTAATATCTTACGTCTTCGAAACTTCCCCGCTATGCGACATCTCCACAACCAAGAATCGATACCGTTACGGGAACTACTCTAGCTCACCACTTGAGCCGAGCACACTACACAGCGATCCCCAAACAGCGGAAGTAATCAGTGTACGAAGTGCTGACATTGATTAGAATGATGCAATCGCTGACGGCATATTCGACGGGTGTTTGCGCAGACGAACACAGCAGACCGTTCACAATGTCGACTGTGCCTCTCCACAGCACCCCAGTGTCCATCTTCTTACCCCTAATTTCCTTTCTCGGTTTCTATGAGCTAAGGAAATACGCTACCCCGCAAAGATCTCAAAACCCCTGGCCAGCTCGCTTCCACGAAGCTCATCTAGCTCAGAGACGATCACACCGGCAAGCTAGGCTTCGGGATAGGCATTCCGTTTCCACTAGAGCGTCGGCTTTGCTTACTATGCCGCTGCGAGCCTGCTCGCCCATGGATGCCGGCTTCGCTGTTCGTCCGGCTGGACGTGCGCCACCGATAGTTACGGAGTCACGGGGCTGTACGACTCAGCTGACATGGTCTTACCCAGCGCTAGGAGCCGCAACACCACCGAGAAAGTATCGTGACCTTCCTTTTTCGCCCCTGATTCAAGAGGTGCTTCATGCTGCCACGTCGGTGCCTTCCGGATGCTGAGTCGGTCGTGTGTCCGTGCTTCCCGGTCGGTGCGGTGGCAGCGCATCAGCAGCATCACACGACGTTCTGACGATCAAAGCAGTAAGTTGCCGTTCTGGTTCTGGTTGACAGCAACATGACTGAGTACACACCGGGTGTTCCAATCTCCTAAACGGCCCTCAAACTACATGCTGGACCTCTAAGCTCGCCGTATCCTATCTTGAACAACGGGAGATGTCTCTTAGTGCTACCTCTTGCAAGGTACGCTCATGTACGCAACACTTCATGAGAGCAAGCTTCAGGGTACAGATCAATGGGACTCCGACTCGACTATCGCTCATAGGTCTTCAAGCCCAATGCTAGCCTCGAACAAGCTTTCGATCCTTATCTCACAGCGTCGGAGTCTGAAGTAGCTCAAAACCATCATCACACGAGATATCTGCACAACCTCGCATATTCTGCAGTGGGACTAGAGCATCCGTGACATAGTATTTTCATACTAGGTAGGTACAACACGAGATAGGGATGACGGGTATCTGGAACACAAAAGAGCCTCATGTACGCATGTTCCCGTGGTTGGCGCTGTATCACATGAGATAGGAATGCGCCATGCACATGGGATCACGACAAGATGTCTGTACCATCATCTGTCTTCCAATATTGCAACGTTAGATAACGATGTTGGACATAGCAGGTACACGGGGAGAAGCGCCCTGTGCCCTGTATACTTGATCTGGAAGATCAGCTGGAGCACATAAGAAGTGAACATGGTATCTTGGGAACAAAAGAGCAACATCAATTGGGGTATCTAATCTAACCTATTCGTATCAAATGAGCAAAAACGCATCTCTCTCAATACTACCTCCTTCTCGCCCCCAGACTCTCCACATTATTCGCATGCGCAAGCAAATACTTACAACACGTCAGAGTATACTTGCACGCCTTCGTCCATCCTTCATCCTTATTCAACGCCAATTTGATACTCTGATCATGAATGCGATCCTTCTGTATCTCATACGGCATCTTGACGCCGCCTGGCGGTCCGCCTCCAGGCGCTGCTATACCCGTACCAACACCACCTGCAACGTGCGACGGCGCAGCAGCAGAGTTCTCCACAAACTCGCCCAATTGCCGTAGACATTCCAAAAATGCAACCATAGCCGTATCGAACTTTCTATGTAGGAACCCAAAGTTTATGGGGAAGTCGCCGGAGGAGTAGAGTTCGAGTTTTTGTCTTGTTACTTGAGGTGAGTTGGCGGTTGTGGAGTGCGGTTGGCGTGTTGATTCAGACACTGTGTTTCCAGCGCCGCCTTTGGTCTCGATGCGGGTGATGGTAGATGTAGAGCCCATGGGGCAGAGTTCGTAGCCGTCGAACTTGTAGTTTAGTCGGTCGGCTAGTGTGGCGAGGAGGAGACAGGTTTGGCCCCATGCGGCGTTGATCTCGGGCCAGTCGACGTAGGGGTTTGGCAGGCGACCGAGGCGTAGGCCATTGATGGTGGCGAAGTGGTTGTCGTGAGTTATGTTGAAGGTGTCGTTGTACACACTTCTTCTTTGTAGCTGATTTAGGATTTGCGCATCGTGCGCGTATCGTGTGGCTAGAGCGTCGCGATCGTTTTGGATAGTCGTCAAGGTAGTGTTGAAGGCGTTTCTGCTCTTCCAGAACTCGCTCTCTTCTTGGTCGAGGATGCGGGCTTCGACCTCTAGAGCGGCGAGCTGGGCGTCTAGTTCGGCCTTTTCGGCTTCGAGGTTCTCGAGCTGCGTGATGGCGGTGCTTTCGGCTTTCTTGGCTGCTTTGAGGGCGGCTTCGGCGGCTTTGACTTCTTCGGCGCTGGGCACGTCGGTGTTGGCGCGGCGGAGGTAGTCGACGTATGCGTCACGTTCACGGGTAGCTACGCCTAGGCGCTTCTGCAGGCCTTCGATGAGCAGCTCGGTGCACTCCACGCATATGGGGTGGTCGACGTCGGAACGTGCTGATAGTATCTCGAACATGCGGTTTGTTGTTTCCAGTGTATCGGCCAGACTCGCACCTCCCTGAAGGTTCAGCCCGTTCGAGAAGCTTTTCCGTCGTGTCTTGTCATTCGCATTCGGCTTCGTCTCGCCTGCTTGTGATTTCCGATCTGGGCTACGGACGGCTGGAGATGGTGGGTCTATCATCGACTCGGACATGTGTACGTCGATGAAAGACATGGCCGGATTCTGGGGGCCATTTGAGAGTCCCGAAGGCGGTGCGCCTTGGATGTTGCGCTTGAAGGTAGGGTTCCTCGCGTCTTTGGCCGCATCCTGATATGTCTTAAGGTGTTCGGGAGGGTTCGGAGGGCGCGACTGGCGGTTGGGTGATATTCGTGACGCTGGCTGTTGGCCTGATACTGTCGAGTCTAAGGCATGTTAGTATGATGCGTAGTGGTCTACAGAATAGATATGTACCAGTCAATAGCTTGAAGGCGGCCGGGTTGAGCTGGTCGATAGAGGCGTCGATATCTATGGGCGTCCGGCATTTCTGACAGGCCAAAGCTGTCTGTTTCTTGTCGTTGGCCATGTTGTCATGAGCTGTGCTTCCTCATCCTTGGAGGAAGGTTGTGCATTCCAAGGTGACGGCATGACGGCTGTGGTTCACTGGCGATCACCTGCATGCGGGTGGGGCTGCCGCTAAGTGTCGGGTGCCTGCCGAGGAAACCGCGTCGCGTCTCGCTGTTCGCGTCAATCACAGCATCGCAATCCCAATTTGTCTTACACGCAAACGCCCACCACCCATACACCGACCCCTATCCTACACCGCCCTCACGCTGTTTGAGACACATGCTCGCTGCTAAAGTGCGCGGCAACACGCGCCATGGAACCGCCGGCAAAGCGCATGCGCATACTGCAACCAGTCGAAGTCGACGAAGACAATGCCGAGTACATCAAGGCCAAGCAGAAACAACAACAGAAGCTCAAGAACCGATTTGAGTCTATATTTGAGAAGTTTGGAAATATGAATCCATCTCAAAGCGACGAAATCGACTTCAACACAAACAGGGTGGTTGTGGATAGAGGCCATCTGCGAAGGCTGAAGCGTCGGGCCAATGGCAAAGAGAAGACGTTACTGGAATCTATCGTCATGGGAAATGGAAGCCATTCGGAGGATGATGGAGATGACGACGAAGAGAAGGGAGAGGGGGAAGATTCGGAAGACGAACTGGCACCCCCGCAGCTGGTCAAGCCGAAGGCTGCTGGACCGTCTGACCAAGACACGAGCAAACAACAGACCGCAGCCACGGAAGCCAATGCGCCGCAATCTGCAATACCTCAACCAGCCTACACAACAACATCCATACCGCAACTCGGCATTCCGCAAACGCCTAATCCTTCGAACCCCACCGCAGACCTCCTACGACATCTTCAGTTCCCACAAACACCTGCGGGACAGCAAGCACAAAGCGCTTTTCACGCCAGTCTACTGCAGACAATTCACCAAGCTGTCAACCAAGCCGTAGCCGGTCTTGTACTGCCAAACGCTCAGACACCCTTTGCAAACGCCGCCCCTCCGCCGATTACTCCAATAACAACAGATGACAAGGTAGCGCCTGCGACGGACCCAAAATGGTTCTTTCCGCCTCTGTCTGCACAGACACGCCAATGTCCAATCGCCCAATCGAGTCCCCTCACAAGCTATGCGACGGCACCAATAACTAAAGAGACGGATCAACAACACTCTCACACTATCTCAGTGGAAGTAGCTGATGAAAGACCCGCCGCCTCGATTCGTACAAGACCGGATGAAAGCTCACCAACGAGACCTCGTCGAACCAGTCCCCGTGTCGAGATCCAGAGGCGCATTCCCAGGACTGCAAGGAAATATCTCTTCACCCACGAGGACGATGTGTACATAAGCAAGCGCAAGAAAATAGACGGTGTTTCATGGGCGGTCATCAAAGATGGCCAACAAAAGTGGAAGGAGTGGCCAATGGCTGCGCTTCACAACCGCTGGAATTTGATCAAGAACAAGAATTTACACCCGGAGGAACCTGCTGTAGCTCCTACGAGTAGTCGCGTTGTTGGGGAGAATCGGGTCCCCAAGGAACACTATCCCGCCGTACCAAAGCCACCGCCCCATCTGCCGACACCAAGTTCTTCTGAGCATGAAGATTATCATCAACGCCTTGTCCGATCGACAGAAGATGATGTTCAGAATCTGCGATCGTCGAGCACGCATTATGATGACGATGATCGTGACCTGCTATCTCTTGCTGGCAATGATTCTGACGAGGATCAACTTCCAATAAACCACGACGATGACGACGATACACTTATAGATGTCTCAGGAGATGTGATACTGCCTTCCATCGAGACGAGAGATCTAGTCAATGAAGACACGCTACAAAACGACTTGCTTGCGGATCTACCGGTGCAAGACACCATCGCAACACCAGTCCGGGAATCTTCTTGCATAGCAATCAAAACCGAGCCAGCCTTCTCTTCACCGACAACACTCCGAATACGAAAGCATGCAACACCACCCGCCGAAGTGATACCCGACTCACAAGACACCGAAGAGGGGTTACAGGACGACCTCACCCCTCATAACATGGACAACAGAACTTCAGGAATTGCCGAACCTGATGCGGTCCAACAAACAGATCAACAAAATATCCATACCACCTCCCACCGAAAAAGTCCGTCTTTGGACCTCATCGGCACCTCCGCCGACGACGAACTCCTCCCCTCACCACCAAACCCGACAACTCCATCCTTGAACCGTACCCACGAGCCAGTCACCCCGCGAACCTCTTTCCTCTCCACCTTATACCAAACCCCCAAAATCCGCAATGCCGACGGCAGCAGTGAGAAAGACAGCAAATCCACATCGAAAGCCGACCGAAAAGCATTCCATAAACGGATCAAGAGGGAGTGGACGAGGAAGGGCACGCCGGCGAAGGAGAGTGCGGCAAAGAGGAAGAGTCTTGGGGGTTTGGAAGTGAGGAAACGGAGATGGGTGGACATAGATGGGGAGGGGAGTGAGGATGAACTTGCTAAGTTTTGATCGTGGGGAGAGAGGTAGTAGCTAAAGCTGACAATGATATTGTCTTGTCTATCTATATCGATGTCTATACGTACAAAATACACTTACAGATCCAATCCTCCATGAACCGATCCGGGAATTGATCAGCTAGGGTCGTTCCTACCATTTCACATCTCCACCTCCCCATCCCTCATCCGCGTCCTGTCCCCACGTTCCCACTACTTCCTTCTCCTTCCTCTCTTTATCTCCCTCCCAACCCACCTCCTTAGCAACCACACACTTCGCCTTGACACTCGGATCCCTCGAATGCCGCTCAACCCATTGTTCCGTGAAGTCCTTCACCCTGCCATCACCACGCGCATCCGTTTTCTCACTGTGCCTCCTCTGTTTCTGTTTCTGCTTCTCTTTGTCGGCGTGAGTCTTACTGTGTTTCCTCTCGTTCCCACCATCACCCGCAACCGTAGTACCCTCCCCATTATCTTTACCTTTCAACTTCCTCTCCAAAGCCAACATCTTTTCAATGAGCTCCTCCTGCGGTATGCCTTTCAACTTCTCTGCCTCCTGTTTCTCCTTTTTCTCATGTTCAAGATGCTTTACATCACCCTCCCCAAGTACACCCAGTCCTTTCAGGACCCCCTCACTCCGATACTTGAATCGGAACACCGCATACGGCTTCTCCAGACGATCTAAATACTCAGGTCGTCCGACGACATGACCGTATTCTGTCGCTTTGCCTGCGCGAACGGCGTGTCCGATACCCTTTGTACTAGCAGTCTTCTGGTCGATAGTGAGGCGCGGTTCGGCTGGTGCAATGTACGTATCGTTCGGAGAGGAGGCGTGCAGGACGTTCTTAGGTGTGGATGTAGAAGGAGGAGGGGGGAACTGCCAGTGTGGTTGCGCCGTGAAGTTTGGTGTGGGTTTGGGAACGATGCGGGAGGGGAAGTTATGATTAGGACGGTATCTTGACAGCGTTTTGTTGCTCATGCGTCGGTTGGGTGGATTGATCCTATCAGGTACAGGTGGTACCGGAGCGGAAGCAAAAGGTGTGATAGCGGGCTGTACGGCGTTGTCGACGGGAAAATCCCATGTTTCGTTTCGCCAGGGAACTTCCGGTGCTGGTGCTGGTACTGGTGGGTTGGCAAAAGCGGATGTCAAGGCGGATTTGAGACCGGCCCACTCGTTCATCTTGTCAACTCGCTCTTGTTTTGGTGAGGATTGGGGGTTATCCCAACCGGTCTGTTTCGTGTTCCAGCCGCCATCATCAGCTAGGGTCTTCTTGTTGCCATCGGCCTCGTTCCAGCCTCCGGCCTGATCATCATCGGTTGAGTACCAACCCTTCTTGTCGTCCTTCTCGGTGTTGTTTTCTTGCCACCCGCTGTCGCTGTTGTTACCCCAACCGGTATCCTTCTTGATTTCCCTGCCCCAAGAAGACTTGACAGTGTTATCTTTCTTACCACTGCCCCAAGATACAGCCGAAGGTGGCTGGTTACCTCCTAGTTTCTCACCCGCTGTGCTCTGGACAAAGTCTCTCATCGATGGTGCGTACGGGGCCGGGAACATGTTGCTCGGAACATTGCTAGACTTCCTCATCGCCTCGTGAACAGCAACACCCCACTCTGGCGTAGGCATTACCGGAACGGGTGGACCAGCGTGGGCACTAGGCTGCCGTGACTGCACTTGTTCTGGAGCGACAGAAGGAGGTGCGTTCATCACCGCTGGTGTCATTCGCGTGATGACTGAGGGCGCAGGCCCAGCGATTGAAACTTCATCCGCAGCTCTTGAAGACGGGTGACGATGGGAATGCTTCGATGACTTTCGCTCATGATCGCGCTGGACCGACTTTGCACGTTGGGAGCGGCTCTTGGATCTACGTCGTGAGGGTTGTCTCCGGCTTCGAGAACGTGATGGCTGAAGGGTTTCATCAGAGCTACTCAGCGAAACCACAGAGTCTGAAGGCCGTTCGAGACGATCCCAACTTCCGTTGTCTTCTTCTGAAGAAGTGGTTTCTCGATCTCGGCGTGAACGTCTTGACCGCGATTTGGAACGTGAACTTAGTTTCGTTTCGTGCTTCGAGCGCCGTCGATCGTGTTTGGGAAGAGTGACTGGGGAGCTAGACCTCAGATGATAGTGACTAGGAGGATTAGTCACCCAAAGTTTTCCCTGTTGGCTGGAGGCGTCCCATTCAGCTGCTTTGTCGGTTGGCCAAGTATCTCCAGTGTCCCAGGCATCGGACGGGGTGTCTTCCCGCGCATTCCATCCGTCGACACTGAAGGAGTCGGTCTCAAAAGCAGGCTCAGCGTTCCAGGTAACATGGGTCCCTGCTCTACTTCGTGAAGGTCGTCCGCCCCGGCCAGGCTGTGACTTGGCCCAGTTTGAACCGTGTTCGCTCTGGAGATCGCGCGAGGAGAAAGCCGGCTGCTCTATGTGTTGATGTGGTTGTGTTGGAGCATCGAATGGAGATTCGGGCCATGCTCCTGGTGGCTGAGTTGCAGACTTTGCATCTGAATGTGTTTCTTTGATCCTCGCCTGCCCTTCTGACTGGGTGTCCATCCGCCTTGACTCTTCCACTCCTTGCTTCACTGCCGTCGTGAGGAGGTTATTCAACCACATTGGATCAACAATAGGAGGTTGTGTCGCTCCAATAGTGGGAGGGTGAATGTTATATGATTCTCCGTCGCGCGGTATAGGGCCGCTGCCATACTGGAAACCGGATGAAGGAAGGTCATTGGTGCGCCGCGCCCCGGGACTAATGGGCTCTGAGTATCTTGAATGTGACCGCGAGTGATGCGCAATAGGTGCTGGGGGGAAGAGCTCTTGAGCTTTGTATGCAGTGCGATGAGCTCTCGATGTCGAGCCTTGCGGGCTACGTACCGTTTCGGCATATGGCGAGCGATAAGACGGGAGAGGCGGCGGTGGACCATGGCCATTGCCCAAGTTGCTGAAGAAGGGGCCGCGATCATCGTACATGGACCTTTCGTTAGATGGCGATGAGCTATCGTCTAAGCCAGACCGATGATCGAGGTAGTCTCCTGCTCCATCAAAGTTCATCGTCGAAGCAGATTTGGCATTGCGCGTACCAGCGCATCGTAAGACAATGACCTCAATGCAGCCTATGTTGTCGAGGATGTTCGGCGAGCATATATTCGGTGCATCGTCCGCTGAAGCTGTGACTAGTTAACAGAATGCCATGTTGTGGAGTCCTGGCAACACCTACCAATATTAAGCTTATCAAAAGCCCACTCCCTCGCGATCATCGACCCATCTTTCTGCCTCTCTTCCTTCTGCCTTACGCGGAAGTCCACAAGAGAGCGACTATCGGAAGGCTTCCGTAGCTTCAGGTCCTGCCTATTGCGGTTGCACTGGTAAACGCCGTCGACGTAGACGAAGATGGCGACGCCCGGAGCGATGAACTTGTTGGAGGTGAGGTGGATTGAGAAAGACTGTGGCTTGCTGGGTACGGGGACGAAAGTCTCTACGAAGCCGTCGCCGTATATGGTGCCGAACTCTCGCAATGCTTGTTGACTCCCGGATAGCTCGATGGCGCAATTGAGATCCTTTAGTGAAGGCATGGTGGAATTAGCCTTTACAGCGGTTGCTGTAAGATCGAAGTAGGTCGAGGTATCGGTAGTCTGGACGAGTCGCTGAGCTGTGGACGTGGTGTGAAGTAAGTGCTGGTTGTCACAGTGACCGATGAGATGCGAAGTGGAGGTGGAAGCTCAAGAAAAGCCAATCGATTGCGCACTCAGCCCGCGAATTACCGCGGACTGACCTCTAACATTAACTTGGGATGAACTTCCTAAAGACGGAGGCAAGGCTTGAAGTGCGAAATGTCTTTATTGAGAGAACTCCTCATATATTTACCGCCGGATACTGCAGTGATGCGATATCGGCATCCGACCGCACTGCGAACACCCTACCTTCACGCCCCCTCAGGCTACCGCGTACAGCCATGAACAGCACAGCTCGAATTCACGGGTTGACAATACCGTTCCGAAAGCGCGCGGTCTCGTTGGCTGCGGACCCTGTGTCCTTGGCTGATGCGGACAAACATGGAGATGCCACCTTGGACACGCCGTGCTGCCATGTATGCCATATGCCGAATGCGCTCAGAGACAAAGCAGAGCAATGAATAACATTAATTTATCTGTTGTTCTTGGCGATTGTGAGGTGGAGAAGGAAACGTCGGATGAGGATGGGATGACGGAAGTCGCGCCGGTCAAACGAGCAGGCACGACCATCAGCCCGATTGCTGCCCAAGCCGTGCATGTGCGCAGTATATCACTTGTATCAACATCAAAATCACTAATATAATCGCCAAGCAAACATACAAGCGTAGTTATACATCTTCAACTTTCAATTTCCTCCCTTCCACACACCCATCATGAGGTATGAAGGAAGAGACTTTGCTTGCTAGCTAGCTACGCTCGGGGATATCAACAGAGGAAAACCATCCTATTCACAGCCTTTAGTAATCCCGAATCCCTTTTTCTTGCCAAAATGGAAAGCAGCCGTGACCCAGATGAGAAATGACACTGTCTTCCAACGTCAGAGATGAGAGCTTTCCTCTTGCCAACCCTAGCCCAGTCCAGCCCAGGTACACCAGTACCGGTAAATTAGACTTTACGTACACATGAACTCTTCGAGTCCATTTCAGATAAGGAAAAGGAAAGGAAATGGCGGCCCATGGGCACACCAAGCACAAACACACAATGGTATAAACAAAGGAAACGAATGGAAAACCGAACCCGAAGAGAGACGAAAAAAGGAAAGGTAGGTGGTACATCGACATGTCGAAGATATTCGATCAAAAAGGCGGTCCGGTCCAAAAACAGGTAATTTCGCTGAAGCGCGGGGGTGGCCAAAGTAAGTAAAGAGTAAGAGCGGCCAAGCCTATGCGCCGGGCAAAGGTGAATTCGTTAATATGGGGTATTCGAAAGGCAAAATGTTTTGACCTCCAAAGCATATGCTTGAAACCCAGACGCCGTGCGCGAGAAGAGATTGTGAAAGGAAAGGTTCGTGGACACATGTACAAGGCGAGATGGTAGTGGGATCAAGCCATAGGAGGGAGAGGTTCAGCCGCGCTCTTCTTGCGGCCGAAGATGGTGCGAGTCCTGCTTTTGTCGCGGGCCTTCTTGTCTTTGGAGAGGTCTTTGGTGGCGGAACGACCTGATCGGACAGAGCGCTCATCCGAGGTGGTGGAGCCGTCGTCCATGTATTTGTCTTTGTAGATCCAGCTGTTGCCCACCATGCTCACACCCTTGGCTTCGGCTGCGCGGTAGAACTTGGCTGCCTTCTTCATGTTCTTCTTGCAACCGACACCTTCTGCGTAGCAGTAGCCGGCTTCGACGAGAGCATCAGCGTCGCCCCAATTTCCAGCGATCTCGTAGCATCGCAGAGCGAGGGACTTGTCTTGAGGCGCGCCCCAGCCGTTGCCGTAGCACTTGCCGAGCTCATAAATGGCTACAGCGTATTGGGCACGGTGGCGCTTCTTCTTGTTGAGGTCGGTCAGCTGCCCATTCTTGGACTGGTCCTCATCGTCGGCTACTTCCAGCTGCCCGGAGTCGACGGCGCGGCGTAGCCATGACAATGCTTCGGCCTTGTTTTCGCGCATGCCCCAGCCATGGCGGCAAGCGAGACCGTACCAGAACATAGCCTCCGGAAGACCTGCGCGAGCTGCAAGACGAAGATGATAGGTAGACTTGAGGAGTTCACCAGCTTCGTGGAGCTCCAGTCCCATGTCGCAGTGCTGTTGCGCTGTGACTTCCCCAACAGACCCGGCTGTCCGCGCGCGGATAGTGCTGTTGCTGGATGTAAGGGACGGGGTACCGTGGTCGAAGGAGGCATCTCGCCTGGCCTGTGGCTGTTGCTGGCGTGTTTGGTCGAAAGAACGAGGCGGTGATTCGGGTGAAGGGGGCCGCGCCTGAGTCTGGTTAGGCTGGCCTCCAGGCTGGTCCCACTTGATCTCCCGTTTGAAGAAGTCCTCAATGCCGACAGACTTGCGGTCGACGGCCCTGCCGCGAGGGAGGTTGAATCTGGTGTATGTGTAGGACGGGGCTGGGTTGTTGCCGAACTCGCCGGACCGGCGGAAGTCCTCGCTTACCATGCTGACGGGAGTGTGGACCTGCTCGTTGGTGTAGTGAGCAGTAGGCATATCGTTAGAGTCCTGTCGGCGAAGCTGGTCGTCGAATGAGGGCCTCATGTTCACGCTCTCCTCAGAGGGCTGTCGCGAGGGCCCGGCATCTGACCTTACGTCCAATGACGGACGGACGCTCTGTCGACTTGTGGGGCGTGAGAAGTTGGGTCTCGAGAAGTTGTAGGCCGGGCGTGGGAGACTGCCGCCATCGACTGAGTAGTTGGATGCAGCTGACGGTGACCGGGGAATCATGGTAGGACCGGTGGCAGGCGTGAAGGGAGACTGGGCTCTCGACAGACTGGAGCTGGGAGACAGGTTGCGCGTCTGGTGCAGGGAGTCGTAGGATCCGCTGAGGGACATGTCCTCGACATCGTCGTATGTGCCAGCGGCGGAGCGAATGCTCGGTGAGCGGTTCGAGTGCAGGGAGCTGGACGAGCGCGGCGGGAGCAGGTTGGAGCGTGGTGCCGAGCGCGGCTGCGACTGCTGCGAGTGTTGGGAGTGCTGCGAGTCGCCAGAGCGCTTCCGCTGGGGGCTGAGGAACATGTGGGAGGTAGGAGCGGCGGGGAGGTGGGGACTGACGGGCGTGGCCTCGCGCAGTCCGATGTGCGGCTCTACCGAATCGGGGGAGCGCGACCTGGGGATGTCGAAGTAGCTCTGGGGAGGCGTCGCAGGGCTGGCCTCGGCGATGGTGGCCATGGGGCTCTGCAGCGGCCCAATGGCGTACTGGGGCTCGGGCTCGTCCATGCCAAACTGCGGGTAGTACGACTGGTGTCGCTTGTCCGACGATATCTCCTGGCGGGGCGAGGCCTCGGGGCGCGGGGAGCGGACGGGGCCTGCATCTTCGTTGGGCGAGTTGACGGTCGAGTTGGAGAGGGATGAGAAGTATCCGCCGCGGTTGCCAAATTCATTCTGGATGGTGAGGGGCGCGAGGCGACTGAGGCGGCGACCCGTCTTGTCCTGCTGCTCGAAGCGCTTCGCGAGCAGGCGGCCCTGGAGGGCGAGGGCATCCAGAGGGGAGAGGGCGGGCGGTGCCTCTCCGGTGCGCGGGCTGGGCAGGTCGGAGCCGAGGGATAGATTGCTCATGCTGGCGCTGGCGAGGTTTCCGAGGCCGAGGTGGGTGGAGGTGAGCGAGTTGGCGGTGGTGGGAGGGTCGAAGGACTGGGAGCGGAAGTCGAGGCCGCCCGGGCGTTGGGAGCGGTTTGCCATGGTGAAGGAAGTGGCAGGCGGGCTAGTGGTTCATGGAATGTGCGGCGGAAGATTGATGACGCTGGGCCGTCATGCGCGCGACCGGGCAAAAGAAGCCGTCGAAGCCGCCTGGAGGGATGAATGCGGGAGACACGGGGCTGAGCAGGGCGTGCGGGAAAAGCAGCGTGACAAGAGCGGTGGGTGGTATTTTGGGTGCGGGTGGATGCAATGGGCACCATGGGAGAATGAAAGCAGCGCGAAGGAGCGGATACGACAGCAAGCGTCGAGGGATCAGTGATGGACTGCAGGCCCTGAGCAGAGTCCGGGGCGTCGCGATGTTCTATGCTGCCTCGCGTACAAGAATAGCTAAACCTACACCTCCTGAAACCACAGGTGGGCCGGGGATGCTCCCTGCTCGCCAATAGGGTCCGCTACCACCAGTCGGCCCTGCATCGCGACGACGTTGACCCACCGCGCCGTCGCCCTGACACGCAGCCACTCGATGCACGCATGCACGTCTGCCAGCAATTGGCGGCCTGTCCACAAGCTCATCTCTCGTGGGCTGACAATGCCATTGCTTTTCACATCGCCATGCTCCCAGCTACCAAACTCATCTCTTTCACCCACGTACTATCATCTGCGCCACCATCGCCTGCAGCTGCCTCTACACACTCCCTCCGGTGCCTCGTTTCACTAGTCTATCCGTATTCCCTCTCGGCCTGCCTCCGTTTCGGGCGCTGGCCGTCAATAGGGTGGCACATGCTTCGCGTCACTTCATTTGCTCATGGCACTTGTGGAGCGGAACATGTTCCAGACTTTTGCTCATTTAACTGCTGCCCGTCCTGCGAACCACTGTTCCTGCAACGCTTCACGTCAAGAGCGCGCTGTTTCTGCCTATATCGCCGTGACTATATACCGCTCGTCGACTGGATTCTCTGCGTGCCTGCAAATCTAACCATGCAGGGAACACTCGCTGAGACCCGTGCCGGCAAGGGGCTCAGGGTCTTTTACGTGATGCCATTGCCCACTACGCTCGCCCTGCGTGCCCGTCCTTGGGCCAATACACCATCTCAATCTCGTGATCTTGCAGCGCCGCGCGCGATCTCCAGGTCACGCCGATGCCACGCACTCCCGCAGGCACAGTCCGTCTATGACGTTGCGCATCGTGATCATCTTAGTACTTCTCCACATCGTCGACTTGTTGTCTAGGTTCTGGGGTCCATCGTCTAGGCGATCGCATCGATCCTCTCCCACGACTGCAGTTGCACGCTATCCTCTAGCTTCGGCTCGGACGCTGTGTCCAGGGACACACGTTTTAACCCCATCATCCACCCAACAATCCCAGCCGGCACCCAGTTGCCCACCAGATCGTATGTCACACTACCGCGTCCGACGCGCCATACCTTCCTTGGCCGCTTCTGCGTGAGTGCATCGAATACGCCGTTGTGCAATTCCCGAAGACTTGAGCCGCTGTGGTTTAATAATCCCCGGTTCTGGGCAACACGCGTCTGCGCTTCAAAGTTGTTGGCATACAGCGCTCTGGTAGTTGCTGGCCAAGCGTGTGGGCTCCCAAGTCCTCTGGTCTGGAGATGATGTTTCGGACCCACGTTTGTGAGATCGAAAGTCCCCAGATGAAATTGCAAAACTTCAATGCCAAGGGTTCCCAGTTCCGCCCTGAGTGATGCTAGGAACCCCTCGAGTGCGCTCACGATCGCAGTCTCTACGCTATGGAATGGCGGCCGTAGTGACGCAATGATGCTGGGCGTAAGCATTAGGACCCTGGATTTGAACTCACACACTGTCGGCAGCAGCGCTTGGGTCACTGCGATAGTGTTGAGCACTTTGGCATTCAGCGCGTCTGACCACAGCTCGGGGGTCACCGTTTCTACAGGCCCGGTAGGGTAGATGAGGTCCGGCACCAGTATGACGCCGCTAAGGTTGAGGTTGTGCGGGCTCGTCCCCGGGACAGCGACGTGCGGTTTCACAAGGAGCTCGTTGAAGTTCTGAATGGCCTGTTTTGTGCCCATCGTGTCCACAACATCCAAGTGCAGCGGCCGCACGTCTGCTCTTGATTCGCTGAGTACCTGCTGCTCTTCGTCCATGGTCGAGCACACAATGTATACAATGAAGCCGCGTCGTTCGAGGTCAAGGGCTAGCGATCGGACGATGGGCGAGTTGGGTGGTCCGGCAAGAACTGTTGGTGTTAGTCAGAGCCACTGCCTCGCGCCTTCCTCAAGCACTCACCAACGACCTCCGTTCTTGCCCCATTGCTCGCTCGTCGCACTCGTCGCTTGCGGTTGTATTTCTTCTGTTCTCTCCATACCAGGAAACTCCCAGTGCCGATAAAGGCGACGATGGCTGCCGTTAAAGCCCGATTTCGCGACACCCAGTCCTGCAGGCGATGTAGGTAGGCACCGGTGATGGGATGCGGTGGCGGCGGTGGCGGGCGAGGTCGAGCGCGTTCTGGCAGCCATCCTTCGGGGAGGCTCTTCTTGATGTACCCGGCGACATGCGCAAAATGCGCATCAGTAGCGTCCCATATCGATCCCGTGAAGTTGCGGACGTCTTTCGTGTACTCGGCGAGCTTCACCCACGTCAGCGAGGCGCAGAGTCAAAGTCGTTGTCTTACTCACCACGCCCAGAATCTGCTGGTCGTCGTTTGACATGTCTTACAGAGGAACGATGTATCAGTGTATCATACCACTTGACAGCGTGCGATGCTTCCAGGTTCAAAGTCTTTGACAGCTGACTGTGACGGCTCCGCCAGTCCACTACGTCAGGCACTGACTCGCGGAACGGGATCCGCACACGGTCGCACGTGAGAGGCACAACCGGCCTCTGAGCCGTTGCGCCACTCTCTCGGTGAAGTCTAACATTAGCATCAGATCTTCCCACAAAATATGCGCGCTTGCTGACCCTGCAGACGATCGCCCTTTACCTTGTTTACAAGAGCAGCGAGTTATTACTTTGTCTGAGTGAAGTAGTTTAATCAACGACCTGGCCTTGCCATCGTCAAGCAGCGAAGGCCGCGTGAAGTGCTTACGTGGCTGGCCTCGTCCTCCGCCTCTTTCTTCCATCTTTCTTTACTTTTCACTTTCGTTCACGGCCCTGCCACCAGGTTCCTCTATCTTCTGTGCAAAGTTGGTCGCGCATATATTGGATCCACTGAGTCATTTACTGCAACTCTCAACTACACCAACAGTCGGTATACCACGTAGTGCGCACGTATCTTCTCACACAACCCAACCATGAAAGAGATTGACGCGCATTTCGATGCCTACGAGCATCTGAAGCATCTGCCCAGAGAAAAAGAGGCGTTGCACATGCTCCGCAAGGCAGCTTCCATGGTGAAGCCGATAATGAGGAAGCGCGGCTGGAAAGTCAGAACACTATGCGAATTTCTGCCCGAATCGGCTCGACTACTAGGTAGGATATCAAAGGTCAAGACTGGAAAATCTACTAACCTCTCAAGGTCTCAATGTCAATCGTACTGAAAGGATTCTCGTCCGCATGAGGTATCATTATGACGCCAGGCAGTTCCTACCCTTTGAAGAAATCATGGACACATTACTGCATGAACTTTGCCACATCGTATTTGGCCCCCACGACGGCAACTTCCACAACCTCTGGAATGAGCTCCGCGACGAACACCAGACCCTTCTCATGAAGGGCTACACTGGCGAAGGCTTCCTAGGACAAGGCAAGAAACTAGGTGGTCAACGTGTCCCGCTTGACGAGATGCGCCGCAATGCCAGGAAGGCCGCCGAGAAGAGACATGCTGCATCTAAACCCAGTGACGGAGGTCATCGCTTAGGCGGATCTCGACCTGTACAGCGTGGAGTTGATATGCGAAAGGTCATCGCCGATGCAGCGTCACGTAGAATCAGCATCACCGACGGCTGCGCGAGCGGAACTGCGAACGCAGGAACATTGGTCGACCAACAAGCCCAAAATGGATTTCGAACGACTGCAGAACAAGACGACGCAAATGACTGGGCCATCGCACAAGCCCTGCAAGATCTCATGTACCAAGAGGAAATGCAGAGGTTAGGTGCGCCAACAGGAAACGGCGGTCTAGCCTGGGATCCAGAGAACGGGTTGTCCGTCGACAATTACCCTGCTCAACCTCCCCGTCCGCCAGGAAGTGGCGATGCACAGCCAGGAGGGTACTACGATAAAAATGGTGTCCACCTTAATGACGAACACGACTCGGGTTGGAAGTCTAATGGGAAGGGGGGCTATTACATGCCTGAACACCCAGAAGATGAGCCGTCAAAGAAAACCCGGCCTATACGCAGCACCGCACAAACTCCACAAGGCAGACCCGTATCGCGACTCGTCACCCAATCATCATCGCGACCTTCGAATCCTAAGTCCTCTTCCTCACGAACACCATCGAACTTCCATCCTCATGGAGAGGACCAACGACGAAACAAGAGTCTCCCTGCAACACCCCTACCCTCATCGACACCCTATTCTCCTGCTTCCCCTCCACAGCCTCAACCCCAACCCCAACAACCCCCACACATTCCCCCACCAGACCACTGGTCCTGCCCCACCTGCACACTCGACAACCCCCTCGCCCACCTCGCCTGCTCCATCTGCAGCACCGAGCAACCACCCCAACCCATCCCCGAGCACCGGCGCTTCGCCTCCTCCTCCTCTAGTTCTTCCATACCTAACTTGCCTAAACCACCTCCGAGAACTGATCTGAGGAGGCAAGGGGGTGGAGAAGTGACGACGCCGTTTGAACCCGCGAGGGGCAGGTTGGGTTGGAATTGTTTGGTTTGTGGGACGTTTATGGAGAGAGAGTGGTGGGTTTGTAGTTGTTGCGGGACCATGAAGACGGAGTCTTAAGGGTTGGGGGATGGGATGGGTGGATGGGGGGATAGCTTGTGGTGGTTTAGGGTTTTTGGTCTTGTTTCTCTCTTTTGCTTTGGTTTTGGATGAGAGGGAGTGCTTTATTTGGAGTCTCACGTATATATACCCGCGCCAGGAAGCGCTTGATGGAAGTTTGATAGACATTGGATTTTGACAGTCTTACTAGCTAGACACGTATACTAGGGCGGGTGGTGGAGGCGGAGGGCTCGTTGCTCAGTAGAGGTACACGACCGCTAGCTAATGCTACATCTTCAACGTTGTATTCACAAACATGCCGTCCGACTCAGTCTGCGGGACTATAGTCTCTATTCCCCATGGCGCGCTGCGAGATGGCTCTGGTTCTAGAACCGGTGGCGTCGGCACTCTTTCTACAGGCTCTTCTGCGGACGCCAATTGCTGTTGCCGTTTCCGCTCCTTGTAAAACTCCTTTTGATGTGCATCATATCTTGCCCACATCTCAAGTAGAAGCCTTCGGCACTTTGCGCGCTGGAAGTAGCGCAAATCGGGCCAGTGGCATTGTCGATAGATAGCCCTAGCTTCCTGGTGTCGCGTTAATCCATTCAGTCTCGTAGACATTCGGTGAGAATACGACAAGCGAGGGGAAGTGGGGGGAGACGAAGTGTATAGTAGGATCGTGTAAACTCACTTTTGCCCATGACATGAAGGTATCGGAGGCGTATATCTTGTCATCTCGAGCTTCCCATATCATCCAGTGATCAGAAGGGTGTGGCAGGGGTATCATTTGGAGCGACATCAGATCTTGATACAAGCCGTCGAAATAGGCGACCGCAGGCACAGGTCGAGACGAACGCCATTCTTCGTCTTCGGGGACTTCCTCTGGTGGTCTCGTAATGTACGGGCCACTAGCAGTCAATTCGCCTAAGATGAAGCGTTGAGTCAAAAACGAAGCGAAGATGCAGACTAGGACTGATGCCGATTGTCTATCTTTATCGTCGTCATTTTACTTACCATTGTTGGTATCCAGCATCCACCACGTTCCCAGAGAGCTTCCCTCCAGAGGAACCGACAGTGGGATGATACCCTGGGGTATCCTTGAATCTTCATACGGCCACATTTCCGTCATGTGAGCATCTTCGAGCTTGTAATCTTCCTCGGGATAGTTAAAAAGGTGCGGGTAGTAGTTAAGTGTGGTTGTTTCTGGAAAGACGGGCCTGGAGTTGCTGTGACAAAATGGTACGTGGCGGATGAAGTCGATCATTCGATCGTTGAAACCGAGTCGACGGAGCTTCGAAAGCGGAATGCTCTTGTCGGAGCGCCCTCCCTTTCGAGCGTATCCGATCTCTGCCGGTTTGATCGATACTGTCTTTGAAAGGAGTTCGTAGTATCGGGTGATGCTTGCTATTATTGCATCGCGGTCGTAACCAGAGCCTGCGCTTGCGCTCTGCGACGTAGCTGTTTCGGCGGACATGGTAACGACGGTCCTGATCTTGCGCTCAGATATGAATTCTCGAAAGTCATTCACATAGGCTCTTGCTACGGGTTTTCTTTGAGGTTCACGAGAGGCAACGCGTTACTCCTCGCTGCTGGATGCTGCTGCTGTTGAGGTTTTGTGGCACGTAATTACAGCTTCATAACTGGAATAGAAAGTCAGGTGGTCGGCATCGCAAAGTACTGGATCTGGGATTGCTATCGCGAAAAGGAGATACATGGAAGCGACGCGACGTGTTCGCGACGGAATAGGCATGGCGTCATCCTCGCCTGCCTCCAAGCTTCTTGAAACCGGTCACAGTCGTTCCTACACGAACGCATCGCTCAAGAGGAGGCGTTTACAACTTTAGCTCAATTCTTGCCTGCGCTCGCCACTGAAGCTGCGTTGTGGTAGGCGGAATTATTGCCATCTGGCATCAACACGACAAGACGACAAGCCATCGTTAACCACCGGATGAACTGCGGCTCTATGGCCACGTGATCGGACCTTCGCCGAAAACCTGCCTGTCTCCGGATGCCATGATCGACCCGGTGGCCCAATATTTCGAAGGCGACTCTGCGAGATTCGATGGCCACAGCCACCATATCTTTAGTGTAAAAGAAATACAGCGTTGCCACTTCAGGTTGCTTCGCTCGGAGCGCGCTCCAGGGTGTAGATGACGAATCGACGGTACGGGTCGAGAAAGACATGGCCGATCTGCTCGTTTACATACACGCACTAGGCAAACAGCCTAAAACAGATGCTAGTGTCTATCACGAGCAGGCACGAACGAATGGTTAGGGAAAGGTGAACGGAAAAACCAAGATGGCCGTTACCCCAGATAGATTGATCTCTCTACGAACCCCGGTCAATGAACATTTTCCCCAGCTTTCGGCTCCACACGACGGGCTTGGTCGAACCAGGTAAAAATCGACTATAAGAGAGCGAGCTGTCCGCAGCAGGAATGGGGAAGCTACCGTTGTCAAGCATCAACCATCACAATGCGTTCCATCCTCTTCGCCGGCGCTACTCTCGTAGCCACAGCATTGGCTCGAACAGTCCCTCACCGTTCGTTGGCTGCCAGGCAGAATGGAGGTCTTCCCAGCACTTTCAGCTGGACATCTAGCGACATCCTAGTCAGGCCCAAGAACGATGGTCGCAACCTCGCTGGTATCAAAGATCCCTCAATCGTCGAGTATGAGGGCGTATACCACGTCTTTGCCAGTACCGCGAAAGAAGAAGGCTACAACCTGATGTACTTCAACTTCACCGACTTCGACAAGGCACAAGAGGCGCCATTCTACTATCTCGATCAGAGCGCCATCGGTACCGGCTACAGGGCTGCACCTGAAGTTTGTAAGTAAAATGTTCTTTCAAATCCATACATACCAGGATGAGAATAGAAAGAGTCCCCAGCTAACACTTCGCAGTCTACTTCGCTCCACAAAAGCTCTGGTACCTCGTCTACCAGAACGGCAATGCGGCATACAGCACCAATCCAGATATTTCCAACCCTGCTGGCTGGAGTGCTCCGGAAGTCTTCTACCCTAACGGCACGCCCGCTCTCATCGCAGAGGGCCTTCTCACCCCTCAGCAAGGCTACTGGGTCGACATGTGGGTCGTATGCGACGAAGCCAACTGCCATCTCTTCTCCCACGATGACAACGGCCGTCTTTACCGCAGCCAAACGACCGTTGCCCAGTTCCCCGCTGGAATGAGCGAGCCTGTCATTACCCTCTCAGAGCCCAACAAGAACGACCTCTTCGAAGCAGCCACCGTGTACCGCGTCGACAACAGCACCTACCTCCTACTTGTCGAGTGCATCGGTCAAGGAGATTCTCCAGGTGGCCTACGTTACTTCCGCTCCTGGACGTCTTCCTCGCTCGAAGCCGACGAGTGGAAGCCGCTTGCCGCTACCCAGCAGAACCCCTTCATGGGTGAGGCGAATGTCGAGTTTGCCAATGGAAACAGGTGGTCCGACAGTATTAGCCATGGAGAATTGATCAGGTCCCAGGTTGACCAGACGCTCTCGATTAAGCCGTGTGGTATGAGGTTCTTGTACCAGGGTATCGATCCTCAGGCGACCGGAAGCTACAATGCGCTGCCGTGGAACCTGGGCCTGTTGACCCAGACTGGCAACACCACCTGCTAGATAGATATGTGAGACGATGGAAATGAGATTAGATGATATGCCTACTCATGCACAATTGTATATAGATTCAGGAACATACTCGTGAGAGCGCCTTCTCAACAAGTCAAAGAAATCACAATGAAAATCGTCGTTCAAAAGCAGACTCCCATGACGTTGACTGCACTATTCTCTCACACGCTCAGCTCACTGAGTACATCACTTTACTACACCCCATTACAAACCACTACCATCACACTGGAGCCCTCCAAACACGATCCTCGCCCCCTTGTCACAAAAAGATTCCCTGCAAACCCTCGATCTGCACAAAACGGTACGGTCTCATCTCGGCACCACCCACGCCCCAACATGACGACTTCCATCGTCGTCATCGTTCGTCACCCGCCGCGTCCCGTCTAACGCGCTTTCCAACGAGAAAAAAGGAACTTTCCGGGACGCGTGGTCGTGGGAGATGCACGTTCCTGGTCGGAGTGAAAAGGTTGGTGGCAGGTGCGAGGGATATGCATGTTGACTTGTGCATATGATCTGCGCTCTGTGAAGGGCATGGTCGGATCTAGACGGAGGGGGGTAATATGTCGTCGCGCGACTTTCCGCAACGTACGACGGCGTGGGAGACGGTGAGATGGGGGTATCGTGAGTTTCCTAAATGGGTGAGTGTCTGAGCGTACCTGGAAGGTGATGCATGCACCAAAGCCGCTTCCCCGGTCAGGGTACTAGGTCTACGTACCGGCATAAGCCTTTCATTCGCGTGGGTGGCATGCTGACAGTAGATGACGTTGCGCCGAGTGTGATAGCAATCGTTATCGTCATATCACTCATCATGTCTCTTGACGAGCGTACCTAGGGACCGATGAACTACGTCAAGCCTTCCAGCAGCTGGCCGTTTACTGATTGGCAGTCAGTGTTGTTGTCTTCTTCGTTAGCCAGACAACTGTTCATGCGTAGAATGACTATGTGGCTCATCAGCTTCGTCGCATGTTTCGTCTTTATCGCCTAGTCTCATGCTGTCAGTGCAATATGACAAGCCGTCCGTGTTCATGAGAGATATCTGCTTATCGTGAGCACGTCATTGCACACCGGTCTATGCTTTTGCGATTGCTGTAGTCGAAGTATTTCTTTGCGGCGAGCCGAGCCGGAGCATTTACGGGGAAGCGGGATGGATGTGGGCTCGTCTCTGGGAACGGAAGGAACGATGTATCATCACACGATTCCATGCTTCCGGTGAAGCATGTTCTCGTTGACGGATGAAGGCAATGCAAACGACGATGATAGAGCTGTAGATCTTTCCATGACGTGAATGCCAACGTCTGTTGCGTAAGAGGCAGGCGTGCGTCTAGACTCGTCCATGGCGAAGATGGGGATAATGAGGTCTGCCGTTTCGAAAGAGCTCCTCAGACCTGAAAAGGTGAAACGGATCTTGAGTTCGAAGAGGTTGCGACAACTGTTTCCATTGATCTGAATTACTGGATACACAGAGCTCCTGCTAAAGCATGATCACCACCGAGGTTGCATCACAATATCGCACTGGACAACCATAGACCCAACAACCGGAGAACATCGGAGAAACAGCTCCAGACCACGACGATCCTCGATCCCGATCAAGTAAACCCTTCCCAACTGCATACACATGCCGCAGGAACACGAACGCCTCGCTGCAAAGTGCAGACGTCAACACTTGGCGAACAGCCTCGTACGAAGCATCAGGATCTCAACACACGCGCGACATCAAACTGATGGTGTGCTACCCCACGATTTGCGTAAAGGGAACTGGGGTTGCTTTGCTAAAGGATTCAAACATGGTCAAGCGAGCGAATTGTTGAGCTAGTGTCTCGGTTAAGATTCCGATGTGATCGGATTGGCGGGATGGGGTGGATTGGTGGAACATCTAGG
Source organism: Alternaria ventricosa (assembly GCF_023758065.1). Taxonomy (NCBI): domain Eukaryota; kingdom Fungi; phylum Ascomycota; class Dothideomycetes; order Pleosporales; family Pleosporaceae; genus Alternaria; species Alternaria ventricosa. The sequence continues at coordinate 615,643 of NW_026055686.1, forward strand.
GTTTTCTCGGTCCGACTAGGTGTATGTTATGTCATGGGGAGGATTTGGGAGGGTGTTGTTGAGGAGGGCGGGTTGCGATCGAGGGTTGATACCTTGGCTATAGAAGAGGGTGTTAAGAAGATTGATCGCGGGTTCTGGGTTGTCGCTTGCTGCTGGGGCCTGATGCGGGGTCTTGGTGATGGGTTCATGAAGCGCTATTAGTTCGTGACGAGTTGCCAGGCGAGGATTGATGGCTACAGGTTCCTGAGAGCGTATGATGTGTGTTTAAAGAAAAGAGTTGCCATCGCGAGCAAATCAATCCTAGGATGCGACATATGGGGTAGTACACGCCGCATTGAATTCCGTATCCTCTGCCGCTCTCCGAAAGTCCGCGGCCCCGTTACTTCAAGGAATATGCTGCGGACGCATGCATTGTGCAGAAGTTCACTCTTCTCACGAAGAGCGTTTGCCTAGATACGACGATCCCATGTCTCCGTGGCCGCGGAAAGAGTTAGGCACTCGAATGCAAAAGCTAGGATCTGTGGATTGTTGAGATGCGATGTAAAATGCGGACCTTAGCGCACTACATGTACACGCCGCAAGCGCGGTGCTGCTAATGACTTCCGCATCGCCTACCTCAACGAGCTTGCGTCCGAACCCATGAGATCTTGGTCGCTTGTATTGCAGTGCGTCTAGGTGGCGTGAGCAGCCGTCATGGCCCCGATGTCTCATAAACACTGCCTCTTTGTTCTGGTGTACGTCATTGAAAGCCTCCAGGCCCCTTCTCTGGGCATGGAGAAATAATGACGCTCAATCCTCCTATCATGGTCGTGAAAAGTCTATGATCGTTGCCGTAAACCTCGGCGGAGAGGAATGTAAGGTCGCCTTGAGGCCGTAGGCGACTCGGGCGGTCGTCGCAAATCGCGCGTACAACGTGGGCTTATGAATCGGAGACGGCGACCAGACGAATCGTAAAGATGAGCCGACGCCATCTCTTTCGCTGACACCCAACATGTATCGGTACACTGTAAGATAGCAATGGGCAGATTCTGCAATTCGTGGAAACTCAAGACCGTCAAACGTGGGATGATCGGTAGTCAACTCGCCTCTTCACCGTTCAGGCATTCCAAGGTTCCGATCAATTACCGTGATCAAATGTTGAGGAGGCAAAAGCATCCGAGAATATATCAACTATGGGACTGAGGTTGAGTCGGGAGCGTCTGATATACTTGGCATCCCACGTCCATGGCTATAACAGGTAGAAGGGCGTGCGACCAGGTACGAACATCCCACACGATCGACTCGGTCAGATCGGTTGAGGCTCTTTAGGCCGAATCAGGAACGAACGGCATGGTGTGGCAAACAGGCTTTGCTGCAACTGCCGCTGTACGGTGAGCCCGTGCTGCTATGAGCTGTGGATAGCAAATGACCCCCACGGTCTACAGGAGATCGACAAACTACAGCTAAAGTAGACTGTGCGGTAACTGTACCCATCGTTTGCTCGGTTGTTGCTGTTAACCGAGGCTAGTGCTGAGTCCAACGGTGTATTCGGTGATGTATCGGACGTGCGCGCTACCATTCCTACACTTGTTACGGGGTGTGAGTTTTGCAGGCCAAGCTTACTTCTGATGATCTCGTGTGTGACGATAGAGAACGGACGGTTGGACTGAAATGGTGCCACAGTGACGTCCATCCAGAGCATGCCTGGAGTATTCTCTGCTGACAGAGCTGGCACTCGATCAGACCACATACTCCTTACTTACTGCATCGGTCTCGGAAGAGGCGAACGAGGGCCTGGTCCCAGTGAATCGCATATGACCCGCATGGTGTGGGCTGACCCCTCACCCCTCATCAGCACTAAATCCGGTACGGCGTGGATGCCGAGATGTCGGGCAAAGTTGCTGGAGGTGAGCTTTTGAGATGCTGGAGTGGATCTTTCAGATTTTCCTTGCTCTTTTGCTGCGTTTGTGTGCGGCTACAATCGTGATGTGGAGAAGTAAAAGGAATTTTGGCCAAGAAGCTACCGTCAGGGCCCACCCCTTGATACCTGTGACTACAGCGGTACCCTGGTAACTATACGACGTATCCAAGGGAATCATCACAAGACCGCGGATGCTGATGGATTCGGGCGTTACTGACGTACACCCTGCAAGATGAGCGGATGGCTTAAACTTTCGCAAACCTCGGGCATCATCTAAGACGGCAGTACCCAGTATTACGTGCATGATTCCAGGGCCTCAGTGCATGAAAAGGCAATACAACGACGCACAAGACGTGATCGCGAGGGCGACTGGGCATCATGCAAGTCAGAGGCCTGGTGCAGCGGCAGGTCGAAGGTGTGCGGCTTGTTGTGCGAACGTGGTAAGAAGGCGGGGAAGCAAGTCTCCAGGATCGCCAATTTGTGGGGTAATAGCGTCTCGTCGTTGATGGCTGCATAGTCGGCTCACGCTCGGTTTGCGACGAGGCTGTGTGCGTCCTCTGTGTGCGTCCTCGCGAACATTACAGTTGTTTTGCAGGAAGGGAATACCGTCCAGAGATCCATTAATGCCGCTACGCATCCACTGCATACAGCTTACGGCAACGCCAGTAAAACTCTTCATCCTCGTGCCGCTAGATTGTGGATTTCGCATGACTTGACCATCGCGGAATACACTTTCGGGTTATTGAGATCGAAACCGATTGGATGAAGAGAAACATTGAGGGTGTGTCGGGCGAAAGAACTCAGTCCAAGTATCCGACGATGCGAATTAGAGTTCGCGGTGTTTTTGAGTGCCGAAGCGAATTGCCACGGCATCGCGTGGGGGCACGACCAGACTAAGATCCACCGAGAATCAGGTACGATGAGCGAGGCGGTCTCAGGATTATCCTGCTCGCGTTCGGACCTAGCTCGTGGTATCAAAAGCAATACGCGAGAACATGCTGAGGGCTTTCGTCCCTGCTGCAGTTGCCGGAACGGCGTTCGGCACATTGCCGCGATGCTTTTGCTCATGGTGGTGGCATCAGCTGGATGCTTTTCGCGCGTACAACTTGGTCGTGGCTTGCACATACAGCAGGGCAAACACCTTCCATGTGCGGATTGGTGGATATACGAAAGAAGATAATGTCGTGTCCACAGCACGACTCGTACACAATCGCCCTTGCGGAAACATGTTGTGGTGAAGAGCCTCAAGGTTTGAGCTATGGCCAGACCCCGCCACCAAGAGTAATGGGCGTGGGGTGAAATACCTCGAGCGATCGGCGTCGTCATCCTGGCCAGGCTCTGTAATGATGAGACATGGGATGCATCCTCTGATAAGTTCGCTATTTTGGTCCGTTTTTGGTGGCCCTACGGCGGTCGGATATGGATGACTGCCTCGGTGCGGATATTGCATGGCCTTGTGACGAGCTTCTCCTTCATGCTGTCTGCCACGTCTTGCAGCACCGCTGGAATCCTCTGGTTTCTCTTACCCTTTGCATTGCTCTACTGCACGTCCGAGTGGTCGCCGAGCTCGACGGCTGGACCGACTGGGACCACGATGGGCAAGACGGGGCGCCCGGGATTGCTGAACGGAATCAGATGATGCGAATAGGCCGGCCACGATTCCCCCACCCCCACACTAACACCCCCGAACGGTATCCATCAACGCTCTTTCGAGCCCGCCAACCCTTCGCATGGTGCCAGCTGTGGCGAGAATTACCCTATCAGCTTGCAGCCAGGATTCCAAAAGATCGTCACAAGGCGTGCCCCCCTTGCACTTCACGTCCGGCCAAGATCCGATGTTCACAGCCTCTCACCCCCTGCTCGCTTGCTGCAACGTGAGCAAAAAAGCAAACGCCGCTTCAATCAGCAATCCTCGTCGCGTTTATTGGCCACGCGCAACCCCTACAGCTAAGCGCAAACAGCTGTGCCTGGTATCGGCTACGTGCAGAGCAGCGCCTCGAGCAGGCTGCGGGAGTCACCGCCCCTTTGGTCGTCACCAAAGATGCCTGCCCATCCCTCACTGATGCACTTCACGCACCTTGCTTTGCCTGCCGTCACTAGCACTCCTGACAACGCCGTCAGCTGGACCCCCACACTCCCCATTGCAAGGTCAAGTGTCCGGCGTTTGAAAATATTTAAGTACCTGTACTATCCTCGGGGTGTTACCAAACATCGATCAACCATTGACGTATTCGTTCCGTTCGTCGTTGCTGCGTTCCGCTTATTCTTTGTCAAAAGTCCCGCTTCTCTCTGCAAGCTTTTGTTAGTATAAAAGTCTACTAGACCTCCTCATCCGAACTCTTCTTATCATGTCACCGCACACCGACGCACCTTCTCCTGCAAATAGCTTCGTTCAAGATTCCGGCTTCCACCACCCTGTCCAATCCGTCTACACCATGAACCGATACACCGACTTCGACACCAGCTCAATGGAATCTACTGATGTTGGCATTCGGCGATCATTAGCTCCTGGCATCTACGTTCCCACTGTAGCGTTCTTCGAACCAACTTCAGAAAAAGTAGACGTTGAGACGACCGCCAGCCACGCAGTTCGTCTAGCCAAAGCTGGTGTTGCCGGTATCACTACTCAAGGGTCCAATGGCGAGGCTGTCCATCTCTCACACAAGGAACGCAACCTTATCACAGAAACCACCCGCAAAGCTCTTGATGACGCAGGCTTCGGTTACATGCCTGTAATCGTCGGATGTGGTGCTCAGTCGACCCGGGAATGCATCGAGCTCTGCGAAGAGGCAGCCTCCGCTGGCGGAGATTATGCTTTGGTGCTTCCACCAGCATACTACCAGGGCTTGTTCTCGAAGGATACCGTAAAGGAATTCTTCCAGGACGTAGCCACTGCTTCGCCCATCCCCATCCTCATCTACAACTACCCCGGTGCTGTTTCTGGAATGGATCTCAACTCAGATATCATCATTGAGTTGGCTCAACATCCCAACATCGTCGGTTGCAAGTTGACCTGTGGTAACACGGGAAAGCTAAACCGCATCGCAGCAGCTACCCGAGCAGTTACCGTCTCTGATCCTGGGTCCGGCTTCATGTGCATGGGCGGATCTGTCGACTTCACACTGCAAACTCTGATCGGAGGCGGCTCTGGTATCATCGGCGGCATGGCCAACATCGCACCCAAGACATGCGTCGAGCTTGTAAGGCTGTTCGAGGCTGGCAAGCTGTCGGAGGCCCGCAAGCTCCAGGCTATAGTAGCCCGAGGCGACTGGGCTGCCATTCAGGGTGGTATCATCGGCACCAAGGCAGGACTGATGGCTCACTTCGGATACGGAGGATATGCTCGCAAGCCACTCCCCAGGCCTGGCAAGGACGAAGTTCGCAGGTGGCGAGATGCATTTGACGAGCTCGTCAAGACTGAGAACTCTCTTTGAGCTGCGCACGCAAACACGAAGTCTTCCTCTTTCCATCGAAAGATGCCGCGACCATTGCTTCCGGGCATTATTTCGCATTGCTCTTGGCGTTGAGCGTATTTTCGCATATTTCTAGCGGCGTTCTTCCAATTCGGTCGTCTCTTTCTTCATAGTCAGTATGGTGGGCGTTATCTGTCGTTACGAGGCTGCAAAAAGCAATTTGTACCCCTGCCAACGTCGTTACCAGCGGTGGCTGTGTAGCGCTTCGAGCCTTCTAGTGGCTAGTTTTCAATTTCTGTAAGCGTACGTTTAGCTTCGCATAGCAGTCAGTGGGTGGATATCTGATTCAAATTGTATTTCCAGTCTGTTCGGACCTGTCAGTATTGTAGCAATGTCCAATTCAAACCCTTCACAAATCGCCCTTCGTGGTAATCGCATGACAATGCCGTGCTTGTCCGTACTGCTATCCTGGCTTGCGCACACTTCCGAAACTTCTCTGCTCACCCAATAGCAACGCAGTACGTTGTTACGAGCGCTCGGTCTTGATGTTTATCATGATTGGATCAGCCTGTTTGTATGGCCCTCAAGCCACTGACCAGTGTAACACATCGAACGGCTGGTCTAACCCCCCACGTAAGAGGGCGCACAAACATTCCGGTACATCTTCTCAGCCACATCCGAACAGCCGGGGAGTGTCTCAGATTTATGCACTTTCCTGCGCAATAGAAATGCATCCCGCCATTGTGGTTCGCCCGATTCCTGCGACTTCAGTAAGTATCAGTGCCGACTTCCGCCGTGGAACAACGCTTCACTGGACGGAGACCGTGAAGTTTCATGGGCTTGTGAATCGAGAACGCTGAAGTGCGTAAATGGCCAGTCGCGGGAAGGCTCGCACGCAAGCCCTCTCTGACAATGCTTCAGCCCTACATCGCCAGCAAGATACTCGATGGCGGGAGCAGCCACTTGTGGAAGAAAGAATGTCGAGAACTTGCAGTAAACCGTGTAAGCCAATCGGTGCCTTTACATCTTACCCTATCCGCGCGGCGTTTGTGTTGCTTCTGCCTGCAAGTAGCGAATACATGCGCAGATAACGGTGTCGCTGTGCTCCGTCTCAGTCCGCCACTGAATCGAGCAGCTGACAGCATTATCGCTACGCGGAGATCATGATAGGAAGCTTGCTGAAACTTCTACGTCTGACAGCATCGTCCGGTGAGTAAGCCTTGATAATCAGTAGTCTCGCGTAGTCACCGCTACTTTGCCTTCATCCCACGCTCAAGCGCCTACTGTTCCAGCATAATGGTAGGGCAACATGGCATGTCCCGTCTTACACACTTGAGACGGGACCATATCTTGTGTAACATCCCACGGCTGTGAATGCATGCAGATACTGGTACTTTACACAGCTTAGGCATCTGGGGCGATGCGCGCGTGTAGTGAGGCGAGCCAGGGCTGACGCAGAATAGCATAGAGATTGGGGTAGGTGCGCCGTGGCGCTTGCATGGTGGAGTCGTCGTGTGCGACAGCAATATGAAAGCTGAAAGAAAAGACACGCGGGCCAGGTGATAACAAGAACATGCCAGGGAGCGGAGCGGAGGAAGGACCTGTAGGTGAGTGTTTCCGTACCTTTCCTGGTTAGGAATGGTCCGAGCAGGTCAGCACCAGACGCGGCAGCGACGTTCAGCAGTCATAACCCTTGCATGACGTCTCTTCATGAAGAGAATATGAGCTTGTGTTCCAAGTGAGGCCAAGAGTGTAGAAGTTCGCTTGAAAAGGTGACGAACAGCCTGTCCGCATGTTGCTGCTACCATCGCGAAGACCCAATGGACTTACCTTCCATAAGCCGCGATATCAGGTGTTGGGGAGTTGGACGCTCTTTCACGGTAATTCTTGGGCGACCTTTCTCCATAGTGTGGGTCATCTCAAGTTCCTTCCTTCCAATAAGAGTGGAGTCACCATATTCGCTGCGCACGCAAGCGCGCTTCTACACCTCTACTCTTGGACACATTTTTGCGTGGCTCTATCATAACCACAAACATCAATTGCATCCTTGTCATAGCAATCCGAGGCCACTATACAAGCATCCATTATCCGGCGGAAGTCCTCTCGGTAACACGAGCTGCTTCCCGTCGCATGGACTATTACCAATGCTCAACAGAAGATCTTTTCACAGAAGCACAGCGCCGCGGTTTCCCAAGGCTTTGGAGCTCTCGGGACCGGCTCAGCGAGGCATTGATGCAAGATGACGAGGCAAAAGGATCGGATGCGACAACAGTTTCTACCACGGACCGCGGCGCTTTCATACCGCGGACTGCCAGTCTGGAACACACAGCGGAATTGGACAAAACCAATTTAGCTAGTCAATTGATCAACGAGAGCGCGTCTACCAAATGTGTAGTGCGACAGGACGGCAGAGCTGACTATGCCCAGAGATTATTTACTGGACGATGAACACGTTCTTTCCCGCACTGCAGCTCTTCTTCGAGTCGGGCTCGTCGTGTACCATCGACTGTGGGAGGTTCCCGGACGCAATAGTTGGGCTGGATCCCGCGCTCCGATTCAGACTGACGGATTGTGCACACGAAGAAGGAGGTCGCGTGGTTAACAGCATACTGCCTCGACGTTTTGTACATTCTGGCACCGGTCTCGTCATACAACAAGCGGTAATCGCCCATCGCACGAGTATTGCAATCAGTAATTTTTCATATCCACAGAAAGCCCAGCTATGGCGACCAGGCATTGTTGTCCAACCCAAGATTACAAAAGAGCTGCACACAGTCGTTGGGCTCAGGCTGAGGGGAATGGACAAAACAGCGTACATATGGGCGAAGACTGCGGTGTCTTCCGGAAGTAGGGTGTGGGGAAACATGGGGTCATCAGGCCTGCGCGACGATGTGCCTGTCCCCATACTTCCTTCTGTAGAGGAAGGGGATCCGGGCGCTCAAACAGTTGTGGTTATTAAGGACAGCCTGATCGCGCGCAATCGCCTGGGCAATAGGGATATGGGAACCTTCGAGGCCATTACACCAGAAGATTCCGAGTAATTGTACCGGAGTTTTACGTTGCGACACAGCTGGCGGTGCGACGCGACAGTATCCAAATAGGTGTTTGGTAGTGACGTAGCTTGGCAAGTAGCCATCTATCTTCCAAAGTCCGTCCAGGTGCATGTGAAGATATCCACTCGGGAAGATCCGGCCAAGCTCCAGTAATGTGTGTCTCGAGCTGGGTCGTGGACAAAAGATGGCCGTATGCTGACAAAAGTCGACGCTGTATATCCTAAGCCCGATCGGAGTGGGACTACGAGTAATCTCGGGCGAGTGTACAAAACAGAAGGACCCGAAGCGGATGTAAGGATCTCGAAGTGGGGTATTGAGTCGATCCTAGGCGCTGGCGCAGCTATAAAGACACTAATTCCCACGTCAGTGCTGTTCAGCAACGCGCATCGCATCTACAACAGTCAGTACATCTTGCAAGTTCCTGTTGATTGTTGCTGACAGCATACAGAACTCTTCAATACCATCGAACTATACACCACCATGTCTGGCGCAAACGCTATCGTCCTATACCCTCGCAAGGAGGGCTCCACCTTCGACAAGGAGTACTACCTCAAGACACACATGCCGCTCGCCATGAAACATTGGAAAGATCACGGTCTCAAGTCCTACGCCGTCAGCGAGCTCAACGCCGACGGCCCCTACGCCATCAGCACCGTCATGGAGTTTGACAGCCCAGAGAGTGTCGGAAAGGCCCTGCAGAGCGCGGGAACCAAGGAGGTCATGGACGATGTAAAGAACTTCAGCAGTGAGGCACCGATCCTCGTTCACGGCAATGTCGTCGGACGGAGTTAAGCTTGATACCAAATGGAAGAAAGGTTGGCCGAGGATCGTGAGCAATGGATACTATGACGAGCCTCATGCAAGGTGTGGTGTGGAGACGGGGTGGGAAGAGGTTAGCGGCGTGAAAGCTGCATGGAGGGGTAGCTGCCTCGTTTGGGATGCCCCGCACTTCGTTCTTCCGAGGCATCCTACATTAGGAATCCCGCATCCTCCTCAATCGAAGACTTAAGACAGTAGACTCATCATCTCAAATCTAGCAGACGTCTATACGTGTTTACGAATGCGCATTGTCGTAGGTTTTGTTAGGTAGTGATATCCGCAAAGCAATTTCTGACCTCATATTACGGGCTGTAATCGTGCCGCCTAGGTATGTATCCTGATCGCTTCAACCTCGTCAACACGGGCTTTGACTTTAAAAGACACCCCCCTTCGCTTCAGCACGTATTCTTATGACATATCTTCATCGCATGCCAATCACGAGCAATGACTGACCCATATGCGTCGTGTCCTGTCGACCGGACGAGTCGAGAGATCAGGCTGCTCAAACTCCATCTCAACAACGACGAAGGCATCATCGAATGCGACATGCAAACCTACAATCACCATGACCGCCCGTCCTACGCAGCTGTGTCGTACACATGGGGGCCGGAAATTGTACACACCAACATTGTAATCAACGGAGCCCAGGTTCCAGTCCGTGAGAATCTGTGGGACTTCCTACAACAACAGCGACTTCATGGCAACTACGGTCACTTCTGGATCGATGCTCTCTGTATACAACAATCAGAAGTTCAGGAGCGCAACCATCAAGTGCGAATGATGGACTCCATATACAGACAGGCTCGAGCAGTTTTGGTCTGGCTCGGCAAAGAGCGGGACGGTAGTGATATAGCCATGCAGGTGTTGGCGGAGGGAAAATGGGACTTTGAACGTGTTTCATCAATCCCTTTTGATGTACTGTCCTGGAAGCGCGTGACTCCGGAAGAAGCATGCAGCATCTTGACACTATTCCAGCGACGGTATTGGTCACGTATGTGGATCATCCAGGAAGTCATGCTTGCCCATCACCTGGAAATTCTCTGTGGCACCAAGATCCTCAGCGAATACAGACTTACGCGATTCACAAAAGAGCCTGAAGCGATGTCTACCCGCAAAGACATGGTCTCTAGTCCTGCCTGGACTATTGCTACAATGAGATCCGCAGTCACAATGCCGCACAGAGGGATCGGGTTACAGCGCCTACTTCGAACGTATGCTCATCACGAATGTGAGGATGTCCGCGATAAGGTTTATGCCCTTGCTGGAATTTGGATACACAAATCAGCTCTGGATATCGACTACCGCAAATCGGCAAAAGACATCCTCCTCGACGTCTTCTATCTGGAATGTACCCGAATGAGCTGGGAAGGGAATTGGAATCGACGTTCACTCCTTATGATAGGGGTCCTCCTAGAGAAGGCTCTTAATGTTTCGTTTCCTAAGCCTGAGGTACAGTTCCATCTCGATTGTAGTCGTGATATAGCAAGCGAAAACCTTGTTATCAATGGTGAAAAGAGGTCTTGGGCAGAATTTTGTGAAGCTGTCAAATTAGCACGAGGAAACGCTTCATGTTCCCATGGTTCACAGCACAGCAAGTGTCCAAGCAACTGAACACAGTCTCAATCATCATAAACTCCATTAATACCTCCATGCCATACCGTGCGAGCCTGCAATCCAATCCAAAGCTCCCATACTCAATGCTTAGTATTATGTACGAGAAGATGCAGACGTGAAATATATACAGTGAACATCGGCATCTCGTCTCATACTCTTCAATCCAATTGTAATCGATCCCAAATGACCTCAACACTCTCTAAACGAATAGCCCATCTATCTAACGGCGGTACTGGCCCTGATGCTGTTGCTGCGCGTACTTCGCTGCCTGTTGCGCTTGGTCGAAGCTTGCACCGTAAGCCTGTGTGGGCGGAGCCTGCTGCTGCTGCTGCGCCATGTTGCCGTAGCCTTGCGGTGACGGCTGTGGGAAATACTGGCTCTGCGGTGTCTGCGCTGGCGAGACCCAACCTCCAGGGATGTTCATCTGTGGGGTTGGCGCCTGCTGGGGGAAGTACTGCTGCTGCTGTTGCTGATACATGGGGTGCATTTGGCTCGGTGTGGAGTACGCCATGCCGACGATGCCTGATGGTGTACCAGGCCCAGTAGGCATGCCCATAACACTCGGAGTACCCATCATGCTTGGCGCGCCCATTACACTCGGAGCACCCATGCCGGTTGGCGTGCCTATACCCATAACACTAGGAGTACCCATCATGCTCGGTGCATAGTTGCTCTGAGCCATCGCATATTGTTGCTGCATCTGCTGTTGCATCATCATCTGCTGGCGTTGCTGGACCTCCATCATTTGGCGCTGTTGGGTCTGCAAGGTGCGTCGGTCGATTTCAGCTTGCATAGTCGGTGTAAAACTCTGGCGATTGGCCTTGTGGGCCGCCTTCTCCTTCTCGCGATAATCGATGTAACCTGTAAGACCTGTCGGAGGCTCCTTTTGCACTTTCTTAGTGTTCTGCGAAAGGTCCAGAAGAGGAGTGTTTGTCATGCGAGCCACCTGTTCCTGCTCGCGAGCAGATAAAGTAGTAGGTTGTTGATTAAGCAGTGTCTCAGCACCACGGCTGAGAGGGCGGCTGGGTGGACGGGCAGGACCTGGAGAACCCTGAGGCGACCGCTGAATATGACTCCAATCTCCAGAGTGCGTACGAGTCCAATCTCCAGAATGCGTGCGACCGAAAGGAGGGGGGGTGTGCGACTTGCTCCTGCCATGTCCATACATTATAGGCTGCTGCTGATGCGCCGCACGATGCATCACCCAGTCTTCAGGATCCAACCTTGTCCTGTCCGGCTGCTGTGGTGACGCTGCAGCAGGCTGCCATGCGACTTGTCGTGAATCCGAGATCTGCGGAGAGTTCGAACCACTGCGCGCATGCATGGGTTGGTTGGGTGAACCTGCACCGGAGATGTAAGAAAGTCGGTGCTGTTCGTTCGGGGTCGTCGCAAGGTTCTCCTTGGATCGCGAGGCGCTATTATCGTGCAGCATCTGTGTCATGGTTCCACTAGTGCCCGGCCGCTTGCCGTCAAAGTCCAGGGCATATGTAGGGCCAAAGTCAATGCTAGGAACAGCTGCAGGCGCCTGTGCTGGGTCCAGAACAGATTTGTAGCCATGTGGATCTTCATCCGAGGGAAGCTTTACGTTTGGATCTCCAATCATGGTCAGAACGCCGCTTCTTGGTCGATCAGTGCGTCGTTCAGGTAATCTTCGTGGAGGAGGCGCAGGTTCCTCTTCAGCGATGCTGGCATAGTCTGGCGTGGAAGTCGATATGGCATCATCGTCGTAGCAACTACTTGATCCGCTTGGCTGACGATGCAGAGTAGGCTGTGTGATGTTGAAAGCATCGAGAGCTTCAGGGTCGATTACGTCCTCTCGTAAACTGTCGAGTCTTGAGCTAGTGGTCGAAAGGGTGTCATCCTCTTGCGAGGCTAGGGGAGACCGACCTGGTACTGGTTTACGTGGTATGCCGCCGCTTTCGGGGTGCGGGCGATAAGGGAGCTCGTGACTGGGGGGCTGTGGCGGCAACTCACTATGTTCTGGGACCGATGGAGCTGTCGGCTGGTAGCCTGTGGGAGAGTCGACGAACTCGGAATGCTCGACATAAGGTGATGCGGGAATGGTAGACAGGCGGTTGCCAGAGTTTTGGTTCGTTGGAGGCGGCCTTGAGTTGACACCGAGATACATCGATTGCCCCTGATCGCCGTACGCGTTGTAGTCACCACTGCGTCTGCTCTGTATGGTGTCCTGATTTCTCCAAGCCCCGACTGCGCCAGCGGCAGCTACTCCCCCTGGGAAGGATCCATGTGAAGCATCAGCCATTTGCTGGAGCGTGGCAGAATCGACTGCAGGGTTTGGCTTTGCCATGGGCATGTTGGGACGAATGGGTGGCTTTTGATTCGCAGCGTGCTCCTGGGTCGGAGGAAGATCGACATAACCCTGCGGTGGAGCAGACAGGTCTGCAGGCGGCGGTGGAAGGTTCTGTGGCTCCTTGATGGGGCTCTCGTCGTAATCTGACGCAGAGGAATCATAAGGCTGAACCGCTCCATTTGACGAACCGTTGAGTATACGATGCTGGGGAGGCGTCGGCGGACGCTCATCTTCGTATGGCGTCTCCTCTCGCGTGAATCTAGATGGAGTGTTCTCGTTGCGTCCGTTGACTTGCTCTGACACAGATCGCTGATGGCGTGGGGTACCGAATGGGTTTGCTGCGGGAGCTGTTCCAACACGACGCGGCGCTTGCACTTCGAAGTCTGGGAATTTGCGTGTAGGGGAGGACGCGCGTGTGGACGGGCTGGAGCGAATGGAGCCTTGATCTTCGAATCGCAGGTTCCGAGGTGTGAAGCCTGCCCGGCTGACGGTATTCCTGCGGCTGGCGCGACTGTAGATGGATTCCGCGTCCTGGTTCGCAGTCACCATCCGTGTGGACGTGAGGTCCTTCAATTGCTTCCTCCAGTGGCGCTCAGACCACTTGTCGCTGCCTTCGGTGTTGATCAAGCCCACCACATCCCACATCTCCAAGTATCCGTAGCGCCGGTCAGAGGGCATAGCGAACATCAAACCGCGAGTGTCCAGGACGTCTGCGATCAGCTTCTTTGGGCGTCCGTATAGTGAAAATGTATCGAACACGGGAAAGAGGTACTGAAGCATGATCTCAAATCCTGAGATAGCGGGACGCGACTCCGGCATGACAAAGACGAATCCTTCTGTTGTACTCTCTGGCGTAGAGTGGATGGTGATCTTGCCCTCGATCTTCACCAACGTAGACTGGTCGATGAGCGGCTTCGACTGCGGATAGATGGCGTAGCATGAGTATGCGTCCTTGACCGTGGCGATGGCCTTGGTTTTCTTGGTGACCTTCTTGGTATCGTAGAACTTGATGTCGCCTTTGAGTATCGGCGGTCGCTCGTAAGCGTTGCCTTTCTTCTGCAGTTTCTGCATCTTGAGGTATTCCTTCTCATCCGGCGGAGAGACGACACACCAGCAGCGGCGCCACGGAGTGCCCGCGCCAAAGCGAACGCGAACCCAGTCCTCGTACTTTGCGCACTGTCGGTCCAATATCATGCGGATGTTGTTCAGCGTCTTGCCCTTGCCAGCAATCAACGCACCCGTGTACGCTTCCGACAGAGTGGTGTGTTCGAACATGGCGAGGCGGATACCGGCGGTCCATTGCGTAAGTGCGTGGTAGGAATCGAAGTGGAAGAGGTATTTGTTGCTCGCGGCCGTGGACACGCTGAGGATGTTGTCGAGCTTCTTTCCGTCTTTGAGAGTCATGGAGGGGATCTGCGGGGTCAGTGAGGTCATAGTGAGGGCGTGAGCGGACATACCATGTGGATCGCAGCGTCCGTCAGGTTGATGAACGTGGGCAACACCTCAGCGTCACCCCCAGCCTGGTCTAACGCGCTCGCATCCCAGAGGGAGAGGATGGTGCCCACGAGCTGGACGAAGTACTCCTGCCATCTCCGATCTGGCGCGGGACGGCCACCTGCATTGCCGTTAGTATCACAGACAGGCATGGCCTACAGGGCTGACGTACGGGTGTCGGTGTCGTGGAACTTGAGGAAGTAGCCCTCTTGGTACAGCTTGTTCGAATGGCTGTTCAGGAACGTGAAGATGCGCTGCAGCTCGGGCAGCGTGTCCTGGCTTACTTCCATGACTGGCGGCTGGTATGTCTGGATCATGGACATGGGACGGACCGAGGCTCGCGAGTCGCTGCGCTCGCGTTGGGTCGCGCGGGAGGGAGGGCGCTCGCTGTTATACGAGTCGAGAGCGGTGGCGGACTGTGCAAAGTTGGCTGAGCTGACGGGTTGCTTCGTCGAGGGTGAAGGCGGAGCGGGGGACGCGGGGCCCGGAGACGGTCCGGCGGACGGAGGGTTCTTTTGCAAGGTATTCTGGTTGGAACCACCCCATTGTGACATAAACGACAGAACTGTGAAGGGGCGAACCGGGCGCAACATTAGTGAATGTTCTTCCAACGACGGGCACTGCCGACAAGGGAGCGAGGGACGCGGTTTTGTAGCCGGCGCATTATTTACCTCTCTTTGGACGACCCATGGCAGCAACGAGTGGTGGTATTAGTACAAGTGGAAGGTCTCTCCTCTATGCGGTGCACAATGCAGGTGCTCTACGGGCGCGTTGTCGGTACGGACCAGGCGTGCAAGCCACGGGTACACCGGCTCGCGGAATGTTACGGCGCAGGGACTAGAGCTTCTTTGGAACGAGCGACGAGAGCACAGGATTAGAGATGCGTGTCGAGGTGGAGGAGGACAGCAATTATGGGAACTACAAGGAGCGAAAGAGCGGTAGGCGTAGTACGTATATCTGAGGTCCGTGGTGGACTTAGACTTGTGGAGGAATTTCTGGGCACGCGGCAGGGATTAGCGTGCCTATGACGCGAACCTGTGAAAGGGTTCTGGTCTTTGGAGATCGCCGCGCGCTGGACGATCCATCTACCGGCTGACAGATTCGTATTCCATTGCGACTTCTTCCATAGCCGCGCAGACGGCAGCGCGCTCCTTCATCGACATCAACGCATGGCCGCGTGTTCCATATCCACAATCCTCCCGGAGACCTCAATGGCCACTGCACGCTTATTCATTGGCTCTTGGTCGTATTCCCAGCGCATCTAGAGGCCCCGTACTAGACTAAATTGGCGGCCGCCCACCTGTCTTCGGTCACTCGGCACGGACTTCTCCTGTTCTGGGTAACGATGATGCTGTGGCAGTGCACCTTGGCCGTTTCTGCCAAATCCATGTGTTGGCAATAGCGGCCGGAACGCGGCCCACGGAATCTGGGGTACCCAGCTGTTTTTCCCTTAACAGAGGTTTGTCAGATGCGCTGACCGGGCATACAGATCTTACCTGCATGCCATCCTAGCCGAGCACTCCGAGTAACCGACGCGTCGCGTCGTATGTTGTACCACAATGCCATGTCAGACAACGGTGCCAAAGGTTGATGTTGGCATGCATCATCGATTGAGTGACGAACGTGATCGCCCATTGTGGCGCTGTGTAAATCAAGGCTGAGACTGTCTACTTTGGTATTATTCAATAATTCGTTTTCAGCCGGCAGTCCACATGGCAGATGAGGGGAAGCTGCCGGAATAGCTCATGAACACTTGTCAATACAGCTCCAGTGTTTATGAAGACCGTCCAGCCTTGCCAATGCGCTTGGCGAAGATGTCGTGATGGAGACGATATATGTTCACGTGATGTGACGCTTCTGGACTAGCGTTCTCACGGCGCGGTAGCGTGATGGCAGCTGACAACGCGGGCGCGACTGATCGCTTGCTCCACTCGGTGCCAGACGCGTCGAGCTGTAGCATGTCAACTTCAGTTTGACACTGCATTTCGGATAACAACCCAACTCGCCGACTTCTCCATCGTTCCGCTCCCACCGTACCCTCGCTTAATATCCCGTGTCACAGTCAGACAGTCAGTGCTGCCCGCACCGAGCACACACCAGCACATCACAGTCACCACTCCACCAACGCCAGACCTCCACCCTCCCACCTTCGCCCTCCACAATGGCACGTAAACGCAAAGTCGCAGACGAAAAACCCTCTCCCACTGGGTCAACGCCTCAAACCAATTCTACAATGGCACGTAAGCGCAAAGTCGCAGACGAGAAGCCCACGTCCAATGGGTCAACGCCTCAACCCAACGGTGCGAAGAAACGAAGAATTGATTGGTCGACGGTGGACAAAGATCTCAGCTTCAAGATTACCGCCGTCACTGTCAGGAAACACAAGAAGCCAAGCAAATCAGCAAAATCAAAGCAGGGCGCTGTAAATGGCGGGCACGTCAGCGAGTTTGACGCGCCTTTGGACGCGGAAACCACGCAGCCAAATCCATATCCCGAGACGCAACTACCTGAGCTACACGTCAAGATAAAGCCCGCGCTGTACTGGGAGGCTATGCGGCGCTATCGGAGGTTCACTGTGAACGGCGAGGAGTTTGAAGTAGGTCAGATGATCTTTGTGAAGAAGAGCGAAGAAGACAAGATCGCAGAAGGTCCCGGCTCGATTGAGCATTGGATCGCCAAAGTTCTCGAAGTTCGCGGCGGAGATCCCGAGCATGTCTTTCTCAGGGTGTACTGGGCATACCGGCCTGAGGACATACCAGGTGGACGACAAGCGCATCATGGCGACAGCGAGCTGATAGTCAGCAATCACATGGATATCATCGACGCTTTGTCAGTCAATTCATCCGCGGACGTGGTGTATTGGGACGACGACCCAGACAGCCTCGACCTCAAGAGAGATCAGCTATTTTTTCGCCAGAGCTACGACATTACAAAGCGCGCCAACAGCCAATTGAGCAAGCTGAAAACGTACTGCATCGACAAGAAGCCCTGCAATCCAGACGAGCTTATTCTACAATGCCCACAATGTTCAGAGTGGCTTCATGCGGACTGTCTCAAGGAGCGAGCGCTTCAAGACGCAGCACCGCAATTGAAGAAGCGGGGCCGACCTAGCCAAGTTCAAGCCTCCACCACCTTGGATGCAAGAATCAAGACGCAAGACAACAAGGCCCGCCTGACAATATTAGAGAGGCGCGACGGGAAGCCGAAACGCAAGTGGGACGTGGACATACTGTGTCTTGTATGCGGCGGGATGGTAGAAGAAGCAAGTGACAAAGCCTTCAAGGAGGTGCCTGAAACGTCAGGTTCTCAATTTGGCTCCGACATTTCTGAAGACGACAAAAACGGCATCATACCCACAGCATCTGTAGTTGCCAAAGCGCCCGTCCAAAATGACGATACGGACTCAGTCATTGGCGATGCAGAGTCAGACCAAGACGTCGAGGCCAAAGACCCACCAACAAGCGCTGCTGAGATCAAGGGTGAGACTGTCGAATCGCCCTCCTCCGACTAGCCCACTAAACTCCCTTACTAGTGCCAAGAAAGAGAGGCCGTCCTCCCGGATCCAAGAACAAAAGGAAGCGCACTCCTTGGGCTCCAACTAAGAAATCTACGCTGCCACATGCCAAATATCGCAAGACGGAAACGGGGAGAGAGGGTGTTTTCCCTCATGCTACATACGATATGGATGCAATTACGGTCGTGGAGAAGACGGCAAAGACGGTGTCTGGATCTGCGAAGAAAGCGACAGCTATGACAGCCCTCGGATCTACAAACGACGCGACCGCCAGCACTCAGCCTTCTTCACCACAAGCGGCGTCTTCCCCACCCCAAGTGGCATCCAAACCAACACCATTGAGTCCCTCACCTGCGGAAGAAGTCCTCCCAACTACTGCACACAAAACACCAGCTCCAGCACCCATTAGCGAATCAGTCTTCCAATCCGGCGTACGGTCCGTGAAAAAGCTCTTCTGGCGAGGATCATAATATCACAGCGAGATCATTTCATTACCAAGTATAGATTTCAGGCGGGGTGTAATGGTAGATACCCTTTCATTTGGCGTACACATCACTACGGGGTACTCTAGTGTTTCGCTCTCTAGCGAGCGTTTCCTCGCTATCAATACCCATCTTTAATTCACTTTTCAACCCACATAGCAGATCAGGTCATACACGTGTAAATTATGCATTCTCACTCTAGGCGGTCTAACAATACAAAGCCCGATGAAGGCATGTATACTCGTTAAAATCAGCAAAGGGGGTATCCACCTGAATGTCCCATTCCCACCACCCATGTGAAAATACACTACAAATAACGCCATCGCTGAATGCTGTTTGATCCCGTATGCATGCATGCAGCGGCCTTGAACCCTCCTTTTCCTTAAACCATATTTCGCTGTGGGGGAAAGAGATGCCCGTCCGTTAAACACCTTAGAAATGCATGTTGTGTTATCCTCGATACCTCGTCATGGCCATGGCTGTCGACCTTGTCTCTTGCTGAAAACCTTTTCGTCTCGATCTCATCGTTTCTTCTCGCCTGGCAAGTTGGCCTTTCCTACCTTCATCTTGAGTAGCAGTCTTGGCCCACTGCTACCACCCCTCTCCACGCTGACGAGACCGCTCTTAGCAGTGCCGTTGCCGTTTGACAAACTACTTGGCTCGAAGCTCTGTCGCTTAGATGGCCTGTCGTCGTCCCCGTTTCCAGTAACCATCTTACGTTTCTTGTTCTCTCCAGCGAGAAAGCCTGCCAGCCTTTTGGGTGGAATTCGCAGCTTGACGATCTTGCTTCTCTTTTGCTTGATTACAGGTCTGACCACGGATGCAGGGTTGGTAGCAGCAGGTCGTGACGGAGCAGGGGCTGCGCTTGGCCAAGGTGAAGGAGCGGCACTAGGACGTGGTGATGGAGCTGCGCTGGAGGGCCTTGATGGCACAGTAGAGCCGGAAGCGGTCTTGGTCCTGATCTTAAGCTTAGGCGCCGGCAGAGGGACCGGTGATGCGATAGCAGGCGGTGTAGCCATAGGCTTTGGTACCTTGATGACCGCTGGTGTTGGCTTCGCTTGAGCAGGCGCAGGAGCTGGAGTAGGGACCTTGGGTGGCGGGACCGGAGTCTTGGTGACTGGAGCAGGAGCAGCGGTGGGAGCTTGTACCGGAGCTGGTGCTGGAGTCGCTGGCTTGGGGGTCGCTGCTGGGGTGGCTATCTTCTTTGACGGCTGCATCAGCGGCACTTCTGGAGTCGATGAACGCGAATCCGTTGCGGCTGGAGCGGCAGGGGGCGGGGGCGGTGGTGCTGGTACTGGCGCTTGCACTGGCGCTGGAGATGCAGGTTTGGACACTGGTACAGGGGATGGTGAGTGATAGACAGTGGGTGAGAACACTATAGAATGGCTTCTCTGTAAGGCCTGTGTAGAGTCCGCAGTTGCTGGTGTAGATGCAGTAGACTGCTTCTTCGGTGCTCCGATCTTGAGCGACAGCTTCGGCAGTGCTGCTTTCGGAGCCGGAGCAGCTGTATCTCTTGTGGGTTGTGGGGTAGGTAGTGCGGCAGGTGGAACAGGCACCTTTTCCTTCTTGTCGTCCTTATCTTCCTTCTTCTCTTCCTTTAGAGGCGTCAACGATCTCCATCTGAACTTGTTGGTCTTTTTGAAGACCACTGATGCCTTTCCAATGTGCTCCACCTTCCAATAGCGTGGCATAGACAGTTTGATACGCAGCTTGTTGGACTTCTGGTTATCGAAGATCATGTCGCAGATGTCCAAAAGCTCAGACATGTCGTTCGTAGACAAAACTTTCGACCTCAGGGCTTCTTCCAGGACCATACGCAGGGTTTGGTTGCCTTGCATGTCGCTCTTCAACCCTCTCAAAGCCCCATTAAGGTTCTGCCGGGCGAGAGCTGATGCACGCTCAGCATTACTGGCTTCGTTCTCGATCATAAGTGTGCCTACTGAAGTGTCCGCAGCCTTCTCCGGCGCCCAGACGTCTCCAGTAGCGATTTGTCCAATCGCAATGCCAAAGATACGTAGCAGCTGCTTTCTGAAGTACGGCGAAGGATCGGATCGAATCTCATGCATGAGGAATCTCAAGACTGTATCCTTCCGGATCATGCCGAGCCGAATCAAGCACTCCCAAGCTTTTAAGCGTACGTTGTCTGCATTTCCCAGCTGGGCGTACTGGAGAAACTCGGTTGGCTTGAACGGGGTGACGCGGCTCATGACCAACTTCAACGCACAGTCAAGGGCGGTGGTTGTGTAAACGTTCTGGTAGGTAGGGATCCATTCGTCAAGTCTCTGGTGTCGGGTAAGCTCTCCGATGGCTTTGCTTGTGAAATCCTGCTCTTGAGCCCATTCTTCGTGACTAAGGTCGGCACTGGCTGTAGTTTTTGTGAGTGTCTCCGCAAGACAGCGCATCAAGGTAGAAATATAATGGTCGTCGCTGTAATCGTTTCCGCGGTTGTCGTTGTACCGAACAAGATCGAGCAAGAAGCGCTTCGCTTCTAGTGGTGATCTGCCATCTTCGCCCTTTATCTTAGCAATGGCTTTGGGGATAGCGCATTGTATCAGATACATGCTACGATCAGAGAAGTCGTTGGAGCGAGTCATGGGTGAGTTGGGTAAGCAGAAAAGCTCGCGGAAAGCCTTCTGCAGATGGAACAGGCCAACCCACTCTGTTCGCTTCAATGCACTCTGAGCCAAAACATTAGCGGCCATGGTCCGTATACCGTGGAAGTATCGGTTGTCCATCAGCGTCTTGACCAAGAAAGTAGAGATCAGCTTATGACCTTCCTTGTTGGCGAGAAACTGTATCGACTCTGCTTGTGCAACGACATCCTTGTCTTGCTGCAACTGCGAGACGTACATGTATGACGGCATGTCCTCGATGTTGGTCCGACATATCCATTCAAAGTCTGCATCGACTCGAATCCACTCGTAAGCCTCCCCCTCTTGCTTAGCCTCGTCTTCCGGTGGCCAATCGTCTAGTCGCCATTCATCGTGTTCCTGGGGAGATGTGAAAAGGTCTCCCAGCATGTAAAAGGTGACATCCTCTTGAGTCTCGCCCGAAGCATCAAGGCCCGCGGCAGCAGCCATGCGCTCCTTGTTCAATCGATTTCTCTTGAGTCGTTTGTACTTGGTGTTGTAGGGAATCTCTACTTTGACGTTGTTCGAATTGATATCGACGATGTGTTCGTAGGGTGTTCCGTCAGCTTCGTGGATTCGAATAGTCATCGGGCCAACGAAAGTGGGGTATCCTGTCGCCGACCGCAAGTCGCGAGACTTCTCCTTCGCTTCGCGCATGAAGTCATCCGCGGCGAGACCGCTGTCAATATTCGTGATGGATGAGTCAGCCTGAAGCTGCTTGATAGTGAGTTGGACCACCTGCTTCTTCTTGTTGAACGAAGGCACACAGTGAAAAGTAGGACATCCAGCTCCTACGATCCATTGCTGGAAGAACGATTCCAGCTTCTGATGTCCAACCTTCTCACAGATATCGAGGAAATCATCTGTAGCGATCGCGCCGTTGGCGTACTTGCCCTGACGAGCATTGAAAAGCATTCGGTACAGACACCTGTCGACACCATTCTTCCCGCTCTGTTTTACCAGACGGTTGTGGAGGATAGACAGTACCATGAGCGATTTCAGCTCCATGAACTCGACCTCTCCAGGATCCAGTTGTAAGACGTATCCGAGCTGCTGTAACGACGGGCGCTTGCGGTCCATCTGAATGACACGGTCGACCATCACCTTTTGACGGAACCGCCAGTCGTTCCGACCGAACAGCTCTCGCAGGTAGAGCTCAGCCATGAACCACGATCCACCAACGATGATCCAGTGATCTTCTGGGTTGTGTGCAATCACGTCAACGCCTATCCACTGGCTGGCTACTGCATGCACCAAGACCCTGGTCGTGTGCTCCAGTGGCTCCCAGACAGTCTCCGGAAAGAGTAGGCGAGAGCTACAGATAGAGAATGAGGCCGTGTGCGCGGTGTCCCATTCTAAATCGTCTACGAATGCCAGCTTGTAGGAGTTGCCGAATGCATAACTCTGGAAGCGCTCGGTGAAGGTGTCGAGAGCTCGGGCCAGCATCATGGCACTGTTCCTGACCTCATTCTCCTTGCCTGGCAAACAAAACGCGTGAACTTTGATGGCATTCTCTCCCAAGCGCTCGTCATCAAGTGTGTCGCGATATTCCGAGAGATCGACATGTTCGAAGGGACCGATTACGAAGCCGATATGCTGTGGGAGGACAAGGGTATCGCACGAGAAGCTGGCTGTCTTTCGCGAAGAGTCGGTGGGATCGAGAATCTTTGAAGGTCAGCATCGGACGCGCTAAATACAACGAATCGATACTCACATCGTCTGTTAGGGTACCGGAGCAGATAACTTGCATCTCCATGGCCTTTTCTTCCTCGGACAAGTCGACCTGATCATCGTCCGCATCCAGCATGACACTATCTGCCTTTTCCACTCCCTGTGCCTGCGCCTGCACCTGCGCATTCGATTTGCTGAGCGCATCTCCCAGTGTTCGCGGATAGCGGATGGACACATCGAACAGACAGCGCGTTTCGCCGTCGTCTATGCACGGAAAGAGACACGACGCCGCACCGGGAAAGGACGAGTTGCGCGTGTAGGCATGTGGGTACCGGGCATCTCCATCCTCCACTCCGACAAATTGCAGCGCGTCCCGAAAGTCGTCCAGTTCGTATTCGATCTCCAGCTTCATCGGCGCATAAAAGGTACCCTGCGCGTCGTCGGTCATGCCAGCCTCCGAGGGCTTCACTTCCCGGATTTTGACCTTGTCAGGCACAATAATGACCAGCTCATCTTCTGCGCCCTGTGTATGTCGCGCAATCCGTTCTTTCGCGTAGTGATATTGTTCGAGACCGGTCCCGGGGTATAACGTCAGGCGCTGGTGCAGGTTCGAGTAACTAAAGGCGGCTTTTTCTCCTTCGATCTTGATGCTCGTCGGCCTCAGCTGCCGGCAGTTCAGTGTAATATCCCGAAGATGCGCTTTGTCCGGCTGAATGTCGAGCGTGGTGAGGCCCTTGACGCGGCGCGGTGCAAAACTGAAGTCGAGCTCGAGCTGCTGCTTCAACAGGGTGAAGGAGCCGCCCGACGAGGCGTCAGCCGCTACATCGGCGAGCTCGTTGGGCGCCATGTTAGGCGACGCAGGCGATGCTGCTTCCGAGTTGGCGACGGATAGATGGCGGTCGAGGGTTGAGTGGTGTTGGCTCAGCTTCTTTGTCGGCGATACGCGTACATGCCGGGAGTTCGCGACAATGGCCGCTAAGAGTAAGCGCTGGTCTGTGCGCGAAATATGTGGAGGCGCGCACTTCCGCGCTTCACTAATCGTCACCGCGGCCCACTTCACCAACTATGAGAACGTCAAACAAATGAGTATGGAACAGCCGCGAAGCTTACGAAGCCAGAAGGAGGAACGTACTGTCTCAGCTGATCATCTTCGATAACCACGCGCCGATACAGCAAATTCGGAGTGACATGAACTGGATACGTCATGTCCATATGGTGATGATGGCCTCGTCGCAGGCAGCCTGCATGGGGAAAGCAAGATCAGAGAACTTGACATTGGAGCAAATGTAACTTAACCCCTACGTTCACTTACTCACATTTCACAAGTGTTATTGGTGGATGAGCAAATCTTCGTCTTGAGGATACAAGCAACTTGGTTTTACTAGATCGAAGCGAGCACAGTTACATGACCTCAAGATTGACTCTACCATTTGTTACTTCCGCATCTTAATCAGAGCAGGATCTCGTCTTTCTACTGAGGTCCACGGAACAGTGGCGCTTGTTATACAACGAGGCGTCACTGAAGTAATGTCCATTAGCAAAGCTCACGAGGTGTTTTCTACTGTCCTTCTGACTACAACACCTCTAAAACTCATGAGCCACTTATCACAAGTATAAATCCTAGGGAGCGGCACTGCAATGGCTCTCTCATCATCACCCCATAAATCTCTGCTCGCGGCGACAATACTACATCACACTGCTAGAGACTTCCCCTACCATCGTTGTCAAGACTAAGCAAACTTCACGTCGAACCCCAAAACGATCAGACACCCACTGCTGCGCATAACGCTCAGCACTAACCTCTATGGAACAGCCAACTGGGCCCGGGAAGCAAGTCCTCGTTGCTCTCGAACCGCCCCCAGCACACTGTTACCAATTTTACGAAGAATACGATTGCGGCCACATGGCTTTTGAATACGATCAACAATTCCCATGTCCCACATCTCTCGATACGAGCGAGTGCGACTGTACGGATTGGACACTCACTGCACTTGAACTCACGGTAAAGGGAAACTGTATCCACTGCGAGAACGGGACGAGTAGGAAGTTGAAGAAAGCGCAGGAGAAAGCCAAACGTGAAGATCGCGGTCCAGGAAGTACGATGAGCATCGCGGGGAGCAATGAGAGGACGAAGAAGAAGAAGATCACTGAGTTCAGGGAAGAAGATCACTAAGTTCAGGTAGTTGGAACTTTACAGGACAGGATCTAGGTGTTTAGATCAATAATGTTTAATGTCTCTTTCCATGGTTTGTCGAAAAGGTTTTCTTCTCCTTGTGATTATAGCCCATAACTTTGCCTTCTTCCCGCCGACCAGTGACACTGTTTGACGCGCCCAGTCAATGTAAAGCAGCATCACAGCAGCCATAATCATGCCATGGCAAAATATTCACGGCCCGTTCCTTGACCATATCCCATTCAAGGACCCGATGCAAACGCCAGGCTTGAGGAATAATATAAGATCTCGCAAAATGAACTTATTATATCTGCCTCAACATCACAATCTCAATACACTTTTAGATACAACAGCAATTCTATATCTATCTCATACCGATGTTCCAAGTCATCACCGCAGGTCGGTCCCTAAATCACAAAACCAACACCCAAGACGCGAAACTTCCAAGAGCCATACACGTCCACCGTCCAAACATACCAATCCACCGTCAACATGGCAACCCAACAAGCATCAATATGCTATACCACGCACCGACTACATGTAGACTGCGGCCACCCCAATCTCGACGTACCAACGTGGACCATAAGCTGTTGGACACGCCTACAAACTGGCGACTGCGCTTGCATCCAAGGCGCAAACAAGCGCATCGATCTGCTTGCTGGTATGTCTCTAGGCATCTGCAGTATGTGCATAGCGGCGAGGGAGGCTGCGAAGCTCAGGAAACATGGAAAAGATGGGCCTGACGAGTGGAGGAAGGAGGACGATGATAAGCAGAGGCGAAGACAGCATACAGCTACTCTTAAAAATGTCCATCAGCATTCAGGCAGGATTGAGAAACGCAGGTAGACGAGGTTCTGAAAGAGGGGTTTGGGGATTCGAGGCGTAGTGTACGATATTTGCGGGTGTTTATACGGATCGGTTGATAAGACGGGCTTCTGGTCATGTTCCTAGAGGAAGTTGGTAAAGCTCCCTTAGTGTGTATCTTACTGCATCTGTACGGCGTCATGGAGCATACTGAGGTATCAGCTTCTTTCATTCATCATGTATATCTTTTAGTAATCTAGCGAAGTGTTCACATAACCTAAAGCCAAGTTTTGCGTCTCCAGATTTCGTCACAGGAGAACGCCTCTCCATTCCCTTCCCTCACAATAACCTCGTCACATATACTACCTGTCACTCACTCGAACGTCCTCCTCCTCATCCCCACCTCCAACCCCAACGGCTTCCTCAAAAACCCCTCCCTAGTCTCCATCTCGCCCTGCCTAACCTCAAACTCATACCTCCTAAACACCGTGCCCACAATCAACGCCAACTCCATCTCCGCCACATTCCTGCCCACACAAGCCCTCGGCCCATAGCTAAAAGGGATAAACGCCGCTTTCTGCTGCTCGGTCACGTTTTCCCAGCGCTCAGGTCGGAATACGTCGGCATCTTCGCCCCAGATCTCCGTAGAGTGGTGAATCGTGTATGCAGGGACGGAGAGAACGGTGCCTTGGGGGAAGTGGTGGCCGAGCAGTGTGATGCCGGGGCCAGGCGGGATCAAGCGTGGGAGACCGAGGGAGGAGGTGCTGTGGATACGCATTGTTTCCTTGATGACGGCGTCGAGGTACGGTAGGTCCTTGACTTGAGCGTAGTTTGGAATGGCATCTGCATCTGGGAGCGCGTCGTCGAGTTCCTTTTGTAGTTTCTGGACTACATCTGGGTGCTGGAGGCAGTGGTAGAGAAGAGCGCAGGAAGTGTTGGATGTGGTATCTGAGCCGGCGATGAGTTGGGTGAGGGCTTCGGCAGTGAGTTCTTCGCGGCCGAGCTTCTGGCCGCTTTCGTCGCGGCCTTCCATGAGGCGGGCGAGGAGGTCGACGCGGTCGGATGGTTTCTCGAGGCGGGCGTTGACGCGGGCGATGGCTATTCCGGCGAGGTTCTCGATCGCTTTCATGCCTTGACTGAAGAAGGGGTCCGGGAAGTACTTTGCGTAGGGCTTTATGGCGGGGAAACATCCGATGGTGCCGCTGACTTCACCTCTTCTGTTCAAAACCTCAATAGCAGGCGCATACGTGATCTGTCCTCCCTTGCTGACCTCGGCTTCATCTTTTCCCTTCGCCAGCATACCAAACGGCTCTCCAAACGCGAGATCACCAATGACATCGAAAGCGAGGTAGTTGAACCAGTGCAGTGCATCCATATGATACCATCCTCCCTTCTCTTGAACGCTGGCCGCCCTTCGATCCCACTGCTTCTGCAACTCTTCCAGGTTGTGATGGATATACTGCTCAAACTGCAGTACACTCTTGGCAGAAAACGTATGAGAAACCGTCTTCCTCTTCCTCGTGTGTTCCGCACGATCCCTCGTGTTGAACAGTCCCCGTCTTATCGACACAAAAGCATCGTAGTACTCGCTCTTCAGGAACCCATTGCCGTGACCGTAGATCTGCGGAATAGCGTCCGCATCCGCAATACTGACGTGATGCGGCTGAATACGAACAAGCTTTCCGTACTTCTTGTGTGCCTCATGAACGGCGAGATAGCGTTTCCCGCGCCGGCATTGAGCCAAGAGCCAGAGGTTCGTCCAAGCGGCTGGGAACGGAGAGGGGATATCGCGGATCTGCCAGTTGCGGAGGTAAGGCAAGATGTAGAAGACGACCGGAAGGAGTAGGATAGACCACGGCGTGATCAGAAGCGTCGTAAGAAACATCTTGGGCGTCGTGTCTGTCGAAAGCCAGAAGGTCGGTCAAGAGTAGAGCTTGGCTCTTTATCCGGTAAGAGAAACGCTCTAGCAATAGCACCGAGCCCAACGTACTCTTGTCGAAACTCTATCGTACAAAGTAGACTGACTCGCTTTTACCCTCTTGTACAAAAGGTCTAGGAACAGGCTTCTTATAGTCGCAGGTCGGCCTTTCGTCAACGCGAACCGTGGAAGTATTCACACGTGCGCATTGCTTTCCCGACGCCAACACGCAACCAACAGACGTCAGACGCCGTCTGGACTCCATCTCCTACACCCCTCCTTTAGCCAATCGCACGGCCCCGAAAACCATTTCATCTAGCCGTGTCGAAGGTCCGAAGGTTTCCAAGCCGGGCGCTTGACCCCGCCTTCCTCTAGTGCGCCGAATGTTCCCCGCGACCTGGTCCATCGTCATCGGGAGCGCGACGCCAAGTCAGCGCAGTAGCCGATCAAATGGACTCTTGTCCGAGAGTTGTGCGTTGGGGATGGATGCTGATGTCTCGGTGTTGAACAACGGCTATGGAGTGTGAGGTGGTGGAACATGAGCCTTACCGATGTGCCTGCCGTATGTAGCTTACGCGGTGTCACGTCGGAAGTACTCGAAACGCGCCGAAGGTAGCACAGAGATCCCGCGGTCATGTCTAAATTGACCTTTGGATATATGAAAAGCTTACGGAAGCTTATGACGGCTACGACAGTCATCCTGTTATCACACGAAGGTAGTCAGACATTTCAGAGGGTATTAAATTAAGAAACATCGCTATCTACCTAAGAACGTCCTCTCGCTACAAATGTCCCTAAAAGAGTCAGACAGGTAAAAGGTACCGTCTACTCATACAGCAAACGCCTTGTGGTATCATGCCTTCGATCATCCATCAATGTATCGTTATCCTAGCGCGTATATCGTCCACCAACATGTTACTTAGTTGTTGTCATCATCATCAGAGAAGAAGTTCAAGATAGCCTTGACCGCCATAGGGCCCAGCCCGTGGGGTGGGTAGCAAATGTAGCTTGGGTCGTCGACTGCACCCAGCTTCTCACGGAACTCAGTCTTGTTGGTGAGCTTGAGTTCGGTCGCAATGGCGTGGTAGGCGCGGCTGAGCACCTTGACGCGAGTGCCCTTGACGTTGTGTCCTGGGCTGAACTTGGAGCTAGCACCACCACCAAAGGTGACGCTGGTCGCGCCACTAGCGGCGACTTGCTTGAGAGCATGTGTGACAATGTACTCAATCGAACCACCGGGTGCGCCGGGGAAGTCGAGAGAGTACTTGACTTGCCAGCCGTGGTCGGGTGAGAGCTGCGCCATGGCGACAAAGGCAGCGATAGTGCCGTCGGGTGTGTAGGCGATGTGGTATTGGCGATGCTCCTCGTCTTGCCATGGGTGGATGTTGGTCAGATGGACCTGCTTGCCCTTGCGGTTGTTCAGCCAATCCGCTACACGAGCATCGACCTTGGCCTTGACATCTGGTGGTGGTGGTGTGCCGAGGGCGTAATCGCTGATCTTGACACCCTCCTTCTCCGCGTGGCGGATCTTGCGCTGCACGTCAGAGTCCTTGTCCGCTGGGTTGTGGACAGGGTCTACACGCTGCTCTCCAGTGACGGAGAATGTGCGCCAGTTGAACTTGGTTGCAAGTACCTCCTCGGTGGCGTGTCCTACAAGAAGCCACAGTGGCTTGAGGTTGCGCTCCTTCTTGATGTACTTGAGGTAACCAGCCATGGTCTTGAGGTATTGAGACTCGTGGCAAAGAGGGTCACCAACAGTGATGGCGAAACCGTCTTGAGGTACGAAGCCGACAGCCGCACCGGTGTTCTCGTCGCGCCAGATCTCGGTGCGAGGCTCCAACCAGGAGGTGTTGGTGGCATCACCGTAGTTGGCGATAAGCTTCTCAATAGGCTGGAGGTCGATCTTGGCAACCGCACGATCCTGTCCTTCCCATGGTGGGTGCATAGTGCTGGCCTCAGGATGACGCAGCTGCTTGACGACTGGTCGCTCTGGCAGACTCTTCGGGTCGCGAGGGAACATGGAGGCATGGCGAATGTTTCCGAGGTTCATCATCAACATGAGAATACGCTCGAGACCGATACCACCACCACCGTGGGGCGGTGCTCCCCATTGGAAGCCCTGGATGTAGTCCTCCATGGAACCGGGGTCGACCTTGAGCTTGCGCATCTTGTCCAGCAGCAAGGTGGAGTCGTGGATACGCTGGCCACCACTGAGAATCTCTTGACCTCTGCAGAAGATATCGAACGAGTTGGTAACGGTGGGGTCGTTCGGGTCGTTCATGGCGTAGAATGGGCGCGCATTGGCGGGGAACTTGTCTAGAATGTAGTAGTCGGTTCCAAGCTTCTGCTTGATGACACGACCAAGCTGAACCTCATCCCTGGTACCCAGGTCTTCGTTCACGTCAAGCTCGTTGCCATCATCGTCCCTCCAGCCGGACTCGTTCAGCATGCGAACACCGTCGGCGAAGGGAATGATGGGTGTCTGGTCCAGCCAGACCAAGTCCTCGTGAGGGAAGTGCTTCTTGATGACTTCAATCTCGGGACGGTATTGCTCGTAGATACCCTTGAAAATGGCCTTGAAAGTGCGGTCCAGCACACGGAGGACCTCGTGGTAGTGCTCGTCGATCTGCATCTCCAGATCCAGACCAGTGTACTCAGTCAAGTGACGGTACGTGTTACTGTTCTCAGCACGGAAGACGGCACCAATCTCGTACACCTTGCCGAAGTCTGCAGAGATGGCCATCTGCTTGGCCAATTGGGGACTCTGAGCAAGGAAGGCGCCACGACCAAAGTAGTCGATCTTGAACACACTGGCACCCGACTCGGTAGCACCACCCTGAAGCTTTGGGGTGTGAATTTCGATGAAGCCTTCAGAGTCTAGCTGGTTACGGAAGAGCCTGCAGATACCTGACTGGATGCGGAAGATACCCTGTGAAGCTGTTGTCCTGAGATCGATAACGCGGTTGTTCAGACGCGTACGATCCGCAATCTTGACGCGGGTATGTCCTTCCTTGTGGTCTGCATTCGCAAGTTCGGCGTCGACCTCAGCCTGTGAGACCTCGGCTTCGTTGACGTTGAAAGGCAGGTGGTCGGTGACGGCGGCCTCGACGTGGAGGGCGTGTACCGAAACCTCGACGTCGTGGATGGTGGCTCCAAGAACCTCTCCCTGCTTGGCCTTGGGCTCCTGAAGGATACCCTTGACCAGGACGATGGTCTCGGCGTCCAGGTGCTCAGCCCAGTACAACATGTACTTGGAGATATCCGCGTGCTCCAAAAGAACACCCTGGATGGTAGCGAGCTGCTGGCGGAACATCAAGAAGACGAACTTGGAGCTCATCTTCCTGAGGTGGTGGATGCGGGCGCGGAAGACGACCTCCTTGCCAACGTCCTTTGCGGAGAAGTCCTGAATCCTGTGGCGGGGCTCATGCTTCCACTCGCCAGCGTAGGAGTTTGGGTCGATGACACCGTACTTGGAGCGCTGCTCAGGTGTCAGCTCGGCCAATGCCTGGTCTTCCATCTCCTTCCTCCTCCGCTCGAGCTCTTGCTCCTTCTCCATGTTCTGCTTGTGGCGCTCTTCCTGCTGGGCCTGCTTCTCGTGCTTGCGCAGCTGGCCGCGGGACATGGGCTCGCCCTCGCGGTTGAGTGGGGCATCTTCGTCGCTCGAGTCGTTGCCAATGTGCAGCTTCTCCTTGACGGCTCGCATGGGGCTGTGCGAGATGGAGCCGGAGCGGTTGGTCTTGTTGGTCTTGTCAGTGCCGGTTCGGCTCGGGCTCTCGGTGCGACGGTGGAGGATGCCGCTGAGGGAGTTGCGGGGCTGGTCGATGCTGGTCCTGCTGTCGGTGGGAGAGGCGACGTCAGCGCGCTTGTGCTCGCCGCTTGCTCGAGAGCCGCCCAGGGTGACGGAAGAGCGCGGCGACGCGACGGGCGACTGTGCGCGGCCATTGACGGATGAGGGCGACTTGACGCCGCTCTTCTCGTCGTCCGAGGCCGAGGATCCGTGGTGCGGCTTGAGCTTGTCAAGCGCTCTCTTGAGGGAACTCATGGCGGGGGTGAAGCGAGAGCGTTGCCCGTGTGTGCGTGGTTAGACTACCTGAGCGCAAGTGGGGGCAAGCAGACGCGGGGGAGTGCTGCTGCTGAGGGGGGATGGAAGGTGTTCCTGGGCGAGGGAAAAAGAATTGCTATGGATATGCTAGCGAGGCCGGGAGACGCGAGGTTTAGTATACCGTGGCTGGCAAGGGCGCCTGGCGTGTATGCCGATGCGAGGGTGAATGGGCTATGACGTGACCCCCCAGTTTTCGGTACAAGATGGCTGCGTTTCACTGACAAGCCCTTCCTAGCGCCGAGCTTGTGCACAACACCGACCGTGCGCAAGCGTGACGTAGATGCTAGGGGATTCCTTCGCTCTAGATCGTGCCTGGCCGTACGAGAGAATCCGCGGGTGCCGGACGGAGTAGGGTAGATTAGGAGCGGAAGGACTGGTTGTGATAATAATGAATGGACCCCTCCATCACCGCAGCATCGCCAGCTACCACCACCATAACTATGCCTCTTCGACGTGAAGAGATTGATATCAAAACTCTGTTATACTGACAGGTTGAACGGCCCGCATGCACAACCCTTTGTCTTCGCTGACACATGCCGCCCCTCTGTCCCAATCGGTAAAGCTGCTGTCTGCGCCTTTCTCGTTCCAGCAGACCCGGTGCTAGTACAGGCAATGACATGCGAAGCTTTTCGAGCCAAGATCTTCAACCCGGCCTGCAGTCCACTTCAGCCACGGGCCGGCTATGTCAGCATCGACAGTAAGCCGTTTGGCGACGCAGAGCCATCAGTCACCTCCCAACAAGCTTCGGCGCTCGCAACTGACGGCCGCCGCATGTGAAGGATTAATCGCGAGAGATGGCTTGGCGGATGCTTACTCGTATCTCGTAGCGGCGTGCCGGGTGAAACCGAGCCTAGTCTCTCCGAGCGCACATGGGAATCATCGACTTTGGCGAAAGCCATGGCATTCTGCCGGATGCGCATGAACAAGGCACAGCCAACTACCAACAACCAGTCGCGACCCTCATCTCTCTGCAACTCCAAATCTCCCTCAAAACCTGCTGCTCTGCCGCTGCGTCACAAGGCATGGCCAGCAGTTGCGAAAGCGAGATGAAGCCCAAAAATAACCGATAACATCGACGATCGTCGTGCCGCAAACCAGTTCTCGCCAGGCACGCTGCGCCG
Source organism: Alternaria ventricosa (assembly GCF_023758065.1). NCBI lineage: Eukaryota > Fungi > Ascomycota > Dothideomycetes > Pleosporales > Pleosporaceae > Alternaria > Alternaria ventricosa. Next base: position 648,662 of record NW_026055686.1, read on the forward strand.
CTCAAGATCGTATTTCACCATGCAAATCACTCAAGGCGCCTGCCGATAACCGCCTTTCTTCCCCCCACCAAGATTTTTGTCGGCACATGGGCATTCAGGGAAAGTGGGCTTGACCTTGGACCCGTGTGCCACATTGCGGCTGGAATTATGATGGCTTGTCTCAGCTACACTGTTAGACCGCTTTGGAGCGGCAAGTCGTCCAACAACAGGATCTCGTGCCCCACAAACGAGATTTCGTCCCGCATATGACTTGCTGCTATGCTGTCATTGCTCCTGTCTGCTTGTCACTCTACTCAGTGAACACTCCACCTACAGATACCGCAATCTCCACAACGCCACTCTTCCCCTGATGTATAGGATGGTAACTAAGCATGCAAACCTCTCTGTATCTGCCCGGTGTTCTCTCTTTCTCTCGCTTCTCGTTAACTCCTTTCCCAATCGTTCATCTCTCATCTGATGCGAGATGATTCTACAAGTGGTATTGCGTCGCGTGTCATAACCGCCAACCATAAGCGAGCTGCTCACATGCACGGTAATGCCTCGTTGCTACCAATGCAAACAATCTGAAGTGCCTTCAAAGTATGCCATCGCCTCTGCCTCGTTCCTTTGCTTCTCGTACCGCCTGCGGTGTCTTCAGACGCGTCCACATTTTATCGCCCTTGTAGATGTAGATCCTCCAACTATCCTCCTTAATGGTAACGCCAGGTTCACCGTGCTTGGGGACCCCGCATTTAACTTCCGACCAGTCCCAGTCCATTAGCTCATCCATCGTACAAACGGGACTTGACGTCTTAGTCTCTGATGGCACGACGCGTGGATTTGACTCAGACAGTTCTACGATATCCCTGGTTTTGAACACGTCGTAGATTGACTGCGAGATGGCAGATGCTTCGCACGACAGCCGGGGTTGTAATTTGACCCATTCCACCCTGATGGCTTCTCTGATTGCTACCAAAGTCTCGACATCGCCGTTTTCGTAGGCAACGCGGGCGGAGTGAAACGGGAGCTCGAGGCCATCCATGCGGCGATTGATCGAACTGTAAGTACATCGCACCGCATATGGCATTGCCCGATATATCAGTTGAAGAACTCTCTCGATAACGCCGTACGCAACCTTTCCCTGCTCGTTGTCCGTGGGTCCCGGGGCTGGCTTGGACTCTGTGATGGAAGAGAGCCACTCCTCTCGAAGTCGACCGTAAAGCTGATTGGTATGGAGGCTAGCGATGGCTGAGTGACGCTCGGTACCATGTCTATCGCATCTTGTGTAATTTAGGTCCACCAATGTTGCTGTTTTGATGTTGCTCAGCGCTTCGAAAGGTCCTATAACCACAAAGACCGCTGCGATAATGTCTTCCTCAGACCATCTGCAGTAGTTTTCCAGAGTGGGCCTAACTTCCAGCCACTTCAGCGATGTATTTCCTGATGTAAAGAAGTCGATAAATTTCCGCACGCTATCCCTCGCCTTATAGGCTTCGTATTCATCATCACTGATGCCCCTTCCATGCAGATCAGAATGAACATCGGACCATCTCCGAAGATTGACGTGGACGGTAAGATGGCGGATGGATCTGGCTGACGGCGAAAGTATCATAGAGAGGCTTCTGGACTCCCTACGCCGCCACCATAACTTATTTTGTAGCTGGATGCTATCTTGCGATATGTACGCATGGAATTGAGTCTCTCCATACAACACAGAAGAAGCCTCTTGATTGACCTTATGATTAACTCGTAGAATAGAAGCGGCATGGACTTGGGTTTGATAATTGGGTTTAACGACCTCAGGAAGAACGTAGCGATAAATCAACAGGCGCAACTCAGTCGGAAGCTCCATGAAGTAGCATGGCGCGTGATTGTTCGTATCGGACATGGCTGGAGGCTGTGTATGGGTGTCGGAAGCTGCGAGTGTCTTGCGGGTAGCGGTGATGTACAATAGTTGTCGAATTTAGTGAGTCGAGCTGAGGACTGTAGGTGTAGGTAAAGAAGTCAAATATCGCTGTGCTTTATATAACGCCGCTTCCCGATAAATATCTGCCACGTGCCCGGTATGCGAACCATGGTTGCGCGACACCCAGAACAACGAGCCAGTAGCTACCTCATGAGTTCGCTTGCGATTGATACTTTGGGTGAGTCGATGTATACCTCTGGGTCGCGTATTTCGAGTTAGTGGGACGCTGACGATGTGTTGAAGGACGACGGGATGGAAGCAAATCTAGCACTTTGCACCTTAGTCGCAAGGACCGAGTAAACCGGTACCTCCCATTGCCTGAAAATGGCGACCTAGAAACGACTGTGTGACTACACCAACTGTATATACATATCGCCTGCTCCTCATCGACTCTCTAGCATGACGCTTTGGGAATGTCACCCCATCCTCTACGACTTGCCCAGCACCCAAATCTCCCCATTGCTCGATGTATCACTGGTCATGAACAATCTCCCCTGCGAATCCCACGCCAAGCCCGCAGGCCTAAAGCACCCAGAGCTGAAGCTCGGTCCATTGCCCTGGCACTTCTCTACAGCCGGGTTATAAAAGATATCCTGAGCGGCCGTGGTACTAGTAAGAGGCTCAACCGGGGTGTAGTTGCCGTCTGCACCGATCTTGAACTTCACAGCGACGAGCTTGAATCCGGTGACGGGTGTGCGGTTCCAACTACCGTGGTAGGTCACATACATAGTCGTGCTGTCGGCGTCGAACTTGCAGTCGATGGGTGCGGAGTGAGGGAACAAGGTAAGCTTGGGGGCTGTGGCAGTCTGAACGCAGGTATCGTCGTTCATGTTTGTGCTGGGCTGTTGGACAAACCAATCGCCTACTTTGAAGGCCTTGTCCGTGAAGTCGCTGGGCTGCCAGACGGTGAAACAGGACGGGTAGCCGTACCAGTTGTTGTTGGGCTTGGTCACGTCTCCCATGTAATGGATCTTCTCGCCAGGATTGTTGAAGTGGATGTCTTTGCCGTTGCGCTTGAAGTCGTCGCCGCTGTTCTCTACGCCCCACAGCCTGTAGCATTGTTAGTATCATCACGCGCGCTCGTACAAGTGAGGCTTACATGTTGTTCTTGTCGAAACAGATTCCCACGTCGTTACGCTGACCGTAGCCAGCATTGTATCCTCCGGACACGTAGTTGTAGCCTCCGCTTGGAATCTTTGACAGATCGAAGACCTTGATAATGGCACGCGCAGTCTTGGGGTCCGACGTGGCAGAGTCAATGTTGGCATTCGAACCATGGGAGACAACTAATAGATTCGGATTCTGCGGTGCGAGGGCAAGAGTGCGGGTCAAATGAGAGCCGCCGTTATACATGCCAGTAATGATCGTTGTTCGAGTTCCCAGTGTCCCAGCAGCAGCATCATATGGCCAGGAGTAAGCCTGAGTCATGGAACTGGCATAGAGCGTCTTTCCGTCGGGACTCATCGCAATGCCGTGGTTTAGGTTGTTCTGCGAGACCAGCATCTTGGTAGAGGTAACACAGCCATCCGCACCCATCTTATGGTACGAGATACCTTTACCAGATTGAACTACTAACATGTTTCCTACACCGTCAAACTGAATGCTACGAGGGGCAGTCAAGCCTCCCGCGACTTTTGTGGCCTTCCATCCGGCTGCGAGACTACCCTGGAATGTGGGATTACCGGCACCGGAGCACGAGGCTGGAATGGCAGCAGGCGCGGCTGGCTTTGACGTTGCAGACGGTACGACGCTTGTTACGACGGTGGTCGGGTCAGCGGAAGGACTTGCTATGGGTGCCGTCAGCAGATTAGCATTGACCAAAGAATCAAAATTCTCGATGCGTGCAGCGTCCAGATTGTGGATCCATTTTCCCCAGGCCGCGTGGACGTTGAATGCAGAATCATTTCTGGCAGGGTCCTCGACCGAAGAGACACCGTAGGCCCAGGCAAATTGTGTTGTACCGGTGCCATTCAATGCGTATCTTTCATCTTCGTTGTTTTGCCATCCAGTGCAGCCTTTGCACAGTGCGTTGACTGTCCAGTGTGTAGCGTTTGTCTTTGTGCCTTTGAGGTAGCTGTGCTCGGCGCCATCGTATCCAAGCGGTAAAGCAATACCACTGTGGGATGTTAGAATCGTCATCGTCAACCTGGGTATGCATCATACAAAGCGAAGCGAGCAGATATCGTCCCGGATTGACCGTTAGGCCAAGCAACGCTCAATGGATTCCAGACCATATTGCCACCCCATGAGAAGCCGACCCACTGATTGGCAATTGGCGCCGTGATTCTGACGATGGCATCATACGGGTCTGTAACGTTCTTCGGAAGAGCAACACCAAACGTCATCCCTGTCTCAGGCTCCGTGTGCGTCGAGTAACTGATCTTCGTTTCTGCATCGTAGACAACAGTAGACTGTGCCTCACCTTCTTGAGCAAAAGCTTCGTTCTGTCAGTATCAACGGCTAAGGCGGACATTGAACTCACCATAACCAGCAAGTGCAGCAGCACTGCCAATAAGCTGGGTGTAGCGCATAGTGGCGGGATATGTGGATAGATGGGCGTAGCTATACGTTCTTGACTGTCACCCAGTAGGCCTTTCCCAACTCTTTATGCGGCCAACTCCAACATTTATCGTGGCCACAGAGCGAGCCACGAGCCATGCGGGGACATGATTCGATCTCGTCAATCTGTAATTTGCTTTCATTCCTCTGGTATGTCTTAGATGAAAATGTTGGAGAAAGGCTTTGGGAGGTCATATCGAACCACCAATCACTGTACTCGGGATTACGATATGTGACGGACTGCGTACACCAGGATGATCGCTTTGTAGCTTCTGCCTCGCGGATAGGGTTCAGCCTGAGTACACTGATGGAAATGGCAGGTTGATAGTCAGAGTCAGGTGTTGACCTGGTACGATTGGTCAATGAAACTTGGTTCTATCAATTTTGATGAGCTGGAACCGCATTGTGACCCGGAACAATACTCGCGATATCCAGTACTCGCTCATGCAGTGTTACTGAATGACGCTAAGACTTGCAAGACCCTGGATAAGCGACGGCAGTTGGCACGCGACGCAGAGCCGGGATATAGATTGGTGGGGAGCTTCTATTGTTGCCTCGTCGGTATTGTGTGGATGGCGGTGCATTCTTCCAGATAGCCCGGGATCATTAGCGAACTCAAACGTGTGGGGAGCCTGTAAGAACGTTGAGATCTCTGGACGTTGAGATAATCAACTACCCTGACTTAGTATCCAGTTTGTGGATCTACACGTCGATTAGTAACTCGAGGGGGAGTATTCGCGCAGTAGGATCCGTTTTCTCATCCAGTCAAGCTTCGTATTTCAACATCGTAAGTTATGGTACACTTTTCATCGCACGACGCGCTGCCTGCTTTTCGTGTCATCTTTCTGGTAGTGCTTATACACGAGCCTTGTTCATGTACGCGTTTCCAAAAGTCCACAGGCCAAAGGTCGCGAGAATGCTCAAACCAATAGGCAGCGGCTTGCCAGACTTCATTGCTCGAGGAATAGAGCTGCCAGCGAGGATAACGGAAGCAAGAAGAGCCAACTCAACACCGTACGCTGCGCGGCTGTTGACACGGTAGCCACCGAGCATGTACTGTTGTTTGTCAGATGCGCGCAGGTTGCTGATGCATGTGATGTGAAGTCATACCAGAAGTCCGACAGTGCATCCAGCGACGACCGATGGGATAGATCCGGTCCTCACGTAGCCGGTGATACCGCCACCAGCAGTGAGAGCACCCAGAATGAGAGCGATGTTTCCGAGAGAGCCCTGAACCTCCAATTAGCATCCATTCTACACCATGACTCGCGCGTGACAGCAATTGGTGATCACGTACCATTGTCGCGTCGTGTTTTGTCAATCAACCGTGTGCCTCGTAGAATGGTATTCGGGCAGTCGCGTGAATTTGTGGGATCTGAAGGAAGTAACTGAGGATGTAGAAGTTTCTCGTAGAATGCTGAGAAAGAAGGAAGGCTGGGCCAAGTTCATGCCATCATTTGCGGGGATCCAAACGGACACCCGAAGGACACCGAACCGCCGACGCGGTCGGTCGTCGTGCCCCAGAGCTCGGACCATGTACGAACATCTGGCCTCAAGCTATCCAGCAGCGGCAGCAGCATCACCACAGCGCGTCATCTCCCCATTCCACTTCCAACACCACAAGTTTCGACACACATCCTCGAGACCTCACGAAAATGGCACCGAAACAGCGCACCACCGCCCCAACCGGCGCCCCAGCTACATCCACAACTACAACAGCTACCCCATCAGCACCTGCTCGCTCAAGCAAAGCAAACAACACAGACGCTGCTGCCATTGCGCAAGGGATATGGAACAAATACGTCGACAAGACACCCCAGCGAACCAAGCTGCTCGATACCTTCCTCGCTTTCCTCGTCATCGTCGGTGCTCTGCAATTCCTCTACGTGGTCTTGGTTGGAAACTTTGTACGTCCTTAATTCTCCTGTCATACGTCCAATTCCCACGATCCCTACATCTGGAGTACGATGAGAGTGGAAGAAATGTTAAATGAATTACTCGCTAACGTACATGGAAACACAGCCTTTCAACGCCTTCCTCTCCGGCTTCAGCGCAACAGTCGGCCAATTCGTCCTCACAGCCTCGCTGCGCATCCAGACAAACTCGGAGAACAAGGTGCATTTTGAGAACATCTCGCACGAGCGGGCGTTTGCGGATTTCGTCTTTGGAAGTTTATTGCTGCACTTCTTTTGCGTCAACTTTATCAACTGAGCGGGACATTTGCGGCGTAGAGGAGCAAAAGAGAGAGAAGGTATAAAAGGGAGGGCATTGCAATGGACTGAGGACTGCGCAATAGGCTGAGGATATCACAATAGAGAGGTCTAGGAATTGGACATGTGTAAGAATACCAGGGATACATATGAGGCGTTGACAGCCTTGGTTGAAGCAGAGGCATATATACAGAAAGAAATGTCCCGCTATATCACAAGGCAATAGCCCCTTCGATGCAAAACTGCATTCACCTAAGCCACCTCAACTCCTCACTCCCCTTTAGCATACGCGCCCAACCCAAACTCCTCCCTAACCGCCTCGCCCAACCTCCTAATCCCCTCCTCGATCTTCTCCCCCGGCGCCGCCGCATACGTTACCCTAAAGAACAGCGTATCGTGCTCTTCCTCCGCATCCGCATAGAACCAACTTCCTCTCATAACCAACGCCCCATGTTCAATAACGCGCATAAAGATACCCTCTTCAATACTCTCAATGCTCTTCGCAGGGTAACTAGGATGTTTCCTAAAGTCGACCTGCATCCAATGGAACATACCCGCCATGGGCGGTTTCCAGGACATGACTTCCGTAGGAAGATATTTTGCGCATGCAGCTAGGATGATATCCCTTCGGTGCGTGTATTGCATACGCATGTGGATGAGCCAGTCGAGATAGCCTGCATGGCCCCAGTGTTCATCTAGCAGTTTGAATAAGATGAGTTGGGACATGCCAGCGGGGTTCTGAGTCGACACATCTGCGTGTTTGGAATACCGTTCTACGACTTCGGCGGGTGCGGTGATCCAGCCGATTCGCGATCCTGGTGCGATTACTTTGGAGAAGGAATCGAAGCGGATTACCCGCCCGTCAGTGTCGATGGAGAGGTAGCTGGGTACGAGAGATTTGATGAAGTCGGCGTGGGATGCTGGTGGTGGGATGGAAGGCGCGTTGGCTCCGGTGTAGGGTTGCATTTGGAGGAAGTAGTAGGGTTCGTCTTCTAGGATGTGGATGTCGTGCTTTTGGCAGACTTTGTAGAGGGCGTGCCGGCGCTCTGCGCTTTGCGTGGCACCGGTGGGGTTCTGGCCTGTGGGAACTGTGTAGAGGAGATGGGGTTTTCGTGCGCCACGGGCTGCTTGGTCCCAGTTTGTAAGAAGAGAGTCCATCTCGTCGGGTAGGAGACCTTCGTTGTCGATGGGGACGCCGCAGACGCGCACGCCCATTGGTCGCGCGGTCTCAACAAAGGCCGAGAAGGTGTATTCTTCGGATAGGATCATATCGCCTGGCCGGGTGAACATACGAAGACACATGTCGGTCGCGGATGTGCTTCCGATAGTCATGGTGCACTTCCAGTCTTGGTAGGGCGGGTCGTGGATCAGTTCAGTGTGCTCAGTCATGAAGCGGAGAAGCTGTGCTGAGCCAGATCCCTGGCCATAGTTGAACGCAGTAGCAATGTCGAAGTTGGATTTGTTCTCCGCAAGGTCATGTTTGCCTGCTGTGATAGTCACGCCAGACTCCCTAGTCTCGGCTTCTGAGAAATGCCCAACCTTGGGTACTTTGATCGATAACTCTTCGAATGGAAAGTATTCGCTAGATGGTAAACCGCCGCCGAGGGATATGATGCCGGGTGTGCCAAGATACTTTGCTGCTTCTTTGAGAGAGTTGCCTTTCCGGATCGTCGCTTCATTGGTCATGATATCTGGACATCATAGTCAGTCTGGCATCCCATGTCGAGAAGATGCAGATTGAAAATGGTAAGAACTTACGACTCCATCGCTTGGCTTTGGGCTTATGATCGTGGGACTTGAGTCTGAAGTTTGCCGTGTCCGATGGCGCTGCCACACCCCATTGAGCCGCAGTCGTCTTCTTTCTTCTTCCAAGAATCTCGTTGCTCAGAACCGGCGCACTCAACGGGTTTGGGATAGTAACTCCAGACGTATCCGAAACCGCGGAGACTTCGACTGCTGAAGGTGGTGACATCTTGGTCTACGGTTCAGTCTCAAAACTTCTTTGCACTTCGTCCCCAAATTCTTCTTTGTTCCCCTGTATCAACTTTCGACGTAACGTAGACAGTGATGACAAGTCTGTGGATGAGTCCACGGGTGGATTTAAGAGAGTTTGAATGTTTGAGAGTCCAAGCCTTTAAACCTCACTTGATCGGAGTTAGCTATCAGCTATCAGTTATCGCACGCCCTACATATGTAGTCAGTCTAAGGCGTGCAGGTGGATCCCTCAGCCGCCAACGTGCATCATGCCTACCCATTCGGGTAGCGGCTAGCCACGGTCTGGGGAAGCGCAACAAGCGAGTCCACCAGGAACACCTGCCAAGGCCATGCAGACAACCCGTATAGCACAAGCCACGCGCCCTTTGCATGTACGTTCACTTCGAGGCGCATTCCTGCCTGGTTGAGTCAATACGTATCTGTTACGCACGCGTACCGTGGAATCCGCATATCTAGAGTACCGCAAGGGCCGGACAAGAACGGATAGTCGTGAGGTAAAGCTACGTAAGATGCTGCAGACATTGGCCAATCGGCGCTTTTATGGCAACCGCGCTGTCACGAGACGCGTTCGGAGCAACAAAGCCGTCGAAACCCGTGCTGAATTGACATCTGGTGCTGGAATCAGCTGCCGTTCGCTGCTGTCTGTGCCAGCTAATATCGTATCCAGGGAATACTCATCTTTAGTCGAAACGAGGGCTATGAACTTGCAATAGCAATAAATATAGTCCCAAATACTGAACAGAAAGTCTTTGAACAGAAACAACCTGCTTGCAGTCGTCTGGGTCTATGAATGAGTTGAGTCAAGCTCTGAGCTATGGAAAGTCATTACGATGCATCATGCCATTACCCACTTTATCCACCTCAGCTTTTACGAGATGTAACTCCATCTGACATGCTATGACATGACGAAACGATGCAATAGTGTCGACCTGCCTCCACCAGGTATGCTAACAAGACCTCGACGCTCAGTTCCAAGCGGCGGTATGCAAAGGACAATGCACCACAAACGCCGTATATGCACAACCCCGTATTAGAAAGATTATCGCAATGCTCACGTGGAACGGCTGCAATGACCACCGCGAGCACGTGCGAATAAGAAAATAAACAAACGCGAATAGGGTATAGGAGAAATGGAAGGAGCCAGCACAACACGCCTCTTCTACATTACCACACAGTTTTCGTCCTTCTCTTTACCATCCTTCTCTTTGCTGGCCTTCTCTTTCTTGAGTTTTCCCTTTTCAGTGACATTGTTGCTTGCTGGAACGTGCGATTGCCCGGATGCCGCAGCTTGGATGATGGCGAGGCGCTGCTTTGCCCGTTCGTCGCCGGAATCTGCGGCTTTGACATACCAGACGTTTGCTTCTAGGGGATCTCTTCGGCAGCCAATGCCCATCTCTGTAAAGTATCCGCAGGCATACTCGGCTTTTGGAAGACCTGATCTAGTTAGTAGGATGTACTTCGTGCTGGTATCGACAGACTTACCATGCTCTGCAGCTTTCTTAGCCCATTCGTACGCCTCGTTCTCGTCCTTCTCCAGGACAGGCTCGGCACCAACCATGTACCAGGCGCAGAGGTTCATCATGGCTTCTGGGATATCGGCTTGAGCAGCGCAGTTGTAGTAGTGAACAGAAAGCGCAGCATCCTTAGGGCAGCGCAATAGGCCATGTTCGTAGGCTTCCCCCAGCTTCAGAGCGGCCAGCGGATGGCCCAACTCGGCAGACTGTGTGAATAGTTGTACTGCGTACACCTCGTCCTTGAAAATGTCGTCTCCGAAGCCCGTCTCATGCAGCAAACCAAGCTCATACGGCGCAATGTTGTACTGGAAGTCGGCCGACTCGGTGGCTCGCTTCAACCACTTCAATCCTTCTCTGTACTTGTTCTGGAGACCCATATCGCCTGTCAAACAAGCCTTTCCGAGTCGTGTCGCAGCTCCAGGATGATTCTTGGACGCAGCAGCACGGTAGAATTGAACCGCCTTAGCGTAGTCTTTACGGCAGCCCCAGCCAAACTCGTAGCAAAGTGCGGCACGGAACCCTGATTCAGCATGGCCGTGTTTGCTAGCAGCTACAAAGAGGGGAAATGCACGATCATGGTCCGGCTTGTCCTTATTGAATAGACCGGACGCGTACCCATCGGCGAGGTAGTACTGCGCGAAAGGATAGCTGCGGTCGGCTAACCTTTGGAGAATCTGTCGTGCCTCCTTCAGCAACTCTGTGGGGTTCATGCCGTGATCGACACCGCTATTTTCTGTCGCCAGAACCTCGCGGGCCACTTGTATCATGAACAGCGCAAACTCGTATTGCACGGCAGTATCCTGTGTCTTCTTGACGTTTGCCCTGTACATTTCCAACGTCTTCTTCTCGTCGAGTAGGGAAGCATTCTGCCCCACAACGCCTCGCAGACCTGCATTGCCAAAGTTTGTCGCAGGAGCGATTTGCTGGTTGTACGGGAGGTTGGTCAGATCAATGTAAGACGACTCGGGTCTAAAGTCGGGGGAGCGGCGGCTCGTTGATACGGGGCGGGCGTAAGGGTTTGGTGATCCGCTAGGTGATGGGGTCCCAACCACAGAGAGGCGCGGGGATTCTGTGCGACCTCGCATGTTCAGCTCTGAGCCGAGTGTGTATGCCGAGTTGGGTCTTGGAACCGTGCTGCGCGGGACTTGCAGCTCGCCCTCCTGCGCATGGCTGTTAAAGTAGCTGTTGCGCCCGCTGTTATTCGACGAGTGCTGGGAGCCGCCATTCGGCGATTGTGCGGTCTCGCGGGGAGGATATGTTGCAGCCGGCGGGGTTGGTTGGCTCGGGTAGGATACGGGCCGGTATTGCTCTTGGGGAGTATATATATGGTCCGTCTCGTCGTGTGCGTTTGCGACGTCCATCTCCGCGATGTGCGAGAATCGACTCCCGTACGAGCCGTCGCTAATATGCAGTCGCTTGAAGGGAATGTCCTGTGCGGGTGGAATCGAGCTCCCCGAGAATCTGTGCTCGATGTCTGGTGTTTCTCGCGAGGGCGTTCTTGAGTGGCCGTCGGAGCTTTGGTTGAAAGAAGACCCGGACTGTCTCGAGTCGCGTCCGCCTGCTGTGTCGTGGTGCTCGGTGATGCTGAAAGAGGGCGTTGACGAGTGGCGCACGGCGGGGGGTTTGCGCTGCTGGAAACCACTTGAGCCGTTCGAGGCGGGACGGTGCGCACTGTAGGCTTCTTGGTCGGCTGGAACGGGTGGCAATGCCCTGGATGGTGGAGTCGAAGCGACTTGGGACATGGCTAGAAAAAGGCGAATCCCCTTCGTTAGACCTCTGGTTGCAGTCTTATGTCCGCCTAAGTCCTGACTCGCTGGAACGGCGGGGCTCTAAGATGGTGGTGCAGTCCTAGCGACAAAGAAATCCGCGCATGCGATAAGAGACCGTCTGCCGTGTGGATCCTCTCTACTCGCACAATTCACTGTTAGTACTTGAATTGCGGTGTGACGACGGGCTGGGATACTGTTCGCCAACCTCGGCCTCAGGATGCGCACCCTGGGATGATGATCTACGGTACAGAAAAGGATTAGACTTACAGGAAGCGGAGTGTTCGGAGTAGGGTTCGCAGGTTCGGCACTTGGACCCTGAACAGCGCGAACAGGTCAACTTTCAACTGCAACTTCGCGCCAACAGTACTACGTAGCAGGCAAGGCAAGTGGGAGGTTGACGCTTTTTGAAACCCCACCCGATGCAAACCCTCTTCGTATAGGGTAGCGAATAGTGGACTGGGCGGCAGAGGCCGGCTCGCTGAGGAAGCGAAAGGGTGTGTGACTACAGTTGAAACACGAGCACTATCGATCTATTCGGCAAGAACCGAAAGGGGGCGCGAGTAATCGATGGCGGCTCACGGGGGAATATTGGCAAATGTGGAGGAGCTTCTGCATGTACATGGGCATGCGTCGATATTTGACTACTGGCCCCAGGGCTGGGCGCTGTTTGAGACACGTACGCAGTGAGTATTAGGAAGGTGGCGTCATCAACCATCTGGTCACTCTCCAAACGTGAACGGCAGAGTTTGTTCAAGTGGTCGGGCAGACATGTTGAGGCTTGACAGTACCTAGAGACTACTTGTTCAAGCCACCGCTGCCTCCGAAGCTCCGCAACTATCGATTCCTATACATGTGACAAATGCTAGCTGGGTAATGAGCCGTCCATGGCAATTCGCGCGAGTGGAGCTGCCGCCCTGCAGGGCTCAGGATGGAGACATGGAAGAGTGTGGAGCTGCGCCTATGTGAATAGACCCTGACTCCACGCGTTCAGAGCTGTCATTCAGCTTGACGCAGAGCACAAGGCATCAGGTGGAAATGCACCGCCAAAGCTCAGCGCAGGTCCACTCGTACATGAGGAGAAGGATGGGGCACAGTCCTTTTTATTTCAGGCAGCCTGTGCATTGCACGCGCGCGGTGTTGACATCCATGGATGCGGTAGTGGCGACCGCCCTCGGCGCCAATAGAAATAATGGACCGATGGGCTGAGAAGCTGGATATCCCTTACATGAAGGCCGACGGGCACATTGCGAAAACTAAAGCTTTCAGAGTTCATGTCTAAGATGTTGAAAAGGAGAAGTGAGGTTAGTAGATAGGGAAATTGATAGTATGGCGATCCAGGGATCGGTAACCGTTTGGCTGCAGGATTTGGTGCATGCAGGGGTCCGCTCATGTAGCATCGTCCCTAGGTACAGCCTGAGGGCTCTGTGGTGTGACAGCGACATCTGTGGGGAGAGGCATGAGGATGGAGAGATCATGGAGTACTACCGCAGAGTATCGCCGAGGAGGACACTGGAAAATACGTGCCTCGACAGCCGCAGTTGATCATCACGAAGTCAGAAAATGTTCCCGTGTTTATGTATGCTCTAGCGATGGCCTTGTGCTAGTGGCGGAACGAAAGCCCCAAAATAGCACCCCCCTGGCCAACTTCGCCCCCATCAGCCATCGCTCTAGCAACACCTATTGTATCGCCCGGGGTCTCGTCGGTTTTCCTCGTCGCTCGTTAGGACCGTCTTTCACTACAATACACAGCACACATTGGTTATTCCGGCACCGCACTCGCTCCTGCCGCAGCCAGCCATCACTCGTTGAAAACGGAAATTACGACCCACCGCCTTTCCACGACCTCGCCCACCCCAGACACGCATCGTCCCATTCATGCGATCAGCAACCTCATAGAGTCGCCATACGTATTCTTCCCGGGCCGAAAAGGGTTCCGCGCAGCAGCCCCACTGTGTAACAACAGCTGAGCTCGCATCCTCACGCAAATGTCGCTACCGCAGCGACCCGAAGAGTCGTCGCCGCCACGACGGGGCGAGCGGCGCCATGCACACCGCGACTCGCACCATCGCAGGAGAAGGACGTCCGACCTGGAGAACACGCGATCGCACGACCGCTCCAACAGCAAGAGCGGCACCCAATCCTATGCCCGCGCGCTCCCTTCACCCGGGACCCCCGTGCCCATGGAGCGCGATCCTATAATGCGAGGCCAAACCAATTCCACTGGGCCTGAACTGGGAAGGAAGCGCAGCCTCATCCGCCCCGAGCGCCAGCGAAACGACCCAAGCCACCCGAACTATCACTACCGCAAACACGCCCAGCGCATGGACGTGCACCCCTCGACGACCGGCAACGACCCCATCCTCGAAGACCACCTGGAAGCTGAAACGGTCAGCTCAGACAGTACCGATGTCAAGCCCCCACACCTGCGAAATGCCTCAGGCGGAGGCTACAACGACAAGCAGGCTCCCATGGACGACGGAGAGCCGCGGATACAACGCAAGTTGACACGGAGCGAGACAATGAAGGCGCGCGAGAAGCAGCGCCAGAAGGAGCAGGACAAGCTACACCCACCTAGTCTGTGGAATGTCTACTGCGCCATCGTCACCTTCTGGTGCCCGAACGCTATCCTGAAGTGCTTTGGAAAGCCACAGAAGGCGCAGCAGCGAGCCTGGAGAGAGAAGGTCGGACTGGTCAGCATCATCATGCTCATCTGCACGTTCGTTGGATACCTCACATTCGGTTTTACGGAAACCGTCTGCCCCTCTGGCGGCAACGCTCGTCTCAGGACGAACGAAGTCGGCGGTGGATACCTCATCATTCACGGCAAAGCCTATGATCTCGCCCAGTCCAAGCACCCCAGAGCCCGTGGCGTCCCCGAAGACGCAAACGTCCTGTTCGATCTCCCCGAGAAACACGGCGGTCAGGATGCCAGCTTCTTGTTCCAGAACGTCAACGGAGCCTGCAAGGGCCTCATCACTGAAAAGGAGAACTCTGGCATCCCGACAACCGGCAACGGAGACCTGGGTTGGTATTTCCCGTGCCGCCTGTTCAACCAAGATGGATCGACCAAGCCCAATACCACCTTCTTGGAGTACAACGGTTACCTCTGCCACACCTCGGACAAAGCTCGCAGGGGCTTCTACAGCCTTCATAATGCCGGTGATGTTTACTTCACCTGGGAGGACATCCGCAACAGCTCCAGGAATCTGATGGTCTGGGGTGGTGATGTACTGGACCTGAACTTGCTCGACTGGTTCAACCGAACCCAGGTCAATATCCCACCTCTCTTCGATGAAATCCGCCAGAACCCCGCTGTTCGCGGTGTGGACGTCACCCGTGCGTACTCGTCCAGCTATGAGAAGCAGGTAGCTCGTTGCTTCACCGAGACTATCAAAGTTGGCTCCATCGACACGGAGAGCATTGGCTGCATTGCTTCCAAGGTTGTCCTTTACGTCTCGCTCGTCTTCATCCTGGCTGTTGTCATGGCCAAGTTCGTCCTCGCATTGATCTTCCAGTGGTTCATCAGCAAGAAGTTTGCTGCTACCAAGACATCTATCGGTCCCGCCGACTCCAAGCAGCGAAAGCAGCAGATCGAGGAATGGAGTGATGACATCTACCGCCCACCGCCAAAGCTCATGGACCCATCGTCCGGCTCTGACCGCAGCAACAAGCGTGGCAGTACCTTTTTGCCACAAACTTCGAGGTTCACCAGCCCCTACTCGGTTGACAAGAACGCAAAGACCCGTGCCCCGCCCACGACCATGACTAGCCAGAGCACAGCATCTCGTGTCCTCGGATCGAACGGTGGCATGTATAAGCAACTCAACGCCAGCCAGGGCACTATGCCCATGGATGGAAAACACAATGCGGTATTTACGGCACAGGAATCTCGATCTAGCCTACTCCTTTCTGGTAACACCGACACCAACCGTTACTCTAGCGTCGAAGGTTCCGGGCCCGCAGGTTTCACACACGAAGCAGTCGTGCCTCAGCCTCCTCCAGAGTGGCAGCCTTTCGGATACCCATTGGCTCATACCATCTGTCTTGTCACCGCCTACTCTGAAGGTCCCGAAGGTCTGCGAACTACACTCGACTCCATTGCTACCACCGACTACCCCAACAGTCACAAGTTGATTCTCATCATTTGCGACGGTATGATCAAGGGTCACGGTGAAGACTTGACAACGCCAGAAGTCTGTCTTGGTATGATGAGGGATCACGCGGTATTGCCCCACGAGGTTCAAGCGCACTCGTACGTCGCAGTCGCCAGTGGCTCGAAACGACACAACATGGCCAAGATCTACTCGGGTTTCTATGACTATGGCGAGACGACGCGCATTCCCGTCGAGAAGCAGCAACGTGTTCCGGTGATGCTAGTGGTAAAGTGTGGTACACCTGATGAGGCCAAGAAGTCCAAGCCTGGCAATCGTGGAAAGCGAGATAGTCAGATCATCCTCATGTCGTTCCTGCAAAAGGTCATGTTTGATGAGCGTATGACGGAGCTTGAGTTTGAGATGTTCAACGGTATCTGGAAGATTACTGGCATATCGCCTGATTTCTATGAGATAGTCCTCATGGTGGACGCCGACACAAAGGTCTTCCCTGACAGCTTGACGCACATGATCTCAGCCATGGTAAAGGATCCAGATATCATGGGGCTCTGCGGCGAAACAAAGATTGCCAATAAGCGGGATTCGTGGGTCTCCATGATCCAGGTGTTTGAGTAAGTGCATTTGCCGTGTCTGACAATCGCGCCACTAATCGTATTAGATACTTCATCTCCCACCACTTGGCAAAGTCATTCGAGTCGGTCTTTGGTGGTGTCACTTGCTTGCCAGGTTGTTTCTGCATGTACCGCATCAAGGCTCCCAAGGGTGGTCAGAACTACTGGGTCCCGATCCTGGCTAACCCTGACGTCGTCGAGCACTATTCGGAGAACGTGGTCGATACGTTGCACAAGAAGAACCTGCTACTACTAGGTGAAGATCGTTATCTGTCGACGCTTATGCTCAAGACGTTCCCCAAGCGGAAACAGGTTTTTGTGCCGCAAGCCGTTTGCAAAACCACTGTACCGGACGAGTTCAAAGTCTTGCTGTCACAGCGCAGACGATGGATTAATAGTACGGTCCACAACCTGATGGAGCTTGTGCTAGTGCGAGATCTGTGTGGCACCTTCTGCTTCAGCATGCAGTTCGTTGTGTTCATCGAGTTGATCGGAACCCTGGTCCTCCCGGCCGCCATTGCCTTTACCTTCTACCTAAGTAAGCCCCCGTACCCCGTCTTGAAATTCTGGCTTTGCTGACCATGTCCAGTCGCTATCGCTATCAAAGCCGCCATCCTCCACACGGAAGCTCCTGTCATACCCCTCATCCTGCTAGCGCTCATTCTTGGTTTACCCGCGGTCCTCATCATCGTAACGGCTCATCGATGGTCTTACGTCGCCTGGATGTTCGTCTATCTGCTGTCACTGCCTGTTTGGAATTTTGTGCTTCCGACGTATGCCTTCTGGAAGTTTGACGACTTCAGTTGGGGAGATACTCGAAAGACGGCGGGCGAAAAGACGAAGAAGGCAGGACTGGAGTATGAGGGAGAGTTCGACAGCAGCAAGATCACGATGCGCAGGTGGCATGACTTTGAAGCAGGTAAGGAACACAACTCCTCGCGATAATGCAGTTACTGACGTTGGGCACCAACAGAACGAAGACTCAAGACACCAGCGGCGACATCGGCTGGCGGATGGCCACCGCAGCAACAACAGCAGGGATACGATCAGTACTATGATAATTGATTTCGCAATGAGGCGTCGCGTAGGAGCGGACTGCATATGTACTACATGATTTGCTGCATTCCTGGGGTGTTCGTTTTAGCAGGCCATTTCTGTCATGGTTATGAAATGGTAGAATTTGCACTTTGCCGTCGGGGTCACGTAGGCACCTCGCACTAGTAATACATTCTTACGGCATGTCGTCAGCTCTCGCGAGACACGGCATACCGATGCTGAAATACCACATTGATGAATGACCTCGCATCAGTGTTCCTGTGCTGTTTTGCAGTCTCAAGATCCGCCGTGTGCGCCCAGCGCGCCCGCAGGGTGGTTCGAGTTTCGCTGGAGCGATCTGTGGCGTGCTGTCGTGGAGTGCCAGCACCGTTGTCCACAGGCAGAACGGCAAGGGGAGACAAAAACGGCGTTCGAGCCACAGTCTGGGGAGGCGCGGTGGGAACAGACGTCTGATTTGCTCCACGAAATAGCCGTGCAACCGTGGGCCGGCGCTCAGCACGTCACCCAGAAGATGCGCTTAGCGAAGCTGGTGTGCTGTCTGTGACCCAAAAGAGGCCTGACAAGAGCAGATGTGGACCTGGGTGTGTAATGGTGGGTGGGCACTGCATTCTCGTCGCCGGGCCTTGGCTCCAGAAGGTTGTCGTGTTGGCAGTGCCATGTGAGTTGTATCACGGTCCGTGGACACGCCGCAGCCGCTTAACCCTGAGCGCCTGGTGACAGCGTGGAGTCGAGCAGCGTGAATACACAGATCTAACGTCTGGAGATCTGAGAGATGGTGGAGCTGCTAGTCAGGCTTGGGGGTGGGCTGTCCGATCCCCCCGTGTTCAGACTAAACTAGAGGGCCCGCGGAGGGGGGCTCGATGGGAATATTCGACGACGTGGAGCGTGGCATATATATCTGACGGCATTGGAGCTTCAGAAGCCGTCCCGACGCGCATAGCCATATTCATGACCGTCACCCTGCCCTGCCCTGCAGCCCAGCCCAACTCTCCCGCAGCCAATACCCGACTGTGACTTGCCAGAAGCAACCCCACAATTAGCCTGGACGTACCTCTGTCGCATGCAGCGCCTGGATAGCCAGGTCGAGCGTCGAACGCGACCCAGTCAGCCTGCGAAGCGAAGAGCCTAGCCAGTCAGCCCCTGGGACTTGACTGCTGCTGCATTCTGCCTGTCTCGCCCTAGTCGCCTCCTATACCTTGCGCCCCAACGCCTCTCTACAACTACACCAGCCGACCATTCCGTCGCAGACGCAACTGCCCCAAGAACCTGCCTCGGCGGCCCCGCTGCACTGGCTATCAGGCGGATAGCGGGCGTCGATGGCCAGCATGCACAACTGGCCCGCGCCACACTCCACCACACATCCCACAACGCCGCCGCACGCCCACCCGGCCACGGGAGACTGGCCGCACTCCCCCAACGCACTGGCTGCTGCTGTGACGCTAGCGACCCTCTCCGACAACAGACCGCCCGATGACGACGAGGGCGACGTCGACGACGATGACGATGGTGGGGGGATATCGCTAGAGGACTATCAGCATTTCATGGAAGCCATGCCCGAGTCGCATCAAGCAGGAGCAAACAGCGACGATGGGGACCCCTCGCTGGATGAGGGAGGAACAATAGAAGACATGTTTGGCTTCGGGCCAGTCCACCCATCCTATGTCACATACAACGCCTTCGACATGTTTGCAGGCTCCAGCATACCTCAGCACCACACATCCACTACACACTTCATCGCGCCGGTCGCCATAGCAGGCAACCTGCCATACGGTACTGACCTATTACTTGAGCCACCGCCAACACTCAACGAACCGCACCTGAGTATACAAGACCGGGCGGCCTTTTGCCCCATTACGTCCTACTTCCACCGCTTCTACGGGCAGTGGAAGCCCGGTGTTGTGCCTGGTCTGGATCTCATCCAACTCCCGGATTTCATTACCCGAGAAGATCTCAAGGGTGATGAGTATGATTACCAGGGAATTGATTGGACCGCCCGGAAGACTACTAGGGCTTCGGTACGGAGAGCAAGGTCGCAACATGAGCGTCAGCGGGTGCCTCATAGTGTGAAGCAGGTTCGCAAGGTAAGCATAGTAGGAAGAAGTGTGTTCTTACTTCAACTATACCACACCTGGGAGTATACGTTCCATCATCTGTTTGTGGAGAATATGGAGATCCTTCCAGGGTGCGGTATAGCTGGAGGAGAAACGAGCTTCTTTATGTCTGATGAGCTTCCCTGACTAACTTATCACAGCACGTCCATTCAACACCCAACACAGACAGCTTCTTCCAGTTCCGAAGGATCAACACCAGCCCCCGTGCCTTTGTACCTCACTTCCAGCTGCGGAATGTTCTGACGGCCACATCTCGCAATGATGTCTACTATGCAAAAGGTCACCAAGTACTCCACACAGACGCAGAAGGTACATCCGAAGACGCCGTCGTTGACCTGAGCAAACACCTGGCTCCCGATGCATCGATCACCACTATCGCTTCCCACGGCGACGTACTCATTGCCGGTGCTTTCGAAGGCGAGTACGCCATCACCAACCTTTCCTCAACCCACGGCTCGCCCTGCACATTCGGCCGCACCACCGACTTTGCGACCGACACAAAATCACGCATAGTTAATCACATGCACCTCTTCCCCTCACGGCGAACCTACACCCCACAAGCCGTCCTCTGTTCCAACGACCACCGGCTTCGCGTGCTCGACTGCGGCACCAACACCTTCATCCACTCGTTCCTCTACCCCGCAGCCGTCAACTGCTCAGCCACCAGTCCAAATGGGCGCATGCGCGTCGTCGTCGGCGACTTCCAAGAAACACTCATCACAAACGCCGAAACAGGTCAACCATTCGAAACACTAAATTCGCACACCGACGACGCATTTGCCTGTGCCTGGGCCGACGACGGCATCCATGTCGCAACGGCCGCCCAGGACTCCACCATCGTTGTCTGGGACGCGCGCTACTGGGAGAAGCCGCTCGCAGTCATGAAGAGCGAACTTAGCGTCCCGCGTTCCCTCCACTTCTCGCCCATCGGCTCCGGCCCGCGTGTTCTCGTTGCCGCCGAAGCAGATGACTTCATCAACATCATCAACGCGCAGACGTGGGAGTCGAAACAAACGTTCGATTTCTTTGGTCCAGCCGGTGGCGTATCGTTTACGCCTGATGGCCAGTCTCTTTTCATTGCGAATGGAGAAAGAAGGTTCGGCGGAATCATCGAGCTTGAACGCACGGGCTGGGCGGACAAGACGGGGAGGAGGGGTAGTTTCGATGACGAGATCCGCGATGAGATTGTTGTGGATTGGGTGGGTGATGAGGCGTTGGACAGCGATGGGAGGGTCCTAGCAGGAGATGTGGCTAGAAGGAGAAGACATGTGGACTTGAGTGACGTTATCGTATAATGTCGCTTTGTAGATGTGAACCAGCTATTTGGTACCTTGGGTGGGAAGAATCTTTTGGCGTTTTTCTTTATGCAGAGATGGATGAACTGGGAAGATACCACGGATTGGGCGGTTATGGATGGGTATTTAATCTAGCATCGTAATCATCACCAGCATGAATTACACGACTGCTTGCTTGATCAATGTGGTATCATTATTCTTTTTTTTTTTTTGCTAGCTAAAAGTCCTCCAAGATATACATGCTCAGTTGCATCATCGGCCGATAATCCTCTTTCCCTGCCTAGCAAATCCCGTTGTCTCGTAATCGCCGCAACGCCTTGGAATTCGATTGCTGTCCCACATAACGCCATCAAATGCATTGTTTGCGTTTCGTCCTTCTTAATAGGAAGCTTAGACGAGCAGAACGGCGTTCAAGCACCCGTCGTTTTCGGGATTGTTGGTGATTTGTGCATAACGACCCCAAACTACCTTTCCTCCAGCGGTCACAAGACCGAGTTCTGAGACGTTTACCTCGATGATCTAAGGTACGAAGTCAGTATATGTCTCACATGCACTTCGTACAGCCAGGACTTACCGTTCCCTTGGTTAGGACACCGAGCTGGGTATACATAGGCTGCTGCGGGTTCTTCTTTACTGAAATAATCGGCAATTGGACCGTGACGTTCAGCTCAGGGTGCGTAACGTTGGCCTTCTTGTAACGAAGACCCATGGGTCGGATGAAGCGCTCGTACTTCACGGGGCGACGGGTGAATCCTGGACCGACGAATGTAGGCTTGGTGATCTAGTGGAGGTACAAAGTCAGCATTTGTCTCACATGCACTTCGTACACTCATGACTGACCATTCGCTTCCAGCTCTTCTTCTTAGTCTTCTTTCCTGTCTTGACGACTGAGAACATCTCTTCCTCGGAGATACCCTTGACCTTCGGTAGGGGAACGGAGAATCGAGCGGCCTTCTCGTTACGCTTCTGCTTGATTGCTGAGGATAGGGCCTTTGCGTTCTTCTCGTTGCTACGGTCTAGGAGATATGCGGGGAGGGCGTCGGTGGCTGGCTCGGGCGCCTCGTTAGATTTGACGTTCCTCTCCTCGTGTGCGCGGATCTTCTGCTTCATCTGAATCTTCTCCTTGCGACGCTTCTCAGCGTACAGCTTGGCCCTCAGACCACGGAAGTTTTGCGCCTTCTTCGAGGCATTGTGCCCTTCACGGGCAATCTTCTTCCGTTGGCGCTCGTCATGATCGAAGCGCTTTCCGTGCCTGTGGGATAGAGTTAGTCTTGTGTTCTTGAGGCGCAAAGCGCAAATCGCGAGACGCAGGAATGGTGCCGAGGTAGGCGATGCGTGGTGCGAGATGCAGGATCGATGTAGACGTACTGCTTCGTAAAGCGCTCGATGTACTCGTTCTGAGGCATAGCGACTACCTCTGTATGTTGTAAGGGTGGTGGTAGTGGAGTGGAGTCTCTTCCACCAGCCGCCTTGCCTCCAAAAAGTTCGGCACTAGCCCCCACTAGCGCGATGCGGGATTCTTCAACATCGGACTCCCGCAACACCAAAGATACTGAATCCAGCAGCCACCCCAGCCATTGCATCCCACAAACCCCAGTAATGGCTCTCTTCGCTCGCTCCGCACGCCATGCGCTCTTCGAATCCAGAGCAATACTACAACCAACGGTCCGCCGCGCAGGCATAACAACCGTATCGCACAACCTCGACACATCGAATACGCCCGAGCCGCTCATCCAATCCGGCCACCGCATATCAGACGAAGCCAAAGAGCGCGCTCAAACACCACAGCCTCTCCCCAAAGACGCCCCAGCCCCCGCTTCCACAAACGATGTCAAAGCCTCACCAAACGCCCGCTCAGACATCCTCTCGCAGACCCTCACACCCTCCATCCGCAAGCTCCTTCCTCTCCTACAATCGCAACCCGCACATTACATAACCGCACATCTACATGGCCGCCCATATCTTCTCACCCGCGGGGACACGCTTCGCCTCCCCTTCCAGATGCCACATGTACGACCAGGCGATGTTCTGCGTCTGAACCGCGCTACACACATCGGATCGCGCGACTACACTTTAAAAGCCCCAGAGCCCGTGAAGGGAAACGCGGATCGTGGGAAGAAGGTGTTTTATCTGGACGAACGGTTATTCACATGCAGAACGCGGGTTGTGGGTGTGGAGACTGAGCCGTTGAGGGTAGAGGAGAAGACCAAGAGGAGACGGAGACATGTCAAGCATGTCATGAGCAAACAGTACTTCACAGTCTTGAAAATTAGTGATTTGGAAGTTAAGAGTCTGGAGGAGTATGAGGCTGTGTTGGGGCAAGAGGGTAAAGAGAGTGTACAATAGTGGTGGCGTCTAGAGGCGGGATGCGTCTTTGAATGTATCATATGTACGGACAACACGAGCATGTCAGCCTCGGGGCTGTTACGTGAATGCAATATCTCAGGAATGGGAGTACGATATCATGCTCGTATTCATGCCTAAGTGTACATTGGGTATATGCGATCCCGGACGCCGTTTATGCTTGCCTACTCATCATCGCTGCTGGTAATATCGATATGACACTAGTGCACCACCTGCGCTGCATAAAAGTCGGGATATTGGTTCTGGATCATCGAGGTGACCTTCTCCACCTCCTCTGCCAGGCCTGTGACGTTGGCATCCCACTTCCGTAGCTCTTTGCCGACAACGCGCTCTGCGTGCCCTGTCTTACGCTCACCACTGGCCTCGCCCTCGAAGAAAACGTATCGGTCGATCTGGTCGATGTAACCGGCAAGTCGGCCTTGCTCTAACATCTTTGCTGCGTAGTCCTCGGCCTTCTCAGCGTCGATGCCCAGTAGTTCACCCAGCTGATCAAATCCGATGTTGTTGTAGAGCTTCGATGCGCCGAGCAAGTTGTGTTCCAAGATAGCCTTGTCGAGCACAGTCAAGCCATCAGCGGCCCGGGCGAGATGGTGAGGTTCGAGCTTGGCAGAGAAGGCGTTGATCTCGGCTGGTGTGAGGAGACGGTTCAGGAAGATCTTCTCGAGGATGGCGTAGTCGTCGGCGGAACTGGCTCGGTCGTCCTTGTACAGCTTGGCCAACATCTTACCTCGTTGCGGACCAGCAGGAGCGAGGACTGCACAGATGATTGCTTTCCCAAGAAAGTTGTCGCGCTCTTCAGCGTCCACAACTGGCTCGTTACTCAAAGTGTAGTATCCCTGGGCAGCATCGAGGAAGGACCGTTGCGAGTCGAGAATGCGGGCTTGACTCAATTGGAACATGACCTTGGTAGCCTTGTCTTGTACGTTGAAGATGATGTTCTTGATCTTGTTCAGATGTGTGAAGGCGCTCGTTGGATCGTCTTCCTCCAGATAACACCGCACTATCCGGATCCAGACCTGCGCCTTGTCATCCGCGGAGACAGACTTTTGTGTTGACTCAAGGTTTATGGTTGCGAGCGTCTGCGCTGACCGTCTGAAGTCTTCGTTCTGCTCGAACGCATCCGCCAGAGCATGCTTGATCTGAGTGTCCTGCTCCTCATACTGGCCCGCGCCCTTGGACTGTAACAGTGTGATGACCTTCTCTCCAACTTCGATCCTGGCGTCGGCGTCCTTGACTGTGCGGAAAGCATCTACGAAAGCAGCGAGGAGTGGCCGCAGAACGACTATGCCGAGCGAGTCATCGAGGAGAGTTTGTGCGTATGCGTTCAGATCGGCGGCGACATTGGTGGATGATTCTATGATCTGCTGAAGGAGAGCGGTGTACTGAGAGGGCTTTTCGCTGGCCGGTGCCGCGTCAATCTGCTGTAAAGCCGAGGTGACAGCTTGTGAAGCCATTGCGAGGGGTTTGGATGAGCTGGGTTGGTTGAGAAGACGTTTAGGGCTCGTCCCGAGTAGATATACGAAAATGAATGGCGAGGACAAAGGAATCACTCTGTAGCTACAAACGAGATTCGGTCGTACCTGTTGGTTGTTGATAGGCAGCAGACGTGGGGCAAGCGCGACCTCTCCAGAGCTGCATTATCGATAAGAGCTT
Source organism: Alternaria ventricosa (assembly GCF_023758065.1). Taxonomy (NCBI): domain Eukaryota; kingdom Fungi; phylum Ascomycota; class Dothideomycetes; order Pleosporales; family Pleosporaceae; genus Alternaria; species Alternaria ventricosa. The sequence continues at coordinate 673,856 of NW_026055686.1, forward strand.
GGCACGCTAGTGCGGAAGCGCGTCGGGGAAGGGCGCGCCCCAGTTCAGTCGATCTTTCATCATCTCTACCAACTCACCCCAGGCAACAACACACATACACTCGCTACCATGAACGGCATCAAGACAGAAGCCGGCATCAAGGCGGAAGGCGACATAGGCTTCATGGACGATGACTTCTACGAGGACACCGGCGAGATGAGCATCAACAAGGACAATCCTCAACAGGATGTTTGGCTCACGCGGATTCCAGACTGGCTCTACGAGGCAGTGTCTAAATGGGAAAACATTGCCGAAGGTAACGACAACGACCAGATACAGATCGGCGAAGTCCTCGCATTCGCGACGACGAGCGGCATCGACAAGGACAAGCCTATGCGCGTCTTCCTCGACGATCGTTGGCGCGCAAAGTCCAACTTACCCTCCGCCTTCCAACTCGATCCTGCAGCCGCTTCCGAAGCGCAACTGGGTAACACATACATCTTTACAGAGAAGGATCTGCCAGGGTTCAAGGGACAAGGCTTCGGCTATGGGAGAGGCCACGGAGGCTATGGTGGTGGTGTACAAGATCCGAATGCGCGCGTCCAAAAACGGAGCAAGTACAAGAAGGCGATCCCCAAACAGACTGCCCTCGTCGGCCACGCGACACGGCAGTACAACGCGAACCCTCTCGAGACCAAAGAGTTCAAGGACTTCAGCGCCGCGCGCATCAAGCAAGCCATTCAAGGCTCCTACACCACCACCATCATCACGAAAGACACCGAAGTCTCTGACGTCAACAACTCCATCACCCTCAACAACCGCTTCAAGAACTTCATCAAGCCCACGACCAAGGCCAAGTCACAGCAGAACAAGGCGGCCCGTATGGCTCGTTCCGACCTCATCGATGTACTGCACCAGCTGTTCGACGAATACCAGTACTGGCCGATGAAGGCTATCAAACAGCGCACAAAACAACCAGAGCAGTATCTCAAGGAGGTGCTTGGCGACATTGCGCTGCTTGTCAAGTCTGGGCCCTTTGCGAGCAACTGGAAGCGGCAGGCGGTCTTCGACAACCAACGCGATACTAGTAAGCAAGCAGAGGCAGCTGCGCCAGAGGGTCCGGGTGATGGCGACTCAGAGGGCGAGGACGAGATGGAGGATGTAGTCTAGAAGACTGTGGTGGGAAGGGGTGGTTGATCAAATTGTTGCGTTGGCGATACCCAGTCCGTGAAGGAACATACACGGCGCCATAGAAAGGAGCTTCCTCATTTCCAGGTTTATTATACTGGATGCTCCCTCGAGAATAAACAGTATTAATGTGTTGCAGTATGTCAATGTACAACAGCATATGCGCCAGAGTGTGAGGTACTATTAACTGATCGTCGTGGCAATGACGATCTTAGCGACTAACATCCATGACTCGAGCGGACCTGGCCGACCCGCTCATCTCACAATCTAACGGTCATTCCGACTCCGCATTCTAGCTCTATCGCTCTTCAATCTGTACATATATTAACCTTTTGATACACTCTTCTCATTGTTGACATACGCTTGGGCCTCCAATTGCTCGCACCCAAGAAGTGGCGAAAGACTTTGCATGCCCCCATCTTGCTGGAATTGCACGCCAAAAAAGTGTCATGACACCACAAAAGCAAGAGCAGAGCCACTGGTTGGACAAATACGCATCAAACTATGCTGAGTGGAAGCTGTCAGAAGATGCAGATGGCACCCAGCTGTTCAAGCGTCCTCTCGGGCTAGTGGAGACCTCTTTTGACTCCGATGGCGCGTATTACGGTGGCCGGGCAGGTATGTAGGATTTTTAGAATATGTTATACTCATTTCTCTCAATTGCCTAAAGAGAGGTATCCTCGTCATATCGAGCATGGCTGAAACGCGACTGACTGTGCAACAGATATGACGTCCCTCTTCACATTAGCAGTCCAACACAAGCTCTCGAAATCAGAGCTGAGGCGCAAGATAGCGCTTGCCTGGACTTCTCTTCGCCTTCAGCACCCTCTACTCCTGTCTCGAGTGATGGATGATAAAGCAACAGGAAGACGTGGCTTTGCCGTTGATGTACCCTGTTCTCAAGATTCTGCCATTCAAGATGTCGAGGAGAGTATCGTTTGGATCGAAGAAGCGTATGAGAGAGTCGACGAAAAAGAGTTGTATCACCACGCCTACAACGTAACCCGCATCATTGAGCCCACGAAATGTCTATCGAAACTGCACGTTCTGCCTTTGCGACAACTTTCAGACGGAACATACGAGCTACGCTTCCTCATCGTGATTGCGCATCAAATATCCGATGGTCTCTCCGCGTACAGCTGGTTCAGCCATTTCATTCGCATCTTCAACCAGCCATCCCAGGATATCCTAGCAGACATCGAGTCCCTTCGCATGCCGAAAAAGATCAAAACAGTCCTGCCAGCCGCCCAGGAAGACCTATACCCACCGATTGCAGGCAACAAAGCGAGACAGCGCTGGTTCTGGGCGCTCATCAGAGTGTTGCGGCACGTGAAGAAAGGAGGACTACCACCCACCTTTACGAATCCGCTGCGGAGAGAGAAGAGGTTAGAGGAGCCAGTACCACTCGAGCCCAAGTTCGACAAGATCTTCGACTACAGCCCTTCGACCCGTCCACCAATGTCATGCGGTCATGTATCCGCATCCCTTTCGCCAGCCGCCTCAGCACGTCTGATATCCTTATGCCGCTCCGCAAACGTTAGTATAGGAGCTGGCTGTTTCGCCCTTGCCGGCCTAGCGATGATGGCCATTCACGAAATGCGATCTCCAGCAACCAACCACCCGCCATTCACAGCCTCCTTCCCGCTAAACCCCCGCGCTTTTTTCGTGAACCCGCCACCGCCCGACTCATGCATGCTCGCCTTTAGCGAGGGTATAGTAATGCCCTTCCTATCCTCCGACCTACCCGTAGAAGGACGCTTCAAACTAGTAGCAAAGCACGCGAACCGCGAGTTACGAGTCTACCAGAAACGTCTCAAAGGAAAAGGAAAGACGGGTACAGCAGGTATACTAGATAAAGGCTCACCAGGCCGCCTCCTCGCAACAGGCTACGTCGCGCAAATCGAACGCGTCGAAGCAAAACTCCCACCCTCGCGTCGCTCATCTTCTTTCCAAAATCCACAAGGCTCTCTAGCACCTAGCACAGCCGGTTTTGGTGCTACATGCGGCGTTTCTTCCATCGGACCTCTAGCTGCGTTCTTCAAGCGTGGGACGTACGACGTTCAGAATCTTGGGGACAAGGACTTCGCTGCGGACTTCCGCGATGTGAAGATTGGGGTTCGAGCGAGGGAGGATGAGTTTTTGGTGGGCAGCTCGACTAGTGCGGAGGGCATTGTGGGGTTCGGCGTTAGTTATGATCTCAATGCTATTAGTGCTGAGGCAGCGGAGGTGTGGAGGGAGACTATAGAGGGGCTGCTGGAGGGAAGGGAGGTGGCGAGGCTGTAAACGGAGTCTAAAACGCTGATCAATTTCAGCGGCGCAAGAAGAGCTAACGTATGCTTCCGATTTGTGGATTATGTATGCGAGTGAAAAAAAGGCCTATGATAGACAGCGAAAATTCGTCGTCTGCGGGCACGTTCGGTGTTGTAAACCTCGATATTGGGTAGGGCTCTTGTCCAGCTCGTACGACTACAGCTCGTACCACATCTCTATATCCTTATAGAAGGTAGTCTCCGGTCCGCACAGTACAATCTTTTCTTTCCATTCGTTCCGCCAATCTGCGATGGTCCAGTCTTGACTCTCAAGAAACATGAGATCTGAGTCCCACAGGTCGCCTACGGGGCCTGTAAACTGTATATTCGACGTGCCAGTCATGATTGCGCGGATTACGTCCGGAAAACCTGCGGGTAAGTGCCATGGTAGTGAGATGACTTCGGCGTAACCCGAACGGACCCATGATGTAGGTTGCACATTGTTACGCTCTACTTGGGTGAGCATGGCTTCTTGCATTGCCGCGGCATGCTTTAAGAGTTTGAAAGCCTGGACTGCCTCTGTTGTACTGCCGTCGATTATGAGCCGGTAGGCATTGGTAGTTATACCACTGGCAGCCAACGCAAGAGCCTCCTCTATCCATGGAACGGTTACTCCCAGGCAAGTGGATCCAAGTATAAATCGGTCGGTATTTCTCAGCTCTGTTGAATCCGGGAGCAGGTTGCTCAATAGTCCGATGTTGTGTTCGATGCGTAAAGCCGGATTGCTCTTACAGAAGCCTATGAGTCCACGTGCATGACACGCGGGACGAAGCAGAGACTTACGATCCTCATATAGGATGATCTTGCGGAGGTTGAGCCATTGCTTTGGTGATAGGCTATGTACTACGAGTTATATTAGCAAAAGGTCTCATGGCTGTGTTCAGATGCGATCCGAATGCTGTAATCGACTCAAACTGCCTGGTGAGAGCATTGGTGCGCAGTTGGACTGTAGCAAGAAGAAATAAACGGCTACGTACAGTAGTCGATGGCTACAGCTGCAGCAGAGAAATAGCACCTGAAATTTTCCATAGAACGGTGACAGAGCTGAGAGTCGATAGCACGAGGTGGCCTAGGGTCGCTTTGCTTGCAGAGAAGAGTTTCCATACGCGACAGATCTTCGTCTTGGGGTATTAACCATGGGTCTGGCCTCCACGAAAGCAGGTATACCAACGAGCCTTTGTTGAAAATGTTGTTTTGATCCCCATATAACCCAACAGGACACCTTCCTTTGCCGAAAACTCTGCTTGTGAGCTGTGCGAACCTTTCCGTGCTACGAGAATGAGCACGATGTAGGGCGAACAGTAGCGCGTCGATACATGCTTGATGGGCGACGTGATTCACGCGTATCGACCCCATCCAAACTCCGAACTTATCGCGTTGCTCAGCAATGGCTCGCGGTATCAAATCACCGAAATATAGTCCCATGTTTGGATAACGCGCTTCGATGTCGATGAAGTCGGAAGCTTGTAGCAATTCGGTCACACAGGCCAACATACGTTGTCGCTGTGTTTGAACAAGAGTCGTCACTAAACAGCGAAGTCTAATCAGCGCAGCCTTTTAATAGCAGCACGATCCAAGACTTACAAATATGAAGTCGAGCAACTCTTGAACGCAACCCCATGAATTCCGAAATGTCGTACGCAGAACATCGTGTACTAAAGTCGGCTTTTTGGAAAGCGACTTGTTTCATCTCTTCGGCGGCGATCTTACAAGTCGCTACTAGACCGAGGTTTTCTGCACGCGCAGCTGCATCTTGATAGCGCAACTGATTCGTTTCCTTGTTGTACTTGTATGATCGCCTGCCATCTGCATAGTATTCGTAGACTTCGTCGCGGAGTTCTCGAGGTAGACGGTATAACGGAGACTGTAACTGAGTGGAGTAGGTATTCGCCGACTCAGCCGCAGCCATCGAAGGATATCCACCGGAGTGGGCAGAGTTGCTTGTCGACATATCGGAGGATGCAGATAGCATAAAGGGCATGAGTGCTGAAAGTAGCAGTGCGGTTTAAGGGGTCTTATAAAGTTGTAGATGACTCTTTATCTTTTGGAATTCCGTGGATGGTTACACTCGAGATACTCACTAGCGGTTCGCGCTGGCTTGGAGTACCAGAAATGCAGCAGTGGTGACTCACCTGCAGGACTGCATCCGACCATCAAACGACCAACAAGACTCACGGGGTAATATTACAGGTTGAACCAACATAATCTGTTGAGATGACACAGAGGCGCAAGAATGGTGAGTCAGTAGCAGGCGTCCACGGGTGGTAACGTCGAACCGGTCTTCCTGCCCAGGTGTAAAGCTACGAAGCTTCGACTCATACCTTTCGAACAGTGTGCATCATAGTAACGCAAAAAAGATACACCTTTGCGACCGGCGAGGCATGTTCTCTGGCTTCGTAGATGGATGTCAGATGCTTGGGCGCCATCCGCTCAGGGATATTGACTTTGGTTAGCGTAGGGATGCCAGGATTGATGACGTAATGCGCAACTAACAAGGGTTGTCGCGAAAGTCATTTGCACCATGATGTAGTACAGATTCATCCTCATATCTATCGCATATTCGAAATTCTATTTGAATCTCATTCGATTCAACGAGCCATATATCAAGTTATGTGTCTCTTGACTACATCGTTACTCGGCCCTGGTTCTCCAGGCATTACGGGTCCACGGTACCTAGGTAGCACAAATACTCGATGTCTAACTTCCCAATGCAATTTCCCCTACCTCCCGAGGCCCTCTTCTCTGCCTTTCGCGTTCGAGCGTGAGGGTCTTTTCGTCCGAAGACCTCTCAGCGGTTTCTAAGGAAACGCCTCACTCTTAGAAATAACAATGCCCGGCATACGCATATTTATGCGCCGGATCAGATTCTCGTTCAACCGACCACGGCTGTCCCGTATCTCAATTATCTCCAAGCCCCTTAAAGAGGCGAGCTCGTCCTCTAGCCCCATGACCATACTCCCCACAAATGTCCTAAGTTGCATCCTCTTGATGGCCTGTAGTTGCTTCTGGCCGGTATGATGAAGTAGCTTCCATGTATTAGAACATGCTATCCAACCCGTCATAGCAAAGACGTTGAGAGTGTAAGGCAGCATAGCGGTCTCTGTGTTGATCTGCGAGCAGCTTCCAAGGAGGGCGAGAAGATGTCGCTTGGGGCCGGCTCGGTCCCTCATCGCTGTTCTTATCATCTCTATCGGATGATTCATACGTAACACATACTCGTAGATGATGTTACGAAGCTCAGGTGGAAGACGGAGGAGAGGAGAGTTTGCCTGGTTCTCTTGGGTTCTGTCAGACTGTAAGTGAGTTGTAGCGGATGTGCGAAATCTTGAACTCACCGACGTATGCGCTCAGCATGCGAAGTACTCAGGCGGTTTATGTCCTGAAGTTCTCCTGAAAACTCCATGAAAACTCCGTTGGTTTGATTTGGTTGGTTGAGTCTATTGGATATATTGATTGCCGACCAAGGTATGGTAAGGTGTTCTCGATGAAGGTAGAAGGCAGAAGACTGGCAGATTAATAGGTAAATGAAGGAGCTGGACTAGGTGTGCACGGGCTTATGACATTTACAAGCAATGTACGATCGCATGAAATGACCTGACATCATAGTCTATTGAAATGTGCGAGGCAAGCGCACCTCACCGAACGCAACCAAAGCGATTGACCTGTCTCCCTAACCAGTGCTATGACCACGGCAGAGGTTCCAATGTGTATGGCGACACAAATATAACCTCGATATCACCTGCCTGGCCTTTTGCAACTGCAGCTTCCGCTTCTTTCACACGAGCAAACTCCTTCTTGGTGCTCCATAGACCCCTAAGCTCTCCCATATACAGTTTCTTCAACCCCTTGCATCTGCCCAGGCTTTTAAGTACCATCTCCAGAGCTTCTCTTCCACTCTTAAACGCACCCCAACTTATATCAACCATAATCATCGTCATGGCTTCGAGCTGAGCATGTTTGCGTGAAGCAACAAAGCGATCGAGTTCAAAGACGTTATTGAAGGAAAATAAGTTCTCGGAGTATACTAGAATAGCTGTTTCGGAGTAAATTTGACGACAGACGCGCGGTAGGGCGATGTTGGCAGGTGTTGAACGGAAGACGTCGTTCTCGCTGTTGAGGTGGCGCCATTCGCGGGTTACCCCGTTCCTAGACATGAGTGTACAAAGTCAGTGCATTTCTCACATCAATTCGTATAGCGATATCTCTTACCAGCGGTGTATGAACCGGCCGCCTCCCAAAGCATACCTGAAGATATTGTTTCGAAGTTCGGCGGGAAGGCGGAGAAGGGGAGACTGTTGCGTGTTGAACTTGACGCTTTGGATACTATTAGATATATGCAACTCTTCTGCTTCTGAAGGGCTCACATGGGGACGAGGTCTTTAGGTGTTTTCCGCAAGGAGACGAGACCGCCGCGAGTACGATAGACGCGCTTGAAAGATTTCGTGGTCGGTTTGGCGGGACGCTTGCGCATGTTATAACGCGCTTCAGGGACGGATTGAGTGGCCTCCGCTGGGAGCGTAGACTTGTCCATGGTGGTGGCAGTTCCAAGTAGAGACACAGAATAGATATATCGAGGTCAAGTCAAAAGGGGCCGAGCTGAAGTACCAAGGGGGGCTTCTTGAGTACGTCAGCTGATGTCTCGAGTGGAGTGGACCGTTCATCGTGCAGTAAGGCAGCCATAGCTGCAGAAGCATGTGTCAATGCATCGGAGTGAATAGTCGCCGCACTTGACACTATGTGTGCTCGTTCACGCCCCTAGTCGCTTCAACTCTTATTCAGAGATTGAATTCTTTCCCACCACACTTTCTCCACTGCCTGAAACAATTCCCTGAACATACACCGAGCCGTTCGGTCATCAACCCAACTAAAGTAACTCCAATCGAACGATAAGTACCACAGGCGCAAGACTACACATGGTTTCTCAAACCCACAAGAAGTGTGATCAAGCAAGCGCCTCAAGTAATAAGATGCCAGTCGAAGAGCCAGAAGAGGATGGTTTATTGGATCTTTCACAAACGCCAGACCATCTTGTGACGATGTAAGTAAAGACTTTAGCGATCCTCATGTCTCTCTAACAGTATCCAGTGCCCAAGACAACAGTATGAACTCTCCTCTCCTGCGACTACCAGCCGAACTCCGCACAAAGATATGGCACTACGCACTTGGCGGTATAACCGTGTATCCCAACCTCAAACGATTGAGATATCGCAAATACGGCTCTACATCGACAGGTCTCTTCAAAAGCAATCTAGGGCAGCTTAGCCTCCCTCGCACCTGCCGACAAATCTACTCCGAGGCTGCTCTGGTCTTCTACCACGACAATACTTTTGCTTTCCACGATTACAAAGCCTTCAAGCGTTTTCGAGATCGCATCCAAAATCCCCACTTCGCGATGATACGATCCATTTCCGTGAGGACCATTGGCGCTCTTCTGACGTTTCAAAAAGAACTCATGGAGGCTGACAGGTCTCAAGCCTCTTGTCAATACTCCCAAAATCTTAAGGATGAGTTTCTAAACTACTACGATCCTATGGAACAGGATCTGCGATGGATCATACGACTGGTAATTCCTGGTCTACTGTCAACATTTCCCAATTTACACAAAATCGTGATTGCATGTTCTTGTCATGCGAATGGGATTCAGGGGAAATGCAGTTTTGATACTCGAGTTTCTTGGCCGCCGTTTCATAGAGAGGGAGTCGAAGTTGCGTTCCGTGAGTAGGGGCGACTCGGTACAGATTTTGGGGGCAGAACTCGATGGCTTCATGCGGAAACAACCAAGAGATCACTGTACACGTTTGGGTGATGAAGAAAATCGAGAGCGAAACGATTGGGGAGGATATGGCGGCTCAAGACTAGCTCAAAGAACTCTCCCTCCAATACACACACTCTTCTCTTGGCTGCACATTTTATCCCACTCGTGTACGCAACGCATTACGCCTGAGTTTTGCTTTCTCTTCACTTCGTCCACGGTAGCCCTAGCTTTTTCATCTCCACCGCCAGCTGCAGAATATAATCGATACTCTCGCACTGCGTCTTCGCCTTGTGTACGTTATCACCCCACACGTAAATGCCATGTCTCTTCACAAGAATCGCGTACGAATCGGGGTATTTCTCCATCGCCTCTTCCAAGCTCTCTCTCAGATCTTCTTCGTGGGCAGTGTTTTCGATGATGGGTATACGCAGCCGGTCATAGTAACCTAGGTTACCCTGCTTCCCCCTCCCTTTCGGTATGCCCTTGATCTGTTCGATCTCTTCGATCTCAAAGCACGCGTCTTTTCCGAAATCGCGTTCGACCAGGAGGGTCACGAGGACGGCCCATTGTGAGTGTGTGTGGATGCAGCAGCCGGCGCCGCGTTCGAAGGCTGCGAGGAAGAGAGGCGTGCACGCGGAGGGTTTGAGAACCTGGGTTTATCTTAGCATCCTTTCCATAGCCCAATCTCGCGCGATATACCTGTGGTCTCCTCAAGTACTCCTTGCTGTTGAAGTCCATAACAAACATATCGGTAGGCTTCATGAGCTCTTTCTGTACGCCGCTGGGCGCAATGTATATCTTGTCTTCATGGCGTATGCTCGTTCCTCCGCCAGTGCCTGTCACCTGGCGGAATCTCCGTGTTAGCCATCACTCGATCGTGTCTTCATTCGCGTCCCCTTGACGCCTGGAGATCATCGTACCCAGCCCAAGCTATAAAACTTTGCGCAGAGCGTGCAGATGTGGTTCGCGGGGTGACTTGGGTCATCGGAGTGCACGAGGGCCTCGGCATCATGTTCGCTGGAACTCATTGTGATGTTGCGCAAAGGTGTTGCCCAGGTGTCGAAGGGTGAAGTTTGGTGGATTTTCTGGAGCCCAATGACGCGACTTGCGATCGCGACTACCCCACGTGGTCCGCGCTAGTGTGCATCCCACCATTGTCAGGCACAATGCAGACATCAATCCAGGTAGGTCATACAAAACTCAAGGACATGGTTGAAAGAGTGTCTGTGTCTATTAATTACCAAACAGAAAACAAGGCTGTCTCATATTGAGAGACGATAGCCTGAGGTATCATCGATGTCCAACGCTCATACCACTACCAGTCCTCCAGGAAAGTCGCTTGACTTGGGTATCATATCTAGTTTGTAGTCGTGTTCTGCGCCAAAGGAGAAGGCTCATGTTCCTTCTTCTTATCCAAATGAAGTACTTCCTTGACCTTGTCGCCCAGTCCCTTGCGATCGGGAGATTGGCTGTGCCCGCCGTGCTTCTCCTTGTAGACGTTTCCGGCTCCACCTCGCTACAGTAATGTCAGTCGAGTTTGATGTTACTCGTATAATATGACGTACGCCGGTGTGGAACTCGTCTTGCGCGTTGCGCTGGTTGATCTCGGGAACCATGTCTACTGAGCGACGACCTTCGTCAGACTGCGGCCCAACGCGAGGTGACTTTCCGATATTGCCAGCTCCCCCACGGCCAGTGGAGAAATCTCCATCGAGAGATTCGCCTTGAACGCCCTCGCGAACCATGCCTCCATCAGTGTAGACGTTGGTGTCGGGGCCAATGTTGCCGGCGCCTACGTCAGCGATCAGCTTTTCCTGTTGTTGCTTGTTGAAGTATCATGCATGGCATACCTCCACGGCCAGTTGAGTGAATTGGGGTAGTAGTCATTCTGATGGTTTAGCTTGCGCAATGATTGTGAAAACAAATGTTGTCTTGTTGAGATGACAAAGAATTGGTGTCAAGGATGTAGGATATGCTAGGGTGGTCGAACGGCAGGGCGAAGCGCGTTTTCAGGCTCTTATATTTGCTCCTCCAGTCCTACAAGCAGGCCATCTCAGAGTGACGCAATGACGCAATCGCATCTCCAGGTGCTCTAATCGATTGGCGACGCGGGATGGAAGTAGTTTCCGAGTTGAAAACAGGCGCCAACAGGCTCATGGCTGCTAGTCGTCCAACTAAGACGTCGAGCCAAGGAAAGATGCGAGCATGAGGTACAAATTTCGATGGTTTTGACTCTTCTCACCGTCCCGTGGGTGTGGTTTATGCGATGGCGTGAGGTGATCTTCAATGTTCGCGCGATAAGGCCGGGTGGATTGATTCGCCCAGCGACTGACTAAGCGGGCTGTATCCCACTGCTCGACTTGGAGATTGCATTCTCACATGTCATCGCCGACATGGACACGGCTTGCTCGGAGGTCGGTGGAAGCTTTGGCGAGAGATGCGCTGCACGAGGATTGCTGGGATCTGTAGTCTTGGAGCTCTCGCCACCCCTAACGCAGGGGCGGGCGACATGTGGTTCATCAGACTACGTCGGTACACAGATCTAGCATAGAACACACAGAAATCGCCCTTTGGCTTGTCTGCATGTAAAGTTTTGATGGCCCCATGACGACTGCATACAATCGAATGCTGGTTTTAATTTAGGTGTGCCTTTTGGGAGAGTATTGAATTACGATTATGCGGTACGAAGCGCTCTAACAACGTTGTTTATACAAATGTTGAGAATCGGCAAGGGGTATCATCATATCGAACATCTGATACTTCAAGATCTAAGGCCTTGCTCATCACTCGGCCTGGTTTGACCTTCCTCCGCGTTTCTAGCTTGCACTTTGTCTTGGTCTGCATGCTTGGCCGGATCAAAGACATAGATTGGGAACTCGAGGAAGATGGTTCTCTTTAGAATGACGGGCAGCTTGGCGTATAGCTGTGGCGGGAAAGGGATGAGAATGCTCGTTCGGTGGAGGTATTGCTCGTACTCGGGCCATCGGTTGCCTTTCTCGTATCTCTTCTTTGCGCCAGGTCGTTCCTGCAGCGTAAGGCCGGATACGAACATGAGTAGCAGAGTCAGGAAGAATGGACCGAGAATAGACGCGTACAGAGCGTCATATGCACCGCCCGAGACGTAGTTGTTTGCAGCCGGGGATACAGCGATCGTAAAGATACCTGTCATAATCAGTTTCGGTCCAAAGAAACTTGAAGAGCAGCACCTACCGAATTGGATGAGCATCTCGCCGAAGTAATTCGGGTGGCGCGTCCAGGCAAAGAACCCGACGTTGCAGACGGCGCCGTCGCTACCGTGAGCAGTACGGAACCTGTACTTTTGGACGTCGGAAACACTTTCCATGATGAAACCGATTGACCACAGGATGATGCCAGCGATATCACAACCTGTTCCAAAGTCTGGCTGATTGAATCGAGTAACCTTTGGCGAGTTCAAAATAGTGACCGGCATGGATACAGTCCAGACCCAGAACATTTGACTGCAACCCATCAGTAATGACACCCAGCTTACGTCTGTAGCTACTCACAACACCCAGAATCCGAGGAACGACCAGAACTTGTCCCTCTTATCGTCGAAACGATCATCTTTGCCAGTCTTGAGAATCCTGAAAAGAAGAAAGCCGCTCAGTCTTGCCGCCCATAGCATGATAAATAGCGATACCACAATGTTGCGCGCATCGCCTCGGTTCTCGCTGCACGAGAGGGTGATGATCGCAAGAAGGATGAAGTTGGTGCCGCCGGCAAAGTCAGTAAGTTTGTCGAACTTGAACGAAAAGGCGATCGCAAAGCCGATCAGCTGGTATGCAACAGTGACGAGGAAGGTGATGGCAAGATAATAGTCATCGAGGACGTGTATGGCGGCCATGATGACCTCGGGACGGTGCTGTTGTTGTGTGCGCGAACCCTGACAGCAGAGTTGCGCCTACATATACAGAAGCCTAGAGCTTACAGCTACGTCGCTACGTACGGAAGCCGAACGTTCCACGCTGCGCTGGCAAAATTTGGCCGACTCCGACGAGCGAGAATCGTATTCTTTGCGATGGAAGTTGGCCCCAGGGGCTGGCAAGCGTCAGGCCCAGGGTAATGACGCACGTCATCGGTCGCCAAGCCACGATTACTAGGCACGACTTTCTCCCGCGATCACCAGCTACGCACATGCTTCACAGAACAACGCGACTTTGCAGCCTTGCGATTGATAAGCCTTTTCAATTGCACGGCACTTGAGCGGAAATAGATCGGTAATGGAAGATCGATTTCGTTCATGCACGAGCGGAAGGAAGAAAACGCCATGTTCCACAGAGTGAAACGCCTCCGGTGTGAACCCCATCGCCTCGCGCACATCGCGTGTCAGACTACACCACCATAGCGGCTGGCCAGACGATCGTGAAGCTTGACTACCACCAAAATCGCTTTTCGCGGGCCTGTCGATCATGGGTCGCGCGTTGCTGGCCTGGAACAAACCCTGATGACTAGGCTGACCCGACAATGCCATCACCGGCTGCACTACTGCGCGCTGGGACTCCATTTGAGGAACACCGTTCCGACCCTTGAGACGCACCTGAACACTGTTCGAGTAGCCGCGAAGGCTCGAAACCAGCACCACACGGTTAGAAACATGCTGAGCGGGGCTGACATGTCGGACCCGTTAAGTAGGATAGTTTTCGCCTCAGTCATGAACCTTTGAACGGTTTGGCACGCTCTCGCACTATCGGAAGCTTACATTCGTTTGCATCCGGACTATCTGTTTCCATTCTGTGTCCACACGTTTCCGTTCCATCTTCAACTCTTCGGTCTTTCTGCTGTGCAGGTACTGAGAGGTTCTGCATGTCTGTGACATCGCCTTCGATTCTACTCCAGCTGGACTGTTGATGTACTAATTACTAATTTTCTTTTCTATCGTTTCCGGTTCGCACTTCATCAAGGATTCCACAATGACTAGAACTCGATCGTCCTGGGTACCAGCCCTGCTGCTCATGAGTGCAGTACGTATGTCATTTCCTTGTAGGAACTCTTCACTGACCGCGTATAGACGGTCACTCAGGCAGTACTTGATCTTCACAATACTCACATACGAACCGAAGTCTCGGGCAGACGCATCGACAACTTGGTATCGGGACTCGACTGGCAACGACGGGATACAGAAGCACCCAACGTACCTGCTGCCGAGCAAGCCAGTACACTGGACAATGGAAACATCGCCGCCAGGCTTGCACAGAACGGCCTGGACGCAAACGCCTTGTTGAATGGGCTCGCGCAAGGCCAAGGACAAGGCCAAAGGAGTGGCAACGGAGACATCAACACGAATGATGTCGGTGGAGACCTCGCAAACCAGATCGCTGGTGGAGGCTCTCCGAGCGTTGAAGGCATCCTCATTGGGCTTAATGGGCAAAAGCAGAGTCCATCGACAAACCAGACCAGCATCCCGCAGCCGCAGCCGCAGCCGCAGGGCCAGAGTGGTGCGCAAGGAACGTCACAGGGTGCCAACCAAAAAGCAGGAGGGGACATCAAGTCGAGCGACATCGCCGGGGATCTTGCAAACCAGCTGGCCCCCAAACCCGGTGCTAGTCAGGGTGGCAGCGCCGACATTGCTGGAGATCTCGCGAATCAACTCGCACCGAATGGACAAGGCCAACTACCATCCCAGTCTGGAGCACCGCAAAATGGTAGCAACTTTCAAACGATTCAAATAGTTCAGACCATCGTCACTCAACCCAATGGCCAGGAGATTGCAGCAACGCTGGTTGAAGCAGCGCCACAGGGAGTAGCCGAAGCGACGCTACCCGCTGGAGAAGCGCCAGCAGCAGCATTGCCATCGGCCCCAGCTGAAGCGACATCAGCATCATCACCACCAGCCGGAGAAGCCACTGCCATATCGTCATCAACCGCCGCAAAAGCACCAGCTGAAGCATCTGCTTCATCGACGGCAGAGGCAGAGGCAGAGGCACCAACTGCGTCGTCTTCAGCTAAAGAGGAAGCACCGGCAGAAGCAGCACCGGCATCGTCACCAGTCAAGGGAGAAGCATCAGCTTCGTCATCAGCTGCCGAAGAAGCTTCAGCTACACCGTCGAAGGCTGCGGCTGAGGCACCAGAGGTAGCCACTGCATCAGCATCGTCCGCCGCCGTCGAGAAGCCGGCAGAGGCTTCCGCTTCGTCAAAGGCGGTAAAGACAGTCTTTCCCGCTGGGAAGTCAGCTTTGCCAAAAGTGACCCCTATTCCCTGGACGAATGCGCCTTCCCAGATGGGAGGTATGGCTGCTGGAAACTCAAGCAGCATGGGTGCTAAGGGGGCCGCTATGCCCGCTGCTGAGCCTATGCAGACAGCCAGTCTAGCGGAAAGCAAGAACTCTACTGTACGTTGTTGACTTATGTTCCATTCTGTACATCGCTAACGCTATCCCAGATTTCGGCAGCCGGTATGGCACCTGCAGCTGCTGTGACTGTATCGGCCGGATCAGAGCTCGCAGCTGGCGCTCAAGGTGCTTCAAATTCCACTTCCGCCAGTACTGCAGCGATCGACTCGGCCAAGCTTACGGCCGGAGGTCTTGCTGCAACGACAACAACTGCAGTAGGCATGGCAGTTACAGTCAAAGCCGATGGAAACAGTACTGCTGGAGTTGCCAGCGCCTCTGGTGGAGGTGGAGCAGCAGCCGCGGTTACTGTTGTCGCCGGCTCAGGATCTGGAACGAACAGCACTGCATCCTCGGGTGGAGCAGCAGCCGCGGTCACTGTTGTCGCAGGCGGAGGAAGCAATGGGACCGCCGCCGGCCTCGCGGGAGCTACAACTACCTCAAAAGCTGTGGCTGCAGTCACCGTCGTCGCAGGATCTGGTGGTGCAGCCGCTGCTACAGCAGCTTCTCAGTGCAACTGCGCTTGCATGTGTCCGGCTGGATCTTTCCCCATGTCCGCACCACAGGCCCAGCCCTTCCAACTAGGATCCATGAGCAGCGCGCCAATAATGAGTCAAAGTACCATGCAGACTGTCGTGGGCAGTGCGGTAACAGTTGAGGCCGGGGGTTCACCACCCCCTGGAGCACAGCAGGCTGCTTCGACAAGCTCAAGCAGCACTGTAGCTATCGACTCAGCTACACTGACTCGGCCTGGCCTTGTCGCAGGAACTACGACGAGTGCGGCTGGAGCGGGTGTAACTATGATGGCTAGTGGATCTGCTTCTGCTTCTGCTACTGCTTCTTCGGCGGATGCAACATCATCATCTGCAAGTGTAACACCATCTGTCGAGGTATCGCTTGCATCGGCAACTTCCTCTTCCCCTTCTCCAAAAGCAACAACAAGCGCGCAAGCTCAGAGCCAAGTCGCAGCCGGCGCGCCTGCGCCTACGCCCGTTGAAGAGCCCCTACCTTTCGATATCAGCACTGTTGCGCTACAGAGTCGTGTCACGGTGAATCTCGGAAGAAGGTTGATAAAGCCGACGCCGGAGGTTCAGGCAGCGATGTGGTGGTGGTAGATGTCTCATATTTGGCAATATCCAGATGTATGTGTTTTGTTGGTTTCTATGTTATATAGTTGATTGTAGCAGTTGAGCATTGAGTGTTCCTGCAAGGTAGTAATGTTGACAGAATACAAAGGTGTGGGTATGATCGTTCTTGTGCATTGCTGCTCGTGTCTATGGGTATCATCTGCCGTCTGTTTGGATAGAGTCATATTGCTCCTTTCTCATGATTCTGTGACTTCTTCACCTCCCTCCTGTACTTTCGCCTTTTTGTTCTTAGCTTGCTGGCGCTTCGAGATCGGCTTTTCTGCCTTCGTCTCGTGCAGGGGAGTGCCCTCTAAGCTCTCGCCTGGCCGCTTGCCGTTCTGGTTCTTGTTTGTTTTCCCCTTCGGATCTTGCTTGTCCTTGCCCTTAGCCGCAGAGCTTTGCGCTGGCTTCTCTCCACCATAAACGATATCGATGATCCCCTTGAAGCTCTGGCGCTTCAGTCGCGCATACTCGACTACACTCCTAGGCTCCTTTGTGAGTCCGTCTTTCCCTCTCTCTGTGCCGAGTCCCCACACGGAAGCCAGATTGATGACATCGCTGGGTGCGCGTATGCCTAGCACGCTCTTCGCTTCCGAACTAAAGATGAGGCCCCGACCGCGGGTCACGCGTATGAGTTGTGTCGCATTGCTAATCAGGTTGCGCTTTGCGGCCGGGTCGCTCGACATGATACCCTGGCTGTAGCATATTTCGATCTTAATACCACGGGATATAGCTGTCCCCAGCGTAGGGAACTTGAAGTGGGACTCGAATCGCCGGGTCAGGTCGAGTGAAATTATGTCTACATCCAGACTCTGACATGCTTGCTGGAGGGTGCGGTCGTCTGTGGGCCGCGCGGCTACGAGGTCATATTGCTGCTGGAGCTGTGGTATGCGGAAGTTGGACGCGGAATCGGTAAGGAAGATGTTGCATCGTCGTAGAATGCGCATGCGTGGAGGGACCGGGAAGGGGAGTTTTGTGGGTACAGGCGAACTCTGGTTGAGCAGCGCATTAGCGATTGAAAAGAGGAAGGTGAAAGGGACGCAGTTTCCTCGACGTACTATATCAGTCGGCAGTTTTCCCGAATAGGTGTGCGTGAGAGCAACGACGTCGTATCCTACTGCACCGCGTCAGTCCACCATCGGCGCACTCAACTACAACTCGAAGAGCTCACATTCGTCGAGGAAAGCTACAGTGCGCTGCAGCTCGCGCGTCGCGTCCGTCCAGGGAACATTCAGGTCGTGAAACATGGCTGCACTAGCTAGAATGACTACTGCAGAGGTGGAAGGCGAAGTGCGACAGCGCAAGCTAAATAATTGTAAGTGAGATAGAAGGGATCGTCATCAGCACCTGGGCCCGCCTGCCGGAAAAGCTTGGCCCTTGCCTGGTACTAGTCTAACGCCCACAAGCCATCCTCCACCACCAACACGAGCAGCCAGAGCTCACCACCGCCGACACCCAGGCACCCCCGCCCAACCACGAGGCCCATCGCGACTGTCGTGACGGCCCTCTGCCGCGCCTTCCTCACTACCGACTCCTTGCGCTCGCTGTCCTTGGTGCGCTTGCAGGCCTTGCCCTCTTCTCCCAGGGTCCCGACGTCCTCCGCTTCTTCACCCCACTATACGACCCCTCGCTCGATACAACAGTCCCTTGGCGCAGAGATCTCAGTACAGACATCGAACAACGCGCAGAGTACAATTCCACAGATCTCCCGAAGGACTGCTTTGTTGTCCGAATGGCGTTGAACAACAGCAGCGGGGCTACAAGCCTCGCTCGCGTCTACGCCGATGTCAACGCGAACATGCCCCGGTCGTACTGGGACTACGACTCCGTGAACATCTCCTGGGGCGTGCTCGAGAACTACGAGGTCGTCCGCAAGATTGGCCGCGGGAAGTACTCGGAGGTCTTTGAGGGCATCAACGTGGTTAACTACCAGAAATGCGTCATCAAGGTCCTCAAGCCTGTCAAGAAGAAGAAGATAAAGCGTGAGATCAAGATCCTGCAGAATCTGTCGGGTGGCCCCAACATCGTCTCGCTGTTGGACGTGGTGCGCGACAACCAGGTTAGTGACGGCTCCGACTGGATTGGCGACTGGGTACTGAGGCCCAACCGCTGCCGCGTACTTGAGAGAAAAGCTGACCAGCGATCAACAGAGCAAAACACCCTCGCTGATATTCGAATATGTCAACAATACCGACTTCCGGAGTCTGTACCCTAAGTTCCAGGACTACGACGTGCGATACTACATCTTCGAGCTGCTCAAGGCCCTCGACTACTGCCACAGCAAAGGCATCATGCACCGTGATGTCAAGCCTCATAACGTTATGATCGATCATGAGAAGCGGAAGGTGGGTGCATCCTATCAGAGTACAGGAGCACAACTAACGAGTACTAGTTGCGCCTAATCGACTGGGGTCTAGCGGAATTCTACCATGCAGGAACCGAATACAACGTTCGCGTCGCGTCACGTTACTTCAAGGGCCCCGAGCTACTAGTCGATTTCCAAGAGTACGACTACTCGCTTGATATGTGGTCGCTGGGTGCTATGTTTGCCTCAATGATCTTCAGGCGGGAACCATTCTTCCACGGCAACAGCAACTCGGACCAGCTCGTCAAGATTGCCAAGGTGCTTGGAACGGAGGACCTGTTCGACTATCTCGACAAGTACGACATTGAGCTAGACGCCCAGTACGACGACATACTTAGTCGGTATCCCAAGAAGCCTTGGCACTCGTTCATCAATGCCGAAAACCAGCGCTTTGTCAGCAACGATGCGATTGACTTCCTTGACAAGCTGCTACGATACGATCACCAGGTAGGTCTTGTCATATGTAAAGGTGCAGTGTCAAAGACTAACATGTATCAGGACCGACTGACTGCCCAAGAGGCTATGCAACATCCTTACTTTGCGCCCGTCCGACAGGCTGCGCAGCAAAACAGCACCGCGGCATGATTGAGATACCCATTCACGTAATTAGACTTTATGTAATAGCATAAAAGTAACAGCAACGAAACACTCGGTCTCCCATCTATCCGTTCCAAATCCTTTTTGGCTTGAGACACAACAAAGGTGCCGGCGTACAAGCACAAGACGCACATCACGGAGACGCAGTGCATAGGGCAAGGTGCTTATTCGTTCTTGTATAAGCGATGGGGAGCGCAATGGTACATCTCAGGCGCATGGGAGCAAACAAAGCTCAACAAGTACTCGGCTCAATGCATATTGGGGTGTTGGTGGACGCTCATTCTTGCTAGAGATGTCTTATGCCCACGGTAGTCAATGATGAATCTTTTTGTGACACATCTATCTCTGGCTCGACTTGTGCACCTCACCCGGTGTTTTGCTTTTCATCATATGTGAATCATCGTCGGGCATTCCCGATGTGAGATCGGAGAGCTCCTATCGTCTGGCAATGACTGCGTCCCGTTATGACTGTGTTGTATGCAGTCATGGAGCGACGAGCATGGCTCAATGGTTCGTCGTCGTAGGCGGGGTCCGTCCGAGCTCCAGGATGTGGGGTGACGCAGGCCGGACTTGGACGACTCACACCCAGGCACTTTTTTGTTAATGTTGCCCCGCACCGCGCCCACTACACTGCGCGCCGCCTGCAGACGAAACCTCGATTCTCAAATTCTTGCCAGACGCCCATTGCAATTGAGACGGCCAATCCGCAGCCTATCGCGAACCTACACGCCGCTTCACGCTGAGCGCGTGCTCACCCACAAACACCACTACTCGACCGCAACCATGGCGCTCAACGCGTCCTCCCACAACTCGACCGGCGATAAGACAGCACCTAACACTGCGCCGCCGCCAGAGCTCAGCGCAGATGTCAAAAAGGACATCCTTGGCGCTGCCGAGAACGAGGCTACCGGCCAACATGCGCCTGGCCGTGAGAACGACAAGGGTGTAGAGAAGAAGGAGAAGTCGGCCAAGGAACTGGAGAAGGAGCGCAAGAAGGCGGAGAAGGACGCAAAGTTCAAGGCAAAGAAGGCAGCCGCTGCCGGTGCCTCCAAGGATGCCGCCGCTCCAGCCAAAGAGAAGAAGAAGAAGGGCAAGGAGGAAGAGCAACTACCAGAATACGTCGAAGAGACACCCAAGGGTGAGAAGAAGAGGCTCAGGCCCCTAGACGACGCATACACAAAGGCATACATACCCAAGGTCGTCGAGTCGGCATGGGATGCATGGTGGGATTCCCAGGGTTTCTTCAAGCCTCAGTTCGCCGAGAACGGAGATGTCAAGGGACCCGGTCACTTCGTCATTCCCATCCCGCCACCCAACGTTACCGGAAAGCTGCACTGCGGACACGCGCTCGCTACGAGTCTCCAGGATGTTCTCATACGGTGGCATAGGATGAGGGGCTACACCACTCTGTACCTGCCCGGTTGCGACCACGCCGGTATCGCTACACAGTCCGTTGTCGAGAAGATGCTCAAGCGGAGGGAGAACAAGACGAGATACGATCTTGGTCGCCAAAAGTTCCTTGAGCGGACCATGGAGTGGAAAGAGGAATACCATCAGCATCTCACCAACACTCTGCGCAGAATGGGTGGATCGTTCGATTGGACACGCGAGGCCTTCACCATGGATGAGAACTGCTCCAAGGCTGTCACGGAAACCTTCGTGCGCCTGCATGAGGATGGATTGATTTACCGCAGTAACAGATTGGTCAACTGGTGTACGGCTCTCAACACTGCCCTTAGTACACTTGAGGTCGACAACAAGGATCTGGCTGGACCTACTAAGCTCTCTGTACCTGGATACGAGAGGATGGTCGAGTTTGGAGTTCTCACTCACTTCAAGTACGCCATCGAAGGTACCGACCAGTTCATTGAGATCGCTACAACACGTCCTGAGACAATGCTCGGTGACTCCGGTATCGCTGTCCACCCCAAGGATGACCGTTACAAGGACCTCGTCGGAAAGAAAGCCCGTCACCCCTTTATCGACCGTCTCATGCCTATCGTCGCTGATGACTATGTCGACCCTGAGTTTGGTACCGGAGCTGTGAAGCTCACTCCAGCGCACGACCCCAACGATTTCAACCTCGGAAAGAAGCACGGTCTTGAGTTCATCAACATTTTGAACGACAACGGAACTATGAACAAGAACGCTGGTCAATTCGAAGGCGCCAAGCGCTTCGATGTCCGCTACACCGTTGTTGATGCGTTAAAGAAGGCGGACCTCTTCGTAAAGACAGAGCCCAACCCCATGAAGGTCCCCATTTGCTCAAGATCTGGTGACGTCATCGAACCCATCATGAAGCCCCAGTGGTGGATGAAGATGGACAGCCTGGCCAAGCCCGCTATCGAAGCCGTGGAGAAGGGCGATATTAAGATCAGGCCCGCCACCTCGGAGAAGGTCTACATGCACTGGATGAACAACATCCAAGATTGGTGCTTGTCTCGACAGCTGTGGTGGGGTCACCAGGTCCCCGCATACTTTGTCGAGATCGAAGGTCAAGCGGGTGACCGAAGTGAGGACGAGCTCTGGATCACCGGCCGGACAGAAGAGGAGGCGCGGGCCAAGGCAGAGAAGAAGTTCCCTGGTAAGAAGTTTACGCTATCACGGGATGAGGATGTTCTCGACACATGGTTCTCTTCCGGTCTGTGGCCATTCTCCACCCTCGGCTGGCCCAACCAGACTGCCGACTTGGAGAAGCTCTTCCCGACATCTGTCCTCGAGACCGGATGGGATATTCTCTTCTTTTGGGTTGCCAGGATGATCTTCCTCTCGCTGTACCTTACCGGCAAGGTTCCGTTCAAGGAGGTCTACTGCCATTCGCTCATCCGTGATTCTGACGGCAGGAAGATGTCCAAATCGCTGGGCAACGTTGTAGACCCTGTTGATATCATGGATGGTATCACTCTGCAGAAGCTACACGACCAGCTTCGCGCTGGTAACCTTGATCCCAAGGAGTTGACAAAGGCGGAGAAGTATCAGAAGACTGCCTTCCCTCAGGGTATCCCCGAGTGCGGTGCTGATGCGTTGCGCATGGCCCTTGTTGGATACACCACAGGAGGAGGTGATATCTCGTTCGATGTTAATGTAAGCGATCCCTCATATACTGCTCTCAACCTTGTATATTGACTAGTTATCAGGTCATCCACGGATACCGAAGGTTCTGTAACAAGATCTACCAGGCCACAAAGTACGTCATTGGACGCTTGGGAGACAACTTCACACCACGGGAGAAGGTTACAAAGGGAGGCTCAGAGTCACTACCCGAGCGATACATCCTGCACCAGCTCAACGTCGCTTCCAAGAAGATCAACGATCACTTGGAGGCGCGTGAGTTCAGTCTGGCTACCCAGGCTGCCTACAAATACTTCTACGTCTACCTCTGCGACACCTACATCGAGAACAGCAAGGCCATTTTCGATGAAGGCAGCGAAGAGCAAAAGGAAAGCGCGAAACAAACGCTCTACACCGCCATCGAGGGAGGACTGAACATGATCCACCCCTTCATGCCCTTCCTCACCGAGGAGCTATGGCAGCGTCTCCCCCGCCGCCAAGGCGACTCCACCCCCTCCATCACCATCGCGCCCTTCCCCCAATACAAGCCAGAATTCGAAGACGAGACCGCAAACGCCGAATACGAGCTCCTCGTCGACAGCGCAAAGGGTCTCCGTTCCCTGACCGCCGAATACGCCATCAAGGAAGGCGCATCCACCTACATCAAGTCCCTGGACGACGCCACACACGCCACCCTCTCAACACCCACTTCCCTCCCCTCCATCCGCTCCCTCGCCGGCAAAACCGTCGCAGACATCAAAATCCTATCTCCCACCGACTTCATCCCCTCCGGCTGCGCCGTCTACACAATCGGCACCTCCGCCACCGCGTACCTCGACGTCAAGGGCCGCATTGAGCTCGACAAAGAGATTACCAAGGCTCAGGACCGCCTCGTTAAGGCGAACGAGACGATTACGCGCCAGAAGAAGATTATGGATGATGAGTGGGAGCAGAAGGTTAGTGATGCGGTTAAGGAGCAGGAGAAGGAGAAGCTGAGGACTGCGGAGTTGGAGGCGAGGAATTGGGAGGCGAGTATTGAGCAGTTTCAGAAGATGAAGATTGAGTAGATGGTGTATGTGTTTGTTAGAGAGGATGATGTGATTTCGATGGAGATGTATTAGCATAGAAACGATCACTACGACGTAAAGTAAAAGTGCCAATGGATGAACGCAGATTCGTGTTTTGAACAAATTGGAATGTTGTACATTGGCTGCACTGTATCTTCGTGGAACCACGCATAACCTCTCGGTTCCGACCCCTTCGCTTTCCCACGTCATTTTCTCCTATCTTACTGTGGTGCATCCCTACTTCCTATCGTAACACGGACCTCTGAATGAACCCGATAGGTATACATATGATGAAACGAACGCCTCGAATCCAAACCCACAGCATGTTTCTTCCTTCGTCCTACCCCAATCTCCTCTCTCCTCACCTTCTCATCTACGAAACAGCCTTAACCTCCAAAGCGCCATTAGCACTCTCCTTGACCATCTGCGCATCCCCACCGGCCCCCGCACTACTCTCGTTCTTAACCATAGTAGGCATACTGACGCTCCTACCCTCACCAAGCACCTCAGGCCTCCACCTAACTAGCAATTTTTGTGCACTAGGTTTCGCCCTCTCGTTCTCCGTCCACATCTCTGCCAGGATATCGACGACGATCTTGCGGACAGGAGGACGGAACATGTACAAATAGTGGAGTGTGTTACACGCCAAGTCGATGCGCTCGGGGTCTTCGGCCATCTTCTTGAGGCGTACAAGGATGCTGTAGTCGATGGCGGGGATCTCGGAGAGGAAGCGGATGATGATTTTGTCGGTGTGTTCGATGTATGGTAGGATACCGTCGATGAGGCGGAGGGCGCAGCGGTGGTAGTTCCCTGGTGGTTTCGGCGATGTGTGGTGGTTGGACGAACCGTTTGTAGCGGTGTCTTCGGCGGACTCGGCCAGGACCATGTCGTTATACCATTCTTCGTTGAGCCAGGAGATGGCGACGTCGATGCGAGACTTCCAGTTGTACAGTATGTACTGATAGAGGCCATCTCTTACCGCATCGCTGATGTGCATGTTGCCCTTGGCGTTCTTGATGGCGTATTCATCTTTGATGCCTTCTTCCGGGTCGTCTAGGCCAGCGCTGGCTCGTGTAGCTAGCCGAGAGAGTATAGTGACCCAGGCGTCTCTGTTGTAATCGGTGGCCGCAAGTCGGTTGAAGCCGCCTTTAGCGACTTTGCTCTTCTGTGTCTCATCTACACTGCTCAGCATGCCGAAGGCTCGATGTACGGTCATGTCACCGTACTTCTGAACATCCTGTTCTGATAACGGAGGTGCCTCGGGCAGCTTGTAGGGTGCTAACGCGGATGACGGTCCGCCTTGTGAGGCGAAGGGATTCGAGGGGATGCCATCGAGCTTGTTGATGAGTTGTTCAGCGTCTTCGGGCTCGAAGTCGGGCTCGTATTCCTCTTCGTCTTCTGCGGCGGCGGTTGGTGGGGGCTGTACGGGGCGACTTGGTGCGGTCTGTTTGAGTGTCTGATAACGAACGCGGACGGCCTAGATGATGTTAGCAGGGCCACCACTGACACCTCCAATAAGGCCTGGAACGTATAGGCGAACGTAGGGTCTGGGGATTGGACAGGGAACATCACATACGTTGATCGCTTGCTCGAGCTTTTGCGGATTCACTGACTGCAGAACAGGCACGACTATCCTCAGCAATTGCTCGGGATCTCTGAAGTTTTGTACATCAAAGTTCGCAGTGCTGCCCTCAGCATTCAATGTGTATAGTTGTCGCCAGCTCACTTCACCAGGGGGTAGTGGCTGGACGGATGGCGTGCGACTTGGAGGCTCAGCAACCAACCGTTGCCTCTTTGCCGGGTCAAGACCATCAGTAGGCTCAACCGGCGCTGGACGTTTACGGTTAGATTCATCGAACACTTCAACCCGTGTACGATGCATGCGTTCGAGGAACTGCTGTATCCGTCCGTTGATGGGGTTATCTGGGGAGTTTCTACGTTTATGAGCATCAGCAGCACTATCATATAGCAAGGCAGACATACCTCTTTATGACGTTTACAAGCAGTGCCCTTGTTGTGCGCTCAATCGACTTCATGATGACCTTGTTCTTGGGCGTCATCGGCGAATTGGCGAGCTTGAGAGGGTTGAAATTGAAGACACTGTTCAGGATCTTATTTCCAACATTTGGGCGGCGGTGAATTAGCATGCCCAAGCTGTTGAGTGTTGCAGTCACAAGCAAGCCGTCACTAGTCTCTGTTAGAGGCATTTCAGCAGTCTGCGACTGTCTATCTAACCTGTGATCTCCGTGTATGATATCCAGCAACCTGTCCAACAGCCCGTGTCCTTCAGCCTCGAGGCTCGCGTAGGGTATGAGGGGGTGGTCGCGGGATACGAGAGAGAGGGAGATGTCGTTCGGGTCGGCGCGCTGCGAAGGATCAGACGGCTGTGTATACATTGGGTAGAGTGTGGTATTTACCCTAGGGTCCGTAACGCCTGGTGTCTGTACCAGGACGACTTGCTGGAGGAACTTGACGCAACATATTCGCACACCGGGCGCGGCTGCGTCCATTCGGCGCAAAATGTTGGACTTGATGCCGGCCATGAGCTGCCATTTCTGGGCGTCGCTGGCGTCGGAGACACTGACACATGCAAGTATAAGAACGTGTTCGCGTGACTGCAATCATAGGCATCTGGCAAGGGGACCTCAAGATGCGCATGGCATATTTGACATGGGGACTTCTATCTGATGCCTGGGATGTCACTTACATGTGTTTGTAAACGAGCGGGTACACGCTGGCGGCCGCCTGGATGGCGCTCTTGATGACGCTCTTGTCTTCAACATTGTCGAGGTAGGCTTTCAGGGTAGCCAGCACAGAGGGCGCGCTGTTCTGCTTGACGTCTTGAGGCCATGTTGGCGACGCAAAAGCCTCGGCCAGAAAGTCGGCACCCCAGCGCTGTATCTCGATGCTCTGGTCTTCACTGTAGCCGATGATGGGGAGCACGCCCGGTATGATGGTAGGATAGTATCTACCGTCGCCTAACGCGAGCGACCGGGCGGACTCCATCTGCTGTATCGTTTGCGAACTCATGGCGATGGCTGATGGCGAGTGCACACGAGACGAGCTTTGTTTCTTCGAAAGGGTGAAGAGAAGTGACGCTGCCTCACGCGCGCACGGCAGTCAGACTAAGAACGCGACAAAGCCCGGGATCCGACGTCAAGGGTGCTCCCATTCCCAGCAAAGCTAATAATTAAAGAGGCGTAGAGAGCGTGGAGAAGGGAAGGGGGATTGCGCGACTGGTGTTGTTGACTACAGCTGCGGGTGAGGTGAGTGACGCGGAGTGTTCGCGGCAGTGCCATGATGATCTACGCCTGGCCGCCAAGACCGCCTAGCGTGGTGGAAGTTCACCACCGCGGCGAGACACTGGCGATTCCCCGCAAAAGCAGTGAGAGTCTCCGCACGCCAACATGGGATAGTAAGTTGCATTGCGCATGTACATCGAGGGTGTATGCTAACGTCGACAGCAAACCCTTCCGCTCGACCTACTATGACGACCGCATGCGGGCATCGCCGGCCCTGCTGCGAACCCGCGCGCCGTACCTGATCAAAAACACAATCACCGGCTTCGCTATCTGCACCCTAGTTATTGGCATCTGTAAGGTACACGCCCTCTCTGCCTAGAGCAATGACTAATATCGTATAGACACATACACCATCAATGCCATCTCACAGGATGAGTTCGAGGATGTCATCGTACCGGACAAGCCTCTAGACCGAACCGAACAGCCACTGGGCACCACCCAAGCACTCCAGCAGGCAGTCGAAGCGCGCAAGTAGCGAAATACATGACCTTGTATATTGGTGTATAAGAATATGGGCATTGGGCTGGCGCTATAGGATCATTCAGGGAATACCACTTTTTAACCATCTGATCTTGTTCGGCCCACAGAGTTGTCTTGAACTGGTTTGGTATTCGATCGCAGTCATTCGCAGCGATCAGGTCACTGGCCGTGTTTTGTGCCTTCCACATGCACTTGCCTCTCTCTACCTAATGCTCACGACTCATAGATTTATGGTTGCGTTCAATCGGTGCGCCTTGGCTCTGGATCCTTTTCATACCCTGGGCCGTCTCCCACGATCACTGTCGCCTGACCTTGGCGAACTCAAAGTTCGGTATACCACGATGTAGATCCGGTACAGCCAATAGTAGGTGCTCTACTACAATTTCATTTTACGTATGATGTATTCGCAGCCTACGAGCCTGATGGTTTCAGTCATCACTTAGTGCAGCGTGACCATCCGAAAGGCGGCAGCGTAAGGAGCGGTATCATCCACAAATTAGCTGTGCGCCTAGAAATTTCTTCTGTATAACTCTCCTCAGACACGTACTACATTTTCTCTGTCCATCTTGCTCCCATCACTAGCTATGGCTTCTCTTACCACCACCCGCGCCGACCCTGTGCGACTCAGCGCAAGTACCATCAGCAGTACTACCACCAACGAAGACGATCTGAAGGCCTCCACCCGCGTCCAACCGAAAGACAAGTCGTCTGTTCGGCGCTGGTTCAGCTTCGTTCGTAAACTTGTCTCCTCCCACAATACACAAGAACAGTCAGAGTGTTCGACATGCGGAAAGAAGTCTGAGGAGTTTGTCGCTGAAGCTGCCCCTGCCCAAGCGTCGTCCATCATCGTGATTGCTTCCTCTAGTGTCAATGAGGAGGAAATCGAAGCCCCGACGAAGGTCGAACCCACTCCTTTCTTGAGGCCTGTTGCGCGGTCCACACCTGCACCCGCACCTACGTCCGTCCGCCGCTCGGCTTCCGCCCCTGCCTTCGCAAGATTCTATCTCGAGGCAGTTTCTGAGGAAGCAACAGTCTCGTTGACAGATGCATCGCGAATCGTCGAAGCCGCCAAAGTTGACGACTCCACGTCACCCAAGCCGGCAAAAGCCACACGCAGCCGCGAGCCCCGCAAGCCGATCATGATCACCCCTGATCTGATGAAGAAAATCGAGAGGGACAACAGGAAGCGACAGGGAGCGCATGTTCGACGAGCTGAGGTGAAGAAGACCAGCAGGGGCGCTGTTGCCTCGGCGTCTGGTGCCAAGGGTGTTCGCGCCAACCCGATGAGGTGGTCGCAAGACTAAAGGAAGGACGAGGTGGTATGACCTAGGGATGTTTCCTGCATCTTGCTTCACCAGCACACAGCAAGACTTGCGAAAAGCTTCGCATTACCTCTTTGTTTTATACATCCGTTAGAATCAATACGCGATATCTTCGAACACATCACACTTCACTCATAAGACCTATAATCTTCATACACGCGCAGTCGTTTGAGACCCTGGTACATGCTAACAGTGGCTTCAAATTCCCGCTTGAGTGTGAAAATTGGTTCAGAATAATTGAAATCCATGTGCGACACAGATTTCGTCCACCATATTGTGCGCGACCTTTGCTGACTACTACATTGATATCCATGGTAGAAAGCTTTGCAATACCACACCCGGGCGCCTATGCGGTCGCCCAACTCTTTCGACGGCTCCACATCCCACATTTGTCAGCTCCAACCTATCCATTCAGCGCATTCCTATTGTATACTGCTTGGACGACATGCATCCCGCTCAGGCTTATACAGAAATCTCCGGTCACCAGGTAGCCCCCAGACTGGTTCTCCGTCCTTTAAGAGTAATGAACCAAACAAATTATAGGCACAGTCACGGTTTTTCAAGCAAAAAACTCACATACCTTTTACATGATGACTCCCTCAACACCAGCATTTCTATAAAGCCCATCCAATCCATTCAACAACCCTCCCATCATCCCCTCTCATTCACCCACACAAACCACCACAAAAATGGCACCAAAGCAAGCGCCCACCTTCCCCTCATCCGCCAACAACCCAATTCCAAGCCCACGCTCAAAATGCGCTTGGGAAGTTAAAGTACGACAAGTCCGCGAGAACTCCCCCGTCTCCCCATCCCTCCTCTTCGCCACGCCAATCCGCTCCTACAATATTGCCCCAAAGCGGAAACGCTCGCCGAGCGAAGACAAAGACAATGTCAAAAACGAAGACAAAGACGAACAAGAACATGAACAGAGACGTGTTGCCAAAGTCGCAAAAAGGGAGGAGATACCAGACATAGCGTACGATGCCGATGACGAGGATGAGTACAACATTGAAGAGATATCTCTTCCAATCATAATACCCGATCCTCACTTCTGGTATAAGGCTGCGACGGGGCAATTTTGGTACCCTAGAGTACCACCACAAGAAAATCGAGAGAGCCAGGAAGAACCTTGGTACTACAAGGCCTCCCCTTTTCTCGAGAGCTATTGGGATTACGAGCACTGTTTTCTAGCTGGGATGCGATGGAACACGGCTTACCCAATGCATAAGACGGGTGAAGAGGATGTGGAGATTAGTGTTGGAAGACGGACCAAGTACAAGGCGGGAGAGGGGTGGAAGGTGATAGACAAGAACTTGAGTCTCGAAATTAAGGATAGAGGATTGCCGGATTCGGCGGAAGAGTAGCAATGGAGTTGGGAGAAGTTGGAAGGCAGTATGATCGAGGATGTTGAATAGTTATTAGAGGATTTATCGGAATAGGGACACCATTACCACACCACACCACCATCTACGTAATTACGCACTAAACCATCTCCTGGTCCCCCACCCTCTGCTTCCCTACACCATCCACCGTGCCCTCCCTCCCCTCCTTGCTTGCTTTAACCCTGAACCCCACACCAGGCACCCTACTCCTCAGCGCCAAACTGCTACAAACCACGGATACACTACTCAAAGCCATGGCCAAACTAGCCCAAACAGGATCAAGTCTAATATGCTTCCTCCCCGTATCCTCCATCGCCATACCGCCTTCCATACCGACGCCGTTGTGGTGCATGTCCATCTGTTTACCGCCGGTGGTGATGGGGAACAAGACACCTGCGGCGATGGGCATGGCGACGAGATTGTAGATGAGTGCCCAGCCGAAGTTGAAGTATACGCGACGAAAGACTACGCGGGAGAGGTCGAGGAGCGTGAGGATGGTTGTTAGGCGGGAGTTGATCAGGATGAAGGAGGAAGATGAGAGGGCGATGTCGGAACCAGAGCCGATTGCTATGCTGAGGTCGGCGGTGGAAAGAGCGGGTGCGTCGTTGATGCCGTCACCTACCATAGCAACAGTAGCGCGTTTCTGCTTGTTGTTTCTTCGGGATAGGAAAGGGATGTTGAATACAGACTTGTGCGGCTTGGTGAGGGTTTGCTGAAGGTACTTAATCTTCTCGGCCTTCTGGTCTGGGAGCACGCCGGCGATGATGTTGGACGTCGGGATCCCGACTTGCGCGCCTACAGCGTTGGCTGTAGTTGGGTTGTCACCAGACAGCATCCAAACGTCTACGCCACGTTCTTGTAGGGCTGATATGACACCTGGTGCCTCGGGGCGGAGCGGATCGGCAATGGAGAAGGTACATGCGAGTCGCCAGGATGACGCAGGCTGAATTTCTGTGACGGCGAGTGACAGAGCCTCCGACGTGTTGGATGGCTCGGACTGCTCTGCCGCACCTTGCTCGCCATTTTGCGGTAGGAACAAGGCGACTAAAGCGACCGAATCTCCCTGCGACTTCCACTTCTGCAGTGATGACGCATCGTCGGCTAGGATAGGAACGTTGTGGTCAGTCATGAAGCTTTCATTACCAATGATCGCGATAATGTCGTGTCCATCAACCCTGAAAGTACCTTTTAAACCTTTGCCAGGCACCTCGTCCACGTTGACTGCTGTAGGTGTGTTGTGAGTCTCCTTGTTACAGAAGGAGACTAGCGCTCGAGCGATAGGATGATTGCTGTTCTCTTCCAACGCCTTGACGATGCCCAACACAAGTGCAGCGTTCAAGTCGTTGGAGAACTTGTGGTTCGTTACTGCTGGATCTCCACCCTGTGTCAAGGTGCCAGTCTTGTCAAAGACGATGCAGTCGAGTGAACTGGCTTCTTGGAAAGCTTCACCACCACCGCGGACCAGGATACCGTGTTTGGCGGCCAGTCCACCTCCCACAAAGAGCGCAGTGGGTGCGGCTAGTCCGATACCGCAAGGACAAGCGATGACGAAGACGGCAATGGCAAATCGAAGAGACCAAAGCTCCCAACCGCCAGCAGATTCATTCTTCCAATCGTTCGGTATTGCACCAGTAGTACCAAGGATGAGCCAGGTAAGCCAGGTGACGATGGCAACGGCGATGACAAAAGGTACAAAATGCGAAGTGATAGTATCAGCGACGCGTTCGACCGGTGCGCGATGTGACTGCCCTTCACGCACAGCATGGATGATCTGATCCAGCATTGAAGTACCCGATACTGTCGTAACCTTGATCTTGACGGGTGAACCTTTATTCACTGTACCGGAGAACACAGTATCACCCTCGGTCTTCTTTACCGGACGCGACTCGCCAGTCAAGCTAGACTCATCAAAGTTAGTGCTGCCTTCGATAATATCTCCATCGAACGGTGGAGAAGTGCCATTGTGGACTCGAACGACATCACCGATTTCGAGAAGATCAGTCGCGATCTTGGTGTCGCCTTTTTCTGCGTCGACAAGAACAGCCTCGTTTGGTCGAAGCTTCCCAAGCGAGGTGACAGCATCGCCAGTCTTGGCTTTGCTATAAGCTTCCAAGAAACGGCCGATGAGTAAGAACATCGTCAGGAAGACTACTGCATCAAAGTAAGAGTCGTTCATGGAACCAGAAGACTTCTTCGTGGCAGCCAGGATGAGCTCTACGATTGATGCCAGGTATGCGATTGTCGTACCGAGTGAGATGAGCATGTTCATGCTGCCGAAACGGGTAAAGCGGTGCAGATAAGGGGTCCGGCTTCCTGGTCGCCACATGGATCTCAGCTCTTTCAGTGCACGCCGATGGAATGTATCAGCGGCGAGGAAGTAGATAGGCGTAGCGAGGAAGAATAGTGCCCAGCTTAATCGAGTGACGTTGCCGGCCCACATCTTGCCCATGAAGTATGTGCGTATGGGGTCTTTGGAGCTAATCAAGCTCATGAAGACAATTCCTAGGATAAACGTGGGAATCGCAACGACGATACATAGAATGAGGCGGATCAGGATACGTTTCCTTTCTTCCGCATGCATCTCGCGCGCGCGCTCTTCCAGTGTCGGAGGGTGGAAGACCGAAGGCTGGAACGCTGGGTTGAGGCTCTCGATCGTTGAAAAGATCTTTCGGATCGTGAAGCGAGGAGGGTCCGGTACATATCTGACATGCATAATGGGCTGCTCGAGCGATATTGATGGACAGTCGACAACAAAACTGCGCTCGTTCTCAAACGCTTCTTCCGATCCTTGGGTAATGTTGTCGGGGCAGTGTTGGCAGAACATACCATCTATGCGAATCGCGACGGAACGCTCGATGGTGTCGGTCACTGTGGTCCCTTCTTGAACAACTCGATCGAGAGTGGCAGTGTATCCTACGTCCTCGATACTTTCTTTGATCTCTGGCAGATGTTCCTTGCCTCTGAAGATGATGGTCGCACTGTTCGAGATAAGATTGATATCGACCTTCTCGATCCAGGTGAGGGGCCGTAGCGCTTGGTTGACGTTCCCGACACAGGCGGAGCACGTCAGACCTCCGAGGGAATATGTTGCGCGCCACCTTTCGCTCTGTTGCTTCGATGCGGCTACAGCTCCGGGCGATATAGTCTGCACCTCCTCGAGCTTCTCCACTGCGACATCAAACCCACAATCTTCGATCGTCTCGACAAGCTCCTCGCACTTCTCTTTGCCACTGAAGACTATCACTCCGCTGTTAGTCAAGAGATTGACATTGACTGACTGAACCCATGGCTGTTCCTGGACCGCGTGGGTAATGGCAGAGACGCATGAGCTGCATGTCATGCCGGTAATCGAAAGCGTTGCTTTGTAGACTTGTGTGGCCGCAGGTGACTGAACAGTAACGAAGGCCTCGGATAAAGGCGACTTTGGTTCGGGCGACGAAAAACCATCGGAGCTACCTCTGGGTGAAGTCGTGACGATAGGCGCAGGCTTGAATCGCAGCACCTCGTCGCCGTGCAAGCTAACCCCACCACCTTCTCTCTTGCACTGCTCGCACTGAGCTAGGTGAGTTTCTTTCTTCTTCATGTCGTCGTGTGAGTCTTCAAGGTCGGCAGCAGGATGCAACCAGTGATTGACAGCGCGTTCAAAGCTGGTGTGCCACTCCTTGCTCTTACCCTCGGGGTTCTTAACCTCGATCGGGCTCCGAACGGCTCTGGTGTCTTGAAAAACACTGTGTATCTCGAATCCCGTAGCCTCTAGTGAGACTGTGATATCGTCAAGGTTGAGAGAAGCGGCGTGGCGTACAACCACTGAATGTGAAACGATGGAGACGAATACGTCTTGTGGCGGCGGTGAGAGCGCGCTGAGAGAGGCTTGGATACCGTCCACACATGACGGGCAGTGGAGATTAGAAATAAAGCACGTCGTGGTGGTGGTGGTGCAGTTCACCGCAGGATCGCGCAATCTAGGTAACGGCGCAGCGGGAGACATGGTGACTGGTTCGCGTTCGGGGTGTCTTGGCTGTGTAATATCGACAATGTCGGTACTCCTCGATCAATCGGGTGGATGACTCTCTTGCTTGGGCGATGATTGATAGATGGCAGTGGGCGCTGGTCCCAGGGTAGTAGCCAACGGCTGTCGTCGCGCAATCAAAGCAATCAAGGAAGCGACTGGGCGTGGACGAAGGAAGGAACGTTCAAGAAACACAACACGATACTGGAACCCTTAGATATAAGTGAAACCCGAATTTTCGAGCCTTTTCTGCGAAATATGTCATTGCTACCTACATCTCTGATTCATCGTCCAAAAGCGTGACAGTGGCGGCCGCACAAGTCGCGCAGTCGCCACGAGCGAGGTTGAGTGGGTCTCCGCACAAACTGCGCAGTGGCAGCCCACCCGTCTGACTCGCCGGGCCGCATCGTTGGCAAATAAACCCTTGCGCAAATAAGTGCATATAGAGTTGCGTATAGATGGAGTCTCATTCCAGGTCCTTTTCTTTGTCCGCGTGCTTGCTTGGCTTATGCCGCACTGGCGTCAGCGGATCTGCAGCCACGTGAAAACAAGCTTCTCGCTTGCCCCGGATTCGGCCACCTTTGGCTCCCGACATGCATATGTCTTCATCTAGATATATGGATAGCAATCTGGAAATACCGACAGCCCTATGCAGTGTATCACGCGGAAGGGCGGCATCGTGATTGCGGAGGATCAATACCGGTACGGGCCATCCAGAAGGAGAGCTGTGCGTCCCGCGAAATTATTTTGTAAGCGGGCTGTACTCTGATAGGCGTGTGTAGGCAAGCGCAAGGACTCTGCGAGCGAGTGGGTCTCCATATGAACTCTGGCCGTGTTGACATCAGTTCAGAATCTGAAGTTACCGCGCTAGAAGCCCGATCTTCCGCAGGCACGTCTCTTGATCTTCAAATCCTAGGCGCAAAATTTCCAGATGACGATTAGTATAGAAGACTGAGTCTCTCAAAAAGCACGATAAATCGTGTAATTTTCAGCAAGAGTTCGTCAGCAGTACTCCAGTGGTGAGGGAGAAAACATCAGGGCTTGGGTCGGCAAAGTCGCATTGGGTGTGCTGCAAACAGCAGAGTTTAGTTGCTTTGGCATAATCTGGGCTCTGGGTATTGGGCTCTCAGCATATATGACGGTTGCCTTCCACAAATGTCGCAAACACTGCGCTAAAAGGAAGTCACCACCTAAAGAAACAAGGAAAAGCGACGCTGCCAGCGCCGCCTGAGGCCCATCCATCGGGCTCCCGCGAGAGGGAAATTAAAACCTATATCCCAGCTGTGGTCTTTTTCGATCCGGTCGTCTTGATGTGCTCTTTGGGTGTGTACGGTGGTGGGTTGGTATGCTTGTGAGCATCCACCTCTTGCCCTGATGACGAGTCTCTCATGACGCCGTGTCCTTGCTCAGCGCTTGACACCTCAGCAATGGGCCTGCCAGCTAGTTCACCCTTGGTTTCCATCGGTGCCGTCAGCTCGGTTCCTTCGTAACGACGTTCCGTAGGGATGAAAGCATCGTAGTATCGAGGCATTATGAAGCCGAGAAGGATCACGATTATAGTGATTATGGATAAAATAAATCCGGCAATCATCATCGGGTCGTACCGTAGAGTGTGGAATTCGGGGAAAGCGAAGGAGAATATGATGGCGAGGACGGGTCCACTGAGATAACGGAGGAGGAATGGCATGAAGGCTGGTATCTTCCAGTTCTTGCCCTGACCAACGATGACGTTCAGGTCGCGACGGAGTTGGTTACCCTGCCGTGTTTGTTAGTTGACTGAAATATCGGGGTGGTTTAGTTGGTGCGACTTACCGAGTAGAAGGCGAGGAACCAGAACTTCCGAACGAAAGCATTCCGGTGCCAGAAGGAAGGCGCTCGGGCGTCGGGGGTCTTTGCCACGCAAACAGCGATTATGGCCATGAGGAAGTAGAAACCGATACCAGCACCAGCGCCTGCTCCAGGTCGGCTGATACCATGCGCAAGACTAATACCAAAGACTTGGCCGCCAAAGAAACCGACATTGTATATGACAAAGGCGGGCAGGCCAGTTTGGTCAACGATGTCTCTCCATCGGTACACAGTCGTAGCGCTGGAAACTTCGCTCCAGACGACAAAGATGAGAGCAACGTTGTTGACCCAGCGATCGATACCATCGAGCAGGTAGTACCCGAATTCTGTGCAATATGGCAGACACCTAGATTGTCATAGTCAGTGTGCAGTTCTCATAGGGTAAGCGGGAAGTCGTTGCTTACATCAAGAATGAGAGGACGGTCAGCGCAGTAACAACGACAGGTCTCGAAGCCTTGACCATGCCAGAGTCGCATATAAGCGTGACGACGACGTCGAGCATGACAAAAGCCGAACTGAATCCGAGCACAATGAGCGTAAAGAATAAGAGCACGGCCCAAAAGTTGGCTCCAGGCATTTGCAGCACTGCCTCAGGCAGTGTCAAGAAACCCACAACAAAGGCGCCAAGTCGCTCGCCATCCTGTGGCCACCTTTCGAGAAAGCCTACAACACCAAAGACGGCGAATGCAGCGAAGTTCTCGAAAAGTACGTTGCTACCACAGATAAGACAAGCGTCCATTACGGCGTTGGCGTGTTTTGTGTTGTAACTGGCGTACGACGTGAAGTATCCGAAGCCGATACCGGTGGAGAAGAAGACTTGGCCAACAGCTGTCTGCCACACGACTCCCGAGGCGAGTTGGTCGCTCCTCCAAGTTCTCCAAACAAGAGCAACACCGTCACTCGCATTGGGAAGAGACAGCGCTCGGCCAACGAAGATGATGGTGGTGACGATGGGTAGTCCCATGGTGAAGTAGACGACGCGACCGGTCATGCCGACTCCACGGAAGATGGATATCCAGATCAAGAACCATACAAAGATACTCCAGCCTACAGTTGAGCCGATCAGAGCTCCGTTGGGATAACCGGTGAATGAAGCTACGGAATTGCCATCCGGCGTTAGGCTTCCCTCGTTGATTTCTCCGCGCTGAAGAACGTCTTTGTAGTAGAAGTCCTCGATGCGGCCTTCCCATGGCAAGGGACTCGTGAAACTTTCTTGGAAGTATCTCATGATCCTGGTGACAAAGTAAATACAGGCCAGACGTCAATATTGTTTGGAGACACTGCATACCATGCTAAGTTAACAGTAAAGTACTGGACGACAAGGAAACTGACGATAACAGGCCCCATACCGACTCCTTTGAGACGACGGTTTATGTTATTGACTAGCGGCAGATGGTTAGTTGGTATTCCATACGTGTTCGACACATGGGTTATCTTACAGGCAATGACGGTACCACCACGGTACGCTTGACCAATTGACACTTCT
This sequence comes from Alternaria ventricosa, assembly GCF_023758065.1. Lineage (NCBI taxonomy): Eukaryota > Fungi > Ascomycota > Dothideomycetes > Pleosporales > Pleosporaceae > Alternaria > Alternaria ventricosa. The sequence continues at coordinate 711,472 of NW_026055686.1, forward strand.
AGGATGAGCGCCGGAATAGCAATGAGGAAAACTGCCAGAAGATATGGAATGAACCATTGGAGGCCATAGTTGTTGTACAGCACACTCGGGTATCTGAGCAAGTTTCCTTGTCCTGCGCAGCCGCCCATGGCAGCGAGCAGAAAGGCTGCTCTGGAGGGCCACTGGTCACGGCCATCTTCGCTTTTCGAAGCTTGAGGCGCTAGGTAGCTGCCTATCTTTCGCAGGAATTGCATCGCCATTTTGTATGAACAGCTATCTAGCGAGAGTTGAGGTGGGGTGTAGAGGGCCGGGCATCAACAAAACGGAAGTATCGGGATGGAGCAAAGATCCCAAATTGACCCTTCTTCGGGAGAGTGTGAAATGTGAGCGGACCTAGCCATTACATGTGAGAAGTGAAGTACTTTTGTAGCCTGTTCAGGGCAAACGCCCCACTACGTCCGCCAAGATCGTACCAATCTCTTCAAACCCACGTTCGGTTGATGTTGGTAATGGGTTGCGATTTCCCTGCATTTCCCAGCTCACATCGCATGGTTGACCCACCCGATCCTACACCGGGGTACGACTACGGCAACCCCGACGTTAGCAATCACCATGACACAAAACAAGCTTTTCCTGCAAGATGGGTTTTCTTGCTGGCAATTCACAAAACCTCATGGGACAAGAACATGGTTTCCAGTGGATCGGTGGAGGCCGCCGTTGATAGCCAAGCTTCCGCCGGGGAGGGTGTGGAGAAAAGCTCATCGGCAAAGGCCTGGCGTACGTAAGATGGTCGGGGTCGAAAGGATTCCGACAAATCATATTCTGTCTACATGCCGAGTTCCGCGTGCCAATGCTGGGCGTAGCTCGGTTCCGCCGCAGCTGTCACGTCACGATCGCTCCTTCTTCCGCATTGATTCACGTTTACCATTCAAGCAATCCGAGTGCTTATGAGGAATTGCAACCTCTGATGGCGTGCTCAGGGAATCATTGCACAGGGCGAGAGCGAGTCCCTTCATCGAACGCGCCTTCATGAACAGGGAACGGTGGCAAGGTCCGACAGTCCCTTGCGATAGCCGACATAGCAGACTTCAGGCGTACCATGCGATCCGCGTCGGACGCGTTGGCTTCGCGTACGACGCAAGTGTGGTGAGCCATGCTTGGCAGCACGTCGGCAACAGTGGGTCAGCCCACCACTTCGGTAACATACGCAGTGTTTGATCTGGGGGTGGGCCTTTTCAGTGATATCATGGACGTTTGGCGATGTGCTCCACTCGAGTACATGACCGACGAAACCCGCAGACTTGTTGTGGTTGATGTGTGGAGCCCAGGCCGAATGTTGGGATCGTGCACTTCGAGGCGATCAGGTGTCCAACTCGTGTTGTGCCTCCCACTGAAGATGTTTGACCATGGCCTTTTCCGCTTCAAGCTCAGCTTCAAGTGTGTTGATGCGATATGTCAGCTCCGTAATCTTCGCTTCCTTTGCCTTGACTGTGCTACGGCTGACGTCGCGACCTCTCTTGTATCCTTCGGTGTTCTTGGCGTGTCGAACAAGTAGGTTTTTGAGCTCACTCTGTACAGGTTCTGCGAGGTGCACGTTGTTGTTCTGCAGGAGATCGAGCACGTCCTTGACGACGTCCTCGTTCATTGCATTTCTGAACCGATTTGGAGTGGGAGTCGCGTCAAAGGAAGATGACGGGGTTGCGGTCTGATGGTGCTCGTTCGCATCAATGTTGGATGAAGGAGTAAAGAGAGCGCCGCCGGGTGTTGGGTGTCTGGGTGCGAACGGGTTGTCTCCTGGGGATCTTCGGTCGGTTTGGGGCGTCTGTAGCCCATTATTTCTGGAGCTACTGCCTGTCTCCATCTGCCATGGGAGCTTCTGTCGTTTGGGTGCGGGGGTCGTGAAGTTGGTCGTCCTCGCGGCCCTGCTCGGCGTCTCAGCCTCGACCATGACCTGATTCAGATCATCATCGTTAACCTGCCCAAGGCCATATTCGTCATCGAAATCATCATTGCTAGGTCGTGTTCGCTTGCGACTTGATGCGTTCGGGTCCGTTTCGATAGTGTAAGGTGGTGGAGGGGAGGGTTGACGTCGGGAAGGCGTGACTGGGTTGGCAGGGCCGGGTTCGGTGCGAGAGTTGTTTGCGAGGGCACTCTGCTCCCTGGCATGCGCGTGATCATCCCATAAAAAGAACTTGCATCGGTCCTCGGCATCCTGAGGCTTTTGGCAAGAGCGAACTGGGGCGCGTTAGAGAGCTAGCCCTTGACAGGTAAAGTAGAAGCAACATACACCATCTTCCCTTATTCGGACCTGCTTTCTTAGTTTCGAAGTGTACTGCTGGCAGTCGGGGATTGCAGTCGCCTAGTCGTTGTCAGTGGTGCTCATGTCTTGTGGGAATGTTGGACTTACAGTGCCAAACACCATTCAGAAACTGGCCCTTGGGTGGCCCGCCGCCGCCGCTACGTCCTCCTCGAAAAGCAGACATGATGATTCAGGGAGGATTAAATCGTGATGATGTCAGTGTTGGTGCGATACTAGTACAGAGGTTCATGTTTGTATCCAAAGTAGACAAAGGTGGCTGGTAACAAAGCGGCGGCTGGGGCTATGGTGGTCCTAGCTCGAACACTGGCCAGCGGGGTGTGAGGTCACCTCAGGCACCGCACCGCGTTCCTGGGGCGAACGCTCCACTTGGTTCCCGCCGTATCTCGTATTGACCACTCGGAGAGTTGCTGGCCTGGATGTACCTGCAATCAATCGTCTACAACAAATTCAAATTCGTCCCTTTTACTGCCGTTGGCCCCATCCCGGCTTGGACACGCGGCCACCTCCGCAGCTGAAATCCGGGCATGTTCTCGACCTGGGCCCGATGGCTCCCCTTTGGCCTTCTGTCCCGCATCCAATCCCGCGCACCTCGCACGCTTGGCTCCCATCCCGAGTATTACCATTCACGATAATCATGTCCTGTGCGGCTGTTTAGATGCGACAGCGAGATTGTTATTCCACCCCTTCCCACATATTAGGCATACTGCGCTCGCCACAAACATGCTCATCCGCTCAGCGCGGCAGATACCGCCGTCGCTCCTCGTCCTGCTTGTCTTCCTCGTCTTCCTAGGATGGCAACTTAGTCAAGGACCGAGCCATGAAGAGCCTCCACCACCGCCGCCGCCTCCGGCCCAAGGAGATAATAGGCCGTCACGGATCGCCGTCGTGACGTTTGTCACAGACCAGAGATCGTACCTCCATCTGTCGCTCAAGAACAAAGACCGTAAGCCCAGCCTTGTCGAAACATCGCACGGAATGAAGTTGACGCATAGACTGAACAGACTACTCGCGACGTCACGGCTACGACTTCATCACCGATTTCGAAGCTCACTCCGAGCCACGCAGTCCTGTATACTGGAAGTTCGACATGGTAGAGCGGCTGGTCAAAACCAACAAATACGACTGGATATGGTGGCTAGACTTCGACACACTCATCACTGACACCGGAGTCGCAGTCGCCGACGTAGTCAGAGACGAGTTAGAGAAGGCCGAGAATGCGAACGAAGTCGACTATATCTTCACACACGACTGCAACGGCCTGAACCTTGGATCCTTCCTTGTGCGCGCGCACGACCGATCGCTCGAATTTGTCCGTCGCGCACTCCAAATACGCGACCAAGCCGAGAAGAGTGACGACAGCAAGAGTTATAGCGAGCAAGACGCCATGGTGCAACTGCTCAAAGAGCAGCCATATGCCAGCAGACACGTCGTGGCGCCGCAGTCAAGGCTAAACGCCTTTCCAAAGGACATACCATGTTTCGAGAATGAAGAGGGCGAGTGGAAGCCGGGCAAGTTCGTCCTGCATTTCGCAGGCGCGTGGGCACATGTCAAGGGTGAAGATCCCACGGGTCAGCTTATGAAGAAGTACGAAAGAGACATCATATGGGGAAACTGGAAGGAGTTCTATTGATGGTACACATGCGAACGATTTCGGACATGTTGGAGTTCAAGGATGTACACGATATCCAGGGTCATCATTCTTACCATTTGCTGTCTGCCCTCGCATTTGGACCCTCAGACGGTAACAGCGCAGTGTTATCCATCATTTCAAGCACACGACGCATTGATTCATGTCATGCCATGCAATTTCAGTCTCGCTTTATACCAGACACCTTCTCAAAGTCACGACCAGTATACCATGAAATCACGACAGCGTAGGGATCACATCAAACACAGCAAACAGTCTTTTCATGTTCTTCACAGTGGCACGGCTTTCAAAATCTACTTTCTCAACCCGATCGATTCAGAACGCAGTGTATATCGCCGCCGCCGCCCATTTCCAGATCGCCACATGAATGACGTTGGGTGATTTAGGATCAAGGATTGCGGGCGCAAATGCATCGCCATCGGGTGAGGTGTTTCAGAACACACATAGGGTTGGGTGGGTCCAGTTTTGGAAAAAGGCCTGAATGAGAGATGTATCAAAGGAATAGCCAGTGAGGTAGGTATTATATACCCTCATGGTCCGTTCAAGCGCTATTCCTGTCTCGTTCACACGCGCAGGCACTTTTGTCGATGTGGTAAGACTTTTTGTTCCACAATCGCTCCAGCCATGGCATCACCAGACCCGCTTTTGGAGTTCCGCGCCACATCACATCGAGGTTTCTGGTTTTCGAGTAGACGTGATCGAAGAAGGCCAGGCCAGCATCAGGTAATTGTAGAATTGTTTGGAAGGGTTGCACATGGAATCTAATTCGAAGTTTTTGGACGGCATAACGCCGAACTCCGTAGTTTTTGGTAATGTCGCGGCAATGTAGAGGTATAAGAAGGTAGAGTGAGGATGGCGAAGAGGTGGCTTTATAGACGGTGCAGAAACCCATGGCAGGGAGAAGCGGCACATGCGAGAGTCTTGTGTGTGGTTTTTTGTTACGAGTGCGACGTCGCTCTCACGTCGGGCATCTCGCTATGTGTTTCGTTCCGTACTGTTCAAAGCTTTCCGCAGGAGTTACTCATATCGACCTCTACGGTGGCTTTTGCTGATATTGGTAGAACCATCGCACGATATAACATGGCCGTTTTTCTTTTTGTGCTTTAGAACAGCAAACGTGGCAGCAAAGACATAACTAAGCAAAACATTGTTTTTGGAGGGGGCCAAAGGCATGGTAGATCTTGTCATAGTTTTTAGAGAATAAAGTGGATGTGGTGCAAGGCAAGAAGGAAGATCGAGCTCGTGTGGTCTTTATATACCTCAAGAACGATCCCAAGATCAGGTGATAGCGAAACTGATACCGCGGACATGATCCGTATCGCTTTAGCAGGTGCTAACTAGATGCGGATACTGGAGCAATTTCGGAGCTTCATCGTCCTGTCGCATCACGATCTCGTTTTGCCACAATCTCACATAGCGCGATATTCGGAATTTCTTTCCAACACATGTACACGGAATTGATAAATTTGATCTGTGTCGAAGTGTTTGGGGCTCGCGATCTTCGACAGGAGACATTCTGCGTTGCTCAAGTCGTTTTTGGGTGTCATGATGTTGAATTGGTTGAGGAAGAATGGTGAACGGAGTTGTGCCGAAGAAATTGACTGCTATCCTGAAACTCAGAGCGGGAGTCCAGGCGCGAAGCCATAGGAAGGCGACCTCGTGGTTTTGGAGGTACGCGAAAGGTATTGCGCATGAGACTGGGAGCGATAGAAAGTTTCGTGGAACTTGTTGTGTTGATGTAGCCAGTCCAACTTGCGGCATTCTGCATGGCTTGAGTCCATAGTAGTTTCAAGTCGAAGAATATTCAGGAGACATGCAATCTTGTATTGTGGGCTTAGGCGTCGTTTTCACAGTCTGCTTCATGGCGAAAGGCAATCAGCTTTTTGATGCTTCGTGTCGATCATGCAGCCGTGAAATAGTTATTTTCGTCTCCGAGAGAAAGCTGAAACCATGTAGAGTATTGTCGTGTAGTTTTGGAAACAGGCACTGCGATGTGTGATGAAGAAGAGAACTTCAACAAGTCCATGAGACGTTTATATAGGCGATTTTTGGCACTCGCTCCCTTCTTATGATCTTGTTGATCGGCAGCTTTTTCGTGTCTTCCATCAGACGCCTTGTATCTGACTTTTGCGGCGTACTTGGGAGTTCTATGAGAATCAGGACACTCCAGGCTTCAAGTACATAATTTATTCATGTATTGATTTTATATAACCATGCGAACGTCCTCCTCGTTTTGATAATTACTAAGCGTTTTTCCAAGCGCATAGCGGGATTTGGACACTGTTTCCGAAAGCCACCTGCGCAGCGAAGCAGCCATGGCACATCGTCGTCAACTTTTGGGTCTCTCATCGCAAGGGAGCTTTCCGTGTTTTGGACAATGCAGGGAACGAATGTAAGATGAGAAGATTGGCAGAAGCCAGGATCTGGTTTTATATTTGAAGTCGCGAGCGAGAAGGCAGACATACCTTTGATTTTGTCCTGCTTTTGCTCTCCCAGGAACATTAGCGTTCTGTGTAGTAGTTTTGCGTGATAGAATAGCGACTCTCTTCTTTTCATGATACTTTGGGAACATTGTTTTTGAGCGCCAGGGCGAGGACGCACAGCAGCGAACATATCCAGTAGTATTGGGTGTTTTCGGAGAAACATGATTAGCATCAACATTGCTTTTAAAGAAAGGCGTATCGCTGTGTGAAGATAGAGGAAGGAAAGCCAAAGTCTGGCCCTCAACCCGCGACCAAAGAGCCAGAGCACCAGACCATAGCGATGTGCGCGCGAGGTCTGATGATACGGCAGTATAGGAAAACCGTCGTGTATTTTGGAATTTGTAGCTTGTAGTCCATAGCGACCAGAAATATGGTCAGATGAACTGATGACTTTTAGAGATCTACTCAGACAGACCATGTTCTGATAGTTCGAGTCTTTCTGGAGCGAGCCATCGAAGCTTCCTCTGTTACTTTGTGGTGAAAGATGTTGGGCGATTTGTGGAAGAAAGCAGCAGGCTGAAGTAGACAAGGTTTATATACGGTGATAGCTCAGAGAGCGGCTTCTCCGATCATCAGGGAATACTCTGTTCATTTTGGAGCCGCAGGCCAGACTTCTCAGACATTCAGGGCGAATCGGTATATTTTCGGAGGAAGTCGACGCCGCACCCATATAGTGAAATCGTACATATTTGATACTCGGAGAGCCGCACATGTCATGAAGAGTTTGCGGAAGTGTTTTAGTCAAACATGAGAGCGAACACGGTATTTTTGGAAGCAAGAGGCTTTTGGTAGGAAGAAGAAGAGTGAGAGAGCCGCGAAAGTAGGCGGCTTTATATCGCGAAGCACAGATCTCTGGACCGAAACATGAATTGTTTTGCCCTAGTTTTTGAGTGAAGCCCCCAAAAGGCCATGTGCTTGTCGGATGGTTTTTTTGGTGTCCAGTAAAGATGGCGAGTGCTTGGACTCAAAGGCGGAAGGAACTGCCCATGCAGTTGTATCGGTTCATTTTCGGGACAGAGCACCATCGAATTTTAGGGTGCGATTTTTGAGAAAGAGAAGCATTACCGGTGTGCGTAAAGAGTATAGGAGAAACTGGCGGAGGTTTATATATAGGCGTTATCCGCAGCGACGCACAACATGAGGGAAAATCTTGTCTGTTTTTGTAGCTGTTCCTGCACTCTCCGGCACTTTTCCAAAAGTCAATGTATTTCGGCAAGAAGGGACCCGGAACATAACAAAGACTTTGAGAAATTTTGGTGGTCGAGCCGAGGAGCAGACATCATCGTATAGCGTGCGATTTTGGAAACTGGAGCGCGCCATGTCAATGGTATAATGCTGTTTTGATAATTGATCGGTGGACCGTGGAAAATGTAAAGAAGATGGAAGAATTTTGGAATATGTGTATATGCCGGCGTGGAGACCATCGCTTGAGTTGATCGCCATTTTGGAAAGCTTCGAGGAATTGGAGAAAGTGAAGTTTTGGTCTGCCAGGAACATGAGTGGTTTTGATGATGATTTCGGAGAAGGGCAGACATGAAGCTTTTGTCTTCGCTTTTCGGTGGAAAATAGCGAATAGCACACGGAATTCGGGTGCCAGCGTTTTTGAGAAACAAAGTTGTGGCTTTTGAATGGAGGAGAAGGATAGAAGGGAGTGATTGAGAGGTATTTATACTCTACTGGAACATGAGACGATGGAATATTGCACGTGCTACGGGCTGACTGCGTTCCAAAGTTACTCCCAATGATCGATACTGCGACATCAGCAACGACCCTACCCTAATTAGGTTGGCGCAATGAGGTCCCATTTTCCTTGCCTACCTTCTCAAACTGTGGCCAATAACTTCGCCGCCTTGACAATCGCCTCCGTCAGCCAGACGTTCCACTCCAGACACAGCGGCAAGTTCCCATCTTGCAGTGCTTCCATACTCGCCGGAAGCATTTGCGCTTTGTACCCTGCGTCTCGTCAGTCAACATCCACAACGTTTCCGTCTTTACTCACCATCATCCCGATTCGGCGCATACAACGCGTTCTTGTAGAATGGTCGTCCTGGCAAGCCTTCTGCTCTCACAAACAGCCTTTGCACATCGCGCATGATGCGATTCGCCTTCTGAACCCTCACCTCATCCTCCAAAAAGGTCTTCTCGGCCGTCCGGTCCGCAAAGTCGGAAGCGACCTGTTGAAACGTCCTCCCCGCAGCCGCGAGCTCGTTAAGCTTGATCTGACGTTGAAGCTCACCGCTATCCGGCCTTCCCATCGTCTCTCCCACAAGCTCGCGGATCCAGTAATTGAAGTTGCGGGCATAGGCATCCATATCGAAAGGGATAAGAGCATCATCGGCTAGATGATACGCCAACAGCGTGATGAACTGGCCCACAGTAGCGTGAATACTAAAGTCTGGATCAACCATACTCTTCATCCAATGATACGAGTCGTAATTGCTATGGTAGTGATAAACCGGTGTCGTACTCGATGCATCCATTCCGAAGTCAAGCGCACCGATACCCAGTTGGAGAAAGGCAGTGTAATCGCTCCCACTTCCCAGATTGGAAAAGCCGTTATCTTCGGGGCGGAAGCGGTAGAGGTCGTACCATGCGTCGTAGAGAGTCCTCTTGCCGTAGACGACCTTTTTCATGACTTCTTGAGCGATGGTGCGAAGTTCGGGGGTGGCGCCTGCGCCGGGGAGGGGACCGGCGACGCCGATGTCGACGTTGAGGTAGGTTATTGCTGTAGCGGCGAGCCAGGGGTCGTGTTCTTCTACCCATTCTGTTGAGCCGATTAGGGCGTATTCTTCTGCGTCCCAGGATGCGAAGACGCTGGATACGAGTTAGCTTCGAGTGTCACGAGAGGGCTTCGTAGGCTTACATGTTTCGACGAGGCTTCCAACCAGTGTTTTGCAGCTCTCCGAAAGCCCTTGTGATTTCGATCATGATAGCTGAGCCTGAGTTCGGATCCGCTGCTCCGCCGACGATCCACGCATCTCGGTGGTTTCCGATAATGATAGTCTCGTCTGCATTCGTCCCGTTGATGATGCCGACAACGTCCCATATTGGCGTGATCTTGTCTTCCATGAAGTTTGTGAGAGTAAGAGTAGTGCCTGGTGCAGGACCAGTACTATATGTTGCAGCCAAACCGCCAATCCACCCGTCACGTTTGACGGACTTTCCAGATGTGCCATACCCGTCCAAAGCTTTCAGAAGGGGTAGCGCATCGCGGTAGGAGATGGGTAGAGATGGAATCTTGGGAAGATTTGGCGGGTGACTGACACGCTCGACTCCGGGTTTTGACGCGTATCCCGGAGTTGTTGGATCACCGGGGTACTCGTTGATGTACGCGACGGATCCTCGCTGAACGGAAGAGGGTTGGCGCGCTGGACCATCTGCTTGATGTTAGTGAACTCATACGCGACATGCCAAAGCAAAGGAAGTCGTACTGGGATACGCAGCTTGTCCCTTGGCCACCTGCGGCCCGTCATCTCCAGGATCACTGAACATGACAACTGCTACCATGCCGTGTGCTTCAGCATTGCGGACTTTGACGCCTCGGAACGGTCCACCATATCTTGCAAGGGCGATCTTCCCTGCCAAGTTGACGTTGGCCGCAACGAGTGCAGCAAAGTCGTCTTTGTGGCCACGACTATTGGAGATTAGCAAATGTGGTTCATACTAGGATGATGAGCCACTTACCCAACGTAAAAGTACTCCGCTTCGACTTGACCAGAGGCAGAATAGCCATGGAACGCTGGCAACGCTTGGCTCTGCGGGTAACCTGTCGTTTCGTCCTCCGGTAGGGCATCTTCGTACAATTGAGCCGTGTGTTGAGTGAGATTGCCCGTATTCAGTACCAGACTCTGCTCTTTCGGGTAATTGAGGAACACTTCATACTTTACAAGTGAGGCAGGTACCCCATTCTCCGTCCATGTCTTCGCAGTTTCCTCCGCCATGGATTTGTTGCGTCCGGCAATGTGGTCGCCATGGGTGTAGTAAGAAGACCAGGTATCGATAAGAGTAGTTGAAAAAGATGTGTGTAGAATCTTCTCATGCTCATTCCATACTGGTGGGAAGGGCGCTGTCTGGCGAGGTACTAGAGGAAGTTGTTGAGACTGCTGGCCGAGATCAAGGCTACGCAATTCTCGTTGGCATGCTGTTGTCCGTTGCACGGCGCTCAGCGAAAGTAGAAGAGTTAGGATCATGGTTGAGTGATATCTGTTGCTGATGGAGTTGTGCTGGAGGCAGGCAGGTAATCTAGTAAGTAGGTGCAAGGTAAAAGACAAGGGCACGTGCATTCGTACATTCCTCAGGAATGGATAGGAGCAATCGCCCGGTCTCGATTCCCCTCCCGATAGTTAGAGTTCGTTCTCTATAGCGTACGTCTCGTATAGTACCTCTTGTGGAATGTGACAGGGGCTTGTGAATAGCCGATTTGAGGCTTGGCTGTGTGGTAGGCTGGACCGGACGGCTAAGGTCAATGCCATCTCCTGGCGAACAATGTGGTACCGCTGTACGCAGCACGAATCCTGAAAAGGTCTCACAAATTTCAGAAGTGAATCGAGAGTATAGCGGATACCTTCAGACTTGTTTAACTGAGCGAAAAGATCAATGATTTTGTATACTTCTTCCATGAAAACTCCTCAACCATAGGCTCACTTCAACACCCACTCAAAGTTCGTTATGACCAGGTGTCTCCGGATCTTGTGAGACGTCTTCTGCAACCTCTTCGACCTCAATCTTGACCTGCTCTTCTACCTTCTCGGCTTTTGCCACAGGCTCCTCACCAGCAATCAGGAGGGAGTCGGGTATCTTCTCCTTCTTGCCTTCACCCATGCGAATAGCGTCGACCCATTGCTCAACTTCATCAGCTCCGAAAGAGCTGCCAGAGTATTTCTTGTACCATGCGCGCTTTCCGTTTGTGGCGATAAGGTGGACGCTATCTGCACTTCCGAGACCAAGCTCTGCGACGATGGTGGCAGCAAGTGGGTTTGTGGACGAGACACCGATAAATGGGAACAGATGGCTGCCGGAAGCGTCATACTTCTTGTGGATGGACGCAAGGGATGCGATGGCAGTGGCTGCAGCTTCCGAGGCTTCGTCCTTGGGAAGGATGGCTAAGATACAGGTCTTGCTCTGTTCGGTCAAGCACATTGTCTGCAGTTCGGCAGATTCGGATACGAGAGGAATGGCGGGCTTGGTCTCTTCCACCGGAAGCTCGATGGGATCGGGGGTGTTCTCGTCCTTGACATTTGGATCAGGCGATTCGGTAGGCATGCCAGCCTCCTCTACAGTCTCATCCGTCGCTGACGCGGCAGCTGACGACGAGTCTGCTGATTTGTGCGAAGCTGAGGCTTTGGCAAATTTGCTAGAGGACTTGGATTCCTTCTTGGCATCCTTCTTAGCCTTTGACTTCTTCTCTTTGCCAGGTGGGCAGTCGGGGTTTGGTGGGGCGACTTGGGAGAGGAATTCGACCATGGCTGCTTTGTCGACCTTGCCCTCATGCTTGATGGGGGTCTCGGAGCCGGCGGGAATAAGGATCAAGCTTGGGAAATCGGTGATTCCGTACTTTTCCACTGCTGCCTTTTCTGACTTCTTGACTTGTGCGACCGAGACGATGCCAGCGAAGTCAATCGCTAGGGCGCGTAGTGTAGCACTGACGATACCCTTCTCACTGAAGAGAATAGCCTTCGCAGTGTCCTTGTTCTCTTGTAGCCACTCGTCCAGGTTCTTGTCGTTGACCCTCTTGACCACGTTGGGAACCTTGTCCTTGACGGCGTCAACGATGCCCTTGGCCGAACGAGGCCCTTGGTAGTCCTCCACGGTAGGCTTTCCGGGCTTCTTGCCAGGCCGGACGATCTTGAGGGTAGGGAAACCCTGGACGCCCATCTTTCCGCAGAAGGGCTTGTTCATTTCCTCATCGCAGTTGACAGCGGCGACCTTGGCGATACCGGCGAGGGACTTGGCGGCCGTCTCGTAGGCCGGTTTGAGGTTCTTGCAGTGGCCGCACCATGGCGCGTAGAATCTGGGACGTGTCAGGAAGGAGCGTGACGATGATTGGAGATGGCTTACTCGACAATCTAGGGATCGTTAGCCAGGCCTTGCTAGTAGATTGGAGGTATACATACAGAAGTGTAGTTGGACTTTGCGATTACTCGGTCGTAGTCCATGCCAGAGATCTGGACGACGGCGCTGTTCTTACCGTAGATGCTCTCGGCGTGGGCATTGAGGGCCAGCGCGGCCGTGGCGGCGAACAGCGTGGTTGCGCGGACCATGGTTGCGGTGTAAGTAGAGTTGCGTAGATGAAATGGAGAGTCAGCAGGAGGTGCGCCGCTGCAGAGTTGATATAGCCTCACATGGCGGAGTTGCCAGGTTGGCCTTTTCTTTCACTTGTAACAGCTTGCCATAAGTTGCATGGCCATAGCTGAGATGCGGGGAGACAGGGGTACGGACTCCGGACTAGCGCCTATGACCGCATTCTAGCTGCCTGCATCTCTACGCATCCATCTCCAGACTAAACACCGCGTCTTCTTAGTACACGTCCTACTCCAACAATGGCCGACACAGTACCGGCAAAGCTCAAGAGCCTGCAGCTCGCGTCTTTCGCGAAGCGCGCTGCCCAGCTCGAGCGATTCAAGCCCATCATCACCTACTGGTGTGAGTACCGCGCGCGTCGACACGAGAATTGTATACTAAAGCTAGACAGTACGCTTCTACATAGTCCAAAAAATTATCGCAGGAGGACTGCACTCGGCCGACCAAGAATGCACCGCTTACACGACCGATCTCATGGAAAAGCTCGAGCAAGCAAAGGCCGAGAACCCCAACGAGGATGCCTTACTGGATGACACGGTCGCGAGCGCATACTGCGAACAGTTCGCGCTACAGACTCTCGCAAAGGCAGAAAGGGAGATGGCCGAGAACAGAGTCAATGGGTTCGCACTACAAACATAGCCTTACCGTTGTCGCTTGGTCTAACATCCTCCCAGGCAGACAGCCGATACCCTCCTCGCCGCGTCTACTTTCCTCGAGATCATGTCGATATGGAAGAACAACGATCCAGAGATCACATCCAAAACCAAGTTCGCCAAATACCACGCGCTACGCATCGTCAAAGCCATCAAGGCCAACGAAGACCCCAATGCGACGAACCCCGTACAGGAAACACCGCAGCAGCCCATGTCGCCATCTGCATTAGATCCAAACGACCCAGAAGTCCAGCGGATAAACCAGGGCGCACCGCCTCAGAAACCCTACCAACCATCTGTAGAGACGGCACCGAATACCTCGACCCAACCGTCGCCCAACTTCTCTGCACGCCAAGTATCACCACCGCCTCCCAACCTCCCTTCTGCGCCTACTGGATACACTCAGTCATCGCACAACGATGTATCTCCAATATCACAACCCAACACCTCGAGGCAGGGCTCTGTCGTCTCGATCGGTGGCGGATACTTCCCGAGGACAGACGCTCCTGATCCTCCTACATTCACAGCAGAGACGACAGCACCAGGTCTACCAACTGCGCCAATGGACATAGACCCCATGACGTCTTCTATGCCCACAAGCCCTCAGCCATCGCAAGCTCCGGAACCATCAGACCCTGCAAGCTTCTATCAAAACCCGGCGTCTCCTGCGCCTGCTCAGGCTCTTCAGCAGCCACCACCTCAAAACCCATACCAATCTCCAACGCCACCGCAAGTTCCGCAAAAGCCGCAAAGATTATCTTCCAGCTTTGGAGCGCCCCCACAGCAACATCAGTTTGCTTCGCCTTCGCCACAGCCGCCTCAACAACAGTACCAACAAGGCGGATTCTCCCAGCCTGCTCAGCCGCAGTACCAGTCAACGCCCCACCAGAATCCATACGCTCAATCTCAACCCCCTCCCCAGCAATCATCACAGGGCCCTTTCAGGAATGATGAGGACTCTATCATGGAAGCTACAAAGCATGCGAAGTGGGCCATTTCCGCGATGAACTTTGAAGATGCAGATACTGCTGTGAAGGAGCTACGCACTGCGTTGCGGGCTCTGGGTGCGTTATAGGAAAGTGGTCATTCATATGTAGCATGAAGAGGAGAGAACTCTGGACCTTCAGCCTCCGTATGTTTTGTTGGTTAGATGTATACCCCTGTGTTATAGATAGATGCACCGTCTTTGAGAAGTGAGCCGAGGTAGCTACAATGATACATGAACTTTGATCCTGCATGAACAAATGAAAGATTCCAAGACCTAGCTCTAGTACCTAGACACAGTCAATCTTGATATAATAATATCCAAGTGAAGATCATCACGCGCATCTGTTGGTCGTATATCCACAATTATGCCAAGAGTCTGTCGTGCACGTGCCTTGGGTCCAAAGCTTAAGAGCCGAAAATCCAACCACCTCGTTCTCACTCTCTATCGACCTTCACATCACAAGGGCGACTGCATGTAGTCATGCATCTGAGGCTCATTCGTAATAGCTGTAATTCATGATACAGCGGCGAAGATGGCGCCCATCACACCTCTCAATGCGGCGGATATAACTGAAAAAGCGCGCCGGGAGCTGCTGCTTCTGCTCGAGGGTGTAAGGTAATGTCAATGTCGCAGACCTCTGCACCATCTAACGCGTGCGGACAGATCAGAGGAAAGAAGAACCTCGTGCTAGAGAAATCTCTCGCAGGCCCGCTGAACTTGCTCGTCAAGTTTTCTACGCTCCAGGAATATGGCGTCGACAAGCCCTTCTTCCTTGAGAACGACAATGTCGATTCTTCTCAGCGCAACATCGTCTTCCTCGTTAGAGGCGAGAAAGCGAAGACTGTGATGGCTGTTGCTGGTAAGTGAAGCTTCCTCGGCTTCCTTTCCCCCATCTGCCTCATGGCATTTGGAGCTTTGGGTCAAAAAGTAGGCTAGACAGACAGTACCCACTCTGCCTAGCCAGTCTTGATCCCTAGATTGAACATAGCACTTTTTTTGGATTGCCCTTCATCTCCATGTAGGAGCAGTCTATTGTACGGTGCTAACATACTAGATAGATCAAATCAAACGTATTCGGCGAGACAGCCAAATTGAACATGAATTCTCCATCTTCTGGGTGCCGCGTCGTACTATGACCTCGGATCAACTGCTTGAAGAGGCGGGTGTCTTGGGTGAAGCTAGCGTGAGCGAATGGCCGCTATTCTTCGTGCCGCTTGCAGATGATGTGCTATCGCTTGAACTTGAAGATGCTGTGTCAGATCTTTATCTCGTATGTGCGTCCTGGATCTGGTGCGGATTTCATACTAATCTTGCGTAGAAGAAGGATCCTACCGCGATCTACTTGTCGGCCAAAGCACTCATGCTTCAGCAACAGAAGTATGGTCTCTTCCCGCGTATCATCGGGAAAGGTGATAATGGGAAACGACTTGCCGACCTACTCATCCGTATGCGTACCGAAGTCACGGCTGGTGAGACCTCTGCCGGCGGCGGACCGTCATTCCTGGGCTTAGCACCTAGCTCCAACATTGACAGCCTCATCATTGTTGATCGGGAAGTCGACTTCCCTACGGTACTACTGACTCAGTTGACGTACGAAGGGCTCATCGACGAGGTCTTCAACATCACTGCCAACCAGACCGAAGTCGACTCTTCCATAGCGGGTGGCGCGCAGCCGCAGCAAGGCCAGACTGGATCAGCATCGACGAGTATGAAGCGCAAGATCATGATTGATTCGAAAGATGCTTTATACGCTGATCTGGGCGATGCGAACTTTGCCATCGTCGGTAATCTGCTTAATCAAGCAGCCCGTCGTCTGCAGAGCAGCACAGGGCGCGACCAACTTGCCACCAAGACGACATCAGAGCTCCGTGACTTTGTAGCCAAGCTCCCGGGCTACCAGGCCGAGCAAGCAAGCTTGAAGCTGCACACCAGTTTGGCTGAGGAGATCATCAAGTTCACGCGCACCGACATCTTCACGCGAAGCCTGGAAGTGCAGCAGAACATCATGTCCGGCGCCGACCCAACAACACAGCACGATCTCATAAACGAGCTCATCAACCGCGATGTACCGCTCCCCGCCATTCTTCGCTTGCTCTGCTTGGAGTCCACCACCAACGCTGGCATCCGCCCGAAAGATCTGGAGGCCTTCAAGCGCGCCATCATCCAAGCATATGGTCCGCAACACATCCTGACTCTCGCCTCACTCGAGAAGATGGGTCTACTGGGCCCACGAGGCGGCGTAAGTCTTGGTGGCGTAGGCGCGCCCGCCAAACCCGGCAGCGTGACAAACTACACACCTTTGCGCAAGAGTCTCAAGCTTTGGGACGACGACGTCAACGAAGCAAGCCCCAACGACATCAGCTACACCTTTTCCGGCTATGCACCCCTCAGCGTTCGCATCATCCAGTCCATCATCCAGAAACACACCCTCGCCAACGCCATCAAACCACCCTCCGACCCCCGCGCAAGCGCCCAAGCCAACCCCCTCGCCCAAGGCCTCCGCATCTTCGACGACGCGAGCAAATACATTCGCGGCGCCACATTCGATGAGACGCAAAAGGGCGAGGAAAAGGCCGTCAAGGCGCGACAGCTGTTGAATGGGAGTGCAGGTGAGAAGAACAAGACTATTGTTGTTTTCTTCCTTGGGGGCGTGACTAGAGCTGAGATTGCGGCGCTGAGGTTCGTGGGCGAGAAGTTGAAGGAGAGTGGTGGGGAGGGGAGGGGCAGCAGGATTGTGGTTTGTGCGACGAATGTGGTTAAGGGGGAGGGGTTGGTGGGGAGTGCGATTGAGAAGCAGAGGTTCAAGGCTTGAAGTGGTGACTGTCGTAGTCGTGATAGCGCACATACGTCGATGTAGACTCTCCTAATGAAATCATTTCTCTAAGAACAGTGTCTCCTCATTTCTATGGCTGTACGAACCACAGCCAAGGGCGCTAGCGAAGTTACCGAATACATGAGCTCATCATCTCGTCCAGATGCCGATCATGATGTAGCCTGGAGGTACTCATTGGAAGCTGCAGCGACATAGGAGCTCAATATGATGGTGTCTGATGTGATTCAGAGTGTGTTAGAAGTGGATGATAGTATAGAATGAGGACGGAGCCAGGAGGTATTCGCTACTCATCGCAAAGGCCATCGGTGGCAAACATAACAACGTAGCCGTCACATCAGGCAGCACGGAGAAGATACATTCAGTGAAGTCATTTCAATTTCCTTTCCACTCTCTTCATGTAGCTACCTCGTGAGTTACATAAGAGACATTGACCGCTGGCATACTTTTGCAGAACATCCATTACGATCGTTTCGTCAGGCATCGTCGTGAAAGTACAAAGAAGACTTTTCCGCGTTCCTGAATACCGGGAACCCATGAAAGATAAGGAACCAAACACACCAAGTCTATCGTTAAATGCCGCAATAGATGAAACTCCGTTCGCAGCTCGCAGTCTGGGTATCCTGCACGTGCGCCCTTCCTTCCTTCCTGCACGCCCTTGTGGCGCTGCCGTCATGTGATGCGCTTATCGGGTGGAGAAAGCCTTGGTGACAGTGCGCTTGAGCGCAAGCTCCTTCTTCTTCAGGTCATCAGCGGGGGCATCCTCAACCTCGAGCTGAGCCATGGCGTCAGAGAGAGCAGACTCGATCTTCTCCTTCTGGCCGCGCTTGAGGCGGATGGATGTGGTGGGGTCGGAGATCATCTCCTCAACGCGGGAGATGTAGGACTCAAGCTGTTGCCTCGACTCGAACTTCTTGCTGAAGGCCTCGTCGGAGGACTTGAACTTCTGGGCGTCGTTGATCATGTTCTCGATGTCGGCAGACGAGAGCTTTCCGACAGCGTTGGAGATGGTGATGTTGGCGCTGCGGCCGGAGGTCTTCTCGGTAGCGGTGACCTTCAGGATACCGTTGACGTCGACCTCGAAGACGACCTCAAGGACGGCCTCACCAGCGCGCTGGAGAGAAGTTAGCAATGATGCTGGAAGGTTTGGAGACGGAATTTTCTCACCATGGGAGGAATAGGTGCGAGGGTGAACTCTCCGAGAGAGGTGTTGTCCTCGCAGTTGACACGCTCACCCTGGAAAACGGGAAACTGAACTGTTTGTTGGTTGTCGTTTCGGAAGTTAGCATGGCTCACAGAAAAGGGTCACCAGAGGTGGTGATGGGTGTGAATTACCTGCGACGGTGGTGAAGGTCCTCTTCTTGATGGTCTGGGTGCAAAAGTCAGCGAATGCAAAGTCATCTGGCGATAGCGATACGTACAGGGACGGTCTGACCGCGGGGAACAACGGGGGCGAAGATGTTACCCTCCATGGCTACACCAAGGGAGAGGGGAACGACATCGAGGAGGAGGAGGTCGGCAGTCTCGGCGGAGGTGGCCTTTCCGGAGAGGATACCAGCCTGGACGGCGGCACCGTAGGCAACGGCCTCATCGGGGTTGATGCTCTTCTCGAGCTTCTTGCCGTTGAAGTAGTCGCTGAGGAGCTTCTGGATCTTGGGGATACGGGTGGAACCACCAACAAGGACGATCTCGTCAACCTTGTCCTTGGCGATGCTGGCGTCCTTGAGAACCTGGGCAACGGGGTCCAGAGTGCCAGCGAAGGCCTTCTGGTTCAAGTCCTCGAAACGAGCACGGGTGATGTTGGCGTTGAAGTCCTCACCGTCGAACAGCGAGTCGATCTCAACAGTGGTCTGGGTGGCGTTGGAGAGGGTACGCTTGGCACGCTCGCAAGCAGTCCGGAGACGACGGAGGGCACGGGCGTCACCGCTGATGTCCTTCTTCGTCTTCTTTGTGAACTCCTTCTTGAAGTGGTCAAGGAGGTTAGTGTCGAAGTCCTGTCCACCTGCAACGAAGTCAGTATACGTCTCACGTGCACGTCCACCTAGGAAAAAAATGAACAGGTTTGCAGCCTACATCAACATGGAAACATGCAAAGTAGGTGACCTAACGTCGATGTAGGCTGCAGGCCTGTTCGGGTTTTTCTTGTATGATGTGCGTGCGCTTTGTGCAGCCAGAACTTACCCAAATGTGTGTCACCGGCGGTAGCCTTGACGGTGAAGACACCACCCTGGATGTGCAGAAGAGACACATCGAAAGTACCACCACCAAGATCGTAGATGAGGACGTTCCTCTCCTTGTCAGACTTTCCGGAACCGAGACCGTAAGCGATAGCGGCGGCGGTAGGCTCGTTGATGATACGGAGAACGTTGAGGCCAGCAATGGCACCGGCGTCCTTGGTGGCTTGACGCTGGTTGTCGTTGAAGTAGGCGGGAACGGTGATGACGGCCTTCTCGACCTTCTTTCCGAGCTTGGTCTCAGCGACCTCCTTCATCTGTTGATTTTGTTAGCCATTGCCCCGCCATGTTGGTGTGTGCGCAGATCTTACCTTGACGAGAACCATGGCAGAGATCTCCTGGGGAGAGAACTGCTTGGTCTCGCCGAGGTACTCAACCTCGACGAGAGGGCTGCCGCCCTGGTCAACGACCTTGAATGGCCATGACTTGATGTCCTTTGTGACGGTCTCGTCCTCAAATCGGCGACCAATGAGACGCCTGCGAAAGTCAGTCGGCTGATCGTGCGCGTGCGACGATTGAACGGCAGAACTCACTTGACATCGAAGACGGTGTTCTCGGGGTTCATAGCAGCCTGGTTCTTGGCCGCCTCACCAATGAGACGCTCCTCGCTGGTGAAGGACACGAACGAGGGGGTGGTGAAGCTACCCTGCTCGTTGGCGACTGTGGGCAAACATTGTTAGACAATGGTCTCTGATAGCAGGAGTGGCGGGCGCATACTGATCTCGACATTGGTGCCCTCGTAGTTGGCAACGCAAGAGTAGGTGGTGCCTGCGATATTGTTAGCACACACGTATCCCACTGTGGGGTAATTCGCGAATATTACGCACCAAGATCGATGCCGATGGCACCCTCGTAGACTTCGTCGCTCATGATTGCGGTATGTGTATAAGGAACAACCTGAAAAATTGAAGAGCAGGAAGGTGTTGGAGAGAAGGTGGAAAAGAGGGTTGGGAATCTTTTTCGCGCTTGCTTAAAGGCGAGCGATCAGAGAAAAATTGGCCTGGCAGGGATCTCTCGTAGTGTCGGCGAATGACGCTAGGCAGACTCGGTTAACCTGGCGCGGCGCTTATCGATACTCAATGAAAAACCACCCATCCAACATCAATATACCTTCAAGCCTCGGCCCGCTGAGAAAGAAAAGAGTCCGGACCGTGACATTGAGAGAAGGTGCCCCGCAGCCAAGCTTTGACAGCTAGTGCACCTTATACAAGAAAAAAATGAACAGGCCTGCGGACTACATTGACCTAAAACCTTGCAAAGTAGGTGACCTAACGTCAACGTAGGCTCCAGGCTGTTCAGTTTTTTCCTAGGCTGGCGTGAGTGGGTTGGAAGTTTTGAGACAATACCTGCCTATATCGTCCTCGGTCTTGCAAGCCCATGCCGGTACACGCCCGACACTACCATCTCGAAATACTTTGGAGCGTTGAGTGGTACGGTAATAAACTAGCAGACTGTCCCCGACGAGCCAGTCTCAAGGTGGGGTCATCTCGTTGCCCCAGCAAGTCAAATCAATGGCCTCAAGATCCAAAACTCTGGCTATCTTCGTCGTGGCTTACATTTGCCCCAGCTTAGGGAGCTTACCCGGTATGCGTCTAGCAATATGATCTCAGAAACTTTTGGAGTGTTGAGTATCACAGTACTATGCCAGCGTAGTGGACTGGATTGCTTACTTGAGACGCCGTCTTCATGAATGGACCAAATTGTTGCCCTTCTTCTCATGTCCATGGGTTCCGGAACAAAGACCACGACGATCTTCGCGATAGATTATGTCCATGGCCAGCTTCACACTTCTACCTATGGATACGCCTGGAGCCGTCAAACTGATGTTTGAAACACCCAGTTTGATACTTTCCGATCTCTTTCTTTCAAGGTCTTTCCAACCACTTTTCTATATCTACTCTCCTAGTCCCAGAGATCCCATGCTACCATCGCACCAACTACCACAAACCACGATGCCTCGCGCCCGACCCTACTACATCATCAGCAGCGAAGGCAAATTCTCCGCCACATTCACCCCCCGCGTCCTCGGCGTCTTATCCATTAGTGCATTATTTGTCACCTTTGTCAAAAAGATCGCACCACGTTACGTACGAATACATGATGACTCTGAGCTCTGGATTAAGAAATTTGCCGGCAACGATCACAACATAAAAGTCGTCCCACAGATGAGCAACATATTTCGTAAGTCTACAACTCCTGCCACCACTGTCTACCTGGCCATCGACGAATGTGGCAACCGTATCGTCGAAACAAACATATTGGGCACAGCACATGGCGCTTGGGCAGCATGCGAAGCTATGAAGCGTAGGTATGGTAGCTACTGGAAGGATGAGAGAGAATGGACTGACAACAACGGATGTAAACACGGCGAGGCGGAGTTCAACATAACGACCTCTAGCACCCCGACGGAAGTTGGAGACAACGTGTCGCAGCAGTTGGCTGGCTTGAGAACAACGGGCATGTTGAAACATCACTGGTATGTCAAGAAGGTTGTGATTGACGAGGAAGAAGAGTGGTAGGACCGCGTTATCTGGCTCAAATCTGAGAGCGTGCAGTCAGAGAGCTGAGTTTGCCATTGTCATGACTTAGCACCTGTGCGTAAGACATGTGTAGATTGAAAATATGTGATAACTCAATTCATCAAATCTCAGTCGTCTAACAGATACTGCTATATGTACATGTCAATTACAGAATAAGCCATAACACCACATCCATGTTCCTGCCACTCCCTTTCCATAACTCTTCCCTGGCTATCACTCGCTTGCTTTATTGAACTTGCCGATGCAGTAATGCGAGCACAACGCGGTTGAGTAACAAGGTATATAATCGCAATGTAAGTCTATTCTTTCGTATGCAGCCGTAGATGTTTTCTCCCAGTCCTTTTCATCGGATGGAAGTGTTCATCACTATCCATAGTCCAGCCGCGTTCTTATAGCACTGTCTTCCTGAGTGTTTCTTGAGGTCAGAAGGGTATCTGAAGTTCTCGTTGCGAGGTGCGCAGTGGTATCCGCCCTTTCCTTCCTCCTTCGTCCACCTTTTGTGCCTTCGGGTTGCGATATGGATCTCGAACTCGGCCTGATCACCATAAGAGACATTGCATATCGCGCAGTGGAAGGTCTTGTCAGTGATAGCCTTTTGTCGGTTGGCGTAGGTCTTGGGATAGGGATTTACGTTCGCGGTCTTCTGAGATGCCTTGACATCCGGGGTGGCGTCTTCTTTCCGGTGTCTTGAGTACTTCTCTACGATTGGGTCAGTATGGGTGACCGGATCAACGATTCTAAGTCGGAAAAAAGTGTAGTGAAAACCAATGGTCTGAAAATGGTGAGTAGGTCGGTTTGAGGACATCATGTAGGCGGCAAGCTGGACAAAGTTATAGATTTTACAACATAGCCGAGAAGCTGTATTTGTAGAAGCTCAGGGTACAAGCTGGCCCCATTCCTGGTTGAGAACTTCTGACAATGATACACCGTACTGCTTGGTAGGAGTAGCATCGAAGGCGACAGTATGTCTCTCAATAGCGAGCGACTTCCACAAGTTGAAGGAGAAGTCAAGGCTGCATACAGAATATCGCTTTCCATATTCGATAGTCATGAGACCTGCCGTAACGTCATATCCATTCCCATGTCCCCTCCCTTTGGCCATACCATGAACGCCCTAAACACCAATTCCATGCTTTAGCCCGTCTAATCCCTCTTTTCCAAAAATGCACCCCATTCCCTCCATACCACTCAGACCGTCTCATCATGAAAGACAAAGTTAATATCCCTCGGCCGCTGAGTGTTATACCTGACAAAGTTCTCATCTCCCTGTGGCCTCTCCTTCTTCGTATTGCTCGTCAGCATACTCTGAAGACTGACACACACGCTTTCGACGTTGTGGACGGGGGACCAGCCGGAGCGGTCAAGCAGGTCGAGACAGATGATGCCGTTGGAGTAGATGTGTGGGTGCCAAGGTATGGGATGGGTTTCGTCGCGGAGGAAGATGACTTCGGGAGCCTGGAAGAGAGTGGTTAGCGAGGTTTGGTTTGGGGGAGGGTGCAGATATTGGGTGGGCGCAGGAATGGGAGGGTAGGATGCTGGGTAGTAAGCAGTTAGTATAGAAAGGGAGGACGTACCTCAATGGGATACTGCGGTGTAAAGCTAAACTTCAACCGATACGTCTCACCCTCGTACAACGGATTCGAGTCCATAACTTGAATGTCCATGAGCCAGGTTTGGAAGTCGTCAGCCTTAATGAGAGTTATGCCTGGCGGGAGTTTGTCGTGCATCTATATGCCCTTGTGTTAGCGACCCTGTTCCTTCGTATGTGAATTTCCAAATTCGTTGCCTTCACATCGTGGCCATGTTGTGTGTGTAGGCTTCCGCGCGTCGACACGTGGAGTTTATAGGCGTCTGACGGGTGACAATGTGCTTCGACGGGCAACGAACAATGAACGAGAGGATTACGGTACCTTTGCGAGCTCCTGTCATACACGTTAGCTTCTAGCTCCTATAAACATCACATAGCATTCAAGCTCCATCCCAGAGCTCAAGACCATGACAACATACCTTGCCTAACCGTTTCGACGCGAACATCTCGAGATGTGCAGCAGCGGCGCGCCTCTCAACCTGGGGTGTACGCGTAGGTATATGTGGCTAATGATGTATCCTGGGCGGACTCAAAATAGAGTACGTGTATCGTAGCTTCGTTCCGATGTAGCTGAACAGCTCACAAGCTCATGTACAAGCTGCGACCCTGCAGGTGGAATGGACAACGTGTGGGGGAGGGGCAACCGCGCGCGTATCAGGTAGCAGCCTAGGGTCAAGAAGCGGCCGGAAAGTTCGATCGTAGAATTGGAGTGAACGACAGGGAAGAGGCTGGAAGGCACGAGGTAAAGGTAATATGATGTGTGAATTGTCTGCGCGGTCGCTGCCTGATGTCTCGGTGCTCGGCTTTGTTGCGAAGGTTGGTTCACGCGGCGCGCGCCAGGGCGGAACACGGCTATCAAGGTACGTCTTGCTGTGAACCATCTGGGTATTCTCATAATTCACCAATGATGCTCTTCAATCCTGGATAGCTCTAGAGATATCTGTAGTGTATATCGCGTCCCCGAAAATCATCATTGACGTAGAAGTATCTATTGCATTAGATCCTGGCAATCAACATCTAAGACTGTGTATGTAGCAACACAAATCGGCGCCACTGCTGGTAATGGATAATTTGTTGAATATTCCAAATAGTATTTGATTGACCCGTGATATCTCTCGCGCCATACGCCATACCGTAGCTTTTCCTAGCCAAGTTATACACACCTGCAGACGACACTGCAAAGAAAATCATTACGGAAAACGCGCTGTAGAACCAAGAAGAATACGCTCAAGAACGTCACTCGAAGCCTACGAGTAAAAGGCGCCCTTCTGGAAACTCTCAACACCCATATCGCCCGCCTTGCTGTCCACCTTCGGGCCAACCTTCTCTGGTACTGGGGCTGCTCCGGTCATGGTGGCAGTCCTACTCGCGGCGCTGCTGTTTGTCATTGTCTGTGTTCTGCTACCAGCTGGGCTTCCGGCCTGGCTTCCACTAGTAATCTGTGCGGGTGTCTTGCGCTGAATTGTCTCGAGGTAGATGCCGGGGAGGTAGCCCATGCGTCCATCTCTTGACCTGCACTTCCACCATTCTGATGCGTTGCCCATGGGATCACTCTTGCTGAGCACAGCAACCATGTCTCCCTTCTTCACTGACAAGTCCATTCCCTGCATGTTGGCGTTGGGTGTGAAGTCGTACAGCGCGCGGCAGAATTCGAGCTTGTTCGGGTCGAGCGGCTGTCCTGCTTGTGGGTTCTCGAGCATCTTCTGTTGTTCTTGAGCTTCTTGTGATCTCGCAAGCGCCTTGATGAGCTTGCCCATTAGGTAGGGAAGACCGAAGACTGCGAGCATGAAAACGATGAATGGCTTCTTAGAAGGCTTTGCGGGGGCTGGCGAGCCGTCGGGCATACGTCCGTTGAAGGCTGCGAAACTCGCGGGGGTGAGGGCGGTCGCATCTGCTGGTAGGGGTCGCCCGGTGAGCTTTGCGATTGCCGTCCGTATCCATCGCATTATTGTGTAGATGCCCAATACCGAGCCAAGTGTCTGTCGTAGGTTTCCGAACTGCTCTGCCACGGATACCATGGCTGTTGGGGTTAGCATATTCTTGAAAGCTGGAAAGGGGCGGACGTACCGAAGAATGACGAATGTGTCGCCATGTATGTGCTCTGAAGCATCTGTGCAAAGCCGCCGAATGCACCGACAATGTTCTCAATCAGCTGAAAGGTCGCTGCTGTGCTCTGGCTGAATGATTGCGTGAGGCTGCTGTTTGGGTCGCCTGGCATGCCTCCCATACCGCCGTACATTCCGCCCATGCCCATGCCCATACCTCCCATGCCGCCGTACATGCCACCCATACCGCCCATTCCACCGTACATGGAGCCGTAACCGCCGCCCATGCTGGAGTAGGGCGAGCTGTAGCTGCCCATCCCCCCATATCCGCTGCTGTAGGGGGAGCCGTATCGGTTGTTCATGCCCGAGTAGTTGGACGCGTTGCGGTTCGCGACGGTGCTGAGCGAGTCTGGTACGGATGGTAGTGGAGGCGCACTCGAGGATGTGGCTGTCGAGGTGGGTGCTGTGCTGCTATTCGATCCAGTGAGGCCTGT
Source organism: Alternaria ventricosa (assembly GCF_023758065.1). NCBI lineage: Eukaryota > Fungi > Ascomycota > Dothideomycetes > Pleosporales > Pleosporaceae > Alternaria > Alternaria ventricosa. The sequence goes on from NW_026055686.1 coordinate 737,574, forward strand.
GTTGTTGTTAGTCGCGGTCTCCCTGACGTATCGGATGGCTGGCGGACTCACCAACCGAGGCACTCGTCGCGCCGTTGCTCGTCTCCCAGGGCTTTGGCGGCGATGGTGCAGACATGTTTCCGTGTGTGCCTCCTCCGCGCTATGTGCGCAGTGCAGAAAGTGACTTTGCAGAGACGATGGCGGATGTCGTCAGCAAACGTCGAGAGGCTGGCAATTCGCGGCGATCGGGGCAGCGAGTTTTTGCGGGGAAACTGCGCCGGCCGAGACTGGCAATCGCTCAAGGGGCGGATCCGCGTCGACAGTGGCTGCACGTGAGCAGCAAGTTGGGCGATGTATTAGATGCGAAGACGCGACGTTGGGTGTAGACGGTAATGGAGGCAATGAGTAGATGCGCAGTGTCGTCGGCCAGGATGCGGCTGGTCGTCGTTCACGGACGCTGAGGCGCGAACAGACCTCGGTTTCTCGTGCCCGCTTGGGCAGGCCTATCCGTCAGCTTGCCACCACCACAATCGCCGGCCCACTCCGCTGCATCGCCCATGTCCGTCTTCAGATGATTATTGCATTGCTTATGATCCTGCCTCGGTCGCACGTCTCACGCGTCAGAACCTAAGAAATGATTATCTTGTGTGTTCCAAGACCAATTCGATTGCACTGCTAGGTGTGTGGCTACATGTAAGGTGTCTTCACATGAATATCTCAGTTCGTCCAGTCAAGAGAAGCCTATCTCAGTCCCCAATAGCATACAGAGAATGCACCCAGCTATCCGGATCGTATGCCACCAACTTTTGAATCGCATCATTTGACATGCTCTCTGAAAAGTCAAAGTCGTCGTCCAACACCAATGCCGTAATATGCGGATAATGCCACACAACCGCAAACTTCATCTTCTTCCCCACTGGTCTGCTGAAGTAGTTGGAGTCACCACCCTCCAGATTGCCCTGCCGATGTATCGTCGACTTTGCGCGTTCGGCGCCTTTGCTGAGAAGCTCGAATGCGTCGAACTCGCCACAGCCGGTTGACCAGCATGAGCAGGGAACGTTGTTGCGGTCGTTGCCGTACTGGAGGATGCGAGGTATGGCTGCATTGAGGAACCAGTAGGCCGGGGCGTCAGAAAGAAGGCCTTGGTCTGTGCCTACATTATCGTAGTGATCCATTTGGAATTCAATGAAGAAGGCTTTCGAGGAGCCTGACCAGCCGTAGTGAGATGTCGCGTCTGGTCTCCAGTATGGACAGTCTGTGTCACACTCTTTATCGGAAAGGACCACAATCTCGTTCTCAGACGTCTTCAACGTGCCTTCGAACGGCTGACTCTCAGCTGCTACTTCGTCACCACGGGGAGTGACGTAGCTGAGCGAGTTTCCGAATGCACTGGACATGTCAGCTTCGAAATCCATGGGATGAGGAAATACTCACTAGTCAAAAGTACCAGACTTTTGGGGATCACCCAGGTTAGCCACGAAGCTCAGCCCGGTGGCTTGAGCCGGTGATGTAGACGTGTAGTATGCTATCCGCTTCCAATCTGAACCCTGCCTCTTCGAAATGGGCGATGGCGAGGGCGAAGGCATGTCAAAAGGCTGTCCATCTGGACGCTGTGATACTGGTAATGGGTCTTGTGGAGGTGACGGTGAGGGCGAAGGGACTTGAAAAGGCTGTCCATCTGGTCGCTGCGATACTGGTAACGTCTCTTGTGGTGATGATGGTGAAGGCGAGGGTACGATAGGCTGTCCATCTGGGCGCTGGGATACTGTCAATATGCCTTGCATTGATGATGGCGAGGGCGAGGGGAACTGGACAGGTTGTCCGTCTGGAAGCTGCGAAACCGGTAATATGTCTTGTGTTGATGACGGTGAGGGCGAAGGGGAATCGAAGAGCTGTCCGTCTGGATGCTGGGACACTGGTAGGGTGTCTTGCGGTGATGATGATGAAGGTGAGGGGACCTCGAAAGGCTGTCCATCTGGATGCTGTGACACTGGTAAGGTGTCCTGTGTCGATGATGTCCCCGGTGCATGCTTCAGTGTCGGCGTCGGACTGACGTAAACCTGCCCATTGGGTCGCTGGAAGATGGGTTCGGGATTTTCGTCTTCAATGCAGGTACAGTTCGGCTCTGGAGGTGTAGAGCCAGAGATCGATAGAGCACGAGACGTCGGTAAGCACGGGAGTGGGGGACCTATGTAGGTTGTGTTTGGTCCAGACTGTGTAATATCAGTCGGGGAACAGGCCGCCTTTACGGTCACCGTATGTGTCACTGTCGTCGGGATGCAGCTGGATGATGTGGTGCATGCATCCCTGTTGGAAAGGTTGAACCGACCAGAAAACGTCGACTGTGTCGGCATAGTAGTAGTGTTCGCAGCCACTGGTGTCTCTGCCTGCTCCAACGATCGCCGACGGTTGTAGAAAGGTACTGTAGTTCGCTTATCCATAGCGCGCGCGTCACCAGGTAGTTGATATACGGCGAGTTGAGAGACGTTCATCGGCCCGCGAAGGTGCATCGACACCTGATCCTGTCAACGATGCAACAACTCGAGCCCGAGTCAAACCATACCTGTCCGAACAATGGTGTCAGTGGTCCTGCGCTAGGATAGTCGACACGTTCATGACCACAGAGACCAGTCTTTGGATCGACTGTAGTGGTCCGATTGTAGGCACCAGGCTGGCTGATGTTGCGGTAGGTAATGGCCCAGACCTCGGAGCAGTACCAGTTGCCATCGGAGGATAGTTCAGCGGTACCGCGACATAGCTCTTTGGCGGTTCTGCTGTAGGCGAGGGGGAGGAGGATGACTGCGCTTAGTATTGTATGCTTCATGCTGAATAATTGAAAGAGGCTATTGTATGAGCAATGGGTCGCAGGATGCTTATGGGGGTGAAAGAAAACGTTGCGTGTGAGGTGAGGTGGTGATGAGCTAACACAGGATGCATTGTGATTGATATATAACTACGGCGTGACGACATCCAGCATGCAGAAGCTACGAGCTGTGTACGGGAAACCGCATACGTGTGCTTCAGCAAGAAAGTGCGAACCGAACGACGCTCAAGGCGACAACATGAAGCTGAACTGATTCAAAACTGGTTCTTGTTAGTCCATGTAGCTAGCAGCGTGTCATGTAACAAAGAAGTTGATAAGATCGCATGTCAGAGTATAAGTTGAATGCACTGGCAACGCCCTTACGGGTGTGCCTAAAATAAGAGGTGCCAAAAGTATGGGTTGTCATCATTGTGCGATGAAGAGAACGGCGAAAGTACATACCTAGGAGTAGATAAGGGAGAAAGCGCAAGTAGACGTGATCTGTTCATCTAGTTCTAACAATGTTAGCATTGGTCGCTCGCAAGATTTCATGCAGTAAAGCAGAGATAACACTTGTCAGAATAGAGATTTATGCACCGGCGAAGTTCCGAAGAACCCCGCCTAAAATAAGAGGCGTCGAATGCACTGGATCTCATCATTGTGATGGGAGGGCGGGATTAGGTTGAACGTACCTTGAAAGTGAGCTGTTGTAGCTGGCTACATAGTGAGTAATTCAAAAGCTGTATCAAGCGCGTTGTAAGGCGCGAGTGTCTAGCTTCAACATAGCTGGAGACAGTCGCGGTTGTACGCCGAAGTCAATGTTTTGACATTGTGAGGTGCTGAAGACGAGGTTGGTCGTCGCAGACTTTTTGTCAGGCAGGAGCTTTGACGCTAGCCCGCGCACGGTCCACCACAGACCTAGCCGAGCCGCGAGAAATTGGAGTCTTCGATCGCGAACTTCAACCCACGACTCCAAGCCCACCAACACGTCTCCGTACTAATCGACCAGGTCGCCATCCGGAACATTCATTCAAAATGGGTCGTCTTCACAGCAACGGAAAGGGCATATCAGCCTCCGCAATCCCCTACTCCCGCAGCCCCCCGGCGTGGTTGAAGACCACCCCCGAGCAGGTTGTCGACCAGATCTGCAAGCTCGCGAAGAAGGGTGCTACACCATCTCAGTAAGACAATTGCATGGAAAGGAAGATACGAAGAATCGGTCGACTAACACAATCGCAGGATTGGTGAGATCCTCCGTGACTCGCACGGTGTCGCTCAGGTCAAGGTTGTCACCGGCAACAAGATCCTCCGAATCCTCAAGTCGAACGGTACGATTGCCCTATACACATGAAAGCGCATGTCGACACAGCTCTGCTCCTCGCGAGCATCTGCGCGCTATACAAAACTGCATCTGTTGGTCTAGGCTAACATTTTGCGCTTCAAGGCCTCAGCCCCGATATCCCAGAGGACCTCTACATGTTGATCAAGAAGGCCGTTGCCGTCCGCAAGCACCTTCAGACCAACCGCAAGGACCGCGACTCCAAGTTCCGCCTCATTCTCATCGAGTCCCGTATCCACCGTGTAAGTTCACCCATGTTGATACAATGTCAAAAGCACGTGCTCATCATCTCCAGCTCTCCCGCTACTACAAGACCGTCGGTGCCCTCCCCCCTACCTGGAGGTACGAGAGCGCCACCGCCTCTACCCTCGTCGCATAAGCAGATGTCGGATTGGTGTGGATGGTAGTCGTCATGGTAGACATTTAAGTGGAGTTTCACGGGCATGGATGCTTTGCGGGGATACCTAGCAGGATCACGATATGGAATGAATCAATCAAAAGCATCACCTCGAATTGAAATATACCCAATTTGCATTGAAAGTGTCAGAGTCTGAAATTTGCTTGTTGTAATGCTGCTTGACTTGGGTATCATCCTGACGCCGTCTTATACTTTTGGTGAGCATCTGCCATGCGCTTGAACTCGTTCCATATCGCTTGCCCTTCAGAACCATGCTGCCCGTCCAGTAGTCGAGCTTGACGAATTAATCGCAAGCTCACCGCCCAGACACGCATGTGTGTGACTGTCTCCTTCTCGTCCGCAAGTGCCTGAGCGGGCGCTCCTCGTGCAATCGCCCATATACAAGGCTTCATTGTCTGCGTCCCAAATATGCCATGCTCAACTCCTCCACACTCCGTCATCCTATCTACCATTATCCAAAAGCCCATCACGTCCCCTCAATCTCCCTACTCTTCCCCGCCAAAAACTCGCTCAACCACTTGAGCGGCTTCTCCGGCTCCGCAGTAGCAAGATGTTTCATCGCCTCGAGTAAATGCGGCGTCACATGCTGATTTAGATACACTCGCGTCGGACTGCCGTGTGGAATGGGTTGTGTGGGCGCTTGAGCGGTGGGGTGCGGTGAGTTGCGTGATGAGGCTGCGGGAGTGGGTGTCGGCGCTGTGGTAGCGGTCGATAGATTTGGTGCAGAGGGCGGTGCGGGTGTGGAGGTGGAGGGCGTGGGCGGGACGGTTTGTACGCTGGGTTGGTGGGTGGGTGTTGAGGCGTCGAGGGTGGAGGGCTTGAGAGGTGTGTTAGTAGGATATCTCCAGTGGTGATGTCTAGACCGGTAGCTTACTGCTGGTGCTGCGCCTGAATCTGCCATTTCTACATCCGCAGGTTGTTCTGTAGGTGCTTGTTGCGCCTCGCCATTTGTGAGCGCTGGGTCAATGTCGGGGTTTGCGACAGCTGGGTTAGGAGATGGTTCTGCCATTTTTGAAGCTCGGGGATAGTTCTTCTGGGTGTTTGACGCGAATTGGCGCGGTTGACGGAGGTGAGAATTGGTGTTGGTGGTGTCGGGATGACAAGTTTGACTTTCTTGAGAGCGTCTTGGTAGCTTGAGCTTCGAGCGCGATCGATGTTCGGGCTAGCCTCGGCGTTTTGGAGCTTTCCTTCACTTTCTGCGGTGGCACCACCACGACCTCCGCTTGTACGAGGGCACAACTTCTGAACCAGAGTACGCTCTGGAGGCTACATGGCGGTTGTATCAAGTATAGAGTTACGCGTCACAGCAATGACTTTGCCAGGTACAACCAAGACATACGAACTTCACACATTCCCAACATGAGAGCAGTATCTTGCACTTGAAAACAGATGATATGATAACTATCTTACAAGCTCGTCTACTTCGAATCAAACAAGCAAGGAACCAGAACGCCCTGCTACAGAAATGCAACCATCTCGAGACTCTTCTCATCATGCATTGCTCGGCCGTTATCCATATATACTTTTCATTCGTGTTCATCCTTCGTCTGCATCATCAACATGAGCTCCTACGATATTGCGTAGCTGCGGCCATACGCACAAAGTGAAAACAAAAAGAAACAAATCGTAATAGCAGTAACTCATAAAAAAGAAGCTATACCACGCGAGCCGCCCAGGCCGCCTTCATACGTCGTTCTCACACTCGCTCATCGAGATCTTCGCTCAGAAGCATACCCCACATTCGTCGAAACAGTCGTCTTCATATCGTTATTCGTAATCACACTGTTGGTATCCCACGTTCCCGCCTCGCTCGGCCCCGGACTCGTCTGTCTCCTTGGTGCCCTCGGCCTCTCAGAACGGTGGTAGGACTTGTTCTGGGACACCTGCGTAGCAGTAGCAGGCCCGTTGTTAGCATGAGTGATCTCACTGCTTGTATCCCAGGTGCCAGAGTCAGATCCGTCGTCAGAGAAACTGTGGTGCTCGTGCTGCTTTCGGAGTTGCTCGACTCGCTTGAGCTGCTCGAAGGGGCCGGGTGGGTAGCTCGATGGGCCAAGGTCGCTGAATTGCGCGGAGGGGTAGGGGACGTTGGTGGATACAGTTGTGGGAGGCGCACGCTGAGTGACCTCACTGGCGGTGTCCCATGTCCCAGTATCGCTGCCGCTCAGCCTTCTCAGCTGGCGGTGCATTATGCTTGAGTAGGGGACGTTGGTGGAGACCGTCGTGGGAGGCGCGCGATGAGTAGTGATCTCGGTGTTGGTGTCCCACGTCCCAGTGTCGGAGACGTCATCATCAGACGCGTCATCGTCGGACACGCTGGGTCGTCGTAGCTGTCGAGGAGGCTGTGTGAAACGAGGGGTGTTGGTAGAGATAATTGTAGAAGGAGCGTTGTAGGAAGGATAGGGCACGTTCGTAGACACGGTCGTAGGGGGAGCACGGTGGGTATTGATCTCAGTGTTGGTATCCCAGGTCCCAGTGTCAGATACTTCATCGTCGGAGACCTCCATCCTCATTGAGTTGCGAGGTGGTGGCATGGACCATCGTTCCGACTCGTCCACGTGTTGTTCCATAGGGTAGGGCACATTGGTTGATACGGTAGTGGGAGGCGCACGTTGAGTGACCTCACTGCTGGTGTCCCAGGTACCGCAGTCGGAAATGCTTCGTGATCGCTTCAGCTCCCAAGGCATTCCTGTAGGGTAAGGAACGTTGGTCGAGACCGTGGTTGGTGGAGGACGCTGACTGATCTCAGTGCTCGTGTCCCAGGTGCCAGCGTCAGAGATGCTGCGTTGCCGCCGTATCTCTCTGGACTCTCGCTTCAACTCTTTCGAGTCTCGTCTTGAGTCGTACATGAAAGGATAGGGTGCGTTGGTCGTGATGGTTGTAGGCGCAAAGTCGTGAGTCATGATGCTGTTGGTATCCCAAGTGCCAGCATCAGAGATACTCCTTTGTCTCTTGACTTCTCGGGATTCTCTCTTCGCCTCTCTCGACTCTCGGGATTCTCTCGTCAAGTTCGATTCCTTGGTTGAGTCCTTGCTGCCTCTTTCCTTCCTTCTCTCGCTCTTCACACTCTTCTCGGAGTGTCTAGCGCTGCCATGAGAGCTCTTCACCGGAGTGTTAGGATATAAAGCTTTCATAGCAGCACCACGCGTCTCGTACACATAACGAGCCTTTTCGCGCTCGGTTTTATCCGAGCGGTCACTCTTCTCTGTCCGGTGGCTACGGCTACTCTTCTCTGTCCGCTCGCTCTTGTCTGTTCTTTCGCTCTTGTCGGTGCGCTCACTTTTCTCGGTACGTTCGCTCTTGTCGGTTCGCTCACTTTTGTCGGTGCGCTCACTTCGATCAGTGCGCTCGGTATCGGCGGACTTGGTCGTGCGAATGCTGGCCGCGTAACCGCTCTTTCTGCGAGTGTGATCGGGTCGAGGAGTGATGTCAAATAGCTCGTCCTCAATGGCGTGTTCGGTAGAGCGGCGAGTGTGCGTAGAGCGGCGTCGCGAATGCGTGGTAGAGGTCGACGTAGTCCGCGTACGTTGAGGCACCAGCGTTTCGATCTCATCGATGGCATCAAACATGTGAGACACCGTGTCTACCGGCGTAGGAGCTCGCGAATCGGGATGCTCGTGGATAGTGTCATCAGTCGTAGTTCGCGAGAAGGACGGCGGTAGGATCGCGCTCTCCACAGACTGCCGATGGCGTATGGCTTCTGCTATCTCCGCAGCCGTTGAAGGTATGTCAGGTTTCGACGCAGGTTTCGGCGGTGGTGGTGGAGGCTTCTTCCTTGCACTCGGGGCATGTGAGGGAGCCAAACTCTCCACGGGCATGCCAATGAAGTTCCTGGGCGACGTGAACACGGACGTCGGAGGCGCCGGCGGACGTGAAAAGGTAGAGCCTGGAGGTGGAGGCTTCATCCTGTCATCCGAGGAAGGAGCAGAGAAGAGGTTCAACGCTCGCTCGATAGCCGATAGCTTCTTGGGCTTCTCTGGCTTCTCTGGTGACATCGGACGTGACACCGGAGATTCCTCATCCGTATTCGTCTCGGCTTTCGTCGGAGATCGAGGGGCGGGGGGAGAGGGGGGAGGTGGTATCGGGTCGCGAGGAGGCGGGCAAGCCTGGAAAGCCAGCGTGTTAGCCAAGTGATCTGAAACAGTGTTTTCGTCTTACGTAGATCTCGATATATCGCGAGCCTGTCAGAGGCTGGGTGAAGGAAGCTCGAAAGCGGTACTAGGAACGCTGGGGTAAGGTGAACACGCGGGTGGTGTTACGTACCGGCGGCGGAAACTTGCCCTCGTCAGTCGGACTCGTTAATGCAGTGGTATGGGGAGGCAAACCAGCAGATTTGAGCTCCTCTATTCTCGTCACGACTGGCTCTGCATCATCGTACAGAGCCAGCCCATGGTGGAGAATGCAGCCTTCGTCACGCTGCTCTTCGTTGTTCTGGAAGATCTCGTGCTTCGATTCTCGGTATACGACCGGGAAGATTCTGAGTAACAGTTGTCGTTGCGAATCAGGAGGAGGTGGCTCATCCGACGCTGAGCCTGTTTCTGGGCTGTAAGCTGGCCAGAACTGACTGCTGGTAAATTGGTGCTCCTCGTCGTGCAGCGCAGGCATGACGGCGGTGATCATCTCGCGCTCGAGACGAGCAAATCTCCATGTCTCCGCGGCGACCTTTACGATGCGCTTCACAGCGATTTTGATGCCTTCCTCCTCTTTTGGATCAGCAAAGTGTCGGATAGCGTTGACAATCTCTTCGACAACGGTGCCGGCAGCAGTATTGATGCGCTGCTTCGCGCCTGTGCTGGTGAATGCAGCAAGGAGTGTTTGTTGTCGCCAGATCGCTTCTTTGCGCGTGCTCTTCTCGCGAATGTGGTGGCTCATCGAGGAGAACAGCGAGTCGGCTTTGTCGTAGCGGCGCCCAAGACTGAACAAGAAAGGGCCAAAGACACGGAAAGTAATGAGCTTCGATACAGTGTGGGCGATGTATGCGGTTCGGACTTGTCTGGAGGCAATGCTATCACCAAGGAAGGACGGTAGGTTGGACGGCACCTGCGCAAGATCCTCCGGCGGCGGCCTTACTGGAAGGTGAACGAAATGGGTTGTAGCAAGATCGATGATTTGCCTTTGAAGCTGAGTAAAGGATACCAGGCTAGAGGCGATGATGTTAGCGAGCAACTCTGTACGTGACAAAGCGACAGTAAAAGGACGCGACAGCAAACATCGCATTACGCGAGCGGTAGACGAGAAAGACAGTGTATGGCAATACATGGTGGCTTCTGTCGCACCATCACAGTTGCCGGCCAGAAGATCAGCAAACGATTTGGGTGCGCTTCGTTATCCTCAACGGACAATGAAGTGCACCCAAATCGTCCACCATCAACCAACACTGGCTACAATACAGCCTCTGCTACCACCATGCCGGCATCGAGAGCGAATGTGCAAAACTGGGAATCACTTACTAGTAGTTGTCGCCCTTGCTCTTGATCTCGGCGATGTCACCATAGCATTCCATCATTTTCTCAAGTCTGGATTTCTCCGACTCGAGATTACTGGCAACGCTTCTGATGACCTCTTTCTCCCTCTGACTCTCGGCTCTGAGTTGGTCGAATGAGTTCATCAGTTCGTCCTTCTCTCTCGCCAGTTGATCGGCTCTCGCTGCTTCTTCCCCAGCCCGCCTATCCGAGTCTTCTCGCATCTTCTGTAGGTCGTCGCGCTCCCTGATGAGTTCTTGCTCTCGGTCAAGGGCTGCTTGAAGCTGAGCCCTGAGCTCAGCTGCCTCGGCAGCATCTTGCCCAGCTTGCTTCAGCTTCTTGTCGAATTGGATAGCAAGGGCGATCTTCTCCGCGTCGTGTTTCGTATTCGTGGCCTCCTTCCATTCGTCGAAATCCCTCCATGCTCTTTCCCTCTCCTCAGCAGAGGTCCTCTCCAGCGTGCGATGCACATCTTCCAGCTCTTTGTACCTGTCCTCCCACGACCTCATGGCTGCATCCAGTACCAACTTGGTCTCTTCGGCGTCTCTTCTAGCTTTCTTGGTTTCAGCGATCAGCTCTCGGAGCTCTCTGACTTGCTCTTCCAGATTCCCGATCTGAAAGTGTAGTCTGGTTGCCTCGGCTGAATGCCTGTCTTCCAAGTTGCGAATCTTCTGCTTCAGCTCACCAATCTCACCATCCTTTGCGCGGAGTTTCTGCTCTTGCTCAGCAGTTTGCCGACGAAGCAGGTCCTCCCTAGCACGCAGTTGGTTGTGAGTCTCTTTGTAATGCGCAAGTAGAACGTGCAGATCAGTCTGCGGGATATGTGAGAGTGCGTCGCCAGACACGTGTTCGATTGCAGGTCGACTGGCTAAAACATGTGAATGAAGGTCTCTAGAACCAGAGGAGTCCTGTCGATGATGTGGGCTGCCATAAGGAGGGTACCCGGGTGGGTATTGGCTCCATGATTCCTGGTAGGGAGGGGAGGAAGAATGCGACGAAGGGCCGTAAGGATTGGGGTTAGGCGCGGGATAACCCTGCTGACTCATGCCGTAGGCATGATCTGGGTAGTGGTGAGGCGGCTGGGCTGGCGGGGCATAGTAGCTGGGATGATAATTTGGTGGAGGGGCCGGATAGGTGGGCTCAACAGGCACTCGGGATGCAAAAGCGCTACGTGGTTGATGTGGGCCTAAGTGGGACCGCGACACTTCATGCGCTTCACCGCTAAATGGACGCCTCGACGCTATCCTGTTTTGTACTAGAGCAGAATCTGAATCGTCGTCGCTGTCAAAGGTGGGAGCGTGTCTAGAGGGAAACATGTAGTTAGTATCGTAATCCATCAGAGTTCGGCCAGGAACCTTATGTATCTCGAGCATGTTCGCTTTGGGTCCGGCGTCGTGGTTGACGGTCCGCCGAAGAAGCGCCGAGAGACTACCTCACCGGACTGAGAAATGGAATTCACATACCTTGGTCGAGCTTTACTCATTGGCGGGCTCGGGGCGGCAGGTCTGTTGTCCTCAATGAGCTGTGCCACAGCATAAGGCTTCGGTGCATGGTTTGGACCCGCTTCGTGTGTTCTAAGCTTCGGTGCATGTGGCGCGAAAGATCGATACGATCGAAATGGTCGATCAGATACTGGAGAACGATCGTGCATGTCAGGTACTCCCGAAGGAGGTGACGGAGCACGTGCTGATTCGATCATGGATCGACGTGCGATGAATGGTATCTCGGCTTGCTCACGTGACTCGTCCTGGGCCAGCCGTTCCAACCGTTCTGCTTCCTCTCTCTGCTCTTCCGCAAGGACATCCGCAGCTGCTCGGGCTTTCCTAGCAATTCGAGCCTCTTCGGCTCTCTCACGTCGTAATTGTTCCTGCCGGAGTTCTTCCTTCTCTTGTCGAGCACGTTCGGCGGCAGCTGCAGCTTCGACCTCTTCCTTCTCTTTCCGAGCCTTTTCGGCAGCTGCAGCGGCTTCGGCCTCTTCTTGGATCTCTGCGGCCCTCCGTTCTTCTTCCATTAATGCCAGAAGCTTCCTTGCTTCGACAATCTGCTCTAACTTCTCTTGCTCGAGCCTTTCACGGGCCAGTCGCTCTTGTTCGAGCCTCTCGGTCTCCTTATGCTGCTCTTCCTTCTTGGCTCTCATGGTTTCCAGAGCCCGTTTCACGGCTTCGGCAGCTTCCAGCTCTTCTTGGGCCTCTCTTGCGCGTCGCTCCTCCAGCAGTCTGTTGGCCTCGGCCTCCTTCGCTAACCTCTCGTGCTCGATTGCTTCTTGCTCTAATCTCTTCAGTTCCTCTCGCTGTGCGTCTTCCTGGGATTGGGCGGCCTGCGCCAGCGAGGCAGATTCTTGAGCCTCAGCAGCGGCCGCTGCTTCAGCCTCAACCCGCTCTTGCTCTTGTTCGGCATGCTGTCTTGGTACTTCGTCTTGGACAGGTACGACGAGCTCTTCTATCGGCTCAATGTGGGCATCTGTAGACGAAGTCTCGGGAATAGACTCAGGCTGTGTGATTGTCTCAGGGGCTTCTGGTGCTGATATTCCTTCGACAGGCGCATCTGGTAGCCCGACGTCCACCGACCGTTCGACTGCTATAGGAACGGCCTCAGGCTCTGGTTCTGGTGCTGATAGATCCTCGACTGTAAAAGCTTCGATGATGTCGTCCTCGTCGCTCCCAGCTGACACGACTGATGGAGCCAGAGGTGCAGCGGGGGCCTCTGGTGCTTCTGGCGCTTCTGGTACTTCCGGTGCTTCTGATACTTCCGGTGCTTCTGGTACTTCCGGTGCTTCTGGTACTTCAGGCGCTTCTGGTACCTCAGGTACTTCGGGAGCCTCTGGAGCTTCTAGGACTTCTGGTTCCTCTGGTACCCCTGGTGCTTCAGGTGCTTCGGGTGCTTCGGGTGCTTCGGGTGCGTCTGGTACTTCTGGCGCTTCGACAGCTTCTGGTGGTTGCGATACCTCTGGTGCTTCGGGAGCTTCGGGAGCTTCAGGAGCTTCGGGAGCTTCAGGTACCTCTAGTAATTCTGGCACTTCAGGTGCCTCTGGAGCCTCTGGAGCTTCTGCTACTGTGGGTGTGTCTGGAGCCTCGGGTGCCTCTGGCACTTCCGGCGCCTCTGGTACTTCAGGTGCTTCCATTATCTCTGGTGCCTCTGGTGCCCCTGGTGCCTCTGGTACCTCGACTATCTCCGCCAGATCTTGCTCAGCTCCGTTCTCATTAAGACCGCCATTCATCTGGTCTATCGATTCGATAGCTTCTTCCGCGGTGGTAGTAATTGCTTCAGGTTCTGCTTCAGGCGCTAGCTCCGCTGTAGATTCTTGTGGCGGGAGCGTGTCTTCAACCGGCGTGTCTGCTGGTTCAATAGAATCTTGAGTCGGAACAGGGTCTGGCTGGGGTGTGGACTCTTCGTCTAGTTGTAGGGGCTGCTGTTCCTGGGGGGTATTTTGCTGCTCTGCATCGGGTTCTGGGTCGTGCGCGTCTCCAACCCAAATAACCGATGACTCTTCATCTTCTGCTGTAGTATGATGCATGTCTTCAGCGCTTTGCCCGGCAATCTCTGACTCCACGGCCTCGGTAGTATCCGCTGGCGACCCAGATTCCTGCTCTTCCCCCATAGGTGGATCTAGCTCTGCAGCAGGTATGATCTCAGTGGCCGGTGCCTCTGCAGCCTCGTCTGGTATAGTCTCTATGGTCTCAGGGTGTTGTGAGGGTGCAGATGTGGACTCGTCCACCAGCGTGGGAACCGTACCCTCGTCGGGCTCCACTTCGGAAGCGGTTGGCATGGACTGCTCCCCGGACTCTGCTTCTGTGGCTGATTCCTCTGCTGTCAATGGAGCTTCAGGCGCATCAGGAATTGGTTCCGCAGCATTCGTTGGCACGTTGTCAGGTGGAGCAACGGGCTCCACCGGTTTCTTGCTGCTTTTCTTTTTCTTTGCCATAACGGCCGCCAAACGTGATAGTTCTTGTAAATAGCGTCAAAGACAACAAGAACTCCCGAATCCTGCGCCGGAATTTGCGCTTCTCACGTTGAGCTCAGATACTCGCAAAAATTAAAAAGGCGCCTGTTAACGGGGCATGACGACGGGGAACATATCAAAAAACAACGAGCACGCGCGAAATCAGCATATAAGGAATGCGGCAGTGAAAAGAACGGAAGAGGATAGTACAAGCTGCAAACGCCTTCCCGCCCAATGGGAGATTGGCAGGGAAGTGCCAGCTCATCGTAAACTCGAGCGGTCTAATTTATATGCCCCGAGCGTTGCGTTACCAGCCATCGTATGCGACTTCGCGTGTCTGGTACAATTACGTCTATATGGTCTTGCTGCGCTGCTCACTCTGTACGACGATGGCGGCCAGCGACAGTGGACCAGCCACAGGCCATGGACCGAATTCTTTGTTGATGTTTACTGTCGGACAGCGATTCAACGAGCCGATATGCACGCGATGACGCCGCTGGGGCTCGAAAATTGAACCTCCTGCAGCAGTGGCAGGGAGGGCGTTGTGGCGGTCTCCGGTTGGACAAGTTAGCTGCATATGAGCCTCGAAAGGAGCGCACTACAGCGGGTGCTAGCGGAAAAAGAGCAGCGGTGTGTGTGAAGATGCAGAAAAGAGGTGCGTTGTCAACAGCCTTAGCAGCTCTTGGCCCCACTGTGCCTAGCGCGCTTGGGCCCGTGGAACTTCCTCCGCGCTCCGACGCGACGTAGACTCGACACGGCTGCTGGACTCACATCACGCGCTCTGCACCCCCAACCGGCCTAGCACTGAGCATGTCACTCTGCAGTCGAGTGCTCTCCAGGTCCATCAAATTGGGGCGGCATGGCTAAGCTTCGAGCCACGCGGAAAAAGCCGATCGTCGTCTCATCCGAGTCTGAGGCGGATGATTCACATACACCGCCTCCCGCGCGTCCCAAGAGGGGCACACTAACAGGCGTCGCGACTGGGGCGCATGGAGAAAAGAAGGCTACCCGATCCCAGACACGTGCAGCCTCGCCCACGCGATCGCGAGCAGTTCCTACTAAGAAGTCTCCAGCCAAATCGCCGGCTAAAGCAAAGCCAGTGTCCAAGCCCATCACTTCTTTCTTCAGTAATATACCGCGCTCGCAGTCGCTGCACCCCACGCCGAGCCCCGAGAAACCGGCGCCCTCAATTGAAGATGTAGACGACATCTTTGATTCCTCAGACGATGCGCCGTCCATCAAGCCCCCGAAACCCCTCCCCGTTCGTAAGAGACCGATCGCTGCGACAGCGCCAACGGACCCTGGCAATGCCCTGAGTAACAGGCAGAAGTTCCTGCGAACAGCGAGCGGAGCGCGTAGCACAACACCGCTATCCACAACACCGATATCATCCCAGCCAGCGCGGCAGGATACAGAAGACCGGCGGCCGTGGACTGAAAAGTACGGCCCCGCGTCGCTCGATGAGCTCGCTGTGCATAAGAGGAAGGTGGCGGACGTGCGGACATGGCTCACAGACGTCTTCAGCGGCAAGGCACGCAAGCGACTGCTGCTGCTCAAAGGCCCTGCTGGCAGTGGGAAGACCACCACCATGTCCCTGCTGTCCAAGGAACTGGGCATCCACATGCATGAATGGAAGAACCCTATAGGTTCCATGTCAACCTCCGACGGCTTTGTGTCTGCTACTGCACAGTTCGAAGAATTCGTTGGAAGGACTGGAGCCTTTGGTAGTCTGGCCTTCGATGAGCCGACAATGAGTGCCCAGACGGCTTCGTCCAACAGTCAGACTGAGAGGCAGAAGCAGCTGGTCCTAGTAGAGGAGTTTCCGAATACATTCACACGTACTTCTTCGGCCGTTCAATCTTTTCGCTCTTCCGTCCTCAACTATCTTGCTGCCAATACGCAATCAGCTACTGCTTTCTTTTCGACCCAGGTCGATCCCGAGCAGCCAGTGACCCCAATCGTAATGATAATATCCGAGACCCTGCTGTCTACCAACACGGCGGCAGCCGACAGCTTCACTGCACATCGGCTGTTAGGCCCTGAGATTCTGACCCATCCCGGAGTGTCTGTCCTCGAGTTCAACCCAATCGCCCCCACATACATGGCAAAGGCGCTAGAAACAATTGTTGTCAAGGAGGCGCGCAAATCCGGGCGCAAGAAGACTCTAGGGCCACAGGCAATTCAGCGTCTTGCAGAACTTGGAGACATTCGCAGCGCTGTCTCCTCCCTCGAGTTCCTGTGCCTGCGAGGTGATGATGCGGAAGGCTGGGGCGCGAAAGTCAACTTCACGAAGAAGAAGGGCCCGAAAGACATCCCGATGACGAAGATCGAGCAGGAGTCGCTCGAAATGGTGACGCAGCGCGAAAGCACTCTCGGCATCTTCCATGCTGTTGGGAGGGTTGTGTACAACAAGCGTCTACCGGAGGACTCTAACACACCCGTGGCACATCCACCAAACTGGTTTCCAGAAAGGCGAAGACCGAAGGCCTCGGAGGTCAATGTCGACACCCTCATCGATGAGTTGGGTACCGATACCCAGACCTTTGTCGCTGCTCTCCACGAGAACTATGTCCTGTCCTGCGGAGCCGCGGATAGTGAGGAGACTATGGACTCTATTGAGGGCTGTATAGAAGCTCTTTCCGATGCCGACCTTCTATCGCCGGACCGCTTTGGTGCGGGCGCTGGCCGACGGGTCCTCCAAGGAACTAGTGCGGACAATCTACGCCAAGACGAGATGTGCTTTCAGACGAGTGTACGAGGGCTTCTGTATAACCTGCCATATCCCGTCAAGCGCGTTGCACCGCCTCCAGGCATCATGGGCATCAAAGCGAAAGGTCAAGGAGCAAGTGGTGGAGCGGCAAAAGGCAACGCGTTTGTCATGTACTATCCGGCGTCGCTGCGTATATGGAAACAGCAGGAAGAGATTGAAGGTGCACTGGAGATGTGGGTATCAAAGGCGCAGCGTGGTGAGCTCTTTTCGACAGGGTCAACCACATCAAAAGCGGCCTTCTCGAGCGGAGGAGTCGAGTCGTGGAAAGGCAATGCTTCGTTCTCACAGCCCACATCGGCATCCGGCTCGAAAGATGCCGAAGAAGATGCGCCAGCTTCAATTCTCCTTGGAAGTGGCGGCTCGGCGCGAAATGAAATGCTTCTGGAACGTCTACCTTACATGACCACCATCTTGCGAAAATCACGCATGCCGAACCCATCCACAGCTGCCACCGTGCGCGAAATCCGGAAGATCACAGCGTTCACTGGAAACGCTCTCTCCGGTGCCACTGAAGAAGATGACGCCGAAGAAGACATTCGCCCTGGCGAGCAAGAGCAGTGGTCTACGGATAAACCAAGTCTGGAGACGCCGAAGAAGAGAGGACGGGTGAAGTTTGAGAGTAAGGCACAAGAGCCGGAAACAGCGATTGCTGGTTTAGCGGACAAAGGTGCTAGCCTCACGTTGAGTGATGATGATATTGAGGATTAATCGGATGATATGGATTGTACAGTACAATATCGTGAAAAATGCCATTACATGACGAAGCTGTAAGGTGGAGAACCTCTATCAACCTGAATGTGGCGTGAATAAACAGACAAGGACGTACGATATGCAAAAGGTAAGAGCACATGAGCATCGGACGAATCGCATTCGTTCCCATTGGCGCTCTTTGCAGTTCCTTCTCTTGCCACCTTTCTGCCTTCTTGTCTTCCATCTTCCCGTCCTGGTAGTCGCGATTTTGGAATTTTGTCGCCGGATCGCCTCAGGCCCTTGAGGCAGGTACAAGATACTACATTCTTTTCACTGCCCACACTATACCCGTGCTCTCGATCATGCTGAAGGCCACCAGATAAATTGCGGTGCCGCCTCATAAGCAAAGACCTAAGCCGGTTCCGCGGGCTAAACGCGCAAACGCATTGTTACCACCTCTTGCAGCTACATCGATCCCGTCACCAAAATCTCAGCCTACCAAACAACGGTCTCTCTCTTCGAGCTTTTCTGGCTGCTTCAGCTGCTTCAGCGGCGTCTTTTGCTAATCGCATTTTAGCTTAGCCAACGAACAAGAGACATACACAACATTATGTCAACGCAAACTCACCATTGAGCTCATCAGCAACTTCTTTCATAGCTTCCAAAGCCTTCTCAAAGAACGGTTTCAGCTCTAGATGCTCAGCACCGAATTTATGCCCTCTGATCTCATACTGCTTGAACCAGGCCTCTAGGGAATCAATTGGCGAGCGGCCGGGAGGATCCCGAGAAGGAAGCCTGGGATCAGCCCCGGCTTCGAGGAGCAGATGGACGATAGGTAGATTTTGCTTGAGATGGACAAAGTCGGCGGGCCAGCCATCTTCGATTGCACAGTCTAGCGGGCGACCTACACCGCGGGGGCGCTTGTCAAGTTCGTTGGGAGAGAAGCCTTCGGATAGAGCAGCGCGCATGGCGGCAATGCGGGTTTCGATGGGCTCATAGGACATCGGCTGTGTTAAGAGTGGGCTGACTACCATGGTGATGAATTGGGCTTCGTTGGCAAGAGTTGAAGATGGGAGCAGGAGTGGAACCAAGAACGGTGTTTATAGGAAGTTGCACGTCGTAAGTCGCGCTGAATTGCGGGTGTAATGTATGTCGCTGCTGCCTGCGCGATCGCAATGTAGCCAGAGGGGCTTCGTGGTAACGAAGACACACGAGGTGATGTACTCCAGTTCTACTCTCTAGAAAAGATAAGCCTGTATACTTAAATATTGGAGGTAGTACAGGTTCGGATTGACGCGAGGCCTGCCCAGGTGATATTGCTGTCGGTCTTGACGTTCAGGCTGTCTGTCGCCTGGGGCTGCTATCAAAAGGTTCCCCTGACTTCGCTACTGTTTTGGTATCGCTGCACGTTCTCTCGCAGTGTTAAGGCTGCGGAAGTTGTGAGTGGTTCATTGCGCTCTGCGTCATCGCAGGCACGTGCACGTGAGTGGGCGAGGCACAACCTTGGAAGATGTCGCGTGTCGCATGTCAACGTTGGGAAGTAAACTACCCCACAATCTATCGCGCACATTGCGAGCGTGTTTACTCTTCAATTCACGACATCGACGCCATCATACTAGCGTAATTGTTCGTGCAGAATGACTCCATCCTCGGTCGTGGAGGGCCGAGGCCGAATCACGCTACTACTCGCCCGCTTCCCGGTGCCGGCACTTGCACCATGCCAACATCTCGGCCAGCGGTTCTCTTCCTACTCCACATCTCGCTCCCACACACCGAAGCTCTCGGATCTGGGCACCGAGTTTCTCAGACGCGCAAGGGCACGATCCTAGCCATGCAAGCGTATGTCTTCGTAGCCCATTACCCGGTCGGTCACAACGCGTCTCGACGCGTGTAGAGCGCTAACGTCGACGTGCAGGTGCGATCACTGTCATGAGAGGAAGGTTCGATGCGACAAGCTTCTCCCGTGCCGACGATGCAGCTTGAATGGATCAGAATGCCGCTATACAGATCGGACCAAAGCACGCACCTATAGCCAGGCCCACGTAGACACGCTTGAACGAAGAATTAAGCGCTTAGAAGTTCAGAACAGGACTCTTGTGCAACAAAGGAGGGCAGACTCAGTATCCTCTACAGGCCAAAATTCCGCCCCCAATGTCCAAAGTAACCATTCCAGAAACGACAGTGGCACTTCGCAGCGTCGTACATCTACCGACGTCGCGGGTGAAGTGTCCTACCTCTCGATCAATGCCTCCGGGGAAAGGAACTATCTGGGGTCCTCAAGCGGCATACTTCTCGCGAACTTCATCAGAGCCAATGTGGACGTTGAAACTTCAACGCCGTCGACAACTCCACCTGTTGACGCTGATGCTATCAACGCGACTGCTTCGGCTATTGAGTTTGCTCGAGACTTACCATCTGAACAGATAGCGAGCAGACTTGTACTGTCCTATCTCAACCATGACCACTTACGCTACCCTGTTGTCCTCCCTGCTACTCTCGGTGCGATGCTTTCGGAAATATACAGCTCGAACGCGACCTCCTCCACGCGCTCCGCTAGTGAAACCTTCATTTTCGACATGGTTCTTGCTATCGCGACAGCCAGCATCTGCCGGTCTGATTGGCAGGGGCTACCAAGTGCTCATACTCATTACATACGGGCGATGAAGCGAGCCTCGACCGTCTTGGAGAAAGGCGGGCTCGGTGCACTCCAAGCAATCATCCTGTTGATTCAGTATCGCATGAGCAGTTCCATGGAAGATACCTCAGCCAGTATGTTGCTACACCTCCGTACATCAGAGCAGACCTTGCCTGATCGCAAGAGCCATCTAATAATTACACAGGCATGTGGCATCTGGTAGGAGTGGGAAGCAGAATTGCCCACCTAGAGTCTTGGTATTTTCTGCATCAAGGTATAACTCCCCCGCCGACATGATTAAACCTCCGCTATTATACGTACATCTATGTTGTTTCCATATACCACCTCATTTCCTCTGGAGCCCCCGCGAACCGAGGTCGTCGATTACTGGGTCTCTTCCTCAGTGGGAGCAAGGTTCTCCGCTAGCACCTTGTCCACCTCCGCCATGGACAACCCGTGCACCTTCGCCATATCGACGCGGAAATCTTGCTCCTGGGGGAGCTTCTTGTGCTCCTTAGGAGTACCTACACAGCGCGGACAGGTTCTCGGCTTGTACGAGCAATGTGTCGCCAGGTAGTGCTTCTGCCTCGCTGCGTAAGTCGGGTACACTATAGTCTGGTCGCACTCATCCTTGCGAGTGCAGGGGGAAGGCTTGAAGTTGTGAATTGTACGGACATGTTCCTGCATGCCCTTGAGAGCCGTAAACGTTTTGTCGCAGCCGCTTGTTGTGCAAGGAACTTTCTTGTCATGCGACTTTTGTTTTCCTTTACAAAACAGTTCGTGCGCCTGCATGCGTTGATTAATTGTTGCGCTGAAGCCGCATCCTTTTGAGCAACTCATGCCAAAAATGCTAGAAGAGTCCTTGCTGCCTCCGTTGATTGCCAGAGTCTGAGCTGATCTGATGTTGATCTTGGAGAAGTGTTCGATGAACGAGATCCACGAGAGTGTAAAGGGGTCCTCCTCGGTGGAAATCGAGGATGTTGATTCATACGGGTCTTTGGGAGAGTTTGCGGCGGCCAGTGGTTCGAGATCGAAAATGTCTTCCGAGTAACTGTTCATGTCGAATACTTTATCTGATAGTAGGCTTTCCACGAAGCCTGACAACATCGGATCTACTGGGATCTCGCTCTGCACCATGTCGACTTCGAATGCTGGGGCATGCGTCATGGCGTTTTGATCGGCTTCTGACAGCGGGTTCGTCTTGCGCCTTTTCGGGGCTGACACGGTCGGAGTCAACTGTGGATCTATAGGGATGTAGTCCTCGTTCTCCTTTTCCGAATCGACGCGGTTGAATCCGGACAGGCTGCTGGCCTTGACCCATTCGTCACGATGAGCCTTTGCCATGTGTCGTCTTGCTCTCCTCTTATCATTCTGGGACGCCGGCCCTTTGCTGCCGAGGTACTTTTCTACCTCCTCCGTGCTGAATTTCGGTTTCTTGTATTCTAGTTGTGACTGTTCGTGAAGCCTTGTTGCCGGCATCTTCGTCCAGTCGGCCTGTAAGCGCTCTTCCATGAGACCTGATACCGCACCACCTATGTAGTCCTGGGTGACGCCTGACTGGGCCATTGAATTCGTGTGACCTAACAACCTTCTGGCACGCTCGTGGCTCGAGGTTTCTTTGGTGGACGGCAAGTGGTGGGCCTCGAAGGCTACACCGCGGCGGATGTCATGCGTCCCTGGGGTTGTCAACAATCCTCCCAGGGAAGAAGCCCGCTGTAGAACCGTGCGCAGTTGCGATTCTGGCGCCGGGGAATCGTAAGTGAGGGCATGACCAGCATTCGACGCCCTCAATATGGGCAGTGTAGGATCTTTCCACAACATCGTCTTGTTTCGCCGTGCACGGGTTGTGGCCAGGAGAGACTCGATCGAGGTTTCTGCGACATTGCCGCTCCGGAGGGCCATTACGACGAGAAGCTTGATGGGATCGCATACGTTGAATTGTGGCGGCAGCAGCTCTAGCTTAATCGAGTGTGCGATGTTGCTACTATCCCTATAGATGGTCAGAAAGAAGCTCAGGGTAGCGTTATCAGACTTACTTGTTGCCTTTTGTGTAGCGGAGTTCAACGAGACAATCGAGTGCTTCGAATCCTGCTTGATCCGTGACGAGCCTCACGGTGAAGTCACCCCATTTGGCATACTCTCTGCCCTTGTAGCATGACGACTGTGCAAGGTCTCCCGACCTAGCCCCTGTTGATACCATTAGAGCCATAGACAAGGCTCCTTGAAGAACAAAATCCCAATTACGGCATCCGTTCATGGCAGCATCGCGGAGCCACGCGGTGGCGATGAACAACACGAGGCGTCCACTCATCCATTTCTTCTCCCTACTCTCGTCTTTAGTTATATGACCCTGTTCAAGCATTTCGCCGAATGCAGCCTTGATCTGGGTGGCTTCTCCTGGTTTGATCTTGAACTCGGGATGCGCGGCTTGCGTGGTGATGATGATCAGGGCAATGCCATCAGAGAGGCTTGAGTAGGCCATGATTCCAGAGGGGCCGCGGCCTTCGATGTACTTCGGGTATGCGTAGGCGAAGCGTATAATGTGCTCGCTCGTAGGCATCTGGTCTGGTCTAGAAATCTGTTAGGAATCGAGGACCTTGAAGTTTGGCGTGTCGGGGTATCTTACGCAACGTTCAGACTGTCCTTCAAGAACCCAAGGAATCGGTTACGCCAAACGGCCTGCGCGTTCTTCGTCCTGGGGGAACCGTAGTAGATGGGTCGCTGTTTGTACGCAATTTTGCTCGAGACGCGATCTTCTGCTGCTCGGGCGAGGGCCCGGTGCAATGAGTCGCCGCCTAGATGTGCGTACTCATCTACAGAACAACGCATTAGCTTTCTAGCTCTCCAGTGCACGGGAAAGAATCGAAGGCCTTGAATTAGGGCGCACTTACCTTGTCGTTCCGGAATCTCGATGTCGGAGGAGTTGAAGTCATCCGCGAGGGTAGCCGTGTTGCCGGCCATCGTCAGCGCATGCACTATTCGAGGTAACGAGGACGACGGAAAGGCTGATGGAGGACGGGTGAGGGAAAAGTCTGCAAGTTTTGACGTGTGCGGGGCAAGGTGAGTGTTTGCGCTGAGGTTGGAAAGAGCGAATGGCGTGGTAAACGTGGCACACCGCCACCTTTTCAAGCTAATTGGACAGCAACGTAGTGATGCAAGATGAAGAGGCTGATGGAAACAATCCTTTTGATTCGTGTTATAGCTGTGGCAGTCATTTCTCGACCAATGCGGCATAGAATCATGCTAACATCCAAGCTTGTCACACATCCGAAAGAGGAAGCGTCGACGGAACCAAGCTTATTGGCAACTCATGACCGTGTAGGTATCGACGTCTTCGATATACACCCGTCTAGTCCTCGTCCTCCTCGTCCTCCTCGTCCTCCTCGTCCTCCTCGTCCTCCTCGTCCTCCTCGTCCTCCTCGTCCTCCTCGTCTCCCTCCTCCTCCTCGCTTGTCTGAACCAACCACTGCGGCGGAAATGACATATCCGGGACATCGGGCGGCTCATCGTGAGGGCGTACCAACGGTCGCATCAAGACAGTGTTGACGGTCTTCTTCTTCGACTGGATATTGATGATACAGTCATCAATACTGCATCCCAACGCTTGCAGTCGAATGACGATGACGGTATAGGGCTGGCCGGGACGCAGCAGCCGACTGTAAAGTTGCAACTCGGCATTCCTATTCCACCAGACTTCGGTTTGGATCATGATGGACGCCTCTGGGATATTGATGCCCTCTCCACCGGCCTTTCCGGAGAGAAAAAGTGGCTTTGACGGGGTAGTGTGGGATGATCTGAATGTTCTTCATCCTGCAAGGTGCCCTCACTTTTGTCATCGCCGTTGTTGTGTTGTGTGTGTGTGTGTGCGTGTTGTGTGTGTGTGTGCGTGTTATGTGTGAGGGTTGCTAAATCTCTATTATGCAAGCAAGCTTGCATAATAGAGATTTAGCGTGTATTCTAGGTTGGGCTACTGGATTCCCATCATGCAAGCAAGCTTGCATGATGGGAATCTAGCAGCCAAAAGTAATGGCGTTGGTTGTTCATCATACAGGGTGTTGTCACCTTTATCATCGCCGTAGTCGCCTGCTTTACCCTTCCTGACGAGCCTTTAACTACATGGTGGCTCAACCCCGAAGAACGCCAACTTGCGCACGCCCGGGTTGCGCGAGATACAGTCGGCCACTCCGCCGACGTTTCCATGCTCGCAGGCCTCAAGGAAGCTATCCGCGACCCCAAAGTTTGGGTGTTCGTTTATATGCAACACCTGTTAGTTCCATCGGTTCCGCTACAACTACCGTCTCTGACACTTTCTAGGCACATTGCTACCAATGGGTAAGTTCTGACTGTACGAAGTGCATGTGAGACACATACTGACTTCGTACCCCTACCTCTGCAGGTTCAAGAACTTCATGCCAACGATCGTTAACACACTCGGCTTCTCTCAGGAAGTCACACTCGTATTGACATGTCCACCTTACTTGATTGCGGGCGCATTCTCCGTCGCATGGGCCATATCATCTGGCCATTTCAACGAACGCACCTGGCACATCACGATTGCCAAAGGCGTGGCTGTCTTTGGCTTCGTGCTCGGCTGCGCGACTATGAACGTGGGCGCGAGGTACTTTGCCATGTGCGTCTTTACCATCGGCACGTATGGCGTCAACAGCATTATCCTTGGATGGGTGTCCTCAACCTGTGGACAAACGAGGGAGAAGAAATCTGCGGCGCTGGCTATTGCCAACGTCGCAGCTACACTCAGCTTGATCTGGACTCCCGTAAGTCTGGCATCTCGATCGCCTGGATATATTGACTAATGTTGAATAGTACATCTGGCCAGAGTGGTCTGAGCCGCGGTTCGTCTTCCCCTTGGCTATGAGTGCTGGTATGGCACTCATGTGTGCGGCTGGCGCATGGTTCATGCGCTGGTGGTTAGTGCGAGAGAATAGGAGGATCAAGAGCTCGAACTCTGAGACAACGATGTTCTACGCCTACTGAAAGAAGAAACGTCTCGAAAAAATATCTTGGATGTAGCCTACAGCGTCTACATCGCTGTATCGTAGATGTACATGGAGACGTACCAGCTCAGAATTCGTCGGCAAATTACATTTGTCACATGCCTAACCACCTACAGTACCTTCAAAGTCATTGCAATTGGATCATCACAAGACGAGCGCGCAAACAAGAAGATGCTGTCACATGTTGCTCTTGTTCTGGAAAAGAGCTGGATGTCGGTTAAATGAGTCATGAACCGCAGGGCTGATACGGAGTCTCGCCAGGACTTCGGGAACTCCTGGGGTAGGAATCCTTTGACCTTTCTGGAAGGCAGCTGGCGATCGGTGTGTTTTGATTCGCTTAAGTCATTCAACATCTTCCGTCATTATGCCGTACGAAGTGATTTTCCAGCTATTTTCCCCTGTAGGAGTTTCCGATCACCTGCCAACCCTCTGTGCACGGCAATCATTGATAATTTAAATAACACAAGCCAACTATGTGGCAAAGATCGATGCTTCATGGGGCTAGCGAAGGATCCCAACTGTTACATGAGACACATCCTGCGCGGCATGCCACGCCGCATCCCACGGCAGTGTCTCTAACAATGAGCCCACTTTATGTATCGCGCCCGGAGGGCCTAAAGTTCGTCTAACATTCTGCAAACCTTTGCAACACCAATCATCACCATCATGGGATTGTGGGACGTGGAAGACTATGGCTTCATCGCTGATAGGGCTTGCTGGTCCATGTTCGCAGTCACAGCTGGCGAGTAGCCCTATTATGTTGCGCCGAATGGCAGCTAACTGTCTTGCAGTCTTCGTGGCGTTGAGAGTCGGCACTCGCATGTCCAGCAAAGGCGGGGGCCTTGGAATGGACGACTATATCACCGTATTCTGCGTCGTTGTGATGCTTGTCACCTGCATCCTAATCTCGATCGGCACACAGTACGGTCTCGGACGGAGAATGGAGGATATCGATCCCCCGTTGATACCGCGAGCTCTCAAGTGGAATGTAATCATCAGTTCGGTACTGATATGGACATTTTCGCTACCCAAATTCGCCATCATCGCTATTCTCAAGCGCATTCTGAACTACGGCCTCAAAACGACGATACTATTCTGGGGCCTCGCGCTCAGCTCCCAGGCCTGTATACTGGCTACCTCGATTTGGTGGTACAAGCAATGCGATCCGGTCGAGTTCGGCTGGAACAGAACTATACCGGGCGGGAAATGTGCCAGTACTAAAGTCATGTCAGATTTGGGCTATTTCACTTCGGCCTACTCTGCCTTCCTAGACGTTTTCTTCGCCGTGTACCCGATTCCATTCATTATGCGCCTCAACATGCCACTCAAGAACCGCATCCTGGTCTCGATCGCGCTGGGCCTCACTATACTGGCCTTCATCCTCACCATCTACAAACTCACAATCTTTGGGGAAATTTTTGTAGTACTGGCTGAGAACCCAACTTGTGAGTTATGCCACCCACATATTTCTCAGCACAGAACTAACTTCATTAGACCCAGTCCCGCTTCTCGATATACTCGGCCTAGGAGAGGGTTGCATTCTCGTGGTATGCTCCTCTTTGCCCACACTGGGCCCGCTCTTCCGCTTGGTCAGAGGCAAGGTTCGGACTCTCAGTGGCAGTGGCAATGGCAGTAGGACCACCAGCCAGGGACAACGCAGCAGCGCCACCCACCGAGGGCTATCCAGCACCAGCGGAAGATGGGAAAAACTTCGAAGGCATCAGTTGGATGACGAGGAGAGGGCATCGAGCCACGCAGGTGAAAGCATCGACGACATCCCGCTCGTTTACCACGGCGCGGACCAGATCCACAAGACACTTGAGTTTAACGTGACGACGAGCGCAAAGGGTGACCGATGGGCGAAGCCAACTGACGATCGTGACACGTAGCTTGGTATCAGTGTGGGGGTTAGTACTTCCTCTGAGCATCTACGCGCGCGATAGGGCAGCAGGGTCATGGTGACGATCTGATTGGGCAGGCTTTGATGTTGTTGGGGTAATGTTATAAAGACGAGGAACTGTAAGACTGAGGTTAATACAGACTCTTGAGCAGCGCCAAAGTTCAACTGCAACAATAATCATCGACCGGTAGGTCTTGTCAAGATCGCTCGCACGAGTTCGCGGGGCTGCATGCCAAGCACCACATGCCAAGGATGGCGTGAGAAGTTGGGGGTGGCCCGACAAGTGGGTCTGCCCCTGAGACATCCTTGCTCACTCAAATCTCGGATATCGTGTCCTCCGCTGATCAATGCTAACCATTTCAACCCACATGGCATCAAATCGTGCGGCTGATTCGAAGTAATTCGGGACTAATTACTCCATAGAAGCTTGGTCACATCACGTGTCCTCGAGGACAGTTTACGTATCAGGAAAGTATATAGAGGAAAAATGGATCCTCGTACGCGCTTATCTGTTACGAGTAACTTGCTAACTACTACAGTATTTGGAAAGCTCCAGTCAACCGGTAGATATGGCCAGGATTTACGGTAGATAACAACGTTACTCTTTGTCAAATAGTAGACCGCGTGTCGTTCCCGTTGTTCCTGCATCTTTCCCACAAAGTTATATCCCATTTCCAACATGGCATCAGCAGACCAAATTATCGGAGCCCTGGAGGGCCTCGACGCGAACTCCTTCGGTAACGAAGCAGAGCGCGTCCGGGCCTTAGACGCGCTGACCCTGGCCTTGAGCAAAGTACAGAAGCCGTGGGACATTGTTTGGCAGCACTGCTGGGTCAACCCGGCCACCAATGCATGCGTCAAGACGTTAATTGACGCGGGTGTCTTCAGCAAATGGATCGAGATCGGAGGCGGGGAGAAGACTTGCGCGGAACTGGCCGAATTAACGGGTGTCGATGTAGTGCTTATTCGTAGGTTCCATGTCTGCTCTGCTTAACCTATAATAAGCATTCTGACGGCAATGCAGGACGCATGGTTCGGCAAATTTCTGGGCAGAATCTCGTCATCGAAACCGACGAGGACACCTATAAGCCTACACCGTGGGTACGCGCTCTCGCTGAGGATCAGGCTCTCGCCAACGTCTACGGTGAATTCTACGGCTTCGTCAATTCCCCCATGTTCAGGACTCTGCCAGCCTACCTCAAGAAGACGGGATACAAGGTCCCTACTAACCCCAACGACGGCAACTGGCAGTTCATGAGAGGCTCAGATGAAAATCTGTTTCAGTCCCTTGGCGCGAACCCTGCCGCCGCAAGGGAATTCAACGATGCCATGGAGAGTCACTCCAAGCATAACTTAACACCCTGGGTTGATGTATACCCAACTGAGACTCTTGTGAAAGAGTCCAAGCCTGACCGGCCTCTTGTCGTCGATGTCGGTGGTAGCAAGGGCCACGATCTGACCAAATTCCATCTGCGCCACCCTGATATCCCTGAGGGCAGTCTTGTGCTCCAAGACCTTCCTGATATTCTCAAGGAGTTGACTATTGACGACACCATCTCCATCCACCCTCATGACTTTTTTGAACCACAGCCCGTGCAAGGTGCCCGTGCCTACTTCATGCACAACGTGCTGCACGACTGGGAAGACACGAAGGCGAAGCAGATCCTTTCTCACCTTGCCGAAGCTATGGAACCCGGGTACTCGAAGCTTCTCATTCACGAAAGCTTGGTTAGCTCTGTGAAGCCGCTCGCTCGTGTGACAACGTCCGATATCACCATGATGGCGTGCCTTGGTGCGAAGGAGAGGACAGAGGCTGAATGGCGGGCGCTGGTGGAGAGTGCGGGATTGAAGGTGCTCAAGATTTGGAGACCACCTCACTCCGTAGAAAGTGTTATTGAGGCAGAGCTAGCCTGAATTGTAGAACGCCCCGTTGTATATGTGTCGCGCGGTTCGGTGCGAATATTGTAGAAAGAGTAGCTGGAAGGGAGTGTATGTATTTTATAGTTCGTAGCTTCCTAGCTGAGCTTAGATGAAGGTCATCGCCCGGCGTTAATAGTACCAAGGTTTCCGACAGCGCTTGGCCTGCGACACCCCCTCAGATCTCATTCCAGATGAGGCCCGATTATCGTCAGAGTTCGCGCTCTGGTCAATAGCATCATGATGAGGCCGGTAACCTGGCTGAGGTCATTCCCATTCGCTTGCCGTATCCTCGGTTTGCAATGAGTATATAATTCGCTAAACCGTCTATTCCTTCACATACGACCATAGGATCATGAGAATTAGGCTTCCCGTCCGCTCAGCCATATACAAGCATGATACCGGCGGATTAGTAGTTAGGTGGGTGACCACTAGCGAATCCCCGCTGTTGTATGTTTTTGCCATGATTTTTGCCCATGGCATGGAAGGGAACGACGTTCCATGACGGGGCGTGAAGCTGTCGCAGCGTCGACTTGAGACTTTATTTTTGCACAGAGCGCTGTATCAGCAACTCGACCGGAAATGTCGCGGCTCATATTGGTATCGTGAGCTTCAGTTTAGACAGCTGGTGTGGGGGATCTTCGGGCAGGCTCGGCGACGCGACTGCGAAAGCCAGACGAAGAACTCCGGTGCCTGCCTGCCAGAGATCTCACGTCAACCTTGACTTCTTCTTGCACTACCCACGGAAAGGTGCGTATTCAACATCTGTTATACACGTCGCAATAGCACTTCTCATATGCGGGGCAGCTGGTTCACGTTAGCAGCGGCGCAACGCGACTTCGATCGATCCAGTACTTACTAAACGGGCTCCTGCCCAAACAGAATGTGCCAAAGGTACTCGAAAACCCGCCCGCTTGTCTCGTCCTTCAGCGGAGTCTCCATCAGCCACGTGTAATACTTTTGGTACTCGTCCAGCGACCGCTTCCGTACCTGCTCGCTCGATACGGCAAACTGCGCGCAGCAAGGCGTCGCCAGGATATGCGGTACGTCCGTGTTGTTGAACAAGTCCCGCCACGCGTCCGGCATTGCTGCTTCGATTGTTCGATGCTCCTCAGGCGGATCTCGGAACGGCATCACTTCGTGCGGACAGCCGGGATCGTTGACGCAACGCAGATTCGCGTAGCCGTTGCTCTGGATGAAGTTGATGTTGAGACTTTGCAGAGAGACGACGTTGGAATGCTCTTGGTTGTCGGTATGCCATGCAATCGGATAGCCGTCCTTGTGTGGATGAATGAACGCGATTGTTGAAGGCAGGTTGTCGTAATTCTGCACGATGTATGCGAGGTATGCATTCGCTTCCATTCCCTTGTTCCTGAGGGTGTGTAGAGTGCTGTTGGTCAACGGATCCAGGGTCGATACATTGTGTGGAGTTTCGGTGTCGATTTCGTATATGGCTGCTTGCCAGTCTGGTAGATCGGTATGCACCCAATCTGTTTCGTCAGTGGGTAGCTTTGCCATTACCACGACGCGATCAGGTAGGGATGGGGTAGGTGTCGCCGCAGCAGTACTTTGCGTTGATGTGTTTATATGTTGAGAGGTGGTGGAAGTCGATGACATTTTCTCTTTCGCGCCTGAATTCGCATTCTCCTGCTCAAACATCTCTTGCTTTTCTTCTGCTTCCGTTGCCTCATATCGCCATGACTTTTCATCAACAATGGGATCGGCCGGTCCTCTTTCAGCGACATTGAAGTGGGTGTCAAAGAGATACCAGGAGCAGAGCAGGAACACTGCCAACACCAGAAACTCGATTTGTCTACGGGAACGCATCATCGCTTGATGGCAAGTGGGTTGAATGCACGAGAGGTAGTGAGATTGGGCATGCGACAGCTGATTCCAAGAAGATGTTCGGAAAAAGTGTTGCGTACACAGGCGATATCGAGCGCGTAGAAAGATTGCCGGTTGCAGGATCGTGGAAGCAACTGCGCCGTGCAGTCTGAAGCACAGGCACAGAGGTATCGTGAAATGCGACAGAAAATGGAATCCTTCGTCGCAGCTGGCAATCTATCGATGCGACATTGCGGCACAGCTCCTTTAGTATCAAGACACGTACAAGGAGTTGCGCGCGGTTATGCCATCGGCGCTAAGCGGCGCGCGCTGGTTGGTGAAATTGTGAGGCTCACGCGCATGCACGCTAACCCCATGTGATTGCGATGCAGCAGGGCATGAACTGAGCGTAGTACAACACCAAATTCGGTCAGATATGCTACACGACTCGTTTAAGCGCTATCACTTGACAGTACCTTACAGCCTTGCTGTCCCCCTACTCCCGCAGTTTTCAGCTTTCCAGTCCTCCCGTACGTCGTCACTTCCGAATTTGCAACACCAAACGTTGCAATGGGGTCTCCTGGTAGGCCTGTTCTCGTTATTTCTGGGGATTCTACACTTTGCGGTATTTGCGAAAAGCCAATGTCAGCCACAACCTATCGTCGCACCCATCCAGAATGTGTCTTTACCCAACGGGGCCTCCGTAAGAGGGATCTCCATGACAGTCGGTTCTAATGACCAGAACATCTCATTCTTTGCCAGCGGGTAAGTCTAATTGCATCATTCAGCTTGAGAATTCCCCATAGCTAACTGGTAATCGATAGCGATTACAACGAGACCTACATCTACGGAACCGATGGACTTTGTACAAAGGCCTACTCGTCTGGAGCATGCGTGACATTCCGTGGCGGCGCATACGATGCATCAAAATCTTCTACGGACAAAGCAATCGGCGATCGAAAAGACAGCGATGGCTTCAAAGCGGACTGGATCGAAGACGATCTCGTCTTTGGTGACAACACCACGCTGCCTTCATTCGGGTTTGGTGTTCCGGAACAAGATCTCAACCAAGCGTTCACCAGCCAATCTCAACTTGGACTAGGAAGCAACTCGTCCTTCCTCAACGCACTCCTATCCGCCGGTGATATAGGCACGAAAGCATACTCGATGTTTTGGGGACTGGTCGGTGGCCCTGCAGAAAAGCAGACGCGTGGTTCACTGGTCCTCGGTGGTCTGGACAGATCGTTGATCGCAGATCAAAATGACAACCTCACAGCATCGCTATACCATGGCGGTAAATGTGGAACGGGCATGATGGTAACAATTGGGGATGTCCTTCTGAACTGGCCAAATGGTACCGATATGAGCGTCTTCATGGGCTCACAATCAGCGGCGATACAAGCATGCATCAGTCCCAGTTTCGCAGGGCTGATGTCTCTCCCACTAAGCTACTACAACAACTTCTGGTCGCTCGCCGGTGGAACGCCGCCAGATGACAAGACAGAGGCGAGAAGCCTCGGTATCAACTACTTCACGATGCTCTTTGAGCCAAACAACGTGTAAGTACAGAAATCAATCCTTCGGAAAGATACACGACTAACGAGCAGATCCAGTTACTACGGCGGCCTCACGATTAAGCTGCAAAACAGCATCTCCGTAAAGATCCCCAACACTGAACTAGTTGTTCCCGACACGTACATCGCCTCCGATGGCGCGGTTCAGACGAATACATCGGTTCGTAACGTCGTCATCAACTCTCTTCAATTCGAGAACGACGACGATCTACCAGTCCTGGGCCGCCTGTTCATGAGCTCTGCCTACCTGATGGTCAATCAAGATGCTGGGATGTTCTCCATCTGGCAAGCAAGCACCGGATCAAAGACTTCCGACATCGTCGCAGTGGATGAGCAAAATAACATGGTCAGCGAGTTCTGCGCGAACTCTGAAGGGGGGCTCGCCTAGCGCTACATCCTTGCCCACGTCTTCCGCCACACCCCCGCCACAAAAAGAAATGTCGAGATTATCAGGTGGCGCGATAGGCGGCATAGCTGCTGGTGCGGTGGGCGGTGTTGTCTTGCTAGGGGCCATTGGCTTCTTTTTGTATCGTAGACGGCGATCAACCAGCACTGCAACGGAGGTGGCACAAGAACCAGAGTCGCAAACAGCAGATGTAAAATTACCGACGTACAGTGAGCTGCCAGTAGCCGCTCATGAACTTCCTGAAACCCGGTATAATGTATCAGAGCTGGATGGTAGAGCTGTCGACGGTAGTAGATATCAGTACAGAAATTAATCCCTTAATGTATAGCCTTCACATATATTACAACTGAATAAGTTTGATGGTAAATGGATGATAATTTGAGGTATAGACCCAAGTCACAACAAAGTCTATAGACAAGAAGGTAACGTGGTATCAAGAAGGTAAAAGGTAAAAAGGTCGTAACTCGTGATGTGTCTATCAAGACAGCAAACTTCTAAGCAGTGGCGAAGATCTTGCCAATGCTAGACAGGCTCTGGCCATCAGCAGAGATGAGGTACTTCTGGTCGGTGCTAGGTGCGACCATGTGGTAGGCGTAACGCTCGATCCAGGGCTGAGCATCCATCCAGGGAAGGACCTGCTTAAGGAACTCGTCGGCGTTGCCAGAAGTGACACCAAATTCGGTAACCCAGACGGGCTTGTTGAAAGTCTTGTGGAACTTGGTGAGGTAGTTCTTGAAGTCCTGAGCGTTGTCCCATGCGTAGTAGTGGGCGACGACAAAGTCGATCTGGCAGCCGTTGCAGGCAGACATGAATTGCTTGAGGTAGTTGATTCCCTTGTTGGGCTCGTCGGCGTTGGTGACGGAAGGAGAGCCGATGCGGAGACCCTGGGCAGCGAGGGGCTGGATGAACTTCTTGTGGGTTGCGGCGGCAGTGGCGACGTCGATGTTGGAGCCTCCACCACCAGCTTGGTCGGGCTCGTTGAAGCTCAGTACGTGCGAAACCTTGTAGTTCTTCTTGGCATTGGCGATGTTGGTGTTCCAGCCCTCAGTGCACCACTGCTGGTTGGAGTGGAGAAGGGGGACGTATTCAAGGTCGAGGGGTGTTCCGTCGATAACTGCCTCCCAGTCGTACATCCAGGAGACCTTAGAGCCGGCGAACTTGTGAGTCCACTGGGATCCAGAAACACCGTTGTGGTTCTTGGGGAAGGCAAGACCACGCTTGCTTCCACCACGTGCCTGAAGAGGAGATGCCTCGATCATGGAGGAGAGGCCAGCAAGGGCCAGAATGAAGGTAGAGGTAAGCATAATGAATGAATGAATGACAGATCAGTTGATCAAGGAATGACTGTGGGGTTGCTAGAGAGCGTGGTTGAGTTGGATCTTCAAAGGAGTGAGATACCGCTTTAAGGTGCCTTCCTCGACTTCTTTATATTCACGGAAATTAAGAAGCGCCCACGGTGAACGGAACTAACAGCTGTGGCCCACCGCCTGTGCGAGCCAGCGCATGGCGTAGCCTTCTCGGCCTTTCCTGCAGTGTTTCACCCAAGCCTACTGCCAACTCCGAAAATCCACGTGCGATAAGACCATCTCCCGCAAGCCCGGTCTGACGGCGCCGGTTGTGGGGTTTGACCATTCGTCAATCTTGGTAGGGCTGTAGGGGCCAAGCTTCATGTGGAAATTACACGTCGGGTACCCGTCAAATCACGATGCTGACGATTGATCGTCGCTCGCCGAGTTTCTGGAGCCACGTTGGTTTTCGCGGCATATGCACGAGAAGATCTTGCGTAGTAGTGGGCTTGGGGAGCAGCGTTGGGGGACCTAACGCAGCATCCATGTCTAGACTAGCTGTCTGTTCAGGAACAGCGCAGGAACAAACAGGAACAAGTTTTTGGTGACCGGACGAGGAATTGTTCTGGACTGCAGACTGACTTGGGGTGGAGCGCGCTAAGCAGATTGAGGCAGGCGTCGCCCGACTTCAAAAACGTCCCGCGCAGATCCTCACCATTTCGAGTCCACCCATGCACAAATCACCAACGACAACGTGTAATGTTGTCATGCGAATCGAGACGATACGAGGTGCGTCATGATTCATCGCAGGGTGCGACGACAGTGCTGCGCGCTTTGGGCATTGTTGTGCAGCAGGGACCTTCGAGACAGAAAGTAAACAAGACTTTGCTTTTCTGACTTTCTCATAATTTGGATGCGCCCACCAATCATGGCCATGAGACAAGCCTAGAAATGCCATGGGCCCGTACCGAGCCGCAATCTTCCGTCAACCACCAGGAACGCCTGCTGTCCATCCGGCGGCATCTTCTGACGGTGCCGCAGGCGACGGCGTCGACGCCTCGCGTGCTTTGACATTTTCACGTGGCGCTCCCAACACGGCTGATACTCCATGGCTTCCCACTGTGGCCTCTGAACGCCGAGGTGGATGACACTTGACGACTTGTAAAGGTCGAGACCCTTTTTCAACCAAGTCGCTTCATCCGCTCTCACATGTCAGCACGATGTCGGTCCGCGACTCTGGAATCTGGCATTTGGGCTGCAGTCCACAAACTTCAGTCAGCCTCTACAGAACAGACTTTGATAGTTCTCCACTCCTTCACCGATCATAGGTTGTACGCAAAACTCTGCCTCATCCCCGCTTTCAAGCGCTCACTGCACGTAAGGTGTTCCACTCGCGAGTTGAAAATCATGTCATCCGCAGCAAGATGCCGAGCACTGTCGGCTGATAGAGAGAAGGCGCCTGGGACCTAGGCATGTCTGAAGGAAGACCTGGGCCCTTCGTGCCGGGCTCGCGTACCATGGTAAGAGCGAGCGGCACTTGCATTACACGAACGGCCTCGGGAATCTTGAGAAAATCAGATTGACATCCGACAGTCTCCACGTATCAGCAAACACGGAGCAGACATTTTACTACCATACGTAAATGTCGGTTGTAACCAAGCGACTACGCTGCGCTAACGCACGCGCAGTGCAAGCACTGGGTGAAGGAATTGCCGTTCGTTGAGTTCTAGCGTGAACGACTGCATTGCAGTAGCAGGCGCAACAGCAGTTCCCCGCTCGCGAACGGAAAGATGGAGTGAAAACGTTGCATGTTGGCCGCGTTCCTTCGCTGCACACATTTCCAGCAGGAGAACCGAGCAGTTCGTATTTTGCGACGCCGCCGTTGACCGCGCGGCACTTCCACGGCCCGACATCCTCGTACCTCGACGCTTTGCGTTTGAACACCCGTCCAAGCCTATCGTACTTACGTCATGTTGCTGGATACCACTTGGGTACATTGATGCATGCGCATCGGTTGAGAAAAGCATGATCATTCGCTTGAACACTGCTTTTATCAGCCACCTCCTTGTGGAGTCTGTGGCTATGACCTTGTTGTGGCTCGTTGATAAGTAAAAAGCACCACACGCGGAGAAAGCACAGAGGAAGCACAGATACTGTCAATAGCTGTACGAACTCGTGTTGCTGCCAAGGGGCAACTCCATCGCGATTTTGCTATTATTGACAACGGCGAGGCTGGCATGAATCATTGGAGGAGACTGTGCGCGATGCGGAGAAGGCCATGATGCGGACTTTGCTCCTGTCTTGACAACGGTCGATACGAAAACCTTCCGGTGGCATCATGATAGTCGATGCGTCGGTTCTCCCTATACAGTCTGTATTCTTCAAAGGCCTCAATACGTGGCTATAGACATGGATGGACATGAGTCGATAAACGGAAGACTATTAATAACCATCGGCTTTAACGTCGTCGCCGATGAACATGGGATAACGTTTTGACATGTATTGGCAGGAGAACATAAATTTGGCACAAAGACAACACGGACAGAACGAGGCTCGCCTTCGCGCACGGCATTCCCGTAAGAACGCTTTGGGGACTGCATGTCCCTGGTGTGCGTATATTGCATCGACTTTTCCAACTCGACAGGTCATCAAAAATCACCCGTACGGTTTTAGCTATGCGGTGGAACATACGGGCTGTAACTGGCACGGGGTTCGTCATAGCTTGCTAGCGAAAGACAGACTCGGTTCTCACATGGGCTGCACAGGCGCAGTTTTTGGAGACAGCGAGATCAAAATTGAGGTGTAGATAACGCGGAAGGTGAAGAGTGGAGGGAAGACTTTATACCCCGTCGCTACAGTCGTTATATACTCGCACGCTCTCAACCTATCTATGCATACGCTCTTTCGCCCAAGCAACTATGTCGCTCAATTTAAGACATACAGCACTTCGATCTCAGTGTGCAGAAGACACGAGTCTCATTTTGAGACACCATCAATGAACTTGGCCGAAACATCTCATAATTGCTTTCCATCTCATTTCCTTATTGGACAGCTCGCACATAAACATTGTGCCTGTATCTTTCGATGATTGCAAGCACCGCTGAAGTACAGAAGCAACGGAAGACGGTAATGAGGGATATTTGGTACCGAAAGCCTCCGAGCCGACGCGTGGAATGTATCTTGTATTGCCTGTAATTCTCATGTAATCTTTGCAGGTATGTTTGGAAAGGCCCCTAGATAACATAGTACTGAACATGGGGAACAAGATATGGTCTGAATGCGGTATTTGAGAATGTCGTAGAATAGTAAACCCCGCTTGTGGAGGCAACACATCAAATCGACACATTCGATTTTAGGAAGAGGCGGAAGGACCGCAGGACATACGTACTAGAGGAGTCGATTTCAGAGAAAACACCACAT
Organism: Alternaria ventricosa; assembly: GCF_023758065.1. Taxonomy (NCBI): domain Eukaryota; kingdom Fungi; phylum Ascomycota; class Dothideomycetes; order Pleosporales; family Pleosporaceae; genus Alternaria; species Alternaria ventricosa. The sequence goes on from NW_026055686.1 coordinate 774,949, forward strand.
CGCAACGTGATAGTATGGTTTTTGAAAAAAAGTCACTTTTGCTGTTATGACCGGATGTTGTGAAAAAAAAAAAGAGTTGTAGCAAGCAGAGAGTGTATTTATACCCCTTTTCTAGCTCTTTCCCGGCTCATATACCGTTCACGTTCAGACTTTCAGTTGCCGAAAAGCTGTCATAGCCCAGATGAATGCTTCTGCAGCGGCATACGGTGCTTGTGATAATGGTTGGAGCAGAACACCAAACAGCGGTCATAGCCGTGTCAAAGCGAATGTTTGAGTAGTAGAATCCGGCCAGCAAAGCGCTCCGCCAACATTTGTCGGTAACAGTAAAATTTCAAGTAGAGCTGTGCGCTCAGGTTCTTCTCATGTCTCTGTTGGCACTCCTTTTTGGAAAGAAGAAGAGGCGGTAGATTTGGAAGTCGCTGGAGAGCTGAAGAGCAGCACTCTTTTATATTATGGACTCCCGCTAAGAGCACCAAACATGGGAAGCCACCTGCTGGCTTTCGAAGTGAGGAACCCTCGGATCTTGTGACGTTGTGTTGCGGGACTTCGATCGCAGTCATACGTGAGATTGGATTAATCTTCCAGAGGAAAGCTCATCGGAACTTTGAATTTTGTTTTCGAGGACCTGGAAGGGGGAAAGACGACATATAGAAGTTACACATGATATTCTTTTTGATAGACAGAACCTACAGGCGCAGTACATGAGGTTTGCGAATGCATCTTTTGGTTCCTGCAATGGAGTAATAGTGTAGAGAAAGAGAGGTAATGAGTCGGTGGAGGAGAGTTTATGTACACGTCCACGTAGTGCGCAATCAGACGAAGAAGAAACATGTATGGTCTCTCGGTTGTTTTTAGAGGAAAGTAGCCGTGGCCATCCTGGTGGACCGATAGTTTCCAATCCAACCGCTGATTTTGAAAGGCGGGCAGCCGCCGAAAAGTCATTGGGCATTGTAGTATTTCTTTTTGTTGAACGAGAGAAGGCGCGACGGAACTCCATAGTAGTGATTGAACGGCATTTTGGAACAAGAGCAGGAGTCAACACCATGGCTCATTCATCGTCGCTTTGAGAAAAATGAAGGAGTGGAATGTCAAAGTAAGAAAGAAGAGGAGAAGAGCAGAGCAGAGCTAGATAGCTTTTATTCCAGCGAGAGTAGTCCATGTTCATTCTTGTCAATCCACTGTGTACCATGCGTCTCAGCTCTCTCGATCATGGGGGATCCGTATGCGTCTTTTGGTAAAGAGCAGAGCAAGTGCTCACTCACTCCATGCACCATTACTTTCTTAAATTTGAACTGCAGGCTCTGTTGCAACGAAGAACACATCGTGCTAAGTACGGCGGTTTCGTAGCAGATCATACGAAATAATTCAGTTTGTTTCGGCGCATACGAAGGATGCCGGCAGTCTTTGGGAATGGTGGAAGGCACCCTTGGGAAGGCGAGATATGCGCGCGGACGGCCGCGCTTTTGGAAGTTGCCACACAGCACATATCCATGTCGCAGGGTGTTTTTGATTTATTGAAACCCCTTCTTCAATCTTTTCATACACAAAATAGAAGTTGGTCCTTGGTACTTGCAAGAAGTATTGATATAAAAGAGGAGAAGTGCAGTGGAGTGAGGATTTAGACTTTTCTGCTGGAGCAGTGCCATGCGGCGATGCCCTGCATGTTTTTGGAAAGATTGAATCTGGTGAGACGGCACTTCTTTCGGTGAGCTCATGGAAAAGTGACCAATTCTTTTTTCGATGACGAGAAGCCCAAAGGAAGTTCTGGGAGGAAGATAGACGGCATTTCACAGTCCTCGGATGTAATTTGTAGGCGTTCGATGAGCAGAGGAAACATGCCCAGAGAAACAGCATTTTTGGAAGAGATGCGGAAGGCAAGACGCAACTCATAGATGTGCGAGTTCATCATTTTGGAAAGATGAGTACGAGGTGCATAGAAGAGAGCAGAAGCACAACGATCAGAGAGAATTTATATAGACATAGACAGCCAAGACGGGACGATGAAAAGTGATGTAGAAGTCCAGCATCCTTCCCCCACTCAGAGCAGTCTAAACACCTACAAATGCCGCTCAACGTGATCACATAACGCAAGCAGACGCTACCCACACAATGAATGACATGACGTGATATCTAACGCTCAAAACGCCCTCGACGCCGGGTATAACGCTCCAAGTCCCATCATTCAAGATCTACGGCCCGCCCTTTGGAGACTGACGGAATTCCACAAAATTGTACGGCACTGCGCTTACACCCACGTAGCGACCCTGTTTGGGATCGTATACAGCGTGCACACTGACCGTAATCTTCGCCCGCTCGCCGTATACCTCGACGAGGCCCATCACCACGAAGGCGCCGCGCGGGACCGGGTGTGGGTACGGTTTGAACGTTCTGCGAAAGTCGGCCTGGAATTGCGACAGGTCTAGTGTGAACTTCTTGGGATCGATTGTGACGCGGTCGAGGTCCTTGGTAGCGCCGTCGACAGATGCGACAGAGGGCGACGCACCTGGCTGCTGGGTAGGTGTCGCAGACGTGGAGAAAGGGCTTGGAGTGACGCTCGTCGTGGGGTTCGCCGATGATCGCGGGTTGGCGCTTATTCTCTGAACGAGCTCCTGGACGGTCTCGGTCTTCGATTCTGGACTCCAGCCCATGTAGACTTTGAATCCTTTCCATGAGCTTCCTAGTTTGCTTGTTGTGTTGTTGTATAGGGCTTTCGCTGCCTCTTTGGGATAGAATAGCCGATTCAGGCGGTGGTGAACAGTGCTGTCGACTGGTCGAGTTGCCTTCCGCAACGTTCCATCCTCCAACAGCTCTATCCCGGGCTGTTCGTATTCGTCGGGCGTGGTGTCTGGAAACTTGACCTCAATCCACACTTTGCCTTTGCTCGTGTCGATTTTGCCGGCTTTTGCGACGAGAATTGGGTGCTTGGCGAAAGCGTTGCGTACTTTGTATATTAATTCTCCTGTCACGTTGTCAGTACATGAACGACATGCTCGGCCAAGGATATCGTACCTCGTATCTTGTCCATTCTTGGACGGTCTGTCGCCAGCTTCTTGAACTGTTGCCATTCTGGATCTGACCCTTTCCAAAATCTCTTCGGCTGTAGCCTCGAAAAGCCGGTGGGTATGAATAGTATAGGGTCGTATTCTTCGTCGTCGTCTTCGTCTTCATCGTCTGCTTCTCGGCCGACCGTTGTCCACCCGCCGTCGTTGACCTCTTCAACTTCAACACTTATGCTAATATATCTCGAGATTCCGTAAAAGGCCAATCCGACAGCGACGGCACCGACTAATCGTCTGTGGACAGTTAGCACGTGGAAAGTACAGGGGATGTGTGAAGCGACTCACGACCTGCTGAGGAATGGTCGCCCTATACGCACTCGTTGTATTATGACTCGCTCGTGGCCATCTCGTGCTGCCGATCGGACTATACGCGCATGTGGTATCCGGTTCAAGAGGGAGAAGTTGCGCCGAAGCACCAGTGGCGTAGACATTGGTCTGGCGCAGGCGGAAGCGAGTGTTATGAGAATGAGGAACGCAAGATCAAGTAGAGAGACATTTAGGTCTGTCTAGAACAAAGAATGCGCGTGAAGCTGTGCAGCGTAAACAAGTGAATGCAGTTGATAGCGCCCCACGGGTTGTATCACTGATAGTTGCGGGCGGAGGTGAGGCAGGTTCGGCGCTAGTTCCGTCTAGGTCGCAGCGCAGCTCAGGATGGCGATGATGCACCTGCATCATCGCGGAACGTCCTCAACTCCATCCTCACCGCCACCATGAAGCTATCCGGCGCCTTTGTCGCCTCATCGCTGTACTGCACCGTCCTTGCAGCTCGCCCCACCGTCAGTCCCGAGACTGCGCGTCTGATCATCGCCCAGCGCCTGGGCCTATCGCGATTCCACTCTGTCGAGCACCCCGACGCCGAGACAATTAGACACATCAACACGTATGGAGGAAGGCACCAGAAGCTGTTTGGCGCAGACGATGCAGAGCAATCCAAGGCGCACCTGCTGATGTGGGTAGAGGGCGCCGAGCAAGATGAGGCAACAGGTGGGCATACGTGACGACAGCATCGCGAAGGATACGACTAACCCGAGCTCTCAGTCATCATCAACGATGGATCAGACCGCACACACGACTTTGCGATATCAAGTGCGCCATCTGTCGAGGACAACCAACGCCTGGTCATGGACTTCATAGCACAAGCCAAGTCGCTGCCGGCACTCTCAGACCCCCAGCAACGGACATACACGTCCAACTTCGACATTGAGTCGGCGCTCCCATCGAACGAGAAGTCGGATGCTTACAATGGCTACCTCAACATTTGGACCACCGGCACGAAAGACGACCTATCGACCGAGCAGATTGCCCAGGTGCTGAGCAGCGTCAACAAGAAGGCCGAGGAGACCGGCTTCTCCACGACTGTCGTCATGATGCCGCGTTCAGCCAAGTCCAAGTCCAAGCGCGCTGCCCAACCGTGGGGCGCCTACGATGTCCCCTCCAAGGAGGCCCGCCGCCAGAACCCCGAGGCAATCCTCTCCTCGCAGCCCGTACCTGCTGTCTCCAAGGTGCCTGACCTTGAAGACTTCCCCGTCGTCATTGCGGCCGACAACAAGAAGGGACCTGTTCGCGGTATCCTTCCTAGCTGCTTCAAGTCCATGTCGGCTTGCGAGACTCAGACCCACAACTGCTCCAGCCACGGCGAGTGCAAGCTCCTCCACAAGGGACGTGGATCCGGTTCCGGTCAGGAGACAGTTGACTGCTATGGATGCGCCTGCGCCGCTACGGTCGAGCACAAGGACGGAAAGGGTATGGAGGGCCAGAGAAAGGTCACCTACTGGGGCGGCCCCGCTTGCCAGAAGAAGGACATCTCGGTTGAGTTCTGGCTCTTTGTTGGTGCCGGTGTCACTCTGGCCTTCTTGATCTCTGCTGGTATTGGTATGCTCTACAGCATGGGTGCCGAGGAGCTGCCCAGTGTTATCGGTGCTGGTGTCAGCGGTCCCACGAGGAAGTGAGATCTCGATATATGTATGGACTGGTGGAGATAAGAGAGAGAAGGAAGATCGAGCATTGTATATCTGGTGTACGACAGACAGTCTTTGTTAGTTAGCAGTATGGGGCTTGTACTCTATGGGATAATGGCGTTTATAGCACTGCAATTTAGCATTTGAACAAGTTGATACAAGATTGACAGAATTGATCATCTGTTCATGTCCACTAAGTCAACTGCAAACGGCGATGACAATATGTTGATTCGCTCACGTAGCTACTGATGTGTAGCTGTCCAGTATGCCTGTATGGTGTCTCAGACGCCACGTTCCTGAATACATCAAAACTGAACGGCTGAGACATCTTACAGGCGTAATGGATAGCTACACAAATGCTGCAAAGGCCATGACCCTATACATCTTCAGTAACCCCATGTTCGACCCCTAGAAATAAACGCGCGCATCATCACAACTTTACACTCCTCATGCCTTGGCCTTCTCCACGATTACACCATCGTCGCTCTTGGCCTTCTCCTCGTCCAACTCCTTCATGAACTCGGACTGGATGCCAGCCCTGCGGTTCTCCCACCACTCCTTCTCCGCTGGTGCCTTGGCTGTGATCTCACCGAGACGCTCGCGGATGTGGTTGTTCTGTGCCATTTCTGAAGCGGATTGGAAGATGGTCTGGCCCCAGTTCGGTGCGAAGGCATTAGCCTGTCTCAATGTCAGTCATGCTCAAAGAATTACGAAGCCACCCGACTTCGATCTAGACTCTCAGGACTCACCTCGTTGACAACATCCCTGAGTTCCTCCTCGATCTCCTTCTCCGCTCGCTGGAAACGCTGCCACAGATCATCGCCCACGCTACCCCTCTGCAGCAATGCCTGCAGCGCCTGCTTGGCGTTTCTTATCTGTACAATCCTATGTATGTCCTCTGTTGCGCGACGCAATAGCGCAGCCTTGAGTACGCTGTCCGGCACCTTGGGTTCGTCCATGTGTAGAAGGGATAGGTAGACATTGCGCTGGAGATGTGTGGGAAACCAGGGCTCGAGGGATGCGGCGTTGGCGGCTTGACGCTTGCGGTAGAGGTTTGTGAAGACAGTGAATGATCCAGCGAGGATACCGATATAAGCGATGGGCACGGTAAGCATTACCCAGTCGACCATGTCGAAGGGCCACATGGTGAATGTTGTGTGTGGGTTGTTTGCGCGGAATGGGAGGAGGGTTGGCGAGCTCGCTATCTAATGCAGGCGTTGGCGTTGGAATATGAAGGAGCGACGGCACTCTCAGGAGTGAGATACGATGGGTAGGTGAAGACCAAGTGGGAGGGTGAGTCGTTGTTGTCTCACTTATCGATACATTCGAATATCTGTCCAGTTCCGCGCTCGACTAGCGTCCTTCTAGCGCGTCTGCGTCATCCATGTCCGCTCCGCTACGGGCGCCTTCTCGAATCAATCACCAACACCAACCAAGGTTCACCACTGCACCTCGCCTTTGTCTACTTATTTCTTCTGGTCGTCATTTCCTCCCAAACCTCCTACGTACACTCTACCACCTGCATCCACTTTATCAACACCACCACGAAATTCATAGCGTTCCGATCATGATATTGAGGGTATGTCTTTATGCCGAATGCAGGTGATATCTTACTAATTCGCACCAGTTCGTTAGCAAAGACGGCCAGTTCAGGTTGACGGTACAGCCCGAGGACACCTTTTCGTCGATTTTGCCCCAGGTTGCCGAGAAGCTGCCCAAGAATGTCGACATCCAGAGCATCAGTGTTAGCAACAAGCCGCAGGGAGGCGACGCGAGGAAGCTTGCTGGCCTTGAGGGCGTAAGCTTCAAGCAAGTAGGACTATCGTACGTGACTTGCCAGAGCTCGTCTTCACAGCTAACAATACTGTAGAAACGGCGCGCAACTCTTCCTGTCCTTCGAGGAGCAGTCTGCGGCACCGAACGGCCATGCTGCACCTTCGACCGGCGGCGCACGACTAAATGGAAAACCCGTCGAAGAGACCAACATGGGCTCCGTCCCCATCGGCGATGCCATACAAACCATAAAGAACCCATGGGAGGTTGTCAGGCAGTCCCCGCTCGACGACAGGCTAGATAGACAGGATGGCAAAATCCCCAGGAAACGCGACGCCCGCATGTGTTCCCACGGGCCCAAGGGCATGTGCGACTACTGTATGCCCCTCGAACCCTACTCGCCCGCATACCTCGCCGAGAAGAAGATCAAGCACCTCTCCTTCCATTCATACCTGCGCAAAGTCAACTCGGCGAAGAACAGGCCAGAGCTCGGCAGCTCATACATGCCACCGCTGACCGAACCCTACTACCGCGTACGTCCCGACTGTCCTTCGGGACACAAGCCATTCCCAGAGGGTATCTGCACCAAGTGCATGCCTAGCGCCATCTCGCTGAAGCCACAAGAGTACCGCATGGTAGATCACGTCGAGTTCGCTTCAATACAGGTGGTGGACGATGTGATCAACTTCTGGAGACAAACGGGCTGTCAGCGACTGGGCTTCTTGTACGGCAGGTATGAGGAGTATACTGAGGTGCCACTGGGAACAAAGGCTGTCGTCGAGACCATTTACGAGCCACCGCAAGTCAACGAGGCGGACGGCATTTCGCTAGGCGAATGGGACAATGAGAAAGAGATTGACGAGATTGCTGCACAGTGTGGGTTGCAACGCGTCGGAGTCATCTTCACTGACCTCCTCGACGCGGACAAGGGCGACGGCTCTGTCATCTGCAAGCGACACATGGACTCGTACTACCTTTCATCCCTAGAAATCTGCTTCGCAGCACGGTATCAAGCAAGATACCCTCGGCCTTCCAAATGGAGCGACACCGGACGACACGGCTCCAACTTCGTTACATGTGTAATCAGCGGTGATGACCAAGGTCAGATTGGCATCTCGTCATACCAGGTTTCGAACGACGCTGTCGAGATGGTTCGCGCAGACATCATCGAGCCATCAGCCGAGCCATCAGTCATGCTTGTTCAATCGGAAGAAGACAACGAAGCCTTGGGCCGCGCACGGTACATTCCCGAAGTTTTCTACCGAAGGATCAACGAGCACGGTGCGAACGTGCAAGAAATTGCTAGACCCGACTTCCCTGTGGAATATCTGCTTCTCACACTAACACACGGTTTCCCTACTCAACCAAATCCTCTCTTCACCGGTGGCAAGTTCCCGATCGAGAACCGCGAGGCTATGGGCGAGATCCCAGAGATCTCACATCTTGGCAAAGCTCTCAACGCTCGAGCGAACGGGCTGGCGCTCAACACGACCAGCGGCCTCAACGCCATCTCAAATTTCCACATGCTGTGCTTTATTCATAACCTCGGCATTCTGTCAAAGGTGAGTTGATGCAAAATTGCATGGATACGTTGCTAACTGTATGATTAGGACGAAGAGTCACTGCTCTTTAAGGTAGCATCAACACACGACACCTCAGAAGGCTCAGCGCTCCAACATACCGGAGGCTGGGCAACCCTTCTGACCATTCTCAAAGAAAGTGGTGAGCGCCCCCCGAAACGTTCCTATCAATCTTCGCCCCAATCCCAGTCGGCCAGTAGGGGGGCTGCAGCTCTAGACCACACCCGCGGTACGATGCGACAGTCCTCCTATGGCTCAGATTCCGATTCAGTACAGTTGGCTAAGAGGGTAAAGGGGGTTAAGCTTGGGAAGTAGATTAGTTCAGGCTAGTCACACTCCTGGGGCGCGACCTCTGACACCATAGGTCTGTAATCCGAGCGACATTGGGAACGCGCATGGAGTCTACATGTGGTAGGCATACTGGTGGAGTTGAGAAGCTCGGTATGAGCGGAAGTGCATGCATTGTCTGGCGTCGTCGCAGATTCCGAGCATCTGGTGATCGGTCGGGAAGAATCAAGATGTGCAATATATCCGTTGAACTGTGTTTTTGACATCTTCTACTACCGTGAGACATGCTCGAAGAGATCAATCTTTGTGTTATGATTCCCGCGAATTTTTAACCTTATTAGTACGCCGATATGAGCCCAGATATATCTTCTAAGTGACGTTGTAGCTCCCAGTATAATGACGGCATAATGGGCTACTTCGTGATGAGCGATGATGGCATGGTGGGAGAAAGACGACATGGTCTGTGCAGAAACGTGAGTTCGCGGTCTCGCGTCGACGCGTCGCACTTTAGCAGTCCAGCTCAACAACCCAACCCCAACACCTCAATCTCCACACAACCACCACAATGGCCGATTTCTTCAACGTAAAAGCGAGGCAGCAAGCCGCTGCGAAAGCAAGCTCATCAAAAGCACCCACAACGAAGCAAGAGCCCAATCGCATGCAGCCATGGGTTGAGAAATAGTACGAACGCAACACCTCAGCACCCTCTCCAGCACCCTCACTAACAGCATCACAGCCGCCCCAAAACCCTCTCCGAAGTAACAGCCCAAGACAACACAATCCAAATCCTGTCCCGCACCATGCAATCCTCCAACCTCCCGCACATGCTCTTCTACGGCCCGCCAGGCACGGGAAAAACCTCTACAATCCTCGCCCTCGCCAAAGAACTCTACGGCCCCGAACTCATGAAGTCACGCGTTCTCGAACTGAACGCTTCAGACGAACGTGGCATCAGCATCGTGCGTCAAAAAGTCAAGGACTTTGCGCGCCAGCAACTCAGCGTAGCACCTACCTACAACGTCATGACGGAAGACGCGAGCAGCGGCGAGACAAAACAAGTGCGGTACAGAGATAAATACCCGTGTCCGCCGTTCAAAATCATTGTGCTGGATGAGGCGGACAGCATGACGCAGGATGCTCAGAGTGCGCTCCGTAGGACGATGGAAACGTACAGTCGCATGACGAGGTTCTGTCTCGTGTGTAATTACGTCACTCGCATTATCGATCCGCTTGCGTCGAGATGTTCGAAGTTCCGGTTCAAGAGTCTCGATCAGGGCAATGCGGTTAAGCGCGTTGGCGACATCGCGAGGCTAGAGAATGTGCAGTTGGAAGAAGGGGTTGCGGAGGAATTAGTCAGAGTCGCAGATGGCGATCTGAGGAAAGCGATCACGTTCTTGCAGTCTGCGGCTAGGCTTGTGGGCGCTGTTGTACAGGCTCAGGGCGCGGGGGGCAAAAAGAAGAAGAAGGTTGTTGTTGAGGACGACGAGATGGATATCGACTCTGCGGCCGCGCCGGCGCAGACACCCGCTGTTTCTCTTCCTATCATCGCGGAGATCGCGGGTGTGCTACCCCCTGCTACGCTATCCTCCTTCAGCGACTCGCTCTTCCCCAAGTCGTCAGCTACCAAGTCGATACGCTACAACGAGATTGCCAAGGTGGTGGAGAACATGATTGCAGAAGGGTGGAGCGCCTCGCAGACTGTGGGTCAGTTGTACGAACAGATTATGTACGACGAGAGGGTTGAGGATGTCAAGAAAGTTAGGCTTGCGGGTGTGTTTAGTGAAACAGATAAGAGGCTTGTGGATGGTGGTGATGAACATCTTGCTGTCTTGGATTTGGGGGTTAGGGTTGCGGGTGTGCTTTGTCTCTGAGCGAGTAACGGCGCTGTCATGGGGTTTGTGTCCTTGTAAAGCATACTGCGTGAGGGGCATGAAAGGACGTATTTGATGGAACAGTAGCACTCATAGTAGCGTCTTCAATTACATGACCAAACAAGCTACATTACTTTCGTATCGTGTCGTGTGGGGATACCTCAAAAAGGATATACAAAGAATAAACATGCGAAAGCACATGTTGTACTCCCGCTCAAAGCTCGTCGCATAGCGCTCAGCGCGAAAAAGCCATCATCTCGTCATGCGGTCGGGCCCACAGCCAAAAGTACTCCGCTTTTTCCCTACACATACAACTCCGAAAAATACCCGTGAAAAGATGAAGAAAGAATGCGGACCGATCGCAGCGTAGTCTCCTCGAACGCCCGGTAACATAGTCGTAGAAGGCTATGCGAAGATGCAAAATCCAGCTCCAACACTGAACATAGCAATCGCGGCCAGTGTCTCTGTCCTGACCACGAATCTGTTGCCAGTAGACGGGGAATTTGAAGGCGTAGCTGAAGCGCTGGCTAGAGTCGCAGAGGACGCTGTGGGCGAAGCGCTCTCCGAGGATAGTTCAAATGACGAAGGCGACACTACATCGGTAATTGTAGACGCAGACTGCGATGTCTTAGTAAGTGTGGTTTGGGATGTCGATGTCGACGTTGCGAGAGAAGGATCGCTGGCGTTGGAAGACAGTGACGCCGAGACAGACGCAGATGCAGATGCAGACACGATTGCAGAGGACGACACGGATAGTGAAGTCAAAGGTGATGAGGCAGAAGAGGAAGCACTCACCACCATCGTATCCGTACTTTGCGCCTGACTCACAACACCGGCGCCCGCTTCCGACGTCGCAGCCGCAGCAGCGGGATACAGCTCCGGTAACAGGCTCTTAACATCTCCAGGTAGTTTCTGGTACCAATTCGGCTCCATATCGCCTGTTGGCATGGGTGCGTTGGGGCCCGTGGGCATAGCTGTTTTGAGCACTGATAAGACCGAGAGGAGTGTTGGGTTCATGGTTGCGGGATCGATGGCGCGGTCTTGGAGGTTGGGGATGTGAATCGCTGATGCGAAGGCGCCAGTGGAGGCGAAGGCCATGAGGATGGAGATGGACTTCATTGTTGTGTGGTTGTGCGCGGTTTGGGGGTGATTGATATGGTGTTGAGATGGGTTGGTGTGGTGTTCGCGTGGCGGGTAAAAGAATGTGGGGCGATTGATTCTTCTTTGGAAGGATAATGAACGAGCGTGGGTTTTCAGCAAGAGCGAGTGTCGTGAATATAGTAGGTTGTTGTTGACAAACAAACGCGTGCAGTGGAGTCACTGCGATGCACGACTGCGAGCTTTTTGCGCGATATGACGTCAATCGGGCGGGGAAAGAGTGCTCGGTCCCTCTGTTCAGTTTGACCGTTTGGGACGTTGAGAAAAAGAAAGTATCGTTGGGAACCGTTCGGTCAAGTCGTTATGTACCCGGGCTTCCTGAGCCGCTGTAGTAATGAGGGTGGTGGTAAGGCGCTTTGCTGGCGAAAATTCGAGATCGCAAGATCGATTGGAACGTGAGAAATTGTCTTTCACTGCGCTTGTAACCGTCTGAAATGGGGCAATATGATGATGGTGCTGCGCGAAGCCGTATGTACGTCCAATGAGTGACCAAGTGACGAGAAGTTTGATGAGACTCTGTGTCACTGTGCCACAAGAGAATTAAGTGACCTTCGAACGAAGATGCAGGTTTGGAAACGAAGAAGATACGAGATGCGAATTCCAGCGCGCGCGAAAGACAGATAATCAAAGCAAGTGTTGAGATGCCTGGTAAACAAAAGCAACCCGCGAACCAGATTTGAAGCTGAAGGGAAAACTACCGAGCGGCTGGGTAGTTTGGACATGACATCTGAGGCATCGACCAACCCCAGCGACATACATTCCGTGTCGCAGCCTTACCTCAGATGTGAACCCTCTAATGATGTTCGCCCCCCTGTGCCGTCGGTTGTTGCAGTTCCTGACGATGCTTGCGTGCTAAGCCTCACCATGTCGGCGGCCATTGAAACATGCTCGTTGTTTCGGAACATTTCACGAACCAAAACGTGCGGCGCCTGCTGAATACTCATGCGAGTAAGGTACGGCGAGGGAACTGTTCTCAGAATAGCTCTTGCGGAGTGGCAGAAGTTCCTCCAGTGAGTGAAGTCCAAGTGTTGGCGCACATGCGCGTGATGGTAGGTTTCCAAACGACTCGGCGGTTTTTGAGCCATTTGCCGGGCAGCATCATCGCGTCAATTTGGAGCCATCTTTCGGCTTCCTGGTCATGCCCAGGTGTCTTCTGTTCGCACCTCGTTTGAGCTGCATCAAGCTCGATTCCACGATGGAGGCGGAGATAGAGCTTGACCGACAAAAGGCGCACAGGAGGACAAGTGTGGAATCGGAGATGATGAGAAGATGCAGCTAAGAATCACCTCATCGCGTGTCAGCGCTTTGCGTCCAGTATCATACTCTTCTGATTGGCCCCATCCATCCGTAGACGGGAAGTTACGCGTCCAGGAAGCCTTCTCCCGAGCAGTGTTCACATGCGACCCGTCCCAAGCTGGAGGCGTGCCGTCGGTGGTTGCGGAGAATGGAGAGAGTTGATGCGAGCGCAAATGAGATGGAAGACCAGGGTTCCCCGCGGAGGTGCTATCCCAAAGCAGACGAACCTCGGCATCCCTTCCCACGACGCCACGCATGATGTTCGCTCAGGTACGAACGTGACAGTATGCGATTGTCGACTAAGGCAGGTGCTAATCCACACGGCGTCTCTGGATAGGCTTGGTGCTTGGGCGACCGGCATATAAGATGCACTGCACATGGCCACCCCAGCTAGGACGGTACCCACCGCTACCAATCATCATAGCCCCGCGATAGCTGTCGAAGCTCTTCCCACGACAAAGTCGGATCGTACCAAACTACGTTCTACCAACAAACATACTAGGCAATATGGCAGCTCCAGCAAGTGCTGATATCAAGAACCTCGAGGGGAAATGGGTCATGGTAAGTTTTGAGCAACTTTCAAGTTATGCATCGCAACGTCGCTCTAAGACATCCTAGAACAAGTCCCTCTCGGATGCATTTGACGCCGTCCTCGCCCTGCAGGGTATGGGCTGGCTGACGCGCAAAGCCCTCGGTGCAGCGACTGTAACCCAGCACCTCTACCAAACCACCATAGACGGCGAAGACAACACGCCAACGACAGAAATCAAGATCGACCAACTCATAACCGGTGGCATCAAAGGGTCCACCGAGACCCGTATCCTGGACTGGCACTATCGCGAGCACGTCGACCGGCTCTTCGGCACCGTCAAGGGACGCTCGCGCTACATTGCCCTGGCCAAGGCGGTGGAAGAAGCGAAAGCTGCAGGTGTGAGCGAAGAAGATGCAAAGTATGTTGCAGAAGGGTGGTTGAAGGAGACAGAAGATGGAGATATTGTTGAGAGCTTTGTGGAAAATGAGGCGAACAAATGGACTGCGTGGCAGATTTGGGGGTTCGCGGATATTGGGGGTGAGAGGAAATTGACCAGGAAGTTTGTGGTTAGGAAGGTTGGAAGCGATGAGGTGGTTAGGGTTAGGCTTGTATATGACTACACGGGCGCGTTGGATCAGGCGGCTTAATTTGTAGGTTTGTAAATATCCGTTAGATCGACCAAAGAACTGTCGTTCCTGATCTGATCTAAGTCGTGTCTTATGTGTGTCATGGCAAGGCCTCGCCCTTCAAAGGGGCTATGTTGTCCCTCGAGTCGATGAAGAGTGATGCAAGTTTTCTCTTCCATATTATGTACCACTTTGCACAACACAACACGACCACGAAGCAGATTAGCCGGACCCTCGTACAGTTGAGCTCATGCATGGATACAGAATCCTTTTACTGGTCTGGTTACCTGACAAAGAGCTCTCTTAGTACCACGCAAATTAGTGGCTACGTCCCATGCTGCACCTGACAGCCTTAAGTACTGCAGTATACCTCTCGCAGCAGGCGCCACCACATCTGCAACTCTCTCCATTCTGTCCTCTTGCAGGCGTTAGTGCAAATTGACATTTTCGCCATGAGCACGTTGGACATGGCCGATACGAGCTTTCTAACAGATCTCTTTCTTGCCCTTATCGTTCTGACCTCTACGATCCTTATCCTGATGCTGATTTATCTTGTCATCCGCCTCGTCAATCGACACAAGAAAAAGGCCAGTCAGCAACCAGCCCATGAGCCCGCTCTACTCGATCTCGAGTCCGGTCGAGAGTCCCGCCTATCGCATCGCCTTTCGCGGCAACAAATACAACAGGAGCACTACGAAGACCTACAGCAACGCTACTCGTCCGTACCGCCATCGCCATCAATCGAACTACTCCCCGAGATCAAGACGAGCGCAAGTGATGACAGAGCGAGCGAATGGTTGGAACGCGGAGTTACGGACGAAGGCACCAATGTGGTTCATGGGGATTTAGGGGAGAAGAAGCCTGAGATGACACAGGCGGTGGTGGTTAGGCCGAAGAAGCAGTTGAGGTGGGAGTGGAGGGATGGGAAGGTGGAGACCGGCGCTGTACCAAAGAGATCTAGGGTCGTTGAAAGGACGGATAAGAATGGGATGGTGTGTAGGGAGTATCGAACGGAATGAGAAATTGGAGAAGGGTTCATGGAAGCATCTAGAGGTAATTGTAATAAAGAACGTTTCGAGTAATATGCTCTCTCACTGTCTCATATCAGCGTCTAGGATATACTTGCATGTTGGAAGGAACGTTGGCGCATGGATATGTCGTGCGACTGGTCCAAAGCACCTCTTTCCCTGGGCCTGTCTTGATCGCGCGACTGTGGTGCAAAGCCGCATGCATACTGACGTGGCTGATCGTCTTGATCTGGGAACCACACAGTCGAATCTGCGTCCCCAGGGTAGCCATGACAGCTCTTACGCGTCCCAGGAGCACCATGGTCGCTCAAGCTGGGCTATAAGATTGTCAAGAATACATGTACGTCCGATCAACCAGTAGAGCAGCAGTTACATATTAGCTATAGCCAGTGATGTTATAGTCGTTGTACAACCTTCAAGACCTGTTTAGAGTCCTGTGTTCCGCCCCTTTACCCGAACCCGGATCGTACAAATGATACGCTGAGCTCCATGGACCAGCAGGCAAACATAGTATCTTTGTATCTGCGAAAGCTCAGACATTCTCGACATTAACCGAATTTGACGTTGTGTGTCATGGGCAACATCGAAGGAGACCATATTGATGTCGACACGCATCCGTACCCTGGTATGCCAGAAAGCTTCTACGGAAAGGCTTCGGAGGCCCTTCTAGATAGCACAACTAGCCAGATTTTCAATTCGGACTTTGGTTTCAGAGAGAGTGGTCACGCAAATTCGCTGATTGGCGACATACCGAGGAATACACACCTCACCTCAACAGCGCGCTCTCAGCAAACACACCCTTCGATACTGGTTCCATCCATGTATAGAGATGCAACGCCAGGAGACACACGCCCTATTGGCGCCATTCTTGCGATTGTCCTCGCTGGCATCATCGGCCTTGCAGTCCCAATCACCCTCTTGACACGATACCTGAAACGCGCCAGACAGGAAAAGAAGCAGATGGAAGAAGAAGACGCGGTTCTGGAGGATGTGTTACAGCACAGTCAACTCAACTCAAGAGCGTGGGATGTGGGGTTGAAGCGACTGCACAAGGCCTCCATCCGAAAGTGGTCAAACGAGGAGGCCAGTGCTCAGTTGGTGAGTGTGTTTGGGCGGCCGAACTTGGATACGAAGACACCCTGGTTGCGAGGCTGTGCAGAGCGCGAGATGCTAGAAAAGCTATTTGAACAGGAGCACAAGATTCGTAGAGGTGGCAGAGAGAAGCCACTGCCAATGTGTCCTAAGAGAACCGAGAACAGCGGAGTGGTTGGAGTCGATAACGGACTATGCTCCCACCCATCAGCGATTGTCAATCAGGAACAAATGTAAGCGTACGCGCACGCCGCATAGGCTTACCCGTGCTTGGAGTGGATGTTCATAGCTTCAGATATTGGACAGTATGCGATTAAAGAAAGAACTGCAAGGTGAAAGACACGGGTCCTCCAGACATGTATGCAGCTTCATCAACGATTCGCATGTAACTAGTACAAGATGAAATTCGTGGCCACCTCATACAAGGAAGAACCTGAATAGGTCTGGAGCCTACATTGACGTTGGGTCGCCTAATTTGCAAGTTTTCATCTTGACGTAGGCTCCGCGGTGTTTAAATTTTGCCTTGTATAAGGTGTGGCTGGTTGCTGTGGTGAAATAGTGAGGCGGTCTTGATGCCCGGAGATGTCTGAGGATGAAGAAGAACAGAGACAACGGTGACCGTAGATAGAAAGCGTACGTAAGCTCGCATTAGAGCACGTCTGCATCGAAACTCGACTGCACGTCGATCAGCGGAGATGCAGATGCAGGGGTGAAAGACGTTGCCCAGCGGTAAGAACGTGGTAAGACGGTTACGCTAGGCTGCAGCCGAGTTAGCGTAGAAGCTTGGACAATCGACCAAATTTCATGACTGGGTAAACAAGAGCTGTTTGGGGTCATTTACTTGAACTATTCTTCATCTTGCTCGATAACTGCACGCCCGACGCGCCCGAACACGAACCTCTGCATCCAAGCGCTTCTTCTTCCCACATCTACGACTGCGACTTCCCGCTAGCTGCCCGCCCCGCTCGCTTCTACCACCCGCCGACACCCCACTGACGACCTCGGAGCACACGAGCTCCTCACACCACCCTACGCGCACAATGTCGGGCGAGTTGGATATCGACTTCACGCGCCGAAACAAGAAGCCGCGCCCGCTTTCGGACCACGAGAAGGAAAAGCTGGATGAATTTGTCGACGCGATCCATTACTCGGCGAGGTGGGTTGTCAACACAAGAGGCGGTCAGCGCGTTTTCTTTATTGACCGCGATCACAGATACTCGGACGACGCATACGAATACCGCCATGTGCAGCTGCCCAAGCAAATGCTGAAGGCTATCCCAAAAGACTACTTTGACGGCGCGCGAGGCACACTGAAGCTGCTGTGGGAGGAGGAATGGCGGGCACTGGGCATCACACAGGTACGCGTGGCTTAAGTGCAGGCTGCAACATATATGCTGACTTGGAGACAGAGTTTGGGATGGGAGCACTACGAGGTCCATGAACCAGAACCTCACATTTTGCTTTTCAAGTACGTTGTGTCAGAGCATGCACCGCGCGCTGCAAGCTAATCCTCCAACAGGCGACCGATCAACTATCAGCCTCCCATGCACTGATCCACCATCGAACCGCGGCGCAGCCAAAGGTCTACTCTACGTTAACCGAACACGCGCAACAGCTGCGCGCACCACCATGGCACACGAGACGGCCTATTCGCGATACCTTCTTTATCCATTTTCAGCGAGGCGCGTTAAATATAACGACGATATGATTACGGTGGTATGATCGATGCGCTGGGGTTGTAGGTTTACGACCGGGTCGAAAGCGCGTCTCTATATCCATTATGATAGGGTACCCGAAGCCCACAAATGTACATATGGCCGAGGCAGGAGGTGCAAGGAGTACTGGACATTGGGCAAGAGAATATGGATTAAGTATATGGTTGTTAATTGCTACGAGGATTTATGATAGATCCATAGCTACTTCACCTGGTCCAAATCTGATACTTGTTGAAAAGACCTTTTTGCACCAGAGTGCCACGGAGAGCGCAACTTGACGTATGCATACTCATACGGACCGAATCTAGCGCGTCCCACACCCTCCTCGCTTTCTGGTCTACCCACATGTCAATCTCGGTCCCTGCGTAAGTTTTTCTTAACCTGTTTGCTTGTGTTTACTTGATGGGGAAGAGGATATTGAGTCAACACCAACAGCGAACATAGGCGGACAGGCCAACATCAAGCACCATGGCAATGCCTCTATAGCCCCGGATGCTTTCTTCGGATGCCGGAGCAACATGCTCGTTGTCGCCCCGTGCTGCATAGTGTCCATTGCGGCCATCTAGAAATAGGGGTTTTCCGCAATATCAATCTAGAATCTGAGGAAGTTCAACGTATGAGTAGATCTTGAAGATCAATCAACCCGAAACCCAAGGGTACGATATATTGCAGGTCTCAAGAGTAAGCTAGCGGCAAGGAGATGCTGACTGTAGATTCACGACAAATCGAGGGTTCGTCATCCTACACGTATTCCTGCAGCGGTGGCTAAAGACTGACGTTGTAGGCTTAGGCTTCGTCTACGATGTGTTGCCACTTTGTTACCTGGGCATTGTCAAGGTATACCTGGCTCCTTTTATATGCTCAAGCAGACACGACGTAAAAACTCCAACGGCTAGGAGGCAGGTTTTTGGACTATCGAGTCAAGGACTCTCGTATACATCCAGTGAAAGTGCACGAAGAATGGTTAGACTGACTCTTCAGAGGGCGCAACATGTAGTCGTGACGACGGAGTGGATGATTCACACTCCGGAGAAAAGCGGCCCGACTTTCCCTGAGATGTCATCAGCCTGGGCAGAATCCACACCCTCTAGTCTCTCACATGCGGATCTGCGCTTAAAGATCTCGTAATGTCAACCACGAACCCATGGTCTTTCAAATCTACATGCGGTTGAGCGGACGGATTTCATTCCGGTACTTAGGCCAGTCGCATCAAGCGGGCGATGAGGGGAATATTGGGATCTGACTTTCTTTACGGGCCTTTCAACAACGACCTCCAGTACTCGGAGGAGGAT
Organism: Alternaria ventricosa; assembly: GCF_023758065.1. Taxonomy (NCBI): domain Eukaryota; kingdom Fungi; phylum Ascomycota; class Dothideomycetes; order Pleosporales; family Pleosporaceae; genus Alternaria; species Alternaria ventricosa. Next base: position 794,217 of record NW_026055686.1, read on the forward strand.
ATATCGTTCCGTTGTTGAGAGATTAAACGGTAGTTTAAGCGAGGACGAATGTGGAAGTACTGAGCGTGCTGCTGGGTATCCATCTGTCATCCCGCAGCATCGCAACCCAAGTCTGAGGTCGTTGGCAGTGCGAGGCTAAGGCTGCGTTTTACGTACACTGGCGTAGATCGCATCCGATTTTCCAGCCTTCTTCGGTCTTGGGAGGTTTGGCGGCGCCGCGGTTCTTCACCCAGCCTCCCTGAATCGCGTCAACGGCGAAAAGTGCTATGACATCAACGGCAAGATGCAACGGCAGGATGTAACTCGTTGACTAGGATTGGCGGAGATATTCGGGTCCTGCGCACTGCCGGTGGTCGGAGCGGAAAGCGTTTTGCCTGAAGTGCGAGCGGTGAGAAATGAGACCAGGGCAGAGCGGAGCGGAGATCGCTATCGAGGGGTCTATGCTAAGTATGGCAGTAGGGCTTGTGGAGAACACGCGACACGTGCGGAGGCCGTTCATACCATAACCATGGATACTGGCATGGTCGGGCGAGCTGCCTCGCGATGAGGCGACTCGTGAAAACCTCGGAACGTGGCAAAATGCTGGATCCATCACGTCGTGCCATGTGCTGTCGAGGCTGCACCGACGAAAATTCAGCGGTGCAACTGTCAGCTGCAAGGTCCCTCCAACGGTCGTCAACTGTTTACAAGTGCTAGGCGAGAGATAATGATGCGTAGCCGTGGGTGACGTGCATGCGCCAATACTAAAACTATGGAGTATGGTAACGAGTACATAAGAGTAATTCCTCTAGACAGTTAAACTGGATCCTGTGTAGTACAGACGCACAGATAAGCAAGAGCTGGAGTAATGGAAAGATCACATTATTCAGGTGGGGGAAGCCATGCACGGCGACCATTGGCCCACCGCAAAGTCCTTATCTCTCGGCTGTACGTAAGATAGAATGCAGGAAGCCGCTAGAGCCCATCCAGCTTACCTCCAAGCAACATCCGTGCACCCTGCATCTTGAAACCCATCCCGAGCACATGTCTGCCACAAAAGACTCTCGCAGCGCGCTCTCCAGCGACACTCCAGTATATACAACTGCCACCCCCGATTATGCGCCTGCTCTCTCCCCACACAGGGTTCTAGGTCTCCAAGCTCCAAGGCCAGGCTTATCCCGCCATCCCGCCCGCCTCCGCCCATCCTCTACTTCTTTCGTAGACCTTCAATGACGGCGCGAACCATCAGTCACCTCATACTCCTCGCCGCCGTTACCGGCAACCTAGGGCCCTAAGTAGGACTCGTCTGACTCTCCATTGGATTACCCAACTGGATTTGCATTTCCGGGATATCTCCCATATACCGATTGAACTACCTATCTCCCACGCGATAAGACCTGTCACGAACCCTGCTTCCGATAGCGAGATACTTGCACCCTGATTCGGAAACTAGCCAACGGGCCGTAGTCTATCATAGCCTTATCGCACCCTTCCACCACGCCAGCTAGCCATGACGGCCGTAGCAATGCAGCAGCCGGCTATGGGCCCACGTCCTGTTGTCTCTATAGCACCAGCTCGTCCTCGCACGATACAGAAGTCACCATCCAGCAAAGAGAGCTTGAGCAAGCCCACGTCCAACAACGGTCCAGTATCTAACATCCGCTCACGGAGGGAACGCCCTTGTGACGCGTGCCGAAGGAGGAAGAGCCGCTGTGTGATACACGAGGGCGCTGCCTTGTGTGTCTTGTGCGAGTTCCACAAGCAGGAGTGTACCTTCGTACAAAGCCCACTGCCGCGAAAGAGGAAGGTCGTCGACGGTGAGAAGAAAGACTCGCCAAACAACACCAAGAAGAGGTATGTTTAGGCCACCCCGCTACTGCTTCACGTCCACGGCTCGCGTAGATATATCACTTCCGACATCTGCTATGCCTCTTGCGTCACGCTACCAGGTCACGTGCGCATGTGTGGCACTACTTGCTTTTTCCATCCCGCATGTGGTCGTGGCACCAGGAGCTGTGGCCTTCGCTAGATCTTCTGGTTCATCGGCGTGTAGTTGGATGTCGTGCTGACATCCTCTGGCAGATCCGTCGACTCAGATCCTCCGCCACTAGCACTATCAACACCGACCATCACAGCAACTGCGCCAAGTCCACCACCACCGCAACCCTCATTATCTCAAATAGCGAGTCTTCACTTGCCTCAATTTGGAGAGACATTAGGGCTGCAACGACGCCAACATAGCAGATACATCGGTCTGAGTTCTCCATTCGATTCGCTGCTCATTGGCCTATCACAGTTCGACACCCGTAACGAGTCGACCTTCGACCTTGGTACGCTTCGACGTGTGAATGATCATGAATGTTTCATCATGCTACCTGACGAGAACACACAAGACTTCGCCGGCGAGTCTGAGGCGTTGGGTCAGGTTGAGCAGCTTGTGCACCCACACGGCCCTGCTTTACTAGATCTATACTTCCAAGTAGTACATCCCAACTACCCCATCATCCAGAAACATCTGTTTGTTGAGCGATATCGCAGAGGCGATCGAGGCTTTTCACCGGCCTTGTTGGCTGGTATGTACATCCTGGCGCTCAACTGGTGGTCTCTCGACCCCAAGCTAGCAAACTACTCCAGACCTGATGCAACGCGGCTGGAAGCAATTGCTATGAAGGCGCTCACACTGGGTATGGAGCGCCCCAAACTGTCAACGATACAAGCGGGCTTGTTGTTGTTGCAACGTCCTGAAGCGGACTCTTGGAGCTTGACAACACAGCTGGTGGCTATTGGTCAAGAACTAGGTCTGCATCTCGACTGCTCATCGTGGTCAGTTCCTCTCTGGGAGCGTGGCTTGAGGAAGCGCATCGCATGGGCGTTGTACATGCAAGACAAGTGGAGCTCGCTCATTCATGGCCGGCCATCGCACATCTTCAATGCCAACTGGGCAGTGAAGCCTATCACAGAAGACGATTTTGTTGAAGAAGGAGATGGGTACGAGACTCGCCAGGAAGAGACAGAGGAGGAGCAGATAGAGAGCCACCGAGGCCGGATACTGTTTGCCCAGATGATCGGGCTCACGCAGATCATGGCCGAGGTCATGGACACATTTTACACCCAAACGGCGATCCACGACTTTGCCGATGCAGGGAGAAAGTCGACCGAGCTGATCCTCGCACGAGCTAAGCCTGTGCAAATCAAGCTCCGTCAATGGCACGAGAAGCTACCCGCCGAGGTGAAGATGAACGTTCCCGAGAAGGGCAAGCTCACTTCGACGGGGTATCTGCATCTTGCGTACTTTGCGACGGAGATTACGCTGCACAGGCGCATAGTGCAGTCGCTCGACTCCACCAACCCCGACTCTTACGGCCTCTTTATGTGCCGCAACGCCGCGAAGACGCGGCTGATCTCTGCTATGGACTTTGTGAACCGTCTGAAGCCAGAACACCTGCAGGGCTTCTGGTACTTTGCTTCCAAAGTCAACTTTACCCTCATTGGCACCTTTGGGTCGCTGTTGTGGGCTACAGCACCCGCCAAGGAGGAAGCCGAGTTCTACAAGCTCAGGCTATGCGAGTACCGCTGGACGCTTTCCGTCTCTTCCAAGCGAGCGGACTTCCTCGAGTACGCCGTATCGATGTTGGACGCAAGTCGCGCCATGCTTAACAATCTGGCGGAGAAGCCCAGCCTCGCAGAACAAATCAGCAGTGCTGGCGTTCCTCCCGCGGCGCCCCCGCGGCAATACAGTTCTTTTGCCAATATGGGACCGCCGCAGAACCCGAATGGGGCGGGCCGGTACGAGATGGAAGATGTCGACATGGGCGACGACAACGATCTGAGAAGGATGTCATCAGGTGAAAGCTTCGAGGGTTTTAATGATGGATCCCAATACGGCAGTCGGCCGCATACAGCTGGTAACTCACCTCGCTCAATGTGAGTGGTTGACGACTCGCGAGTTTGTCGTACAAGTTTCAGCAAGGAGTCTTGTAATGTTCAGCGATTAAGCGTTCTTTTCATGTTAGGATGGTGGGCGTTATATAGGCACGCCTGCGGCTGCCACAACGATGCTCTGGGATTGCGCCAAAATGGCGCCATATCGCGACAGACGGCACTGGGATACTCCACGGATTTGCGCTTCAGCGACTGTTGGTCACGATTTGATGTTCGACGATAGTATAGACCGCTTTTTGGATATAAGGTATTGACAAGATGAATCAATGTTGGTACATTGCCGCCGCCTTCTGGCAGTGCAAGCACACTCGGCCTTTTTTTGAGACAGCATGCACGTGCCGAGTGAAACAAGCAAGTATTGAGCTGACATTGGTGTAACAAGAATGCAGCTTTCGACAGTAATCTGACTGTTGCTGTAGCATTTTGAGTTGGAGATGGGCTGTGCCTGCCGTTGCCTGAATATTTTTACTTCAGGGTTCGGGCAACAGCTGACACGCCTTGACCGCGTTGCCCGCGCCTCGGACCCCGCCCATGATCCCCCAACACCCATCACACATTGATCAGTTCACAACTATCCACACGCGCACAAACAGTGTTTTCGATATCGCGATCAAAGTTCAAACAGCAAAGCTAAGTAGCGACGGCAATGATGATCGCGTGCACAAGCCCCATACACGCACACCGCATTCTCTCCTGTTCAGACAGCGCGCCGACGCGCGCAACGCGAGCAATTCTCACCCCAACCCCTCCGCGCCATATCAGACCATCCTGAAGGCGTTCGCAGTCTGACCCGTCCTTCGGTGAAAATGCAAAGGCGTGCGGGTAGGAGCAGCGCTTCATCCCGCTCAAACAGGTCGCTTGGCAGCCTCCTTCAGCCGCACCTGGACAATGCGGCGGGCGCATTGGCGACATGGGGAATTAGGCGTCCGTCATGGGCATTCGGTGATCGACCATTCGCGGTGTACGACTCGATGAGGATAAATTAGAAGAGTTGCGCTGCCTCATTGCCCCATTGCCTGAATGCAGCTTCGTGGCTTGGAACCGGTCAGCTTCGTCTTTTGTGCTGCGTGTACTTACTTGTCTTTTTGCTTACCCCTGAGTGTCATATAACGACGTCCGACGCGCTTGCCTACGATTCAGCCTTGGTATCTGATCAGCGTTCTGGTATTTGTTTATACGCATTCCTCCTTCCTATAATCGACATTGCGCTCTACAGACGACCAACCTTCTGTTCTACTCTCCCCAATTACCTACACAAACTTGCATTCTGCCATCATGGTCAACGACAACACCGCCTGGAGACGACGGCTAGTGATCTGCTGCGATGGCACATGGCAATCGAGCGTCAGCAGCAAAGACAACATACCCTCAAATGTTGCCAGACTCTGTCGCTTGATAGCGCGTGTTGGCACCGACAGGGACGACGCGTCGAAGAAATTCCATCAGATTGTGTACTATGACTCCGGGATAGGAACCGGGAATCTCAGTACCTCTGAGAGGCGACGACAAGGTGGCACGGGAGCCGGTCTCGCAGAGAATGTCATCGAAGCCTACAACTTCATTGTGCAAAACTACGAGCCGGGCGATGAAATATTTTGCTTCGGTTTTTCGAGAGGAGCTTATACCGCACGTGCGGTTGCCGGGCTGGTCTCGGATATCGGCGTGATTGCACCAATCAACATGCAATTCTTCCCGGAGCTGTATCGTCTGTATCAAAGAAACGAAGAGGGTGTTGACTTTCGGGAGACGAATGAATACAGATGGTTCACCCAAGGCAAGCTCAGCGAAAAGGGTCTGCAGATGGAGAAAGAGGGCGTGGATGTCAGGAACATCGACTGGCATGATCTCAAACTGCTGGCGGAAGTATGGGATATTCGACCGCATGGTGAGCTTGCTGTCAGCGAGGGTAGCAGGAAGGTGAAGGTGGTTGGTGTGTGGGACACTGTCGGCTCGTTGGGTGTACCTGATCTGATTGGTATTGATCTGGCGTGGTCGAGGACGAAGTATGGGTTTCACAATGTCGAGCTGACGGAGCGTGAGTTTTAGTGGTGTCGAAGCTTTGTGATTCTCGCTAACAGTCTGTAGATATCGAGCATGCATTCCAGGCGTTGGCTCTGGATGAGCGTCGGAAGGCTTTCCGCCCTACTCTCTGGTACATCCCCAAAGATCTGGTCGACGATCCCAACAGACCAACACCGGAGCTGAAGCAGGTTTGGTTCCCTGGTGTGCATACAAATATCGGCGGTGGTTCACAAGACGCTTTCGGTGACATGAAGGGAGATTCGGAAAACATCTCCACAGCAACCCTCTGCTGGATGCTTCAAGTCATCTCCCCTTACCTTACCATCGACCGCCATGCCTTCCAGCTGTCCATGGACCAGTACACGCGCTGGCTCTTCCGACTCCGCTTCGCTTGCACCTATCACCACCAGAACCTCCTTCAAAAAGCCTGGAATCTGCTCCCAAAGATCTCCATTCCTGGCATCGGCCACGATACACTCAAACCCCCGCCGCGTTCTCCGCCCCACTCACACACCAACTTCGACTTCAGCTGGGGCACAGGTCCCCTCGTAGACTCCTACAGCGGCATATACTACTTCATCGGATCTTGGCAACGCATGCCCGGCCACGAAGAAGTCGAGTGTTACAACGAAGATACCAAAGCGCCGAAATGGACCAAATTGCGCGACCTGGGCGACACAAACGAATACATCCACCCCATCGCCTACTACCGCCATCTGGTCCGCGGATGGGACAAGCACTCTCCGCTGAAACACAACTGGAACCGCGGTAACTGGCGCACAAAAGAGGATGATACGGCGAGGTTTTGGTGGTACAAGGATAATGAGCAAGAGAAAGGCGCGATACCTGAGTGGATCATGATGCCGGATGGTTCCGCGGACGAGTACAATTACGAGAGGATGTGGTATAACAAGTGTGAGGAGGTTGCGGGTATAATGGACAAGGTGGTTGGCAAGGAGGATTTCCGCGGCAAAGGGTTCTTGGAGAATCTGGACAAGGAGATTGATCTGGGGGTTGATGGGATGCCGAAGGATGTCGCACCTTGAGAGGGGGGTCACGCCAACCTAGGGAAAAATTAAACACCCTAGAGTCTACATCGACGTTAGGCTACCTACTTTGCATACTTTTACGTTAATGTAGTCTGCAAACCTGTTCACTTTTTTCTTGTGTAAGGTAGAGTCCTTGGATACAGGGATCAAACTCAAGGACGTTGCCGCATACACTGGGATAACATCAGCGGATTGGAAAATCTGGCGTTGATGTAGGCTGTACGGTATTTAGATTTCGGCCTGATCAAGATGTTGTGGTAGATGAGGTACTTGGTAATGCGTTTGGATTGGTAATTAGCGGGAGGTAATCTTTCTGAGGAGCTGGTCTCTGATGATGTGTTCAACTCCTTATGATAGCCGGGTACAATAGCGTTGATGAAAACATCTAAACATTCATGCCGCTAGCCCGACTGATCTTGACTAGACTTACACATACGTGCGATGGACCTAATAACATACGTAGAAAATGTCGAAGTTACCTCTAAAACTCTTGAGAATCAAGTCTCTCTGGGTACTGGACATATAGGTGGCTCACGGCAGAGTATTACAGGTGAAGGCAAGGTACGGAGGTTAAAGCTTTGCTGCATAGACAAAATGCTAGACAATGCAAGCAGCGTTTGTGTGCATCTTTAATATTTTGCAAGGTTTTAAGTAACGTTCTCCTAGTGTCTTAGACAAGTTAGGTTCGCAATAATTACTTAGCTCTTGCGACAGCATGTTATAACCTGCAAGAATAGGAATAAAAGGCAGCCAAAAAACAGCAAAAAAGAAGTTTTAATGGACGGGCGGGTGATCTTGAACATGTTAGCGAGTGGGCTCGACCTCTGGAGCGTATTCTGAACATACCGAAACCCGGACCTTCCGCAGATTGCTGTACTCAACGCCCTTTCGAGCAAAGGAGATGCAAAGCGGACTAGTTTTAAGTCAGTACTTGTGTCGCATACACTCTGTACAAGGTGATTACTAACCGCTCTACCACTGAGCCACACGCCCATGAAGTTTGGAGTCTCTTGGAGACGTTGATGGCGAATTTTGACAAAGTTTGATTTATAACCAGAACACTATCCCGAGGACTAGCCCAAAGGACCAGACCGCAGTCTGAATCAAAGGCGCACTCTTTTCATTCTGGGTTTGGTTTATATTCCAAGTTTTTGGTTGTGCGGCGCTACCGTCCGCTTCGGGTTAGCCGCATGTGGATCTTCCCGACCACGTTCCGCAGGCGATCGGAAGCGTGCAACTGCCAGGGTTCACAGCCACGCCTTGGCGCAAGCCGGAACCTCGTCGTCAGCACCAACATCCTATCACAGTAAACAACACGTCTTCACTATCGTTCCGCCCCGATCACCCCCTCATCACCCAAAAATAAGCTCCGTACTATTGCGACACTCGACAATTCGAATTGACCGCGCGTCTATCTCGGCACCGCCTTCCCGCAAGCTGTCGATAGCTTCGCAAACAAAACAAACAGCAGTCGCAACGGAAATCGCCACGATGGGATCCCTAGGCACATACTTCCTGGACGTTGTCTATTCCTTCACAAATTGCATGGTTTGCTTTCCTAGCTCACCACAATTGAAGATCAACAGTCGAAGTTTCAAGATATTACGGCTGCTGGGCGAGGTAAGCTAAGTTATCTCCAATGCACTTTCACTTTACTCATCGCGACCCAGGGTGGCTTCTCATATGTATACCTCGTACAAGACAACTCAAATCAACAACTCCTCGCCCTCAAGAAGATCAGATGTCCCTTCGGCCAAGAAAGCGTGAGCCTGGCGCTCAAGGAAGTCGAGGCCTACACACTCTTCTCGCCGCACCCCAACATCATACACTCAATCGACTACTCTGTTGAAACCGACAAGTCAGACTCGTCCGCGAAGACCGTATACATCCTCCTCCCGTACTACCGTCGCGGCAACCTGCAAGACATGATCAACGCGAACCTGGTCAACCACACAAAGTTCCCAGAGCGAAGACTCATGGTGCTGTTCCTGGGTGTTTGCAAAGCGCTAAAGGCAATGCATCAGTACAAGATCAAGGGCGGGCCCGGCGGCGCGAAGAGTGAAGGCAAGGCGAAGAAGGTCCGGAGGGACGCGAAGAGGGCAGACGCGGAAGCTGCGGAGACAATGGAGATGCGCCCGAGCAGGCGGAATCGCGATCATGACGAGGATGACGAGCAAGAGGCAGAAGGACTGCTAGAAGAATCAGAAGTCACAGCGGCGCACGAAGGCATTGCGCCTGGCGGGGAGAGGGCGTACGCGCACAGGGACATCAAGCCTGGTATGCACTGCATTCATCTTATGGTTGCGCATTCTAGAGACTAACACGCGTAGGAAACATCATGATAGACGACGACGGCCAGACACCCATCCTCATGGATCTCGGCTCCCTCGCACCTTCCCCCACGCCCGTAACGTCGCGATCCCTCGCCCTACAAATCCAAGACACCGCGGCCGAACACTCCACCATGCCATACCGCGCTCCAGAACTCTTCGACGTCAAGACCGGCTCTGTTATCGACACCAAGGTCGACATTTGGTCGCTCGGTTGCACGCTCTACGCCTGCTTGGTCGGCAAGAGCCCCTTCGAGGCTAGGTCAGACGAGACTGGTGGTAGTTTGAGCATATGTGTATTGGGTGGTGACTGGAGATTTCCAGATGAGGGTATGCAGAGGGGTAAGCAGAAGGCGAACCCCGAGGATGCTATCACAGACAGCGTCAAAGAGGTGGTGAGGAAGTGTTTGAGGCTGGAGCCGAGCGAGCGACCGGATGTTGATGAGCTCATTGAGATTGTGGAGGGCGTGTTGAGGGAGCTTCCTGAGGACGGCTCGGACGATTAAGTGGTGCGGCATTCGCTCAAGGTGGTTTCTCCTTTGATGCGTGCTCGTACGTGTGCACTTCTTTCCTACACGGCGTGAACTTTTCCGAAGAAGGATTGGGCTCTTCATTTTTCCATCCAGGCGAGCGTATCGATACGTTTCAATATACCCTTTCACGAGTTGATCGCGCCAACTCAAATCCAGTCCCACCTCATACAAGGAAAAAACTAAACAGATACTCTGCCGTCTACGTTAGTGTAAGAGTTGAAATTCAGATATCCTTCGGGGTAATGTAGACTTCTAGGAGGCAGTTGTTCAGTTTTTTTCATGTAGGAGGTGGTGCCACTCTGACTAGGCGCTATCCTCACATCACAGCGCGGTTTGCTCGATAAGCGCATGTTCTTAGCATTATGGAATCTCTCTACAAACTGGCAGAAGAGTCGGTTGGGCGATCTTCGGAGTTACCACTTGTTGGCTGTTTTGGTGGCGGTGATCATGTGCGCCCATTGGCTTCCAGACCCGCACGACTTCAGCTGAACGTTAGCGCAACACCTGCACGCAGCTAAGCTGCATACTCGTCCGACCCTTTAAGACGCCAGCCCTCAGCCTCACACTTGCGATGTCCTTTCCTGTCACATTCGAGTGGCCGCCATGGAAGCCATCGCAGGACTTGGTCTTGCTGCCAACATCTTACAGGTCATAGACTTCACCGCGACAGTCTTGTCAACTGGAAACCAAATTCGCCAGTCAGGTTCTACCGTCCAGAACTCGGAATTAGAACGGGTGGTTGAAGACTTCACAGCACTGAACGAACGCATAACATTATGGGCTCGTCCTAATCCGGCCAGCTCGGGCCCATTGGCCCAGGACAGCCAGGTACGTTAGACATGTACAAGGTCTGGGCGCCCACGACGTCAGTCTTACATATCTACAGGCACTCGAGGATCTGGCTGCTGAGTGCACGAAGATTGCTCAGGAACTTATCGCTAAACTCGAGTCGTTGCGATGTTCCAAAGACGCGGCCAGATACAAAACGATTCTCAGCGCTCTAAAAGCATCTTGGAATGCTAAAAAGATCGAGGATATCAAGTTACGACTTCAGACAATGCGTGATGAGCTTCAGTTTAGGATTCTGATATCTATCAGGCATGACCAATTGCAAGGCCTAGATGAAACGAGTCGGACGGCGATGCTGAGCATAGTGGAGAGCAACAAACAACTCGGCACGACAATAACTTCACAAACCGAAAAGATCATACAACGGCAAGAGATCGACAGCTCTTTGGCATCGATACGTCACAAAGAGGTCTTACATAGCATCGCCAATCAACGACTCGAAGAGTACAGCATAAAGGATGTCCCACGCGCAATCACGAATAAGCTATACTTCGCCCGGAAAGACGACAGGTACGATGATATCGTGACTGCGCATCAGAACACCTTCAACTGGGCACTGGAGAGTAGAGATTCCTCAAGCTGGCCAAGCCTCACAGACTGGCTTCGCCAGGATGGTGGCGTGTATTGGATTAACGGGAAGGCCGGGTCCGGAAAATCAACGTTAATGAAGTATCTCTATCAAGATCCCCGGTTTATGGATTCACTACATCTCTGGGCTGGAGGCGATCGTCTCATTGTTGCTGACTTCTACTTCTGGAGTTCAGGTGCTGAAATCCAAAGGTCACAAGAAGGCCTCTTGCGTTCACTACTTTGGCAAGTGCTCGGTCAGGACATATCTCTAGCCTCTACACTATTTGCGGAGCAGTATCTACTCGACGCCGAATGGAGCGAATTCCCAACCTTTCACCAGCTTCGACGAGCGTTTGGAAGGCTCATGAACAATCCTCTCACATCCACGAAGATCGTGATAGTAGTCGACGGTTTAGATGAGTTTGATGCTCGAGGAATCACGATGACCGAGCTTGGGGAGATGTTCATCACTGCCACGAAAAGTGGCAAGATCAAAGCCCTTCTATCAAGCAGGCCACTCACGGAATTTACGGATTGCTTCGCTAGTCAGCCACAACTGCAGCTCCAACAGCTCACTCATAACGATATCACAAAGTATGTGGATGACAGCTTGTCTGTACATCCTCAGATGGTGTATCTGAAAGCCACTTACGAAGACGACACCAAAGCCCTTGTTGAAGAGATCGTCGGCTCAGCCTCTGGCGTTTTCTTATGGGTCAAACTTGTAGTGAAGTCTCTCCTTCAAGGGCTACGGAATGGCGACAAGATCGAAGAGCTTCAACTACGGCTCCGGGATTTACCGCAGGATCTTGAGGCGCTTTTCACTCACATGCTGAGTAACGTACCTTCCCTGTATAAGTCACAAGCCGCATGCATATTTCAGATCCTTCGATGCAATGACGAAGGCCACCAACAGTCGTCTGTGATGAGAGGAGATTCTGTAGGGCCACTATCCGCCGTCAGATTATCCTATGCAGAAGCCAAGACCAAAGAGATCATAAGCGCAAAAATCTCTCCCTTGTCGGATGAAGAACTCGAAAAAATAGAGATCACCACAGATCGTCGACTTAGAAGTCGTTGCGCAGGTCTCCTAGAGCTCCGGACGCGAGTCAAGTCCCAGGAACAGGACATATTTCAAGACGAATTGAGCCAGGCAGACCTCAGGAGCAGGAAGGACGTCGTATATCTTCACAGGACTGTTGCTGACTTTTTACACAAGAAAGAGGTCTGGGACGATTTGGTAAGCCACACAGAAGGACAGCAGTTCCATGCCTCTCTGGCTATGTTACAATCATTGGTCATGGAAGTCAAAGCAGTGGATCTATTGCGGCAGCGGCCTGCCGATCGCAAGGTTCCCTGGAAGCTTATAACTACCACGCTGCTCTTTGCGCGACTTACAGAAGCGGACACCCAGATGAGCTCTCGAAAACTCCTCGACGAGCTCGACAAAGCAATGAGGGTTTACTTCCCAGACGTCACGGGACGTTGGGGAGAACAAAGACAATACAAGGGGGCGACTTGGTGCGACACATGGGAGGAGGATTATTCAAGGCCTGCTCCCTGGCATGATAACTTCATGTCCCTGAACGTCAGATTTGGGTTGACCTTATACGTCCAAGACACCATCCGCGCAAAAGGCCAGATTTGTTTGGACAAACGTGGTAGGCCTTTGCTCGACTACGCGTGCAGACCTGAGCCACAACACGGACACTGGTCAGACTTCAGTGACCCTGATCTCGTTCAGACTCTCTTACTAAACGGTGCTGACCCGAACTTCAAATTCAACGGGTTCAGTGCCTGGCAAAATTGTCTGTATACGCCGATCCAAGATCCCGTCAAATGGGTGTCCATACTGAAACTCTTACTTCTACATGGGGCGGATGCCAACGCATGCGTTGAGACGAGGAAGCAAGGCACGAAAACTGCATTGGTTATCATCCAGGAGAACTTCGATGAATTCTTGGCTGGGGATGCCCAAGCTACCGAGCGGATGAAGCAGCGCTTGGCGTCTCGTAGTGCAACAGTACCTTGTTTTCCAGCCTCAGAGAGAACACTAGCTCAGCTGAAGTTGGATGTTATCGAGTTGAAGGAACTAATCGTCAACCCTAGAGCAGTGCAAGGCAAGGTCGGAAATAGGACTTCGAAGATGTTTGGTGAACGGGTGACGCTATTTATAAAGCGTGTATTTGGGAAAGGCCACGAATAGGAACTACGACTAGACATATTTCGACTGCAATGATCAGGTGATTTTCTCACAGCCAATGTAACGATTGCTCAGATTCCGTCGTATGTATCAGAATGGTATTTCGGAAATCTCATAACGACGACGCGTGATGCAACGCACAGACCACACCTCGGAACCCTGGAAGCTCTCTCAAGCTCCCCACATCGCGACTCCGGAGGCTCTACACTCACCATGTAGTCGCCAGCAAACTCTGGCGGTAGAGCCTACAGATTTCAATGCCTACGCGCGCGATCAAAGCCATTTTCTATACTCGCTTCCATCATGAGAAAGGTAATCAAAAGAGAGCCGCGCCTTCAGAAACTCCGCTAACATCTCCAGGGAATCGCGTCCTCCATCAGGTACCCGCAGGCGCCATAATACCCTCCAACCTCCCATCGGCGCTCCCCACACCACTCTTCACCTTCCCCTCGGTCACGCAATTCCTCATACCCACGCAACAGTTCTGCGACCGCCTACTCACTTTCTGCATCAACCACAATCGCGTCATCGGATACCCGGTTTGCATAAGAGAAGGGAAATACAGTAGGAATGAGTTCATCTTCAATTTCGCAATTGTGATAGGCGAAAATGAGCGCGATTGGGCGTGCTACGGCGAAGTCGTGAGGAAGCTAGGGCGCTTGTTGAGAGGCTTAGAAGAGCAAGGCGGATTCTTGTCCAGAGAAGAGGAGGGCCTTTGGGAAGATGAAGGAGGAAACGTCGGGTTTGGGCACGACGATGGCGTCGGCGGATTTGGAATAGATGGTGGAAGCAAGGTGTATGCGCTTTGTGAGATGGTGCTTGAGGATTTAAATAACTACGCAGAGTGTATGATACCAATCGGTAAGTCATGCTTCGTACCAAACTGTAGTATGCGATATACTAACTAACCACCAGATGACTCGAATACGATCAACCTGAAGCTGTTCCCTACGCGACCGCCTCCTCCGCCTATCCTCGCGCATCAAGTGCCCTTGCTCACCATATCTCTGTCAAGTCTCCAGCAACCTGTATCCTCGGACCTCACTCTCAATCGCATACTACCATACATAAACGGTATCAACTCGATAGCCCATATAGCGCAACTGGCTGATACCGATCTCTCGTTGACAAGACGAGCCATTCAACATTTGGTATATTATGGATGTTTAATACTACTGGATATCTTCAGCTTCAGCGCCATATATGCGCCAACAGCAGAGATTGGTGATTTCATAATGGATGCAGAGGTTAAAGAGGAGTGTATGCGATACGTCAGCGTACCGAGAATGAGACTTGGTTCGAACGCAAAGCCAGCTCGGATAGATAGCGAAGTTTCAGAGAAGAGTAGGGACGAGCGTAGTTCGACCTCGTCTTTGTCATCACAGCAAAGCGAGACTGTCGGATCTACGCTTAGGGTCTCAGAGTTCGATAGCCACATCGCCGCTCAAAAGAAGGAAGAGGAGGAAGAGAATGTATGGCAGACGAGCCACGAGACGTTGATAACACTATACACATCGCTGCGACAGGGTCTCACTTTGAAGAACTGGGTGCTGGAGAATCTGGACTTGCTCACTGGCATCGACGTACGCCGCTTCATTACCTTCGGCATCATCAAGGGTTTCCTCTACCGTGTGCACAAGTACGCGATAGCGACCTCGACGACCCTACCGCCCGCACCACCAACGAGTCTGCAAACAAGTGCCGCGACATCTCTCGCAAACCCCCGCGACTCAGACACCACCACAATTCGCGGTAACGAACGAGTACACCATTCCTCCCAACCAAGTATCCAGACCCACGGTCACCACACTTCCCAAGCCAATATCCACACACATCACCCATCCTTCTCGATTCACAGACCCAGCGTTGCCTCCGCGATGCCTGCGAATCACAATCATCTTCAACAACAGAATCCCCAACATCTCAGTGTTTCGAAGGGTGAAGAACACCACACCCTCGAGGGCTTGGTGAGCGATAGAGACAAGAGCGGGAGCGGGCTTCCTCTATTGAGATTTCTAGACGGTATGCACTGTTTTGATGAGATATGTACGGAGTTAGGATTACCTGAACGTGTTGTTGAGGGGAAGGTACGGGGTATGGGTGAAGGCGCTGGAGTAGTTGTTCACCGATGAGAAGGGTGGATGAGAAATTTCGTGTCAGACTTGTGTATACTATGCCACAACCCCCAATGCTTATATATGCTGGCGCCAAACAATGCATCCCCCAAACAAAACCATGAGCTCAGTGCGATGTCACAAAATCGAATGTCAAGAGATTTTTCCGCTGTCGCTTCTCATGCACCTTGTTTACCCCGTACCTCCAGTTTCCTAGGCTTCTTCTTCTCCTTCTTCTCTGCATCCGCACCACTATTCTCCTGGTTCGCCTTCCGCTGCTGCGCAAACTCATCTGCCGCACGTCTCAGCGCCTCAGGATCTGGTATACCGTCCTCCTCACCACCCATCTGGTCTTGCATCTGCCCATCAACATCCTCCCCTTCGCCGCCCTCTTCACCTTCCTTCTCCTTATCCTTCCCATCTTTCTTCCCACCCCCAAGCTTAACCCAAGGCCCATGTACACCACCCACGCCCGCACCCACCAACGTGCCAACAGCCGTCGTAGGAATCGTAGCCACAGTCCCCACCAGCGTGCCTACCACCGTACCCAGTCCCGCTCCCACAGCCATACCAATCCCACCGCCCCCTACACTACCCTGGAACGCGCCTGAGCTGAGTACGCGCGCCTTCTTCGAGTTTCCATGCGCTTCAATCTCCTTGTTGTATGCATCTTGCAGGTATTTGTTCCGTTTCTCAGGGTCTTTGATGGTTTCGGCGGCGGCACGTAGCGACGAGGCGGTTTTGGCGGAGGCGAGGGCGGACTCGGCGCTCGCGGCGGCTTCTTTGAGTTTGTCTTCTGGACTGTCGGACTTTGCGGCTATGCTCTTCAGCTCGTCTACGTCGGGGATCGAGGAGGGTGCTTGTTGGTTGAGTTTCTTGGGTGGCATGATGGATTGCTTTTCTTTCTTCTTTCAGTCGTTTGGAGAGATGTTGCTGAAGGAGGTGTTCGGAGCGAACTTTCTTCGTGTGTGAGAGAATGCCATGATGATGCGTGGTACGTAAAGACTCCTTTGGGCTTTGGTCGTATCCTTGGAGGTGCAAGTTCCCGTTATGACGTCATTCGTTCACGACTCCGCTCGTCGCAAAACCTGGAAGACTGTGAGCACAGCGCGCTCCGAGGACGCATCGATTTGTCAAACATGGAGGTCAGGGGTTGGCTTTGAAACGCAGTAGATTCATGTCTAGGGGTAGCTCGCTAATCGAGCGTTAGGGTCGCTCCACCATTCTATGGTTGATGATACCAAAGTTTATGATACATCCTCTATGAAACTCTATCGCTTACTTCCAGCTCAGGGTCCAGCTACCTTGCCAAGCTCCTCCACTGGTCAAATCATTCAGACCTGTGAGCTTCAGGACGCTGCTGGTAGAATTGTATTCTACATTGCTTGCATCGACCGTCTCGCCGTTCAGCTTGACCTGTCCACAGGACGAAGCTCCCAGAATAGTGACATTAGCAAGCGCGTTGGTGTCCTTGAACTCGCCCTGAACCTCAGCCTTGAGTTGTCCATCCATAGCAGCGAACGTGATATCCAGGCTCGATTCCGGCTCAAGGGACTCGCCATCATCAATGTACAGGTTACCAGAAGCGGTACCATCATTTGATAGAGCAACGATGAGACCCCATGGGTTCTTCCGGGACTCAGTAGTGGTGTAGCCAGGCTCTTGAGTTGGCAGTACTGCGCCACCGCGGACGTATACGGGGATGTGGCCCAGAGGAGCCGAGATGGTGGTGTTGACACCAGCTTCAGCCTGGACACGCTCGCCAGAGTACCAGTCAAACCAGCTCTCGCCGTCAACGATACCGGGGAAGACACCGTTGACGGTGTCAACCTGAGGCTCAAGAACAGGAGTGACGAGGATGTTCGGTCCCAACATAAATTGTGTGTCGACGCCTGCGAGCTGTGGCTCGTTGGGGAACTCCCATGCGAGCGCACGCATCACGGTAGAACCAGTGGTGTGGGCGTCGTTGAAGAGAGTGTACATGTAGGGCAGCAGAGAGTATCGGATGTGCATGGCGGTCCTGGATGCAGAGGCTACGGCATCCCAGACGTATGGCTCCTGTGGAATGGCAGAGAGCACGTTGTGGTTACGGTAGAATGGGAAGAAAGCAGAAAGTTGCATCCAGCGGGCGCAAAGCTCCATGTCAGTGTTTCCGTTGAAACCACATGTGTCGACACCGAACATGGGAATACCGAAGAGCGAGAAGGATAGAGCCTGAGGAATGGAGAAGAACATGTAAGCCCACTTGGACGCGTTGTCACCACCCCAGTGACCAGCCCACTTGCCGCTACCAGCGAACGTAGAACGTCCGATAATGAAGGGTCGCTTGCCGGGGAAGACTTCGAGAAGACCCTGGTAGGTGGCATTGATGATCTGGTGACCAAAGAGGTTGTGAACATCGTACTCCTCGACGCCGTTCTCATGTGTCGCGTTAGGGCTGACAGCGTGAACAGCAAGATCAGCTCCGCCCTGGACGTGGTTGATGACGTATGGAGGGTAGTTGACGTTGCGCGAACCGGGAGTGGGCTCTGATCGGTAGTAGCTGGCAGTTGTAGAAACCTCTGCCGTGGGCTCTGCTGACAATGCGGCCTGGCTCGAGGCACCGGCTGAAGCCGAAGCGGCCTCGGTCGCGTTGGTGATGTTGAAGCCTTCAGGGAAGTCGTAGACAATGTTGCCTACCTCGCCCGGGAGAGAGAAAGGTGGGTGAACAGGGTTCAAGGTAACGTTGCCAGTACCGCAGGAGCCGACGCAGAATGAAGAGACTTCAGTCATGTCGACCCAGAAGCCGCTGAATGGCACTTCCTTGTACCACTCAACCATTTCCTTAACCCACCAGGCTACACCGTTGGAAGATAGCCAGTCGGGGAATACAGTGTACCCAGGCCATACAGCGCCAATGTATTGGCTGCCATCGGGGTTCTTCAGGAAGACACCAGACTCGTTTCCGCGAGCGTAAGTATCGTATGTGTCACTAGCGTTCTGC
Organism: Alternaria ventricosa; assembly: GCF_023758065.1. Lineage (NCBI taxonomy): Eukaryota > Fungi > Ascomycota > Dothideomycetes > Pleosporales > Pleosporaceae > Alternaria > Alternaria ventricosa. Next base: position 812,791 of record NW_026055686.1, read on the forward strand.
GGATTCGGGATGTAGATCGCCGCGTCCACAATGGGTACAAAGTGCTGGTTGTTTCCGTGCAGCCAGCCAAAGAAGTCCTTAACGCCAGAGGGGGAGAAAGTCACAGGATCAAGAGTGAAGTCTCGGTACTGGTCCATGTAATCGATGTCGAGCCAGATAGTTTCTAGTTATAGTCAGTAAACATGCTTAAGCGACATAATACGACGAGAAGCTTACCCATAGGAATGTTGAAAGCCCTCATAGTCTCAACAACCTCCCTCAACTCTGTCCAGTTGCGGTAACCCCATCGGCACTGGTGGAAACCGAAAGTCCAGTACTGCTGCATGGCAGGCAGTCCAATCGCCGACTTCTGGTACTCCTTGGTGACCTCAGGCTGAGAAGGACCGTCGTAGAAGAATAGATCGATCGCACCTCCCAATGTTCTCCAGGAGAGATGGTCAGGCTTCATAACAACATCCATGCCGTGAGTGTTACGGTAGTATACACCATGAGAGAGAGACTCGTACTTCGATCCAGTTGGCTTGCTGTCGTAGCCAAAGTTGCTCTGCTGCATCTCGGACTGTTTAAGAGGGGTCCTGCTACCATTGCCGCCCTTTTCGAAGTAGCGGGTTTCGAGGTAGAATGGGTGGCTACCGTAAAGGTTACGGTCGATTGGGTCACCAACGTCAGCAGCGTAGATGGTCGCGGTGAAGTTGTTGTTCAGGCGAAGGCCGTGAATGCGTTCTCCAAGACCGTAAAGGTTGTAGTCTTCAGGCAGGCTGTTGACAAATTCGACAAACTGATTCTCATAGATGAGGTGCGAGCCCTGAGTAGTGAAGATGACATCTCCAGTAGAGCGACGGCCGACATTGAACCAGAAAGATGGCTCGTTGCCCCCTTGGAATCATGTTAGCTGGTAATCCTCGGAATCTAACGATTCCACGTTGAAATGACTTACAATCAAATTTGAGGTCTGTGCCCTCCGACGAATCCTCGGATTGCGGCCTTGGGATAAGATCTTCGGGAACAATCCATTGGGACTGGTTGCTAGCATCAAGATGTTTAGGAACAATGCTAACGGCCAGTCGCCCCTTAGCCTGGTATTCAACCTTCAGATCTAGCTCCTCGATGTCGGTGCCGTAAGCATTGCAAGGTGCTCCAGCCAGCGTCAAGGTGGCGCTCAGACCACGGTCGTTCTGGTCAAGACCGGACGCCTTGTAGCCTGGGCAGACATCCTGTGCATCGACGGCTTGCGGATCGTAGATGTTGGGGATCTGCTCAACGCCTTGGTCTACTGTGGGAGGAAGAGTAAAGACAGGGCGGAATGAGGTAGGGGTGCCAGCCAGGGTCGTGCTCCAACCGCCATCAGACGAACTGATAGGTGTTTGGCCAGCTGTAAGCGACAGGAAGGAAGAGAGCAGCGTTGAAGCTTGAAGATAGCTTGAGCGCGACATGATCGATGAGCTGAACCAGTCGAGTGCTGCCTGAAGATCCTTTGGAGTCCATGGCGACCTGGTCCCTTTATAGCTTTCCGCATTGCTGTCCACTGCATTAGGCGCCATATTGGTTTGCTGAGTGAATCTGCGATTCCCCGCAGTGAAGGAACCTGCAATGACGCTGAGCAACAGGAACTGGACTCGAGGAGGCTGGGCGCCTGCATGCACCATGCATAAGCGAGCTCCGTGCGGGGGATGATCATGGGGAGGCGTGCCGACATTGAGCGAATAGGAACGTGCGGAGACATGCAGTTCCGTCGATGTGTGGGGATCGTGAAGAATACGGACTTCTAGATTCGAAGCTTCGTGGCTTGAAGCTTGTGATAGCTCATTATGCCTGGCAGAAGCGACTCACCCGTGGGTACTTCCAGTGTAGGATGTATCCCAGCATGCGGTACAGCGCGACAATCCTGAAAGAAAAGAACGGATCCTTGAAGGAAAAGAAACGATTCATCGTCAAGGTTGGAGATCACAACATCAACGTAGGGCTGGCAGTTGGTGTCGAGGTGTTGTCTTCGTTTGTAGTTTTGGCACGGAAGTCATCGTGCCTGCTTCGACATTCACCGAATCAGTAGGTGCGACCCGACGGAGGGAAGCTGCTAAGCATCTCCGAACGCCTTCACGGCGCCCTTACTTTCTCCGTCCACGTGAACATCCCAGTCCACTTCCGAAGCTGACAAGAGCACATATAGTGGACGCGCCACGGAATGTATCTCGGTAGAGCCAAAACTTGTACATGCACGGCACGATGTGGCGGGTTCAACGTTCTGTAGCCACATGTCATGACAGTGGGGTCGCACGCAGATCTCCCCACAAGCACGGTTGCTGGTCACGAAGGAAGAAAGCTTATACACACAGCCATACTGTTATGAAATTGATACTTGTTGTATTTCATTGATACTGTTTGTTTTACATTACGTTAGGGTATTAAAGTACAAGAATGTTAGACGTCGTTGTGACATTGCATCCGCTCTGCAGGATGATCTGTAGTATTTGCTCCTGGCTCGCATTGCATCATGGAGCTGCATGCAGTTCACGGCCTCGCGTGTCTTAGCGTTTTCCCGCGTACTTCCTTCCCGTGCGTCGGAGTACAGGGCTGGCGCGCACGCCCTCGTTGGCCCAAAGTCGGGACAGAGAAGTGGAGCGGCGGATGTATTACACTGCGCGCAATGCGATCCTTCCTGAGGGTCTCGGCCCGTGGAGAATGAAGAATGTGGGTGCACGCAGTACACGGCCCGCATGGGTAGAAATACATAGCTCAGCGCGCTCCCAACATCATAGTTGGAATGGCGGTAGGATAGGCGGCTTGTATTGCTCATGTTAAAGGCGAGTAGCTTGTAGGTCTGCTGTCCTCGCTGGGTCGATGGAAAGTCTTGTATTCGGCGTATTCATCGCCTTCTTCAGCAAGGTACAGTCCATCGTCCGGTAGCCAGCTTCGAGAATCGTGCGTAGCTCGGGTTGCCGTGGTCATTGTAGAAGCTCGTGCGGAGGCACGACGGGGTGCTGTTGGTGGTATAGGAGATTGCTGTCGCGGAGGGGTATAAACAGTTGGTGATAAACGATAGTTCGGGTTCGTAGGACTGGGTAGTACCGTTGAACTTGGATGTAAAAGCAAACCTGATGCAGCAGGAGGTGCACCAGGTGAAAGTGGTTCTGGAATAAGACTCGAGTGTCGCATGGCGGACTGGGCCTTCTTTGGAGAAAGAGATAGTGGTTTAGGAAATGTGGATTCTGTCGGTGTTCGCGCAGGGTTGCGCGAAGGAACGGTGGGCGTGATCGGCTCGCCATTTGGTTGATCGCCTATGATATCCTGGTACCAGTCGTAAGAACGGAAGCTGAAGCTTGGACTTGGAGGCGGCAAGTCGGGTAATGGAAGTTGAGGAGGCTTGCTCTCCAGTTTAGAAAGTGTTTCTCTAACGGGGGAGGGCGGTTCGGAATCGCCTCCGTTCGAACTGTCGTCGGCTACCGAGACACTGTCGACAGAGCGTCTTCTGTTCGGTAACTGGCTAAGTTCGTATTCAGAGTTTCGCTTTTCCGTAGTAGGCGTGGCATGCGAGATGGATATCGATGGAGGAGCGGCTGTAGGCGGGATGTATTCCTCAAACTTGTAACGCGGCGCACGATCGCGGGTTGGGGTACCGCTGCGAGGAGTATCATTACCCCGAAGCGAACTGACAGCATTGATCAACTCATCGTCGAGTATCATGCTTTTATTGATGTTGACATTGACAGCATACGATTTTGCTTTTGTTGGCGGTGGTGGAAGAGGATGTTCCATGAGCGGATGAGGTGTTGGACGAGGTGGCAGTGCCTTTTCTGTCGAGCTTCGTGCGTGCTTCTCCATAGATCCTGACCTCTTGTTGTCCGGTTTCTCCTTCTTCTCGTTGAACGCAAGAGCCCTGGCAAACAGCCCAGGGTCCATGGTATGTTGTTGACTGAAGGCTGCGTTCTGGGGACTGTTTGGTAGTGATGCTACCAAGGTCCTCTGATCTGTGGCATTTGAGGCAGACCTTTGTCGAGTGTGTGAGGGCGCTTCGATCGTATGGGTGCGTGGCCGTCTTGCTCGAATCCTCCAGAACCAGTAACCGGCTGCAATCATCAACACCACCATTCCCACAACTCCTACACCGATGCCAATAGCCGACCCTGGGGTTAGTCGCGAAGTTGGCTCTGCGCCCGACCCGCCAAGCGGTGCAGCTCCGCCCATGGTAACACATTTTGCGCTCGAGCACGCTTTGCCGCTTGCGCAGTCGCTATCTGTAGAGCATGTTTCGGTGGGTCCCTTAGAGGTGTCCACGAGGCTTGGCTGATTGAGTGAGTTGGTTACGCTGGGAACGGGAGCATTCGTTCCAAGTTGGATGAAGGAGAAGTCTGACGCCAAGTTGGTAGGTAGTGCGGTTGGTGACGACGATGCAATACGTAAGGACGTAGAAGTTGCGCTCGGTTTCCGTTGTTTGGTAGAAGTACCAGTCGCTCTTTGTGACGAAGTGGATGTAGCCGGCGCTCTTCGCGATGAAGTAGATGTAGTGCTTTGTGGTCGTCGGCGCGTAGTAATGAGTGTGGTAGACATTATTATTAAAGATTGTGTTGAAGCTGGATATACTGATAAGGAGTGAGTGAACGACGCCGCGCCGATGCCTCAGCCACTTCGTCAGGATGCGCAGGCTTCTTTATGTGATACACCAAGTTCTCCGAAAAGAAAGCATATAGAACGAATGTAGTGTGTATGAAGGATAGTAGTAGGTGCTCACAAAGTCACGAAGATCCGCGATCGACAGAGTCCTTGCGACACAACATCGCCATGCAGGGCGGCACGGGTTAGACCATATCTTGTAGGGTCCGGCAGAAGAGCGTGGAGCTAAAGTTTATTGACGATGCACGCACGGTGCGGGCGATCCACGTTCGGTTGGAGGTTTGACGATCCTTAGTGCGCAACCCAACGTCGCACCCGTCAAACCTTGTCCCCAAACATTGCTTTTGCCGCGACAGTTGACAGTGTGTGTGAGGGCAATAAAGGTATATCACGAGGACGGTACATACCGTCGTGCTAATCGAGAGAATTTGACCCCCCAGTTCCTGTTGCGCCCAGTATTGAGTACGTTGCGATTACTGCTGTTAGTTCCCCTGTCTACTACCAACATAGCCGGATTCGGCAGCCGTAAAAGCACCGTAGGGGCCCGAGTCAGGAAGTTCACGGGTGCGCATCCAAATGTGGTACCAAGTCGTTTCAGGGGCACGGAAATGGTACCTGCATATACTATTTTCTGCCTGCGAGCCATCCCACTACGTCTTTCGCGCTGCTGTCGGGAGGGAAAACAGGGTACCAGACTTTGACGATGACTGCGTCTTCGATCGCGAGGGCGCATCTCTTGATCAGTGTCTTATCTTGCCATTTGAATGTGGGTAATTTCAGGGCATTGGCAAAGTGTAGATTCTCGTCCGAAAGCAGTTCGTAGGGTAAATGCAGCCGGTCCTTGGCCTCTTTTTGGTAGGCAGTGTCCTGAGTCGACAATCCAAATACACGCTGTGCGCCGAGGTCGCGTAGTTTGACCATCTCGTCACGAAAGCTGCACGCCTGAGGTGTGCAGCCTCGTGCTCCTGGTATGTAGTTCCAATCTTCAGTGATTGTTTCACCAGGTGCACCGGTACGCGGATAGCAGAAGACGATGGTCAGGCCCGGATAAATCGAGACATCAAGCCAGTCTCCTGACGTTGCGGACAAGGATACGGAAGGTATCTGTGTTCCGCTCAAGTGCAAACACGCGCCGTCATCCTGAGGGACAGGTAGGTCCGAAGGGAAGGATGTGTCTGTGCTCGTCAGCACTCGGTCTTGTGAGTATCTGTGCCACTAACGAGCCATGTTAACAGCCGGCCGTCGGTACCGAAGTGTCGTCAAGTTACTCTTGCCTGGCTCATGCGCTACTCACAACGTGCGCTTCGGTCGCCGTCAAGTTGGTGCTTAGGGGACTGTCTATGAGTTGGTAAAGGGTTGACCCTGATGCCCTGAATTGACCTTGCACGAGCGGGGTCCGCAATGACTTTTCAACAAAATCTCGACGATCCAAGGTCTAAAATCAGATCGCGGTGAGAAATCGTGATTAAGTATTGAGTCAGCCTTGAGTTTTTGCTTTACTGTCTGATGTGGGTGTATGGTGGTGTTGTCGGCAATGGCAGACGGTGACTGGTGGTGAGAAGGGTCGGGTGGCGGGGCGAAGGCTTGAAAAGCACTGAACAAAGGTTCAGGTCTACTGCAAGATATTGCTTTGCTGTCAGAACTACTGTTTGGTACTGCACTAACAGGCCGCGGGGTAAGAGGCCAATGTCACCGGATTGGAGTGTTACGCGTATGTTTGCTTTGTGATCAGCCAAACTAGAGTATGTGCTTAGTCGATGTTTGGTAGGTGGCGGCTACGCGGAGGGTAGCCGCGTCCCACGTCCCTATTCTGACATCGCGAGATTCCACAGCAGAGGGTTATAGTTGCGACTGCACAAGTGAGGGCGGAAGTTTCCATGCAGAGGCGAGCGAAGACAATTTTTCGGTCCCTGGATTAAAGCCATCAGCAAGTTTGGCTTGGTGTGTATCGTAGCCATTCTACGTAATCTCAATTGCTTCTTGCATGTCATTTCGCTTATGTGATCCAGGATTTGTCTATTTCTCGGCCTTTGTCTTGGACGATATTCTTATCACATTAAGTCTTCCACGAAGTACTGCAGTGAAGCTCGAGTTTTTCAGTCGTGCAATGGTTGCCAGGTCAACAGTATGTGCTCGCTGCTGCCTGCGCAACTGCGATGTGGCCAGAGGGGCACTATAGTTCGCGAAAACACACCTAAGGTACTATTAACTAAACTACAGTTCTACTTCGTAAAGAAAGGATAGCCTGCATACTTAAATATTAAGGTTAGAACAGGCTAGAATAGACGTAGTAGTAGTAGTAGTAGTAGTAGTAGTAGTAGTAGTAGTAGTAGTAGTAGTAGTAGTAGTAGTAGTAGTAGTAGTAGTAGTAGTAGTAGTAGTAGTAGTAGTAGTAGTAGTAGTAGTAGTAGTAGTAGTAGTAGTAGTAGTAGTAGTAGTAGTAGTAGTAGTAGTAGTAGTAGTCAACAGTATGTACCAGCACGAGGGTCACACCCACACCCCAAAACAAGGGCATCATGAGGACTGTATGGGCTTCGAAGCGCTGTAGTCCTACCGCATTAAAGATGTAGATGTTCGTATTTGTAGGGAACGTTGACAGTGGGGTTGAACACACCACCCAATTCACGCAAGCTTCAACGCCTACTTCGTACAGAGAACAACAGAGACGAGAGAATCTCGCAAAGGCCCTTGAGCATTATTTGCAAGCTCATGTAGACTGCAACCCACTCATTCAATTTGTTTGTTATATAGTAAGGTGACACCACATTGAAGTAATACCGAACGAAGTGGGGTCGAGATCGGCGCTACAGCTTCTGGAGCTCCTGCACGTCCAGTCGTGACATCACTAAATGTCAGTAATGCGCCCCTCACCATTGGCCAACTGGCAGCTGTCGCGCTCATAGACACCCCTTCACTCTTCACCTCTCTTTACAACATTAATGCAGTCACTACGTATTCTACGACCCTTACGAACCTCACTCAAACTCCAATTCAGCCCCACCAGCCGTCTACAAAGAGCTCCGTTTACATCAACAACCGCAGCCATGGCTCAAGAATACAAGCTCAAGGATGTCACTTCCTTACAAATGAAGAATGGAGACAAGAAGGAGGTCGAAGTTGAGGGTGTTGAGGGAGGAAAAGTGCTCCTGTTGAAGATCCAGGACCAGGTGCATGCTACCAGTGCCAACTGCACACATTACGGCGCGCCATTAGTGAAGGGTGTATTGACACCAGAGGGTCGTTTGACCTGCCCATGGCACGGAGGTAATACCGATACGTTATATGTGTCGCATGTTCAAGACTGACATTCGTAGCCTGCTTCAAGGTCTCGACCGGAGATGTTGAAGACGCACCGGCGCTCGACCCCATCGCGAAGTACGAAGTAGTCGAGAAGGACGGCGCCGTATACGTTAAGACCACCGAAGACGCACTGAAGGCCAACCGCAGATATCTGAACATCAAGTGCTCATCAGTGAGCGAGGACAAGGTGCTAGTCATTGGTGGTGGCTCGGGTACTCTTGGTGCCATTGAAGGTCTGAGAGGCGGCGGATACAATGGCAAGATTACTGTGATCTCCAAGGAAGGCTACCAGCCAATTGATCGAACCAAGTTGTCCAAGGCGCTGCTGGCTGATATCTCCAAGGCGGCCTGGAGGTCGAAAGAGTTCTACAAGGACGCGTCGATTGACATTATCGAAGACGAGGCGAAGAGCGTAGACTTTTCCGGCAAGAAGGTGTCCACAAAGTCTGGCAAGGAATACGAGTACACAAAGCTGGTGTTGGCGACTGGTGGCACCCCAAGGTGGCTGCCACTTGACGGTCTCAAGGGCGACCTGGGCAATGTCTTCCTTCTCCGCACGCTACCCGATGCACAGAACATCCTCAAGGCTGTTGGGGACAACGGCAAGAAGGTCGTGGTCGTTGGCAGCTCGTTCATCGGTATGGAGGTCGGCAACTGCCTCGCTAGCATGAAGAACGATGTGACCATCATTGGTATGGAAGAGGGTAAGTGATCCATCTGCTCTCGTTGATGGTATTCTAATGCTATCGCAGAACCAATGGAGCGGGTAATGGGAAAGAAGGTTGGCGGCATTTTCCGCGGTCTGCTTGAGAAGAACGGCGTCAAGTTCAAGATGGGCGCCAGTGTCGAGAAGGCTACTCCTTCCAAGAGCGATTCATCCAAGGTCGGTGCTGTGCATCTCAAGGACGGAACTACCTTGGAGGCAGACCTCGTCATCGAAGGTGTCGGTGTCGCGCCTGCGACTGAATACCTCAAGGACAACTCGAGCGTTACGCTGGAGAAGGACGGATCATTGAAGACAGACGAGTCGTTTGCCGTCAGTGGCCTGAAGGATGTATATGCCATCGGTGACATCGCAACATACCCCTACCACGGACCAGGAGGTAACGGCACACCAGTTCGTATCGAGCACTGGAACGTGGCACAAAACGCCGGTCGCTCTGTAGCCAACACGATCAACAACCCAGGATCCAAAGCAAAGCCCTTCATTCCCGTCTTTTGGTCGGCCTTGGGTTCGCAGCTGCGATACTGCGGTAACACGGTTGGTGGCTACGACGACGTGATCCTCCAGGGCGAGCCAGAGAAGCCGTCGTTCGTCGCGTACTACACCCAGGGCGAGACAGTGGTGGCCGTCGCGAGTATGATGAAGGATCCATACATGACACAGGCAGCAGAGCTCATGCGTAGGAACAAGATGCCCAGTAAGAGCGAGCTGCAGAAGGGCGTTGACATCCTGGAGGTCGGTCTGCCGAACGAGATTAAGATGTGAAGTGGCATGAGTGCAGAAGAATAGCCGTAGTGAACCACCAAATAACGAAATTACGCTGAGGGCATGTCACCAGTTGGTGTAACCTACTCGTGGGTTCTCAATGCAAAGTGTACTAGTTGCAAAGTTCTAGACCTCTAGTTTACGTGATTCTCTCTTACACTCATGGTGTCCCCCGCAACTTACCACTACCTCCGCAGCTTCCGGATCTACCTTCCAACTCATTCTGTCATAAACGTGCGCATGACCAAGTATTACAGCGACACGGCGAGGGTAAACCCGTCTGACCAGTGCTGTCACAATCTGCTTCAACAACGTCCGAAGCAGTAGTTCCTCAACATTGACCCGACATGCAACTCAATCTGAACATTACGTAGGAAACGGCAATCTAGAGCTGACGTTGGAAGATGGTTAAACTCAATGTAAGGTGAGAAGAGACCAATGTGCCCGACTCGAACAGCGGATCCATGCTCGCGGGGTTCGACCGTTGCAGTCTGGAGATATGCTCCGCAGGATGTGCCGCAGGCGGTGGAAAGGAAATGAAGCGTTGGCAGGCATTTTCCCAAAGTGACGTCAAGCCGGACGGCAGAGGCTCGTGTCGCACAGCGCGAGGGCATCTGGAGATGGCGCAAGAGTCGAGTAACGGTGGGAGCGGGAAGGTGGGTCCGCTGGTTGCACGGCAAGGGCGATCGAGGCGCCAAACATCTAATTTCCAATGTTCCGAAGAGCGGCCTAACGCTCGCCCAAAGGGGAAAATTATACAGAGCAGACGGCGCGACTCGGACTGGAAGGTTATCTTGCCTCGTTCTGCGTGTCGAGAAAATGCTTTGCGCAGACCGAGTTGGAGATGCAGAGATGGATGTCAGTCATTCGGTCTGTCTGTCGGTTGCTTAGTCTCATTGGACGCGTTGGCGAGGAATGCAAAGACATGCAGGGCAAGCCTCCCTTACGGCGTGGACGGCTGAGACATGGTGACAGCGGTTTGGTCGACCTGTCTTGTTGCGAACCTCCGTCTTTGCTGCTACACGCGTGGATGTCCTTGCGGTGAATTGTCAGATGAAGTTAGGGGGCGTCATCTGGGCTTGTTTGTGCTGCCCATCCCGGCAGGGCGCGTCATAACGTTCTGCGACAAAGTTGGGCGTGTTGTTGATGTTTATCGTGTTGCTTTTGCTCTTGGACGCGTCGGCCGCTGTGAGCACGCGCATAGCGATCTAGACAGCGACGGTCATACGGATGGGTAGATGACAGGAATGGATCATGCATGTCTCGCAGCAGGCGCGCGGTCAAGCGACATTCAAGGAGCCGGCAGCGTCTATATCGAGGGCCAGCCCAAGATATCGCAGCAGCGCACACGGCGGGCGAGCGCATAACAGGCAATTTGCGGGCGGGTCGGTGCTGTGTGAAACAACGACCCATGGCTGCTACTCCTATTCGAGCGCCTTGGTGCAGACAGGCGCGTCGAGCGCAGACATCGAGGGCGTGGTGAAGGGCGTTGTTCGGGCGTGCGTGTTAGAGGAGGCGCTGGGAGTGCCTGGCTAGCTGTAGGCGTGAGTAATTATCGCATCTAGCAGACCAGTGCCCGCGTCCTTGCTTTGGCGGGCTGGTTTATGCCGAGCCCATGTCGATGATGTGCATCTGCCTCCTTTCCCAAGCCACAGCCTTTACCGAAATTGCCGTCAAGACCAACCTCAGCCGCGCCTTCTCTTCTCTCCACTCACGTCAATCAACACGTCGAGGTCGAGCAGCTTCTCGCCGCGACCGTTAGATAGCCGACCGCGCTGTCACCGGCGCCGACTCGCTCCACGGCCGCCCTTTGTGCACCCCCTCTGCACGCTCGCTGCCCACGCTGCACCTGCACGCGCATGTGAAGCTATCTAGTCTGTCGCGTCCCAATTGCTCACACACCGCCGCGGCTCCGATTTGGCCACTCTCCCCGCCAAAGCCCATTCGACAGCTCAACACCGCCAGTTGACGTTCCGCCCACAAATACTGCCAGCGCAGCTTAGGACCGATAACATAGCGCACCACCCCCCAGGCCCTGCACTATACTCGCCGTCCCCAGATCATGGCCGCAGTGGCATCGCAGCCGCCGCATGGTCAGCAGCAGCAGTACTACCAGCAGCAACCGCCCCAAGCAGCCTCGCCCGGCACCGCTCGCCGCCCGACGTCGCGACGGCCCAGTAATGGCGCGTCGCCCAACACGCCTACCTCGCAGACCTCTCCCCCGATGAACACCGCGCCCACCACCAACGGCAGCGGGCCCATGGCGCCCCCCAGGACCTCGTCGCACCGCTCGCCCAACACGGCATCTGCATCCTCGTCATCACAGCCCTCGCGGACACGCGAAGACTCACGCCGGCGGGAAAAGGACAGCCCTCGCCAGACCACCACCTCGACCCGAGCGCAGCCCGGCCACAGTCGCTCTGCCACCGCCATTGGCCAGCCCCCCGTAGGAACCAGCTTGCCCCGTGAAGAGAGCGCCGTCATAAATCGCATCGTCGTCTCCGACACCCAGGACGACATCGCCCGCGCCCAAGCACGCCAAGGAGACGGCCCATCCGTCACGGCTGGCGCAGATCTGACTCCCATCACCGGACTCAGTCTGGTCGGCAGCGAAGGCGTCGATGATGGCGGCCGCGGTGGAAGTGGCAGCGGAAGCGGAGGCGCAGTAGGAGGAAAGAGCAGACAGGACCACTCCAAGTCGGAGAATGCGAAGCGATCCAAGTTTGGCAACTACATCCTCGGCCAGACGCTTGGCGAGGGAGAGTTCGGCAAGGTCAAGATGGGCTGGAAACGAGACAGTTCGGTCGAGGTCGCCATCAAGCTCATACGGCGAGAGACCCTGGGGAGCAACTCGAACCGTCTCCAGAAGATCTACCGCGAGATCCACATCCTTCGCGGTTTGGACCACCCCAACATCGTGCGCCTGCATGAGATGGTCGAGACCGAGCGCCATATCGGTATCATTCTAGAATATGCTTCTGGCGGAGAATTGTTCGACTACATCTTAAACCATCGCTACCTGAAGGACGGCCCAGCCCGCAAGCTCTTCTCCCAGCTCATATCTGGTGTTGGCTACCTCCACCGCAAGGGTATCGTCCACCGCGACTTGAAGCTCGAGAACCTGCTGCTCGACCGCAACAAGAACATTATCATCACCGATTTCGGATTCGCAAACACGTTCGACCCCAACGACGAGCTCAGCGAGGAGATTGAGTACAGACTCGGAGACAAAGACTACATAAGATCTCTGGGACTGGAAGGAACCGACGCAGCCCGCAGAGGTGATCTCATGCAGACCAGCTGCGGAAGTCCCTGCTACGCGGCGCCTGAGTTGGTCGTCAGCGATTCGCTCTACACCGGTCGCAAGGTCGATGTCTGGAGTTGTGGTGTTATTCTGGTGAGTTCCTCTAATCTTGCATCTCCACGTACTTGCTAACTGGATATAGTATGCCATGCTGGCTGGTTATCTGCCTTTCGATGACGATCCAGCGAACCCCGAGGGCGATAATATCAACCTGCTCTACAAGTACATTGTATCCACACCGCTCACCTTTCCCGAATACGTCACACCACACGCAAGGGACTTGCTGAAGCGCATCCTTGTACCAGACCCACGCAAAAGGGCGGACTTGTTCGAAGTTGCGCGTCACAGCTGGTTGGCTGACTACGCGCACGTTGTTGGCTTTATCACCTCAAGCAACACGAATGCGGCAGAGGCACAACAGGCGTCCGTCTACTCGAGTAAGCCTCCAGATCCACCTTTCAACAAATGCACAGGTATTGACATGATAGCAGAAGACACGTTCGAGCCGCAACCCACACTCGCTAGAAGCGCTTCTGTCCGTGAACCCTCGAAGCCGCACGCCGCGCCCGCAACCGCACACGGCGGTCTCCAGACGAAGCGCGAGGCGATCAACCAGGCACCCTCCGAGAAGCCAAAGACTACCCGCGACACCAAGCGACGAACCGTGCAAGTCGAATATGTCGCGCCATCATCGCAGACTGCCCGCGGCGAGGCATCCCCTCCAGTCGAGACAACTCCGAAAGCACGCGGCAAAGAGGCCGAAGCACCACCCACCGATGGATACCAGTCCACTTCGAGCGCCAAACCTCGTTCTTCTGGCACAACCTACAACTCGACCAGAAGGCAAGAGCCTCAGCGGTCCGTCTCTGATTACACAGCTTTCGGCAATGCACCCCCCTCTGCTACACGTCCATCCACTGGTGGAGCTCTAGGCACGTCGAGACTACCGTCGCGAGGAAACTCTTACGGACAGCCATCTGTCGCGACCGTCGCCCAGACTAACGCAGAGGGACGCTTCTCCCAGCCAAAGGGCAAACAATACTCCATATCGGCACCTTATGCTCAGCAGCAAGAGCCCTCTGAGGCAGCTGAGCCTCCCAACATCGGTCAGTCGAGCTCGCAGCGAGTGCAGTCTGTACAGGGTCCCCCACATGGCGGAGCTGGTGGCGGCCACAGGAGATCGAACACTGTTTCTTCGACTCTCGGCCGCATGACATCCATGTTCTCCGGTCGTCAGCCTTCTTATACGCAGGATCCCAAGGAGTCATTTACATCCACAGGTTCCTACGGCTATCCTGAAGAGAAGAAACAGAAGAGTTATCCTCCCACTTCCATGGCCGGACCCATGTCCAACGAGGCGGTTTCTTCGACATCTGGCCCCAGAGCAAGCATGGAGTCAAGCCGACGAACTTCTTTCGGCTTCTCTAGGAAGAACACAGGCAACTCGGGCGACAACCCGAAATCCAGCCGCCGCTTCTCACTTCTTCCATCTTCACTCTCGAAGACTTTCTCTTCTCAGCGGGATAGCTTACCAGCGCAATCCTCGCACGAGCGACGTGGCTCCAGTTCTCGTCCTCGCGCTAGCTCGCGTCCCGGTGGACCTTTCGGTCGCGTTACGGACTCAAGGTCTCCTAGTCAGAGCACCCAAGGAAGCAACATGCCCGGTCTCTACGACGGTCAACACGATAGCAACTCCAGAATACGGCAACCCAACACGAGCGCCCCTGGACCTTCCTCGGCGCCAGCGAACCAAACTCAGTTCAGCGGCTACAACCACTCGGCCCCAGAGTTTGACGAAAAATTCCCCAACCCACAAGGAGCACACCCATCTGCCCAAGGAAACCGCCCGTACCGACACCCCACGGACGACTCAGAAGCCGACATGTCGCAGTCACAGCAATTTAGTCAGCGAACTCCATCCAACCCTTACCCTGCAGGCATGGGTGGTGACGACTCCAACCAGCAGCAGAGGAAGACAGCCGTGCTACAGAAGAACCGACGTTTCGTGGATGCCTACGACGAGCAAGGCAGCGGCAACAAGGGAAGTTCGGGTAGCTCTAAGAAGGTTATGGACTTCTTCAGGCGCATGGGCAAGCAGCGAACTAGCAGCCGTTAACGTGCCAGACGAGAAGTCAATGGTTCCTGAAATTGTGCCTCCAGGAACATGGGCCACAGCAGGACGTGTGGCCAGACAAGTGCTTGGAACGATCTGGTTGTTTGACATTGGTGTGGGTGTTTTGGGAGCATACTGGCGCATTGTCTACGTTTCTTTCCTCTCTCTCTTTTCCCTTCCTCTTGGAACTTGTTCGCTCTGCTTGTTCTAGCTTGTGCTCGCTGGATACCACATATTCACGCACGTGCGACTCTGTTTACGCCTTTTTATACTCTTCCAACCATCATCAGCGTGCGGCATGCTGAGGTAATTATTGCATTAGCAGGCGTTTTCTTTTGCCCTTTTCTTTTTTTCACTTGATGGCAACGCAAGATTGTGGGTTACGTTGCCAGGTAATCTTTACTCTCTCAGCTCACTCTTCTTGGAGAGGGAGATGAGGCTGCTTGTTTAGTGTAGTCGTAGTTGTAGTATACAGGGTTTGGGTGTGGCGGCGGAAAGTGGAATTGATATGTTGGAATGTTCGAAACTGTTGATTCAATGCGTGAGATTGGATGCTTGATATGTTTGTGGAGATAGAGCAACGCCTTTGAATAAAGTGCTTACTGCCCAGCTTGATATGTGATCTGGCGTGAGGTGAACTGAGAATGTTTTCTACATGTTGGTAGGCACGAAGGTAGTACTATCTTAAGGTAACGAATATGAAACGTAGAATAGCAAGAGACCATTCACGCAAGCTCGATCAAGCAAAGAACATTGCAACGCTAATGAACGATCAAGTGCAGCCCTAATTTATCAATCTTCACCCCATCTATATAGCCTTTTCACATAGCCCAGGGTATCATCCGGTCGAGTTGCAGCCCCATGAACAAACAAAGACCCTGGCAAATGTCGCAATCCCAACCGCCTTCCACCCTCCTACGAGCAGTCCTCTATGAAGGCGGCAACTGCCCACCCTCCTTCGTCTTTCCCACAGGCGGGTTCGGCTTAGTACCACCCGCCGAGTTCAAGCTACTCAAATAGCAGTTCCAGCCGAGCGAAATAACATTAACAACCAGAACGCGCATCTCCTGGGGCACGTATTTGAAGTTGGTAAACTGAACCCAAGGCCAGACCATCAAGTTCTTCTGGTAGCCCGGCAAGTACGCATCCTTGAGGCGCTGGACAGGCGAGTTACCCTCCATGTAAGCCATGGTGGAGAGGAAGAGGGCCATGTTACAGGGCGCGAAGAGGAACTGGTCGCAGGCTACGCGCGCGAGGATGGTGCCGTTTGTGGATTGCAGGTTTACGCGCTTGACGAGGAAGTCGAACCATTTTGTTGCGGCGGGGCCGAAGATGCCTGGGATGGTTGTTAGTATGGCGAATGGATAGGGCGATGGAGGAAGGGGAGATGTACATCCTCCGTAGGCGGCCATGCGTCCTGTACGAGCGAGGTCGTGCTTATCGAGGCCGCGGCGCTCGACACCTTGCTGGGCCATTGTGTCGCCCGTTGCGAAGAGTACCTGTGGCGCGGCATGTCAGTTTGCGTCGTTTGGTATGCCAGCTGCTCAATTCCTCTCTCGTTCTTGTACATCGACTGGTCGGATGTGCCTATCGGCCTGCTCGCTCGCTGGCTATCAAGTCGCATTGCGCCGCGCAAAGAGGGATTGAAGACTCGCAATTCGAAGTAAAGGGTATGCATACCGCGGTAGTGATACTCTGCGTCAGATAAGGCGACGTCCTAAGCTTTGCCTGGTACCTGTCATCAGAATTAGCATTGTCCCCTTTCCCACGATGGTTCTCCACCGCTTTTCCTGTGTGACGTACCAGCGAAACGCCATTTTGAAGGTGATGGGAGAAGTCAATCGCCTCAGCAGCTAGAGATACAGCACGTATAAGTACTACTGAGAGCGAGGGACCCGACCGCGAAAAAAAGGGTGCAAGAGTGGAGAAGGTGTGTGTGGAAAAAGAAAGTCGAGTAAGTCAACGTAAGTTTGGTGAGCTTGCGGGAGTGGATCCGATGATGTCGCAGGGTCCCGCGCCCGCACATGGCGGTCGGGGAGCTAGCTTTTGAACCCCTTGATCTCCACTGTCAGGCTGTCGGGCCTCGACCGTGAACAAGTATTTATTCACGTACACAACTCTAGATGCAAAGATCAAAAGGAGACACGGTCCACTAGTATGATGGCCAAGACAAAGTCAGTTCATAACGCAATTCAATTCCGAGCTCGTCTGTTCATGGTGGGGTATAATATGAGCAGACACCTAGTTACAAAAAGGACCGACAGTTGTTGTACAAAAAGTCGTAAAGGAAGAAATAAGGAAACAATGCGGGTTGGTATAACTCCTCGTACATGATGCGACATTGCAATCCGTCCCATCTTCAACCTGATATCTCCGCATATAGCCCAAAGGAATCCCTAGATGAAAGAACGCCAGTCCCGCTGATCTCATCCGGGTATGATGAAGCTATGCTCGCAGAAAGCAGGTATCCAAGAAGTCATGTCGTAAATTTTGTGTAATGGGGTATGTAAAAGGGCGCCTAGTCGATTTCCATCCGTTGTGATGGCGCAGGTCCGCTCAATGACGGCATCTCTGTGTTGTATGTCTTGTCGTTCTGGACGATCTTGTCGTTGACATGGGGCTTCAAGCCCTTGTTGAAGTTGTGTGTGCATAAGCACGCGGTGACAATGGTGATGATGAGTAGGAGGATGGTGAGAATGGCAAAGGCAGTCAGCGACTTGCGGGCTGGCTTGTAGTCCTCCTGGCGGCTGGCATCGGCGACCCACATCCGGATGAGCTTGAACAGGAAGTAGCCGAGAGCAATGAAGTAGACGACGATGATACCAATCATTCCAGCGACAGACTCGCGACGGACCCACCAGGCGGCGAGGAACAGAAGAAAAAAGGTGATGACGAGGGCGGCTGCGGTAAGGATGAGTTCGACTGTCTTGGTGTTCTTGACGACAACCAGGAACTGCACGGTGAAGGCCAAGAAGAAGAAGAAGTCGAACTTGAGGAGCGCGATGTAAATCTATATCGCAGTCAGTAAGGCGCGCATGCATGATTTTGGACAAGCCGTACCTGGTAAGTCAGATAGCGCCTCTTCAGTCTTGTGTCGGCACTGATGCGCTTGTAGATGGTCCAGGCAAACTCGTCGTACAGCTTCCATGCTTCGAAGGCGAAAATGAGAGTCGCGACAGCCATAAGCACGGGCAGAGCGATGAGCATAGGCTTGACGTCGTCCCAGAAATCTTGGGGGATGAAGCGGCGCGTGTTGAGGTCGTCGGCAGCGTCCTTGATCTGGTCGAATTGGATGGCGGCGTAGATGAGAATGCCGATGTTGTAGAGAACGAGACCGATGACCTGAATGGTGTTCTTCATGCGTAGGGCATCCCAGGTGAGGAATAGTTGGTAGACGTAGCCGAACATGAAGACGGCGAGGAAAGTGGGAATTGTGCGGGTCTCGTTGGCGCCTGCACCAGAGGCCGCGAAATGGATCTCATTCTGGAACTTGCTAAAGACATATCTGATGGGGTGTTAGCAGGCGCATGGTGGTGAGGGTGGCGCAAGGGCAGACGTACGACTCTAGGGCGAGGGCAATGCCGACCTGGCAGATGGCCGTGAGCATAAAAGCCCAGGTCCAGCGCGTATTGGGAACGTACATCCTCGGTGGGCGGCGCACGACGGGTGGGAGGGTTGTGGGGAAGCCTTCGCGGTGGTGATACCCCCCAGGCTGGGTATCGAAAGAGGGCTGCGGTGGGTATGTTGGTTGATACGTCGTGTTGGGGTAGGGCGCGTAGCCTCGGTCGAGGGGTTGGCCTCCTAGGAGGGAATGGCGGGCCTCGTGGTGAGTAATTTTGGCTATGGTGGCAGCCGCGATGGGCGGCTGGTGCGTGGGGATATAGAGGCGGGTGGTGAGGCGGGCGTGGTGGTGCGGCGCAGACAAACTGCGACCTGTGTCGTGGTGCGGTTTGTAGGGCTGCCGGGGTACTTGAGACAAAGGGCGGGCGCTGGGCGAGGTGCTGAAACCAAGGGAGTCGCTGTCGTCGGGGGAGCAGGTGAGCGCGCGTCGCTGAAACTAGTATCTTGGCTATGCGGAGAGGCCGAAGAAGCAACAGGCGATGACGAGCGACGGGACGGAGATGGGGGAAGTTGTTGATAAGGAGCGATATCGACGGACAACAACACAAGCGAGCGGCGGAGGAGATGTTGTTTGTTAGGATTTGGGGGAGTGGGCGGAGATGGGACGGCTGCTGCTAGGTGGACGCAGGTGCTGAGATGTGCGCAAAGTAGCGCCTGGGAGAGCCCCGGCCGGTGTGGAGAAAGGCTGAAGGGGGTCTCGCCGTAAGACCCGCTCGCTGCTCCGTGTTTACTCTGCGTCAACGGTAGCCTGGGTGAGGCTTGTGGATATCAAAATACGAAGAGGTCTGACTTCTACAAGTACGGAAGGACTGTCATGCTGCGGCGCAGCCCAAGCCTTTGGCTGCTCAGCTGCCTCGCGCTTTCGGCATCCTCTCACGCGCACAAGGCTTGGCCCCAGCAGCTGCTGAACCATCGCCCACCTGCACCGCCCGGCGATGCCCGCTGCTCATTGGCTAGCCCGCGCTATCTTTAGATTGCATCTGTGGCGCAGGCCGTGAGCACTACGGTAAGAGTACAGCGCAGTGGAGCTCAATCTGCCGTCATTTTGCGCGACACCGACAGCTTTCCGGTCACTTGTCTGGGCCAATCACACAGCCATATCTGACATCATTAAGGACGCGTAGTGCACAGGGTCGCCGTTTCGACTGACGCAGTATCGGCCCGCCAAAAGCAGCCCCATCGCGAGTCGCGCCTCTGCCACCACCACGACACCCACGCGCGCCAGCCATGACGTCTGGTGAGTCTGGGGTTCTAGGGTTCTGGCAACGCGGCACCTACTGATGCTCCTCCAGCAGAGTTAATCCTCCAGAAAGCTGCCGAGGACGGCTCCCTCGACTCGTACGTCCCCACCATAGAGCTCCCGTCCGTCGCATGTAGAGTCTAACGCGCCTATGTAGAGCAGAATGGCCAAAGACACTGCAGTACATCTTGGATCGCCTGGATGAGGTAATCATCAACCACCCATATCCACAGCCATCAACCCTGACCCTCGCAGATCATCACCGACTTTCCCAAGCCACCCGCAGACGCACTTCCCAGGCCGACCACGTCCGCGACCACCGACCTGCCATCGCGACCTAACACGTCCAATGCCATATCGAGCCAAGACTCGCATGCCACCGACAAGGAGAATGCACCGCCCGCCACGCCCCCGCGACCGCCTGTGCCCGCCTTCTCCGCCTCGACCGAGTCGCAAAGCGTGCCAACAGACGTCACCACCTTCTACTCCTCAATACGCTCCACCCTCTCCAAGAACTTCGCGAAGCATCCCCCGCATACCGTCCAACGCCTAGCTGAACTCATACTCGAGCCCAAGAAGCGCTACCGATACCTGCCACCCTACCTCCGCGCACTCGACCGTGTCGTCTCCGTCTCCTCGCCCCTCACCATCTTCCCTCTGCCACAAGCCGTGCTGCCGACTTCCAGCGGACTGCTCAATGGCACCACATCTACCACTACGCAGACAGCACAGCTAGGCTCAGATGAGGCACTAGGCGGAGCTCTACTTACACCCATCCCTTGGCTTCAGAACCGCGGCCAGAACGAGCTTATTTCAGAAAGCACCGAAATGGTCGACGGTCCCAACGGTGCTGGTCGCATAGAAACAGTGACTGTGGGAATGCTGAGTGGTCAGCGGGCGGAATCTCCTACCTCCAATGTAGCCCAAATTGCTTCGTCACATCCCGAGGGCGAGACACTGCCGTCTACAGGGCCCGTCACTCAAGGCGAACTCCTGCGCCAAGAACAAGAGGCCGGCATTGTTCTGAACAACCCGCACAGTATGACTACTAGCCCAACAAGAACTACGTTCGGCGAGATGGAAGGCGGAGGTACCATCGTTGACACCGTCGAGGGCGAGGAAGAAGCGCCACATGCCCGAGGTCCAGAGATTATTGGCATGGAGGATACCGGTCCGCAAAAGCAGGGAAAGCTCAACATTGAAGGAGCCATTGGCAGGCCGAGCCTCGATCACAAGAGTCCAGAGCCCAAGTTACCAGCTGGGACTGAAGCCAAGGACCAAGAGATGAAAGACGAAGGAGCTGAGAAACCCAGCGACGCAAAAGCCGAAGATAAAGAACCTAAAGGAGATGCGGCAGCGAAAGAGGAGACGAAAGATGCAAAGGACGTGGAAATGAAGTCGGATGATTAGGCGTCAGACACTTCTCGTGGAGAGGGAGACACCACTTCGAACACAGTTGTTAGCGAGATTTTGGCTCTGCTGAAGTCCTACATGCCATCCTAATGTTCCGCCTTCTGGGTCATGTCATCCGAGCAGATTTGAACGTTCTACGGCGTTGAAGCAGGGTTGAATAGGAAGAGAGTGAGGGCTATGCAACGACTGATATCTGGACAGTGTGCACAGGAGTCAAGATCAGAGGTGTGGGGCAAGTGACCGGAGGGCACAGAGAGATTGCATAAGACTCTAGTATTTTGGATGGACACTGGCAGCTACTATCAAGTTGCGGTTATCACTAGCATCAATCATCAATCAGCAACCAGATACGAAACACTCGACAACATGGTCAACTTTGGGTGCAATCATATGACTGAATACTTGTTGTCGTCCCAATGATTTCTTGATTTCGTATGCTGTCAACATGGCCAATTATCCTGAAAAATCAAAGCACATCTCACCGAACACGTGGACAAAAACCATCGAGAAACCATAAGCAAACTTCAAGTTTGTTTCGCTATCAGCGTTCCGCCAATCCAACTAAATCACCACCATCTAATCAACCTTCTTCCACCAAAGAATACCCCTATACCCATTGCCTCTCTCACTGCCAATCTTCAAATACTTAACCTCCTCTCCATTCTCCTCCACCTCAACAATCGTATAATTCCTCTTCCCCTTCTGCCCCTCCCAAGTCGGCACATTCGCCACCGTCAGCGGGCCATGGAAGATCTGGCCCTCCGTCTCCGTCGCAGGCAACTCCTCATTGACGCTATACGGACCCGCGTACCCAATACTGTGCTTACCGACGAGCGCCCAGTCAGCGTCTGAGTCGTCAGGCTGGTAGGGGAAGGTGAGGTTAGGTCGGAACTCAGGTTCAGTGGCTGTGATGGTGGCGGACATGAAGCCGGATTCTGTGTAGATGAGCAGGCCGACGGGGGCTTTGCCGTAGGGGAGGTCGGGGATGGGTTCGCCGTTGCGGGAGCTGGATGTGTTTACCAGGGAGTAGGTTCCTGATAGGGCTTTTAAGATGGGGTTGGTGTCTGTGTCGTCTCGGGCTTTGGCTTTGGGAGGGTCGGTGGGTTCTTCCTCTTCAGTTCGGGGCTTTACTTTGGCTGGCTCAGCCTTGTCGCAGGGACTGGGGGGGTCGGTGGGCTCAGGGTTGGCGTAGGCATCTCTGCGCAACTCGGTTATTGGCTCCTTTTCGTTTCTCTTGCGTTGTCCGTCTTCAGTCTTTTGACGTGGGACTATGACTTGGGGTTGGTCACTAGGACCAGTGGGCTCAGGGTCCGCTGCTCTGCGGGCGTTGGTGATGGGTTCCTCTTCTCCATCACTTCGAGGTAGGATTTCGTCTCCTACGGGTAGGTCACGAGGACTAGGAGGTTCAGTTGGTTCAGGAGCCTCGGCGTCGTCTCGACGAGGCATACCGCGGAGCTGCAGAGTCTCCGGCGGGTCAGTGTGCTGGCGTGGGGCATTCTGTCTCTTCCCTAGAGCTTGAGGCGCGGGTGTAGGGGGGACCTCGCGTTTAGGTGGTCTGAGGATTGAGTCTTGTCTTCGGACAGCTGCTTCCGCGATTGGAGTCGCACGTGCGACTCGGGGTGGTACGAACGATTCCTGGCGCTGAACCAGTTCAGGCGCGGGTGTGGGAGCCTCGCGTTTGCCTCCAGGAGCGTACCATACAGCACTGTCCTGTCTTCGGACAGCTGCGAATGGGGGTGGTGGTACGAAAGACTCCTGGCGCTGAACCAGTTCGGGTGAGGGTGTGGGAACCTCGCGTTTGTAGTGGTCGGTCCATTGGCGTTTGTCCCATTCGGGTACTGCGAAAGACTCCTGGCGCTGAACCAGTTCGGGTGAGGGTGTGGGAGCCTCGCGTTTGTAGTGATCAGTCCATTGGCGTTTGTAATGATCACTCCATTGCGGAGCCGCAGATGCCAGAGAGGCGAAGAGAATTACAGGAGCAATGGAGACTCGCATCCTGTCGTATAAGATCGGCGATGGTACTGGTAACAGTTGAGCACTTTACAAGTGGTATCAGACTGGAAACATTTCGCTGCGCATGAAGCAGACAGGGTGCTTTATACCCAGCGACGCAGTGACATGATCGACATCTGAACCACTTCGTTACACACGATTTGGACGACGTGCTTGCCCTTCAGGCGTCACAATTACGCCGAATCGATATCTCTTGTCCGTGCAGGCCAAGCGTAGCGTGAGCAGTTGTCAATTTCCGGGATGTGGCCGTCGGCGTTTTGCGGGGGATCCTCGTCCAAGTCGATCCGTGAATCGACCCTTCTGATCCCCAGTTCAGAGCGTATAGCTGAGCAGCCCATCTTTAAAAGATTCTAGGTCTTTCGCAAATAGCGTCGGGAATCGTTGTATGAATTTTGTGATTGAGATGTTGGGTTGACGGTCGGGAATAAGTCGCTCTGCCAAGGTACCACAGGTCACATGTTGGGGCTGAGCACGTAAGCATCCATCGTGTAAACCTTGGAAACGACCGTTAGTGCGAAACACCAAGACAATCTATAGGGAACGACTTACAAGATGTCAGCACGATGTATGGTTACAGCCTGACAGCGGCATCAAGCCAGGAGACTGGCGTGTCTAGCATTGTTTTGCGGCGCCGAAGTTTCACCACCGCCACGATCTTGTCTGTCAAAACCCGGAAAATGGAAGACACCAAGGTTGGCGATGCAATTCACCAGTCGGCCCCCAAGGCTTGGTGACCACCGCGACGGCTGTGGTGTTGATCTTTGCGCATCAGCGGCAGGAGCGTCCCTCATCTCTGTATCCCCGCCAAGGTCTTCTCGGTCCAACTTCACAGCCTCGATCTGCAGCTGCTCCATATTCGCGACATGGACGTCGAAGTTCTTGCGATATCCACTGGTATCGATGATTTCGCTTCCCTCCGGAACTGCCCATTGTCCCTTCACGTACCGTCGTCTATGCCTGCACATCGAGCTCCTAGTAACGTCTCTCGGAGGCCCGTTGCGGCTCAGCGGGATGACGTAGTGACGACGAATAGGGTTCGAGCCGTTCGCGACTGGTGTAGCGCGAATAAGCTCTTGTGTGATCTCGAGTGGAGTTGTGCGAAGGACGCCCATCATAGGCCTCTTTGGAGAAGGCTCGAGAAACTCTTCTGAGAGTGAGCATGATGCCTTACGGAGCACGTCCACGTCAGCCTCTGTGCGAACGTAAACATCTTCGTTCCATGAAACGCTTGCGCCTTCTCGTCGGCGCTTTCGCCTCGGCAGTTGCTCTGCGGCATCGGTCCTTTGAACCTTGGGGATATCGGATTCGTTGAGAAGCTTATGTTGGATTTTCTTGAGCGATTTCCATCCTAGATCGTGTTCAAGACCATCTCGGTCAGGGAAGTATGGATCGCTTGCGATTGTCCAGCGCCGTCCACGGCGTTGACTGAAGAACTCGCAGTCCTCCTCGACACGACCGATGAAGCCGTTGTGTCCAGTGTCCTTGTACCAGTGCAGTGCAGCTGTAGCACTGTACTGCTTCCTGAGTCGGACATGTTGCACGTAAACGTCGTTGTTCTCAGGAGGCTGTTTCGCTTCCCAGGCCAGCTCCATCTTGGAAAGATCTTCTATCTCGTTGATCAAGTTGACTAGGTTTCTTTTGCAATGTCTGTAAGACACATCTGTTCCATGCACATTCTTCCCCTTTTTACCACCCAGACTGGCGACATGGTAAGTCGACTTAGCATAGTGACCCTCAAGGTTCTCTTTCCATTGAGACAAGCCATCATGGGCGTTGATGAACTCTTGGATGTGCTGGAGTGTCTTCATTGAGGCATCCACCAAACACATCGGGCACATGGCTTTGGCGTAATTCTCGCTATAGACGGGATGGATCGTGTGTCCACATGCGTTTAGAGGCGGATATTGAGGTGGTTCCAATCGACGGTTTGGCGCGAAAGTTGGTTCATGGTTCGTCGGGCGGCCATTCGGTGGCGCCTTTTCATGGCTGTGCTTAGAATGCGTTTGTGGTGTTAAAGAGGGACTGGAGTCAATCGCTTTCTTTCCCGAAGAACGACCGTCCAACGATGTTCGCTTTTTCTTTTTCGCTGGTGAAGGTTGGTTTACCCCGTTACCTCCGGACTCGTCTGAGTTGGCGCGTTCTTTGCGCTTGCCTATGGACGTATTGGCGTCATGTGTTCTTGGAGATGGCTTTTTCGCAGTGGCCGCCGACTTCGCAGGCCGCGCTGGAATTGGGGATTCGGGAACGCTAAATGAGCCCATTTTGTTGGATGTTATGCTCGTAAGCTTCGTGTACGCAGATGTTGCGATGGTGTGGATGTGTTGGAGGAACGAGTTCGAATGCACAGAGGACGTGAGTTGTGGCGCGTTGAAAAGCACTGCAATACCGTTGAGCGCCATTGTAGAGAAAGGACGCTCGGACTGAGATTGTGTGACGTCAAACGCTGTTAACCTTGCGCTGTTGTAGTTGTTGTAGGGGAGTGAAATCGGTGAGTCTTCGGCTTTCACTTCCACTTCTCAAACATCCACCGACGACACTATGCAAAGCACGACTACATGTCTTAGCGCTATTGTACGAGGTAACGCGCGAAAATTGATTCGGTACGAAAATACCACATGTGGGTTGTAAGCCTTGGTTTCAACGCATCTCAACCATGGTTCTCAGCAAAATCCGAATGGCCAGTAGGTATGTGGGTACGCCGACTGTTTTTTAGATTTGTTCCAATACCATCCTGGGACGATCCTACGTCAAGGGCGGCCAAAGTGAAATATGTATGAGACACTTCGTGAGACATTCATAATGCATTCGATGCAAGTGTCTGTAGGTGTCTACGCACCGGGAAGATTTCCAGTGTACGTAGTAAGCGGTACAACGACTGAATGCTTCACGACGACCCTAAGGCTGATTTGGAAGTACGCGAATGATCTTCGGGTTTGGCATCTTGAAAAAGACATCCATATTGATACGAGAACTATCAAGTGTCGAACATAAGTCTTTGATCCATTTTCACTATGCTTTATTCTACAACCAAACTCGACCTTACGCGTCAACGCATTCCCAGCTCTCGATAACATCGGGATTGCCGCCCTTGTACTGGTTGACCTTGGGGAACTTGCAATGAGCGCGCTCGAATTCAACGCCTAGAGCGACCGTGTCGTTGACGAACTTCGTTCCGATAAGTGTCTCGGGTGCGTTGCCGTTTTCTACCCAGTCAACCAAAGCCATGAGTACGTTGTGGCTGGTCTCGTATCCGTTGACCTCGCCCACGCTCTGGCCAATGGCGTGCGCACCCTCTCCCCCACCACAGTGACCAGTTCCACTGACAAGGAAGTACCTGTAGAACTCGTCGAGCTCTTCAGGCGACAGACCCATAGTAGAAGTGACGTGTTCGTAGTAACGAGCAGAGTTATCGGATGAGATGACAAAGTCCGCGCCGCCATGCCAGTGTAGCACCTTGGCGCCGCGGTCCTTCATTCCGCTCAAATCACCCTTGAAGGACTCGATCCCAAAGAGATTCAGTTTCGCGGCGTAGTCGTAGTCCTCGGAGCTAAGAGTCGCAGGATCCCAGGTAGGGTCGTTGTAGATAGCGTAGCGGAACCAATCTGTTGTGTACGGAAAGGGCTGTCCGTTGATGATGGCGCCAGCCGCAATCACCTCAGCACCTGGCTGCAGACGGGGATAGACTAAGTCTCCTGCATCGTTGAGAAGTGGCGAGTAAACTCCCTTGACTGTCTCTAGCTGCTCGGGCGTAAGACAGGTAGTGGTGTTGCTGCCCTCAGCGCAAGCTAGGCCCGAAGGGTCATACTGGCAAAGCAAAGGAGCCTCAAGAATGCCATCCTCGAGGTTGTCGAGCTTGTCGCATTGCTTCAAGACATCAGCGTGAATCTGCACCCACTTTGACTGCGGAACGAAAGCGGACGACGAGTTTGCTGGGCCAGTGAGGGTGTAGAAGTGTCCACTCCATGAGGTAAGGTTGTTAAAGGCGAAGGCTGGTGCTCCCGCAACAATG
Organism: Alternaria ventricosa; assembly: GCF_023758065.1. Classification (NCBI taxonomy): domain Eukaryota; kingdom Fungi; phylum Ascomycota; class Dothideomycetes; order Pleosporales; family Pleosporaceae; genus Alternaria; species Alternaria ventricosa. Next base: position 839,901 of record NW_026055686.1, read on the forward strand.
CCGTCGAAATCGTCTGGGAAATCTTGAGCAGACTTCATGCCCTGTCTTCCTCCGGTGGAGCATCCAAGGTAATAGGACTTGTCGTGCGGTTTGCCGTAGAAGTCTTCGGTGATCTGCTTTCCGACCACGACACCAGTATGTAAACTAATGTTGGTCAGCAAGTCTCTAGCATGCCAACACACGGATACTTACGCTCGGTATGCGAAGTCCTCCACAACGTCAGAGTTATTGTAAAACGGCAAGCCACTCGTGCCATCGTGCCCGTTGTTGGTCCCAACCGCAGCAAAACCTAGACCAACCGCATAGGCCAAGTCGTCGTAACTGATGCAACCATTCAAACCTCCATTGCCGCCAGAGAGAAATCGTCCTGTCCAGTTGGCTGGAAGGAACGCCTCCATCCTGAAGCCAGAGCGCTCAGATGTCGACACATTCAGCGCGACGCGGCACATGTCCGCTGTGATGGCTGGCGGTGCTGCGGCACATGTTTCGTCGTATACGGGTACAGTCAGGTTCGTACCAGCGGCGACGAATTCGGCGGTTGTAACAACGCCGCCATCGATGTGAAGTTTAGACGCAAGTTCCTCACACTTCGAGCTGAAAGCGGCCGGTGCCGTGCCGTTTGTGGGGTAAGATGCTGACTGTGGGGCGGCGAATACGACGGAAGGCGCATTCAGCAGCGCACATTGGAGTGACTTGTCGAACCTCATCTTGACAGTAAGCCAGATAGATTGAGTAAGAACCTTAATCCAAGATTTTGGGAATGCATCTTCTCTTTATTCTACCGAAAACTGGGTCTTCGTCACAGTACATTACTAGCGTTCGCCTCCGTGCCTGGGGCAGGATAAACGAATAACAGAAGCTGGGGCATATTTGGGGTGCTCCGTTATGCAGCCCTGCAGGGACGTGCCGCGATGACGATCTTTGGCGACACCAAACACCGAATTGTACTGTACAAGAAGCATGCGAAGAAGCTGGGGTAAAGGTCTATACTACCGAGGCAACACTGGGAGGCTCACGTGATCGCACTTCAGATTGAATGTTTCGTTCTGTTGCACAACTGCCGACGGGTAATCATGTTGCGTGTACGCGTAGCTGGTGTCCTTGGTGATGCCGATGCATCTGCCGATGAGGGCGCGGAGGCGACACTAAGAAGGTGGTTACTTGCTGTAGAACATTTTAGCAAAACATATAAGAGCCGGCCCGATTTGGCCTCTTGTCATGTCCTGTCAGTGCTGTCGTGCGATCGTTGAAGGTTGGGGCCGGCGCTGCGCGTCATGCGGAACATTGAAGCCGATGGGCGGAGTTCTGCGGCCAGGGGAGGAGCGATCTGCGCGTGCGGGTGGGCCCAACGGTGTATTGATTATAAGTCGGGGTATTGATAACAAATCGGCGTTCCATCCAAATTGCGATGGACGTGAAATCGGTAACTGGGATCGCGGAAATTGAGCGACTTTTGGTCGATGAAGCAGGAATAACATTTACTCGCAGGGCATGTACCTCCTAGCAACTAATCAGGTACCATACTCCGCATCCATATAGCACTAGCAGCATCGAAAAGTCCCTTGCATGCAATTGCAACTCCTTGCAGCTCCCTGGGACCACAAATCGCACTCCTACAATCTCGAGGACGTAGCAGAACCCTTCATCATGTCAGCCGTCCTTCGTGCGCAATACCAAGACTGACACTATCCTTCATGCCACCTCATACCTTCCAAACCTTGCCGGCAAACTCCTCAACATCCTGCCAGAGCTCTTTCGGTTTTTCCAGAGCAGCAAAATGTCCACCGCTTTCGTGCTGCTTATAGAACACCAAGTTTGTTTCTTTCTCCAAGATGCTCTTGATGCCTGGGGCCAGTTCTCGTGGGAAGAACGAGAAACCGAGTGGCTTCTTGGGCGCACCGATGTCCCTAGCACCCGACCCAAAGAGCGCGCGATAGGGATAGATAGAACGAGCAAAGCTTTCGGTGAACCAGTAGAGTGACACATTGGTGAGTGTCTCGTCGAGGGACGGGTCCTCATCGCTCCATTCAAGAAACTTCTCACCGATCCTGAACGACATTAGTGGAAACATCTCTCTACGTAAAACGATGATATTACCATGCAAGGAGTGCGAGCGGGCTCGATGCCAACACATTCCCAATCGTACTGGGTCTCGAGCCATGCTCCTGAGCGTAGGCCGTTCCGCTAGTTGCCCATTCCTTTGCGTAACCCAGGGATTTCTTCTCTACCTCATTCAAAGGAGTGTTCTCGTCCGGCTTAGGAAGACCACTTATCAGGTTCACTGGTACATCAGAATCAGAGTAATCGATATATGGAGTTGGACTTACAATGCAATGCTACACAGGAGTCGTACAATTGGCTCATCATTTGCGCCGTAAAGCTGCCAACGTCTCCTCCCTGGGCGAGATACTTGTTGAAGCCCAGATTCAGCATCAGCTGGTTCATGACGCGACTGCTGTCTGCCAGAGTCCATTCCTTATCTACCGACTGCACGGTACTCAGCGTGTACCCGGGCAGTGAGGGCACGACAATGTGGTACGGTAGGTCCTTGGCTGAATACTTCTCCTTGATCAACGTCAACATAGGCAGAAATTCGAGGAAACTTCCTGGCCACCCGTGCATGAAGATGATGGGGATGGCATCCTTCTTCTCAGAGAAAAGAGCGACAAAATGCATATCGACGTCCTCGATTTGCATCTTGTAGTTCGGGAATGAGTTGATGTGTTTTTCCTGCGCGCGCCAGTCGTACTTGTTCAGCCAGTAGTCCTTTGCATCGGACAGCCACTTGCGGGACACGCCAAAGCGGCGGTCTTCCTGTCGTCCTTCCCAGGTTTCAGGTGCCAGCTTAGAGAGCTGGAGGAGTTGACGCCATTCCGAAATGTCCTGGTCAGAGACATTGAGAGTGAAGGGTTTGGCGGAGTCGGGTGGTGAATAAGACATGTTCGTGATGAAAGAGGTGTTTTCAGGTTTACTGGAGATCAGGCACCCGCGGAGAGCATTCGACCCTTTTATACTCGCCAGTCTACACACGAATTATAGTGGGTTTCGCTAGGCAGCCTTCACAATGGAGTGGGGTACATGTACTATCCTGGGCTACGGGCGGAATGAACAAGTCCACCATCCGCTGTGGATCTCTCCGGACCAAGGAGATGCCGTGGAGCCCTTGGAATGGTTCCGGTGCCTCCGAGCATCTAATACTGATCGTACCTTGGGATTCCATGTTGGTGATTACAGTTCGCTAGTTACCTGCGCTTCAGTCTGGACCTCGGTTCGTACGCTAGGCCAGGGAAACAGTAACGAGAGGAGACGGATCCAGTGTCCAAAGTCAACTAGTAACTTGCAAACACAAAGGGTGAGCAGGGTGTGCGAAGGTATCTCTCGGAACGGAAACAACAGTATCCAGAGGTTATATATATTAACCCGAGGCTTTCCGGCAAGTGCGACGCGTCTGAAGCGCGTCGGTGCTTACGTTGTTGTCGTCATCGCCGTAGTGGGGCAGCCCGCCCCGCGATTTGGCATCTGCTAGTTCTGGAACTTTTTCTACAATGAACTAGCGACTCACGCATGAAGTGTGAATCACACTTTCTGTCCAAGCCTCAATCGCACCAAACTCTACACCATGGCACCAAATCTTGTTGCTGCGATTGATCTGGCTGCTTACACCAAATCTACCCAAGGCCTTGATGTTCAAGCATTGTCCTTTGTCGGCAACGTTTTTGTTCGAGTCACCGACGAGACCATCGATGAGACCCTCTCCCACCTGAAGCAATCGGTAGGCCGCTTCGCCAACTATCTAGGTGTTGCTTCCGTCACCTCAATCGACGATGTTGTATCTCTCCTCGATGCCGGCGCCGCCAAGGTATTCGTTACCCGCCAGCAATTAGATCAGCTCAAGACATTGAAGATCGACCAAGACAGGATAGTGCTGTGCTTGCCGGGAAACACAAAAGAAGAGATCATAGAAGCTATCGCGGGTACATCAGTGGACATCTACTCCCACCAGGTGGAGGATGTTGGCCTTGTCGAAGCATGGCTAAAGGACTACGGAACAGATCGCCCCAATGTCTTCGTCTCGTTTGCGAAACCGAGCATGGAAAGCGTTTTGAAGCTAGCCAAACTATCCGCGATACCCATCATCTCCGCCGAAAACCTCACAGTCGACCCCTCGAAACAAACAAACGCGTTGAGCGTCGCGAAGCTGTTTATGGCCAACGCAACGAGCGACCGATCCGACGGCCTTTTCACAACTCTCGTCACAGATGAGCGCGGAGTCGCCCTCGGGCTCGTATACAGCAGCGAAGAGAGTGTCGCGGAGAGTCTCAAGACTGGACGGGGTGTATACCAGAGCCGGAAGCGAGGATTGTGGTATAAGGGCGAAAGCAGTGGTGATGTCCAAGAGCTGGTGTCATTAGCGCTCGACTGCGATAGCGACTGCTTGCAGTTTGTGGTGCGACAGAAGGGCAGGGGATTCTGCCACCTTGCGACTCCTACTTGCTTCGGCGAGTACACCGGCCTGTCGAAACTACAAAAGACCCTCCAGAGCCGGAAAGATTCAGCGCCGGAAGGCTCATACACCGCGCGACTCTTCAACGACTCACAGCTGTTGAGGGCAAAGATACTAGAGGAGGCCACCGAGCTGTGCGACGCAAACACGAAAGACGAAGTCGCATTCGAAGCCGCTGATCTTTTTTACTTTGCTCTCACCAAGTGCATAGCGTCTGGCGTGTCATTGGAGGATGTCGAGCGTAACCTCGACGCGAAGAGCATCAAAGTCAAGAGGCGACAGGGTGATGCTAAGCCGGCCTTTGCCGCCCAAGCAGCTGCAGCAACGAACGGTACAACAAACGCCCCAACGAAGGAGGAGGTCAAGGAAGCCGCTTCAGTGCCTAAGAGCAAGGATGACCCCGCCGGCACAAAGGATGGTCGCATCGCCATGAGACGATACGCAACCAAAAACGAGACACCAGAGACCATCAGCGCCACCCTTCAACGACCGTCGCAACGCTCGACCGATAAGATCCTGGGTATATGTCTACCAATCATCGAGGCGGTCAGAACTCGCGGAGATGCTGCGTTGCTAGAATACACACACAAGTTCGAGAAGGCTACTTCGCTTACCTCGCCAGTGCTGAGGGCACCATTCCCTCCGGAGCTCATGCAGTTGAGGCCTGAGACGGCCAAGGCCATTGATGTGTCATTTGAGAACATCAGGAAGTTCCACGCTGCACAGAAAGAGGACAAGCCACTGAGAGTAGAGACTATGCCCGGCATCGTGTGCTCACGATTCGCTCGACCGATTGAGAGGGTCGGCCTGTACGTGCCTGGTGGAACAGCCGTGCTTCCTTCTACAGCGCTCATGCTTGGTGTACCTGCTATGGTTGCTGGCTGCAAGAAGATTGTCCTCGCGACTCCGCCACGTTCTAATGGCCAAGTCACCCCCGAGGTCGTCTACGTTGCTCACAAGGTTGGCGCAGAATCTATCGTCCTCGCTGGTGGTGCGCAAGCCGTCGCAGCAATGGCATACGGTACTGAAAGCGTAACCAAGGTCGACAAGATCCTCGGTCCGGGCAACCAGTTCGTGACCGCAGCGAAAATGCACGTTTCCAACGACACAAACGCTGGTGTGAGCATCGACATGCCTGCGGGACCGAGTGAGGTGCTCGTTATTGCGGATGCGAATGCCAACCCTGCTTTCGTTGCATCAGATCTTCTCAGCCAAGCTGAGCACGGTGTCGACTCTCAGGTCATCTTGATTGCGGTTGGAATGAACGAGTCACAGCTTGTTGCAGTCGAAGACGAGCTTCACAAGCAGGCAACCGCACTACCACGAGTAGACATTGTCCGTGGCGCTATCGAGCACTCCTTCACACTTGCAGTAGACACAATGGAGGAGGCTATGCAGCTAAGTAACGACTACGCACCCGAACATCTCATCCTGCAAGTCGACGATGCAGAGAAGGTAGCTGAGATGGTAGAGAATGCTGGAAGTGTGTTCATCGGCCAATGGACCCCGGAGAGTGTCGGCGACTATTCTGCTGGTGTAAACCACTCTCTTCGTAAGTCATCTCCCGTAAACCCTTTTCGAAACTTTTTGCTAACTTGAGATAGCAACATATGGCTACGCTAAGCAATACTCTGGTGTCAACCTTGCATCATACGTCAAGCACATCACCAGCTCCCACTTGACTAGGGAAGGACTCGAGAACGTCGGACCTGCTGTTATGGAACTCGCGCGCGTTGAGGAACTAGAAGCCCACCGAAGGGCTGTCAGCCTGCGACTTGGCGTAGCGTAATCATTTTGGAAAATGAAGCACATGTGACATCATTTCATCATCACGTTGTTGTCTGGATAGAGAAATAGAGTGAAATGATTCAAATGATCAATTGAAAGATGATGTTCTCATCTTAAAGAAGTAAATATATATACGATAGAATTCCATCCCATCTCAACAGAACAAACACTAAACGTCTACCGAAAGGTGGTAAAGTCAGTTTACAACTCTCATGTTCACTCTACGCATCTAAGCAAGAGCGGTGCAGAGACCGTTGTAGTTCTCCTTGGCCTTGAAGCTGCCGTCGAAGAGAAGAGGAGTGGAAGCAGCACCGATCCAAGAGTCAGTGTCGCTGACACCCCAGACGGTAACACCAACACAGTTCTCGACGTCCAAGCAGGCAGTAACGGCAGTCTTGTAGTCAGCAGCAGATCCACCCTTAATGTCGAGCTCAGTCATGGCGCACTCGGGAGCAGAGCCACAGAGGAGCTTGAGAGCAGCAGGGTAGTCAGAGATGGGCCAGCTGCCAGACAAGTGAGACTGGGAACCGATACCGTCAATGGGGACACCAGCAGCGATCCACTTCTTGACGTTGCTGGCCATGGCCTTAGTCTTAGCGTAGCTGGGGCTGTCGAGGTTGTAGTCGTTGATGTAGAGCTTGGCCTCTGGGTCGGCGGCCTTTGCGGTAGCGAAAGCGGTGGCAACAAAGTCCTCGCCGAGAACGTTGTAGAAGACGGAGGAGCGGAAAGAACCGTCCTCGTTGAAGATCTCGTTGACGACGTCCCAGGCGTAGACCTTGCCGGCGTAGGTGGTCATGAGCTTCTTAATGTGGGCAGTCATGACCTCAGTGAGCTTGGTCTTGTCGGTGATGGAAGAGACCCAGGTAGGGAGCTGGGAGTGCCAGACGGTGGTGTGGCCACGGATGAGCTTGTTGTTCTCGGTGGCGAAGCTGACGAGCGCGTTGGCACCGTCGAGGGTGAACTTGCCCTGTGTGGCCTCAGTGGCATCCCACTTCATGCTGTTCTCAGGAGTGACCTGGCCGAAGTTGTCGACGATGATCTCCTTGTTCTTGCCCTTGCCGAGAGCACCTTGGTCGGTGGCAACACCGAGGTACTTCTTGCCGTGCGACTTGAAGGCAGCATCGAGAGAGCACTTGGCTCCGTTGGCACCGCTTCCAGCGACGTTGGGGGTAGAGCCGTTGGCACCACCGGCAGAGCCAGTGGCAGCGGGCTGAGCAACCGCGACAGGGGCGGCGATGGGCTCGGTAGCGTTCATCGATGGCACAGGCGCAGCGGAGGGAACAACGGGTGCCGGTGCAACGCCGGTAGCAGCAGGAGGTGCCTGGCCGTTTCCACTACCGCTAACGCACTGGCTGTACCAGTCGTTGCTCTTGACGCAGGACCATCCCTGGGGGCAGGTAGAGTCGCCCTGGAAGCCCTGACCACCGCACTGTCCGTAGGGAGCAGCTGCAAGGACAGCGGAAGTCGAAGACAAGGCGACGACACCGAAGTAGATGGAGGATGTGCTGAAATGCATGATTGCTACTTTTCGATCGGTTCGGGTTCAAAGGTGTTCGGTTGGTAGGTGGAAAAAGGATAGAAGCTCGCTTCTATGTGGGTATTCAAGAAAAGAATGTCAGGAAGCACGCTTCCAGTGGAGTTGAAAGAAGAAAAGATAGAGAGTGTGTAGAGAATGGTGATGACCGAGTGAGTGAAGAAACAGTATGGCGGCGGATGCGATTCCATCTTATACAAACCACCAGCCGCGATTCTGCGTCTGGAACGATTCCGTGGTGGGTCAAATTTGGGCGGTTAGCTCCCATGAGGCGCATTGTTTCATGAAACCGTGAAACGGCATCCTGGAGATCATTGCACGGCGGCACCCAAAGGAACCTCGGAACCGAGCGAGTTTAGCCGTTCCAGTCCAACATCGACGAACGACAAGTCGATGAACAGTGGGCTGATGCGGCGCGCAGCAAAAGGATGATATTGCGTGTGGGTAGGTGCCGCTCATGCGATATGAATGTAGAACCGCCATCCAGGTACGAAGCTTCATGCGGGCCCGTGCAGTGGGTGCGCCAAGCGCTAAGCCTGTCAGAGGTAGATGTCACCTAAACCCTTTTCGGTACGAACACCAGGCGAACAGACGATTTCTATGTTAGCCACCGGTTATCAAATGCTTCATGTTCCTTCGTTCAATGGGTCCCGCCACATCATCGCAGGGTCAAGGTACTCAAGCCTTTCAAGCATTTCAAAACATTCTTGTATTGACTAGGTTGTGATCATCCCCTTTGCTCATCTATCTGATCATGCCGGGTGTTAACTGCCCATAATTATGACTTGTAGACGTGCATGACGTGAGGGTTGCAGTATGCAAGAAGACCGGTCTTGCCCCACTCTCCACCGATGCCAGATTCCTTGTGTCCTCCAAATATCGCCTGAGGTGTTGGCTTCTCCCATGAGTTTACGAACACGGAACCGGCTTCGAGGCGTCGCGCTACCTTGCAGGCCTTCTCGACGTCCTTGCCCCAAACACAGGCACCGAGACCAGTGTTTGTGTTGTTGGCGCGTGCGACAACCTCATCAAGATCGGACCACGGCTGGGTGGGCACGATAGGACCGAATGGCTCTTCTTGGATGATACGGGAGTCGTTGGGTGGGTTATCGATGATCGTTGGCTGGATGAAGTACCCCTTTCCGGTGCTGACGTCGGGCTGGCCAGCGGCGAACTTGTAGCCCTTGGCCTTGCTGTCCTCGAAGAAGCCCTTTACGCGCTCGTACTGCATCTGGTTCTGGACAGGTCCGAGCAGGTTGTCGCCATCGTCTGGGTTACCGGTCTTGATCGACTTGGTGAAGTTGACCATCTCCTCAAGGAACTCCTTGTAGATGGACTCGTGGATGTAGATGCGCTTGGTGGCGACGCATACTTGGCCGCTGTTCTGGAACGCACCCATGACGACTTCAGGCGCAGTCTTCTTGATGTCCACATCAGGAAGGATGATGGAGGCATCGTTGCCACCCAGCTCGAGTGTGACCCGCTTGAGGGTCTTTGCAGATGTCTCCATGACCTTCTTTCCGGTAGCGATGGAGCCGGTGAAGCTGATCTTGGCAATGTCGGGGTGGAGGCACATCTGAACACCGAGCTCGTTGTTGCCGCCGACTACCTGAAGGACACCAGCAGGCAGGATCTCCTGAGCCAGCTCTACAAACTTCAGAGCTGTGTAAGGTGTGAAGGGTGAAGGCTTGACGATCATGCAGTTTCCGGTCATGAGGGCCGGTGCGATCTTTCCAGTGCTCAGAACAAGAGGGAAGTTCCATGGGCAGATGGCACCGCAAACACCTAGAGGTGAGTACTCTGTGTAGATGGTCTTCTCTTCATCCTCAACCTTCTCAGAAGGGACGTCGAGAGTCAAGTGGTGACCGACGAATCCAGCAACGGCACCGACCTCGATGGCAGCAAACTTTCTCTACTCGTACATTAGCAAGGTGTCAATGATCCCACCAACTGCCATGACGTACCGGCTTGCCAGACTCTTTGCAGAGCAGGTTGACAAAGTCATCGGTGTGTTGCTGGTACGACTCGGCGACCTTGTTAAGGAGCTCCTTCCTCTTCTCAATCTGCAAGGGTAGGGGTACGAAGTCAGTATATGTCTCGCATGCACTCCGTACAGTCAAAACTTACTGGGGTATCTCTCCATGCGGGAAATGCCTTCTTCGCGGCCGCAACAGCGTCATTCAGGTCCTGCTCGCTCGCAATGGGTACATCCCAGAGTTGCTGGCCAGTTGCGGGGTTGATACCATGGTGAATGTTGTCTGAGCCGCGCTGCTTGCCATCGATGATGTTGTAGAAGGTCTCAAAGTCGAGAGTCGAAACTTTTCCTGGAGACATGGTTGAGGCGATGGTAGTAGTTGTGGTGTAAGAGTTGATTTGGGTATCCGTTTGGCAGAGACAAGTCGAACGGGTCAAGGTCACTTCTTAAACGAGTCGAGTCGCCACTCGACTGTCCCTATCCTCGGTAGTATGCCTGTTGTAGCATCTTGGCTGAGACCCTTTGAAGTGGGGTCAACACAGGTAGGTTACCGCTTGCATCATCCCTTCCCCAATAAAATATTCTTCCCCGCTCTTCTTGGGGCTTAGCTCGAGTGGGTGTTTGCCGCCTAGATGAGCCGTCTACCGTCAAGCGGGCTAGCTATATCGTCGTCTCCCAAGATTTCCGAGTCTTTCAGTAGCTCCCGACGTCGGTCGGAATCCAGGTCGCAGTACTTACTAAACACTCCCGGCAACTGCTCACCACTTGCGCATCGTGTCTTTGTACAGGCCGCTGCACCCCACCGGGTCCATTGCGGCGTCTGCCGTATCGAAAAGTGGATTTCCTCTCCTTGAACGCGGGACAATCGCTTCACGTGGCTAGAACTTTCGTTGGACAACGGACATCGCGACCGCCAAGGCCATGACTAGCGTTCGACGTGTCGACTTTGAGACTAGGTTTTTGCCTTTCTCGCTTTACAAAACGGACGAACCTGTGTCCGCGTACTCTTGTGGTTCCCTTTGTGGATCGCGCAAGAGTTTCAGTGTTATCGTCCCTGCCGCGGCTTCTTGTCTTGCCTTACGATCATCACGTTAGTGAAGCGGGTGGAGACGGGCTAACGATCAACAACACCCGCATGTCTCGCGGTGAGACGATAAGAGCTCGATATAGTGGGCAGGGCGAATAGAATGTTGTGGAAAAGGTTTGAGAGCCAAGCTGATGTTGAGGATTTGTAGTCGCGATGCGAAGTTCGTGTGTCACCGCATCCGCCACATCATGCACATGCTGTGGAGAAGCTTACTGGTCACAGCATACTGCGTGGATACTATCATGCAAGAGCCACAAGCTATGCAAAAAATTGATAAGATGCACAAGCACTGTCGACAGAGTGATGGGCGTTCGCAATTAGAGAAAGAAAATTTTGATATCTCTACGTGGCACCAAGCGTGATCTACAACTACAATTTCCATCAGGCCCCCCTTTACACATACTCCGAGTATTTTCCACTAGCACTTTCTCCACTGGACGTACAGATTTGATGTAAAGCGACCAGCCTCCTTTGTTGCAGCAAGCACACCGCTCGCCGGTGTAGCAAATGGTGTCAACGCTACCTCGCTGTTGATGTTGAAAGCGGCGTCGCTACCACATGGTGACCAGACTGCAGCTGGCACACTATCCTGCTTGAAGTATTTGCCATTGAAAGGACCTTGAATGCTGAGTGCTGACGTCGACTGGCTTTGCTGGCCGGAGAAGTAGTATGTCGACTTTACTACACCAGTAACACCGCCGTCTAGCTCGCCCCAGCCTGTGTAGTCTGCGCTGAAGATGGCGAAGGAGAAGCCGGGGGAGAATTCGAGCCCGAGATTGATCTGGCAGTTCTTTCGTGAGTCTTCTGCGGCGTTTCCATTACCGACTCGGGCTGTGAATTGTTTGTTGAAGTCTGAGTACATGGTTAGTAGGGGGGTCGAGTGGAAATACAGCGTAATGGCAGCTTACAGATTGGCATGATGCCGTTCTCGGTCCAGTTGATGTCGATACTGCCCTGGGGGCATCCTGAGCCACCAGACACGACGCTCTTGATTTTGAATGAGTCCGGTGCTTGGTATGTTGGTGCAGCGGTGGTGGCGGCCGCAAGGGCGAGGGTGGTGAGTATGTACTTCATCGTGTTGGTTCTTGTCAACAATATAGAGGGAGAAGATAGAGCAGATTGATAAGTAGATACAGACTGCGGGATAATGGCCGTAGAGTAGTGTTGCTATTCAGACTGGAGCAACCGTGGGATATGATCGTCTTATATGTCAACGTATTATCCGAGTACGAGACCTAGAACGTGAGTAGTACATTCTTGATCACACCTACTCCGGAAAGCCCATTGTGTAGACCAAGAAGTCTTGTGGTCTGCAGACATAGACATGTGATTGGCTACATTTTCTTGTGGGACGGCGAAAGATAGCCACTCGCTACCAACAGACGACCTTGCATTCGCCTCTTGCACTTCTAGCTCGGAGATGGAAACAAAGATGGTAAGGTTGCCATGCTTTAGATATGAGATCTGCCCGTCGATATTGCTCGTAGACTTCCGTACGAGACAGCCGGCAAGCAAGCGAGACGATGCCGCCAAATGCAGGGCAATCTTGCTCTAGAACGTTCAGATCCTGGGGTAAAAGGTAAACGCTTGGGGGAGAGCCAATCCAAAAATAGTCGTTGTGGAAATTGCCGTAGCGTGACAAGTACAAGACGGGTATGCAAGAGGCGAATGCTGTATATATTAGATTGATGGGCCCGGGTCGAGGTCACGAACCAGACGTGCGACGGCTGATTATGGGCTGGGCTTCCTGGGAGACTTTGAGAGCTGAAGCGAGCTAGTAGGGTCAAAAGACATCCTGCAGCCAGCAAAACGGTAGTGTGGACATCGGCGAGAGCTTTTCTTCTAGCGTTCGTGTCGTTCATCAATGGCAATATCAGCGGTGCTCGTTGTTCGTCCCACAGTATGGTTTGCACAACTGTCCTGAGCTGAAAGGCGCATAATGCTTATGCTAGCGCACTATGGTCGAGTATTTGGTTCCGACAGGGAGGCGTGGAGATAAGGTGTCGGGTAGCTGCTGTTGTTGGATGTGTGATCTGGGTAAATGGGTTGGGAAGCCACGACATGGCCTGAGCAGCTAAGCCCGCACAGCCGGAAATCGACAGGCTCAAAGCATGAGATAGCAGATTCAAAGATAATACAATGCAATATTTGTACGCGATGGCCATAACCTATGTAGCCCTGGTATCTCCCTTTCCCAATCCAAACGCGCTCCCATGATACTGAACGCCGTTGTAATACATTACGTTAATGAGAGTGTTGCGCCGAAACTATGCTGAGGTATCGTGATGAAGGAAATCGCTTATTAACTTGGAAAGACCTTGCGGAACACCCGCCGCCACCTTGGAACACTCTCTTCTTCTTCCACATCACTAGCCGGCGCATGACGCGGACCAAGCATAGCCAATGCTCGTTGCCGTGCCCATTCTCGCCTGTTTTGTGCAGGACCACAGTCTTGCGTGGTTTGTAAAGGTGGCGCGTTGGTTGATTGGTGATGCGTCGGGGCATCTGGTGGCGGTGTAGTTGCCATTTCGATATCGTGTGGTCGCGATTGCGTGCGCACAGGCGCACTGAATATGCGTCGTCCAGCTATCGCACCGCCTATCCTGCTACCGAGCGACCCAAAAGCCACGGGCGGCCGAGTCGGCATTGCTGGTGCTGCAGCTGCAGAGCTTGGTTGGGCGCTCGCTGAATGTGCGCTGCGCGCCCGCATGCGATTGATGTGGCGCTCTCGCCGTACCATGACATTGGTAATCTTGACCGGACAAGCGCCAGCAGGCAATACGGTCTGCTTGCACATAGGACACAGCGAGGAGTGACTGAGGAGGAAGGTATCGATACATTCGGGGTGGAAAATGTGGTGGCACGGAAGTTCGCGCACTTGAGTTTCGTTGGCCTCGAAATCGTCCATGCAAATTGGACATGTAGGCTGAGACCACGCAGCTGACACGCCAGACGTAGGCACTGTAGGTGCAGACGAGCGACGGGATAACGGGGCCCCCTTGTGTCCAGTTTCCGCATCTACAACGGCATGCAGTAGTCCTATTGTTTGATTCGGCGGCTGTAGTGTGGTCGCTTTCTCGGACTCACTCGCAGTGGCAGTGGCAGGAGCAGTGTAGGTATGTATGGGAAGTTTGTCAAGGACTTGTTGCGAGACTGTCAGGCGCTTGACGCCCAACGCTTCGAGGTCGACTTGGCCGTTGAGAACGCGCTCGCGGAGATCGTTGCGCCGTCTCCGTTGGATAATGTGCATGATGAGGGAGGTGATGCTGACAGCGACGAGGAGGACGGCTAGTACGATGACTAGAAAAACCCATAGACTTGGGAGCTGGCCACCGGAGTCTAAGCAGTGAGGTTAGTGCCATTTATGGATGTGAGCAGGCTCTACTCACCAGTACTGACGGTTGCCCATAGTCGCACATAGTCGGACGAGTTGTAAATCTGGGATAGTGTATCGGCATGGGGCACTGAGCTGAGATTTCCAGAGTACTCGTTCAGCTGATCCATGATATTGTTGCCCGTCATTGACGACAGGGCGTAGGTGGGAAAGTCGTTAGCTGTCTGCCAACTACCGCCATCCTGTAGGTTCCACGACGCATCGTTCAACACGGGGGGCTTGGCATTTGTGTCGCCTGGCTGGTATGTGAGGAAGGCTTTCGTGGGAAGGTTGCGCGCGGCGGCGAAGTACTCCGTCGTACATTGCGCCGAGAACCAGGGCGCAACGGCGATGAGGGCGTAGTCCTTGTCGGTGGGCAGATTCGCTATCCGCGTCGCATTCTCGGGCACGTGAATTCGTTCCTGTTCTCTGCAGCTGTTTGTGCTGACATCGGGGACGTAGAGGATGCCGTAGGGGTCTTGGTTGCTGTCGACGCCCTTGGTGGACAGGGTCTGGATGTTGTTGAGGATGCGGTACTGGAACGAGACGGATTCGTTAAGCGTGATGAACTGGTTGTTGTCGTAGTCGATCACGAGCGGATCCGGGAAGTCGATGGTAAAAATGCCAATCCGCTGGGCAGCTGTAGGAGGGTCAGCGTGGGTGCCAGAGGCGAACGGGCGGCAAGCCTGTGTGACGTACACATGTTGGAGCGAGTGCGAGTGGCTATGGATGGCAGGGCGCACTGGATGAGGGTTACACAGAGGCCGGTAGTATAGGCCGACTACTATGCATTGCTGGTAGAATGGGTATCGAGCGAGCGCTGGGAGGCAAGTCTACTAAGAGGCGGCGATGATGGTGGTGGAGCTGGCAGCGGGTGGCTAGCATTGAGGCTGGTCGGAAGCAACACGCAGCCGCCCCCTCCCGGATGGGATTCGACAGCCCCGGGCAGCACGTTAGCCAAAGCTTGATTCACTGGCGCGAACAGGAGATTGCGTCAAGAGACACAGCACAGCATGCACACAGGCCCTCGGGCAATTACAGACGACGCCGTTGTGCATGAATAGTGCTGAGGCGTCGCTAATGACGTTGGGCCGCCGACACGATCCATCTTATCGCACCGCCCATGGCCTTTCGCGACTTGGCGTGTCCTGAGGCTAGCACGCCCCGGATCTCCAGACCTGCCAACACCATGCATGCCCGCGACGGCCATGCCACCACCGCCGACGCCTGCTGCGAACCTTGTTGATGCACGCCCGTCGCCCGTAGAGCGCCCATGATAGCACGCCAGTAGCCTCCAGACTTCCGCCACCGCCTCGCGTCTGCCGTGCGTCGACGCGACTTCCTTCCCCGCATACCCCGACAACCCACTGCGACACGTCCAATATGGCGCCCCCAGGCCTGGGTAGCAAGGGAAAGGCGACCAAGCCGGGCTCCAAGCCCTCGCAGCCACCGCGCAGCCGGAATACGACGCCGCTCCCCAACGTGCGCGCCTCGGTCGAGCCTGCCGCGTCGTCATCGTACTTTGGAAACCGCTTGAGCTCATATCTCAAGAAGTGCCCTACTACCGTCGAGGATATTCTGGACAGCGGTACCAGCGGCTCGTCGATTCCATCCGGCAAGCAGCTCACGCTTATGCGCGACAACATCGAGAAGAATGTCCTGAAGAACGTCGAATCACGCTGTGTGCAGTCGGAAGGTGCGCTGAGGGAACTCATGAACAACAAGAAGAACCGCGCGCCGCGTGAAAGAGACAGGGAAAAGGACGGCGACGAGCGCAAACACAAGCTCAAGAAGGTGAGCAAGAAGCACGACGAGGACGGAAAGCACCCGCCTGCGACTGGTGCCCATGGCCTGGCTAGGCAGGACGGTGGTGACGCCAAAGGTAAGTCAACAAACACTGGGCAATCACTCTTCCCTACGACCCTACTTGTACCCATGCAATCACTCTCCATATGCGCTACACTTTACATTCTTCAACATGGCTCCTCGACGCCGACAGTTGATTGTCAAGCTCAAGATCAGAGGGCTCGACAGACATCTGACTTCACGCACAGAAAACTCCTCCGCCATATCGTCGCCAATATCACAAGCCCCGCCCTCTGCTGCCGGCGGCGGGCCAGCCGATGCTCCCTCGCCCAGCGGCTCCGATGTCTCCCACCAACCCGCGCCCGCCCCCGCCGTACCACAGTTCCAAACCTTTGGCCCAGACCCTGCCAAATTCGATGACCCCACCATATACCACATACGCGAAGTTACCCCAGGCATGTCAATCGAGGAAAGGAAGGAGATTTACTGCGTCGCCGACTTTCCCAAGTCCAATCTCCGGGATAGGATAGCCGGGTCACCACCAGCAAAGGACTTCTCCAACGCCAAGCCCCCGTCGCAGGTCAATGCCACTGTCTTCGCCAACTACGTCGAACCATACATTAGACCACTTACCGAAGAGGATGTCGCTTTCCTGAAAGAGCGAGGCGATCGGATAGCGCCCTTTGTGCTTCCTAGGCGGGGCCCGCGGCATTACAAGGAGATATGGGCTGAAGAGGATGGCTCTATGCACATAGACTCCAACGACCCGCGTCCATCACCCAACGTACCACGTGGGGCAGCCGAAGACATAACAGACGACGTGCTTGAGACCGACCAGGTGTCTACCGGTCCTCTCCTGTCACGCCTTCTTGCCACATTACGTCCCGAGGGCCGCGGCAATCAGAACTCTCAACACGAGACGAATGGAGTGAACGGAGACGCCATGGACATTGACGAAGGTGCAGGTGCACCAGCAGATGTCACCAACAACAACTCGATACCCGCCGCTGCCCAACTTCCCGAACTTGTCCAACCGAGCTGGAAACCGCCGCCACAAACCAATCGCACCGACTATGTTGGCATAGAAGATCGCGTGCTGATGGAACTCAAGCACTTTGGCCTAATCTCGGAAGCGGACGCCGAAGCACAATCGTACGATTCCCACTTTGACGACGAAGTAGCTCAACGGCTACGCTTCCTGCAAGAAGAACTCCGCAAACAGTCCATCATCAACGGCGCACGGAAACAGCGCCTCCTCGAACTCACCGAAGAGCGCATAGCCCAGCAAGAGTACAACACTATAGCCGACGACCTCGACAACCAGCTCAACGCCGCATACCTCAAGCGCAACCGCAACATCGGCAAGGGCAAGAAACAAAACAAGCGGCCTGGTGGTGCGGGAGGTGGAAGTCACCCTGTGGCCAATGCTGGCATCTCGAGACCGGGCGTTGGCGAGCCAATACGCACTCTCATGGAAAGGAGACAGCAATGGATCAACACTATTGGTCCTGTTGTGAACTATGGCAAGACAGGGTTGCCGACCGAGACCATATTTGGAGAAGAGAAGATGAAGGAGTTGGAAAACAGGGAGGTGGAGATCTGGAATACAGAGGCTGAAGAGTAGATTTCTCGGCTAGAATCGACCGCGGCTGAGAAGAAGTCCAATGAGGAAGCGAGGGAAGAGGAGGTTTCTCAGTCGAATGAGCAATGCATTGTTGAGGACGACCATGATGTTTGATGGCGCAGAACTGGCATATTCGGGCGGGAATTACTCGTAGCCAGTTTTTCAGCATTGTTTGTCCATGCATACTCGGGCATGTTATGGCGTAAGGGTGTTTGGCAGAACCATATTGGTGGGCTGGTGTTATTGAGTAAACTTGCATAAGGCTGCGCTGAAGCGTCAGGCCTTGACAGATCGATCGGCTGATCTCTGGAAACCAAAGAGCCGCAATACTACATTATTCCACGTGTTCTGCCCCTCGCACCTTGTCTTGCCAGGCAGTCACACCTCCAGCACTCCCATGGCCCATCTCTCTCCGCTAAAGCATGTCCATCTCTTCTGCTTCACCGGTTCCTGGCCGCGTGGACCCGCGCACATGGCCATGAGATTAGCGAATATCGAATTGGGCCGTCAGCTGTGAAGATAGTAATCTGGCTGACCACGTTTTTAACCTGCATGGGTTTGGCGGTTGCGGCGTGCATGTGCATGTGGAGGCTGTGTCGCGTGCTTTTACCTGGTGGGCAAGTTTGAGCGAGCGAATAGTGGGAGGTGCCCCGCTTACATGTTCGGGAGCTGCATACTGCGTGGACTGAATAGTCTTTGGGCAGCCTAGGAGGGTGTGGTGGGTGTTCGATTCGGTTTAGCTGTGGATTTGGTGGGCTCAATGTGGTAGTTTGCAGAAGCTGGTGATCGATCAGATCGCGAGGTTATCGCAGATGAGGGTATGTCGCTGTTAAGCCAGTCTGTACAGTAACCACGATTACAGTACTCAGAGTAGAGCAATGGTAATTCGTCACTGTAGATGTTGGGAGTGATCTGTTACTACTGGTACACTGTAACTCCTATCGCAACGTGTTCCTGGTCCTCTCAAACGTAGAGCGCACAGATCTGACATCTAGTCGTTCGATGCTCAGACTGGCAGCCTCCTCAGGTACCTCCAGGCTTAGGTATGACAAGCTCCAAGGATCGTCCTTGAATGAGGTGGAGCTCAGTCCGCAGAGCCGCACCTCATATCCTCCATCGTTCCTGGCTAGAAGATTAATGTCATCCTCTTTGGGTTATCTGATCCACGGAACAGTATCGCGACCTGCATATAGCAACGGATGCGCTCCACCCGGTGCACAGCCGACAAATGAATAGTTGTGAGTGGACAACAGGCACACGTGGGCTCACCGTCATAGAGATAATATGCAAAAGCTGTCAAGGATATGTAGAAAGACGTTTATAGGAGCAGGATCGAAAGGTGCTGTGAGGGGAGGGTAGGCTGCCCAGGTGGCCATTGACGTGGAGAGTTATTTTGAGCTGCAGGCAGCGCTTACCCATCTCGGCCAGCAGCACGCTAGCCTGATGTACGTCGTCATTGGAAGGCACGATGGATCTCTTGATCCAAGATGATACAGTTGAATGTATGTTCTCAACTTCCTCTCATGTGTTAGAGTATGTTGCTGTGTTACTATACATGTGCGATGTCTATCAAACGACTGCGCTCACCACGTCAAGAGCAGGGTCGGTCCCGCGACGTTGGGCACGCGCAGAGCTCTTGAAAAACTGCGTGCAGCAAGTTCACCTGCCGTTCGTCCGACAGCCAGCATCAGCCGTTCACCTTGGCACTTGTTTCTTCAAGAAAAGGCAGCGATATCGTTCAGTATCAGAGCCTTCTGTCAGCACAATGCGGCTGACACATCATTTGCTCATTGGATGCTGCATCTGCACCACTACCAAGGCGTGTTTTCTCTCGCACAGCCGTCCACCACCTGCATTAGCTTCCCTGCTAGCCACTCACACCACACCTTCACGCCTGGAAAACGTGGTGTCAGGGATCAAGATAGCTGCAGCCGTTAACATGGCCGCAGACAGTACGCAGCATGCAGCGAACAGACCTCATAGAGACGTGTGTAGCTCGCTTACCGGGTAGCAAGGTATGATGTGGGCGCGAGGGCTGAGACATGCGGGTGCGCTAATCATGGCAATGGTAATCCTGCGATGCAGCTCTATGCGAGAGCGCTAAATCTCACCTACACCACAATGATGCATTCGGTAAAGGTAAGAATATTCAGAAAACAGTTCATATATAAAGGCGGTGGAGCCTCATGGAGCTGGACCTGGCCTGAGAGAATTGGCAGTACGACGCTCAGCTTACCATTTACCCGACACCAACTCTTTGACAGAGAATGCCCGTTATATCATAATGTCTACACCATCTCGACAGATTCTCTGGAGATCTCCGGTCATACTTGAAAACAACAAGACACCACTTAAAATGTCTACACCCACTTCAGCACCCAAACCATTCACACCTCGAAGAGACGGGAATTTGAAGCTCCGGGCTTCATGCGACGCATGTGCCGTGTCGAAAGTCAAGTGCAGCAAAGAGCATCCAACATGCGCACGCTGCCTTCAAATTAATGCGAAATGCATATATGGCGTCTCGAGAAAACACGGAAAGCCAGGCCGGACTAGGAAGAGGAACCCAGATGGGTCTCCGTTTGTCAAAGTCACCAGGCAACGCCTATCACCAAGCGGCAATGAGTTCGGCGCATTTATGCTACAGACTCCTTCCGTTCGGCGGACCGATTCGGAGGTCACGTCGAATTGGCTTTCAGACTGGTCACCTACACCAAGCTTATCCACTCCTTCAGGTTTCGACTCCGAGACTGCACCTGAACCACCGTACCGGAATGAGATCCTTCAAGATACCACCTATATGGACACTGACGTCCTGTCGAGACAACATGTTCAGCCGGAACCTATGCCAGCCATTGGGACAGACCAGTTCTTTCAAGATCCTTTCACTCAGGAACAGACGGTACAGTCTCAATATCCCACCTGGGAGACTCTCAACGAATACATCAGCGGCGATGACGCAAATCCCATGGAATATCATCCTAGTGGTACAAAGACCATGGAGCATCTACGCTCTGCCTCCTCTATATCTCTCCCATATAGTCCAATGAGCCAAACCGTAGGAGGTCATGAGAACATGACACCCCACGCCGAAGTCGCGACGGACGACTGCCATAGTTGCTATCCGTTGGCCTATTCGACGCTCGAGAGTCTGCCACACGTCAGATACCCGGGCCACTCGAGGGATTCATTCGATGCCGTTCTTCACACCGTTCGGTCGGCACGAGAGAACATTTCGAAGCTTCTCAGGTGTCCATGCTCGTCAGACCCACATCTTGCTATGCTGTACTCTAGCATAACATCCAAGATTTTGGCCTGGTACCAGACCGCTGCTAGCAACAGTCGCGGACTCCGTACGAGCTACCCGGTCTCGGAATCGCTCCCTTGGGATTACTGCCAGCCTCTACCTTTCTCGCAGGCCGTTTTCTCCCCTTCGTCTGTGACGAGTAATGGGAACGCGGAAAATTACAACCTGTACATGCAGTCATCTCCATTCACCCAGTATAAATTTGACGACGGTGAGCAAGAAAGAAGTAAAAGGCAGATAGTCCTACATGAGTTGCGAGGATGTGCGCAACTCGTTGAGGCACTGGCCAATTGGGGAAGTAATGGCGATACTTGCGAGCAGGCGGGGCACCTGTACGAATTTCTAGGAGGCTGGCTGAAGAGCCAACTGTGTATGATAACGAAGCAGATTGAACACAAAGAATCTGCGATGGCTTGAGCTGATGAGAAGGATCGATAATTGAAAAGAACTTGGGGTGCATTGGAGGGGCTTTGCTGCTGTTTAATAACCACGGTTTCCCATGGTGCGTGGTAATTGAGCTCAATACCTAGTAATGTTAATTCAAAAGTGGTTCGATCTTATACTCTTAATAACAGTAGGAAACATATCTCGTCGATGCGCGGAAATCGAGACAACAGTGGCCTGCTCTGCGGCTGTGTTTCTCGAGCTGTTGTGGAGCCACCCCGGATTTCCCCAGTGCACGTGCACCTTCACATGCCTCGGCTCAAACCGCAGCAAGCATCATAGCACTGGCTCACATGTAAGGTACACCATCTTCAACCTCCAGCACCGCCATTGCGAGAAATGACAGTCTTCCCAGAGAGGATGTACACGGTCAACAATGGCCGCCCAGTCTACCTTACGACAGCCTCATGACCCTCTCTTAGCACTCTACGACCGCTATGCGACGCTCCTCAAGTCCCGTGTCCGCGGCGCCTCCAAGCTCACGAAGCTGCTATCCACCATCACCCTCCTCTTCACCATCATAGGCACCGGATATGGAGGCACAAGATGGTACAGGAGTCGGCGCGCAGAGAAGGAGACCGGCCGACGGTTGCTGAGGAGGAACTCTGGGCTCAGAAACAAAGATGGCTCCAGAACGATTTACGTGCCCTACCGCGACTCGACGTCCAAGGTAGTCATCCATCCCACCAAACAGACCACATTCGATGCGCATCGCAGACTTTTCCTCCAGCCGCCACGCGCAGCCCGCATGGCTGACACGACCTCGAGCGACCCGCAAGCGCCGCCACCGCAGACGAAGCCGGGGCTCAATTTGGCCTTCCTACACCAGTTTCTGAGCCTCCTGAATATCATGATACCGCGTTGGAATAGCAAGGAGACGGGTCTGCTGGTCAGCCATAGCGTCTTCCTCATGCTGCGGACGTATTTGTCACTGGTCGTAGCGCGTCTCGACGGAGAGATCGTGCGCGACCTCGTAGCAGGCAACGGCAAGGCTTTCCTCTGGGGCATCGTCAAATGGCTTGGTGTCGGCACCTTCTCTTCGTATACAAACGCTATGATCAAGTTCCTGCAGAGTAAAGTCTCCATCGCGTTCCGAACACGACTCACGCGGTACATCCACGACTTATACCTGAACGACCATCTGAACTATTACAAGCTACAGAATCTGGATGGAGGTGTAGGTGTCGGGGCAGACCAATACATCACACAGGATCTGACGCTATTCTGTGCGAGTGCGGCATCGTTGTACTCGAGCTTAGGGAAGCCGTTTGTGGATCTTTGCGTGTTCAACTACCAGCTCTACCGCTCTCTAGGACCGTTAGCGCTTACTGGGCTGCTGAGCAACTACTTCCTTACCGCGACAGTGCTACGTAAGCTCTCTCCGCCCTTTGGCAAACTCAAAGCTGTCGAAGGACGAAGAGAAGGCGAATTCCGCGCTCTGCATTCTCGACTCATCGCAAACGCGGAAGAAGTGGCTTTCTACGGTGGTGACGAGATGGAAAAGCACTTCCTGGAACGAGGGTTCAGGGACCTCAAGCACTGGATGGAGGGCATCTACAGCCTTAAGATTCGGTACAACATGCTCGAAGACTTTGTGCTGAAGTACTCATGGTCGGCTTTCGGATACTTGGTCACTTCGCTCCCAGTCTTCTTACCCGAATGGGGTGGTGTAGGAGGTACACCCGAGCTACCTGGAGGAGAGAAATCGCACCGCGAGCGAAGTCGCATGAAGGACTTTATCACAAACAAGCGACTCATGCTGTCGCTTGCCGATGCTGGTGGTCGCATGATGTACAGTATCAAAGATCTTTCTGAACTGGCCGGCTACACATCACGCGTCTACACGCTGATCAGCACGCTCCATCGCGTCCACGCGGAAGCGTACTACCCTCCCCCCGGCACGCGACCCGAACTCTATTCCGTCTCGGATATCCAAGGCACAGTTCACAAGGGCTTCGATGGAATCCGCCTTGAACACGTTCCAGTCGTCGCCCCAGCCCTGCACCCCATGGGCGGCGAAGAACTCCTAGAATCCCTATCCTTCATCGTTCACTCAGGCGAGCATCTTCTCATCACCGGACCCAATGGCTGCGGCAAGAGCGCAGTTTCGCGCATTGTCGCAGGTCTTTGGCCTGCATACCGCGGTCTTGTCAGTCGTCCGCGCAGCATCGGCGTGGACGGCATCATGTTCCTTCCTCAACGACCTTACCTCTCTACCGGCACCCTCCGCGACCAAGTCATCTATCCTCACACCGATGCCGACATGAAGGATGCAGGCCGCCGCGACTTTGAACTGTCACAGGTCCTCGAAGAAGCCAAACTGGGCTACTTGCCCGATAGAGAAGGTGGCTGGGACACGAAGAAGGTGTGGAAAGATGTGTTTAGCGGTGGCGAGAAGCAGAGAATGGGCATTGCAAGACTACTCTATCATGAACCCCGGTACGCATTCGTGGACGAGGGCACAAGTGCGGTTAGTAGCGATGTGGAAGGCCTACTCTACGAACGTGCGAAAGCCAAGGGTATTAGTAAGTATCCCACTACCCTTTTCATCATGACTTCAACTAACTCACACACTCCAGCATTGATCACGATATCCACCCGCGCATCCCTAAAGCGCTACCACGACTATACACTAACCCTCGGCATGGGTGACCACGGCGACGAATGGGACTTCCAACGCATAGGCACCCAGTCTGAGAAGTCGAGCGTCGAGAAGGAGCTAGCAGAGCTGAGGGAAAGGCTTGCAAAGGTCGAGGAGTGGAAGAAGCGGCGAGAGGAAATCGAGGCAGAGTTGAACAGGGTGTGGGTCGAAGGCAAAGACGAAGAGGGCGAGACCGAAGAATTAGCACCGCCACCATACTTGGAACGAGAGGAGAAGGTCGACACAGCGAATACAGACGAGGATTATGATGGCGATAGAGATCAAGAAGAGGCGGTCGAGAGTGGGAGTGAAGGGATCTCGCCGTCCAGCTAGTCTAGGGATCGAAACACGTCATTATTCCTGCCCCAACCCAGCTCTGCAACACCCAAAAAAACGTTACATACCTTCTTTTGACTTTTCTCCAGAGTAGGTTATTGCGGCAAAAAAAAAGGCAAAAATAGGCAAAAACATACAACAGCGGGTATTCCCCGGTGGTCACCCACCCGAGTACTAATCCGCCGATATCTTGCTTAACTAGGGCTGAGCGGACGGGAAGCCGTGTTCTCAAGATTCTGTGGTCGTATGTGAAAGTCTTGGTTATTGATTTGGCTTATATTGTGCAAAATTATTTGGTCGACACCTGCTCTGTGAAACCAGTCTTCCCAGGTGCGCATGCCGACAACCACTTTTTCCTTGCCCTAGATTAATTAAGACGATCAGGAAAGATCTCACAGGCCGCATGAAAGACGCCTCTCGTACGCTAGCATCAAGTCTAACGACGGTGAAGAATGGGCCAGAAGCTTATATTCATCTGACTATTGAAGACCTAGGGGTTGATCCTCCGTCGCGAAGCTGCCACCTGGTAGTTGTCTAGCATCATTGTCCCATTGTGTTATAAGACAAGAGCGATCATGTATTCTCCAACCCGATTTTCTGCGCGCATAGAGCGTCGTACCAGCATCAACGCGATCAAGCCGGAGGGGCTGGGTGATTGTGGTACCTTGAACATAGCAAAGGCTTGATGTACTTTGCCCAGTTATCTTGGCCAATAGGCATGTTTCCATAACCCGCGCTTGATGGAATCGGCTTCGATCCAAGAGCCATGAATGCTACAACAATCTCGGCAAGAAATTCTTGGGGATATCGTGGTAACTCAGTTTCTCGCTGGGTCGGGTCGGCAAGCCTCCTGAATCGATAAGTTTCGACGACGTCATCCACAAGATATTTTCGAAGAGCTGATCCTGGAAGGGTGTTTTCGTACACATAGGGGATTTGGTCTAACGGGACTTTCCACTCCTGATGTGTCTTCTGAAGAAGCAGGTCGATTGCGGCGTTATAGAGATTGGTACTTCCGCGTGCGTCGCCAAACACATAGATCTCGCAAATAAGCTGCTCACTCAGAGGAATTTTCCCTGAAGCGTCGAGCGCGAAGTAGAGCTTTCCGGTGTAGATCCAATGAAAAAAGGCTTTGAAGACCTCCGGATTGTCGTCCTTTAGGTTAACAGTCTTGAGAGTACCTTCTTTCCAGTCGTCTTTGAGGGCAGCTTTGAAGTAGGTGGAGTAGTGGGCAAGAAGGCCTTGGTAGGTATAGAACTTGCGCACGTTCTCCGCGGAGCCGACTACAATGGTAATCATGTCGCCATATTCATCTCTGTCTAGTGTGTCAGCCGAGTAGTTGTATACAGCCTTGTTCGTACTTACGGGTTAGGTGAGGGAGTAGCTTTGGAGCATTTGGGCAGCTCGAGCAATGGAGTGACCTTTTTGGGCTCCTCCTTCTTCTCTGGAGTCGCCATCGCTTGCGATTATGGTTATCGTGACAGGTAACTGTATGTGTAGTTGTATTGATGTGACGGTGACTGAAAAGTACTGGGCCTAGTAGCGCGGTCTTGGCAGTGAGCTGGAGGCAGGAGCAACGGACAGGGTCCAGCAGGCGGTGACGACCCGAATTCACTGACTAGAGACTACCGTCTGCTTTTCGCTTTGAGGTATGCATATCACCAGCGGTTCGAAATTACTCACCGTTCGGACCGATGTAGTCCTCAAGGTCCACTCTGAGTGGCAGGCTCTGGATTACACCCTTCGACATCTGCAGCGGTCCTCACACAGCATAGCCTCTTTCTCCTTTACCAGATTGCTAAAATGACTGGAGGAAGGACTTCGTACCTTCGGGTTCATAACCCTGCTGTTGATGCTGGCAGCATGTTCAACGATCACCAGTATCACAGGACTTCTTCAGTATGACTGTACACTAATCTCATTTCTCTTTCTCCCTATTGGAAGCAACGCCAGACCATGCAAATGCTACTCGCTCTTTCTACGATTGTACAACTACTAATACATAATTTTCCCCGTTTTCAACACGCTCGCTAAAACCCAAAAAGCCGCTCAATAGCAAGAACACCGTATTACTAATACTTCTTCTTTCTATGCCGCACATGAGGATCCTGTCCCTTTCGGTTCCTCTTCTGCCGGTCCGTTGGCGGCCGGTACGGTTCTTTGCCGTACTCTTCCCGATACAGGCTAAGCATGTATTCATCGACGTGTCTCCGTTCCTTCTCGTTGCCGTCGATATCGAGGTCTTCGTTCGCTTTGGCGGCAGCGGCGGCCTCCGAGGCGGCTCTCGTGGCGTTAAGACTCTCGTTGAAGTCGACTTGGTCTTCCTGGATCTCATCCACAATCTCCTTCTGTGCGATGGAAGCAGCCGTGCGATCCTCGGTATCCTCCACTGTACCCATGACACGTGCGTCACCCAGCAGTCCAATCTTCTCGCCGAGCACACGTTCCATGGCTGCACCCGCTTCGTCGTTAGTGTCGATTCCCAGGTTCTCGTCGAGTGCGTCGCGCCAGGTGACTTTGTTGAAGGTGTCTGTGGTGAAGTCACCCTTTTGGATAATGACATCGTCGAGAAGACGTTTCTGGTTCGACTTGCGGAGGATGTTGGCTTCGATGGTGTATTCGCTGACGAACTTGTAGATGTGCACATCGCGCGTTTGACCGATACGATGAGCTCGATCTTGACATTGCTTGTCCATCGCGGGGTTCCAATCAAGATCGTAGAAGATGACGCTGTCAGCGCCTGTGAGATTGATACCGAGACCTCCAGATCGAGATGACAGGATAAAGCATAAGATGCGAGGGTCACTGTTGAAGCGATCAGTAAGAATCTGGCGCTGTTCGATCTTGGTAGATCCGTCGAGGCGCAGGTAGCGATATCCATGAATATTCAAGAATTGCTCGAGAATATCGAGAACCTTTGTCATCTGGGTGAAGATGAGCGCACGGTGACCACCAGCCTGTAGGTCTCGTAGGAGTGTTGCAAGACGCTGAAGCTTGCCACAATCGTACTGAAGGAGACGCTTGTCTGGGAAGGCGATCGATTGTCGGATGCGCGAAGAATGGAAGGGGTCTTTTCGGTGTGCTGCCTCCGACGATCGGATCAGCTGGACACCGCGCCTAGACAGGGTCAGAGGTGCTAGCTCCTCGGCTGCAACGGCAGGCGTAACGCATGTGAAGCGGGTAATAAGAGGCTCCATAGCCTCAGCACGCTGCTCCAATGTTGGGATCATATCGTGGAAATGTGTGATTTGTTGATCGTGCCAATGCGACAAGACACGATGAGAGCGTGGTGACCTGAACCCTAGTAGACCATGATGCCGTTGAACGATGTCATAGTGAATCGCTTCCTCTTGTCTTGGTTGCATTTGAGCCTGACCAAAGCCGTGATAGTTGGGATGTGGAGTGTGATGGGTTCGGTAGAGGAGAGGCTTAGCCACTCTCTTTCCTTCAGTGATAGCCCCAAATGTAAAATCGTGCCAATCGACGGTCAGTGCGTCAATGATGTCCTTTCCGTAAATCGGCATGAACTGGGTGCGCGCGCGAGTAAGGTTCAGACATGTTTGCAAATGGGCCCGAACGGCAACTTGCTCTCGCTTCGCCATTGCTGCCACAGTCGCTTGTAGTGAAGAAGTGCCCTTGTCGATGGGTTTGTTGATGCGCCGTGTTTGGCGCTCGATCAGATCCTCCAGGGGCCGTGTGGCGCGAATAGGGTAGGTGCGTCTAGCATGACCCAACTGCGTCTGTTCCCGTCGCGCAAACACCAGGTTCAAGGCGTCTAGATTTACTTGCTTATCTTCCATGCCCTCTTGCAGTCGCTTCCTGATGAGAAGGTCCTTGATCTCGTACTGAGCAGCGACTGATTTGGGCATGGCCATGGACGTTACAATGGCTCGTGTTTCGAACAGGTCGGGGTGATTGCAGACTTTTCGTAATGACATTAAGCAATTGATAATCGACATGTAGTTGCCGGAGGACAGGATCTCCTTGGTCGAGGCGCGGCCCATGAATCCATCGTAGAGCTGACGTTGCCGCTTAGAAAGCTTGCAGTAGACAACGTGCTCATACTTCCCTGGCATTTGCTTCTCGACCTCTGATTTCAGCCTTCGCAGCAGATAAGGGCGCAGGACTTCGTGAAGGCGCTTGACAACCTTCTGCGCTTCGGCATCAAGCTGCTGCCGACCTTGATCGAGAATTTGCGAGGTGGGATTCTTCAGAGCCAAGGTAAACTCCTCCAGTCCCGCGATGCGACCTTCTCCGGCAAAGCCAGCTGGCATTAAGAAGTAGAGCAGTGACCAAAGCTCGTCGATGTTGTTCTGTAGAGGCGTACCGGTCAGTAACAACCGTCGCTCTGTTCTAAGGTTAAGCATAGTTTGCCATCGTTGAGACTTGAAGTTCTTGATGTTGTGGGCTTCATCAAGTACCAGATAACGCCAGGGACGCATCTTGAAGGCTGCTGCGTCTTGGAGGATGAGCTGGTAAGAGGTGATGACGACGTTGTACATGTCCTTGCCCGTGTTGCGCCAGCCCATGCGCTTTCGTTTTCGCTCGTTGATGTCGCCATAGTATGTCAGAATCTTGAAGCCCGGCAAGAACTTCTTGAACTCCATCTCCCAATTGAGCATGACACTGGTGGGTACAACGACTAGATGTGGTCCCCATATCTCGCGACGAACAGCGAGGTAAGCGAGAAGTGAGATGGTCTGTATAGTCTTGCCCAGACCCATCTCGTCTGCGAGGATTCCGTTTGTCTCGGATTCGTACAGGTTCGCCAGCCAGTCCAAACCATCGTGCTGATACTCTCGGAGGGTACCGCGTAGTAAGGATGGCACCTCGGTCCTTGGTGGGGATGATGTATGCCGTGATCGAGAAGCACTTTTAGAATGTACTACATCTTCCATCGGAGTTGGCTCAGCCGCCTCGACGGTAGGAGCAGGTTCTGTTTCAGTATGCCCGTTCACATGTGGCTCGTCTACCTCAGCGACTGAATCATGACCGTTGAGATGGGGCTTCTCCTCAGTGACTTCCGCGGGCGACGTAGCATGGCCATTCGTTTGCTCAGACTGAGGAATCGGGTCTTCCGGTTCCACGTCGTCAATCGCGGTCTTGGCGGCCTCTTTCAGTTTCTTGATGTCTTTGGGTGCCAAAAAGCCCATCATGCCTAGATCTTCTCCCTCGCTCTCATCCTCGTTGTCTTCTTCCGAATCGGCTTCTTCCTCACCGTTACCCTCGCTATCCGAGCCTTCGTTGCTCGACCAAGCCTCGCTACCAGATTCTGAGCCTTTATCGTCCTCGGAATCCAGCAAAGCATCGTCAACCTGATCAAGCTCGACTGTAGCAGGATCGATATAGTCTGGCTTCTGTTTATCCTCATCTTCTTCGTGATCGTGAAAGCCGTTCGTCTGTTGGAATGGGTTCTCTGGAAGCTCGCTCGTGTTCTCGACATCGAGGTTGGGATCGGGTGTTGGCGCAGGAGTGCCCTCTTCGGAATCCGCGTCGTCATCGTCTTCGCCGTCGTCTGAGTTGGCTTCCGCCTCGGAGCTGCTCTCGGGGAGATCGGGAAGTTGTCCGTACTTCTCGCGTAGTTGTTCGGCCGTGAGATTCGCATCTTCGTCCTGCTCATTCTCTTGTTCGCTATCAGAGCTAGAAGACATGATATTGTCGTCGTGCTGTTGCTGTGAGGCATGCGACACCCCGCTTTCGGATTCCATCTCATCGAAATCACGGTCTTCGCTGACTAAAGAGGAGGCCCCGTCGCCAGCGTTACGACCACCCAAAATCTCCTGCGCTTGATTGAACATGTCGTCCATGGCCTTGTGTCCGAGCTGCAACTGTTCCTCCTCGTATTTAGCCACACGTTCCTTGTCGATCTCAACCCTGACCAAGCCCCATGCGTCCTTGACATCCTTCACGAGTTGCTTGTATCTCGTTACTTGCCGCTCGGTCTCTTCTTGTTCAATCTCATCTTGGCTCTTGCGCTTGAACTTGTTCTTCCAGAAGTCGTATGCTTCTCTGGCCAAGATCTTAGCCGTCCGCCGATGGAATGCCTTTTCCTCCTTCAATAGCTTGTTGAAGTGCAGGGCATGAGCGACCACGTGGTCCCAATGTCCGTATTGTGGCGGTGGCTCTGGGGCTGCTTCGGGCGCATATACGCTGCATCGTGCCTGGCTCAGAACTCCATGTTCAGCAGCCTCGACAATCTGCAGCCGGCGCTCGGCCTCTTCCTCGGCCTTTTCCTGTGTGATCCGAAGCGCCTCTTCGCCGTCTAACGGGTCGTCTTGTCCTAGCCACTCTTCGAGCGACGCGTACTCTGACTTGGGCGGGGCATGGTGGGGATGGCGGTTGGGAGGGTCGGGCTTTCGCAGTCGCAGGCGGAGACGAGGGGCAGGCATAGATGGGTTCGAGTCGTCGGGCGATCCATACAGACCGGCGTAGGGGTCGTGTCCGTTCGTTTCGGCATCGTCCATGGGCTCATCACCTAGATCATCGGTAAGTGGCTGCGCTCCCCTCCGAGAGCGCCCGCCCCGCTTGCGCGTGCCTTCGGGCGACCCATTCTGCAATGCTGGCGACGTGGCGGGCGACGTTGTTGCAAGTGCTGAAGGCTTTCTCTGGCGCTCAGACTTGCGCGCCGGCGTTACCAGAGACTGTGCCGACGCCTTCTTGGAAATGGTGGATGGTGTCTTCCCTTTTGAGACGGACATGGGTCCTGGGCCATTGCGCGACTCTCGCTTGACGCCGTTCTTAGGGGTGCCGTTCTTAGGGGTGCCGTTGGTCTGCGTCGCCTTGCTGGCCGGGCGCGAATTCCGCTTTACAGGTTCCGGCGTTGGCGGTGCAGCATCCTTGCTCACACGTGATGATTTCCTGACGCCATTCTCGAAAACTGTCGTCGGTCCATCAGCCACGAATGACTTCCAGGGCGGCGATGCGGCGCGTGATGCTGAGCGGCGCGGTGTGGTGTCTTCGAGTTTCCGCCGTTTTGGCGGCCGCTCAATGACGCCACCATCATCGCCATTTACAGGCGCCGGCGGATGTTCCTCCTTGATCACAGGTGCGCTGTCGTTCTCGCTATGTTCGCCATTGTGTGTGATGTCGGATGCGTTGTGTGCGGCGGCCGAGTCGCGTGGTGGGATGGAGTCGATGTCGCGATCCGCGGCGGTAACTTCTTCCATTCAGGAAGGGCGAGAGAGGCGGCCTGGGGAGCCTGTTGACCACCCGGCGCGCGGCCAAATCGACATATATCAGCTCGAATTCGGGGTCGCAAGATAGCCTGACGCGTGCTGGTGACGGTGACGGGGTCAGATTTCAAATTCGGGTTCGCGTTGGGATGATGCGGTGTTATGTCGAAGTTGTGAGATGGTAAAAACAGAGCCGGCGATAATGTTTGGTAGGGATCACGCTAAATACCGGCACGGGCGCGCATGCCATCCCTTTGACGTGAACGACGGCGGAATGGTAGTGATCACGTCTGAGAATACTGTGACTGAGGCTGTCTAAAACCTCCGCAGATTCTTTCAGGCAGGCGTCGGGTTGCTCAGTCGCGTAGACGCCTTTCGTGTTACATCCATGACCGGTTGTGGTACTACGCAGAGCAGTTAGACCCACTTCTTCGCCAAGCATTACCGGGGCCGCAACTGAGCTCATCGCGAACGACACATCAATACTGCAACCCATCGACCCCCCGCAATTGCGCCACAACGTACGCAGACACCGAAGATACGCATCGCACAAATACTCACCTGGCTCTAGCATGTTTCCCAGGCGCATTGTAGCGGCCCGCCCGCTGGCTCGAGCCGTCATCCCCGCCGTAGCCCGACCACGACCCCAATTCACCCAAATCCGAACCGCCCTCACCGACGCTGAGAAGGCTCACGCTGAGCTCACAGACCCGAACCAAGTACGCCCACGCTTCCTAGAGGAGGAAGGAAGGACATAGTGCTGATGGTAACAGAACGGCGGCTACATCAACCCTCCCGCTGAGAAGCGAGGAAACCGCGACCCGTACGGCGACTACTGGGACAAGCAGGAGCGCCGCAACTATGGCGAGCCCTGCCACGAGGATAACGATATCATGGGTGTACTAGCGCTCCACGACTACAACCACTTCACCCCCCAATGGGGTTTCGTCCTACTAGGCACCTTCGTTGCCTCTGTCTTCGGACTCTGCGCAGCTGTTGGCACCTTCTATCCCGACAAGCTCAGTGCGCCCAAGACATACCCAGATGGTCTGGAAGCTGAGCTGGGTGGAAAGGGTGCATTGCTGGTAAGTGCATTATGGTTTGGTGTGGACTACTGCTAACAGTGTATAGGCAAGGAAGCCCGGTGAGGGCTGGTAAATTGTGTGCAGACTCAACTGACATGTACATATAACCCAATGGGATTCTCTTTGTCAATTCAATACCCGTTTCCATCTAAGGCTAGTTTGACTTTGAGCTCCATCGCCAATCTAGTCTCAAACACTAATGCATTCATCCCGTTCTGGTTCAATTGGACGCTGACTCGAGAATATGGAACCATTCCGTCAATAAACCACTCTGCGCTGTGTGCGGGATAATGCGTCTCGGCATCCTCTTCAAGACCGGTATCCTACGACACCCGCCCAGGTGCACCGCTCGCCACTACGTCATCGCAGCAATCCAGGAGCACACCCTCGTGGGCCCCATGCATCCCGCAATTCATGCCCAGGCCATGAGGGAACTCAAGTTCCTACTGGCCATGGACTGGTCCACCCTTGTTGCACGCTCGCTTTCTCGGTAACCGCCCAGGATACTTCCTAGGATCCGATTGGTCAACCCACATATTTATACAAGCAATTAACAGGACCATATACGGCAGTTGACTTAGAACCTTCTATAGGAAAGGATCCTTCGACGAAACTACCCGACATGGCTGACCGTGAACATGATGTGGGGTGAGTTCCATGTGGAGACGTTGCTACGAACGTCACTCATGATATATTATGAGTCTCATGTACCACAACAGCACGTTCCCTGAATCCCAACATCTAATTTCCATTTCCCCGTAGTCATTGTCCACTTGGATCGTTCAGACCACTCGATCGTCAGCATGTACTGGTCCTCGCTCATGCTCACGCTCACCTCATTGTTCCACAATGTCGCAGCATCGCCGGCTTACAACCTCGAGGCCCGACAGTTTGCAACAGCGGCGATGTTACGTTTCCAGTGCTCTCAACTAGTCTACGACCGTATCGATCCACTTGTCCAACCCGGCATTGCACCTTCAGCACATATGCGTAAGCGATGCCCATATACTACCTTGATACAGTATGTGTACTAAATTTGCATGTCATCATTTAGACCAGATCGTGGGCGGAAACGCCTTCAACGTCTCCATGCCACCGCTCGACCTCGATCCCAGCACGGAAGCCACTTGCACAACCTGCGATTTCGCCGAAGATCTTTCAAACTACTGGACCGCAAATCTCTACTTCAAAGCGCGTAACGGTACCTTCCAACGCGTCCCACAGATGGTCAACTTGGGTCTACAGGGTAGAGAAGGCGTTACAGTGTACTACATCCCGCCATACGATGGAAAGAGTACCGTGACCGCGTTTCCCAAGGGGTTCAGGATGTTGGTTGGTGATCCAGGCCTGAGGGCTAAGGACGGCCAGCAGAAGCAGCTCTGCCATCGCTGTTTCACGAACAAACAGCAAGATCCTTTTGGTGGGGCACCGTGTATTGGAGAATTCGACACAGCGAGCTTGCCACCAGGCATGTGTGGAGGCGGGATCAGGACGACTATTACGTTCCCAACGTTTGTGGACTCCACCTAACTGGCGTCGCGCATGTTGCTAATCTTAGATACAGATGCTGGGATGGCAAGAACGTCGATTCTCCGAACCATAAAGACCATGTCGCGTACCCTACATCTGGCTCCTTCGAATCTGGCGGTCCATGCCCATCGACTCATCCAGTGAAGATGCCTCAGCTCATGTACGAGGTCATGTGGGATACTACGCCTTTCAACGACGCGGCTCTCTGGCCCGAGGACGGGTCGCAGCCGTTTGTTTACAGCATGGGCGATGCGTAAGTGACCTGCAGCGACTACAGAGAAACCGCATTAATCATGTATAGGACTGGCTACGGTCAACACGGCGATTATGTCTTTGGTTGGAAAGAGGGTGCGCTGCAGAAAGCGATGGATCAACGCTGCTTCGGGAACACATGCACGGGGTTGAAGACGCAGGCCGCCGACGTGTCGACCAAATGTGGGGTACCACAGGCTGTGAAGGAGCCGGTTGAAGGATGGCTCGAGGAGTTGCCTGGTGGTCCAGCCGTGACCTATGAGTGATCCGGGTTAGTCAAATGCTGAACCGTGGGACGGTAACGTACAAACGTAGGCAGAACTTATCCCTGCAAGTAGATCAATATTCGTCGTACTTTATTGACATCTATAGAAGAACAAGTATCTTATTGAGAGCGCGTTACGCTTCCTCGAAGGATTCCCCACTGGCTTTTCCCAGAGTTTCCTAACAGGATTTTTCAGTGGTCGTGTGGTGTGCAGACACCGGAGCGAGCAATCGGCCGCTCACCGCGGTTTGACTTTCGTTGTCATACAAACGGCTGATCCTGCAAGGGACGCGTCCACCCCCAACACTCCCACCAATTTTCATCATAACCGCTATGCGCAAACTGGAAGAAGACGAGGAGGGCGAGAAGAGGAAGGAGCGACAAAAGCGCGAAGCGAATATTGCGCTTTCGCGTGTTATCATCCACCAAGATCCTGCAGGAAAAGATGAGATACTGGAAACCGGAGATTATGAGAAGCTACCCGTGGAAGATGTATCGCCACATCTTTCTGATGTTGCTCAGTCAACTTGTCCTGTACCGCAGATCTTGGGCAAAAGACAACGTGAGCCTAGTTGCGAGTCACTAGACCCGACACTCAAGGAGTCCATTGTGGATACATCCCGGCGAGCTTCCACCGACGCACACAGCCCTTACTCGGAATCAACAACCGCGCCATTGGAATACTACATCCGCCTAGCCTCAAAGTCCATATCGCTCCCCACCCCTTCCGAATCGTACTTCACCTCACTAGAGCACGCGCCAGTACTCCATCGCAATCGCGAGAACAAGATAATAATGTACACAGGCTCCTTCAACCCAGCGCATCTTGGTCACTTCGAACTGGCTTTTCATACATTCCTGCGTAGCTCTTCCACCACCATCGCCGTTGTGTTAGTTCCATTCCGCGATCGCCTCAAAGCAAAAGATGGCGCTATGATCAACGGAAAGATCTTCGCCACTGAGAAAGAACAGAGAATCGCGCTACTACAGAACGACCTACTGCAGCGCTGGACTTGGTTTTACAAAGGCCATCGCACAGAATTCGAAAAATACGGGACTACTCTGATTGAAGAAGCGAAGAAAGACGGATTCCATGTTTCCTTTATAGTCCTAGCTGGAAGCGATAAATTCGAACGCGAGAAAGTGGGAACGAAGCCCTCTTGGCTCTTAGCATGGAGAGAAATAATCACCAGCGACATCACGCGGCCGTCTAGTCTGTTCGAGGGTGCAAAGCGTCCACCCAGACGGTTACCTGGATGTAGATCTTGGCGCTTAATCTCTACACCAACCAGCAGGAAGGGAGACTTCAGCTGTGAATGTGGAGGCGCGAATCATGAATGTCGCATCTCTCTACGAATTCAAGAGTACTGCAGTGGGCATGCTGCTTTGGAGGGCGGACCGCATGTTCGATCAAGGCAAGACAACTTGCTGCACGAGATCCTGGTAAGATGTCATGAGGGAGTGGGGGCGACATGGGTTTGCCACAAGAAGACTGGGGGTACAGTGACGTTTTTGGGTAGTGGAAGAGATACTGAGGGTGATGAGAAGAGAGAAGAGGTTAGCTCTTCGGCTATCAGAAAGATACTGGGGGAAGGTGGCAGTAAGGCGGAGATGATATCAAAGCTGGAAAAGGTCATGTTGAACCCAAAATTGCTAATACTATATCTTGGGCTGGATGAATAAGTGGCAAAGACATGCTGGGCTTGGGAGAAAGAATATCCTCAATGCTTTGAGGTACCCAGACCAAGGAATGCAGAACTACAAGGCCCTTAATAACGGTTCTATCTTCGAAGTAGGGCCTGATCGTCATCCTTTAACAATTATTGACCATACTGAGGCCGATCCAGTGCTCATCGAAATCCCTTCGTCCAGCAGGAACTTTGGTGGAATCGCTGTCACAGGTATTCCGAATATAGTCCATGTCGACGCCAATATCGCTGGCCAAAGCACAGAATCTAGTGTCGCGCTACAATAGTCATCAGATCAGCTCTTCATACTCAAGTGTATTGGGGCAAATAAGACATACCAAGTTGCACAAGTAGACAGCGCAATTGTATGAGCAGCTAACGATGGCGCAGTGGTTGACTCCGCCATTGACACAGTACCAGGTGTGGTGAAGTCCGTTCAGGCGATTCCAGCCGTCGTTGCAAGACTTGTGGCCAAAGACATCTCTGCCCCATTCACAGTTGAGCTATTGACAATGGTGTGAGGATGTATTCCAAAATATCCGAGGGGGGCATGAGCTTGAAGACTTACGGTTGATCGCTTGTGCAAGGAGCGCGCTTGGGCGACATCTAAATCCTTCGTGTCGGGGAAGGCCTCGGGCTTGAGCGCCTTCATCTCCTCGTAGACAGATTCCGCGGTGCCCGTGAAGGTGACGTCGGGGAACCGGTCGTCGGTTACCTCCAGCTCTACGAGAACTATGTTGTCGCCGGATATCTGAACGCTGCCCATGGAGAGATCTTGGGCTTGGGGCACCGCCGTGGCGTTGATCTATTCGCCAAATTAGTCGATGTTGAGTACAGGAAATTACTGAAAGCGGTGGGAAGTTACGCACAGTGCAAGTAAAGAGGCCCAAAGCGGCAAGGAGGATAGCGAAGAAAGACCTCATCTTAGTACGAGAATTGTCGGTGACTTGGGTAGGATGTATGTGATGGTAAGTTGAATATGTCCGTAGCCTGAACCGGCTCTTTCCAAGATTGTTGGTGGTGAGACTGGAGAATAAGAGTGGAGAGAAAATTTCGCTTCTTTATACCCTCCAGTCTCTATGATAAGTGAGTCCCGTCCTTCACCCTAAGATCCGGACT
Organism: Alternaria ventricosa; assembly: GCF_023758065.1. Taxonomy (NCBI): domain Eukaryota; kingdom Fungi; phylum Ascomycota; class Dothideomycetes; order Pleosporales; family Pleosporaceae; genus Alternaria; species Alternaria ventricosa. The sequence continues at coordinate 877,431 of NW_026055686.1, forward strand.
GCGGTTACCCCTCACTTACCTGTGCGCACGGTGGAGACACGTCATTGGGCGAATACCCAGCGTGGAACGCGCTCTGCAAGAGCGTTTGCCTTAGTCTCTCGCACTGGTGCCTGGTTCAGCGTTTGGAATGGATTGTCTTACTCGGTCACCACGATAATGCAATTCGGTGGCTTAGAAAGATCGCGGTTGATAAGAACGTTTGTATAATTATCAAAACGATAAGTATCGCCTGACGCATGAGGTAGGAGTGCTACCTAATCATCGACAAAGAGATGACTCGTTGCCAGAACGACGGTCATCAAGGATGTGTCCGATCGCTTCCATATGCCTAAAAGTACAATGTGGGGGTATCTAGAGGATTTGTGGGCAACAGAGGGACATCTAATGCCTCTCTCTGATAGGCAACGGCCCCATGACATACTCCATCCTCGCAGCAGACTCCTCATCAAATGTCTCTTGCAACTCTGAGTCCACATTCTGAGCTTGAGCTTCATCTTCTTCGTCCTCTTCAGCCTCCCTTCCTTTTCTCTCCGCTCCTCTTCCGGGTCGGTGGCTGTCCTCTGTACGAACGGAAGTTCCAGCTTGCGACCCCATTTCTTGATCATCTGGCTTAGAATCGTGGACATGAAACACTTCACACATCGCGTGCCTCATTGCCTCCAGCCGTTCCATAATGTCATCTTCAGAAAGACTTTTGGGAAAGGGTACGATCCTATCTTCGCTTGAGGAAGTCAAGCAGTCCATCAAGAACTGTTTCGGCAGGTCGTGCATCCATTCTTTGACATCCGCCTTCTTTCCAATCTTCACTATGATATCGACAGCGAGGTGACGTAGTGAAGAGGCTGGGGTGGTGGCTTTGTATATGTTGAAGATACACTTGTACGGAAGATCGTCGGGGTCGTCGTAGATGCGCAGGAAGAATTCGTCTAGAACCGCATTTCGGAGCAAAATGATCCCTAATCCGTTGGCGAACATGAAGACATGGATGAGTCTACCGAAAGAGATTCTCTGATCAGTGGTATCGTCCGAATCGGGTTGATTGAGGTAACCGGTCTTGAGGAAGTCGAGGTAGATGCGAAAATTGCGTGGTGATACATCGGGCAGGCTGAAGAACTCGGATGAGTCATCCAGTCTATATTATGTCAGTACGAGTTCGCTTGGTGACAATTGTGTGGTATTGTGTTGGATGTCTCCAAAGTGAAGTGGTGAGAGAACAGATAATGTAGACTCACTGATCGAAGAAGTAGTCAGACGTGTTGCGTAGTTGCCTCAACGGCGCGTCGAACATCTCGCTATCGCAGCCATAGCCTACTTCCAGCGATATCTGCTCGGGACCAAGCCATTTGCTAGGGTCTCCGGGAAAGTCGCTGCAAGGTACGAAAGCCTCCGACATCCTGGTTCCGAATATTGACGAACCCTTGAGTCGCTGTGTGTTCCGTCGTTGGAGCTACGGATGGGAAGACGCAAAGTCGCAATCGTCGTTATGAATGTTCAAAAATTGTCAAAGCGCGGTTGCCTGGAAGCAAACGATGAAGTGAAGGTGAACACGCGTACTCTCGAAAACCAGAAATGGAAACGCGCACCGACAGTTTTGTGTATTGGCCTAGACTGCGTGTTCATATAGATCCACCTCATACAAGAAAGCTAAACAGGCCTGTAGACTACATCAAAACAATAACTTGCGAAGTAGACAGCCTAACGTTGAGGTAGGCTCTAGGGTGCTTATTGTTTCCCAGGTTAGCGTGGATTTAGAGAAGAAGACAAGACGACGATAACTGATAGTTGACGCAATGAGGCGGGACTTACTCGTTTGTAACCCTGAGAACTGATTTCGAGCAGCACTCCCTAACGTACGTTCACGTGGGACACGACGCGGCGGCCCTACGGCACTTCTATTAACGAATCACACACCTGCTTACATTGAACACCTTGGATATCATCTAGCTAGCTATCCTACTTCATATCAACTCGTATCTGCGAAAGGCCCCTCATAGACGCCTCGCTGTCCATCCCACATACCATGAAGCGGATGCCACCGATAATACATTAGCTAAGTATACTCAACACCCAAACGACACACAATGATGCAGAGGTATCAGAAAGCAAACGAACGCCAAAACAGTGACATGTGACATGTGACAAAAAGAGTCCACGGGTGGCTTTCTCTTATCGGCGTGGGCCACCCATGCCGCCCGTCATACGACCACCCCCAGAGTTGAGACTTTGTCGTACGATCATTTCAGCCGCCTGCGCAGCAGCAAGGCGTTCCTGTTTTTCGTCAGTAAGCGTGAATATGGGAAAGGAATGGCGATGGGTACCTTCTGTCTGCTTCTGTCCTTTAGGTAACGCTCTGCCTCGGGCCTCATTCTCAGTATCCTCAAGATCATGTCATCATTAGGCTCCGCCTGTGCTTCCTTTCTCTTTTCTTCCTTGGCTTTCTTCATTGTGCCAAGATTGCGCGACAGCATAATGGTTTTGTGTTTCCTAGTCGGCATCCCGACAAGTCCCGCGGCACCACCAAACTGGTGGCCCATAGCAGGCGGTGCCGACATGCGGTTTAGGCGTTGCGATTGTTCTTGCTGTCGTCGTGCACTAGCTGCAGCCATTGACTCGGACGTACGGATCAGATCTTCAGTAGCTTCAAAGTAGAAGAAGTTGAGGTTCTGAAGCTCGTGATACTTGGGTGACTTGAGTACGTCCATGGGTACACCCTCAACATTTCCATCCTCATCCACAGCGTGGAAGAAGTCGAAAAGCATCTTCAGCCACTTGAACACAATGTCAAGCTCTTGTTGCGTTAGCGGACGCTGCTGTGAAAGTTTGTCGGATAGAGGAGGCACAAGTAGCGACTCTATGGTCGCGAGCGCCTCTTTCCAGAGTCTTGTCATGACCATGATCATTGCAGCGTCTGTTAGCGTCTGCTTCATGATCGCGAAATTTTCGTCAAAGTAGACAAACAGAGGACCGAGAGCTTGTGTGACGTCCTGCTGTGTAGGGCCTTGGATGACAGACATGGGTCTGGCTTGTCTGAAGTTTCCTAAGTAGTTGGTGACCTTAGATGCTACGCCTTTATTGAGCAGGGCATCAAGTGAGCGACGCGAAAGCTTGTAGCCGATAAATGATGAAAGCTGCCATCGTTAGCGCAGATCTTGAGTTGTGATGGCAATATGCTTACCTTATCCGTGATCTTTCGTGTCATGTCACGCTCAGTCCTCTTAAGTGTTCTGAATGACTTGCCGAAGTAGAACTGGATGTCGTCTCGCTCGCCTTCCATGCTCACACGCAGCAATAGACGTCCCTGCGTATCCAAGTCAAGCCAGTATTCTCGGGGCATATAGTCCCGGAAGTGTGATGGATCGAGCTTGAGAGATGTCCGACCAACGCAGTCATGGTCGCCCATAGCGTCCCAGTCCCATATCGTTGCAACGACGTTCAGCGGGCCATTAGTCGTGATGTCAATGGTCTCGTCCCAACGAGGGTTAAGGTTGCGGTAGATGACCCGAGTCTTTGCCAGCCGCTTCTGGTACTCATCACCGAGCACAACGTATGGGTCGCTTAGTCCATTCATGTCGCAAGCTTTGAGGTCTTCAGCCTCAATGATCTTGATAGTGAAGACGAAGTTGTTGTTTCGAAGGCGTTGCGTCGGGGGTGGGGAATGCTTTTGGATGACTTCGGCGCACGCATCGACACCAATCTCGCGCTCGAGCTTATCTAGTTGCTGCATCGCATACTCAATGTTGTTGAGTTTCACAAGCGACTATACTCGTAAGCATTGAACATATCATTGAGTAGGATACTTACCTCTGGGTAAAATTGAAAAGGCTCGACCTTCTCTTTCTGGCTGTAGAAATCCTTGACCGTCGACAACCACTTCTCTGACTTGGTCTGATGAGCGGCAGCCTCCTGCTCGGGCGTCAAGCGATCCATTTCCTTGGCGAATTTCTGCTCAACGAGTTCGCAGTATCTTGCGAGTGCGACACCGATCGATTTCGATATAGCAGTCATGAATTTGGCGTATTGAACATCATTATCCCAGTTCAATGAGACAATTTGCTCGATACTCTGATTGAAGGATCGGAAGACATCCACGACCGAGACACTGTGGCGCTCCTCGTCTGAAGGAATGGGGTTCTGCGACTCGATCTGGAATTGGTCTGCCTTGAAAGCGTTGTCAACCCACCCAATAAGGTTTTGATCCGTCATTTGAATCCATCTCCACACAAAGTCCTGTAGCTGATCTTCGATGCTAAAAGCGAAGTTTTTGCCCGGTAGGGCATCGCTGTGTATGCGGCGAATCTCAACAAGTTCTTTGTACAAGTCGAAGCCATCCTGCACGGGTACATCCTCTCCTTTGCTTTGAGCAACGTCCATGATCCGAGCGACAAGGTCCCGCGCATCTGCGGCGTAAGAGGGAAACATCTTCTCAACGAGGCAGTTCATGGGACTAGCACCCATAACCTCTGGGTTCTTGCGGTAGCGCTTCTGTATCCGCTCGCATAGCTTGACCACAGCACGACCCAGCTCAATGACATGGTAGAACTCCCACTCTTCTTTGGTGTCCGGGATGTGCTTCGCTAGAAGCTCTCGATACACGTCACCAGCCTTGTCCCTCAGTCCGTGACGTAATTGTTCAGTGAACTGATCCATATCTTCTTCGGTTCCGGGGAAAGTAGGGTCGTCGTAGATGTGGGTCTCAAGGATGTACATTACCGGTCCGAGTGCAGGCGGTTTGGTGTCGTATACATGCATCATCAGCTCGTACAACTCTCTTAACAGGCAGTCGTGCAACGTTGACAGAATCTGTTGGTTGAGAGTGTAGTCCTGGATTGTCCATTTCGTTCGGTCAAACAACGATACTTGTACTGGAATATGGCTCATTCGATTGGACTTCTTGTCAGCTGGCGGTGGTTCCTTGACATAGTTGAAGGCAGCATCCAGGGTATCCAGACTGATGTCTTGGTTAATGTACTTGTCGCGGATGACGTCTAGGAACAAGACAAGACGGGAAAATTGTGGTATCCTCCATCGGAGGGCTATCTCATTCAAAAGCTCAGCCGATTGTTTTGACAGTAGCTTCACAGACGGGTTCTCGTTGGTAGCTTCGGATGGTTCGAGATCGTTGTCCGCCAGATCATACGTCAGTGCTTCATTCAGTATCGCACGATAAGTGGCACGTGGATCTGAAGGTATGAAGGTATAGGATGAGCTATCATTTGGATCGTCGTTGAGGCTGAGCCCATTCATATCCACAGACTGGTCAATGACATATGAGGAGCCGTTCTCAGACGACATAGAACCCTGCCTCGAACCGTCTGAGTAGCCGGGGTCCAAAGAAGCATTGGGCTTGAAGTGTGGCACAGATCCGGGTGAACTCTTTGCGAGCTCGGGGTTCGACTGTATGATTGCCAGTATCATCTGCGAGAGGTCTGGCACCTCTTGGTTCTTCCATGCCTCGTACGCCTCCTCGGTATCGAAGTCGTCACTGTTCAGCGTCTTCTTGGTCATGAGACTGAGGTGCGCCTGGTATGTCTTTAGATCCTGCAGCGCAGCCTTCTCCGTCCATACGGACTTGTATCGGTTGATGTCGGCTTGTACATCGGAGTACCCTACAGCGAAGATGCGTGACACTACCAAGACGAGGGGCATGTCCTTGACTTCATAACTTCGCGGAACCTCGACTTCGACTGTTGTGCCACCCTGACCGCCATTGCGCTGGTTCTCCGCCGCCAAATCTTGATCGTGTACGAGTAACTTCTTCTCCATCGTGGCCAACCGATGCGCAAGTTCGGGTCTGTCCTTTTGCCAGTCATGGTCTTTGAGGCAAGAACTGACAAGACGTAGGAAGAGAGCGACGTGCCGGTCTACCATGAGCTTCCAGCTGTCATCTCCGGGCGCCTTCCCCTTTTGCAGTTCCTTTGTGGCGTTGGAGTAGAAAATCAGGAGAAGGTCCTCGACTCTCCTATCTTTGTCCATGTTCTTCCTAAACGACGGGTCCTTGAATGCGTTCAAGAAGACGGCGAAGGTTCGCTTGACCGTGGCATCCTGGAACTCAGGCATGCGCTCCTGCCCCATCAACACCTTTGTGATCCGTTTGTCCAGTGCAGCCATGAAATCGCGGGGGAAGCGCGTGCTCTTGGAGTCTCGTATGAGGGAGAAGTCCTTCATGAGGTCGTTTATCGACGTCGACGATCGCTGGACGTGTTTGGGCGCGGCGGGCACATGTTGCACCCGCTTCTGGCGGGGCTGGAGGAGGTACGCGAGGTATGCCGCGCGGAGGGCATAGAGATAGGCATCTTGGGCCGTGACGGGGCGCTTCCCCTGGGCGTTGGCTGAACTGCGTCGTCGCAGGCGGTCCTGGGCCTGGAGGCTGTTGATGCGGCGATTGCTCCCCCGGGTGCCGTCCATGGTGGAGTGCGTGGGAGGATTCAATGGCGTGGGTGGAGGAGTGCGGCCACGGTTGGGCGCATGTCACGGCGGTGATGGTGTAGTGCGTGCTCCCGGGCTGCAGCTGCCCAGTGGGATGTCCTAGCGGGGTCGTGCCTTCTCTTGCAATTTCTCCTACAACGTGGCGACTTTGTCACTGGCCCTGAGCCGGCGTATTCACTCTCCACCGAGGGTCGATACTGTCGGCGGTATCTCTGGGCGTCGCGTCGTGGCCGACGTGGTTCCTGGTGGCGCGGAAGATCCACCGGAGTGCGTCACACGCTGTTGGGTGCAGGGAGCCAGGAGCCTCATATCGCGCTGACGGGTCCGGCCACCTTGAAACAACGTTTTAATTAGCCGCACGTTTCTTGCTTGATAGCGCCATGTCAGCGTCGCTGCTAAACAAACAGCCGTTTTACTAGTAGAGATACCGTCATCTGCACAATGCGCATCCTGTCGCCATAGTACCGAGCACGTGCTAGCTATGGAGAGCTCCCGCTTCACCCACGCGTATCGATAGCGCGCCTCTACCATCGCACCTCCTACCATACACACGGATGCCCGTCGCACACTGTAGCACCGGCTTGCTGGTATAGCCCGCGTCGAGTGGTGCCTGCCTCCAAGCTCGGCACCCGTCGGCCCATTCACATGAAGGGCAGGAACTATGCCCAGGTGAGCGCCTGCTGTCCCCTACAACACTATAGCAGTCGCGTACCACAGCCTGTGCCTCGGAACGTCACCTTGGTCTCCTCGACCGAACATACGACATAACGCAGTAGAATATCCCAAGTAGCCACATCCAGCGAACCGGTTCGCGCAGCTCAAATATACTCTACCTACCCGAATACACTTGCCATTCGCGTCAGACGATACCTTCGCACAACCACCTCCACGCCATCATGCCGGAGTCGCAAAGCCCCACAAACGCCGCCGACCGGCCCCGCCTTACCGAAGCCCAAAAGAAGGAGAACCACATCCGTTCCGAGCAGAAGCGACGTGAAGCGATTAGAGAAGGCTTCGACCGACTTGCCTCAATAGTACCTGGCTTGGAGGGACAAGGCCGGAGCGAGGCAGTTGTGCTCGGGGGTGCCATCAAGCTCATGCGTGAGAAGATTGTGGAGCGACAGCAGATCATCGCCGACGCCAAGGCGAAGGGGATCGACACAACGGGATGGGAGTTGGACAAGGACACGATGGAGGCGTGCGCTAGGCAGATGGAGCGAACGCTGGCCGAGGAGCGACAGGCGGAGAAAGAAGAGAACAGTAATGGTGTTGAGGTGAAGAAGGAGTAAGAACGCACGCCTTCAACACAATATACACGAAATGAGAATGGGCTGGGATACTGGAACATGCGTACAAGGCGTACACGCGTCATATTGCTAGTAAGCAGCAAGACACCCTTTGACTTTCCGCATGAGTCGCGTGGGGGGGTTTTGAGAAAGAGGTATCATAACTCCGGTCAGAAGTAAAGTGCATTTCTTCGCTATCCTCAAATCAAAGTGATGATTAATCCACCTAAGACTTGCGACAAACTAAGATCAGAGCGCATCCATGTAGTCGACATTCACCCGTGCACACACCATGCGCTTATCGATAAGACCCAAAATTATCTTTCACATGAAAGAAACCCCACCAACCGCCAAACTAACATCTTGCATATCAGTCTAACCTGATCCAACCCCAGTTCAGTATCTCATCATGGCATTCAGTTTCGGCTTTTCAGGCGACGACATAGAAGAAGACCCCAACGATGTGCAAGAGCAAGGGCAGCAGCAAACAACGGCAGATAGCAATGTCCCACCACCTATAGCGGCCAAAACACATGATCTCGATGAGCTGGTAGGTACGCGCTTTGTAATTTTGTGTAGATTCGGGACAACTTCTCAACTCTCCACCCTCTCTGACGATTTCTCTCTCATGCAGATGATGAAGATAATCCTATGAGCGATACTGACAATCATTTCAGCTAGCCAGCCTCCCAGACAAACTCTCCTACTCAACCATCAACATAACAAGCCCCAAAGGCTTCACAACCCGGCTACCCCGCCGCGAGCTCTTCGATGTACGCCTTCAACTCATGGCCGAAGATGATGGATCATCCCAAACACCTTTGACAGGCCTCGATGTAACTCCCTACTCCCTCACTCTATCTTACTGAGCATCCACGAACTGACTTATCTCAAGGACTCCGACCTCCGCCAAAACGTCTACGAAGGCGGCTACAAGACCTGGGAATGCAGTCTCGATCTCGTCCGCTACCTACTCGATCGTGGACCGCGGAAAGATCTCGATGACCTCATGCGCGTCGGTCACGTCATCGAGATGGGTTGCGGGTCTGCGCTGCCTTCGCTTCTCTTACTCCAATATGCGGTCAAGAACCAACTTGGTATCTATTTCACCTTGACAGATTACAACGCCGACGTTCTAAGGCTCGTCACTCTACCTAACCTACTTCTGACATGGGTAGGTACGCTAGGTGCTGAGGAGAGTGCAGCGTTGTTCCCTGAGACGGGGAATCCGCTATTGGGACCGGAGGAGAATGGCGAGTTGTATCTTACTCCTGAGATCCTGGGTGCTTTCAAGAAGGCAATGAGTGAGATTGGTATCACGATGACATTCATTTCTGGATCTTGGACGCCAGTCGAGAAGCTTCTGGATATGGTTCCTTCATCTCCGGATTTGAACACGTTTATCTTGGGTTCGGAGACCATCTATTCGCCGGCTTCGCTTACGGCGTTTACGGATGCGATCGTCGCGCTTATGGGACGGGTGAAGACGGGCAAGACGATGGTAGCGGCGAAGAGAGTGTACTTTGGGGTTGGAGGTAGCGTGGATGGTTTCAGAGAAGCTTGTGCGCAGAGAGGATGTGTAGCGTATGAGATGGAGTTTGAGGGCTTAGGAGATGGAAGCGATGGAGGTGTGAGGAGATGTCTGGTTGAGGTACAGATGTATTGAACTTTGTAAAAAGAATGGTTCATTGCGGTCATGAGTTATGGATGAGATGGGTATCTAGGGATGTACCAAGTAGAAAGATAAAGTCAGAAAGTAAAGACAATCTCGTGAACGCCGTCAAAGAATATCCAAGTACTAATCCAAAGTTTATCCAAAGTTTCCAATGTCGAGACGATCTACTACTTCGCCCTCACGGTGACTGTCGGTCCAGGCAATTCCCTCCTACCCTCGGCCTCATCGCCACCACGCATGAGTCTCTTATACGTATCCCCCTCAACCCTCATGTGCTCTCCACGGCTGACCTGCAGCCTTTCCACGCCCTTCCCAATAGTATCAATGTGATACTCTAAAGGTAGATCACTTCTGTAACCCAATATTTCTGGCGCTGCAACGCCCTCTCTCAAGTTCTCTAACTCGGCCTGGATCTCTTGTAGCTTGAGAAGGGTGCCGGACACATGATTGACCGCTCTCTTGCGATAGGCACCAATATTGGCAAGTAAATTGAGGGACTTGGTGTTGGCCTTTACATCCCCGCGATTACCGCCGAGCTTTGTCCAGAGGCTAGACAAAAGCTCTTCTTGTCTGCCCGTTATTGTCTGGTCATCGCCTGTTGCAATTTCGTAGATGGTACCTAATCGCTCATCGAGGTTTTGCAAAACAAGAAGGAGAGCTTGAGCTGTTTCGATAAGACGCGTAATCTCATCTTTGTTTTTGCTGACATGAGCAACGTATTGGTCGAAGATGCGTTGTTGGAGCGTTGGTGGGGGCGCGACGAATGCACCCGTAATCTGGTTGATAACTCGGCCAACGGCGCCAATAGAAGCTTCCTTTTCTGATATACCAGACAACACGTTCATGGTCCAGGTGTTCGTCGCAATCACACGGTCCATGGCTGCCCCTATACGACTGTTGTAACGGGAGAGATCGACGGAAGCTTCGTTGGCTGTCTGTACAAAGTACTCGAATTCGTTGTCCAGTGCCTTTCGGCTCGGGAGACGAGAGTGCTTGACAAGAATTCGCAGGTCACGAATGGCCAGCTCAGAGTTCTTGATCGTGGCCGGCAGGGCAGAGGTATCCTTTGATGCGTCCAAGATATCCTCAAATCGACTTTGAACATTGATGAGTTCCTCGAAGTCGGCCTGAGGCTCTGACGTGTCTAGCGTACCGCATGCGGGGATGAGGTAAGAAGAGCCTGGTATCGCGCAAACAGGCCCCATGACAGCGTTTGATACCGTGGATCGTAGTATTCCGGATGCTAGCTGAATGCCGAAGACTAGGATACCAACACCAAGGGCGACCCCTAAGAACGGCTTGATAAAGTGTCGCATCGCGTAGGAGAAGATGTCTAGGAAGTGAGCCAGGAGTGGTACGGCGACGTTGTTCCAAAAGAGGTTCACGTAGTGCCATGGGCTCACTTCTTCCTGGTTTTGTTGTGGCGCTTGCGGGTATCCGCTGGCAGACCCCTTCGTGAAAGAGCTGCCTGGTGCAAGGGGCGAGTCTGATGGGCGGTTCTGGGTCGTGTTTCTTGTTCGGTTCCGCGGCTGAGATTTTGGACCTGGCGAGCCGCTGTAACCACTTGGCGAGTTATTCATGGAAGGCATGATGAAGCTCGGCTCGGATGCGTCTTGATTCGGTGTTCTGTCGGGTCCTATCCTTTGCGACTGGCTGGCTTTGGTCCGACTTGCTGGCTTCCTCACGGGTCGAGCCTGCGTTTGCGCCGTAGGTGTTGACTTGCTGAGGTGATTGCGCTTAGGTCTGGGTGTCACTGTCGTCCGTGGTTCTTGTACAGTTTCTTTGTCAGAGTCCTCTAGTTCCAATTCGCTGGCTTCGTCGCTGGCCGAGTGGATGGAGCCTTCGTCACCGGATGCGTAATCAGCGTCGCCCCAGCTACTTCCCAAGCTGTGTTCGAGTCGCCGCGAACGTGCGCTCATATTCTAAGTTGATGGTATCTAGAATCTGTGACGTAGGGCTGACGGATGAGTGGGTCAAGGTAAGAATACAATAGAGAGCAGGTGGTAGTTATAGATTTAGGCAGTGGTATGTCTAGTGATGACCCAAACTGTCTCACTGACTGCCTTTGTGTCGTTGTAGGAGGCTGGGTAGAACAGGTTGCCACTTCCTACGTGTGACGTGGGGCCTGCCAATCAGGCTTCTGGCGCATACAGTGTCTTAGTGCGTCGCAGAGACATCAAGCACTTTTGTTGTTAGTGGAATTCCAGAGCGATGGCCCTAGCACCGAACCTGTAGTACCTGACCGCGTTTGGGGTTTAAGTGGTGTTGGCGTACAGACGCGTCGACGTCATGTTCGAGCTCGCGTGCGCCAAGACGACTAGTCCAGAAAGTGCATCCTGAACAGCACGCGAAGTTGGTGCAGCAGTCAAGACTTTCCGATGCCACTACGCCAGCTTTCCCTCGCGCTACGGACTGCAAGACGGGCGCAATTAGAACCAACGAGGTGGCGCCAACATGGGCGTCTCTTCACGCGCAGCTGCTCTTGCTCCGCGCCCCACCAGTTGCAGCACACGGTGACCGTCTCGTCTGAAGCACCCGCCAATGCGCAACTGAACCCTACCGCCGGCACCCCGCCTACACCTCCTCTAGACCATCGAGCCCTCGCGCAAACACACAACCTCTTCATCACATCTCCGTATAGCCCCGGCTCGCCGCTCATCCTTCCCAACGGTGCCTACGTCTTCCAGAAGTTGCAGTCGTTCCTGCGTGCGCAATATCCGCAATTCGGCTTTCAAGAGGTCATCACGCCCATAATATATAAGAAGTCGCTATGGGAGAAGTCTGGGCACTGGGAGAACTATGCCGAGGACATGTTCAGTGTGCAGGGACGAGGGACAACGGCGCAGATACCTGAAGCAGAAGGCGGGGAAGACGGCGAGTTCGGTCTGAAGCCTATGAACTGCCCCGGCCACTGTTTGCTGTTCAGGGACGAGATCAAGAGTTACAGAGATCTCCCAGTCAGGCTCGCCGACTTCAGCGCTCTGCATCGGAACGAGATCTCAGGCGCGTTGACAGGTCTGACCAGAGTCAGGCGGTTCCACCAGGATGACGCGCACATCTTCTGTCGGCCAGACCAGATTCTGGCAGAGATTGAGCAGACGCTCAAGTTCGTGGGCATGGTATACAACACGTTTGGACTGGGACCCTACAAGCTGCTTCTCTCTACTCGTCCCAAGGACAGCTTCATAGGCACCATCGAGGAGTGGGATCGAGCGGAGGAGCAACTGACTACCGCGTTGAACAACATCGGAAGTGAATGGGCAATCAACGAGGGCGACGGAGCCTTCTACGGTCCGAAGATTGACATTATCTTGAAAGACTCGAACGGTAAGGAGCATCAGACTGCAACCATACAGCTTGACTTCCAGCTGCCGCAGCGCTTCGACCTGCAATACCAAGCTTCGCCAGAAGAGTTGGAGGCAGGGCCGCAGTCGTCTATGGATGCAGGTTTGGATCCGGCTCTTCGCCGCCCAGTCATTGTTCATCGCGCCATCTACGGTTCCATCGAGCGCTTCATGGCTCTACTGATCGAACACTATGCCGGCAAATATCCGTTCTGGCTTTCGCCTCGGCCAGCCATCGTATTATCGCTAAACTCAGACCCAAAAGTCCTCGAACATGTCTCGCGCATTCAGTCTGTCCTTTCCGGTCTCACACCCTCCGACGTACCAGCCACGTCCGCGTCCTCACCCAAGCCCCTCCCATTATCGACTATACACCTGCCCATCGATGTCGATACGAGCGACCGTTCGCTAGGGAAGAAGATTGCTGAAGCAAGGACGAAGAAGTACAATCACATCATTGTGGTTGGCGGCAAAGAGGTTGAGAGTGGTAGCATGAATCTTCAGATCGTGAACCAGCCAAATGAGAAGTCCACTATCGAAGCCCTGCAAGCCTCCTTGGGAAAGACCCTCACTGAGAGAGAAAGATCAAAGGCTACCGTGAACGTCGACCTAGACGGCGCTAGGAAATACTTCGAGAACCTGGCCAACTCGTTCTTGTAATGCAAAGTCGATTCGGATTCAAAAACCTATCTATGCTCAATTGTATGTTATCATGATCGCCCTGTGTTTAGTCTCGCTGTGGTCTCTGCTTTTATGTGCAGTTCGTGGTTACGTGCTGCCAACAACAGCATATAGCACGTTACTTCGAGGTAGTAGCCTGGCTTGCTCAGAGAGAATGTACGAGCTCTGCCAATGCTACCATACCCCGTCGCATTGTCAATCAAATCGCGGGAAATACATAGGAAGTCTTCTGACATCTATCAAGGGTGCCGTATGTTATCAGATTCGAGTTGTCGGTTGGTGTTTTTACTCTTACTTTCACTTTCACTTCCACTCTCACCGAGCGCCCGCCAAGACAATTAGTCTTTGCACGAGTACCTTCGAATTCCCTCTCCATTTTCAACCGCGTCACTAGACCTTCGACAACATTCCTTTTCTGCGATCCCATCTCACGCGATGGCGACTGCAGTGACGTCCACTAGCGACGCCGCAGAAATCCCCGGGCCGATTCCCTGTGCTTACCCACCCGCTAAACCACCAGCGTAAGTCCAACATAGGCCCAGCCCAGAATTTTTACTGAAAGTCTCAGCCATGTATACGACACAATCATCACCATCGCGGTCGGACCCGACAACGCCAAGAAAAAGTTCAAGATCTATCGCGGGCTGCTTTGTCACTTCTCGAGCTACTTTGATCGCATGCTGAACGGCTCGTTCAAGGAATGCGGCTCAACCTATCTACGTCTGAAAGACATCGACGCTGAAACCTTCAACGTCTTCTACTATTGGCTCAACTCCGGTGTTGTAGACTGCATGGACAATGCGGCTCAGTTCCACTGGACAAAAGCGATGACTGTGTACGTGTTCGCCGACTTTCATCAGGCGTCTATCTTCAAGAATGCTGTTCTGGACTCTCTGTACCGTTTCTGGGTAGCAGAGAGGCAGGTCAGAGTAGGTGTTACAGAATTTCTGTACACCAACACATCTGAAGGAGACGGCATGAGAAAGCTGATTGTCGATATACTGATAACAACCGGCGGCTTCAGAAAATGTGACAAGGCTCGTCTCTTCAATTGCCACAAATAGTTCCTGATGGACATCATTGTGGAATGTCGGGAAGGAGGCTTGGTTCCGGGTGACGGCTCAAGGATCAATGCAGACACTTGGCTCTCCAACACGCGGAAGAGCTTTTGCGAAAGATATCATGTACACACAGAGAGGGAAGCCACATAAGGAGATGTCCATTCGGAAGTCTACCTGTCGGATGTGGCAATTCAGCGGCAGTCGCTAATCCGAGGCGCAGGTGCACTTAGGAGACGATATGGCAAGGTCGTCATGTTACCTTTCAAACTATGCGAAAGACTTTCGGTCAACGATACAAGTGCATCCGTTGGCTGTTCTAAGACTGTTGAAGTATTGATCGTTGTTCACTATCATGATAGAGCTACCTTCCTAGTGCATGAACACAGTACGTCTGAGATTATCTGATCCATTTTGACCACACGCATGCCGCCCTTTCGTTGCTGTGCTCCATGATCCTGCTATGGGGTAACCAGATCCTCGTGAATATTCAAAACACAGTATATATACTAATTGTATTGCTTTTATACCCTCATGTGACGACTGACAATTTTTGCAGCTGCTCATAGGGGAGATGTGCATGCATACTTCTCAGGATGGCTAGGATACCACAAACGCATCTTCACCTTCACCTTCACTTCGGTTTCTCGGCTAGTGGAGTGCGCTGCCTACCAAGAGATACGCAAACGGTTTTTACAACAGGTGAGAACTTATGCAACAAAATCTACCTTTCCGCCAACGAAAGCAACTCCAACACTGTTACGATGAGCCACCCACTAGCACGGTGCGTACGCCCATGGACCGCGCCTACCATCACCAACAAGCACGACACAGTCACGATCAAGGTTGGCGCTGGCAGCAATATCCAGCAGTATGACCTACATGTCGAAGCACTCAGAGCGCGCTCGCAACACTTCCACGAGGTCCTTCCCGCCTCCTCCGACGAGGAGCGCACACCGATCCACCTCGCGTGCTCTATGCCAAAGCGATTCGACGCCTTCGCCAACTGGCTTTACAGCGGCAGCCTAGACTCCAGCAATGACAATAATGTGAGATACCTCTTCTTATGCGAACTCCACGTATCTGCCGACACCTTCGATATCCCGCTCCTGCGCAACAAGATTGTGGATGTGTTCTTCAACAAGCTTTTGCGCGACGCACAGCCACTGCCCTACGACATCATGAACTATATCGAGGAGCATCTGAGGGACTCTGCTTTGAGGACCATGATGCAAGACATCATGCTGAACTGCGGTCAGACGGAGGACATGGCCGAGTGGCAGGTCAACCTTGCGAAGGGCTTCAGAATGGAAGGTCGTGGGAAGGAAGACATCGTTGAGCCATTCGGCGGAAGTTCAAATTTAAGAGAATACTTGCTCGGGTTGAGGGGAAACGTATGCAAGAGATATCACGAGCATGTGGAGAGAGATGAGAAAGTGGTGAAACGTGAGGGGATGTGGTTCTTCGATCCACCTCTTAACTAAGCGGTGAGCACTTTCATGTAATATGAGACGTCCGACATATGGACGATAACGAGATCAGAATGGAAAGAGTGGGATGGCGTAGTGGAATTTGATACCTTCAGTTGTCATATTGCCCATACGAACAAGGTGATTTAGCTGAACTCACTGAAACTCGGTCGTCAACATTATGACTCCTGACACAGTTCAAGATGAGCTTCTGCCGAACTATGTACCATGGTATGAAGAACTGTACTCGCAATGCATGTGCGGATGTTGTGCATACCTGGGCAATTCTTTCCAAGGTTTGCGGTAGCTTAACGCTAGTCTTCGTCCGGTAAGATCCTGATTTATCTGGCTGACGTCATGGGCTCGCACAATGGAATCCGAGTACAGTCTCATCTCAAACCGACCTGCTCCAAAGATGATCCATGAACGTTCCCATTGCGCTTCCTAGCCTCGTCCGCTGACGATCGGGGTATATCCGTACAACCGCAGCCATGCAACACCGCGCAGCGCTTGGTCGCATCAAACAGAGCGTGGCGTACCAAATTCGTTGTCGCCCAGTGCACTCCTTTTTGTTCGGCACTCGCTGATCCGGGATGGCGTCGTATTAGTTACGCAGGAAGGTGCTAGGAAACCGTATAGGATGAAGGCAAGCGTGGCCAATCTTGTGTAAGTCGGTATGTAACAAGACCGAAGAAGGGCGGTGATGATTCCATGGAGCACACCGCAAATAGATCCTTCCGGTCCTTCTGTAGCTTGAGACTACTAAGACACATGTCGCAAAACACAACTTCTTGACAGCATCGCCGCCTTCAACGGAGATTAAAGCGTACCTTATCTAGCACACGGCTGATAGGAACAGGCTTCTCGTTCACAAAGGAAACCTCGGAATCGGTACGTTCGTCTACGAGAGAAGCTCGAGATGCCGGTGGCGATATCTCCGGATCAGCCGAACGCATCGTCAGCCATTGGGTGACAAGCATACCGAGACAGACTGAACTATGCATTAGCGTGTGTTGACCACAATGGGCGGATCGTAAACTTACTATCAGCAAGGCACATGAGCAGACAAGCATGGCTCATCTTCGCAAAACTCCAGGCGAGGAACAGGCTGTTGTTGCACAAAGTGACAAACAACATGAAGCCGGAGCCAACAACATTTCGAACCAGCATGACTCGCAAGTTGTTCCGAGAAGATACGGCCCGTCGTGTTCCTTTCATCCAAAGTCGGAGTCTCTGCATTGAAGAGTCACTTGATGTACCAGCAGTGTCGCTTGCGAAACTGAATATCCTAGGTGCCGATGAACTCAGTGCTGGTCGAAGCTGCCAGACGAAGATTCCCGTGAGAACAGTGTTCATCAGGATGTCCAGCACGATGATCGCGATCGTAGCCGGCCGCTCGATGCCTATCCTGCATTCACCTGTCTGGTGGTTCAAGACAGCCATTGGGTTGACAAACTGCCATCCCATGATCGCGAGGAAACCACCCGTGACAAAGATCCCTCCAAAGACATACAGCATATCCCTTGTGCGATCCACAAAGGGAGCTCGTACGATATGAACGCGCTCCAGCAAGAAGAGGTATCTGTCGTTTGTTCAGTATCCGGGTTCTGGGTGACCGTCACGCTCGAGTAAACACTTACAGTGCTATCTTGTCCGCACTGTACATGGCGATGCAGACTCGTATGGCAGCATGACATTGAGCATCCGTTTGCAGACCCAGTCCAGCTATCTGTATGGCTGTGGCAAATAGAAAGGCCGAGCAGATGAAGCCTTGCGCGAACACGAGTACATCCGACACCCGAGTTTTGGACTTCTGGCCAGCCATGCGGCCTGCTCGATATCCTACCAAACAGTCAGCAAACGCTCTGAGCGACGTCTGGATACGAAACGGTCAACATAAAATTCGAATGCACTTACCCTGGGCCAACGCGAGAACAAATGCAAACAGAATGCATATGATAATCACTGCAACGCGATGTGATGGCAGCTCGTCCAGGTTGACATGTTTGTGGCTTTCGTCCCGAGTAACAAGGAGAAGCGGAGACATTGGCTGCGCAGCCACACCAGCGATGGCGATTTGCGAAAAGGCAAATAAGATCGCAAAGGTAGAAGATCGCATCAACGCTGCCAAGGTGCCCGTTGAGACATGGGGAGTGGTCTCACGACATATAGGTTCACGAAGCGAGCTCTGATCAAGTGTTCAAACTAATTTGCATATTACGCCGTGGCAAGACTTCTCACTCAACGTCAATCAATCACGACACGGTATATCCTCGATCTATCGGATCGTAGGGCAACATGTCAAGGGCTAGCGCATCAGTGCACGAGTCACCGCTAAAGCTTACTTCGACGGTTCCGACGAGGGGAAGCTGGAGACAACTCCGTAGCGCCGAGCAGCGACCCCGTAGCGAGCCTTCCACGCGCTATGGTGCGGAGACGTTGCGCTACAGCCCTGCTACTAGACACCGTTGGGCTCTAGAAGTCTTGATCCGCTGGAAAGTTTTGACCGCTGCTTCATGAGATGCAGAAGTCGCTTCAGCCACATGTTTGCGCCTCCAAAACGACCACCGTGAAGGCTCTGATTTCCAAATACCATGGTGGCATCTGAACGAGGCTATGCGCGTAAGCTTACGGCGACGAGGTCCGGAGATCCCAAGAGGCTTGGATCTCGGATTGGGAAAAGGACCGGATGCCGTACGCCCCGGGCTTATCATCCAGGGCTGATACAGAGAGAGCCTTGGAACCTTGGAAACCTTCGGGACGCGCCCTTATCTCTGAACCCTCGAGCTGTCCAGCAGCCATGTCATCCCGTAGTGGTAGCCTTCGTCATCGTTGGTTTCCGCTAAGTTTCTTCACATGTTATGGCTGTCGTTCCGACTCCACCTTGGCTATGTCACGATGCAGAACAGACATTGTGTAGTGTATATTCTCCTAGGTTGCTTCACTCGTTTTGCCTCCCAATAGTCTAACTAATCAAGTGTTTGCGAACTGCAATAGGGTTTCGGCCTTCTTTTTGGGCGTGCTCGGACGAAGAAGACCGGGATATCTGGAAGCCGTCAGAGGTGAGTGAAGGGTCTACCATGTACCCCTCAAGTATCTTCTGTAAATGAAATCAACCCCCCAAGCCCTTTTAATGGCCCTGGGCAGAGACATGTAATCTTGCCAAGGGTACTAATAAGGAACGACAAGCCCAGCCTCACCTATCGGCCGTACCCTTCACTGCGCTGGGAATTTACCTGCGCAATATCTATATTCATTTAAATGATGTCCCACGAATGAGAAGTCTGACAGAAATCCGTGGCAATCGCTATGTATTCTCTGACCGTGGCCGCCGCCCTTGTTACTTATTTGACAAAGACAAATGGTTGATGATTATCTATGGCTGAAAGTCGTCTCTATGGCTGGCACACGATGTACTGAGCAAGGTAGTATAGTCAGTAGACGAGAATTTAACGCAGATACAGCAGAGCCACAAGCAGCAAGTGTCACATAGCATATCATTATGTGTTAGCATGGAGCGCAGTTGAACATACGTATACGGATTAGTGTTTGTTTGGTATTTGTAGAGTACCTTGCTGTACATGGTTGCGTTTCGCTTATAGTGTAACTGCATACCCGTTGACTGCCTCTCCACTACCCTAACAAAATTCTCCATCGTCCCTGAGCTCAAATGAGACTCGTAGCCTTCCTCACTGATAGCCACTGGCTCGATCGTCGTCCAAGTCTGTCACCCATCCTTGCAAGAATCGCGTATGTTGGGCAATGCTGAGATATCATCGTACCAACAAGCGAATGGAACGACTCTCAGTCAGTCTACCAGCCAGAAGAAGTATTGGCATCGGCAGCTGCGGTGGTGTCGTCAGCCCAGTTGCCGCTCGACTCAACCGGAGTGTCACCCCATCCGCCAGCCGCAGCGGTCGAGCCACCGGCATCGCCCCAGTCACCGCCAGCAGTCTCAGCAGGAGGCTCGGGGCAACGCTTCTCGCCATGACCGAAATTGTTGCAGTTACGGCACTTTACGCGGGACCAGTCACGAGGCTTGTCGCACTCGCGAGAGGCATGACCCTCCTCGTCGCAGTTACGGCACTTCATGACACGAGGCTTGTCGCACTCGCGCGACATATGACCCTCATCTCCGCAGTTGTGGCATGCGCGACCAGGACCACCAGCCATGGGCTTACGAGGCTGAGTGCACTCCGTCTTGCGATGTCTGACAAATGTTAGCGTGATACTCCAGGATGCTCTGCAAGAGTTCGACTTACCCAGTCTCGCCGCAGTTGAAGCAGGCTTGACCACCGGAGCCCTGAGGACAATCGCGCTTCTGGTGACCCGTCATACCACAGCCGAAGCAGGCACGGTCGCCGCCACCGCCACCTCCACCTCCACCAGAGGGGCAGTCACGCTTTTGATGACCAGTCTGACCACAGCCAAAGCAGGCCCGATCGCCGCCACCGCCGCCGCCGTTGTTGTAGCTGGTAGTGTTTGCAGTAGAGAAACCGCCAGCAGAGCCCCAGCCGTCATTGGCGGTAGTCGTAGCGCCGCCGAAGGTGTCACCACCAGAGCCGAACTCGTTGTTGGCGTCAGCAAACTCGTTGGTACCGCTGAACTCGTTGCCACCACCGAAGCTTGTAGCGTCGCCGCCGAAAGTACCAGCTGGGTTCTTGGTCTTCTCTAACTCTTCGCGCTCTTTTGCTTCAGCCTCACGGTGCTTCTTGGAGTTCTTGTGTCCGTTCCAGTCCTTGGTGAGGATCTCGCGGTCGCAGAGCTCGCAAACGGAGATACGAGCAACATGCTCCTTGGCCTTGGGGTACGGGTTGGATACCATGTTCGAGTACAAGTTAGTCGAACCACGAGCCATGATGAAGACTGTGGAGGGTGTAAGCGAGGTGAACTAGGCGCAGTTCGTTAGCTGGTTGCACACCAGGGACAGCAGCAGTGCAGTGTAGCGCGACGGGCGTCGGTCAAGCGCCTAGAAACCCCAGGCTGAACTCAGCTTGAAGCTCGTGGTTTGCGCGCGACACGTTCAAAACTGAGTGTGCGCACTTGCGAATTTGCGGAGCAGGCTGACTGGGCCTGGAGACCGACGTGTGAATACGCCAGAGGTGAGAGAAACTGACCTTGTATGAGCAGAGTATGCGTCGCAGGCGGTCGACAATGAGGTCGCTGTCTCTTGATCGTACAATTGGTCTCGCACGTCGTCGCTGGTGAGGTGGGGTCGCAGGAGCGGAGGTGAGAGCGTGCGAAATTTTATATAGGCAGGCGCGAGGCAGTGGACCCTGCACCAACGACAACAAACAGACGAAGCGAGACCGGGTGGGAGCCGAGTGATACAATGGAAGACGATGGAAACAGTGAGGGGATCGCGATGATGACGCTAGCATGCATGACGGGTACCTGCGCAAGAAATGACAGGGCGCCAGGAAATCTCACGGTGAGAGATCATCATCGTGAAGTCCAGTAGACGTAGAAAATGATGGGTAGGTGAGTATGGAAAGGAGACTATCAGCGCTTAAAGGAAGTCCTTGCACCATAGAATGATGAGTGCTGACATGGCTATGCACAACAGAAAAAGACAAAAGATAGCTGCACTGAACATCTAGCTCAAGCACCTGCAGGCATCCCGTCTTCGGCTTCCACCTCCTCTTCCGCTCTTTGATCCTCACTCTTTTCCGGCTCTTTCCAACCTGTACCGGCCTGTACAAGCACGACGATGATGGAGAGTCCTACGGCACAAAGGAACAATGCCTTGAGTGCATCCGCGTATGCCCCGACGGCGACGACCCTGTCTTTGCCTTCCAGCTTACCTACAAGTGCCGGACTTCCTAATAGTCTCCGGGTGAGTTCACCGCGATTCTTCAACCCAGCCTGCGCAAAACCTTCATCCAAAGATTTGTGCAGTACGCGAACGAAGTAGCCACCACCAATGGCCGAACCGAAAGAGCCTGAAAAGCCGCGAAATGTAGCAAGGAGAGAGATGACGATTGGGTGCACCTCTGGGAGTGTGAGATGGAGCAGATGGACAAGTGCGTAGTTCGTTGCCGCGCCAGTAACAAGTCCGTTGAGGAACACCATAGCAACATATAGACCCCACGGACTTGTTGGTGTAGAAATGAGAGCTAGGACAGCCATAGTGATGGGAAACAGTGCCATCGCAACGACGGTATGAAGGTAGAAGCTGCCCGTGCGCTTGATATGAAAGACGCCAGCAAGAAGACCACCGGTTGCAAAGCCGGCGTTAGTGGGAATGAGGATTGATCCAGCGACAGCCGGAGCCCAACCCCGAACGGCAAGCGCATATACGGGCGTGTAGAAGAGGATACTCCAACGGGCCATCATGAAGCCAGTCGTGCCAAGGCAGGTCAACAGAGTTCCACGGGATCGTAGAACGGAGACTGGAATGACGGGATCGCCAGCGACGTAGGCCTCGTTGAGAACGAATACTGGAAGGGCAAGAGCCGATAGAATGATCGGCGTTGGGAGAACCTTTGGACCAGATAAGCCAAGAAGGAAGAGTACAATGGTGGTGGTCAAGAGCAGAGCTCCGGAGTAGTCGATGCGGGCTAGCTTTTCGCGGATCGAGAGATTTTCATACTTGATGTTCTTTGAAGTATGGCTAGCTGGGATTGAAAAGAGGAGACCCAATCCGGCCACAAAGCTTATTGGTGCCTGTATGCCAAACAATGGTTTCTGTGACTGTGTTAGTCGAGCTCGTTAAGTGTCGTCAATTAAAATGGCGACTTACCCATCCAATTCTAGGTTCCAGCGCGCCCGCTATGACCGCTCCAAGTGAGACACCGACTGTCATTGCAGTATTGGCAAGGCCCATATATAAGCCTCTTCTCTTAGGGCTGGTCATCTGGATTGCCATGATGCTAGCGACGATGAAAATGCCACCGCCACCAGCTCCAGTTACAACGCGGCCGATGATAAAGTGTTCGAAAGACACAGATGTGGACGTGATGGCCGATCCAATGGCTATCAACATGGTGGAGAAGAACATGCATAACCGCGGACTAAACACTTGACATAATCGTCCCATCAAAGGAGCGAGAGAAGACATGGCGATGAGATACGATGAAGTAAACCAGCTGGCAGTTTCGAAGGCATCTAGATCTGCAGCGATAGATGATTGGGTCGTTGTAAGGATAGAGATGTTCGTAGCTGTCGTGAATGTTAGGTCAAGTTTATTTCGCATAGTTTGTGGACTTTGGACAGAGTATGACTTCGATTAATTTGCCACCATTACCATGCATAGATGGAATTATACATGATCGAAGACGGGATTCTATGATGGCGAAGCGCGGAGATCTTTGAAGACATACCTTGCAAAAAAATCAAGAGACCGACAGAGCCAACTATCAGTGCGCCTCTCGACGTTGAAATGACTTGTTCATCATCTTTGGCCTCCCTATTCGATAAGGGCGGCGATATCGAAGGCTGGAGCAGGGGCTCGCGTTCTGCCGAGGTATTCAAAACTGTCATGACATACGACTTCCAGTACAATATCAAAAGATAAGAGGAATGCTATCCAGCGATAATGAAAGAGAGAGACTTCGCGTAGAAACGCGTCTGGAAATCATGACGATACGTGCAAGGATGTTAGTGCTTCCGACGATGACAAATGCAGAAAGAGGTCGGTTGCCCTTGCCCGAGGGCTTTCGTCCGCAAAGATAGCGGAACAAGCGACGACGGCATGAAGCAAGCGCGCTGAATATCAGTTGCAAGTAGATACTCGGTTGTCGTTTACGAGTCGAAGCGGAAAGCTCAAGGCGAAGTTGCAGCGCGTGAACCTGTGACATGAGTGACGTCAACGCTCATTGGCTGCGGTAGCCACGCATCGGGGGCGCAACTGCCACCCCGGCTGTGATAGTGGAAAGCTGGCCTCTACAAACAACCTCACCACGACTGCCTACCCGTAGTCGCGCCTCTGCTTCCGCCCTCCCGAGATGACGCCATGAGTTTTTTTCTTCGCATCACTTTGAATTTCGACATATACCCACAATGAGGCCACAGCTACCGCGGCGTGTGCCGCTTCTCTTCGGTACGCATCTGCACAGGCAACGTAGGAAGCTTCTGACTGACTTGTAGACCCGCAGTTCTTCTCTCACTATTCTTATGCGTTTCTTCGGACCAAAGCAGGGAGGCCTGGAAGTCAAGATGGGGGAACACAGAAGGAGGCGCGAATCCACACCAGGGCGTACTGGCCTTCAATGAGGCCACGACGCTCCTACACACGATCAAACCGGCTGCCGCACCATGGTGGAACTTTGATAAGAAGTCTGGCATCCTGGGTACCAGCGCGTACTACGCGAAAGAGGTCTTCTTCCTCCTCTTCATGAATGGCCCCCCACAGCAGGAGCTGTTGACGACAAACCCACAACCGAAGCAGCTGGGGCATTCTCTGTCACAAGCCGTTACCCTGCTGGAAGAGGCAGCGGTCCAAAAGAATCCCGACGCAATATTTACCCTCGCCGAGATGAACTTCTACGGCAATTACACGCACCCGCGCAACTACTCCGAAGCCTTTCGACGATACCACGAGCTCGCGATTTTGAACGGCAATGCATCGGCACAGCACATGGTTGGCTTCATGTACGCGACTGGCATTGGTGGAGCAGTCAAGCAGGATCAGGCAAAGGCTATGCTATACTATACTCTAGGCGCAGAAGGCGGAGACGTGCGTTCAGAGATGGCTGTGGCGTACAGGCATTCGGCAGGCATCTCTACTCCGCGCAACTGCGAGGAGGCTGTGCACTTCTACAAAGCGGCCGCGGAGAAGGCTATTGCATACATGCGGTCTGGGCCACCTGGCGGCCACTCTATGCCGCGGGAGTCCTACAACATCGCTGACGATCAAGGTGGCGTGTATGGCGAAGGCGCGAGTACAAGCAGCTCCGGACCCAATGCCAAAGTCGCCAGCGCTCAGTCCGACGCCTTCTCCTCCCTCGACGACGTTTTCGAATACATGGATCTCCAGGCTCGAAAGGGCGATGCTAGGGCCACGTTCAATCTTGCCAAGCTGAACTACGATGGCGCACGAACTTTGAAGCGCGACCTCCCAGCGGCCAAGAAGCGCTTCATGGAGCTTGCGCGCATGTACTGGCCGCAGAACGGAAAGCCCAATGCGAACGTGTCGCCTACTGTCGAGAAGCTGGCCGCGAAGGCTGCTGGCTACCTTGGTCGCATGTTCCTGCGCGGTGAGGGCATGCCACAAAGCTTCGAGATTGCGAAATTATGGTTCCGACGTGGCTTGGACTTGGGCGATGCGCTGTCGCAATACTCCATGGGTATCATGTACCTGAAAGGTCTCGGTGTACCTCAAGATGCCGTGAAGGCTGCTGAGCTATTCGGCGCGGCTGCCGACCAGGATTTGGCAGTCGCACAAGTTCGGCTAGGTGCGCTCTTCCTGGATCAGGGGGACATCGCCGTCGCCGCCAAATACTTTGAACTTGCCGCTAGGCACGGACATCTCGAGGCCTTCTACTACTTAGCTGAGATGACGCACAACGGTATCGCTCGATCTAAGTCCTGTCCTTTGGCGGCCACGTATTACAAGATCGTAGCAGAGAAAGCCGAACTCGTCTCTACGTCTTTCCCCGAAGCTAATGAGGCGTATGCGAATGGTGACCTAGAGACCGCACTCGTAAGTTACATGATGGCAGCTGAACAGGGCTTCGAGGTCGCACAGGCCAACGTGGCTTACCTCCTTGATCAAGTCAAGCCTCGTTTTACATTCAACTCGCTTGTGCCCTTTATGAAGCAAAAGGCCTCGCTAGCTAGCGACGCATTCCTGGCTTTGGTATACTGGACGCGCTCTGCCGAACAGAAGAACGTTGATGCTATGGTCAAGATGGGAGATTATTACCTGATGGGTCTCGGAACACAACCTGATTCTGAAAAAGCTGCAGCTTGTTACCAAGCCGCAGCTGAGACCATGAGAAGCGCACAAGCCATGTGGAACCTGGGTTGGATGCATGAGAATGGCATCGGTATTGATCAAGACTTCCACCTCGCAAAGAGACACTATGATCTGGCTCTGGAGACGAATCCACGTGAGGCCTATTTACCTGTCGTTTTGGCACTGTACAAGCTTAGGTTCCGGAGTTGGTGGAACACTTTTACAAACGGCAACATCAAATCCATTCAAGAAGATCCCGGTAAGTCATCATCCTTTGCATCTTTTTGACGTCTGGATGCTAATATGGCTATAGTCGTCAAGAAACAATGGACGCTCTCGGAGTGGCTGAACGCCTTTCTCGAAGCCGAACTCGCTGGCTGGGACGACTACGAAGCTGATGATTACGACGACACGCATACCGCCGGCGACGACTTTTACGGCGACGGCTATCATGGCGACGAGATTGATTCGGACATTCTGGAATCACTCATCATCTTGGCCTTGAGCGGGGCTTTGGCCTTCCTGCTTTACTACAGGACACAAAGGCAAAGAAGACAGGAGGAGGAAAGAAGACGGCAACAAGAACAGCAACAGCAGCTGAATCAAGGTGTGCCTGTTCAACAACAGCAAGCGCAAGGACAACCGCCCCAGGATAGGGGAATGTTCCCAAATCCAGGCGATCCCGAATTCATGAACTGGGTAGCAGGTGGCGTAGGACACTGATGAATTGTTAGGAAGTAGTGTTCAGGAAGTCGATAAGCAATGACGAGCCCGAGCCAAATAAAACAACGAGGGTTCTTCGGCATACGCATCCCGTATCACTTAACTGCATAATGATATCCCGACCTAAAACTCTGGAACGTACTCGCCTTTCATAAGTTCGGAATGCTTTTCATTCGACATGATTCTATTGGACGAACCATTGCTTGGGCTTCGCAAGCAACTTTGGGTGTACACGTTCGGGTGCTGGTAAGTCGGAACCGCTGGTTCGCCAGGGTTCGTTCGAAGTGGTCGTCTCCACACCTAACCACGATTTCTTACAGGTATGAGATGAGTTATGGGGATTGTGAATGGCTCGTCTTTGATAACCCATTGCAATGCCACGGCTCATCTTTACATAAATCACCCACATCACGATGCAAATCAGAGGGAAAAAGCACATCTTATATGAGTGAATCACCGACCGTTTTGCTCTGCAGAGTCGCCAGTAGAGTTAACGAAGTTTCTCACATCAAATCACTCCCTAACAAAACGGAGCTGCAGGTGTTCTAAAATCTTCCTGGGCTCACTCACCACATCAACTTCCACCGCAGGTCGCTTGGTAATATCATCAAGATGCCAGAAATTCACATTGGTAATATCCATGTATGAACTGTATGTGAGACAAATACTGACTTCGTACAATCATCTTTAGGCATCGAGTTCCATATCCGATCCAGCCTCAGAAACGTCTTTCGACGCAAGCAAAAGCAGAGATTACCATGCCCAACTACTCTCGAAGAACTTCGCAAACTCGTCGACACGGACGAGTCCAAACCAGTGTGTCGGTGTGATTAGTGTGATCCACGGCTTTATGAATCCTACTGCAATTGCATCCTACGTCTTCACCATCACCCAAAACTCAAGTTCAAGGGTGCCGCAAACGAATTTGGATATCAATGCTACGAGCCCTTAACAATGGCTTCGCCTTTCCGGAGCGAAGCGATGACATTGACGAGAACGGCAGTACGATACTTCGACCGACCCATCGACACACTCAATACCACACAACTCACCGCCTTGAAAAATATTCAAACCTGGATACAACACTACATGTCGCTGTTCTTTCCAAACACACCAGCTGCGTCACCTACCAGTCTCGACGAAGTCTTTCCCATTTCCTCAATCCGAGACTTGTGGACGCAGATCAACGTCCTCTTCTTCGGCTCTGACATGTTCTACCGCAAATCCAAATTCAGTTGGCTCACTGAGTCTCACATTCAATATTCAGACGCGATGGGCGCAGCGTGGCCCGACTTTTACTACAATATCACGATACAGCCAACTCTAGACAGCTTCGACATGCTTGGCACCTTGTTACACGAAATCTGTCATTCATTCTTCCAACAATACTCTTGCCGCGGCAGCCGTAGTCGTGCAGGAAGCCTCTGCTCAGACGGCCATGGACGCGCATGGCAGATTCTCGCTTCCGCTATGGAACGCAAGTTCACGGAATTTACTGGGCTACCGGTTGACCTCGGTCGGTTTGAGGCCATACAGCACCATTGGAAAAACAGGGCTCGGTTGTCTACTTTACACGACTTCGGAGATTGGGAATTGGAGAGGCAGACCTTGATGCGGAGTTATGAATGTGATCTCAAGGCGGCGGTTGCGTCGCATGTCGGACGAGGTGCGAAGGTTGAAGACTTTCCGTTAAAGGTATTTGGCGAGTATTGGTGGGTCGATACGGTGCAGGCGACAGACTTCATGAGAGAGGCCGGGCTGGGGCGCGACATGGACATTCAGGCACAGGGTACGCTACTGGGATGAGAGGACTCAGCCTGATGAGATGAGGATGTGTAACAAGACGCAATTGACGAAGAGGAGTTAGACGAAGGGAATCCCAAGAAGCGTAGAGTTGTGGCTAGTTATACTTGCACAGGAGGCAATACGCTGACGAATGTGTATGGCGTTGGTACAAAGGAGCACAGTCCAATACCACCGCATATGAACGCTATTCCCGCATTGTTCCTGGTCAAATAAATTGCAACAGACTAACATCGACGCGTCGCACGTTCTCGCGAAACTCGTTCATGTATACAGCCCCCACGAAGCCAGAGTGTCACTCATAGCTCCTGCTCATCCTGGGTCCTCTTGCTTTTAGTTGATACC
Source organism: Alternaria ventricosa (assembly GCF_023758065.1). Taxonomy (NCBI): domain Eukaryota; kingdom Fungi; phylum Ascomycota; class Dothideomycetes; order Pleosporales; family Pleosporaceae; genus Alternaria; species Alternaria ventricosa. The sequence continues at coordinate 906,139 of NW_026055686.1, forward strand.
AAGCCTCCGAAATCGCTCCAGGACAGGCCATTTTTTCCAATTGCTGCGTCATACGCGAGTTGTCGATGCGTTATTCGTTGCTTCTTGTGGGGACTGGGTACTGGCGGCTCCATCCTAGAGGGAGTATTGGAGACCCCGGTCTTTCGCTTGGGAGCTGAAGATGAATCGATTACTGTATGATCTGGACTCTGGACAGCCACTTGATCTTGACGACTGTTTTGCAGAGAAGTCTCTGACGTGGATGGAAGCGTTGATGGCTGGATGGTGTCTATTGCCGTCGGGGTTTTCGGAGCAGTTTGATATGGAGGTAATGCAACGGCTTCCTCGATGACCAATTTGGTCACAGGCGGGCTCGCAGTCCCATCGCCAGTCATTTGCGTGTTCGTCGGGCTCTCTTTCCTGCCTCGTTTCTGCCGGCCTTCATAGTCCACTCTGGCTCTGTACAGCTCCATCATGACCGCGTCGTGAGAGAAAAGTTCACCTGAGCAGAGATTGCCAAACAGATTCCGCATGCTGAGTTCAGGTGTCCAATGGGTCTCGTCAACAGTGCACGGAAATATGTCCCTAGGGCTGAAAGCTCTCACAAGGCAACAAAGCTCGGAGTAGGAAGAATGGCGACTGTACGGAAACTTAATGGTCTTGTTGAGTGGCGGTTCGCTTTTCGAATCTTCCAAAACATTCGATGATAGCACAGAGACGAGGGTCTTTACAGACAAATCGTGTTGGGCGTCTTCGAACTGCTTTTGTAGCTGCTTACCAAGGTCGAGCTTGCCGTCTCCCAATAGAGTTTGCTGGAGTAAGTTGATGACCTTTCCAAGCAACTCTTCATCATTTATGGATGCAGCACAGAGCTCCATCAACTTCTTGACGTCGCTCATACCGCCAGACTCCAGCTCTTCTTTTTGATCCAAGTCACCCTTTCCACCTCCCGCACCCAACTCAGCAATGTCTTCACCGTTGGCGCGCGCGACGATCGGGATGATGTGTACAATCTTGGCGTTCGTATCGCGGTCTAGGACGGAACAGCCCATGCCGCGCTCGCAGCTATGAATGCGAACGTCCTCATGAGAGGTCAAACAGCCCGGTTGTATGTGATTTCCATTTTTGAAACCGCATAAAGCAGGAGCCTCACGGATCTCAAGTCCAGACTCTTGGAGTGCTTTATTGCTTGCTGAGACGTCGAGCCCCGCTTCTCGCAGTTGTCGCTTATCCAATGCGGACAAGGAGCCATATATGCGTGCTCGATAGTCGTCGAGATGAATTCGAGAGCCCAAAAATGCAGATAACGCTATCCAGACGTTCTCATAGCCAAAGGTGCAAGAATGGAAGTAGAATATAGTGTCGTCGGAGTAGTCACTCACTTTGCTGAGCAGCTCTTGTATACCTTGCGCTTTGCTCGGAAACTGGCGATAGGGCTTTTTCTTCGTGGCAAAGGTCGTGTCCAGATACATGCAGTCTAATCTCCGGGTTCCAAGCGTGTATGGCAGAAGTACTGGGTTCTGTATCAACGAGTTCACCCACCATTCCTCTGCTCGAATGTCGCCAGTATAAAGTACTGCTTTGCCATTACCCTCAATCAGGAACATGACAGCTCCAACGCAGTGGTTAGCATCGATAAGAGTGACCCTGATGCTGTTGCCCGGCGCTAACTCAATTACGGTTGGCGTGTCCAGAGGAAGCGCCTTAGCCAGCTTGCGCATGCTTCTATCGTACGTGACATTGCGACTTTCAAGAATGCTTTTAGCGAAGTTGACGCGATAGTGGTACTTTTCTAGTCGCAAGAGTATCTTCAAGGCATGTCAGCTTTTGCATGACAATCATTCTACACAGGTTTGCCGCTTACCTCTTTTGTCGCAGCTGAACAATACACGAATGGGGCCCGCAACGACTCCAGACCAGTCAAATGATCGGAATGCACGTGACTCAGGAAACACGCAAGAGGCGCCTTATGCTCAGGTTGTTGTCGGAAGTAGTCTATCCTGATCTGAGGAAACTCTGCAGTGACGCGTTAGTTAGGGCACAGCGCGCCAGGCACGGCGGGGCGACATTTACCGGCTACAATGCCTCTGAACGTTGACATGGAGGTGCGATCCGAATAGTGTTGATCGTGACATTTCCAGGGATTCTCTACGATCTGGGAACTGGATGGTTACGCGTGCATGGAGCACGATGATCGTGAAGGCAGCCTGAACGTGAACCAGGTGCAGGTGGTGGGGAGGCGCGTCGAAGTTAGCGCGATTGCGACGCGGGCAGCCGCGTTCGCCCCCCGGGGCCACAGAATGACGCTTACTCCTGCAAAGTTACTTTGCTTTCCCACTCACTACGTCCAACAGTTGAGCGACGGAGGTGCTGGTTATCGCTGCATATTGCTGCGGGCTGGCATGAATCTTTTGAGAGCTCTTTATTACACCTCGGCTAGTCCTGCATACCTGCGCATGCCATGAGGCTATGGCATGAAGCTTCCATCTACACTACGAATACATCACTGACTTTCACAACTTGCCCCGTAGCCATCGACTTGTTACCGCAGATGCCCGTCAAAATCGAGAGCGCGCCATCGATATGGCTCGCAGCTCTCATATCCTGGTCGATTTCCGCACCTTGTTCGCCAAACAAGTCAGCTAGCAACACCTCATCGCCTCCCCCATGCGCACCGACGGAATCTGGGATCTCGATATCTTGCGGCTTCTCGAAAAGCTTCCTGAGTGTGATTGATCGCGTTTCGAGTGATCCTTCGAGCGACTGGTCTCCCCCGCTGTTCACGTAGCTGTTTTCGACGACTTCCATCTCTACACGGCCGCCGGTCCCGTTGAACGAGACACGGAAACCTTCCCAGGGTGCGTAGGCAGTCAGAGAATAAGTCAGCACCGCGCCATTCTCATATCGCACTAGGAGGTTCATTGTGTCTTCTATACTTATACCATCGCCGAAGACACTTTGATCGCGATAGTACGCGTCTTCATGCTCGGCATCAAGGTACATGCTCTTCAACTTGTCGTTGTTTTCCATGTGTAGTGCGAATGGATCGCTCTTTGCCACTTCGCTGCCGTGGGCTCGTGTGTAAAATTCCTGCATGCCTCTCTTTTCGGCATTTTCTCGCCCGTAGAAGTTGAGATTGCCCTGTGCGTATACGGTTTCCGGGCGTGAAGCTAGCCAGAAGTTGACGAGGTCGAAATGGTGTGTTGATTTATGGACGAGCAGACCCCCGCTGTTGCGCTTGTCGCGGTGCCATCTACGGAAGTAGTCTGCGCCGTGCGATGTGTTAAGCATCCATTCGAAATGTATGCTTGTCACTTTCCCGATCGCGCCAGAGCGGAGAAGCTCCCACACTTTGGTGTTGTGCGGTGCGTAGCGGTAGTTGAAGGTGACGCGCACTTTCTTGCCCGTTCGTTCTACTGCGTTAAAGATCTCACGACACCGTGGTGCATCGATGGTCATAGGTTTCTCCGTTACGACATTGCAGCCCAGCTCTAACGCGCGGACGATATAGATGTTGTGTGTACGATCGATTGTCGTTACGATGACTTCATCTGGCTTGGTTTCCCGGATCATCCGATCGAAATCCGCCGCTTTGAAGGTGGGAACCTTAGGATGGCCAAGAGACTCCAGCTGTGTGTTCGCAAAGTCAAGTCGTGTTTGGTTTGTATCGCATAGCGCTACGACAACAGAGGTCTCTTTGTACGTTGTTGCTATCGCGGTGTAGAAGAAGGACGAACGGCCGCCCGTGCCAATCAGCGCATATCTCTTTTGCTTGTTTTCCCCTGCCATATCTGCTAACAAGTAATACACAAGAGTCGGAGTCAAATCAGGAGTAAGACGTAAAAAGCTTCGCTCTGCAGCCATTTCTTAACAGCTTTGGAAATATTCCATTATGATGCATCGGGGCATCGCTACCCCGGTCAGGCCCCTCGATATTCGGTACAGTCAACCCCGAACGCTGAACCACATCATGCCACGCCGTCGATCTTGCATTCTCCCGTCATTATAGCCGACCAGTGAACCAATGTTTAGAAGAGAGGCCCCACAGCATCCATCCCCGTGGGGAAAGTGAAGCAGAGACGATCATGGCCAGGAATAGAGTTTACCGCGTGAGCTCTGCGGGGAAGCTCCCTCCTTGACTAAAGCTCATGGAAATATGGCACCTTTGCGAGTGAAGAAGGAACGTCAAGTCCTGATACGTGGAACAACCAAGCTGTGAGGGGCTTCCAGCACAAGCAGGAAGCTTGAGATGCACATGGCCATCCAGGCGTCCCTCGATTCTTAGCTGGATACGACCAAGATTCGGAGACGCAATCAGTCGGTATCTGATATCCGAGCATGGGCTTTTGGCTGATAAGTAGACGAGCCTATCGTTTCGTAAGTCAATCGAAGAGCAACCAGACGTCTTACGGTCTTTGTTCTGCGGCAACATGGCCACAATGAATTTTGAAGCCCATAAAGAAGATGCCATCACACATATCGAGCACTCTTCTCCTACGCCAGCGCAGAAAGTCGAGAAGGCAGACGCGGCGGCCGAGTTCCTGGCCAACGCTCATGTCGATGATGCATCGTTCTCATACGAAGAAGAGCGCGCTGTTCTCAAGCGCGTAGACTATCGCGTCCTTCCTCTTCTGCTGTAAGCGTTTTTGTACCAACAGCGAATGGAATATGCACTGACTTTGTGTCCACAACCAGAGGAGCCTACTTCTTCCAGCAGCTCGACAAATCCTCTTTGTCTTACGTCTCCATCTTCGGTCTACAAGCAGACGCCAAACTAGTAGGACGTCAATACTCATGGCTTGGCTCTATTCTATACTTGGCCCAACTAGTCATGCAGCCCCTCGCAGCCTTCCTCCTGGTCAAGTTGCCCACGGGAAAAGTTATCGGAACAGCCATCTTCCTCTGGGGTAGCAGTTGGCTATCATGGCGGCCTGTACAGACTTCAAAAGCCTCCTCGGTCTGCGGTTTGTATTGGGATCCTTCGAGGTAAGTTGCGACTGTACAGAATGCGTGTGGATCATAGTCTGACTTCGTATCTTCATTCTGGTAGGCCATGATCGCACCGGCTTGTGTCGCAACTACAACGATGTGGTGGCGCCGGTCCGAGCAAACCCTTCGGACTGGATACTGGAACGCTATGAATGGTGTCACGTTCATTGTTGGATCACTATTCACCTACGGCTTGGGACACATCAACAGCGAATCGTTGTACAAGTACCAGGTCATCTTCATGTTCTGCGGTCTTCTGACTGTGGTGTATGCATTGGTCGTTCTCGTCCTAATGCCGGATAGCCCGATGAAAGCCAAATACTTGACCGAGCGAGAAAGGTTCATCGCAGTCGAGCGTCTGCGGGCTAACCAAATGGGCATTCAGTCAGGAGAATGGAAGTGGGATCAGGTTTGGGAGACGTTGGTTGACCTCAAGACCTGGTGCTGGTTCATTGCCATCATCGCAATATCGTGAGTAGTGACCCTGTACATCTCAACTTCTTTACTGATGTCCTTTGCACAGCATAGCGAGTGGTGGTATTTCCACCTTTGGCAACCTCATCATCCGCGACTTCGGCTACACCAACTTCCAATCCATCCTTTTCAACATACCCTTCGGTGTCATTCAGATTGTCTGCATCCTGGGTTCTTCCTGGGGTGCAACGCGCTGGAGTCGCAAGGGTCTTGCCATCGCCCTCGTCGCCATCCTTCCCATGATTGGCACGATCATGATGTTGACCGTGCCGCGCCAGCATAAAGGCGTTTTACTCTTTGGTTACTACCTTGTATCATGCCTCGCCGCTATTACACCTTTGATATACACTTGGCATGTTCAAAACACCGCCGGTGACACGAAGAAGAAGTGCACCTCTGCTATGGTGTTCATTGGAATGTGCACCGGTAAGATATATGCGCTCATGGTCTGATGGGAGACAATGCTAACTGCGTACAACAGGTAATGTCATCGGTCCGCTACTGTACTCGGTAGACGACGCGCCTCTTTACCGGCCAGGTCTTATCTCCAACCTGGTCATGTTCGCACTCGTAGCTATCATCGCGCTCTTGATCCCCATCTACCTAGCACTGTTGAACAAGAGGCACGCAAAGCGCAGGGAGGAATTGGGCAAGAGCGCAGTCAGGGTTGACGAAAGTATGCTGAAGAAGAAAGACATGACACAAAAGGGCGTGGAGATAGAGGCACAAGATCAGAGACAGGAGCAAGATAACGGCTTTTCTGACCTGACGGACATGAAAAACGAAGACTTCATTTACGTGTATTAGGACTGGGGAAGGAGGAAAACGCGAACCATGCCGCTGCTACACGTGGGTGGCCAGCACCTAGAGCATAGCTAACAACAAGGCTGAAACTACATGTGCACTTAGTGCGCCAGCATTCCCCGCGCATTGCCGTCCGAGTGAAAGTAGCCAGTTCCGATGCTTAGGTTGTGAAGCGTGCGGACAACCACGGAGTTTGCCGTAACAGTGCCGAGCGTCGCGTTGGGGGACATCGGCATCCACAGACCACTTGCAGGATTACCTAAGCCATTCCGGTCTTGGAATCCACTACAGGGTCTGCCTTGGCCCCGTGCAGAACGCCACGCATCAGGCCTCCGATGTTGCACCAACTCCCTGGGCCCATCTCTTCGTGCTTCCCGCTCGTCTCGCGACGATCCGATCGCCAACACTTAGAGTTGAATTCCGGTCCCCTCAGCTGAAGTTGCTGAACCAGCTAAACTGTGCCGGCCATTGATCTAGCGAAGGGAAACCTTTTCCCGGAATGTGCAGCCACGTCTTTCCTGGCACATCTGATGAAGGAATGATCCGCGACGGAAACTCCCTGTAACGTACAACGCGGAACCCCTGTATCGTACAAGACCTTGACATCAGCGAGATCTTGTTGTTCCTTACTCCACGCATCAGTTGAGCTTGTTTGATTAGTAACCTCAGGTCTTTCGAAACTGGCGAATACGGGGCCGCGTCAGAACTCGCCGGTTGACGCATCCGCTCTGCACACAGCTTCTCACGTCGCGTGCGAGTCATACCATTATCGTCAAGCGTAGAAAGCGAGCCGAATCGATTTCCTGAAGAAGAAGCCCCGTTAGAATGAGTGCATGGCCACGAGTGCGCTGATCCCCTAAGCGGATATGCAGGTTTCCATTCTCGTCAGGAACGAATAGATGACATCGGCCACCTCCGCTATTGGATATATATTACGCTTGAAACTGGCACGTGCGACACACAACTAGCAGTAATTTCCATCTGACTAAGTTTTCCGCTATTCTCACCTTGAAACCGCTGTGGCGCAGCAAGTCGTACTCTTTCGCTTCCCCAAAGAGCTTGCAACCATTGCATGGACAACCGTCAACGCGCATAAACACTAGGATAACACCGAACCTGGACTAGGACCTGACCCTACCGTTCTGAAGGAATGAGACTTCTTCGTACAGCGATGTGCTTTCCAACGTGTCGTCAGTTTCCTAGAATGTCCAACTGAAAATCGCAATCGCAAGTTGCATGAGGATGTATTGAGATACACAAACACAGCGATGCTTTTGCCCAGTCTCCACATACTCGAAGGTGTTGCGCAATTTCTGCATTTAGAAGTACCGTCTCGCTTCACTGGATAGCCACTTGAAGAACATCAAGGTTGATGTATACTGTGGCATCTAGCAAATCGATCGCGGAAATAGCGGTGGAGTGCGAAAAAGAACTTTTCCGTTGTCAGTTCTGCTAATATCGGATAACGACAAGCCGCTGCATTCAGTTGGAAGCCAACCTGAGGTGCATCTGGACAGTCATTGAACGATGGTCGAGCCTCAATTGGCGGGATCTCAACACAAGTGGCCTATCCGTGCTGTCACAACGGTAGGAACCTCTCCGCTCGAAGGACGCTAGCCCGCTAGGCTGGACTATGCAGGCAGCTAGGCCACACAGCCACTGTGGTCGAGCTCCGCTCTACGTTTCAAAACACCGCTTCCGTACTCAAAATGCTTGAAGTGAACATGAGAACCATACCCGGAGCTTGTAAAGCTTGGCCACATCAGTCGCTCGGTCCGACGCTGGCAAGTACCGCAAAGCGAATCAACCTATGCTTCCCCATCTCTGATAGGAAGTGCTAAAGGAAGTCAAGATATATGCACGTAAGCCGTAGCACTGTAGTCATGTCACGAGCGAGTTAGTGGTCACAAAAGTTCACGTTCCCAATGAGATCGGAGATGAAAATCAGCATGAGGAGTTTGCGCTCTAGGTACGGCCGTGGTAGCACGTTCCGCCTCTCTCTGTTCATGCTCGGTGTATTATTGGGCACTGACAACAAATTCATGTGGCCCTCGGCCCATCACTCCACCGCAGTACGGGTCCAGGATGTGCAACTTCTGGCATGCTACCCACGGCTCTTCTCCTGAAACTCGTATCTCTAAGATCAACACTTCATCTTACGCCCTGTCACCTGTAGGGCGCAACGGTCAAAATGATTCGATGCTATAGTGTGTGCGAGACTAGCGTTGAGGCGGTGTCTCTAGGACTACTCGGTGCTCAGAGTAACTTTGACACAGGGGCGCTTACTCGAAGCAGAGGGTGGAAGGTCGACCTATCTCTCATGCATAAGGACTTTGTTCCTGCTCGTTGAAGCTAGCATCTCGTCAGTATGAACAAGATGTTCCTCCGTCAAATCCTCATTCGAATCGCCATTGCCGCCGCGTTGTTAAAGATCATCAGTATCTTTAGGCGCCAACATGCCTTCCAAGCCTACATCGAGCGCCGCAAGATCACCTTCGATGACTTCCCTGAGTCTTACGCTAAGGCTCTGAACGATTCCGTAGCGCGCAACGAGCAACCTCTGGAGTCCGACTATGTCTCTACCTACACAGGATTGAAGATCCCGCGCACGATACACTACATATGGTTTGAGAGGATATACCCAAACCATGAAGGCTCTGGTGGAGGCCCTTCTATTGGATTCGGGTCGCCAAAACTCTGTCAAGAGCACAACCCCAGTTACGAAATCCGCATGTGGAATGCAACGAGCGCTCGGGAGTTCCTGTCCAACGAATACGCCTGGTTTCTACCGACATACGATGGTTACAGATATCCTGTCAGTACTCTCCTTGTATAAGCTGCGACTGAAACATATGCTGACTTCGCCCACCCTTGCTCAGATCCAAAAGGTTGACGCCTTGAAGTACTTCGCCCTCTACCACTTCGGTGGCGTCTACATGGACCTAGACGTCGCGTGCCGACGCTCACTAGGCCCCTTGTTGGACTTCCCAGCCTGGTTCCCAGAAGCATCGCCACTGGGCGTCAACAACGACTTGATGGCATCAGCGGCGAAGCATCCAGTCGTGAAGAAGATGACAGAAGGCCTTGTCACACACAACTGGAACCTGCTTTTCCCGTACCTCACAATCTTCTGGACAACTGGACCGCAATTCACGAGCACAATCTTGCAGGAATGGTTCGAGGCATGTCCTGATGGCCAATGTAAACAGTGGAAGGCACGGTATGACCTTGGTAAGTCAGCCACTCTTGTCTTGCAAAGGAGAAAAGTTTCAATAGCTAATCTGTCCTGCACAGACCCCACCTCCTTCCTCGTTCTACCGCGAATCTTCTACTCGGAAGAATACACCTTCTTCGGCCATAAACCCGGTGGTTCATGGCATGGCTCGGATGTCGCTGTAGTGTTGTGGTTTGTTGACCGGCCATGGGCAATAGCAAGTGTTGCTGCGGCTTTGATTGGCATGGTGGGTGGCATTGCTAGAGTGAGGAGGATAAGGGCTCGCCAGAGAGTGAAAGGTGATAACCAGTTTGTTTAGCGGAAATGAGCTATCCAAATACGATATGCTTCTCATGAAATGACAGCTCTTGGCCCATGTTCATGATCATGCTGGCGGTCTTTCCCCGCATGCAGTGAAGTCACGGTAAGCTGAGTCGAATCACCAACAGGATGCGTAGCGTAAGCTTTGACGAGTTTTTAAAGCATGATAAGCCCTCACTACACATTCACCGAGAAGTGCAGTGCAAGACGGAACTTAAGTATGCCATGATGACAGTTGCTTCACTCGTATTGTTCTTTAGTTGATGTTCTTGCCTTTCTAGGCATTTCACTATACACAGTTTATCTATGCTCTCACACTCAGTCCAGTCCACAATTTCCCTGCCAGATGCGAAATAATACGCTTTGTATCGACCATGTACCACCCAAACAGTATGCTTTCACTCCGAAAAAAAGACGATTTTGCTCGATCTTGGAGCCACAACACCGAGATGATGCCATTACAAAGAGAATGTGTAGGAATAGTCGTAGTAGTACAGAAGCCAACAACGCCCGCTAACCCGAATAGAATGAAAATGGCCAGGAAATGAGAAGTTGCTGCTATGTTGTATAGACGCTGACGTATGGATTCTGCTTCGACGGAGACATGTTTACTGTGACAGCCGGCTGCCAATCATTGTGCTGAAGCTGTCGCCTGCTGGTCGTGGCTCTTTGCCAGCTCCAAGATAGAACTCGCAGCGGAATTTGAGGCACTCGATTCCGCGGACATCGTGGTACACCTGTATGATGTCACCAGTGTGTAGATGTCCGTAGATAACACGCCCCTTGTCGTCCTTTTGCTTCAAGTGTTTGCCGTTTATGGAGATACCATGTGTGGCGCAAGTCCAGATACCCACGTTCAAATTCTCCAAGCTGGTCCAGTCTTTGCCCTGTTGTGACAGGTCATCCACTGTCTCTTGGGTCTGGCCACCTGACGAGTAGAAAAACACGATGAAAGCTGTTTTAGGAACGCGAGTATCTGATTTGTGTTCGTACACAATCGTATTGTTGCTCAAACGGCCCCAAGAAGTCTTGCTTTGATCGATGTTGAGAGTAAGGTTGGGTGCGAAAGAGTCGGGGGTTGCGATGAGCTTGCCCAGTCGCCGGGGTGGTGGGCGGATATCAAGCTCCGCTGGGACAGAAGGGATTGCTACCGCTGGAGATGGTGCTCTCGCAATGCTTGATCTTGTCGACTGCACACTTGCATCCGAAGCTGCTGTTGTGTCCGGATATGCAGATGTGTCGGTGTTGCCATTGCGGCCATTGGACACAAAGTCAAACCCACTCACTCTGGAAGCGTACTCCAGATTATGCGTGTTCGGGTCCATCGGATCGTAATAGTATGAGGCAGTCAAAGGAAGACTGATCTGGCGATTGATAGGTCGTGCTCTCGGAGTTGGTTCACTAATCTGACTGAAGTCCTTGGACGCCTGTTCCAAAGAACTGTGCTGAACGACCTCCGGGGTCCTGGGGGTCGCAGGCATAACCGGGCTCTGTGTCCTGGATACAGGTGAGTGGGGCGACGTCATGTTGAGATCTCGCACCAAAGACTCGGCACCAAGAAGGCTAGACGATGAAAGGCCGCGCTCTAGTTGTGCGGGCGCGGTGAAAGGACCCTGAAACTCCGACTGACCAGCGGCGTAACTCGTTTCACCTGCCCCATCATTTTGGACAAGGCGGACAGACCCATCTTGCGACAGGGCGTCATGGGCATGAGCGCTCAAGACGCCGGAACTCTGCAAAGCTGACTGGCCAATTTCACCGAACAGACGAGGTTGCCTAGGTGTTGGGGCCATTTGGAAGCTCTCCTCGTTCACAAGGTGTGAGGATGTAAATGACGGCTCAACGCTTGAATCGCCGCGATCGCGTACCTGGTTGCGCGGGTACAGGGGATCGGCGCGAACTCGCTTTGGCTGACGCTCGTTGACAAAGCCCATGAGCTCTTCATCGGACAGAATGCCTCCGTCTTCATCTGACTCTGGGATCTCCTCCTCCTGGAGACTGAGCTGCGACAGCTGCTGCTCGGCCTCCTCAGGCTCGTCTTCTTCCGCAATGGACTGAAGAGTCGGGTCAGCGAGAATTTCCGCGCCTTCCTTAAGCCAAGGATGGTTGAGACAGTCGCGATCGGTTGGACGTTCTGCAGGGTCGGTTCGCAGCATACTAGTAAGAAGATCGATACAAGCAGGGGACACACCAGCCTTACGTAGCGGTGTCGGGTCGAGGGGCGTTTTCATGATATTATTGAACATGGCTTCGCCGGTAGCATCGGCGATGCCCCTGAATGGAGGTTCGCCGCATAGCGAATACCATAGGACACCACCAAAGGACCATATGTCCACTGAAGAGCTATACGAGTGGTAAGTCTTGGCACCACGTCGACGTTTGGTTCCCTTTGATTGACCGTTGAAGTCGGGGAACACTTCTGGGGCGCAGTACAACAGAGTTCCGCAGAAAGTCTTGAGGAAGGTCTCTTCGTGCTTGACAACTTTTGAAAGTCCGAAATCAGACAGCTTGACCGTGAAGGGATCCAGATCGGAGATGAGAATGTTGTCGGGCTTGATGTCGCGATGTGTGATCTTGGCTCGGTGCAGATAACTAAGCGCGCTTAGGATCTGCTGAGCCATTGACCTCGCAACATCCTCCTCCATGGATCCATGATTGTTAAGATAGCCTTGAAGATCTCCTTGCCGCACAAACTCCATGATGATGTAGAGATAATCGCCCTGGTCGTGGTACTCTGTGAACTGGACGATATTTGGGTGACGCAGGTCTTGCATAATTTTCATCTCGTTGTCGATCTTTTTGTCTAGCATTCCGTTTTTCATGAATCGGCGCTTTTCCAGCTCCTTAGCTGCAAGAAGTTTTCCAGTCATCTTTTCAGCGAGTTGGTAAACGGTCGCAAAGGCGCCCTTACCGATCTGCCCTGGGAGGAGTTAGCAGCTATTGGTTGTGTTATTGCAGCAACACGTACCGACGATGTTATAGGTATCACCTCCATCCCACTTCATCGCTGGGCCGCCATATTGCTTGGTGATTCGCTGGATAACCTTGCCCTGTGCGTCCCCGGCGTCTGGAGTGCACTCTGTGATGAAGTTGCGCAGGTTGTCGCGGAAGCGGTCCATGTAGTTGACTCTAGAGGGTACACGAACGATGAACTTGATCATCTCTGCATCGTTGGAGTTCTGGATACAGATGATCGATCCCGAGCTCAGCATCCGCATCTTACTAAAGCGTGGATCCTTGCACTTCAGGAGCGCATCGTCGACAATGGTGCCATTGGTAGACATGTCATCGAGCATGAGAAGACCATCCGCATTCAGATATATGCGGAAGTGTTGATTGCTTATCCTCTTGCCGGAGTCCTGGCCAAAGATAACATCGGCGCTCTGGTGATTGCGTCCAAATATAAATCCGAGCGGCTTGAACTTCAACCTCTTCGCGGATGACATGCGTAGAGCCAGATCTGCGCCAGCCCGCGAGCTGGGTCCTTGTCGTCCCTCCGGAGCGTTGATGATGAATGTCTCCTGCTCCTCAACGTCGGTGATGGAACTACTCATGGAATCGAGTGAATTGCGGAAGAGTACATGCTCGGGTCTATCTTGCGCTGTCTGCTCGACAATCCGAATGGCTGTAGGAGTAGCTGGGTGGAGAATGACCAAGACATCGGCGATATCACCGTCATTGAGACCCGAATTGTTCCTGCCTAGTCGACGTGGATCCAGGACCTGTTGGGTTGCAGGCTGTGTCTGCTGAGACGGGTCGGCCTCCATGATGGGTACCAGACTAACTTTCCGTAGCTTATTGTGCGGCGCTTTGTGGAGAGTGACCCAGGACCAGACGAACGGCGTGCCCGTGGGAGTTGAGAGGGAGGCGACTGAAGATATCGAGCGAGTGACTGGAAGGCGGGTCTCGTGGTTTTATACGCGGCAATTGCGGGGATTCGTTTTACGTGCGATATCGGTCTAGCGCGAGCTGGTGGTAGTTGCGCTTCTAGTAGAGTGAGCGATACCTAGGTAACGTAGGCACGCTGTTGGGCCGTGCGTTGAATGGATGGAAATGGTCGCGTTGAGAGCGTTCTGGTTGGACGTCGGCACAGGTAACAGGTACTCTGGAATGAGCTCGACTCAGAACCTCTGCTACGTGCTCCAACTTAATGGGACGTGTCGATGTCTCTTCAACAGTACGAGCGGCTGGGACTCGTGAATGAACGTTTCCTGAGAATGCAACAGGGTGGGACCAGTATTTCCTTGTCCTGCCTGAGACAGGCGTTGCTAGAGACCGGCTTAATAAACAGCGCTTCCTTACTTGTGTGACCCCTATGCTTTCTTTTTCCAGGCCTCACTCTCCGACACTTTTCAACTTGTATGGGATGGAACGATGGCAAAAGCGAGTCGGCTCGAACGGTAATGCGGTATATATTACAGCGACGCTGTCGTGGAAAGCGCGGGATGTAGATGTAGTGAGCGCGGTGAGGCAGATGTTTGCCTTGATGGCATGCGCGGACGGGTATGGAGGAGAAGACGATGCGAAGGGTTGCCCTAGAAACAGGCTCTACGGCAATCAGTCAGCATGAAGACGTCCAGGTACACCACGGCTACGCGACTGCAATTGAGGCGAAGACAGACCTTGCTAGCAGAACCACGCAGACACCGAACACGAACGTCGGAAGTGAAAGGAAGCAGACCCTCGAGGCGACGCGAGTTGTGAGACTTTGGGTGGCCCGCGCTCACCCCGCTATTGGCTGGACGCCTCCAAGTGGGCCCCGACGGCACCTCCCTCGTGCATCCAAGGCAGCACTCCGTTCAAGAGAAAGCTGCAATACCTCTGTGACGTTTGCGACGCTGCACTACACAAGAAGAAGCTCTGACTTGTGATTTGTATAGATGAGATTGCTTCTGAAAAGATTGGAAGTCTTTACACGGGCGCTGCTGGAATGCTGTGAGGCGGCACCATCGAGATCACGTGTTTACGCGATCTCGTGTTTTTTCGCGTCGTCGGCAACGTCATCCTTGGGTTGACCCTTACTAAGTGGGCCCATAATCTGACAGGGGCACAGTGGCTATCGCCTGCATCTATTGGAATCATCGCGTGTAACTAGTTTGCGATGTTCGTGAACGCATCCGCAGACACTTCTAAGCTTCGCGCTCGAGCTTAAAGTCTTCTCGCAGGGTACTTTTGGGCATGTACATTGGAGGGTTGGAAGTCGGAAACAGTAGTTTGCAACAAGATCTCGATGTCATGCCGTACGTCAAATCTCTACGTGCAGTTGCGCTTCAGATACCACAATTGCTGTCTAGAGTCCTGGCTTTTACAATGTTGATACTAACAATATTCTTCCATTAACAAACGCGTAGCGTTGTTCAGGCTATCACACGAGCGTTATGTCTTCCCAATGATCTAACGCAAGACTCTCTCCCTCCCCATCCATCCACCCTTGCAAGTAACAATCACCGATGATCTCGTATTTCGGTCCTGGAATCGTGTCATCCGCATCGTTACGTCGACGTAAGACAAAAAGCGTCTTCCCTCCAGTCAAGAGAAACACTTCGTCACCACTAGCCGTCTCCGCCGGCCCTAGTCCAAAGAAATGATTGCCGACAACAGGGCTCCAACTCAAGAGATTCTCGCCAATGATGAGGCGCCGCGAGAGCGTTGCTATCTTTATCGAATCGTCAACATCTGGAATAAAACATTGTGTTTCTTGAGGAGGCAGATCGATGTCTGAACCGAATACCCTTTGAAGTGCTTGATCATAGAGATATTTCCATGGAGCACCAGCTCGTGGTCGGAACCCATCGAAGTAGTGGAGTGATCCGAATGGCATGAAAAGGAGTTCACACAAGTTTTTGGTCACTAGAAAGCCATATTCGTGCGTTCCACTGATCCCACTGGGGAAGTACTCGTCTGGGTCATTCGGCGGATGGACTGTGCCTGGGGTAGGATACTCAGGCCACAACAACTTGAATTGCTTCCACAACTGCGTAGACACGGATTGGTCATCGATCCCGCCTGTGCAGTCTGGTTCGCTGTCTGGTGAGATCCTCGAATATCTTGCCCAACTGTCAAAAGTCCTTTTGTCGTAAGCTTTTATGGTGCGTATACCACACGGCAGCCCAGCATGGGTGTGATGTATGACACCCGCACAGATGACTGTCGTGAAAAGACTGTCTACCGGCGTCTTCAACGCAGCATGACGCCATGCACCAACTGCATGAGTGCTCCACAGATGCCACCATTTATAAAGTGTCTGCTGGGTATAATTCGCGTCATCCCCAAACATGGTGTCCCCAAGTACACCCACGGTCATTATCCTCGTGGCTCGTAATCTTAGTGCGGATTCTTTGATCGGCCTGACTGTCATGGGTGTAGCCTTCTCTCGATTCGCGTTGTACAGACTGATAGCTTCTGCGCGTGCAGTATACGTGTGCCCTCCTGGCGCTCCCCAATCCGGAACCCACGAAGGGAGATCGTTTCTGAACTTACGCCCGAGCTCTGTGCTGAACATTGAGAGTGATTCCGTCGTGTAGATAGACTCTAGCGCCGCTTTGCAAAAGACGCTGTTTTCGCTTAGCGAATAGTCCGGTGTTAATGGTGTTCTTCCTGGAGGAGTCCAAGCCATACTGAGGAGAGCATATACTTTGTCTCTGGGGTCAGACGCTTTACGGTCGCGAAAGTGCGTCAAAAGGTTCAGCAACCCAAGCGATATTGAGTCAGTATGATCGATGGACGAAGAGAATGTGCTCCCTCGAAGTTGCTCAATCCCCATGATCGTCTTGCAGCTATCAGCCACAACCTTCTGCTGATCCGGCGGCAGACGTTGGTCAAATTCCTTGCAGCAACCGGCGCTATGACGAGTATAGTTTGCTGCGCCTTGGGCAAACATGTCCCAGGATGCAGATATTGTCCCGTACGTAACAACAACACGGGGAGGTGTTGTCACTTCTTGTATGACCCAAATACGAGTCCACCACGGTGTAAATGGTGAATGCGTGAACTTCCTCAAGGCTTCGAATAGCTGTAATTGAAGTTGGGTTTGATCGTGCTGCGAACCGTTTTCCAGTGGATCTATTGCACCACTGAAGACCAACTGTTTGTCGAGGTGTCTGGATCTAGAAAGGTCATGAAAGGATGAGAAGATCTCATAGACGTCTGGTTTGCCGTTCGCGTTCTTCTTGCCAGACGGCTTTGGAGAGTCAATTTCAAAGTGCCGAATGGATGGCGGTTCAGTCAACGAGGGACGAGCACCCTCTAGGTTGTCGCCGAGATACACTATGCATTCCTCGCACTTCTTATAGATGAGACCCATCAACTGGACTTGATGAGTTCTTTCTTCGCCATCGTTCTGGTCTATGCATCTAGCCGTTGACAGGTCAGATACGGACAGGCAGAGAATCCAAACTTCAAACGTACAGCGCATCTATCCATAGGTCGAGCCCGGCCTTGTACGCTTCCCGCAAGTGCCTTAATGCGCCCTCAAGATTCACCGTGACAGGGTAAACACGGCCATCGAGTCGAATTGATCGTGTCACACGTTGCGAACCCCATACGTAAGATAACGCCCGATATTTTGCGACTTCGATATTGACATTCGACAGTTCGCAGCGAATCGGTTCAGTCCATCTGCCAGGCAACAATCGCACGACCCGGATGTGATTCCCTTGGAGTGGAAGGCCGGGATATGTCGCCGCGCTGTTCTTGCGCGCGCTGTCGGGAGAGAGGAACATGTTCGCATGGAACGATTTGATGAAAGCAATGATAAAAGAAGAGACAATTCAAACCATGATTTCATGTGCGCAATGCTCGCGGCTAGAAGTCGTGGCAGCGAGCTGACCGGTCAGGAACACTGCCACGGCTGCGCATACAACCCCGCGTCGAATCGGATACGCCTCATATACGTCGAGAACAAGTAGCTAGGATTCCGAACTCAGCAGAGACTGCGCAGGCAGCCTTCATATGAGGTGTCGAACGGATGACATCATATCGAGCCTGATATGCTATTGCCATTGTTGATACCAGAACTCAAAAGCTTACCCTTGCAGAGGAGACCTTGCTTGAATGCGAAAGAGAAGCGGCTGTGATGCGTGAAACATCCATGGATGGCTCGATGGGGAAAGCGCCCTCGTGTGTCTCTCATGGGTTTTGCCGAACGCGGTCTAGCCCCACGGAAGTGACATCTGGCCGCAACCAAGAACTCCGCGACCAGCTTCACGGCGCATGCCTTTATTCTATTACTTTCCTAAATTCTAGGGCCTCTTATCGCAATGAGAGGCATTTGGGCACTTCCAGCGGTTTTGCGCATCGCGCTGGCGAACCAGCATGCGTTCAGCGTGTTCGACGATCTGCTCGCTTTCCCACAGGTATGACGCGCCACGCGACTCAACAACAGCGTCATCTGCTAACAGCACACCCAGTATGAGGTTCTGTGGCCAGACACTTTCGTTACCGAAAACGATGCGACGCTTCTCCTCTCCCACGGATCACCCAGCTCGAGCTCTGCAACACCCGGCTCGCAAGAGACGCAGGAACTCTCGAAACGCGATAAGCCGGCAGCGAACATACCACCCGTAGATGATGCGCTCGAACAGACATACGAAGCAGTCGTGCTGCACGGACAGCGTTACATATGCAGCATACCCATAATACCAGAAGAGGTACCGCAGAATGACACAACATCAGCCGAGGAAGCCAAAGCCGAGGAAGAGAAGGAGCTCATACGCGCAGCAGACCGCGGGTGGGAGCTACTCGAAGGCATGAAGGGCAACTGCATCTACTATGTGAGCGGCTGGTGGAGCTACAGCTTCTGCTACAAGGACGAAGTCAAGCAGTTCCACCAGCTGCCACAAAGTCGAGGTGTTCCCCATTACCCACCTGTGGAGGACACGAGCGTACACAGCTTCGTATTGGGAAGGTACCCGAAGGAGGAGAAGACCAAGAAAGCGGACGCGCGCAAGACACTAGGCAACGAAGAGGGCAGCAAGGAGGCTTTTGATGAGGCTAACATGGCCGACGATGACGAGAAGGGCCTGGAGATCTCGAGACTAGAGACCAAGGGGTCCAGCAGATATATGGTGCAGCGGCTGTCCGATGGTACTGAGTGCGACTTGACGGGTAAGCCGCGCAAGATCGATGTACAGGTACGTCCCGGCAGCGCCGTTGTTCTCCAATTCGCAGTATTGACATCTCTTCCAGTTCCACTGCAACCCGCAGTCTGCCGACCGAATCGCCATGATCAAAGAAACAAGCACCTGCTCCTACCTCATGATCGTCGACACGCCCCGCCTCTGCCACGACGTCGCCTTCACCCCACCACAAGAAAACCTCGCACATCCTATAACCTGTGAACCCGTCATTCCAGAGTCTGAAGTAGACGCATGGACAGAAGCACAGCTATCCGCCAAGCTGGCCGCGGCCGAACGTCTCATCGCTGCCCACAACGCTGCCGACGACGCCAACACGAACCCGCTCCGCGATCTCGCCGACGGCCTCGAGGGCTCTACCAAGCGCATTGTCATTGGCGGCATTGAAGTCGGCGCAAAGTCGTTTGTGGGAAGCGAAGGCAAGGTGATTGAGAAATCCGTCGTCGTCGGCGGAGGCAAGGAGACATTTATCGGCACCGTAGCGAGTAGCGACGGCAAGCAGATGTCCAAGGAAGAGATGAAGAAGCTCAACATTGCCGATCCCAAGGATGTCGAGACCTTAAAAGCCAATCTGAGGAAGCTGGCTGGCAAGAAGGGATGGAAGCTGGACCTTGTGGACACACCAAGGGGCAGGGAGTTTAGAGGTATCATCGATACCGAAGATCAGGATACTGAGAAGACGAAGAAGAAGTCAACGAAGAACAAAGATGGCGATAGTGCGGGGATGGGCAAGGAGAAGGAACATGAGGTTGAACAAGGCGATGAGGATGAAGAGATGCAGGAGGGGAGTGAGGAGGTATACAAAGATGAGCTTTAAAGCACTTATGGTATAGTCATGACACTCTATTACGACTATTATGATTATGGCCTACATGTTCGTGCAACTAGGATAGGAGTTCGTAAAGATCATTTCCAAACTCTTTCTCAGTCCTGTCAGAGCACGTAAGACATGCCTCTTCGGCCAGCTCAGCAGTGACCTGGGTAGTTATGGTCTTTACACCCTGGCTTGGGACCACAGCCCCAGGCGTAATTACTCCCTGTGCACGCATGTTGCATGTAGTCGGAAGTAAGCATGCCTTGGGCGAAATCCCCGCCCTCACGGAGAGAAACGCTTCCACATACTAAGAAACATTAGACCCCACTCGTCAACGACCAAAGATGAGTAAACTTACCTTGACACCCATGTTTCAGGAGTCGCTTGACCAACACTTTGACATCCTTGATGGCAATCGGTCGATGAAGATTTCTAGCGAAGAGGCAAAAGCCCGCAGAGAATCCATAGTCACTTGGATCGCATACGATGCGCTGATTATTTGTAAATTCCCAGTCTTCGTCTACGGACGGTAGTATTAGTGAGAGCACTCATGATAAGAACGTAACTGAGTGTTATATGTACTTACCCATCAGATCCATTGACTTGAGGTATCGCTTGACGGTATCGAAATTCTCACTCCACGTTCCGCAGAAGCTACTACCTTTGCAGTGGGTTTTTGAAGGGCCGGTAAGAGCATGTACGTTTTCGGACGTCCCAGGAGGAAGGGAGGTATCGATGGGATCATCAGCGTCGATAGTCTGGTCGGCAGGAACGTCTGTATCGATAGTTTGGTCGACAGGAACATCTTCGTCAGTAGTCTCGTCGGCTGTAACGCTGGAAGCAACCTCATCGCGGGCAGCCTTGCGCTTGTAATCGCAGACACCCTCTTTGCAGCCAGACGTGACATAGTTCACCGTGATCTCGCCAGTGTTAACGTCGTTTCCCGGCTTAGTAGGGCAGCTGCCACATCCTGGTAACGAGTCAGTATCGGAAGGTAGCGTAGGCCAAGGTACACTTACTACCGCACTTGTGATTGACTAGGTCATTGATCTTGCTCTTGATCAGGCTGCCATTCACCTTCTCGTCCGACTTGAGCTTCTGTGGGAAGGCACAGAGGCCTTCGCACTTGTCAGGATTGTTACATCCACTGCAAAGATTACAAGCGATCTGCTCGCCGTTGCCCCACTCTTCTTTGTCGTCTAGATGAAGATTGTAAGCACAGCTCCATGCGGCGAACCTTTTCTGCAGAACATACCAATAGTATCAATGTATGACTTGATCTTCGAGAGGCTAATGTCGCAAGTCGACAGAGTGCACATGGCGCTGCCGCGGCAGTTGATTCCGAGAAGCGCATCCATATCATTGGGGTCTTGGTCTCGAGGAGTGACGCCGTATGCGGAGTTGGGGTCTGTAGAGGATTAGTTGGACGCTTTTGTTTAAGTTGGGATTGAGAGCGTACGAGATGGGTGAGCGAACACAGCCGCCGCCCAAACAAGGACAGTGGCCGTCACGGTTAGAAGCGTGGTCTTCATCTTGACGGCTGCTCAAGATTGGTGTAGCTGGAGAGTAAGTCGACGTCCAGCTATGATTTAACTCAGTGGAGGGATGGAGAAGAGCGAAGGCGGGGGAGGGGAAGACCAGGGAACTATATACTGCAATGGGAGCGGGTTAGACCCGAGTGAAGGTGAAGGCGACAGGATCCAGGGTCTGGCAAGAGAAAGCTTAGACATAATAGCGGTGGAGAAACGGGCACTAGATGTGTAAAAGCGTGAAGTTCACCGTACGCGTTGCCGTGTCAGACACGATAGTCCTTGCTTCTATTCTCTCGAAGCAAACGCAAGACCACACATATATCTTGGCAGCTCTCATTGACGTCCCTCCAAACAACTGGATCTCGAAACATACACCAATATACTGGGGCCAAACGACTCGAGACGATGATGACCACCCCTCAGGTGCCATGCCTTCAAGTAGTCATAGTCCTATACCACACTGCTAATAAGTGCTGCGACAGTTAATCCGTGTTGCCTTCTTCTTCCTTGAGCAGTCACTCTCTAGCTTTTGATCCACGCTTAAACCCCCAATGACGTTGTCTCGAGACGCAAACAAACGACTTGACGGGAAAGACCCTGGAAGGTGAGGAAATCGGGAAAGAGCGAAGAACAATGTAGTGAAATACTACAGTTGAAACGGCTCATCATCATCGTACAAGCAGTCCACGAGCCTGAAATTTGCAGTATTTCCAGAGATTTGTCCCAATAAACTTATGCTAAGCCTGCTATGTCCTGATAGAAGGTATATGTCACCGCATGCACTTTAGGCAAGACGGTGGCGAGGCAGATAGAGACTACACGTATCATAATCTAGACACGATTTCACGTAAAGACGCGAGAAGAACGCATCGTTCATCTAGCTAAGCTGAAGCAAAGTTGCGAATGAAGGGATAGAGGAAGCGTGCCCAGGTGCTCGAGTGAAGCACGTGGCAAGCGAACTCGTTCGTTCCTTCCCTCAGCTGTTATGACATCATCCTAGCGGCACTAAGCCAAAAACGATCAACTCCAGCTCTACGGAGCCTCAATTTTCCCCCTCCTTCCAATCTAATTCACCATCACAGGCTTCCAAAAGACCGCTTCCGAGTGTAGAAGGATCAAATGTCGTACGGACCGAGCCCACGCTTTGGTATGGTGTTCGCAGGTGTGGATTGTTCCAGCGATCGTGCGTGTAGGATTCGCACGTGCGCGGTACTCGAGACCATCCCGGGTCTCCATGGGAAAGCAACCGGACGCACGCATTGTCAAGATGACCCATTGATGTGGCGCATGTTTGAAGCTGCGACTCTTACTCGCAAAGAAAGCGCGCCCAAGTGCCGCTGCACGAGGCAGACATTTACCCTCTCACCGGACACCAGATAGCATCGCGCAACCCAGCGGATCATCAATCCGCGATCTACAACGCACACCTGCATCTCGCGTCCTCTATCCATGAACACATCATCACAGAACGTCAGATGAGCCCGATAGCCGGCTGGTGGTAAGCGAGCATGCTTCGAGAAAGAGCAAGTGGGGCGCAGCACTGGAGGACCTCCTCGTATCTGCACGCCGTCTAGGAAGGAACGAGCGTGCATGTCTCAGCCTCACTTTGTGCCCCAGGCAGAACGAAGGGAAAAACAGGCAGAGACTTAGATTGACATGATACGTTGACTGTTTTGCCTACTTTTGCCTTGTTTTCGACTTGCAAGTTGTGAGGGGGTTGGGAATTGTTCGTCGCGTCGACGATGAACATCGCCATCACGAACGCAGATAGTACAGCGGACAAAATCATACTCACATCCAAGCAACACCGTCTACATAGATCAAGACCGAAACCAAATAATCTCGCCCCCGCTATCACGCGAGATCGCCATTGTACAATCCCGATTCCTGTCACAGCCCCAGCTTACCGATCGCTTCCCCTGTCCCCTTTTCCAATTTCCCGCTCTCTGGTCCTACCCACCAGTCATCCACCCCCACGTGAGGAAACTAGGCTCGCACTGCAGGACAAGCGCATGTCCGGTGAAGCGGTCCCTCGAAGTTCCTGGATTACTCTTCATTCCCGGATCGGTAGGCGTTGGGAACGCTTCTATGCCTATGGCTGTGTCGTGGGTTGCGTCTTGTCTTGGGGCAAAAGGGGTGCAGGACCGATGGTGTGGGTGTGCGTTGCGGCCTAAAATGTCGTCGGTATGTTGGGGCGGAGAGTATGCGAAAAGGAGAGATTGTGGCGGGGGGCTATTTGGTAGTTTGTCGGACATGTCAAGATGGGAAGTGAATGGAGCAGAGTCAGCATGGGTATCGCGACAAGCAGACAGTGAGCTGATGAGACAGGAACTTGAAGTAGACTGTTCAAAGATGACGCGCTTTTGATATTCTACTTTTGGAAACGTGAACGGCCGTAAAACGTTGCTATGTGCATCACGTATCCCCAAACGCCCAGACGGGTATCAACTATAGCGACAGTCGTAGAATACCGTGACCTTAGTATCCGAAACCTAATCCTTGCCGTGTATGTAATCTAAGTCCCTTTTGACAGTCCACAGTGGTTCAGTCTTCTTCCGAGTCCACTTCGCTGTCCGTCTCAGCACTTCTACGCGGCTTGCCATCACCGATCTTCCATCCTGCACCTTCCCTCGCAATGAGTCCTTCATCGCGAAGATAGCGCTCGAGCCTCTGATCCCTGTGCCACGTAGCAGGGTCGAGCATATCCACGCGACTCTTGTAGTCCTTCTCGAAGTGACGTCCAACATGCTCCATGCGCTCCTCCCAGGATGTAATGCCATTGAAGGATCGCTCGCAGAACAAACAGCTCGAATGTTGTGGAGCATTTCGTAGCTGTAGGTTGCAGCGCACTTGGTGTTCCGAGAGGTTCTCTTCGCAGACTGGGTAATCTTTCTGGGTGCGGCAGGACTTGTCTTTCGGAGCAGCGTGCATGCGGCGGAGATGCTGAGTGAATAGATCTTTGCGATTGAAGTCGTTATGGTATAATGTCTGTGGGTCGTTGGAATCGATAGATGGGGTACATAGATCGCAGCGCCAGTAGCCGAGCTTGATGTGCTGGGTGCTGACGTGCCTCTTCCACTCGTTTTTGGAAGAGAAGTTGGACGTGCAGCCATAGCCGGCGAGCGGACATGGGAAAGCTCGACGATCTTCAGCGTGAATGCTCGAATCTGTGATGGCTCTTTGTGTTTTGGAGGACCGACGAGATTTCTTCTCCGATCTGACAGATTCCGTGGGACTTGGAGCATGGGAGTCTCTACGGATCGGCTTGCGGCGCTTCGATGTGCGACCCGAGCTACCGCTTGACGTTGTAGACCTTCTTCGCTTAGACCTTGTCGGACTGTAATCGGAGTCCGAAGCGGGTTCCTCAGGGAAGTCAACGGGCTCTACAGACTGGGCGTCTCGTACGGAGTGTCCGATACCAGAGTCTGCGTACCTCGTATAATCTGGAGCAGCTTCTTCTTTGACTTCACTGTGATGATGATCAGGGGTAGCTTCTTGTTTCATGACAACATCCTCCACGTCTTCAGCCACTGCTTCCGGTACCGGAGGCTCGTACTCTAACTCGCGAAGGCTGATGTTACGCTCTTCGGCGTGAGCTTCGCAGGCGAACGCTCCGCCTTGAAGATACTCAGGTGCAGGGTATGAAACCGGAAGATGAGAGTAGTCCATCGGGCTTCCATATGGAATGCTATGGCACATGTATGGTGACCGAAGCTCGTCCTGGGTGTTTTGACTAGTGTTTCCAGAAGAAGTACGATCCGGTGATGCGTTGCGAAAGCAGTCTGCCGGAGGCCAATGTTGCTCATATTGCTTCTCGTATCGGCCGTCTGGGAACGGGATCTTTGCATAAAGCATGCCTGGCGTAAGGGGGCTTTGCTCGTACAGGAAGCGTTGCATTGGCTGCATGCTGACAATGCCATTGTCGAAATCATCCAGGTAGCTCTCTTCTTCTATATGGAAACGCACTGCATGCTCTTTGCATGGTTGCATGTAGTTGGTGTATTCTGTCGCCCAGACAGGATAGCGCGGCTCATCCACCGTCTCAATTTGTGGCAGGTCTCGGAACTGATGAGCGTCCATGGCTGATGCTCAGTCGTTGCACAGAACCGGACAGGGGTGGCAATGGCGACTAAGTATCGCACGGCACTTAGAAGCCAAAGAGTATGGGGGAATGCGAGTGCTGTAGAAGTTCGACAGATACAAGATCTTCCGTTTCTAGAATCTTGCTGAGATGGCGGAAACAGTCCTTCAAGTAGAGGAGTGGTCAAGGTATTTCGATGTCGTAGTTCTGCCGGACTGAAGTAGCCCAAGTACAGGGACTAGAAAAGGAGGCAAAAGAGGCGGAGCATCAAGTGGGGGGTGTGACAGACCAAGGCAGTAAAGCAGAAAAGCTAGTGTCAAGTTGCACTGCCGTAACCTTTCGTACCGTCTTTCTGTCCCTCGATGCCATGCTCTACAGTGTTTTATGGTGTTTGAGCCGCAGAGCCGCATCGCCAGCCACCAATGAGAGCCCTTGTGCCTTGGCATATGTACTCCCCTGTTCTCAGCTTGACCGGTGGGCCGCAGTGCACAGTTGTCCAGCCACCACTGCGCTGTACGTGAACTTTAGCACCTACCACCGACGGGTAGGTTCAAGCCCCAGGATTAAGCCCCTAATCAAAAGCAATCTTGCTAGTACTGAGCGGATCGCTACCCCATCGCGATACGTCCCAGCCAACTTTTGTGCCAGAGCTGCTTCCGCGGGCTGCACGTTCGCTAAGATGTGGGAAGGACGAAGCGAGACCATGTGGACGTGAGCTGTGAGGATGCTAATCGCGGACCCACCAGTTTGAGCGTTGGGGGCCAAAACAAATAAGGAGATGAACGACAAAATGCAGAGACCCAGAGAACGAATCACATACCTTTGGGTATCGTGGTTTCTGTTAGGAGGCCGGACAGAAAAACCAGTAGTAGGTTGCTGCTGTGCTACCGCACCTGCGCCAGGGACGTGATTGTTCCGACAGCTGCCGCGCAACCGGAACGCTGATGAGAGGCCCAGGTCCCGATCAAGAGCGAAAAGCCTTCGTCGGTCGGAGGGTGCAGTATCACAGACTCTCATTGGGAGCCGCTGCACAGTGGCTCACCAGCTGGGGCGCATTTGGCTCAGGACACTCGATTTAGGCATCAAGATAGGGCGAAGCATGGTTTCCCTGTCAAAGCAGTTGTCGTACGTTGCTGGAAGGCAGCATCATGGCACTAATGATGATGCTATCATCCCATGAGTGGCAGTAGAGATAGCGAGCGGATGCGCCTGGGCTGTTTCGACGGCTGTATGCACCCTCCAGTGCATTCGTGTTGTCGCCTCACGGCTCAGGCATCAAGCTCGATCCGCAAAGGGGTTTGGCCGGCAAGAGCTTCCAGTGTCCTGGGCTTTCCGGGCGCATTGGGGGCGGTGCGTCCCGTGTCTTTGGTGATGGAGACTGGCGAGTGGTGGCGGGGACCTGTAGGTGGATTAGAAGGACTCGACGCTTGTGCGCCGTCGCAAGTCGAGAACAGCCCACTCGGATGACTTTGCGCTGCCCCTGCGTCGGCGCGGGGGTGAGACGACGTGACTATCTTCACAGCTTGTTTGCTGTCAAAGTGTCAAAACATTATCCGGCGGCTCTGCGCAGGGATTGCAAGATGTTCGAGAGTCTGGAAATAGCGAGACGCAGGAGATGCACTGTTCTTGGCATGCTATCCCCGCACATGGCTCGCAAGCCACACGGCCATGGCTGACCGCAAAAGCCGTACGAATGGGATAAGATGATGGTCATAGAAATTAGCTATCTCGTGCCGGTGGTCTGTATCGGGGGTCTTTGCGCAAAGTCAACGCGGGATACTAGCTTTGTGGGCCCTTTCTAGATATCTATGAACGCCATGGCGGTGCTATGGCCAGCAACTGATGCCCTGTGTCGGCATCATGCTCCAAGTTTGGCAACAAGGCGGTCTTCAATGCCCTCCAATATCCATCGATGCTCTAGCACCTCCAGATTCTCGGCTTCGTTGAGGAACAGCTTATCCGGATCCTGCTCAGGACCCATCATGCCGCCCGCGCCTGGGTTGGCCATGGCCATCTGCTGAGAGACTTGATTGGCAGCTTTCAATAATACAGTTAGCTTGACTGACTTGACCTGAGTAGGCAAATGCTCTTCCCAACATACCATTGTTGTTCCCCAAAATGAAGTTATAGACGGGCTGGAGCCCGAACAAAGTCAGGAAATACCATGACAAACTAGACACCCATCTGACGTCCAGGTCACGCGTGCCAACTCCAGATTGCAGCATGGACTTGAATTGTGGGGTCAACGGGAAGGGTAGTTTCACTGTGCATATCGGTTAGCAAGAGATCAGATTTGCTTTTACAGCTCGGGAGCAGCCGAATGTCAGAATATGCCGACCAACCGCGCCAACTATTCGCAAGCATCATGCCGACGCATACAAGAGACCAGCCACTCGCTTCGCCCTAGAAGATAGCGCACGTAGGAACTGCTTTAGAGCTAGGCAAAGCGAAAGGCCACGCAACATGTACTCCGGCATAGACATCCGACCAACGAACACGGGAAGACTCAAGCTCGCTCGGCTTCATGTGAGACTCGGTCTTGTCGTCTGAAGGATCTCGGGACACAAGAATACTCTTGATCGCGAGCCGCTTTCCCCTAGAATGCAGGAGTATTTATAGAAAGGCAGACTTACTGATAACGAAGCCAGAGAAGAAGGCATTGATCCATCCCATGATCAGAGTCTGCGGGATCATCATCGTCATCTGCCCCTTCATCATGCCCATCATGCCCTCCATAGCCGCAGGATCACTCATGGGATTCGGTCTGGGTTTCCCCCTCAGCTCCGGCTCAGCCAAAAACTTTCCTTCCTGGTAGGCCTGCACCATGTAGGCTTTACGGGTCGCGAAGGAACCGGGCGAGAGGACCTGGGCATTCGTGCGCAGGTTGACGCCGCGCACGAGGGAGCGCTGTTGGCGGATCTTGGCGAGGTCGTGTTTCTTCGGGGTCGACTGGAGGAGTGTCATTGCGTAGTGGCGGAGGATGCCTGTCAAGACCTATGTCTATGTTAGCATCTTGTACATTCAGAAGAATTGAGTGCACTGTACCATGACCACTGTAATGGGGAGCAGAATCCACCAACTGTAGAATTATCAGCCATCTTCGTCATGTATCCGCAAACACCAGAACGTACAACAGGGCGGGATCCCGATGGATCGTCTGAACTACAGGCTGTCCCATGGTGCCGGTAGTAGAGAGATGCGCGGGATGCGGAGGGGGTGTGGGAGGTGAAGGTCGGTGGTGGTGGTTGTTGCTCGACAATGATAGCTCGCCGCTGAGGCTCCGGCGGGATGTTGTGAGACCAGGGTCCGCGCTTTGCGCTTATGGAAAGGTGTCCAAAGCTACATCACCAACTGCGCAACGAGCCCCAGGCTTTACGACTACCTCTACTCTCGTTGTGATTATAGAAAAGACACAATCACAACTTCAACATGTCGGCAACACAGAAAATCGCAGTCCACTCCCTCGCCGGTATGCTTCCATTCCCGTCACCACAACCATGTACGCATTCGCCTACAGACCATATCTAATACTCGCGACCAGACCTCAAGAACACGACCGACGACGCTCTCCCCAACTACCTCAACAGCCTCAAGTTCAAGCAGATCCACACACAGACCGATGTGCGGTTAGTCCTCGGCTACACAGCCGTCACCATCGCCGGCGCACTCTTCTACTACGACTGGAAGTTTGGTTGGGAAGCCAGCAAGCCCTACACACTGCCTGCTGTCGTCGCATACTTTCTGTTGAACACCGCATTCAGCTATTGGCTATGGTTTGTGGAGAAGGGTGTAGTGTATGAGGGAGAGGGCAAGACAGGCAGGGTATGTTCACATGCCCCATTTCCGTACCCATGTGTTAAGCAATACTGACAACATCAAGGTGAGGATATCTTCCTCCACGAAGAAGCACATCCCAATCTACGAGTGCGACGTCGTCTTCACACCCGCCCCCTACGCCTCGAATCCCAAACAGACGATCCATATCCGCGCGCCCCTGACCCGGTGGTTTACCTCGGATGGCTACTTTGTCGCGAAACCCTTCCAGCAATGGCTCGCTTCTGAAGTTCCGGTGATCGGCGCTGCGGACCCCAACAACGTGGTAGAGGAGATCGGTCGCGGAAGTGCGGGCATGGACCAGACGATGAACCTGAACAGCTCGAATGCGGTGGACATCTTGCAGCAGCTCAAAGCAAGTGGTGCCAAATTCGCGAGTGGCGATGCGCAGAGACGGCGATAGAGGATCATACAAGGACGGTTAAGGCTCAGGAAGGAAAGAGACTGGCGTTAAGGTGTCGACAGTTTCACGTGGACCATCTTGCTTTCGAGGAACGGCAAAAGCGTCACAATGGTTTGGTGGGGCATTCAGGAGGCCTCTCTTTGCTGCGGACGTCATATTCGCTATCTAGGAATACTATGCAATGGCTAAGCTATGTTAAACGCCAACAAATGCCCATGAAACTGACCTCTTGGTCGTTTCCTACTATCCAATCTGGCCCTCCTACATGGCCCAATTTATGACATCTCCTGTTCAAGCATGGGCAATACCTCAAGCTCCCTCTGAATAATTCTCTCAAACTCCTCCCTGTCTATGCCCGATGCTCTCGCCAACCGAAACAGGCTCTTGATATCTGTGCTGATGTGTTGCTTGATCGCAAGCTCGGCCTGGCTGTAGTTTTCTGCCTTTCGCTCTAGCCTCTCGACCGAGTTGGTTGATGCCGAAGAAGAGGGCCGGGGGTGGCTCAGGGCGTTTGCGGTAGCGCCTTGGTCCTGCTCAATGGACTCGAGATGCACCGCGCTGTCGTTGCCATGAACGCCGCTGCCGTTCAGGAGACCGCTTGTGTACGCCGGTGGCATCGACGAGTCGTAGCCGTTCGGGCCCAGGTTCGATGTGTCGAGGGGTTCGGTCTGCGGTTCGCGCGTGTAGCTGAGAGCGTTGCCATTGAGTGTCGACTCGCCAGCTGCGGGCTCCTCTTCGTCTGGGTCGTGCGCATCGAGCGCTGGCTGCACTTCCGACGCGTAGCGCTCGAAGTACTCGAGCTCTGACTGCGACGGCCCGATCTGCGTTCGGCCGCTGGTTCCTGGCGCGGGGGATCGCCTAGGCTGTGGTGTTCGTCCGGGCGTCTGGTCGTATGCAGCCCAGTAAGACCCGTCGTCCTCTTCTTCTGCTTCCTCCGCAGCGGGTTCGGGTTGAACCACGGCTTGGTAGGGTGCGACGCCGTTGCTCTTGACCGACACAGACTTTCGCCTGAAGCCAGCCTCGTCAGCAGTGGGAACGTTCTCGAACCACTCGGTGCCGTCGTCAACGTCTTCTGTGCCTCTCAGCTCAGCCAGTAGCCAGCGGCTTCCGCCTTCTCCACCTGTGCACCAGAGATATGTTGGGATGATTCCATATTCACCCAGTATCAACTTGGCGTGTAGGGTCTCGGGGTCTGACCGTCGGTACAGTATCTGATCTGGTTCCTCCAATTCAATCTCTCCGGAAGCTGGGTGAGGTTCGACGTTTATCTTCTCGATGATTTGCGGTAGTCGTGAAGCGATGTCTCGGTCCCAGCACAACAGCGACAACCACTCGTTGGAAGATAGAAGCTGTACACGTTGACGGAGGATAGGCGATAGGAGGGGTAGAAGACCCGGAGGTACGTCTTTGGAAGCATTTGCTGTCGACAGACAGGCTAGCAGTGGCGGGAGAAGTTCCCTCGAATCGGGCCGTGGGATGATTTCGTTGAGCCCAGGCATGGCAGCGGTGTGAAGAGGTAGGTTGGGTATGGTGTGAAAGTTTGATCGCGCTGATTGTACCCACTCGAGGATACAAGGGGCGTATAGTATCTGGTACTGCGATCGGAGAGTCGATTACTCCTAAGCAAGACGCCGTAATAGACAAGCCTAGGACGTTTCGTAGGCT
This sequence comes from Alternaria ventricosa, assembly GCF_023758065.1. Taxonomy (NCBI): domain Eukaryota; kingdom Fungi; phylum Ascomycota; class Dothideomycetes; order Pleosporales; family Pleosporaceae; genus Alternaria; species Alternaria ventricosa. The sequence continues at coordinate 937,383 of NW_026055686.1, forward strand.
TTGTGCTTTTCGCGTCTTTATTGTTTTGCAGAAGCCCGTACACTTCAGACGTTTGCCGCTAGCACAGTTGTATCAGGTGTTGTGCAACGCCCCAATGCTCTGTGATGCCGTTCGTGCTGCGTGTAGGGTGCGGGCTCCGTCTGGTGATGCTATCACATGCGAATGTGGCCAGTGACGCGCAGAAATTCGCTGACGCAGATGCGGGGAAAGGAGGAAGCGACAATTGGCGGACTGTAGGAAGAGAGTGAAAAAGGAAGAGGAAGAAGAAGCGCTCTGAGGCACATCTCGTTCCATTTTCGCGTCCAGCGGTGCTGCAGAAAGAGTGGATGCTGCTGTTGTTAGCCTCCGCTCCACCGAAGGGTGACTGCCGTTAGACACACCGGTTGCGATTGCCCGCACGCCTGGATCGCGACCATGGAAATGGTTAGCCCCATCTCCGAGCCTCATCAATCAGACACACCCTACATCCCATGCCCCGATGCGCCCAGTGCCAGCGGACTTTCTTCGACAGAGATTCCAAGGCTCGCAAAGGAATTACTCCGTCGGCTTGAGGCTGCTTTTACCCGTCCTGGCCTCACTATTTGGTAAGCGGACATCTGCAGTACATGTTCGGTACATCCAACCTGCACAAGCACTTCAATACCAGGTACGCTCCATTTCGCGATGGCATCAAAAGTCCGTGAGAGAGGTCTGCAGTGACGTCAGCTTTTGCGATCGCCCGCCCTGGATCGACACAACATCTGCAAGACCCTCATTCCGGGTACCTTACATGTTCCGGTAGTAGTACTCGAAAAGCTGTTGCGACATTTAGAGCCTGGCTCGGATCTTCTGCCTGCGGCTGCGTCTCACCTGGCGCCGGGATGCCAACTCGACTGCTTCTTAAACAATCTCGCGATGAGGGCTATATGCATAGCCCGCTAGATCAAGCGGCGCGTTTCATGGCCACTGAAATCAGACCATTGCTGTCACTCGTGGCTTCGGCGTCTACCACAGTATGCGGCACTCGCAGCTATATATCACAACCTATGAGTGCGGCGCACTATACATGTATCGTTTCCAGGCGAAGCGATCCTGCCATTTCCGCCATACTACTCGCCCGCAGCGATATGACAGCATAATTCTCGAGACCTAGCCTAGATCAAGGTAGTGTACGCTGAAGACAGCAGGTCGATGTGCTCCTTCGCCATATTCCCGTGAGCCCCACAACAGCCCGGGAGACCATCCGGCCTCGCTCATAATCCAAAACTGGGGCCAGCCACTACCTTATCCGCTTGCGACGTGGCTAGGAAAGCTTCATCTCTAGGCGTGGCTGAATCGCTGATCATGCAAGGCAGTCCATGCTACTATATGCCGTCATATCGCGACATTCGCAAATCAGCAAAGCGAACAACAGCGCGACCTCGTCCGTGTTGTCCATCGCACGCGTCTGATCACTAGCAGGCTTGCTACGTCGCTGGCATGCTCTCCAGAAGAGCAATTCCAGGCTTAGCCGGCCTTTATATAGCATCAGCGTTCGGCTGCTAAACAGCTAAGCGCCAGCCTACGCGGGCGCACAACAAAGGCCGCTGCATGTTTCGCACCTCGAGCGCGGTTTGGAGTAACCGCCTCAGTAGAATCTGATGACAGGAGTTACTACAAGCATCACACATAGCAGGTTGAATTCGCCATGAGGATATCATCTTGAAGCATAGCCACCCGCTCGCCCCATGTTCAGCCCCCTGCTCCCGCTTCTGTATAGCAACTGAGGCTGTGCCGTTTGTATCAAGCCTGCCAAGAGCGTGTCACGCATCTGCAAATCTGCCTCGAGACGCCAGTCAAGCTCACAGCTACCGTCGCGCCGTCGCGCTTGTTTTCGGTCGTTCTGCCTCTTTCTCACGACTTCATAGACATCTGGACTGCCTGCGCCCACATTGTTTCGAGACGGCGAACTTCTGCTTGGCGTGCATCGCTCTACCCCGGTCTTACCATTCTGGAGATCTTGGGGGGAATCAGCCTTGACCGGTGCCTCGACTTTCGCTCGTTGCTGCCGCTGGCTCCACCGTCGACATCGAATTCCACTCTGTTTCTACCAACCATCCGAGCACTTTACGCCGCTTCTCTGTTGTTCGCGCGCGCCGTCTCCCGATTTCGCTCGCGACCCACCCTGAAGCTGTCAACATCGTAGAGTGCCGGCACTGCCTCTAGCCTCAACGGCTCCAAACTTCCGTCCTGTGCGAGGCAGATCGCCATCCAGCTTCAAGCTACAGCAGCCTGTCCTCTTTCGCTTTCAGCCGCACTGCGATATTTCTCTCCCTCGTTCCGCCATCCCACCAACCTATCTGGGTAACTGGACGCGCTGCGACACTTTCCCCTCATCTGGTTTTCTGACTTTCGCAATATTCAACATCAGTAACCTCCAGGCAGCACTATGCCGCCCTAAGCAGCGCTGGCTACAGTCACGTTACCCTCCACACCACCTGCCCGTCGCAATCATTTGTTAATCGTCGCGACCTAATCTACTATCGACTCCACTTTCAGGTTGTTCGTTACAGCGAAAGTAATCATGCAAGCAGTCGATACGCATACACAGCCCTACCAGGACCCTCGGCGTCAGCCACGCCACCCTCAGGATGTGCAGACTAGCGGCTATCAACTTGCGCCTACTGGCGGCAACTTCCTGATGCCAGACGCGCAAGGCACATTCACATACTCTGCAGAGCCTGCATCCATGGTTTACGATGGGTCCATGGTATCGCTTCCCTCATCCAGCACCCCTGGGCAGGAATCCATCTTCACTCCTAACGTTGGATCCTCTCTCGACTCCTCATTACATCCGGACATGTCATATCCACCACCGAATGCCTACAATCAAGCTCCAAACTACGGTCTTTCTCCGGGGTCCTACTACGGAAACGGACAGAACATCTCGCCCTCACATTCAGTTGAGCATTTTAGCCCAGAAACGGGTTACATGAGCGATCCCAGTCACCACGATCTCAGCGCTTATGCAACGCCAAATTTCAATGCACACGTTCTCGATGAATTCTCTGGGCTGACCTTTGCCGATAACGGTTCGGCCAGTAATTTTCCGGCATTCCAAGAGCATGTTGACATGTCAGCCTTGACATCAGGGACGCTGAACACGTACAACGCTCAGCCAAGCAACCACCTCAGTAACACTTCGCTAAACCCGCACCATCAATTGATGTCGCCCAGTGCGACGAACAATTCCAGTCCGGCACTAGGCGATGAGAGCTCAGCCTTCCCCTCTATGCAGTACAACGGGAACATGTCGACGCCGCCAAACCAGGCGAATCATCTACCGCATACAACACCTATCAAGCAAACGCACAGCCCAGCTCTAACGAATAGTCCTGGAAACGTGCCAATGGCAAACCCAAGGCCCCTCACGCGACATTTGACGAGTCCCATTGTACGTGTGGAAAACTATAGCAGAGAAGATTCGCCTTCGCGTTCCGACAACAGCATGCCTGTCAGCAAGCACAGCTATGGTAGTCGTCATTCCGGTAATCACCTATCGCCGTATGCGCATAACGATGATTCGGATGGTGAAGCGGAGCCTCACGAGAACCTGCATTCGCGACCAGGAGTCCGTGGACCCGATCGCAACGAGGACGGCTCCTGGCTCACGACAGGACAGTCGGGGCAGAACGGTATTAACCCTGACGAGCGCCGCCGGATGGGTGACGCCTGGATCCCCAGCATAGAGGAAATTGCAGAGCAACGCTCGAAGGATGAGAAGAAGCTTGAAGTGCAGGAGTGGCTCACTAAGAGTGAGGTCGGAAGCGAGGCAGGCGACGTAGGGCCTTCGAACAATCTACTCAAGCCCATCCCGGGTCGTCGTCGAGCGAAGAGCCACAACGACATTCAACGCCGGGCTCTCCCAGATAGCTTCGGGCTGGGTGTGCGTACCAACTTCGACCGTATAGATGATTCGGGCATACCTGGACCTGGGGTTTACATTGACGAACGAAGCGATTACGGCGACTACGATTACGACGATGATGAGTCGGCAGAACCTGAATCCCCACCCGCTGCGATCGATATCAACGCAAGCCATATAGAAAACTCGTACTTTCCTCCGACACAAGAACTTATACCAAAGGATGGTACTGCTGTCAAGCCATGGGTAGATGGACCGTTGCAGCCACACCCGCCAAACCCATCGGCTCGATATCAGCCGCCCACATCCAATGCTGCGATGATGCGCTTCTTGGTTCGAGCGAAGGACGTTGAACAAGCTTCACTTGCGGCAACTGTTGGCTCACGCCGTCTCAGCGAGTCTGATATTGGTAGCATACGTGCAGCTCCCGGTGTTATCAAAGTCATCGAACCCGAGCCAAGAAAGAGCAAGGAGCGACAACGGCGGCCCAGCTTCTTGGAAAACATTCTACCCAAACGTACACCAAGCAATATACTCAAGCGCAAGGGCAGTATACCAGTGCAGCAGTCTGATGCAGCCTCGGACAAGTCCAAGGAGCCCATCATTGAGAAGCCGAAACGTATAGGTAGTTGGGGTCGTCCAAAATCTCCTCGAGTTGATACAAACCTAAGCAGTCATAGCAAGGACGGGGGACAACTTAGTTCAGTAGGTCTGTCTGCGGCAGCGGGCCCGTGGTACAAAGGTCCCAAAAATGCCATCAGACGTACTCGAAGCAGGAGCGATATCGGGAGAGGGAGATCGCCTGGGCTGGCTGAGCTGATGACGCAGCACGGAGGTCCACCGATGCCTATGTTAGCTTCACCGCTCGCGGACACAGAGGCCACGAAGCCTTCCGCACAGCCAAGTCCAGCTGGAGACGATGATGAAGATGACCAAGACCCCGTTAGTATGGATCTCACGGTCCGCACCGATCCCATTGTCCCAACGTACGACGGCTTTAGAAGTCATGCTAGACAACTGAACCCACGCCTGGCTGATTTCATGGTTGAGCGTATCACCCAGGAGCAAATGCGCAGATACAAGAGATTATTGGAGTTCAAGGTCAAGCATCTCAACGCCGTACAGCATAAGAATTGTGCCTCTGCAAAGTTTTGTACTGACCTCGGTGGTGAGGCGAAGCAACTCCCTCCGAAAGCCGGTGCCAAGGATGCCGAAACTCCTTTCATCGGTTTCCAGGTCACTGCACCTGGTTCTTCCGACGACGATGGCGAGCCCCCGCTAGAAGGTAATGTGGCTCCTGCCGCGTTCCCATCAGGTGTACCTCTTCCCCCTGTCAAGCGCCTACCAGCCGAGTTCGAATGCACGTTGTGTTTCAAGGTCAAAAAGTTCTACAAGCCGTCCGACTGGACCAAGCATGTACATGAAGACGTACAGCCTTTCACGTGCACCTTCCCCAATTGCGGGGAACCCAAATCGTTCAAGCGCAAGGCGGACTGGGTCAGACATGAGAACGAGCGACACCGTCAGCTGGAGAACTGGACATGTCAGATCGCAGACTGCAACCATACCTGCTATCGCAAGGACAACTTCGTGCAGCATCTCGTTCGTGAGCACAAGATAGCTGAGCCACGGCAACGTACCCGAGCCGCTCACAAAGACGCGACAGCAACTGGTGACCAAGGTGAGATGGGCAAGTCTCTTTGTTTGAGATCTCGCTAACGCAAAGACAGATGACATTTGGGCCATTGTCGAAAGATGTCGCCGCGACACGACTAAGCTACCCAAGGACGAGCCATGCCGGTTTTGTGGCAACATCTGTACGAGCTGGAAGAAATTGACTGTTCACTTGGCAAAACACATGGAGCAGCTCAGCATGCCCATTCTTACGCTTGTGGACCAGAAGCAGCTCAACGCGGACAGCATCATTAGCCCCGTGGTAGAGCTGCCCGAAAGCCGCAAGCTCTCCATTACTCCGGGCCGCTCGCCACTAGACAACCCGTCGCGGTACAATCCTAATGCCGCATATGCACCTGGTATCGACCCTCACAGTCTTTATCCTCAGGAAACAAAATCCCAGGCAGGATCTACACCGATGCAAACCTACCCCCCACCGCAAATGGCACCGCCACCGACTCAGACTAGCGGCTATGCGAACTATGTGGCAAACAATGCCACGAATTTCACGAACCAGACCTACCCAGGTCTACAGGTCCCTCGGAAGCCACACAATGGCTACACGAACGGGCTGCAAATTCCTAGTCAGCCATACCAGAACGGGAATATGCAGAACGGGGTGCAGCAGTATGGCATGAATCCTGTTAATACCGTTCAACAACAGCAGTCCTTGTACACGGACTCTCCGGTCGACGCTACGACTACACCTTTTCCTTCCTACTACACTCAAGAGCCGCAGGGCTTGACGACTGAGATGCCGAATATGGGTTACGATATCAACAACGCTATGTCTTACCAACAAGGCAGCACCTACCCTGCCATGTCGTATCTGACGGCACAACACAACTATCAATACCAACATCAGCAATAGACGGGGATGGATTATGGGAAGGGTTTCATCGACACGCCCATAGGATAGGCGTAGGATCTGATTTTGTTTTGGCTCACGTTGATTTCGTACGATATCCACTCTTGCACAGCGGAAGAGGTTTTCATGTTTACGAGGCGAATTTGGTTTAGACGCGTTACGATACCTACTGTCGCTTCGGATTCAAACTGGATCGACTACATTGTCGCATCGGGTGGTGCAATAGGCATGCATGGTATTATAGACATCGGCGCGTTAATTGCATCAATTTCTCAATGCCACGATTCTCCAGGCTTTGTTGTCCGCTCCATACGATACAGTACCATTTGTGAGATATATCGTAGACTGGAAGCTGCGACCCACTCAAAGCCCGTAGGTACCTTCCACTCCACAAGGGCGTGATTGCACGACATCCATCGCCAGCGCCAGTAAAACCCCTTTGCGCGAGTACAATGCTTGACTTATTTCAAACTTCCAGCCCCCGCGCCCGGTCACACACATCAGCGCGGCGTGCTAAATCGATCGCGCCGCCGGGGAGCAACCCGGTCTGGGGCTGTGATTGGCTGCATGCGTCTCCCACGCACATGGAGGGCTCTCGACACAGCCACCCGCAACTTGGAGTCCTCCATCTGCAATTCGGTGAACGGCTCGCTAGGTGCAGCCCCAGCACGAATGAGCTGTCAGAAAGAGAAAGAGGGCAAAGAGGGCACCGGTCGCCTTCCTGGTAGCGCCCCTGCGCGAGGAGGACTGAGAGGCCGCCCACATGCGGCGCACCCTCGCCATCGCGATCACAGGCACACAACTGCGATAACCACTGCGTGTGGAAAGAAACCGTGACGACATACTACAGTCCCCTTTTTACCCATTCCGAATCGAAGTCCTCCGATACAGCCAGTGCAGGGCAGGTGCACGCGATGGGGTGACAGCGTCTTGGTATTCAAGCCTTTCCTCATATCTCACCGGCAGGCAGCGCATGCCCGTGCGCATGGGACACGAAACGGAGGACCTCACACACATTACCTGTTACATGTACCCATCTGGCTTGTCATCTTAGCAGATTGGGGCGGTGTGCTGCAGCTGGATTCTACTAATGCACAGCTGCGCGCCTGTTCCTCTGAAACGGTTTGCGTACGGCGTTCCTTGAGGCAGGCGTAAGGCTTCCATATCGCAGCAGGCTGACGATTCGAGATTAGAGGTATGTGTTGTTGTTGCCTTTTCTATACTTTTGTTTCTCTTCTCGTCTGTACTTATGAACGGAGGGTTGTACTACGATGATGCCTCTTTCCATGTTCGAAAGCCGGTTGGGATGAATTGGGTGGCATGTTGATGCCTGAGGCAGCCCCGAAAGATGCTGACCCATGATAGCGAACATGTCAATCAACAACCAGAACGGGAACTGTCAACAGTCTTACAACATTGCGGTTCCCAACCAATACTATGGAGGCCAAATACCTGTACTGCACATTGATCCCGGGCAGACGCAGCAGAGCACGTTCTCCCAACAACCACGGAGTGCACATAGTGTACGGAGCCAAAGGTCTAATTCATCAGCCTCCTTACATACTCCAAGAACTGCACCACATACGAGAGGCTTCGATCGCATGAACCATCCTCAGACCAATCTCTCTCCATTAGATAATGGCATTAGCGCCCATATGCCCAGGGATTTCGAGTTTCTCGATCCGAATTATGTCCGTTCTTATCACGGCTCGACTGCCGGTAGAGGGCCAGAGCCAGCATGGAGTCCATACAATCTAAGGCTTTCCCAATCTGGCAGTGCTCATAGTCTTTCCCCTCGATCGATTGTGAATTTTCAGTTCCCATGGAGTCCGGGATCTGACGTTGATAGTCAGGCTTTGCCATCTGACGAGGGTTACATCTCGCGGAACACCAAGTCTGTTATAAGCAATGAGCCCGATCATATCAATCAGGAACTATCGGCAAGCTTTATGTCACACATTGACAATATGCATGTCGAGTCTGCAGCAAGCGAGGCGCCTACGATGTCACGCAGGCCTTCAGATCAGCGATCGCACGTCAGCAGTCGTAGTGGGAGATCGAGGTCAAAGAAAGAATTTCCGTGTCATGAATGCCTAGAAGTACTCAAGTGTAACTCAGAGTTCAAGTGCGTATGCGGCATCACCATAAGATGACCATGTGCTAATGAAAGGTGACAGGAAACACATGCTCAAACACAGTAAACCCTTCAAGTGTGAAGTACCCGGCTGCAAAAGAGTAGAGGGGTTCACAACTACGAACGATCTTGAGCGGCATCAGAAAAGCCTACATCGAAAGGACATTGACAAGAAGTCTTATCAGTGTGCTGTGGAGGATTGTAGGAACAAAGAGAAGATCTGGCCACGCCTCGACAACTTCAAGCAGCATGTTGAGAGGATGCACAAAGACGAGAACGTACTTGATCTCGTAGAAAGGTAGATTTGCACATTTCACATTCAAAGAGTCAGCTAAGCTGACTTTGATAGATCGGTATGGCGCCCCAGGCCAGCCGACTCTCCCATGGAGGGTAAACCAATCGTCACACCCCTGGACATTGGGTCAACAGTAGCTGGCATGGAGATTCCTTTCTCCATAAGCCCAACGACGGGCAGCATCTCTATGATGGACTTTCCCATGATACAGGATGCCAGGTATCTATCTTCGCCAAGCCAGGACTCCGTGTTTGTGCCAAAAGCACAGCCACTATCTCGGCTCTCTGGACCTGGGCCTACTTCCGCACCACACAACAGTCGTATCCAGAAAGTGCCGAAGGTGACTCGTTCTCGGCACAATGCACCGGGAATACAAGACTCTCTTTCTACTATGAAGACCGCTCCTGGCGCGTCTGGAAGTAATCATCTCAAGATTCAAAGGTCCTCACAGGGTTCTTCTTTATCCAATGCTCCGCAGACTAAGGCTGAGCAGCAAGCACTAGAGCTCAAGAAAAAGGCTGAACAGCGCTTCCATCTACCGGAGCCTGTGGACATTGAGAGTCGCATACTGGAGTTGATACAAAAAGCCAATCGCGACGATACGTACAGGAAAACGTCGAAGTCTGAAAAGAATGATGCACTGTTGAAGATGATGGCTGAGCTTGTCAATAAAGGCCCAGGATCCTCCGACACAGAACAACGTCGCTCTAGCAAGAGCTCTTCAAACAATGACAAGATATGCCCGATGTCTGGCTGCGAATTTGCGGTCGCTCGTGACTGCGATCTGCGTAAGCACATCAAGCGACATAACAGGCCTTATGGGTGCACATATCCTAAGTGCCACAAACGCTTTGGCGCAAAGTCAGATTGGAAGCGCCACGAGAACAGTCAGCATTTCCAGCAGGAAGCCTTCCGCTGCGACCAAGAACTTCAGACAGGTCAGGTCTGTGGTGTGCATCTATACCGCGAAGGAGCGTTCAAGAGCCATCTAGAGACACAGCATAAGATGGCGTGTGAGGTTGCTCAAGAGCGTGTCAACCTCCGCAGGATTGGCAAGAACTGTCAAGTCACCTTCTGGTGTGGCCTGTGCAAAGATATAGTGCCGCTCAGAGAGCGACGCAATGCAGCTTGGGATGAGCGGTTCGATCATATCGCGCGTCATTTCGAGAAGGAGAAGAGAAGTATCGATGACTGGATCTGTGCTGAGGAGAACCGACCGAAGAAGGAGCTTCTAGAAGAGAAGAAGAAGCGGAACTACTTTGACGATGATGACGAGGGGGGAAAGGACGGCGATCTGGATGCTGTCGGGGAAGCTGATGACGATGTTCCACAGCCACGACCGCGTCCTCCTCCTCCAGACAACATGCCCGGCATGCCGATGGCAAGCCAGGAAACTATGCGACACTCGCCACTTGCAGGAGACTTCGCGCTAGGAACTCCAATAAAACGACAGCGTTCAGAAGATTCGGCATATGGCGAGCGATACCCAAAGCGAAGACAAACGACCATGGTAACAAATCGCTATTGTGTAAGTTACCTGTTTCAGCTGTTTGCAACAGTACTAACAAACGCAGTGCGCATGTCGAAGCCCTTGCGGTGTTGTAGATGTTGCTTGCGCCAACTGCAACCATCGCGTCTGCGCCATTTGCAGTGTTGAAGAGATGGAGGCTTCCATGATGGATTTCTTTTGCGCGGACTAGTGATATTTCATAGCGCAGATCCAGACACCCAGTAGACAATTTTTGCATATGCGAACCGACGCAAAGTGAAAGAATGCCGTATGCTTAATGGCGCACCGTGGCTGTCGCGGACATGGTGATGGTGATGACGTTACAGGGGTGCTGAAGGTCGGCGAAACCAAATGCCGAGGCGTGGAGTTGGAAACGTGTGCTCATGAAGCATAGCTCTCGAGAAGTTCCGTGACGCGGCCTTGCGACCAACAACCTCACCTTCCTTAACTTCTCCTGCAAACATGGCTGCCGCCGTAGATGACGGGCAGCTTCTCAAGCAGGCGACCGGCCGCAATACTCGAGGCTTGCTCCGGGTGATTATCCTGTGCCTCATCGCTGCCGCCGCCGTAAGCAGTCGTCTGTTCTCCGTAATTCGCTTTGAGAGCATCATCCACGAATGTCAGTACTACAATTGAGGAGTTATGGAGCAATTGACTGATCATGCAATGCAGTCGATCCGTGGTTCAACTTCCGAGCGACGAAATACCTGGTACAGAATGGCTTCTACAGCTTCTGGGACTGGTTCGACGACCGTACGCATCCCCGCCGCATGCCCCAATACCATATAGCTACAATGGACTGATAAGCAATACAGGAACATGGCACCCTCTTGGACGAGTCACGGGTGGTACTCTCTACCCCGGACTGATGGTCACCAGCGGTGTCATCTACCACGCCCTCCGCGCTCTCGCCATGCCCGTCGACATTCGAAACATCTGTGTCCTCCTCGCGCCTGCCTTCTCAGGTCTTACCGCGCTCGCAACCTACCTCCTGACCTCCGAGATGGTCCCGTCGCCCTCGGCCGGTCTGCTCGCCGCAGCCTTCATGGGCATCACCCCCGGTTACATCTCGCGATCCGTCGCAGGAAGTTACGATAACGAGGCCATTGCCATCTTCCTGCTCGTCTTCACCTTCTTCCTATGGATCAAGGCGGTCAAGCTCGGATCCATGTTCTGGGGTGCATTGACTGCGCTGTTCTACGGATACATGGTGTCAGCGTGGGGTGGATACGTCTTCATCACCAACTTGCTGCCCCTGCACGCTTTCGTCTTGATCTGCATGGGACGATACAGCCCGAGATTGTACGTCAGCTACACTTCGTGGTATGCGCTTGGTACGCTCGCGAGTATGCAGATTCCCTTCGTCGGTTTCCTGCCTATCCGCAGTAGCGAGCACATGTCCGCGCTCGGTGTCTTTGGCCTCCTCCAGCTGGTTGCCTTTGTCGACTGGGTTCGCGCACAGCTTCCCGGCAAGCAGTTCCAGACGCTGCTCCGCGCTCTGGTTCTGAGTGTCTTCCTCATCGGTGTCGGAGGACTGGTGCTTCTGACCGTCTCTGGTGTCATTGCGCCCTGGACTGGCCGTTTCTATTCGCTCTGGGACACCGGATACGCCAAGATTCACATTCCCATCATCGCCTCCGTCTCCGAGCACCAGCCTACCGCATGGCCTGCCTTCTTCTTCGATCTCAACATGATGATCTGGCTCTTCCCCGCCGGTGTCTACCTGTGCTTCCGCACTTTGACCGACGAGCAGGTCTTCATTGTCATCTACGCTGTGCTCGCCAGTTACTTCGCTGGTGTCATGGTCCGTCTCATGCTCACTTTGACTCCCATTGTCTGCGTTGCATCGGCAATCGCTTTCTCGCAGATTCTCGACACCTACCTCGATGTCAAGACCCCCAAGCCCGTCACCGAGAACGGCAGCACCGATACCGCTGCAGTCGCTGCTGCAGCTATCCTTCCCGAGGGTCTCCGATCTACACGCAACCCGCTCGTCGGCATCTACTCGTACGCCTCCAAGCTGACCGTCGCCGGAACCGCCGCCATTTACCTAATGCTGTTCGTTCTGCACTGCACATGGGTCACTTCCAACGCCTACTCTTCGCCCTCCGTCGTGCTCGCATCCAGACTTCCTGACGGTAGCCAGCACATCATCGATGACTACCGTGAGGCATACTACTGGCTCAGGCAGAACACCCCTCAGAACGCCAAGATCATGTCGTGGTGGGACTACGGATACCAGATCGGTGGTATGGCCGACCGCCCTACCCTTGTCGACAACAACACCTGGAACAACACGCACATTGCTACCGTCGGTAAGGCTATGAGCTCCAGGGAGGAGGTCAGCTACCCCATCATGCGTCAACACGAGGTTGACTATGTACTGGTCGTCTTTGGTGGTCTACTTGGCTACTCTGGAGACGACATCAACAAGTTCCTCTGGATGGTCAGGATTGCCGAGGGCATCTGGCCCGATGAGGTCAAGGAGCGCAACTTCTTCACTCCACGAGGCGAGTACCGTGTGGACGAGGAGGCCACCCCCACCATGAAGAACAGCTTGATGTAAGTGATTTAGTCCCACCAACTCCAGCAGATACTAACAGCAGATCAGGTACAAGATGTCTTACTACAACTACAACGCGCTGTTCCCCGCCGGACAAGCCCAGGACCGTGTCCGTGGCGCGCGTCTTCCCGCTCAAGGCCCCGAGCTCAGCACCATCGAGGAGGCCTTTACCAGCGAGAACTGGATCATCAGGATCTACAAGGTCAAGGATCTTGACAACTTTGGTCGCGACCACCAAAGCGCCGTATCGTTCGACAAGGGCCACAAGAAGAAGCGGTCCACCAAGAGGAAGGGACCTAGGGTATTGAGAGTTGAGTAGACATGATGGGCGTATCAAAGTCTTGCTAGAGATCTATAGCATTTGTACAAATAAGAAGCCACATTGGCATTGTTCGCAGGCGGGCGTCTGGGAAGAAATAAAAGAATATTCAAGTCCCATCGTCGGTATCCTTGAGGTGAGTTGCGGTGAGTTTGACTATCATGATTGGAGATGCGGTTTCGCAGTCGCGCAATTCTGCTTGTGCGTCTGCTCTTTCACTTTGACTCCACGTTCATCGACATGCTTTCTCACATGCTTCTCAAACCATCATTTGTTTACCCCACATCTCTCTCTGTCGCGCCTTCCTCTTAACACTTGCTCGCGCTTTCCCGGTCGCCCACGTGGGACCCACGACCAGGGCCAGTCCTCCGCCTTCCCTCCGCCTTCGAGTCGCACGTTCGCACCTGCTCAAACCACAATATGGCGAACGAAGAACAGAGAAGGGCCTTCGAGTCGTACATGGGCCGCACTGGCGGCAGTGGCAGTAATGGGCAAGGTCAAGATCAAGGCCAGCCAATTCCTCAGTACCCCGGCTCCTTCGCCCGACCAGGCAACTCGTATCTTTACAATGTGTAAGTGCGCCATTGCCGCCTGAGACCAGAAGTTGGCTGACAGCAAGAATAGACGTAATCATGTTCGGCCCCATCTCTTCGACGCCCGCGCGCAGTGCGTCAGCAAATATAGAACCTGGCTTACCCGTCGCGTAGCAATTCCAAGGGCTCGGAGTCCCTCCCGCAGCACCCACGCCTCCGCCGGCTGCCTCGTCCGTCGCTTCTTTTCCTGGATACCAGGGAGGCTATCCTCAACAAGCTGGATACCCTCAACAGGCTGGATACCCACAGCAGGGTGGATACGGCCAGGGCGTGTACAACCATCTTGGGATCCCACAGCGCCCACCACCGCTTCTGAGCCCTCAGTCACAACAACAGGATCAACAGCAGATACCGCCAGTAGCCGGACCACAAGGGCACGCTCAGATTCCACAGGGCTACGACGTACGACCACCGCCTCCGCCAGGGTACAACGCCGACTGGCAGTATAGCAATCCGGATTCTGGTATGGAACGTCGACGAGCCGCTCCTCTTACGAGCGCAATGGTACCATCGTCACGCAACACGCAGCAGGAGATTATGGAGTCAAGATCGAGGCAGACGAGCGAGCAATACCACTACCAACAGCATGGACAACCACACGCAGCACAAGCACCACTCCCGCAGGTAGAAGAGGTGGCTGTGCCAGTTATGCTCTGTCACACCTGCAGTCACTGCGGTGAAATGCGCTCCGCAGGTTTCCATCGCAACAACCCCGTCCTTCCTGGCAAGCCTATGATTCCTACACCCTGTCGAAGGTGCAAAAAGAAGCTTGGGAGCTCGCATCGTTCAAGCAGTAGGTACAGATACATCAGAAGATGTACGGCCGAGGAACCCTGCGACTGGCCGCGAGAATGTGTCCACATTGACATCGACCATGACGATCGTCGGGGCCGGAGACAAAATAGAGAGGAGATCTATGTCACGCGATACTCTCCCAGTCGTCCACGTATTATCAGACGGGAGTCCAGTCAGGCGCGCCTGGGCTTGCGAGTACTTCAGCAACCGCCACAAGAAATCAGGGCTGAACGAAAGCTCAAAACTTCTTCATTGAGTCCTCGCCGCTCTTCCAGGTATGCCGGTGAAGTCTGGCCCCCGCCTGACATCGTTCGCACAAGGGAAACACGGTCGGATGAAGTGTACCCTGCGCCGCCTCCGCCGCTACCCAGTCTTGCTTCGAGATCCGACGAGGTGTGGCCTCCTCCAGACGTTGTTCGTACTCACTCATACAGGAAGGTCGAGAGAAGTCCACCGCGCCGGACAAGTTCAAGGATCATCGAACTCAGTCCATCGCCCCCTCCGCCGACAAGATCTTCGAGGGTTGTCTATCGGAGCGAGTCTCAAGAACGCCGGACAAGGAGTTCAAGTAGATCTCCAGTTCGTGTCAGTTTCCGGGCTCAAAGGCAAAGTGAGGAAGCGGAAGCTCGTCTCATGTCGCATCCGAGGCCGCACCGCCCGATTGTACCAGAGCAGCGTAGCTTTCTCAAGGCGTCGGATGAAACTTCGAGCAATGCTGACTCTGTGCCACGGCGCCGTTTGGATTCACCTAGTCGGAGCATCCTGAAGCCCCTAGGCACCGAACACGAAACCTCCCACAGGCGAAGAGATACCATGCGCGAAAGTCAGCAGAGCATGCGCGTAGAAGTCGGAGGACCTCGTGTTCACTTTGGTGGTGGAAGAAGGCAAGAAGACCCAGTGCTGGAGCCAAGAGGAAGATCAAGATATGCCGATGAACGACTGGCGAGTGGCGACAAGTACGAGCATTACCGAGAGTATTCCCGCCATCGGGTTGTAGATGATCCTCCACCGGAGCCACTAGCCCAGGACTTCGAGAGGATCCGCATACGACACTCATCGCCATCTCCACGAAGGGAGTACGAAGAGGAAATTCGCATTGATCGACAGCGCCGTATTTCACCTTCTCCTCCGCCCTCAAGACGGTTCGAAGAGGTACGCATGCGGAATATCTCTCCTCTTCCCGCACGTCGCACACCCCGTCCTCCGCCCTCTCCTCCATCGCCTGAACGACCGCCGCAGCCACTGTTCCGCCATGTCTCTCGCACACGCGCACTCGAACGCACTCGTTCTGTGACCCCACCGCCTCGTCGCCGAAGACAAGAAGAAGATCACACCGACTCAGAGAGCGCGCATTCAGCTGAGATGACCGAAGTTAGAAGCTGGAAGGGTATCGATGAAAACGGACAGCCTGCTACATTTGTGGAGGAGAGGAGGAAGGTAAGGATGATCGATCAAGGAAGTGATATAGGCGGGCTTGCGAGAGAGTATCGCGAGATGGGTAGAGGCGCGAGACTGGATACGAGAGAGCGAGTGACTAGTCGGAATTGGAGGGATGTCTAGGCTGTTGGAGGTGATGAGTATGTAAAAGCTTGGCACAAGCGAGTTGTGTGGTGGCTACGTGATGAGGTGGAGTATGCTTGGATTGGTTTTGAGCGATTACTGATGGATTGATACCTACGATACCTCCTATACCTTCTTTCATTTCCTTCAATGTCATGTTCTAGCGAAAGCTGAATTTGAATCAGGTGGTGGCAGATTCGGATGAACCTCTACCGACATGTTCCAAGCAAGATGAACGCACAGACCTTTGACGGTTCATATATAAGAGATCACATCTTGGAGCATTAACTTTCCACATTGTCTTCCAGACACCCATCTTTCCCTCAAAAGACTGGATTTCGAAGCCATGTGGTTATTCTGTCTTTCAAAACCATCGTCAAAAACTTCATGTGCAAATATGAATACTCTCCCTTCTTAAGGTTATTCCTTTCCAACGCTTTTCTGATCTTTCTTATGGAGACAGTCTTCCAGAAACATCCTCGTCCGGAACTCATGTCCCTGAGATCTTCGCTCGGGTTTTCTCCAAATTGCCAGATCAACACGGCATGTGCGCATTTCAAAACCGTCGGCGATCTAGTTATGGCTGGTGCGTGTTCGCCATCGCTCTCCTACACGATCTCCTCGTCCAGAACGAGAAAAGCATGAAAGAATCTTTGGATGAGACTAAGTGTTCACTTTCACGTTCAAAAAATACACCTACCATACTTGATGGTGTGAGTAGTGCTGGATCGTGTATAAAATATCGACTTGGTACTGCTCTTCTCCTCGCATACACTCTGCTTTTCCCACTAAAAACCACCTACGATTGGTTTCCCATGTTCCAAAGAGTACGAGAGGGTTGCGATGTGTTCTGCGTTGTTTGAACCAAAACCATAGGCGATCGCCCTATGTGTAAGCAGGAACTCGAGGCATGTTGGACGTATGTTTGAGTGTACGCTGCAGCATTCACATGAACATTTTTATGTTCTTGTCGGAAAATACGGTTTTGAGACAGGTACTTGCGCACGTCATGGAGAAGACCGAGCAGACTGATTGTGTAGAAATCCGGTTTTCGGACGCATGAGTACATGTGTTCATTTTCAACAAAAAAACGAGGGTGTCATGTCATGTGCTAGTGGGAGTGCTCAGGAAGTCAACAGAAATGAGCCAACACTATGGTGTTCGCTGATATGTATTGATGCTGAATAGCTGGCCCGCAACATACTTGGCTATGACTTGTATCGCGAAGTTAATACAGCGCACTGACCGCTCACATATATAAAATCCCGTTCCTGCCCCTCACAGTCTTTCTCTTATCACCCCAAGCTGCTCGGTCTTCAAAACAAAACATTGAGATACTCTTTCATGTCTTCTTACCAAACGAATCGAAGGCTTCGATTATGTGCTGGCGCGAGCTGAGAACGGAATTTATCCCAGGGCTACTGACATTCAAAATGCACACTATACAACAAAATTTCCCGTCTCGACGATACGAGGAGCACACAAACATATGGGTTCTGTTCTCTCTCACTTGTCCATGTCTCGAAGCCCGGCTTTGCTAGATCAAAATTACGCTGCAACTATCGCATGGCCGATCCTCCTGGACTCTAGAACAAAATCAAAAGGATGCAATGCCATGTCTAAGGAGAAGAGGATAATGAATTCATACGCAAACTTCTCCATGATACATTTTACGATTAAAATGCTAGTACTTCGGAGAAACGAAAAAGTGATGCATGGTAGACATGTAGCGCTCGCACTTGACATAAAACCAATTGATGAAGATTTCATGCTTCGTCTGCATCTGGCACTGATCACACACTCATAATGCTGTCGATAACCGATACCGACGGCTATATAAAGCCTGCCATCTGCGCTTTGCGCTTCTGTGTTCTCTACCGCTTTTCCCCGCGAACTGATACTTCAAAAAAGACGACGGATCGCTGTATGGTGTTTGTGTCTCAAAATGGCCACCGAAAAAAATTTATGTGCGAGCTATGGCTGTCTCTCGTATTCTATTGCTTTGTTCCGACCTCGATCCGTGTATACCGGCAAGAAAGTGTTGAGCCAAATATCAGTAGCTGCTCGAGATGATCCTGCAAGATGTAAAATAAAGGTGCACTTGAATTGAGAACCAAAAGAAAGCACTTCGATGTCACATATTGAGCAATGGTAATCTTTTTAGACATCACTTGTTCAGTCAGCCATGGGAATGTTTACCGCTTGCATCGAACAAAGGAGCTTGTCTGTCATGGTGATGTCAATGTAGAAAGGTCATGCCATCATCCATTCTAGGGCTACGTACAAGCCCTGTGTGACTGGCGAAGATGATGTTTTCTTGCTTGATTATAGCCATAACCTAGGCTTCGCGATCCTTATCCCATACTATCATCGCCTCCTCGTCCTATGCTGACTCCAACACCTTGCTCTGTAACGAGCAAAGCTCTACAATCGTGCTCACACTCCCCACTTCTTGCCGAGCAGCCTGCAGACGCTCCTTCACCAGTTTTTCAGTAGCCGCCTCAGCTTCCCGTGCTGTCTTGCCCCATGCTACGACTTCTTTAGAACCAGCGGGCAGGAGATGGCTTTCACCGGAGAGTCGGAGAAGCGCTTCTTCAATGTCTTGGTCTGCAGATGCTATCTGGCTCTGAAGGTATACAGATTGCTGGAGCAGAGAACGCTCATTGTTGGCGATTTGAGTGAGATGCGGAAGGTAAGGCAAGAGTTTGGTGATCGGCCGGATAGGCTTCGTTGCTGTGGCTTTGCTGTCTTCGTTGGGTGTAGTTTGACCGCCGTTCTGATCGTCAGTCTGGACATCCGGTGGTTGTTGGAGGCTTGCATGAGCTTCGAGCAGACTAGCACGAGCTTCGATGTACTTGTTGTACGATTCTCGTATCTGTGTCTCTGCTGACGCAAGATCGACGGGTGCCGCGACGCTGACTGGACGTTTGACGGGCGAAGCATCTTCAAGAAAAACACTATCCTCCTCCATCTTAGCCAACTCCCCTTGCACCCAATCGACGAGCTCGTCTCTTGCTCGCTGTAGTGCATGGACTTGCGCTTGCAAGCTGGGTTCGCCAGGCATCTCATCCTGGGCCTTCTTCCTCGCGGCCTGGGCGCGCTCCATGGCTGTTCGCGCCTCGAGTACCTCCTGCTTCAGCTTGAAGACCCAGTTCTGGTCATCTTCGGCTTGCGATAGTTGCTCTAGTCTTTCGGCAGGTAAGTCTGGTTGCTCGCCGATGGCGCTTTTGATGGAAGCTCTTGGGTCAGCCGCAGCGGTCGATGGCTTTGCGGTGAGGAGCTTGTCTAGAGACTCTTGGATGACCTGAAGTTCTGCATAGCGCCGGCGCTGTCGTAGTAAAGCAACATAACTTCGTGTAACTTCGTTGTCGTATTCTGATTCTGGCTGCGTTGGGTTCTCGTCTACGTAGCGGTTGCGTAGATCTTCTAATGACGTCTGAAGTTCACGGTGCCTTGTTTGCGCTTGGGAATTAGCGCGCAGAGCTTGCAGATATTCCAAACGAGTGTCCTTCAGGCCTGGAGGGTTGGTGTTGGAGGCAGATAGGTTCTGTGGGCACTCATGGTTCAGATGCTGGTTCTGGGTCGCCGCATTGACGGGCCTCAGGCTTGAGGTGAGATACTTGGAAAGAGCCCGCCGTATCCTTAGCGTGTCTTCCCGATTGTTTATGTATGACGACAGCGCGCGGTCGACTTCGGGTATTGGACATGTTGTTTGGGCTGGCATGATCGGAAGTTGTCTGCACCCCGCGACAGAGAGAATAACTAAAACGAAAGCGAACCCGGAATTGTGCGCGGATCTTTCAAGAAGGGACTAGTTCTGGTGATCGCATAAATTAGATGTCACGAGGGGTCGCTTTTGAACGCGTTCAGGGTACAGACAACGTCGAGATGTCAACGGGACGGCATTTCGATAGCTTTGGAGCTAGGCCAGAATGGATTTGAAGCTTTAGCTAGCGCAGATCACGAAAACACGTGCCCGCACGCTTGGCGATTGCACAAGCCCGAAGACAACACGTCGGGCGTGAGCACTCGTCTGCATCAGGAAGAGTTGAGACGGTGTCTTTCGCGGTACAACACCTGTCGATCTGAATTTATAGGGTGTCTCTACTGAAAATACTGCCGATAGTCTGCCCCCTATTGGCAGCTCCTGCAAGCTCAGATACAGAGCAACCATGACTTCTATGTATGCTGATGTCATATTCATTGAGCCTGCATTCCCACCAGGGTTCCGCCATGAACACATTGGCGTGCCATCGGAACGCGGGCGGAAGTGAAGGAGTTGACTTTGTTCTGTCGTTTCAAAGATACGCCGAAGTACCACCAGGAAGGGTTTGCAGGAAATTGCGCGCGACGGTCGCGCGGTTGTCTGGAAGCAAAAAGCAGAGATACGATAAGACGTTGATTATTGACGTGAGCATAAGGACAAGATGGTGTTCTCACGACACTGCCGTTGCATCAACACAAATTGGCAGCTTGTCGCGTTACACCATGTATATTGACATGTGACAAGCCAATTGCCTGCGATAATTGATCAGGAAGATGTGCTCTTGTATCCGAGCAAGTACAGTTCGTGCCACTGCCAGCGGCTGTCAGATAGGATGCTCAGGCCTCGGGTGAGTTCAGCTGGTGCATGTGCTTCTTCTCAGCCGCCGCCATAGCATCACGAGTATTAGATTTACAGTGGAGTCAGGTTCATGCGTACGAGACAACGGCCCTTGGGGTCGGGAGCTAGTCGGATCAGCAGCGGGCGCATTACGCAGGGTCAGTCCCACGAGGCGTCGTGAAGTGGTGCTGTGTGGTGTTGAGAGCTGGGATAAGGCTGCTGGTGATGAAGCAGCCCAGGCAGGGCGAGTGGGCGCGATATGAGGCGGTGTCAGCGGTGACACGGTGGGGATGCGCGGTGGATGACGCGACGAGGGACAACACATCAACACCGCCCCGCCAATCGCGCACGAAAGCCAGGCGTTTGCCGCGTAGATTTTCGAGTACCGGGACAGGTGTGCTGGCGACTAAAGCAAAGATGCGAAACAGAGGCACCGTCCCGTGCAGGAGCCACGGCTGCTTGGAGGGCTAGCTGCAAAGGGAGGGCTTGGCGGCGCAGGGATGGGCGATTGACGGGCGTCGATTGGAACTTATTTCGCCTGTACCCTAATGAGGCCTGCCGGACTGCAACTGCCTGCTCTTCTCCTTTCTCGCCAGCAGCCATCCGTCCCCTCGGCCGCCCGAGCCCAGGAACCTCTTTGCAGTGATTTTATACACCTACACTGCTAACTTCACAGCCATACGCAGAAAAAGCAATTGAATAGCATCCGTCCCTGCATCGCGCTACTACCGCGTCGCGCATCCACCCCCGAGCGCATCTGCGTCACTCGACCTGGTGGTAGCGAAGACCCTCGGGACAGCCGCCACGCACCCCGCCATACACCAACATGCCTTTCTTCAAGAATGTCTTCCACTCCAAGGACAAGCAAAAGGGCGCCAAAACTGCCCCCGAGCCCGTCGCGCCGCCCAAGCCCCGCTGGGAGGAATCATGGACGCGCAAGGATGTCGCTCCAGACGAGATCCAGGAGCTCATCCACGTCTGCACCCAAGAGATGAAATCGAGGGGTACGTTGACACGTCAATTGGCACCCCGCACGCACTGCTAACTCTCTGAAGCCCTGGACATGCCCTTTATGCTCCTCCCCTTCCGCCCCACATCGGATACGAGTGCCTCCCGCAACTTCGTACGCAACTTCTTCAAAGCCGCCTACGAGGGCACACGGCAATACACAGGCGAGGGGCTGGCACAGGAACTGCGTCTCACCGAGCCATTGGTAGGCTAACATACCCGTCTCACCACATTGATCCATGCGCTGACGTAGCCAGACGCTCTGCAGTATCATAAAATGGTGCTGGAGCCGACTTCCCGGCGGTGTCGTCACCTGGGACGCATACGAGCTTTTCCGAATCGGCGAGTCTGGTAAGGCGACTGCAAGGACACGCCCCAATCACTGCTAACGTTGCGTCCAGATTCAAACTTCGCGCGCCACGCGTTCGACACTTTCATACCAATCAGCGTCGACTCTGAGGCTCGCAAGCACATCATATTCGACTTCTTCGATCTCCTCTCTGCGGTCGCCGCGAGAGGCAAGAGCAACGGCATGGGTGGCAGGAAGCTCTCTCGTTTAGCCGGATGGTGGGCCTTTGAGTTCGTTGAAGACGGCAAGGGCTTTGACGGTGGTTATCGCACATGGGAGAAGTAAGCATCCCGCTGAATTGGATGACCAACGCATACTGACTGAATTTAGGGCCGCGGACGCTGCCAGCCATCTCTTCTTCGCCTACCTGCGATCGCTATCGCCCGATATGAACGTAGTCGGTGGCATCTCTGCTCTACCACGGTCACTCCAGGCGCTACTCTCCCAGACCGAATACCCTCCGCAAACCCCGACCCTTATGCAAACGCGAACAACCAAGGTGGTTATGATTGTAGATTCCGTATCGCCTACACCATTCGCGTTGCTGCGTCGCGCAAAGAACTTCGAATACCGAGACGACGACAGAGCGCTACAGCAGTTCTCCGAATACGACGACACCGTCAAGGCCCTGACGGATGAGTGCCGCAGAGTGCTCGAGTGCATTGCTACGGCAAATCAATCGACTGTCTCGGCCGCCGACCCCACTACGCCAGACCCGTCATGGTCCCGCTTTGAAGACTTCGGGTTTTCGGGTATCATGGACAGCTCCGCCAGTACCAACGGTACCCCAGTGGGTGGCAACCCACGAGAGTTCTCCAGCCTTCGATCAGGGCCCCGCTCAAACAACACCGACTTTGGTCGCCCAACCACTCCTTCGTGGGCGGACTTCTTGTCCTCGGGTTTTGCTGACGAGAACAACCAATCTCCTCCAACTACCCTGTTGATGCCAAACCAGAAACTCCCTCCACTAGGAGAGCACCGCGTACACAGCTCTCAGTCACACGTACGAAATGGCCTCAGCGAAGACGACCTCGAGCCCGGCGAGCTGGCAAGCATCACCAAATTCGATCTCGACGAGACTTTCTGGTGGGTATGGATGATCAGTTTAGCTTCCGAAGAGACTACTGATCGCAAGGCTGCGTTCGGAAGATGCACGTTGATCGAGACACGCATCCAGGGCGCAAAGTGGCTGGTCATGGAAGAGCAGGTCAAGGGTGCAGCTGCCCCTGAAGAGGGTGCGTACATTGTGGAGAAGAAGTCCAAATTCAGCTTCACGAGGCGCGGGCGACTTGGTCGGCGGAAGTCGACAGGCAAGAAGCCAACCCCTAAAGAGCCATACAGCCGGACAACTACCAACACGCCCATGAGCAAGACTAGTATTGGTCCCGATCAGCACGCAAGAATACAGGCTGCAGCCGCGAAACTGGCTAAGAACGAGCGTGATGAGAAGGATGCAAAAGAATTTGCGACACGCCGAGGACGCACCGACGATACTACGTCCGTCAAAACAAACAGTGTGCTTACATTGCAGCCACATCTGGTGAACGAGGCTGGTCCGGCCATGCAGTGGGATAAGAAGTTTGGCGAAGCCGCCCTTGATAAGGATGCTCTCCGTGCCCAATACCTCGGTGATAACACTGCGGGCAGAGGTTCAAAGAACAACCTTACAGCAGCTGCCAATGGCCGCGCTTCCCCGCTGCCTCCAAACGTATCAAACCGGGACCTTCCTGCGCTACCAAAGTCTGAGCGAGGAGACTCGCCCGCTCGTATTGATACCACCACGCCTACAAAGGCCTCTGTGACACCAGTACCTTGGCCACACGAGTCACCTACCCAGACTCCACTTCCTCAGCAGCAGTCATTCCCTGTTGCAATGACGCGGGAACAGACCACTCCAATAGAGGAGACGCCCTTCGCGACACCACTGCCCATCTCGGATGAGAAGTCTGTTCAAACAGGTGCGACTCCAAATCAGCATCCTGCCTTAAGGAAGTCGATCCCCGATCGCAAGCCTGTTGTAGCTCCTCAGCCTAAGACTCGCGTGAGTGAGGATCAGGGTGCCGCACCTGGAAAGAAGGTCTCACCGAACAAGTTGAAGAAGAAGGAGGGCAGCGGATTCAGGAAGCTTTTTGGAAGAAAGAAGACCGAGACGCCTGCAGCAGTACCTGCACCTGCGCCTGCGGATGATTCGTACTTCCAAGCATCCGATGCCGTTCGCAGTACCTCTCGACTAGACGACCATCAGTCCAACGTCAGAGAGCCATCGCCGACCTACGCCGATGACCATCCTGAGCCCGTGCAGGCACCATCGCCAAACTACGAACCTAGTCCCGCGGCATCCTCACCCGAGGTCGCAGAGCCGGTTCAAGCAGGCGGCCCTGTTGCTGGAGCCCCAGCAACGCAACAAGAAATTGACCAAGCCTTCTCTCGATTCGATCAAGGCCCTATGGATGACATGCCTGCTTTTGCCCCTGCTGACGACGAGAGCGAGGACGATGCCGCTGCCGCCCCGACCGTCCCTCGTCGACAGGTGCAACAGACAAACCCTAGGACCCCAACTCAACGCGCACCGGAGTATGCGGATGACATTTCTGAGGAATCTATCGAGTTCACAAAGCAACAATCGCCATCGCAGGACCGCTGGGCGCAAATTAGAAAGAACGCAGCAGAGCGCGCCGCAAGGCTTAGCGAAGAACAGGTCCGACGTAGCCGAAGTGTGAGCCAAAGCCAGCGCACCGATGAAGGTGAGACCAGTGGCGAAGAGACCATCGAAAGCCGTGTTGCCCGTATCAAGGCGCGTGTTGCCGAACTTACTGGCAACGTTGATGGTCAGCCCGCAGCGGCTGGATCTGGCGCTGGAAGACAGTGGTAGAATGTGCTTTGGTGAGCATCGTGGGCTTCTTCTGCTTAGACCTCGCTAACGGTTCTTCAGATCTTCTTTAGCATCACATACCCGTTCTGTTTTCCCAGCGTACAAACTGCTCGATACCCTTTCCCATTTCGACTTTCTGGTTTTTTCTTCTACGACACTGGGCATTAATTTGTGCTTTCCACGCCTAAATACCCGTCAGCTTCATACACTTATGGCTGACAATCGGCTTGCTTCATTCCCTCTGTATCTGTTTCGATTTTTCTTACGTTTTGCTGAGATACCTCGGGAGGAATGTACATCGTTGTCTAGGTACACATCTTTGCGGACATGCACAGTTATGTGGTCACGCATGTTCGATGACCACGATAATACATACCATGGTGGAGACGACGTAGCGTGTTATATGTTCTAGAAAGAGAGACTGTTGGAATGTTTAATTCAAGACGTTTTGCTTGTGTAATCACTTTTGATGTGTGCAATACTGAGATGCATTCGACAGTGTTGTGGTGTTGAGGTTCTCATGTTGATCTTTATGAAACATTTGGAGGATAGGTTGGGGACTGGTGGGTCATGATTTGCATGCAGCCATCTTCTGGTGCATTCTGGCTCATAAATATCATGCTCGATCACCTCAACGTTCTCTCATAACACTGCTTCAATAGTTCGACCAAAAAAAGCTTGAAAAACAAAAGCATGAGTCCGAGCTAACGACTCAAATCAGAGAAGCTGACGATCGAAGTCTGCGTCAGCCATGCCAAATTGCTTAGATTCTACGAAAAAGACTCAATATACAACTGATGGGACGGTCTCCAACGTCTTGGTTGTACATTCCGCCTTCTGTCAAGTGTTTCCAAAGATATTGTCAGGCGTCGTCATGTAGCCAGAAGATACTCAGAATGCATCGGCCTGAATTTTGCAACATTTAGAAGAGAAGCTGGCGAAAGAGCACTCCATGATGTGCTTTTCAGACTTTTTTGTATGCTTCATAGAACATTGTGAAGTATCGAAGTGAGGTCTTGTAAGGAATGGCTGTGTTTTATATCTTGGAGCTCACGCCAGTGCTGCATCAAGTGCGATCACGTGTGAGAGCACACTAGCGAAACTTATAAAGCTTTAGGAATGTGTAGACTTTCTCTTTATGCATTTCAGATCGCTGAAGTTTCTACCAAAATTGAAAGCTGAAATCGTCATGTGGCTGCAGTGGCGCGCCTCAAAAGCTACACTGGAATTTTGCATGGGACGGCGCTATGTGCTTTTAGCGACACGGTAAAACCGTCTCCTCATTTTGGACGTAGATAGCGCGAGACGCCGACAACTCATGAGCCTTTCTTCCGTCAGTTTCGAGGAAAAGTCTACAAAAGTGTTTCCAATTATGTATCAAGAGAGCAAAGGGAAAGATTGATGGATAGAATCTTTACATTCAGAGGCGGTGAGATGTGTACTGTTTGCTAGCGATGATCGGAGTAAAAACGCCTGACATGTCTTCACTGGTCTCCCCTTCCTTCAAGTGGTCCCTCCAAAAGACGAGCTAAAAAGCTACGAACAAAAACCCGAAGATTTGGCAACCACGTCATCGCGCGGTTCGTAGGGTATCCATCTACGGAGGAAGCTGACTTTTGTTGTCACAATCCGCATGTTCTTTTACAACGGCGTCTAGAGGCTCACACGCTCCTTACTGCAATTCACGTAGCTTCTCACACTATTGCGTAATGTAATATTCGGGGTCAGTATAGCTCTATGTATGCAACGAGCAAGAATAGAGTCCTCTATCTAGTGAAGCGCCTCGTCGTAGTGAAGTGATAGGACCAACAACCCATCCATGGATCTGATCGATTGCTGTATCGCTGATGATACGCGCCCGAGGAAGATTTTCGAAGAATGTGGATAAGTTCAAGATGTCGCTTTCTATTCTGAACCACCTATCCCTCCCCGCTCCCCTGATAAGTGTGCCTTGACGATCTCTTGTAGGCGCCGACGAGCTGCAGTAGTTGATGGTTAAGATCGAGAACGCATCGTCTCTGTCATCATGAAGTTGGGATTAGTATATCAAATCTGAGACATCCAGAAATAACGTCCGAGCAGTGTACCTGCATCTACCACGCGGTCTTCCCTGAGGCACAGGTCTCGGGTTGGGGCCAGAGGTCGTAGTGATTGGAGAAACGAAAATCCTGATGGCCAGCATGCGGCCCAAAATAACACGAGGTGTGTACCTGCATCGACCAGGTCTCTGGGAGAGGGTTAGGTGATGATAAGAAACAAAGGGATGGTTACCGGGTGGTGTGCATGTGAAACTAAGAATAACAGCCGAACAGTGTACCTGCGTCTGATAGAGGGGTTAGACGCGCCGGGCCGCTTATTTTCCGGTGGGCGTCGTTTCTTTGATGAAGATGAAGTGACGCGTTGCTGAGTGATGCGGGTATCTGGGATGCTTCAATTAGAACCAACAAGCTTCAATGGAGAGCATGTGTTCGGTAGAGCCGCTGGCCCGGTGTGAGGCACAGTCGCTTCGGTAGGTGACGACCGCAATCACATAGACTAGTATCCCAGCGGTGGAGTATACGCAAGCGGAAACATGAGCTAGTAAAGCTGGGGAAGGGGCACGATGCCGGCGGCTAGGCGGGTGAGATCATGTCAACGGGAAAACGACAAGGGCAGGACAGGAAGTGATAGACGAACAGCAGCTTAGCAATGTGTAACGATCTGGAGCTTTGGATGTGTGGTGAGGT
This sequence comes from Alternaria ventricosa, assembly GCF_023758065.1. Lineage (NCBI taxonomy): Eukaryota > Fungi > Ascomycota > Dothideomycetes > Pleosporales > Pleosporaceae > Alternaria > Alternaria ventricosa. The sequence goes on from NW_026055686.1 coordinate 965,135, forward strand.
AAGCTGGGGCAGTCAGTCAATCAGACGCGGTCGTGGGTGCGTCATGCCAGCCGTGGGAGTGGGTTTGCGGCATGGCCTTCTAAAAATATCGCGTTTCGGACATGGGAGGCAACCGCGCTAGGAACCGCGTGCTGCGAGCCCTAATCCAACTTCAACGCCTGGGGACATGGAAGCAGATACTGGAGACGATGTGTATGGACGTTATCCGATCGCCTGCAAGCGACGTGACTGCATGGAGATTAACAGGGAGTGTGAAGATACAGAGCACATGGGTGCCGCGCCGCATCCGGCGGGGGGAGCGGGGTGCCCTCGACGGCAGCCTGTATTGAATGATTGCAGTCGCAGAGAGCGGAGGACTCGCTGGCGGGCCGCAGCTCACCCAGGGACTGCCCTCACAGTCGAGGAGGCTACCGTTTGAGAGGTTTGATTGAGCCAGTGCTCCGCCATGTGTGGCTAGCAGAACGCGGTCTCGGAAAGGGTGCAAATGGCGCACCGGTAAGTGCAATGCCGCACAAGGAGCACCGGCCGACCGAAAGCCTCCGCCCTGCGCCTATCCCACGTTGGCCAACGTCTGCAGCCTGGGTCGACTCTCGTCATTATCTCTGCAAGCGCCGACTCGCGTGCCCGGTGGTCGTGGCACGCAAGAATAGCGACGCCCGTCTGGTCGCTGCAGAGCCGGTCAGGCGGCCTTGCTAATCTGAGAGACGTCTGCAATCGACAGGGAGTGCCGCGATGAGAAGAGAAGTAGCGTATGCCGGCAAAAGGCAGTTGTCTCATTCTGCTACTGTACGGCATCAAGGGTCTGTTCTGCGCGTGTGAGGCCGCTGGACCCCGGCTCTGATATGTCCCTAAAATAACTCAGCTGGGCGTCGCAGGTGGAGTAAACAGCCCAAGTGCAGTTAGCTGGCCCAGCGATGATTGACGAACAGATTGCACACCCAATTGCAAGGGCACGGCGGACGTGGCACGAAGGTCCAAACCGAGCAAATAACCTGTAACCGGGCATATTAGCGATCGGATGGCCTGGGCTCTGCAGACGCCAGATTTCTAAATATAGGGGCGCCCACCCACTCCATCATCGTTTCCTCTGCACATCACGTTCAGAGCCTCACGCTTCCTGTGAGTGCAGCAACCGACCTTTGTGTCGCGCATCACAGCCATATAGCCCTGGAGTCGCGAAAAAGAATCGAGCATCCACCGCGCCGATTCTCGCCGCCCACTCCCTCCTGGCCGCGCTGAAACGCTGCACGTCTTCGTGAACACGCCTCTGCCGCGCAAGCTAGTGCCATCGTGCTCTGCTCCTCGAAGCCTCGCCGTCGCTCCATGCGCCTGCCCGTCTAGCATCGCCAGCCACCATGGGTCGCAGAAAGATTGAGATCAAGGCCATCAAGGACGACCGGAACCGCTCCGTGTAAGTCAGCTGCCAGCACCAGCGCCCTCACCTGCAGCCACTAACCCGCTGCAGCACCTTCCTCAAGCGCAAAGGCGGCCTGTTCAAGAAGGCGCACGAGCTCTCGGTGCTCTGCTCCGTCGACGTGGCCGTCATCATCTTCGGCCACAACAAGAAGCTCTACGAATTCTCTTCCGGCGACATCAACGAGACGATTGGCCGGTACCAATATGTAGGCATCCCCTCCGACCCTGGATCGAGAGCTGCGCTAAAGCACAATGACACTGACAGGTCACGCAGTATGGCGGAGCCCACGAGCACAAGGGTCCAGAGGACTTTATGGGCAAGAAGGACGACGACGACGACGATGAGGACGACGAGGGCGCCCTGCCCCGGGACTCGCACACCCCGCCCGAGCACTCGATGATGCCCCATCACATGCAGCACTCGCAGTTCCAGCACATAAGACACGGGGCGCCCTCCATGTCGCCGCCAATCGGCAACGGCGCCTTCCAGCAGCGAGGGCCCTCCCCACAGCCGCCGCACCACCTGTCGCGACCGAACTCGCGAGTAGGCCACATCCGCAGACCGAGCTCCAACCTCGCGCCGCCCCAGCCATACCCGTCGCAAGCCCCTCAGCCGCCCAACAACTATGCCTACATGCCGACCCCGCCCTTCTACAACCCGCAAGCTGCCCAGCAGATGGCGCCCAAGCCCCAGCCTACTCCGCCCGCCGCCCAGTACCAATTCACGCACCCCATGCCCACACATTCTCAAGTCCAGTACATGCAGCAAGAGCAGCAGCGCCGACAGTCGATGCCACCCACCTTTCAGCAGCAGCAACAGGCACAGCACCAACATCAGCAGCAGCAGCAGCAACACCAGCATCAACAAGAGCAGCAGGCCCAGGTACAGGCGCAACAACAGGCCCAGGTGCAAGCTCAGCAACAAGCGCAACAACAGGCTCAGCAACAAGCCCAGCAGCAGCAACAACAGCAGCAACAGGCTCAGCAGCATCGACTGTCCCCGCCGCCTCCACCTCCGCAAGTGTCCCAGCCGCAACAAGAACACCCGCAACAGCCCACAATTACCGTTCCGTCCCCGCCGCAACAGAACGATTTCCAGAGCCCCCCTCTTCCTCAGCCCAAGCCACTACACGCCTCTGCCAGACACAGCATCTTCACACCCATCGACGATAGCCAGTCCATGCTCGCAGCACACTGGGGCAGCAGCAACAACTCAAATCTTTCTCGTAGCGAGGCTCCCTACATCAAACAGGAGAATCGAGCGCAGTCGATTGACGTGGCCGCCATGTCGCGATTGCAGCCAAACGGGGACCCGAAGCCTCAAGCGCAGCCTCAACAAGCGCCTGTTCAGCAGCCGCCGCAGCGAACACAGTCTACGTCTTCCATGCCTACCATTCCTCCGCCGTCGCGAACAAACAGTCTACGCATGGGTGGTGAAAGCAAGCCGAGATTGAGGGTGCAAATTCCAAGCGAACAATCAGACGCCGGGAGTGCGACGGCCGATTCATCTCCCAAGGATTCTGGAACAACGGGTGCAACTCCTGGACGAAGCACCGACGCATCGCACTCCTCCGGCGTAGTGCTGCCTCCTCCGTCACCAAGTGCCAACTCGCTCCTCAGTGCCGGTGCAACAGGCCCGCCCAACCCTTTCGCTCGTCCTCCGCCGCCATCCAACAGCAACTCGTACGGTAGCCGCGACAACATGGAAACCCCCATCTCAGCACTTCCCAGTCGCTTTGTTGAGAACGGCCTGCTTCCTTCGCCTTCGAGCTTTTACCCCGAGTGGGGTTTTGGCCGTGACTCCAACATGCTGCCGAGCCCTTTGACTTTCCAGACTCCAGTAGCCCCGAACGGACCCAGTTTCGCCCGCGACGATTCTGCCGAGCGCAAGCGCAAGACGTCTGATCAGGGCTCAGATGACGGCAACCAGAAGCGAGTCAAGACCTGAGCAGCGTAGCGGAGCTCGAAAAGTTGTTTTGCAGCGATCTTCTTTCTCGTGTGGCCTCGGCCATGCTGTATTTGTACCCCTTATTTTTATCTTTCTGTTACGGTCTTTACTTCCTGGAGGCCAGCCAGCGATGCTCGATGCATACTATATACCGTTGATTTTGTTTGAAGGAATTGTAGAACTTGGGTGCAGGGGCGTTGGATACCCAGGATGATTGTCGTTGTTATCATCTAGTATTTTGTCTCGTTTCACAATTTGACGGTTGCACTTGGACTCCCTTGGGCTCCGGTTATGGCATGACGAAAGATCAGAGTTGCGATTTGTACTTCTTTGTAAAAAATAATATCAATGAACAACTTGGACGAGTCCACCTATACATACAAGGATACCCCATTACGCAAGCTCTACGTGACTCGGCACTGGAGTGAAGGAATGACCTGCAAACCCCACAGCAACTGGCCGAACCTTCGGAAATCGGAACATTGGGTAAGAACACCACGATCAAATTTTTGCGCTACGCCTACATGGATTCGCCCGTATTCGCATCGCGGTAGACATTCCCTTGTTGTTGACCGGCACGAGGGCTAGTGCGTCATAGGGCCAAGCCTCCTGCCCCGCTGCGCATATGCCTACCCAAGGGGTCGCCGTTGGTGTCAGCCGCAACCGGGCTGTGAAGGGCGACGTTGGGCTTTGATCGCTGGAGCCGCATCTTACTCGGCTGATCGTAGAGCCTTTGTACGATAACCTACTAGCATCTTCCTGTGTTTGGGAGTCACTTGTCTGCGTGACGATTGCTGCCCGCGCCGAGAAGCTGAAGCTTGGTGTCACCTTCATATATCATCAGCCCTCGACCTTGCGACATCTTGCTTTCCACCTTGCAAACACACGACGACTCGCTCCCACCATGGCGTATAACAAAGGCTTCAACCCGGACAGGCTGCCTATGCATGCCGAGCCTGAGCAGGTACGTCTTTGCAGTCCCTCGACGCGCCTGCAGGACTGACGTAGACCAGGCTGCTGCGATGATGTCGCAAAACGCTTCCGCGGCCTCACGCCCACCGCGCACCAGCTCCGCGCGTCCCGACTACAACAAACCTCCCCCGCCCGTTCCTAGCGGCCAGAGATACGACACCCGCCCAGATGAGCGCTACGGCGGTGGACGCGGCGCAGGAGGTGGTGGATATGACAGCAGACCCCCACCAGGCGCATACAGCGATCCGCGGTACGACGGCCGCTACGACGCGAGGCCAGACAACAGAATGGGAGTTGGATCGCCTCCACCAGTAAACTATGGCCATGGACCTCCGCCACAGGGATATCATGGGAGGCCACAGTTGGCGCAGCAGTCAAGGCCGCCGCCTACTCCTGCGCCGCCGCCAAGAGATGCGAATGACCGCGAAGCGCTGTGGAGACTGTTCGGCGCTGTCGACAAAGACAGTATGTTGTAGCAAGTCCTCCATGTATACACAGTACTAACGCATGCGACAGAGAGTGGTGAGCTCACAGAAGCTGAGCTGCGTACAGCACTCGTCAATGGAGACTGGACACCTTTCGATCCCCACACCGTCCGTATGATGATCCGAATGTTCGACACCAATAGATCTGGTTCCGTCAACTTTGACGAATTCTGGTACTTGTTCTTGTCCGTTTCTTTCCAGGTTCAAGCTAACACATGGTTTGTAGTGGACTCTGGGGCTTCCTCTCGGCCTGGCGCAGCTTGTTCGACCGTTTCGACCAAGATCATTCCGGCAGCATATCCTATGCTGAATTCAACGAAGCCCTCATTGCCTTCGGATACCGCCTCTCCCAAGCATTCGTCACCCTCTTGTACCGCACGTACGACCGCGACGGACGCAACGCACTGAGCTTTGATCTGTTCGTACAAGCGTGCATTAGTCTGAAGAGGATGACGGATGTCTTTAAGAAGTATGACGAGGATCGCGACGGCTACATCACGCTAAGCTTGTAAGTGACATACGAAAGAGTGTGAAAGAGTGCTGTTTGAACGAAGACTAACTATAACCGTAGCGAGGAGTTTCTCACAGGTGCGCAAGCTTTATTCCTCTTCAACTCGATTTCGGCCTCCACTGATACCGGACTGTACTAGAAATCATCCGCCAGCGATGAGCAGCAGGAACACATGTATACCATTTGCGCAACATTTGGATGCGTCACCATTCTGGATATCCTCCGGCATTTGGTCACCTACGCAAAAGCGAGCCAGACGACGTCATGGCCCACCCCCAAGTGCCACGTCACGTCGGAGTATGACGGAACATCTGGACTGGCATCCAAGCGAGCGAGGAACATGCGTAGTTATGGTCGGAGACCAGGCATACTTGATGAAGGTAATGAATCTAGATACCCGTTTGATACAAACGAAAACATTGGCTACGTCTGCTTCTCTCAAATTACGTGCTCGCTATTTTCAAACAGGTCTGGAGACAACATCAACATGAAAACATGCAAAGTGGGTGACCTAACGTCGATGTAGACTCCATGGTATGACTACCAGCATCTAAACCTGTCTCTCCACCCCCGCCTCTCCCTTCCATCACCGCCGCGAAGACGGTAATGATAGTCGTCATCGTCATGGCCTCCAGCATCGTACCTCATTACTCTCAATCCTGACCCAGCGTGCGTATATGAGTGTTCTCGCACGCGACGCCCTCCCTCGCGGCCTTCCTGGAAGCCGTTGTAGTCGAATACGGGACCGTAGTGAAGTTGTCTTGGAGTTTACAGTCAGTTCAGTGCTAGTAGAAAAGAAACCCATTTACCAATATGGCGTAAATTGTGGTGAGAGAATAGATAAACTTACGGAGCTTGGTCGTATCCAAAGCCTCGGGGTCGAGATTGATACCGTGGCATGGTGATATCTTATTAGGGGGTATTTAAGTTGTTGAAGTCCAAGGAGGAGGATTGTGTGGGCTGGATGTTGATTGAAGGAGGCAGGTTGTAAATGAGTCAGTGAAATTGCGAAGATGGTGATGTCAAAGTATAAGGAAGCTTGTGCTCGACCAAATAGTTGTACAGTACACAAGGGAAACACATGAATGTTGGAATGACGATGCATCCTTGAGTTGGCATACATCGGTGTCGAGTACACGTTGTAGTAATCATGTTGCGTATCGTGGACGCGCATATTGTAAACAGTAGTGATGATGTTGTATGGATGCTGGTGGACAACAGTGTACGAAGGCGCACTTCACTGAAATGTCACATTGCGTGGCTGATTGATGGCGCGTGCGGATTATTTGGCTTTGGGGCATGAGAGAAGTGCATGCATGTGAACCTAGTGGAAAACTGAACCTCGTAGAGCTTACATCGATGTCAGGCTACTTACCTTGCGTGTTTTTATGTCAATGTAGTCTGCAGACCTGTTTGGGTTTTCCTTGTACAAGGTGCATGTGTGCAAGAGAAGATGGGTCTTGTTTGAGTATATTCATTCATAATAAACTAAGGTATACAATCTTCATCGCTGAATCTGTCCGACAACACATTCTGGTATCTGGGGGTATATGACAAAACGTTAAGGAAAGACGTGAACTCGTTCGTGAGGTCGTGTAAAAAGACAAAGGCCGCTGTACTCCGAGCATCTTTCCATGTCAACATGGACGATCTGTTAATTTAGGAACTGTGTGATCCGGTCTCTTCTCATCATCTAAACCTTGTAGGGCTTGCGAGTACGGCGAGAACCATGGTCCTTGCCGCCGATGCAGAAGCTGGCGATCCAGCCAAGCAGCGCGATGAGCATAAGTGCAGTGGCAGCCCATGTCAAAGCAAGGAATTTGCCGCCCCAGTTGGCGTTTAGGCCGATGTCGTTGCCGTGCTCATTGATGATTTGGGTGGCCTAAAGTAGAGGTATGAAGTCAGTATATGTCTCACATGCACTTTGTGTAGTTAGAACTTACCTTGACCATTACAGCGGTGACAAGGGCGCTTGCGAGGCCGATAGCCAGGAAGGCGAGTGTAGCAAGAAGGAAGTTGATGCAGGGAGTGAGTCTTCCGTTTCCGATGAAGATTCCAAGAACGCTGGTGAGGAGCGTGATGAAGATGAGGCAGATGGCAATAACGTAGAGCACAAACATGGCTGCCATGAGCGCGTTGAGTGCATCGATTCCGTTCTGGATGTCATCTGGCCAGTTTAAGTCCTCCAGGGTGATGTCTACGCCCGTCTTGTTGATCGCCTCTTGGATGATGGCCGTGGGATCGAACTTGTAGGTAGCCCTGCTCTTTGCGCACTCGGTGACGTTTTTGCTAATGTCATCCTGACTCAGCGTTGCGTTGGCAACCTCTCCAGGCTCATACTGTCCTTGGCAGTAGTTGAGCATGTGTGCTGAGTACCAGTCCTCGATGCCAACGCGCTCGCGGAACTCGTCGATCTGCTCGTTGATTTCGTTGGTGACGCTGTCGGTAATGGAGTCGGGAATGAGGTTTATGATGGACGAAAGTGTGGAGTCAGAGTCTTCAGATGGAGCTTGGATGAGCGTTTGCCCAACAGCGGACGTGTTGAGCGTTAGGAGAGAGTAGTCTTCCATGAAGCCTTTCTTGTGGCCGGCGAATAGGCAGAGAAACGAGAGGATGAGGGCTGCGGTACAACATAGCACCGGTAGTATTGCGATGAAGCGCATCGTGATGGTGTTGGTTGTACGGTTGTGGTGTAGGTGTGATGCAGGTGTAAAGGCGCAAGCGGTCGCGATCCCTCTATGTGCTACCCGTGAATGGCGATGTATTCAAACAGCGCTGCAAGGCTGAAACGCAGACAAAAGACAAAAGCGATAGATATTGAGTATGCGTCAAAGGCGATAAAGGAAGAGTCAACCACTTATACGTGACGCGCAAACACAAGCTTGCGATGCGACGACCGTGCAAAAGACCCGCACGTCACTGCTAGGGCCCGGCCATGGCAACAAGCGAATAGCAAGGTTGACCAACGAGGCCTCAGCCTCAAGATCAACGGCATTGAATACGAATCAGGGCCTTTTGAACACACTGACCACGATGTTGACGTGTTGCTGGGCGTATGGTGTACAGACCCTGGAACTATGACGTAGCGCAGCGCTAAGCGAAGGAAATACGCAGGGGTAAAGCAGGAACGTCAGGAACTTGACGTGCCTGGATTTTTGGTTGGGTGATGATAGCAGAGTTCAAAAAAGAAAGAGTGCCGAAACTCTCGTCAATCTCTGCATCGGTGTAGGCAGGAGCGCGGCGCTTGCAGGTGTACCAGCCACGCGGGAGTGGGGTGCACAGCCGCAACGTGCGTGTGCAGGTACGAATCGATGCAGACTACCGTGACACAAATAGAAGCTGGATTCAACAAGATCGCCTATAAGTGCACCTCATACAGGAAAAAAATGGGACAGGCCTAGAGCCTACATTAACGTTGGGTCACCTACATTGCATGTTTTCATCTTGATGTATGCTCCATGGTGTTCAGACTTTTCCTTGAATGAGGCGAGTGAGCAAACGCACCATTGTAGATCAAGGACTGGCTTGTCTAGTCTGTTTGTATTCGGGTCTATCGCTATGGTCCCGTCGTCTATTCGTGAGGCATCGTCTATCATGATGACCATAAGAGCATTACTTTCGTAGAGCAGCCTGTGCTCTCGGACTTTTTGAGTGGAATAGTTATAAGCGGTTGTGGTAGTGATGGAGTGTTGCGCATTGCGCTTTGGTATTGAGTCGCAGCCGGTTGGCACGGTGCTATCCGGCCTCACGAAGGCGCCTTCTTGGAGTTCTTGGTGGGTTGGGCTGTTGACGACGAGCCAGCGCTGATGCCGTCGGTGAAGGGAGAGTAAGGCGCTGCCACTGAATGCGGGGGTGCTCGTTGGCCAGATTTTGTGCGCGGAGGCTCAGAGGATCCCGGCCACTTCTTCTGCTCCTCGTGCATCTTGTCTAGTGGCTCTCCGACTATGTGATACTTGTCCCAGTTGACGGGTGGACATCGCACGATGTTCTGCGGCTGCGGTATTGCGGGGAACTTGGGTGGGTCTGGCTTCGCCTCCATGTGCGTGGAATCTTTGCGCGTGTCTGCGCTGTTCGCGTCTTGCTCACCACTGCTTGCTGGGTCGGTCAGACCTGCCAGTGTTGGCGTGAGCACGTCGTGGTGCGACTGTGAGGCCTGCGCGCGTTGTTCTTGCAGCGAGCGCACGAAGGCCTGCGGGTCGGACACAGCGGCTGCCTTGAGGTCCTGGAGGGCCCTCAGGTCGCGCTTGCTCTTTTCGCGCTGCAGCTGCAGGAGCGAGATGGCGGAGCGCAGGGCGATGGCATCTGGGTTCTCGCTCTCGGATATGGCGACGGACGGCGGTTGCGGTCTGAAGGTGGCCGTGGGCGGAGGGGCAGGGCGGGGTCGGGCTTCGGTGCGCTCCACAGGAGCTAACTGGGCAGCCGTCGCCGTGGGCGTGAGAGGTGACACAGGCGGGCGGTCAGGCGTGGGCGACTTGGAGCGGGCGCCAGAGTGCTCCGAGGCGGTCGAGGCATCGCTGGAGGACACCGGGCGCGCGTTCGTGTCGACGAGGAGCGCAGGCATGGCGGCGTGGAGGGAGACGTCGCCAGGCGCAAAGCCGGAGAGTCGTGGCAGGAGGGCGATCGGCGACCACGCTGCGGTGAAAGCGAGGTCAGGCCACGCAGAGGCCTAGGAGCGCTGCTGGTAAATCTCCGGCGGTGGTTCGCCGCGAGGTGGCGGCGTCTTAGGCGCTGTCTAGACTTGTGCCGGGGCCGTCCATGCCAGATGCGATGTGCGAGGGGATGTCTGTCGTGCAAGATTGTGCGCGGGAACGCCCACGCTGGCTGCTGCTGTCGACACGTCGCGAGATGAGTGCGAGGATTGTGCGGAGCCGGCCTGCGGGCGATAATTTCTTTGGCTGCGATTCGGCTGTACGGGAGTCGATCTCGTCTATCTTGTAACAAAGCCGGCATCCAACATCAACCCGCCACACGTTACACACTCCGCCGACAACACTCGATGACCTCAGAATAAGGGGTCTTGAGCTTTGTCTCTCGTCTTCGAGTGAGAGTGTCACATGACGGTCTGTGGTATTGGAGAGGTATTTAGGTATATACATCTTTTACCACTCACCACCGACCGGAAAGGAGTGTCCGAACATGGTAATCCGCGCTCCACGTACTCCTATGTACACCATCACGATGCCAGTTGTACATTGGTCTCGGTTGCACTTGCTTGTGGCCGTGCGTGGCATTCTCAGACAGCGATTGCGTGACGCGCCGCTATTCCCGACGTCTGAATCTTGTCATGTCTATCCGACCTACATGCGGTCTGGTCGAACAGAATGGCAAGTTCCTTGAGGGATATAGGAGACAGAGTAAGGGCTAAAGACGGCATCGGCACGAGGCAGTGTCAGTGCGCTCTTCTGAGGCAACTGCCATCTCACAACCGACATAACGGCGTTCAAGATCTGCCCTCTGATTGCCAATTTGCATGTCGCAAAACGCGTCCGTCTAGCCCGGCGGCATCATGGCAGATGAGAGTCTTACGCAGCCGAACGCCTGCAAGGGTCAGCGCCAGAGCGAGAAGCCACCCAAGTAATCCACCAAAACGCCAGCCTCAGCCCGCCAATGGCAATACTCTGATAGGCGGTGCCGCGTGGATAGCCATCAGAATCACGTCTCTTGAAGCGTAGCGTACCCGTCCCAGCCTGCGTCCTCCACGGTGAGTCGCTCTTGCTTTTTTCTAGCCTTGTGAGCCCTCAATCGCGCCTTCTACTTGCAGACTCTCCAGCTCGATACAGACGCGCCCATTTCCCTCGTCTGCCGTCCCGTCCTCAACCCTCACCTCTCCACCTCCATATCATCCTTCCAAATGCCACTCAAATTCCTCACTTCTCGACCCTCGACTACTGTCCGCTACCTGCACCTGCATGACATGCGCTACGCCTTAGCGACGGCCTGCCAATCAAACGACGATCAAACTGGCACTGACTGGCCGCTAAACCCTAAGGGCCCACCCGACCGAAATCACTTTCGTTAGCCATGGCTCCGAATGCAGACTTAACAGCACAGTCCCCGCTGGCGCGCATGCCCAAGCTGAAGTACAGAAATCCGCTTCCGTCCGACTGCCTTTCCATCGCCGACTCTGCCTCCCAGGACTGTGGGCCCGACTCTGCTTATAGTCAAGAGCCGCCCGCGACCCCGGATCCAAACGCTCCTTCGAACATCTCCCGTCCGTCCTTCGACACTACCTCCCTGACGTCATCCAGTCTGGCTTCCATATCCTCCAGCAACTCTTCGTCAAATGGCTCAAAGTCATCGAAGAAGAAGAAAAAGGGCTCCGTGCTCGGGTTCCTCTCTTTGAAAGAACCGTCTCAAGTCGCTTTGGAGCAGTTCAAAGAACAGCAGCGCAAGCAGAACCTCAACTCCGGAACCTCTACGCCGCAGTCAAGAGCCAGCAGCAACTATGTCGGCCAAAAACTTCCAAATTCTGTCCCCAAGGTCAATTCAAAATGGGACGGTGTTCCTGAATCTGTCAAACACCGGTACTCAACAACAAGCGCATACAGCAAGGACAACAGAATCAGCGTATCGTCCAAGGGCTCCTTTGGCTCGCCTCTCAAAAACGCCCCATGGAACGAGTCGAGATTCTCTGTCATGACAGACGGCACCCGTAACCCACCCAACTCCGTCGCATCTGCCTCAATATCAAACCTTACTATCCGGGATGGAGCTTCTGGCCTCGGATCCTCGCCATCAACTACCACGCTACCAGAGATGTCCTACTATTTCCCAGACGACCCCGCTGCGTCTGGCGCGTTACCCCCCAGGTCCGAGAGCGCTGGCGCGTCCTATGATTCTACCACGCAGTCACCAGTTCGGCTCTCGAACTCCACTTCGAGCGATCGTCCAAGCATAGACGGATCAGTAGACTCGCGACCACATTCTCCAGCCTCTTCGACGACATCCGCAGATACGGTCGTCATGGACACTGCAGATACTATCTTCCGAAAATTGAACGACCGGCCCAACCAAGGAGCATGGGGAGCGGATGCTCATGCTGTTCAGGCGCCTGCTGAGAACAATTTTGGCGACGTGCCCGACTCACATGACTTCCTTTTCCAACCCCAACCTGTTTTAGAGCGCCGACAAAGCGAACCGCTCGCCATCTACGAGTCGCCCTTGGATGCATCGTCTATCCCACATTATGCCCCTCAGCGACCAGTCCAAAACTTCAGTCGGCCAATGGCAACCAAGGGCCCACCGCCAGTTCAGCGATCTACACACATGCCGCACTATAGGAGGACACCGTCAGCCCCAGCGTTACCAACTTTGTACGAAGCGTCGTTAGCCAGCACTGATGATCTTCGAGAGGATCGCGATGACGACGACGATGATTCGTATTCCATTGCTCCATCTACTATTGCGCCATCCGAGCTCTCCAAGCATTGGTACGAGTCTCCACGTGAACGTCTAGGTCTTGGTAGGCGACTTCAGATCAATGACGTTTCACCATGGGAGGAGCAGAGAGGGGCCGCAGGTAAGCCCAAGAAAAGTCGGTTGTCAATGTTTGGGAAGGCGGTGTCGAGAGGATAGGCTTTGCGGGCAAAGCTCGCGCATTGACTGACTCCCAGTGGGTAGCTTCGTGCGAACCTGAGCGATCATCGTCCGGTGCTACAAAAACACTCGGCTCCTGATACGCCAACTTGTGTACAAACTTTTGCGATTAGCGATATCCAGCATACCCCCGCTTCGGCGACTTTCTTGTACGGCGGCATTTCTGAACGCCAGTTTCTCCAACATAGATACCCATTTCACGAATCTTACCAATCTGCTCTCTAATGGCTACATCAACACGCATCATTCCCTCAGGTAACGTAATAATTAATTTCTTTACATACGTGTGAGCCTCGTTGCGAACGCGATCTCATGGAGTTGTGGGGAAACATGGCGCGAATCGCGCGTGGAATCGAAGGTTTGACGCAAGGCACTACACAATCACACCATAGGGCTTACTATAGTGCCACGTTTTGCGTCCATCGCACGTATCTCATGCAAGCCCCCATCTCACTAGTCCATCTTCTCGAACCCTATATTGCTTCTGCCGTGGTTCTTCAGCCCTGGTCTAGCGTGACTGTTTGCCGATCGACAAGCCCGTCGAAACCTTAACGCCATAATCCACTCCCTTGCAGTATCGGAGCGAGCACGCCCTCTTACCATTCTCTTTGACAGGCTTAATGTGATTCGCCTAGCGGACACTTATTCCAATCCAGCTCACACGTCATCTAGGTCGATCAACTCGATCTGCTCGCCGAGCAAGTCAATCCAAAACCAGATCACACGAACCATCGAAACACCATACCAATAGTTTGACGCTGGTTGTCGCGAAGTGCGCTTGCATCAGATGTTAACTCCTTTGGCGGACATGCTCGAGTATCTAGCACCGGCGGCTCCGTTCAAAGGCCCTTTTCTGGTCAGCCTATGATTGCCGACATGCTCCCGCTAGATTTAGCTTTCTCCAGATCATCGCATGGCGCAGCATGGTACTCCCTTGTGCTGCTAGCTTGATCGACAGGGCAGACGCGTCCACACCCCGTATTCCTAGGGTACCCACGATCAAACGTTATACAGTCACAACCCCGGTTCGGGTGCAAATACGAGATATTGTGGATCTTTCCAGCCAGTACAAAAGCAGAATAAGAACCTTAGCGAGGAATAAAACCTCCTAAACAAGGGCTTATTTGCTTAATAATCTTCTTTACTAGGGTTTTAGCGGGGCAGGCAGGGGAATTAACAAATCAGATCTTATAATTTGGCTTGAACTCGTATTTGCACCCGAACCGGGGGTGTGACTGTACGTGATTCCGGAAGGGCAAGCGACTGCTCATTTCTGGATCCAATTGAGCTTTGAAGGGGTCAGTAATCTGTTGCTGTAAACTCTGAAGCGGTTGCCATGGCCGAAGTGTGCGCGAGCTTCAACATCTGGAAACGGAAAGCTGCGGCGCAGAGCATGGCACATGGAAGAGCCCAGTCATGGAAATGGTTCAGTCTCGGTAGCGTTTTCAATTCTAAAGAGAAGGCAGTGTGGAGGAAGATTACCCATGACACTGCGAGTCGCTGTTCATAGAGGCGGTGGACAGTGCACCTCATCCAAGAAACAAATAGCGAACAAGCCGGGAGCATGCATAGAAGCTGGGTCACTTGCTCTACATCTTTCCAAGTTGATGTAGGTTGCAGACCCTGTTTAGTGTTTTTCTTTCCTAGGTTGACCTTATTCACAGATATCGACTGCCAGAGCAGAACGCAACATGGAATGTGTGCCGATCAATTTTGATAGGACGCCACTCAAAGTGCTCAATATTTAATGTTCCTTTGCTTTTTTGCGTTTATTCCGATTGCTGTCCTTGCCACCAACATTAACTCATGTCTAGTCTTTTTCGGTGAATGTTTTGATGTTTAAGAGACCGCAGGAAAATATAGAGCAAAACTGATGGAGAGCTCTCACAGACATGGGAGTTGCGTTCTCTGGTTTTTGCAGGCGCTACCGACCCCCAGGCAACATCGATATATCGCATCGCATTTTTGGTAATTTGTTATTCATGTGCTCGCTGAAAGAAGAAAGAGCCGTGGAAGGGATGCTCGAACAGATAGAAGATAGCCTGCGCGAGAAGATCTCGGCGATGTGGACGTTACCGTCAACGGTCTGAATACGATATGCTGATGCGAAATTTTGGCGATGGCAGATTACCATCGGTATGTGCAGTATGCGATTTGTTCGAAATAACCCATTTTTTGTATGCAGGTATCCAGGGACGTCAGGCAGCACATAGAACTCTTGTAAACACTTTTTGAAGGACGAGGAGCGAAGGAAGAGCCACGGGGCATAGTCCTTGGGACTTTGGAATCGTAAGGAATGGATGTGTTAATAAGGAGTACGAGAAAGCAACACTATTTGGACTTTTATATGCCTTGCCCACAGCAGGAACACATGTGAACCAAGGAAAAGTCTCAGAAGCTGCACTGTCCCTCCTTGAAGAAGGGTTTGTCGGCGTTTTCGCCGACTCGGCGCTGGAAGCGTGCTCTTTCCAACGTAACAATCCCTTCTTCACAATATGATCCCCATCAAGGTCCTTGCATGCCTTTGGCGTGTTGAGCACGCAATTAAGGTAGCCCTCATTGCGGCCTTCTTCATGGACCTGCTTCAAGGTCTTGCCCCTGTGCTTGCTCGTCTTCAAAATGTAGTGTGTATATGGGTCGTTCGTGGCTCGAGTGCGGTACTCCTCATCGACTTCGTTTCCAAGGGTCTCGTTGACAGGAACGAAGCTGTTCTTGTTTGCGTTTGACGAGTTGGCCCATGCCTTCTTCGGTGTCCGGTATGCTGGCATCTTCGGTCGCGCAATACAGCGGGTACGATACGGGGGCTAACGCAGAAGCGTCGGCAGCGGTGGGGCGGTGGTCGTGCCAGGAATATCAACCTGACTATGTCATCGTACCGACTTTCCACAAGGTGTACACGAGTAGTAGTGCGCGTACTGCTGCGAGCGTATGTCAATGAATTGAATGAAAGCGGTCGAGTCGAAGACAGTTGCGAAGTTTATGATTGTTGAGTCTGCGACGCGACCGCGGGAAGGACGGACTGCCCAGGTGGTGTGCCGCCGCGCGAAACCCTGGCTGTGACGCACCCCGGTTCATCACCAATGCTGCAATCGGACTCTCGACGGCTGTATACATCAAGTTGCTTGTGAGATCGACAAGAATGCTATCTGCAGTTTCTTTGTTTTGCATCATGCCTATGACTTGTATGCGTTTGGCTAATCAGCGACGTGTCTCTCTGATCATGAATCATCTTTGCGATCCACAGGCAATGCGCACAGCAGCCATCGCCGTGACAATCGAGAAGTTGGAGGCATATCGCGACGTTTTTCAGGAAACTTGAACAATAGAATCTTACACTCGATAGCAGATCGAGATCCTACATATCCGTTCTTCACAAAACGATAGGTACCTAAGTGCGAGTTTTCTTGGAGCATGCCAATCACCATTGATCAGTTGCGTCTGCATCGCAGTGCTCAGCCTTGCTTTTTTTTAGAACAGCTAGAAGCATTCAAGCCTGAGGAGTATGTGTACCTAGGTAGAGTCAGTGTTCTCGTGTTGCAAGCGTGCAGAAGAGACATCTGGAAGCTGATTTCGGAAGGGGCACAGCTTGTCGACCCAAGCCTAAACGAGCTAGTCAGTCGCGAAACCCACGTTTTCACGCGAGATAACCGCTGGTTTCAGACAATATGACGTCGCACGCTACGCGTCTTGTGAACCCTTTGTTTGACCCCCATCATTCTAATAACACCCCGGAGCTGAATACAATCTACTACCTTGCATCATGGCGGGCGAAGCTGAGTCTTCCGTGGCAGCACCGGCGCCTTACTACATTTCGAAGTCGGCTATCTGTACAGGTAACGGAGTATTCGCTAACCGAAGGTTTGGTTCGGGCGAAGAGATCGCAAGCTTCACGAGGCCTCTTGTTGCTTCTTTGGATACGGAACGGCTACTCGATACCTGTGCGAATTGCTACCTCTGGACTGAAGGCTCCTCAACTGGAACGAGGTTGTATGTACCGGAAGGCGCAAAAGTGAACAAGTGTGCTGCATGCCAGATATTTCGCTACTGCAGTAAGGTACGTCGAGCTATCTGTCTGTATGCTCGTAAAATTAATATGCATCAGACATGCCAAAAGGACGCATGGAACCGGGGACATAAGCATGAGTGCAAGATGCTGAAGCCAACGGCTGGTAGACCCCTCCCCAAAGCCTTACTTGCATGTATGGAACTACTCATTAGGCGAAAGCATGGCCTGATTTCTGATGAAGAATGGGAGCTGCTTTGTCGCTTGCCTTCGCACCTTGACGACTTCAAGCGGAACGGAACCTACGAGAATATCGAACTTATGGCTATGGGTGCCGGTCAGTTCTCGTTGTCGCAAAATCTATTCGACAAGGACTTTATTGCAGCGATGTATGGTCGAGTAAGTCTGTAATGAACTCTTCTAACTCTCTCACTGACTCGCATAAAGGTAATGTCAAATGCTCTGACACTGATCACACCTACATTAGATCCTCTAGGTATCATGATCGACCCCACACTTTGCCATATGAATCACTCCTGTAACCCGAACGCATACATCATGATGGATGGCCCGCGAGTAAGCATTCGTACACTCCGACCCATCAAGAAAGACAAAGAAATATACATTTCGTACATTGATGCTACGAATCCCTACCACAGGCGACAAGAAGAGCTCCAATCCCGCTGGTTCTTCACCTGCCGCTGCGCCCAATGTCAGGAAAAGGCGACTCTCCAGGAAGACAACTGGCTGGTACCATCAAGGCCTGGATGGGTATTGGGAGCCGAAGTCAAGTCTATGGCAGAAACACAGGAAAAGCTGTTTGGTCTCTATGCGGAACTCCAAGCAACGGATAACCCCCTGCTTGTTAGAGGAGCGATCAGGCAAGCACTTAAAATATGCCATGAGGCGATGTTTCTGCCGGTTTATCGACAACCATATGCTGCACTTCGCGACGACTTGATTGTAAACCTGCTATCCGAGGGACGTTACCAGGACGCATGGGTACAATGTGCAAAGCGGTACAAGTACATTCTTCCCAAACTCTACCCAGTCTCGTTCCACCCGGTCCGGGTAGTACAGACATGGCAAATGGCGATGTTGGCCGCATACCTAGCAAGTACTCAAGAGGGAGTAGGATCACCGGAGGTAAACATGGGTCTCATTGCCATGATGCTGGTAAAGCAGGTGTTGAATGTAACGCACCTGAGCCATGGGCCGGCCAGTGCATTCACAAAGAGTGTAAAAGCCAAAGCGGAAGAGATGACAGAAGAACTCAAGAGGAGTATTGGAAACGCGAACAGTGACGTCATGAACAGGGAGCTTGAGGTTCAGAGAGACAGGCTGATGGAGATGGGGGATTGGGCTCAGGACGGCCAGATAGAGGAACGGGCGAAGATTTTAACTCTACACGAGAAAGCCTTCAGTGTATGTTGATACAACTGATCAAGGGATCAGATCTATCACTACTGTTTGGTATATATTGCTGGATGGCCTGCGAAAATAACATATTGCCAATATGCAATCTCACATTCACTATACATCAGATTTTCCCACCTGCTCACTCCGATGTGGACAGTCGCATGAATGGCTAGAATGGAGGTAGGCTACATTATCCTGCTTTTGCGTGGCCTAGGAAAACGCTGTCTTTCTCCAGCTTCTAGTGGGGTATGGTTTTACCTTCTCTACGTGAAGTTGAGTGGTGAACCTGTCCAAAGCCCCACAAGCTCTCACCGTCACCACCGCTTTGCTTAGACAGCGACTTCTCTCACTACGCCGGTGCAGTAGTAAAGCGCCTGCCTATTTCAGCTCGTCCTCTGGCTTTCCACTCCGTCCTCTTGACAACGCACTGCAAGCTCCATCCTTTCACATCGCCTTGCTTCAACGCGACTACCCCAGTACAGCAGCATACAACTACAAGTCCTACTACTCTTTACCTTTATAACTTCCACACGATCTTCCGCACCCATGCCTCCCAAAGTTGCCACCGAGAACGGCCAGAAGGTTGTACCAGCCGACTGCGTCTCCGTCCTCCTTATGGCTCTCGGTAGCACTACTATCTCTAAGGCGCAGTATGACATGATGTCAGCGCTCGACGGCACGCGCACTGCGAGCTCATTTGAACATCAGTTCCGCACGATCACGGCCAAGGCCAAGGAGCTGAAAGCTCGTGCTGAACAAGGCGAGACTTTCCAGCCTGTGGCACCGGCCAAGAAAGGTGGTAAGTGTTTACAATCCTTCACACCACGCTGGTCAGACTTCTACCGACGCGAGAATAACATTGAGCAGGTCAGACTACCTCAGGAACACCCAAGGCACCTGCTAGGAAGAGGAAGGACATGTCTTCCGGCTCCGAGGATGCTACACCGTCGAAGAAGACCAAGACTCCTAAGCCCCGTGGCAAGAAGGCTCAGACTCCCCTGGAGGATGCCATTGAAGAAGACTTTCCCGATGACGCTGAGGAGTTCATCAAGAGTGAGAAGAAATGGGAGGACGAAGTCTTCGCCTGAAATGGTCAGGCGGGTGCATACAGACAGGATATGAGATGGTGTGGCATGAAGAAGCTTGTGGTTTGCAGACTACACTACGACACAACAAGCAGATTGAAAGATCTGGTGTCAATGTAGGCTCCAGAGGGGTCGGACTTTTTCCTGTATGGGGTGCCTCCATGAAAAATGCGGTGAAGCCAGATGCACACTCATGGATGTGAAGGGGATTGATTATAAGGATCATCAACGATCTTCCTTAGTAAATGGAGCATTTCTCTACGTCCTCATCGCTCATGACTTGTGTCGTGAACTTCAGCTTTCATAACGACATTAGCCCTCCAGGACACAACCAGCCGTAATACATGAATGGGGAGCCTACAGCACCATGAGATCGATGCCGCAAGGTTCTGTCAGCGAGATGTACGCCCTACAGGATACTCGCTACATCCATACACATATGACATCGTCCAATTAATGCCGGTCATTTGCGTTTCAGTGAATTTCTTGCCTTTCTTGGTCTCAACGATGCCGATGCTGGGCGTGCATGCGATTGTCTGGAAGAATGTAATAATAACATGATCCAGCTTACCATAAGCAATAGGCGCATGCTGCTAATATGTGCGCAGACAGCATGATCCTGCTCGACATAGCGCTCTGACATATCCAATGCGCGTATGCATCTACCAGCTGCGATATGATCTTTTGAACGATAGTCACCGCTTCATTCTCCAACTTTGCATCTTGCTGCCGGTCATTTTCGTCAAGGCCAGCCCACAGTCAAATCTCCTTTGAGTGGGGCCCAAATCTCGGGCCGTCTGCACACCCATCTGTTCCGTGCTAAAACCGTAGGCTCATCACCGGTGTCGCACCGACCACCCAAGTCTCGCCCCTAGGCTGGCAAAGTCGTCCAGGGAAGGTCGTAGATCGCAGTCATGTCGGCGCATATCGATAGGGGGAGATCAAGGCGTCGATTGGAGTCGCCCTGGCGGAGGATGACGTCGCCCCCGGCGGTTAAGGTCATGTGCGAGACCGGCGTTCGCATAAGGTGGTGGTGGAGCTGACATCCATGGATGTTAGGCGAGGCAAAGTTACAGAAGATGGCAGGTGCCGGGGGTGGCCGAGTAAGCAGGGGAGACCTTGGCGCCAATGCAGGTACGGCTTCGACGCCTGTAGTTTGCGCCAGCAACTTTACTCAACATCCAAACCTCGAATGGCAGTCTGCCACCATCTTCTTGTAGTCTGCATCGACACCTCGTGTTCCTGCGCGGTTATGCGGCAGCAGGATGGCAGCAAGGCCCCTGAATTTTCCCCGGATTATTGGGTGGCTTCCTCCTAACCTCCAAGCAGCTTAGCATCGTGGCACGGCGGCCGTTGGTGTGCTCCTCATGCGCCGGGATGCATCGTCGGTGAGTGGCTCCTGGGCTAGACGCTCGCTATGATCCTAGGCGAGATGCTTCGAGGGCTGTGCGAGAAGAGGGAAAAGGGGGCTCCTAGCCAAGCGTCTCACTGGCGAACGGCCGATTGGGCGCATGAGCATCTTCATCCATTAGCTCCAGAGCGAGCTATACTGCTTTCGTCCGGCAATTTTGCATCTTCTGCCGTCGCTTTGGCGTCTCGATCCGGTCCAGGTAGCCGTTGGGTGTCAGCGTATTCTTTATTAT
Organism: Alternaria ventricosa; assembly: GCF_023758065.1. Taxonomy (NCBI): domain Eukaryota; kingdom Fungi; phylum Ascomycota; class Dothideomycetes; order Pleosporales; family Pleosporaceae; genus Alternaria; species Alternaria ventricosa. The sequence continues at coordinate 986,213 of NW_026055686.1, forward strand.
ACCCCGTCGCCCACCGTCGTCTTTTCTTCTTCACTCTCACGTCGCACTATCGCTGTACACAGTCACTCGTTCTTTATCCAACTACATATACCCATACAGCTACTACAGTTCTAATACTCTAATCACCAATCCAACTACCGTCACCATGCGCTTCTTCGAGACCATCCTTTCCGCCGCGGCCTTCGCTGCCGCTGTTGCTGCCCTCGAGATCAACGACTTCCCTGCTGAGGGTGTTGTTGCTGGCCAGACCTACACCATCACCTACTCCCCCGCGGACGACACCCCCACCACCTTCATCCTCCGCCAGGGACAGTCCACTGACCTCGACACCATTGCCACTCTTACCAGTATGTGCCCGAACTGACAGCGATATGATCTTCCAATTCTAACTGAACTCTAGCTTCCGCCACCGGTGGAAAGTTCGAATGGACCCCCACCAAGTCTCTCGTCAACGAGCCCGACTACGCTCTCCAGATCCAGCAGGGAACTACCATCAACTACTCCGCTCAGTTCCCCCTCTCTGGTGGCGCTGAGGAGGATGACTCTCCTGTCTCCTCTGCCGTCTCCTCCGCCATGGCCTCTGCTTCCTCTGCTACCGCATCTGCTGCTTCTTCCGCCTCTGCTGCCCTCAGCAGCGCCATTGAGAGCGCCAAGTCCAGCATGATCACCAGCGCTGCCTCTGCTTCCGCCACCATCAGCCCCTCCGCTGGCGTCAACTCCACTGTCACCTCTGCCACTCTTACCCGCTCTGCCTCTTCTTCCGGCTCTGCCACTGGCAGCGCCAGCCTTCCTGAGGTCACCGACTCTGGTGCCAACATCCGCAGCCCCGTCGCTGCTATGCTCGGTGCCGCCGCCGCTTTCGCCTACTTCGCATAAGCGTTTTCCTTCACGACCTTATACTATAATTGTCCTTTTACGACATGTTAGCATTGGAATCTGTGGGAACCCCCTCCAGCATCTATTGTCAATTCGAGTCACGCGAGCATTGGCATCCGTGATTGGTGTGTCCGATGGGAACGCTATGCAAAGAGCTTGTATAGACGTAGCAGAAAATGATAATATGGAAGCATTTGCCTATCTATCCATGAACTTGCAAGTGATGCGCGCAATGACACCATGCCTCTTGTCTCATGATGTATCAGATGTAGCTTTGCTTGTGCGAGGACAAGTGCTTTCGACCTATGCGCACTTACCGTGAAACATCCGTTCCGCTTCCCTGCTTCTTTTGTTACTTGCGCAATGCTTGGAAGATCTCTATCATCGTAGCACAGACGTCACAATCAATCATCCGCGTGGTACCGCATCCATCATGTCTCAACGGTACCGTGGTACGAGGCTGTCATCATGCGTTACATACGCGCTATCTCCGCATGTCTATCACAGCAACCTGGTAGCACACAGCAGGTACTGGGGTTAATCACTCTTTGGCGTGTGCGCAACATGACGTCGCGTTTGGCGCGTGTCAAGAACCTGAAACGCGGAGTTGAAGATCGCATCTTGTCGTTCGTCGCGCCATGAAAACTGTGGTTGACTGACCAGGTGACCCCACAGCGGGATTGGTCCCCACCTCTCCACAGATGCATCAAGCAAGCTGCAAGAACCCGCTGCTCATTGCCACACCGTAACTACACCACAGCGATTCTCTCTTCTCCATCGCATATATCGCTTGAAGTCTTCAACACGCTGCTGCATCTTGACAAGCACACAGCCCCAAGGACGCAAACAGTAGCAGCACCAGCATCGCCACCATCAGCTAGCTTCTAACCAGCCGGCGTACACCGAGTTCCACCACTACTAACTACAAGTGCTGCGCAAGCCTACCAAGCAAGCCACCCGCCTACCAACCCAAAAGAGAGTAGACATGTAGCACTGCCCGCTGCCGTGTGTTGCGCGTCAAGTGTCTTGTATCACGCGGTCAACAGCGTTTTAATCGAACCAGGACTTGCCACGGCTTGTACACGCTAGCGCCGCGTAGTGGCGGCCAGGCCGAGGCTGATGTGCTATTAGCTTTGGAAGAGATGGACTGAGGCGTTGCATATCGAAAACGTCAAAGGACTTTCTTGCCAGTGCGGCGGCGCCGAAAGATATATTTAGTCTGTAGTCGCAAGAGAGGCTAGTCAAAAAGGCTTGAATCGATGGTAGAGCGGTCGCGAGCTGGGAGCTAATAAAGCGCAGTCGAAGCCGAGCCTTGGATAGTATGGTGAGTCTTCGCCTTTGCTTAGACTCACCGTTCCGAGTACTCTTGATCCTGCAAGCCTTTCGCCATTCCTCAGTCCGCGCCATATGCGAAGGCCACAGTCTAACGTTGGGCACCATTAAATGCCTCAATGCTTACATAGCCACTTCCCTCGCTTTCGGTAACTGACATTGTTGCATTCGCTGATACTTCGGCATTATGACCAGGTTGTTGCCATATCGTTAACCTTCGCTTTTACCTAACAAGTTGAGTCCAGCTGGGCTAGGATACCAGTACCGTTACGGTGATGACGATGACGACAATGCCAGGTAGAGCCGAGTTGAGTTGAACGAACTACACTACAACACAAAAAGTTTGCAATTGATCTAGTCGGCTCTTTCATGCTCGTAGCCACATTGCTGGTGCTATACCATGATTTCCGCAAACTCGACCTTTTCTCCATCTTTGCGTAATACCCTCATCCAAACTCCAATTAATCGTCAAGGTCCTACGGCTTTCTCCCCTCACTCTAGTAGCTCTTTCTCAGTCCCAGGTGTCGGCAAATCGTTCCAGTGTCTGTACTTGGACTTCTAGCATCGACTCTCCAACACTCCTTGTATCCACAGAAGTTCGCCCGCTGACCACATTACCCCTCCCCAAAATATACTTCCTTCTTCTCTTCACTCTACACGAATAGCACTCCCGCAGCCCCAGCCATCGCCCCCGCAAAACCCATCTTCTTGAAACCTCTCACTGGAACCGCAGCACCGGTAGCCTCCATAAGAGCTGAGGTACCCGTCGCGCTCTCTGTAGTGCTTCCTCCACTCGGCGTTCCCGTCGCACTCTGTGAACTGGGGTCAAAGCTCGCAGTTCTTGAACCAACAGCACTTTGAATACCAGTGATCACTGTAACATCTTCGGTCACCGTGTTGGAAGGCACAGGTGATGCTGTATCGACTGCTAGACTCGGTGCTCCAGCTTCTGATGTTGGGAGCGAGCTTGCTGGTGTACTGACGCTGTTGTCGACAGTAAAGGCGTCACCCCATGACGGGGTTGGAGATGCAGATGGGAGCAGGTTCTCTGTTGATGTTTCCGCTGCGGGTTTGACGGCGAAGGGCTCGCCCCATGACTGTGTTGTCGCGGACGAGATGCCAAGAAGGGAGAGTAGAGTCGTCTTTCGGAGGGAGGATTTGCGCATATTGGCGGTGTTTCTTCGGTAGGTCTTGGAACTTGTTGCTGTCTCTCCTCGATGCTTGGAACTTGCGTAGGTTGTTCTTGAGATGCGTACACTGAATGACAGTGTTTCAAGCTTCAAGGCGACGGCTTCTTTTTACTTGGATGCCAGGGGACCCTGCGCTCATCCCGATACTCCGGATCATCACTATCCACCCAGAAATTGCCTTATTGGGCGTGTAGTACTCACAAGTCTGACGTAAGTTTCCAGCACAAACAGCGATGCGTATCGCGTTAACGTGGTGAGACAGCCAGCCTCCTGGTTTCTGATAGGCTGCCAGTCCGGATGGAAGGGGTTTGATTGGTCGGGAAGGCTTAGTGCTGTCTCGTTCGGGTCTCCGCAATGCTGCCGCACGCGAACCACTGCCGGACCCCGAGATTTTGCGATGCCGAAACGACGCGCAACATTCTGCAGTGTGATATGCACTCATTTCTATTGTAGGAGAAGTGTACGTTACAAAGATGCTGGTGGCTTGCTGTGGCGCTGAGATCTACCATCGGAAACCAAGACACCAGCCAGTCATCAGAATCTTACGACAATAGTTGCAATTGCACTACGGATAGCTTACTAGGAGTCAAATCCATCTCTATTCATCAAAAGTTCGGCCATGAAAGAGCTCAACTACCATTTGACAAGATCCTGCACTTGAACAGGCATGCCGGTCTCCATGGAGCGATTCGCACCAACACCGACAAGGACAGCATTACCGCCATCCCGAATGTACGCAGCGCGTTTGAAGCTGTCTTCACCGTCGCTGGTAGCGATTACATCTCGAAGAAGCAGAGGGTCGCCTCCTCCGTGGCCTCCTTCGCTCTTGACAACATCAACGACATAAGGCTGTCCCCACAAGGGATACACCACAATATTTGTCTTCTCTACGCCGCCCTGGATGTAATTTGCTTCGAGCTCACCGAGCCCTTCGTTGGTGACAGTCTCTCCACCCGCTGAGTATCCGCCTTCAACGACATTGATCTCGATGCGGCCCTTGCTGCCATTGAAAACGCAGCGGTACCCCTCCCATGGCGCATAGGCATATGTATTGTATGTCATGACCGCTTTATTCTTGTATTTGATAATCATGGAGAGATTGTCTTCGATAGTGATGCCATCAGCGAAGCAGTTGCGGTCACGGATGTAGCCATCCTCATGCTCAGCCTCGAGGTACAATTTCTTCAGTTGGGCGTTCTGGTCGATATGAATGGCAAAAGGGTCGTCTTTGGCAGCCTCATTGTTGAGATAGCGTTCACCTAGGTTCTTCTCTCCGCGTCGCTCGGCATTTTCCCTACCGTAGAATCGTAAACTCCCAAGGCAGTAGACCAGCTCGGGCTCCGTGTTAAGCCAGTAATGTACCAAGTCGAAGTGATGAATTGACTTGTGCATCTGGATACCACCACTGGTGTCTTTGTTTCGATGCCATCGTCGCATGAAATCAGATCCGTGTGCGCAATCCAGAATCCAGTCCATGTGTACCGTCGAAATTTCACCAATGACTCCGGAATCAATAAGCTCGCGTAGCTTCGTGTGGTGAGGTGCGTATCGATAGTTGAAGAGAACTCGAACTTGCTTGCCTGTCCTCTTCTCCGCATCGATCATCGCTTGTAGTTTCTCTTCGTCGATAGTCATCGGTTTCTCGGTAATCGCGTCGCAACCCAGCTCCATAGCACGGATACAGTATACGTGGTGGAACTTGTCGATAGTGGTGACGATTACGACGTCAGCCTTTTGCTCTTTGACCATCTTGTCGAAGTCTTCTGCTCTGTACATCGGGACGCGTTCGCCGCCAATCTCCGCTATGCGGTCATTTGCAGCCTTCATGCGCGTCTCATTGGTATCGCATATACCAACGACTGCAGCACTCGATTTGAAATCTTGGATAATGCTTTGGTAGTAGAACGCGGATCTAACGCCCATGCCAACAATGACATAGCGCTTGATCTGTGCAGAAGTCATGACTTTGGGGAGGAGGCCTGGATGTTCAGAAGTAGGATATAATGGTGCTTGGATATGGAACTGGCGACAAGCAGAGTGGCCTTACACCCACCTTTATACGATATCTTCCTTAAGTCTGCATGATTCAAGGTGAATTGGTACTATGCATCATTAACAGTAGAGCATCAAATCAGAGATCTCCGTGGCAGAGCGAATTGATGGCGTCCAATAATCGAGTCTTTCGTTGCAGGTGTTCTGGTGGAGCAGCGGAGTGTGAGAGTGTAGGTAGCACATCGACACTGCTTCCGCTTGCTACACACTTCAATCGGCTCATGGCTCTGGAAGCCTGCTGCAGATATGGAGATTGTATGGCACTCGGGAGGGAAAGCACCGAAGAAACGGACAGCTGCAGCATGCCCCACATGTCGGTCACGCAAGAAACGATGTTACCATTTTGAGGACCGTGGGTATCGAAGGAAGGAGCGAACTTGCGGAATAGGAAGTCGACTGCAAGAGCCTCACCTGTACACTGACAGCGGCGATTCGATCCCAAGCCCCGGCCGCGTGAGCGATTACAACCCTGAATCTGTCCTCGCAGCTCTATCAGAAGACGCTGATCCAGGAACAAGCGCATTGGAACAGACAGCACATACAGCATTATCACCACCTGCGCGACGAGCTATGATACTCAATTCTTCTGCCGCATACGAAGCACAGCGCCGATTGAAGTGGTACGAGCAACATAAGATCCGGAGCACCACGCCGAGCCTATTCGAGTCATATCGGAAATATCTCGAGGAAGAAGGAGCTTTTGCGTCACTACCCAAAACGACAACAGACGCTCTCCTACCCTTGTACATTTCGACGTTGAATGACCTCACTCCCATCACGGATGGCGCTGCTGTCTTCCGAGACCACAGTAATGGACAGGCATCCATCTACTTGGTCAGAGCAATATGCCTTGTCGTCTGCAAGACAAAGAACGCCGCTCCTTTCTTACGTCTGACTGATGCCGGTCCCCTCTTGGAGCCACTAGAGTTTGCATCAAAGCTTCTAGCTGGACTAGATGCGGCCATCAAAGCAGATCTCGAACCCAATCGCATCATCAAGATCCAGATCTTAGCACTGATGCATCTGCACAACGATGGCCTAGCCGGCGTAGATCGCGCGTCCAGTTACTTGTCGCAGGCTATCTGTGAAGCGTGGTCAATGTGTATACACCTGAAGATATCTGGCAACCCCGACAACGACGAATGCAAGTATCTGTGGTGGTCACTTCGCAACTTTGACCGTCTGGGAAAGCCTATTATGGCAGCAGCGCCCTTCTTCATCGACGATGCGGATATCGGCGTTGAACGTATAGAACCGAAGAGAGATGACTATCGCTCTCAAATCATGGCTGTCGCTCTCGCTCTTGGAGACCTTATGACTACCGCGACTAGAGCTTACAAAGCTGGCGCTACAACGGCGGTCGATAGCTGCTGGGATTTCCCTTCGCTGTTACAAATCACGGGTGGAAGTAATTTCGATCAGTTCCACATGTCCCATCGAGGTAAGACGCTTTTCGACTTCACTCTTCAGTGTACTTAAAGCAACAGTATATTTGGAGACATGGTATCATGTTGCCGCCATGCTATCCTGTCGCTACAGCGGACCAGACACCGAACAATACAATAGGCGCCTCAAGTCCGCGGATAGAGTGCTCGAGATAGTCTCTCAAGAGGGGTGCGAAGGCCTTCCTCCGCTCCCACTGGTTCCTTACGCCATGTCCATGTCCACGACGGTCATCTACCGCGCTTTGCACGATCGTGTAAGACATATTGGTAAAGCAAGAGAGGATCTTCGTCAATGCTGCGACGCCCTCGACGACCTGAGTGAACGATGGACCAGCGTTAGAGGCGTGGCTAAGCTTGCAAAACGGCTTTGCAGACTGATAGGCGACGGTGCACACGACAGCTTGCGAGATGCGCATCGAGGTGGTACTACCACATCCAACAGCACAGTCTCAACTCTGGCCATACCCGTCAACAACGATGCTGTTACGGACCAAATAGGAGTTCTATATAGCGACGATGCTTTCCAAAGATACCTCACCGACACCTGGCCAAGCTTCGATGCATCCTACTCTCAGTTAGATTGGGCATTTCAGGACTATGGCTTGGACATGGAATTCCCCAGTTCGTACGATGACTTGCCACCTTGATAGGTTCAGAATCCGACAAAAGATTCGTTGACAGCACAGTCGGAATGAAAACTCCAAAGTATTGCATAAGAAACTCATAAATTCGTTGCTTAATCATTCTGCTCAAAGAGCCTGACCAACCGGTCTATTGCCTGAATACTCGCCATTTTGCGCATGCTCCACGCGAGGCGGACTATACGCAACATACTCTTGTTGCTGAATTCGCCCTTGTCCTTGTGTATTACCGCCTACATCGCCCAAATTCAAACCGTCTCTCTTGCCCGCATCCAACTCGCTGGGCGGTGGCATCTCTCTGCCGTCGATTTCCCAGACGTTGGCACTGGTCGGCATCTCGTTGCTTTCTGGTATCTTTGAATCGATATATTGGTGTTGTTGTGCTGGTTTCTCGTCGGAGTATCTGGGTGCTGGGGTAGAGCTAGATAGAGAGTGACGTGCAGCGACGGCGCCGGCACCGGCCCCCATTGCTGCTGCGCCTCCAAAGGTTGATGTTGATGCCCATGGTGCCTGGCTTCCAGACTCCATTGGAGATACAGGAGACATCATCGTTGTTGGCTGTGTTGAAGACCTGTCGGTTTGCGTGGGAAGGGTAGTAGTGGTAGAATAAGTGTTTGGATGCGGAATATGTGTGTATGCGCTGTTCATCGGCGGGGAGTGGTCGGACGAAGAAGATGCTGCGGGACTGGCCTCTTTGTCGTTCAAAACCGCGTTTCGGGATTTCTTCTTGCGGTGACGGAGGAGAAGGAGGACGAAGATGCCAATCAATGCCAGAGCAGCGACCCCTCCTACCACCACTCCAGCGATTAGACCTGTCGAGGGACCGGAACTTGAATCTGAAGATGATGCGCCTGCGGCAGCTGCACTCGACGACGTTGGTTCTTCCGTTGCGGTGCTTGAAGCTGCGCCCGCAGTTGACGATGCCTCTGTTGTTGTCGGTCCAGTGCTCCTCGCTGTACTGCTTGCCTCCTCTGTTGCACTCGTTGCCGTAATCTCAGCCGCAATGCTCGTAGGATTCGCAGGTGTTGGTAAAGCATTCACCACACTACCCGCTACGCTCTCGATGACAGCCGTAGGCACCGTAACGCCATTGCTCGACAGGACCGATGAGACATCGCCAACGATGCTGGATAACAGATCGCCAATCTGTCTCTGTTGAAGCTGATGATTCTTCCGTACTTTCTCCGCGCCAATGCTACCTGCCGCAAGACAATAGTCGCTCGTATAACTCTCGGCGATCGAACGATCCGGGTGCGATGTTGGATGCGACGCGTGGTTGTCGAAGCATGAGACGCGCCATAGGTACTGTTCGCACAGGCACGTATAGTCGGGAATCGGGGTGGTATTGCAGGGAAAGTAGCCCTTAACGGCCGATATGCAGGAAGTTATTGCACTAGATTGGTCAATGTCAGTAAACTTCGCTCCTGTTGACCAATTCGCGGTTGAGAATGCATAATTACATCTGTTCATGGTTCGCGCCCTGCCCAGCCGAAACAATGGGCCATCGCAACGCCGGCACAAGCTTGAGCAGGACACCAAGCATCATCAGAAGCGTTGTTGACGGATGAACGGACCCGGTTGAAGCGACAGCACCATCAGCGCTTTAACATAGTAGCCAGACCTACTTTCATCAGGCTTGCGAAGTGGCGGTAACCGGGCGTTCCATTCGTTGATCTTGCACCGGCAGAAGCGGGGACACCGACCCATCTATGCAATGCTCTGTTCCGAGCACCCGTCTCGCGATAGGAAACCTGTTGGCATCGATGATGTAGGTGTGGAGGTGCGGCTTACCTGTGGCTGGGTAAACCAGGGGATCCGTGAGGTTTAACTGGTGGGGAGAACTTTAGCCTCGTGCGCTAACGGGCTGCCCTGATGCCATCACAACGTGGAGACCATGAGTTTGGGCATGATCAACGTTTGTGAGACGAGAACGCGTTGAGCTAGGATAATTGACGTGCGCAATTGTGCTACGAGCGTCGATGCACCGCCACACCTGTAGTGTTCTGGGCCCGCGTGTTCTGTATAGAATGTGGATTTGTGATACTTGGGGTATGGTAGAAAGTGAACTGCCGACTCCAGAACGATGCTCCGCTGAAAAGAAATGGGTATTGAAGCACTGCCACAACCGTCCTCCAGGCCCTGGAAGTGTCCTTTGAGAGACATTCAATAGAATCTTACTTCCCGTTGGTACCATCACCGTGACCTTCCAACCTGTTTACCAACCTCTTTACGCCACTCCACTCCTCGCTACGTGTCTGGACACCTCCAAGATCATCGCCCACCTCGAAGATGGTGACGACGCCATCCATGCCTCCCACTGCAACTCTGCGCCCTTCGTTCCTCTCCCATGCCAACTTGTTCAGACTCCTGTTCATGTAGCCAAGACCAGTTGGCATGTTCGTAAACGCGCCACGCTTACCGTCACTGGGCTTGACCGATTGAACAGGAACCTCGACATCAACGTTGATATCCCAGACTTCGAGACTTCCCGCTCCGTCAACAAGGGCGAAGACAGAAGGCTTGACAGGCGACCATCGAACGTCATAAACGAGATCTTCGCGTGCAATGTCGAGAACGGGTGTCACTTGTTGCGTCGCACCAGGAAGTGTTGGGTTGGTAGCGCCTGTAGCAGCCGGCGGGCGGACCTTCCAAAGCTTGACGCTCCAGTCAACACTCGATGACAAGACAAGGTCCCCTAGATCAATTTGACCCTTGGCGGGGTGGAAGTCTAGGCTCATAACGGGCGCAGCATGGCCAGCGTACTTTACGCGGCCGTCTACACCTGCTTTCGCACCGGCTCGGTCATAGCGATGACATGGGTAAATGGTACCCTCTTCTGTGCCTGCGAGAAAGTAGGTTGGATCCGATTGCGGGAAGGCAATGCTGGTCACTGCCATATCGTCTGTCTTGGCTGGCGGTGGTGATGTCAATTCAAGGAACTCTTGGGGCTGTGAAAGCATGTCAACAGTCCATCCACACACAACACCATCAGTTGAACACGAGATGATGTTGTTTGCGTTCTGCGTTCCGACAATGTCTAACGAGTAGACGGGATGTGTGTGACCGGAGCCAGTGAGCGGTGTCTTCTGCACTGGTGCGGACTTCGCGCGAGTGTCCCATAGCAGCACTTGCCCTGAATAGGCGCCTCCAACAATAAGATTCGGGTGGAACGGGGAGAACTTTGCAGTAAGGATATCGGACTGCGCATGGAAGATGTACTCGGGTCGATCGTGCATGTGCAGGTTCCATACTTGTACGAGACCGTCAGGGTCGTGTGGCGCGGACGGGTTCTTGGTGTACGAGGCAAGGACGAGTTCTGGGAACTGTGAAGCATGTCAGTGTCATAATCGCCAGACGTCAGTTCATTCCATACCTTTGTTGAGAAGCCCAGATCTGAAATCATCCTCTTCTTGCTCCATCGCTCGTCCCAAAATTGTGCAATCTCCTTGATGCGGCGACCCTTCTTGCCTCCACTTGAACCGTAACCCTCATCGTCATCTTCGACGTCTACACCACCATTTGCGTAGTCCGCCAGAATGTCGTAACCAAGTTGTTGGTCAAGCGCTCGCTCCAGCACTTTCGTGCTGCGCTCAACAAAGCCGATGAACTCCTCCGAGTTCTCGACAGCCGTCAATTCTTCGTTTGTGAGGGTCTTGAACGGGAAGTTCTCTTCTGACCCCGGTTGTGGTGCACCCTCTTCTGGCGCTTGTTGGAGGACCTTGAGCTCTTCTTCAATTTCCTTGCGCAGCTGCGCCCGGATCTCCTCGTCCCTCTCCTTCTGTCTCCGGCTCAGCCTCTTGCTCTTCGGTGACCGCGTGGGGCTTTCGTCGCGCTCTGTGTCGCTTCCGCCAATTCCTCGGTCTTTCGACGGGGTCCACTCTATGCTTGCTTGTACACCCTTGCTGTATGTGATGATCTCCTTCTCCTTCTTGACTTCGTTGGTGACCTGGCCGTCGGCCTCGTAGACTGTCGCTAGCGGAGCAAGTGAGAGAGTCTGCATCTCTCGGTCAACCATGCCGGTAAGGGATGGGAAGCCTGTGGATCCTTCATTGTCGCTGCTCAGTTGGCCTGCGCTGACTACCGATGTCGGGCGGGTTGGTCGTCCTGCGCCTGCTGGGGAACCAGGCTGTGTAGAGCCGGGTCTACTCTCCCCAAGGATGCTATTGATGAGGTTGGTGACGTCGGTTCTGCGGTCGAGGTCTTCGCTGCGTCTGGGTGTTGGCGAGAGGACCTGTAATGTTGGTCAGCCACTGATTAGATGCGATTGTATTTGCAACCTACTTCTCCTAGAGGACTACCGGTCGTGGATTGCCTGTTAGCTGACTCTGCCTTCCTCAGTTCTCGCTGGCGCTTCAGCTCGGCCAACTTGGCCTTCTTTGCGAGAATCTCATCGCGCCGCTGCTGCATTGTCGACTCCATGGCGGAGACGGGCGAGGTGGGATGCCTGGTCGAGTATGTGTCGGCGCTGTGGTAGGAGATCTAAGTTGCGTCGTGTGTCCAGAGGCAGTTTCCTCCCCGCCTTCGAGCTTCCACAGACAAAGGCAAGTGCAATGTACACAAAGGCAGGCGCGTCGGGTGATGCTGTCGCGCCAAGCGGTGGTGGTTCAGGGACGCACTAGCTCGCAGCCAGCGATCCCGACCAAATCTTGCGCCAGCCAACCTCAACTTTCACAGCTCAACGCCCAACATCTCGCATCCGCCCCGACGCCCTCGTCCCGACTCTCCGGATCCCCTGCAGCGGTGACTTTTCATCGCCCGTCCGGAATACCTGCCATTGGACATATACGAGCTCGATAACGCCTATCGCAAGTCCTCGCACGACCCTCACCATGTCCACTTCCGTCGGTGTCAACGTACGCTCTGCCCCTCGAAGCGCCTGCCAAGGTCTCTAGCACGACCGTTTGGGCCTTCCGCTAGCTCTAGAGATGGAACAACCAGGCTAATAGTGGTATTTACAGGTCCTCCGATGGTCCGCCCTCGGATTCGGCGTCTTCTACGGTGCCTACCACCAGCTCTCATTATCCGCTGCCGATAGGGCAAAGGCCGCACAGAAGGACTGGGAGCACAAGGAGTCATTGATCAGGCAAGCAAAGCAACAGTGGGCGCGGGACCACCCCTCGGAACAGCCAAAGTCATCAGGCGGTACGTCAGACCTACGACACATGCCAAAAATCCCAACTTGGCCATGTGTATGATCCAGAGAAGAGCGTAGACTAACAACCAAACAGCCATCGCAGACCCGAAAGACCCCAACGCCGATCTCAACACAATCCTCGGCATAACCGACAAATAAGCGCACACCCAGAGTGATTCCGTTTCCTACGTCAGCATGGGCATAATGCGGCCGGATCCCATCGAGCCGAGAGACGGCTGGGTGGGGGAGAGCAGTCAATAGTGGTACGACATCTACGAGATACCAATCTCTTGTACTATGTACCTTTTGTACAACATAGACGTCGAGTTGGTCACGTTTTCAATATACATGCTTCAGTTCGATCCTTCAATGCTCGTTCATATCTGAATCCTGTCCAACCTCTCCAAAACTTGGCGTACAATAAAGCTGGTCTGAATGATCATGCAAGGACTGGGACTAATTCGGAGAATACACCATCAGCGGGGTTGTTGCAATCCACGTGTAGACGTAGAACAGGCACGGAATTCCTAGAGAACTAGTTTCCACAGAAGCCGGCATTGGTGATGATACGCCTTGAGCTGTAGAAGTCATTATTGTTACTTCGCACATTCAAGACATTGCCTACGTCTCAAAACCATAATTGTTGCCAATGATATATTCTATACATGTATCATCTCCACCCCCGACCCGCCATGGGCAGGTACTATGCTACACAGACCATCAAAACGCGCAGAAAAGATGAAAAGCGGAGCCGCGGAAAACGCCCTGCAACCCTTGGAAAACAGCAGGGCAACAGAAGAGTAGAAATGAAAAGCGCAGAGGAGCGGCCAAGGACAATATTAACAGACGGCGGCCAGCCTCCATAACGCTTTGTCAACCTTGGCCCCAGCCCGACCGTCTACCACGACCATCCTACGACGCCAGTCGGAAGAAGGGCCAAGGTCGTATAATCGCACATTTTCAAAACCTACAAGGAACCCGTGACGATTCGTTTCATTATCCAAACACCTATCTCTTACAATACCTCGCCCACAATCTTGGCTGCCTCCTTGTATGTCTTGAGCAGCTTCTCGCACTTCTCGCGCTCGGCCTTGATTGTGTCGTCCTCGTACAGGAGCTCCTGGAAGAGGTCCTCCTTGTACAGCGTTGACACGAGCCTATTTTGTACCACGTCCTTGGAGTGGTTGACGAGAAGATGCATAATCGCCTTGGGGACCTGGTCGGCGACGGTTTCCCGGACAATGTTGAAGTACGACGAGATGAGGCGGCGGATGAGCTCGGTCTCAAGAGCCTCGCGTTCCGTAAGCGCAGGTGCTTGCTCGGGGTTTGATGGCTGTTGGGCATTAGCATACAGTCAGGGCAACATGTGTTGGAGAAACTTACAAAGCCGCCTTCGAAGTTGTCTCCTCCCATACTTGGACTTCGGGGAGGGGCACTCATGGCAGCGCTCAATGGCGCGTCATAGTCATCGGTGTCTGGTGGCATCATGGCCAATACATGAGCAGGCTGCTTGTTGTCGCCTCTCCGGATGCTCTGCGCAAAGCTGGGCTCGCTGTTTTGGCTGACGTGGCGGCTGCCAGGCCTGTTGTCAAGCGCTGCTTGTGCTGCTTGTTGTGGGTTGGCGTATGCGTTGTTGCTATCTTTGCTGAAGAAGTAGTTCAGGAAGCTGTCGCGTGCAGTACCAGGAGGTGACCGGTTGCGATTGTTGAGCGCGGCCGTGGTGCTCTGCGAGCCGTTCATCATCCGCCCGACGGCAGGCGACATGCTGCGGCTGGTTTGTGACTGGTGTTTCCGAAGAGGGAGAGCCTTGAGAGTTCCACCCTCGCCCCCTTCGCCCTCCTCGGCTTCTTCGCCATTGGCACCGTTCTGGAGTTCCTTCATCCTCCTCTGTTCCCGCCTCTTCTTCTCAGCCTCCATGGCGATCTTCTTTTCCCGCTGCTCCTTGTCGTTGATAACAGATGACATGGCGGCAGCAGCTCCAAGAAAGTTGGGGTGGTTTGTGTTGATGTATGCCCTTTGGATATCGATGAGAGAAGCGACGTAACCTGAGCAAGGGCCAAGTTGCTCTCGAAGAAGGTCAGAGACGACCTCAATGAGCTTTCCTTGTAGCCTGGGGTACCTCGTCAATTCGGTAGAGCCGCAAGTGTGGCAGATCTTGATGAGTTCCTCGTATACAAGCTCCACGCAACGCTGACTGGGTATCTCCAAAAGCTTGATCTGCGGCTTTACGAGAAGGTCAAAAGCCAGCTCGGGGACGAACAGACTGGGCCTTGGACCAGTCGAGTTGCGGATAGCCGTCCGAATGTCCAACACAGAGAGGTTCTGGGTTGGGTCCACCTGCTCGAGCGAGTTACCGAAGACGGAGTTGAAGATGTAGTATATGCGGGCACCACCGCACAGCTCCTTGGTGGAGATCTCGGTGGAAGTACCGTCGATGGACGAGATGAACGAGGAGGCAAAGCGGGTCATGAGCTGCAGGATGAGCGAGCCGCGGTGCTCCTTTCCAGTGAAAGCCACGTCGCCGTAGCTTGCGAGCTCTTGTTGTGTCTGGCCCATGAGCGTGTTGAGGCGTGCCTTGATGTCTGGTAACCGGTCGCGAATATGGGCCATGAGGGTCTGGTTGAGGCTCTTGGCGAGCAGCTGGGTACCACATCGGTTGGCCATATTCCGGTAGGCAGGGTGGTGTCGGAAGAAGTCCCGCTCGGCTTGCAGGGCATCAGAGAGCGACTTGTTGCCCTGGATGTCTTGTTGTGACCGGTTGACAATACCAATGAAGCCGAGCTTGAGAGGGTATACGCGGCCAGAGAGAATATCCATGGCGTTTGTACCGTGATCCATAAGATCCAGCTTTGTAAGGACACCGATGGTCCTCTTGCCCATGGGGTCGACATGGCGGGCCAGCTTCAAAGCTTCCGAGTTGACGAGATCGACGTTGGCGGGGGAGACAGCGAGGATGACACTGTTGGGCTTCGCAATGTACTCGGTGATGAGGTTTCGCGTCTGCTTCTCGATATCGGAGGGCTGATCGCCAATGGGCACCTGAGGGAGTTAGCTCCGGGTCCTGGCAGAAAAAAGTTGCCTGACTAACCTTTGTGAGACCGGGCAAGTCAACGAGCGTCAAGCTGAGGACGTGCGGGGAGTAGATCTTCAGGTTGATGGGCTGCCTGTTGATGCCCTTGTTGTTTCCTGCTATCCTCGACGTCTCGTTCTCGATCTCGCGTTTGACATCGGCAAAGTCGTAGAAGCGCTGGCCCGGGATGTGGAGAAACTCTCCCCATTCTTGCTGGCCGGCTACACTGGCGGGTGTGTGTGGCACGTGAACCTCGTCATCGTCGTCTTCGTCGCGTTCGCTCGGGAGGTTGATGAGCTGGAGGATGAGCGGCCGGCGTGTGACGATACCGCTGCCACGGGGAAGGAAGTCCTTGCCGACGATGTTCTCGAGTACCGACGACTTTCCGGATGATTGTGATCCCACGACGACCTGAGGCAGTTAGTAGGATTCCTGATAGATTGTGCAGAGCTGCGTAGAATCTGCTCTGCGCTCACCGCATTCTCTTCTCGGGCTGGGGCGCACATACAATCTGGGGTAGATCTAGGGAATCATTTCCAATTGTGTTGAAGACCAGATCCTGCAGCCTGTTGACAATGTTGAGGAGCTCCTCGCCCAGCGACGCCATTGCGCTGGTGGTTATGTGTGGTTTCTCTGCTCCTTAAGGGTACGGTTGTTGGTAGAACAGCCAAACAACACCGCGGAATCGTGTGTGAGCCCGTTGTCGTCCTGCGGCGTGGAGATAGTGTTGCACGGTGCAGATGCGGGATCGGCGAAGTGATCGTGGCTGATGGCGGCTTCGTCGGGTCAGAGGCTCGTGATGGAGTGCCTTTGCTGCAGCTCCGTCGTCACTTCGCTTGAAAGTTCCAAGGTTTGATGATGGTGCACGTGACGGCCAGCATGGCAATCCACCTGGCAGCCAACCCCACATTCAACATTCACATGTCTCCTTAATCTTAGGTCATATTGTTCATTCCTTTCGCATAAAGGAGGCAATACCCTCAGCCATGTGGCCACGCGCCCCCGTGTTGTTAAAGCAAGCACACGGCTGTTGAAACCTCCTCTTCTGCTGGTCGCGAGCCCTGCGAACGCCACCACACGCGATGCAGCATGCGGCTCGGCTCCAAGGCCGGACATGGTGTACAGGCTGCAGCAAACCGTATGTAGAGTGTGCACACGAGCAAATGAGTAACAGGACAAGACTTTTCCACCACATGAGCAGCATCAGCAGTGCCTGTGATGCACGACCCGTGGTCAGCATTGGATATGGACAACATAAGACTGGCTGCCTTCGCAACACAGCTGGCGCACGAGTCGCCTAGGATTTCTCGAGGATATGTGGATTACACTCCCCTAGTCCGGCCACGTAGGATCGCATCACCCTCTGGTCACTGAGAAAGTACCATGGACACGCTGGCGTACGCTGGCTCGCGCTCGGGTATTGTCGGACCCCGGGATTTCCCTTGTACTAGGCGACGGCTATCTATCAAGTCCTCCAGCCTTATCTTGCTGCGAGACGCGGCCAGACGCGACAACACCAAATTATCAAAGAAGATCTCCAGCTCCTATCTCCGCATCTTGGGGAATGCATTGTGATCGTCAGGTCGCTTCGACGTACTCTACCACTAATTGGGAAAGGCTCATGTAGCCTCCAAGTCCCTGCGGAAGTCCGTCTCCGCATAAGCTGATAGGGTCTACACTGCTATGACTGATTCATTGTCTTACGACCAAGCTTCCTCCCGAGGGAAGCCTATCATTGTGATAAGCATTGTTATCATATTCACCGCAAACAAACCTTGGAACGCAGCAGGAGCGTTCGCACACCGACTACAAAGGTAGCGTGCTTTCTTCACGTTCTTTCTCCCCCTTCCTGATTATCCTCACACCTCCACACCAACTTTGAACCCTAAATCTATCCTGGGTTTTCGCCGCTTTCAGCCTTCGCCTACCTCGCTCTCATCATCTCCGACGCCTCCATGGCCCCGGAGTCTCTCACTCTTACTACCACCGAAGAACAGCAGAACGACGTTACAGTGGGGACTATCACTTGCACTGCACCTATCCCGTTTGGAGGGGATGAACAATGGCTTTACCTACCTGCGACCAAGAAGTTCGATCTGTCTCGGGGCTCGGAGCAGAAGATGGTCTTCGAGTGCGATGAGGAAGATCGCAACCACACCGGCTTCATGATTGACCCTGGCAACTCAGTTTTGATCGTTGTCGACATGCAAAACTACTTTGTTCACCCACTCTATCGGGATCACGCCGCAGGCATAGCCGCTATCGAGCCGACTCTGAAAGTCATCGAAAGATGCCGTAAAGAGGGGATCCAAATTGCCTGGCTGAACTGGGGAATCAGCGACCATGACTTGAAAAAGATGGCACCTGCTATCCAGCGAGGCTTCAGCAAGACTCTAGGATGGCACGTCGGACTTGGCGCACAGCTACCCGATGGTCAGGGAAGGTGCCTGTTCAAGCGGACCTGGAACGCCGAACTCTACGACCCGTTCAAGGCAGTCGCTCAACCTGGCGATTTGTTCTTCGACAAGACACGCATGAGTGGATTGTGGTCCGAGAAAGAGCCTCTTCACGAGTACCTTCGCGCATCCGGCAAACAGACACTCCTTTTCGCCGGTGTTAACACGGACCAATGTGTTTTTGGCACCGTGTCAGATGCCTACTCTTACGGATGGGACTGTGTTCTGCTTCGCGACTGCACCGGCACCATGACAGGCCGAGGAGCTCAGGAGCTTGCCGAGTATCAAGTCTCGCAGAACATGGGTTTTGTGATAGACAGCAGTGCATTCTGCGACGCACAGATTTGTGAACATTTTGAGGGTTGCTGATTCAGCGACACATGTCTTCTACGTTGGCGGTTTCCTGTCTTTTTTTTTGTTCTTGAGCGTGCTATCCGAATACCCGTAGAGCTACACCAGCCTAGCAGAAATACAATCAATATATGACATCTGTATGACTCGCGCTGTCCGAGGGTTGCAAGATCGACGGTGCCCAATCATGTTGTAGCTTCCCCGAACGTTTGTGGATCTGCATAAGTTGAGGTACGAATGACGCACGACCAGGTTGGGTGGAGACTCCTCCACATAAGGGCCTACCTCACGCGATAACGTTCATCTCAACACTCCGCTGCACATCCCCAATCGGGACAACGACGAGGCTTGAAGCTACTTTGACAGTGAAAGATCATCCCTAAATCGACAATCAGATATCTCACCAGCACAATGTTCTCCCAAGTTTCGATTGGGCTGACGTGCCTGCTGCCGCTTTGCGCCGTTGCGCTACCAACTGAGCAGAGGCCATTGATACTCAACGGCCCCAAGAACGTCCAGGCTGTTCGGACAAAGTGAGGAGTTTCGTCAAAACTGCGACCACCGCACTAACTTTCCACAGACTTCAACACGCTGAGATAATTCCTACCGTCATTGATGATTTCCTGCCTAGTCTCACAGTGTCCGTTCTTTGGTCAGATGCCAAGGCCAAACTCGGCAACACCATCGAGCCAGACTATCTGGGAGAACAGCCCACCATAGTTCTGCACGATGACACAAGCCCGGACGGAATGCACAGTACCTCCGACATGAGCTACGTCGTCACACTGACCGACCCCGACGCGCCATCACGCGACAACCCAGAATGGGCTGAGATGTGCCATTGGATTGCGGCAAACGTCACCACAGCGCCGAACACGTTCTCGATCCTACCACTACCAGAGTTTGGCCTTACTGAAGAGACCGAGTCGACTGACGGCGGACCGGAAGACGTGATGGAGTACAAGCCTCCGGGCCCACCGCCAAAGACAGGCAAGCATCGCTACGTGTTCCTCGTCTTTGCGCCAAAGAACGGAACCACTGAGCCGCTCCATGTGAGTAAGCCGGAGAATCGCCAGCATTGGGGTACTGGGAAGGAGGGTGGTGGTGTGCGAGAGTGGGCTGAGCACAATGGCCTCGTGCCTGTTGCTGCCAACTTCATCTACTCGCAAAACGATAAGCAGTAGGCACGCATCGATGCGCTTACTGTATGCATGGAATGCCGAGGGCACATGCATATTTGATGGCTGTTTTCTTTTCGAAATCTCTCTGCAAACGGCGGAGGCATACTGTCAGTAGCGTACACATAGCATTGATACCAGTAATCTCGTAACGAATGCACGTAACCTGGCTTTCATCAAAGCGAGCGCTCTCATCGTATCATCCCATCATTCCTCGTGCCGTGCGTCGAACGAGTAGCCCTACGGCGCCCCGATCGCGAGATTTGTGGGGCGACAGCTCCCGGGCCGAGCTGCTTGCACGCACCCCGCGCGCGTGTTCAGCTACCACCAACAACCCGCAACCACAGCTTCCGGCAACTCGTCTCTGTGCCGTTCATGCATTGCAGTATCGCACCACCTCGGTTTCCGGTCAAGACTCAGCAGCCGTCGACTGCATTTCTGATTATCCGAACGATGGTGTGATGACTGAAAGCGCCTGTATCAACCGGTTGCGCAACCAATACCAGCACCGCGAACAGAGGCCTGCGCGTCCGAGACGAATCGATACGAAGATGATCCGAGCCTTACTATCTCTCCACTCTCCGCGCGATTGTGCGTATCGATAAATCCTCTCGGTCTACGACAATGAATTCTACACCATGTGGAAACCGTGCGATACGATCTCGACTTCGCAAGTTCACCGCGACAACTATACCTGCGTCGAGTCCTCCGCTTGGTAAATTTAAACAAGATAAAGAGCCTCACTTCCTGATGAGCGAGATCCGACAAGCGGTCGAGATCGCGGCGATGACGGTTGGGCTCTGAGTGAGCTGGTATGAGGCTCAACACCGACAAATCACGACAAGACTACTGAGGTGGTCTTCGTTCGCAGCGTGACGAAAACCATGCATTGCATTGCCTCGCGATGTGTTCATACCGTGCAAACACTATGCACGTTCCACTGGACGGGGGCGTTGACGATCGTTGGCCGGCTGCATACGGCAATTGCGAGCGTCAGACTAAACGTCCCCTGGCTCCTATCAGCGGCATATAGCCCTGTCCAATGGTCGGTAAAGAGTGGTGTTTGAACAAAACAGGATGCTGCAAGGTATATGCCACCCTTGTACCGGTCAGACTTTGTAACTCCGAGACGGCTTTGCATACGCGCTCGTCAAATCATCTATGCGCATAGGCTTGAGGTTTCAAGTCGATCGTGATACAAGTCAGGATATGGATGTGCTGTCGCGGTGGCACAATCTTACTTACATACAGGGCTGAGCGTCCCAAACGACTCAAGCCAGTCAGTATGCTTTCTTACCGGTGAATGTCATTCCAAAGCCGCCATAGGTATGCTCTACATTTCACCAGTAGGTGGTTTAGGAGTCAACATACATGGTGGAGGCTGCCATCACTCGCATTGCGATTGGACTTGTTCCCCGCTGACGTCCAGTTCAACCTTCTGTTGTCCGACTTTGAGGCTGCATAGTGCTACCTACTTAAATCGCTTTGATGGCCCTGTGTCAGGAGAACAAGCCAGTTACCGACTACGATAACTGACCGGTACTACAAGTCTCCACGCGTTGTGCGCTGTTTCGTCGCAAATCTCTGCTACGCCTTCCGCACTGCCTCAAGGCTGTGTCGCACCACGTCTGATGATGTCATTGGAACATCCCACCAGCAGCATGTCGGTAAGTTCTAGCATGTACGAACGAACTTATTCCACTTTGTTGGTTTTCCTGTCTCAGGTGAAAATCTACGGTTACAAGACGAAGCCTACTGATATCGTATTGTAACAGCTTTCCGATGACGACATGGGCCGAAACCAGGAATGTGGGCTGTACGATGCAATTGTCGACCGTTTCACGTACAGCGAGTTCTCTCAGAAAGATTTCCTCCCTCAGGACGACTTTGAATCGCTAATCACCGAACATACTATCAAAGAAGAGCTAGACAAAGCTGCTTTCGGGGAATATGATTCGTCACTTGTCAAGTACATTACGAAGTACGCGCGAAGAACGTTTGCTACCTTAGTCTATGGAGACGCGGTCCGCAGGGCTGTCAACCTAGAAAGATTCGAATTCGGCGACAGATACCTTCCCATCGCTCTTGAAGGGCCACGTCTCATCTCTCTCAACGGCTTTGCGCGAGATTCTTCCGCGTGGAAGTGGTTTAACAAATGGAGGACACAGGAGAAACATTTCTTCTGTAAAGAGCAATGGGTGTTTCTACCCCAAATCTTCAGGAACGATAGCACGATGGAGAACTTACACCGAGACTGCCGATTGCCCTTTATCGCATGCGAATCTCAAGGTGAAGGGGGCAGTTTCAGCTTGTTACACAAGGCTACCATACACCATGCTCATCAAACAGTCAGTTCGGTCAGTATATTCATCTCAGCATATCAACGATTTGCTGACAGCAATAGGGCAATCTCGTGATTGCCATCAAGGAACTGCGAAACAAGGAAGCCGGTGCCGATCAAAGTGAACTCGATGCGCTAGACCTGGCGAGGCAATTGAAGCATCCACATATCGTGAGATTCGTCGGCGGCTTCAGGCAAAACTTCACGAGCCACCTGCTGTTCCAGTGGGCGGACGGAGGCAACTTGCGGTCGTACTGGAACAACGAGGAGAATTGGTCTCGAGATGCAGACCTCATAAGCTGGAGTATTGAACAGATACAAGGACTTGTTGCAGCACTCGATCAGTGGCACAACAATCCGTCTAGGCTTGCTCTGAACGGTCGACATGGAGATCTCAAACCGGAGAATATTCTTCGATCTTCGGGACCGCACCGTGGAATATTTCAGATCGCAGATCTGGGTCTGGCCAAGATACACTCATTGCCAACACATGCAAGAAATAAGCCTTCAGCATCTCCAGGCGGAACACTCAGATATAGGCCTCCGGAGGTGGGCCGAAAGATCTCCAGGTCTTATGACATGTGGGGCATGGGCTGCATCATCCTGGAGTGGATAATCTGGTTAGTTTACGGCATTCGCGAACTTGATGAATTCTGTCAGCAGGCATTCCCCGAGGAGTTCGACGCTTTCTGGTTGCGCGACAGCGAAAATCGTACCACTAATCCAGTAGTGGTTTCGTGGATGAAACACATGACCGACACATGTCTAGCAGACGGAGATCAATGCTACAGTGTTGCCCTACGAAAGCTTTTGATCTTCGTAAGAGACAGGCTACTGGTGCCAGATTCGACAGAGCAAGATACAAGCGACATCTACCACCCATCCGCTGACAACGAGGAAGTACCCATTTACATTACGCCTGCATCAGATGTCGGACACACGTCTCCTATTCCAGGGAGAGCAAAGGGCAAAGATGCATGCAGGGAACTTGCAAGGATCAGCTCGACAACTCACGGCATTCCCTACTACATGTACAACCCGAGGGTCAACATGAGCGGACCGAACGGGCGAGGACCAGCGATACCGAGCAAATTACTGATGCCTTTGTCGACATCCAACTTTCGCCTAGAGGTGAATGGTCCCCCCGGCAATCGATGAGCAACTTTCTGATGTCAAGTCATCAGCAGAAATCGCGCGATCTGGTACGTCTGTATTACCAGCGACGACAAAACGGCGGAATTGCCAACACGAAAAATCCCTACGCAATACCCGGTGCATTGGATATATGGACAAAACAATTCGATAATCTTTTCGCAAAGACCGTTTTCGGCACTTTAGACAGCGACGAATTCAAAAGGCTCGCACCCATGTACCCGATTTTGACTCCTTTATGTCAGAATTGTTCGCACATTGAAACGGGCATCTTCTCAGGAGGATCGTTCGTAGTATCATACGAAGGAGCACAAGCATCTCGTGCAATGTGTTCTCTGTGCGCCGTCACCTACATGGCGATGAACCACACGACTGGAGAGAACAGGTACAAAATGGTGCTAAGGGAGGGGTCTTCGTTGACCTTGGGAAGGGGGGAGCCTCCATTACTCTCGTTAGTAATAGGTCCAAGTCCCGGTAAGTTGTGGGTTTTATTGCTGCGAATCACTACTGATACCGAAAACAGGCCTCAATCGGTTTCCGGATACTTATCAGAGAGGCTTGCCAGTTTTACCGGGCCCTGGAAGTTCTACCCAGGTCAAATTGCTGAAGAGGTGGATCAAATGGTGTGATCTCTGTCACGAATGCAAACCGACAAGAGTAACTATGCCTCACAGACTGGTCGAGTTGTATCCAAGAGGAAATCACGATGATCGAGGTCGCTGGGATTCAGATACATTGCGTCTAGATTGCGACAACATGAGGAAAGATGACAAATACGTGGCTTTAACACACCGTTGGGGTGCCCCGTCGTTACATGGAAGTTTCCAATTCCTAAGTCGTAGCAAGCTCGAAGGTTGGCAAAGTCATCTTGATCTCAAGATGCTACCGCGGACCTTTCAAGACGCCGTAAAGATTACAAGAAGTCTCGGAATTCGATATCTATGGGTAGATGCGCTTTGTATCATTCAAGACGATGAGGAGGATCTGCGAGCGGAGATTAGGAAGATGGACGATGTCTTCAGATGTGCCTACGTTACACTTTCGGCGACTTGTGCAAACGGGAGCGACGATGGCTTTTTGAAAGCGGATCGCGAAGTAAGACTTCACTACCCCCTCTCCTATGCCAACCATCCGGGTAGCTTAGACATGATCTATCTCTGCGAACCGATCGATGATTTCGAACGCGATGTAGAGCATTCGGCGTTGAGTAGAAGAGGATGGGTATTTCAAGAACGCGCGTTATCGCGGCGTATCATTCATTTCACAGAAGTTCAAGTCTATTGGGAGTGTGGAACAGGAATCAGGTGCGAAACGCTGACAACGCTATACAAGTAAGTGGAACCAACACCCTTCTATAATGGGAAAGAAGCTCATCGTTACGCTAGCCACAAGACGTCTTTCCTGTCTGACCCTCAATTCCCCGATGCTATGTTGAAGCGATACAAAGGAATGCGCATCGCTTTCTTCGAAGAGATATACGAAAAATACTCCCGACTTGACTTTACCCATTACACAGATAGGTCGTTAGGTATGGCCGGAATCGAATCACGGTTCGCGAAATTGTTCGGAAAGGCACAGCACGGCATTCTTGATCATCCAAAGGAGCGCAGCTATTTACGCCGTACACTTCTTTGGCGACGTGCGGATCTAAATAGAGACATGATCAAGATCGACTATCCAAAGAATAGGCGGGTGCTCTCATGGTCGTGGATGGCAGTGACGGGCGCCATATGCTTCATGGATATTCCATTTGGCACTGTGGACTGGAAGCCGGACCTCGAATCACCATTCAACAACTGTGAACACTTCGGTGATACCCCGAGGGCTCTACATGGCGACGCCAGAGACTTCTACAAGCAGTACGATGATCGTGTATTCTTCGATCGTGGCCGACTATCTGAATGGATTCCATCCAGTGAACTGAAATGTGTCATCCTGGGGATGCAGGATATATCAGACGGCCGTCTATTGACCCATTATGGCTTACTTGTTACCACTGCAGAAAAGGGCAGTGACGTCTACGAGCGAGTTGGAGTCGCTGCCTTTGAGCGAGACCGGTCATGGATGGACCAAGAACATATCCAGCGAATACGTGTTGTATAATTCCGCTCTCGCTCAACGCGGTCCTCTTTCGTCGATCTTGGCTATAGAGAAAACCTTGTTTCCTTCCTTTTGCGGTGGGATTGCGAAGCCTAGAGGACGAAACGATCTGCCTGTGGGTTTGGGATGATGTTGCTTTCTAAGTATTGAGTATGATAAAATACTGCCTTGATGCACGCCTGCCTCTTCAACCTGATGTCTCATTAACTTTAACATGCAAACCAACGTAGATAGCAGCGCGTTCGACAAGCTTTTTCTTTGCGTGAATAGCACTTACCATCCCACAACCAATTTATCTGCATCAAAGACATGTCTCAGATCTACTGCTATCTAAATGAGCCATGCGTTTCAGTATGACCGGCATGTCCTTTGTAAGATATTTATGAAGAGAACGGATCGGCACAGATTCGAGATCTCACCCTTTGTTGCAGCTTTAGCTGCATATTGCGGTTGCTCCTCTAGGGCTTTGATTGTCGGAAAGATCGCTTCTTATTGGCCTATTAAGCTCGTCTCTTATTGGACGAAAGTCTGCTAAGATGTTAGTACGCCTGTGTTAGGCTTAGCACGTCAAGCACGTGACGATCGCTAAAGTCGCCTTTACGCCCACCTCTGCCTCTGCGTCTACCTCTACCCTCGTACTATGTCCTTTAGTGTACGCTTCTCTAACAAACAAGTATTGCGCAAGGGGTAAGTACAACGTATGCACTAAGGCTGCACCTCTTCACCTCCGTTTACGGGCTGTACGGACTATTTTTCCTTCTTTGGCTTTCCTTCACATAAGTACGACCATCTTCGCATCATACCACTCATTCTCGTTTGCCGTCAAGCAGTAACAGTCAGCCATGCCGCCCCAGCGAACAGCAAAGACAAGCCACGGGCAGCCAGGGCAGTCTACGCGCTATTCAGCAGCATACGACCCGTCGCAGGAATACATCGATGACGAAGACTCCGAGATGGGCCAGTTGATCAAAGCCGATCCTTATTACCGCTACGCATTGAGAACTGGGTGGTATGCTGGGCGCACATTACAGCAGCTGGATAGCGATAAAAGCGACGACAATTGCGTCACTTACTTAAGATGGATGCTGACCGCCGAGAAAGCCTGCAAGGACGTTGATGACGACCACATCGTGCGAAGGGGCTTACTTGAATGGAACGAGCAAGCTGGGTATCGCGCCACGATTCCTCCATCGGACGAAGTTCCTCCTTATGCCACGGGAAAACATGCGCCTTCGTTGTTAAAGAAGCTGGTTGTCTCAGTCCCGTCGCCCGAGCGCTTCAAAACGGCTAATGGAAGAACCATCTGGATCTGTGGATTCGACATCATTGGTCTCTTCCATATGCAGCGACACCAATTGAATCGCTTCGGTGTGAAAGACCTTCAAGAATACCGTGGTTTTGATAGACGGTTCGGCATGTTGAAGTACTCGCTCGAACAAGTGTGGGAGGTCGCGAAGCGTACGCCTAATTGCCCGCTCGATCAAACGCCTGATGAGGCTGTCGATCGGTACCTCCTTAAGGTCCAGAAATGCGGAAATGGTAGAATGGAATCTCTTAGTATCATCTGCGGGCACAAAGACTGTGAAGAAATGCGAGCTGGTGGGCCCAGCGAGGCGGGGCAGAAGTTTTGGGTGGATATGTATAAGGAGATGTCGTAGAATAACGAAATACAATAAAATATAGCTAAGGAACTTGAGGGCCTCTAGCATTGTTTTTTTTTTAGGAAGCGTGACCTGCAGCACTGTAGATGTGAAAGCTACGGGTATCCTTGAGGCCTCGGCATATCGTCCATCGTACACATGGAGCCTGACAGAGGCCATTGTTTCTTTCCGTGTTGTTATCTTGTCTTCTTTGACATGATGCATGAACCTTCCCTGGTTGTCGCGTACTAGCCGAGCTGGGACTAAGACAGAAACACCGGAACTTTTCACGTAGCCTGACCAGCCTTTTGTAACCTCCTTTTGCAATTCTTACGCTCTTGATCATCGGAATGCTCGTGATAATCGCAGCCCTTCAAATCCGCCTCCCACCCAATCTCGGTTGCTTCCGCGGCTCTTGAAGAATATCGCGCGATCATGCGAATCAGTAGAGTAGGTGGCAGGTCCCTTCCGATCAATTCAGCTATTGCAGACTCCACATCAGCAGCGCCATTTTCTGTCACATCCCAGTATCGACAATGGAAATCCAAGAATAGTTTCAGTATGCTATGATCCGATGGTAAGTTCTCGTAAGCGTACTTCGTTGCGGTGAAACAAGTCGGCTCCCGAGGGGAACCGTCTTCGTCATAAAGCAAAGTGTCCACTATGCAATTATGGATAGCTTGGCGAAAGACAGGCACTAGAAATCTGTCACCGAACACTAGTGCCTTCGTATAAGCGGTCATCGGATCGTCGTCATCTTTGGGGTCTAGGGAACTTTCTGATATTTTAAGTGTGGCGTCGTTGTTTGGAATCTGTTGTGTATACAGCCAGTGGACAAAGATGTCCACGGCAATGGTATCGACATCTTCCAAAGTGACGATCTTGTCCTGGGCCTCCTTCCATGGGCCGTTTAGGGCATTGTTGAAGTATTCCGAATGGTGTGTAAGGAGGGCTTTGTGCAAGTGGTAGCGCTGTTTCTGTGGGCCGATCTCGAGGACAACGAACCCATCCTTCGTAGCCGTACTGCGAGCCGTTAGTGGATCTCTACAGTATGCGTGTGTCAATCAAAAGCTTACCTGATGGGTAGCCGGGTCTTGTATTTTGGAGGTTTCGTCTGCGTGGTGAGGTTCGTGTCGGTGGAAGCCATGTTTGATCTGGTTGGCAAGAGGAATAATGTCGCGGCTATTATGGCGCTGTTGATTCAGTATGTATGTAGAGTGAGTAAGATTAGAAGCAGGAAGGCGCGGCATTTAGAAGGCCACAATAGGAAAGTACGCTAGCGCGCTCACGGCAAGGTGAAGGCGAGAGGGCTCAAATGAGCAAATATACGCTTGTCAAGTCAAATGTGACAGAGAACGGTTGCAATTAGTTTTCAATACCCAGCAAACTCAAAGCCCCTTCACTAGCTCGCTACTTGAAATCAGAGCTTACAGATCATATCCAGCACCTTCCCCGTCATACCCTTCTGGATGTCGTCTACTACAACGCTTCCGCCCGGAACACTACCGCCCGCCACTTCTCTCGCAAGGGATAATGCAGGATTCTCCAGAAACTTATACGTAGTGCACTGCGACATTCTGAGCCTATCAATATATGTCTTGTCTACTACGCAAACGAAACTTACATGGTAAAGAGGCATACTGCTGGCCACTGAACAGTCACCTTACGTACGGTTGTACCACTGTATATGTTAGAGGTTTCCCAAAGCAGCTGGGAGTCGCTGTCCGCGGGTAGTTGTGACTTACAGAGTTGTGGTGAGTAGCCGGCACTCATGGGGAAGCAATGCAATGTCTTCGCACTTATCGTCCGTTGAGCAGATCTGAGCGTGGAGCATTGAAGGCGAAGGCTTTGTTGGGGAGGTGGGGGATGAGGATGGTGTGGGCACAACAGGCACTGCTGAGCTGGAAGGTGCAGCCGGGACAGTATGCGTGGTCGCCACTGGGACTCCCGGTGTCGCAATGTTACTTGGTGGTGTGGATGTAGAGGCTAACACGAATGAGGGAAGAGACGTGGGTGCAAAGCTTGTTGGCAATGCTGTCGGCGCGTGAGGAGGAAGGCCATTGCTGTTTGATGGTATACCCGGCGGCTGACCCATTGGTTTCGAAGAAGGAGCAGCCGGCGGTACGACTGATGTAGTCGCGCTGGGAGGCAGCAATATGGTCATCCATGCAGATTCTGGAGGTAGGCTTCTGGCCGTGATAAAGGGGTGTGCGCTTGTGCTGAGCGCCAGCGATACTGTAAAGAGAGTGTACATGAAATGCATACTTGCGAATTGCTGTGGTGATATCACGTAGTGGTGGTAGCTAGGTTATATAGACCATGTTTGCACGAGCACTGGAATGATGGCGACGTGTACACAAGCTATTTCCACCGAAACAAGAGTAGGGGCAGACAGTTATATTTTGAGAATAGTGATCAGACAGGGCCGATGCCAGCGTTCAATACCAGACCTGATTTCAGCCGCGCCGTACCTGCGTTGTAAAACCAGCACATTCAACAAACAATGCCCAACCCCATTATATGAATACTAAAAGCGGATTTCTGACTGGCGGTTGAGGGCACCACATACAGCCTTGCCGCATGAAGAGCTCGGGGACAATCACCAATCACAAACCACCGTACTGGGCTCGCAATCCCATGTGTGTACAATACCCCAGTCCTCATCTTCTTCATCCATCGTATCCTCCATGTACGAGTTCCATGGAGTGTTATTCTTGATAGCACTCCCACTCCAGTGTTCGCCGTCCGAGTCCCATGAGTCCAGACTCTCATTGTCGCTCTGAGAGAAAGTGTCGTCATCCGTGTGCTGTTCTTCCAAGCCCTCCGGGTCCTCGAAGTTCTCGCTCTCCTCCTGACCGTTGGCCACAGCCTCATTGTCCTCATCCCACTCTTTCAGTTCCTCGGTCTCAGCGTTGATCATCTCCCTCATCTTCAAAGCGTCCTCCCTCATCTGCTTGTAAGGCATGCCCTTGGTGTCCGTAGGCGCGTGGATGAACCACTCTGGCGTTTCTTCCTCGCTATCTTCATCGAGTTCGTATACTGTGGCGTCGTCCTCGCTGTCTCCGTCCAGGGTCCAGAGGTGGTACCCTTCTGGTTCGTAATCCTCGCGCTCCTCCTCCTCTTCATCAGTGATGCTGTCACCCATTTCACTAGCCACCTCGGTTATCTCGCCCTGGATGACGTTCCACTCTCGCTCTTCAGCCTCTCGGTCTAGGGTCTCGATCTCCTCCATGTAGCCTTCGACGCGCTCAACCATGATCTCGAGATCTCTGGCAAGGTTCTCGTTCTCCTCCCTGCTTTCTGCAAGCTCGCCCTCTAATTCGTCGACGCGAGATTGCATGGCACGAATAGTGCCGGCGTTGTTCTTCGCCCAAGATCCATTCTCGATGTATAACTGTCTGTTCTCTTCTTCGAGAACTTTCCTCACGCGCCAGGACTCGTCACACCTCGACATCCATCCTAGATGTAAGCTTCGAATTTCGGATTTCAAGGCCGTGCAGTCCCTGGTCAGGTTCCCAAGCTGTGTAGATACACGTTTGGCGCTTTCTTCATTTGACATGATCGTCGCGTGTTGTTCGTCGATCTTCTCTTGCGCCTCCTGGCTAAACTTGTTTGCACGCTCCAACTCCTTCATGGTGTTGTGCAGAGAAAGTGTCATGGACTGGAGCTCTTTGGCTTTGAACTGAATCTGGCTCTGTAGTTCATAGCACTCATCTTCCTTGGAGGCATTCTTGCATTTAGACTCCTCGAGCGCCTGGGTAAGGTACGTCATTATGCCTTCTGCACGGTCGCGTTCGCGGCGCGCTTGGGACAGCTCCCTACCGAGTCCATCACGGAATTCGAGGTGGGCGACGACTTCCTTCTCGCTCTGTTTGAGCGCAATTTGGGTGTTGGCGAGAATGGATTTGGTACCGACGAGGCAGAGGTCAGTACTAGTAGGCTTGGTTTGGGAGGCGTGGAGTTCGTCTTTGACTTCAGACAGCTCGGCTTGAGCAGCCTTGAGTACTTCCTCCTGAATATTGGCTCGACAGATCGCTTCGTTGAGTTTCTGTTCGTTGTAGACCATGCCGATAAGAGCAGCAAGAAGAACCATTCCGGCTGCAGTGGGCCATGCCAAAGAGATCATTGTGGTCGCCAGCGGAGCGACCAACTTGGTCATAGGCATGGGAAACATTGCGGTCGCCCGATAGAAATGTAAGATACACTCTCTGTTATGCTGTAAGTGGTTGTAGTGGTTTGTGTTCGTCCTGAGAATCAAGTATCCTGGTGAGAAAGGTTGTGAAGTGAACCAGCAGTGGTGCAGCTTACTACATGGTTTTATGCATGAGTGAAAATTTCCTCGCCCAGAAATGCGTATTTTGATATCCATGGTTCAGATGATCATAAGGCTGCTGCGGACATATATCATGGGTGCACAGTCACCTCAGTCCGTGGGACGTAGCTTGAGCACTCCCATCGTAATCCTGTAACGATTATAGGCAAACCATGGCATCAATAGTGTAGACCCAAATAGAAAGTGGACTTTAGTAATAGCCAATTTGCCCACGTGTAGTGAACATCAAAACAGCCGTTGAGAACATCGTAGAATAAGATACTCGGGGGCTTAAGCATATGCAATGACTGGTAGCATTTACCCACGCAGGACGACACGGGATGCTGGGACGCAGATCCAACGAGTGCTCACTCTTGATGATCTCGTTTAGCGTATGACCAATACTGGAGCCATGGTAATCGCTTTTGAAATTTTGATATGTACAAGAAGATGCTGGTTGACCCAGTGAATCTTTGTCGGCGTAGGTCCTATCAATGTAAATCGTTTGGAAATGCGACTGGAGTGGTAGGGCCGTATGCCGCAACATTTGTACCAGGATTTCGTCTTGCGACTACTGAGCCAGTCGAGTGCGTGGTAATGCAACAACAAAATCGCCCACGCGAGCTGACTCCAAATCGCTCAGGTTTAATTCATGGCAACAAGCAGGCCTACTCGTTCAACTCAACATAGTTGGCGGGGAAGAGACCCGATTGGCCATTGTAGCTACCGAGCCACCAGTCTTCGTCGGGGAATTGCTACAAGAGTATTAGCATCGGTTTCAGCAGTGGTGCAAGTAGCCTTACAAGTTCGGTTACTGTGGCTCCTTCGGGGAAGCTCAGTTCGTTGTCCTCAGCTGCTTCGTAATCGTACAGAGCGGTGGCTGTAGGACCAGCAGACTGTGATGGTGCCGCAGCAGGTTCGGGCTCTTGCGTCGCCGAGGGGTGCGCGGGCAGTGCTGGTGCAGCGGTGGCATCGTCGCCCTCGACCAGCTCAACATAGTTGGCCGGGAAGAGACCACGCTCGCCCTGCGAGTTTGTGCCCATCCACCAGTCGTCGTCTACCATGTCGATGTCTGTGACATACTCGCCTTCACGGAGCTCGACCTCGTTGTCCTCCGCCTTCTCGTAATCATATTGGATGACTGCGCGCTTGCCGGAGCCACCGGCATCGTCATCGTCATCGTCATGGGAAGCGACCGCTGCGCCGACGGCGGCACCTCCTACTGCGGCAGCACCAAAAGTGGCAGCAGCAACGGCTGCGCCAGCTCCACGAGCAGGATCCTTGGCCTCAACTTGTGGCTCTGGAGACATATCGCGATTTTGCCT
The DNA here is from genome assembly GCF_023758065.1 of Alternaria ventricosa. Taxonomy (NCBI): domain Eukaryota; kingdom Fungi; phylum Ascomycota; class Dothideomycetes; order Pleosporales; family Pleosporaceae; genus Alternaria; species Alternaria ventricosa. The sequence continues at coordinate 1,018,808 of NW_026055686.1, forward strand.
GGCTGCTTGATCAAGTGATCGCGCGGGCATAGGCGGTGCATGTTCCTCGGCAGGAGACATCTCCTCTGGTTCGCGCCCACGAGCAACGGGCATGGCAATACGAACAGGAGAGCCAGAAGGCTCGGGAGACGGGCTGCGAGGTGGTTGAGGGGGTGGAGATGGCATGCGCTGGTGTTGAGTGGCAGGCACATCCTCTTCCTCCGCTTCCGGCTCTTTGGGTCGGGTAGGCAAGCCTGGCATTGGAACGCCCCTGGGGCCTGCATTGGGCTTGCTCGACGTATCGAGAGGCGGTGGGCTGGAAGCTTGCGGCTCTGGTACAGGGCGTGAAGTTGGCGCTCCCATAGGGGCGGCACCTGAGAAGCGGTCCTTGAGCGAGCTTACGCCACCAGCTGCAGGAGAGGCTGGCTCTTCTTGTTGAGGTGCCCCACCGGTGCGTTGTTCGCTGAGGTTGCTAGTCGCAGACTGACCTGTTCGGGTGGTCTGCACAGGAGCCCATGATTTGCCGGAGTAGCCACTTTGCCAGCCACCACCTCCACTCTGCTGGCTTTGGAGGGGAGTTGGGCGGCTTCCAGCGTCGGCAGTAGAAGAAGGAACGGCTTCTCCCCGAGCCGCCTTCTTCTCCGCCCAGATCTGAGCAGGTGTCTTTCCTCCTTGATCAGCAAACGTCTTGCTCGCGGCGCCGACGATTGGTGCCGGAGGAGCGGGCTTTGCACCAAACCCTCCTGGAGTAGGAGCCTTGGTGCCAGTGAATGTGCTCGCACCAGCGAACTTGTTGGCAACCTTGGGCTTCGGCAAGCTGGTAAGGCGCTCAGGCTGGGCGCTGAAGGCTGCTGACCTCTCTGCGAGGGACTTCGGCTTCTCTTCCTCTTCTTCGTTGTTGGACGCTCCTGTCGCGGCTGGGGATATGCCAGAAGATGGTGGACCGGCTTGGGCCTTTGCGCGGATCGCCGCAATATCGACCTTGCCGACGGGCTCGTACGCGCCTTTGACAACAGTGGGCCGGTCGTCTTTGGCATCGCGCGCCTGGGCTCGGATGGCTGCAATGTCGACTTTGCCAACTGGCTGGTATGCGCCCCTGACGACTTCAGGGCGGTCATTCTGCGAGCCCGAGGGCTGGGAACCGGTGGATTCGTCCTTTCTCGCGGTGAGTTCGGCCATGTTGACCTTGGTGGGAGTGTAAGCAGTTCCGACCTTCTCCAGCTGGGATCTGGAGACCTGCGGGGCATCAGCACCCCAGCCATCCGCATCTTCATCGCCCTTTGGCGCAGGGGCACGCGAGCGGCCGAGTGGGTTGAAGCCAGCGCCTCCGCCGCCTATCGAGGTAGGTGTAAAGACGGGCTTCTTTGCGGCAACGGGCGGAGGGGCGCGCGAGGCAGGGACATCGGCACCGCCGCCGTACTTGGCGCCTGATGCGTCTGCCACTTTCTGGACAATCTTCTCTGGGCTGAGGTCGTCTTCGGAACGGGCGGTAACTTGGACATGGTATCCCTATGGAAATTAGCTCGTGCATTGAGGGGCCGTGGGAGTACGCACATGTAGCAGCTTGGACACAACTGTGAGATGGCTACCAAAGTAGCCCTTGGTCCGCTCTGGAACACCTGCGCCGCACTGTGTGTGAATTAGCATTGTATCCCCGGCAGCTGCGGCGGAGAGCTTACCCAGGCTATCAGGACGTTCTTGGGCAGCGATGTGTTGGGATCCTTGACTTTGACGAATGCAAACTGGATGCGACCGTCTGAGAACTCGTCTATCAGATCGAGTAGCTCGCCCTCTGCAGAATATTAGCACATGTCCTCTGTGATGTCTGCCTTGCACGCTGTGCTGCGCTTCGTGATGTGCCGACACCCGAGCTTGGGCAGCCACCTTGCCATAGCCCAAGCTCTCGAGTGCAAAATGATGGCCATTGGAAGCGTGCCGCGCTGTTCCACGTACCTCCGGTGCTCTGCACTTTCAGCACGCTCTCTTTTCCGCCATCCTGCTGGAATGCGCTGACAAGCGGGGCAGCGACTGTGAAGACGGCCCATTGACCGTATGTGGGCGAGCTGGCCTGGGGACCAGAGGGCGCCGGGGCATTGACGACATTCTGGTAGCTGCGGGTGATGTTGGGGCCGTTGCTGGAGGTGTTGAGCGTGGCCATGGTGGGCGGCGTGGAGGGGAAGCTGTCGTGGGAGACGAAGCTTGGGGGAGTGGTGGAGAAGAGGAGGTGGAGGAAAAGCAGCACTCGGAATTGACAGCTAGCACGATGCGTGGTGGGACAGGCAGCGTACGCGTATCCCGTATGTGTGTCTGTGTAATTGGGCGTGAATTAACCTAGTCGGGTCGGGCAGGTCAGCACAGGCGGGCCACAAGTTCGGTGTGCAGAGCTGGCAGCTATGTCATGCTTGGCCCGCGCCCTCGAGCGGCTGGCGCTGGCGCTGGTGGCAGGCAAGCGGTGCCGACGGCGCGCCCAACGACCTTCAAGGAGACCCTCGTCCGCCTCACCTGTGACGATTGGACATAGCTCCTCGCACTGCCTGCCTCTGCTGCATGCCAAAGCTGCTTTCTGCATCCTTCAAACCGCCGCCTAGACCCCAGGCTCCATCCCGGGCTCCATATCCACGCCCTTCTAGCCCTCTAGCCCTCTTCACCTCCACTCTGCCACGACAAACACTAGCATCGCCAACACACGCAGCGCACCGCCTTTTCCGCGCTCCATCTCATCGCGCGCTGCTCCATCGCATCGTCATTCATCGCATGTCTCTGTCTCCGTGTCTCTAGCCTGCGCATGCCGACAATGAGTCTGTTGTGAACGCTGCCCCAGCACGGCTGCGCCGCCATGGAGGACCGCGGATCGAGCCCAGCGTCGTCGGTCGACTTCTACGGCTCTGATGCGAATCCTCCCCAGGCGCCGGCTGCGCAGAGCGACGCGCCTGTCGCAAAGCGCAAGGCAGAGGATGCGCCCCATGAGCGTGACAAGAAGCGCAAGCTCAGCAGCGCGAAGCCGCTCGTGAAGCTACCACCCGAGTTGTGGCAGCATGTTTTCTCTTTTTGTTCGCTTGCAGATCTCGGTCGATTGATCCAGGTCAATCGATCTTTCCTATCCTATCTCACAGACGTGCGCAGTCTGTCGACTTCAAAGTCGCATCCTGGCCGTCTGCATCTCCTAAAGTCCGAGTCGTTGTGGGCCTCTGCCCGCAACGCAATGTGTACCAAGCCCCCGAAGCCGCTCCCAGGCTTCACCGAGCTGCGCATGTGGCAGCTGGCTTGGTCCAGGAGATGTCAGTTCTGCAATAAGCTTGATTCTCTGACTCCAGGCGAGCGCATATGGGAAAAGGGCCCCGGCAAGGAAGGCGTCCGCGTCATTTGGCCCTTCGCCATCAGAGCCTGCGGGCCGTGCCTGCTCAAACAATGCCAGACGGTGAGTTGCACCTTCCTCTTCCCCGGTCACGACTGACATGTATAGGACGCGAGCCTTCTGTTCTCGGCTGCCTCCGCTCTGCGACCCGCCCTCCCGTTCGCCCTCCTCACTAGCGACCAGCACTACATTCCGGCATACACCCTGCAATCTGCGAATACGCCGGCCGACGTCGACATTGCCAAGTTCTACTACAAGAAGCATGTCGAGGAGATCACGCAGGAGATGAATGAGGCCATCAGCCGTGGCCCTGCCGCAGCTGAGGAGTGGTCCAAAGGACTCGATGCTCGCGGAAAAGAACGCATGAAAGTCGCCGAGAACTGGGAACGCTGGGAGGTCAAGAACCGGTGGATGGAGGAGCACGAGCGTGCGAAGCGCGCTTCATCTGCAGCTCCCTCGCATGCCGCCACGTCACACAAGGACCCGTCCAAATCACCCCCTCGTCGGACTCCCTCTCCCATCATTCATGCTCCGGTTCCAGCGAGTAAGTATACCTCTGCTGTCTCATTTGCTGCCACACATGGCGATGCCTCTCGATATGTCAACAACACCTCTCCAGTCCCCTCCCTAACAGGTGTAGCACCATCGTCGCAGCATGCGCAAGCGCGACCGCCTACTGTTCCACCACAGGCTTTTACCCCTTCTGGCCAGAGAAACCTACACGATGCAAACGAGGCCAAGGCGACCCGGAAGACCGACATAGAACGCCGGTGTCAGCAAATGGACCCTCCTATCGCTCCCAACGTCTTGCGCCACATGGACTCGTTCAAAGCGGCTATCCAAATTTCACAGCCAATGAACGACTACGCATGGAGTGTGCTCCAACCCCGCTTGATCGCTCAGCTCCCTGCTGCCCAACAAGCAGAAGCCGACCACGTGGCTCGGGCTGCTTCGTTTCCCACAAAAGCTGCCGACCGCCGCCACACCGACGCCAATTCCAAGGAGGCCAGAGAAGTCATGGACCGAGAGTGGGAAGAGTCGCAACGACCCATCCGCGACAGACTCGAAGCCATCGCCGACGACTTCATTAATCAGAGCTGGGACCATGGCAGCGCCGTCACTTACGACAACAGCCCAAAGTTTGCGGCCGACCTCCTTGCTCACGTGCGTCGCACATACTATGCTGAGGAACCCGAACAGGACTCTGATCATCCCGGACAACATACGCAGCCTTCTACTGACAATATGACTACTAGGCCCAGGCTCGTCCTGGATAACATGAAATGGGTGTACGACAACAAGATCAAGCCTTTGACAGAACCATTCCGGAAGGACATCTTTCTGTGCCATGGCAGCGGATGCGAGTACAACAATAAGTACTATGGTTTCGAGGGCGTCACGCAGCACTACGGAGCCAAACATACTGCTGCCTTCAGTTCAGGAAACGTGGTTGTTGCATGGAGAGAAGCCGAGTGGCCAGAGGAGACTCCGTTCCACCCAGATCCTCTCTCTGTTAAGCAACCTCAACATGGCCATCATCCCTCTTCTAGTACGAATGGGTTTGGTGGCTATTTTGGCGGATACTCACGCGCAGGGACATCAACACCTCACATGCCAACTCACCATCCACAGGCGAGTCCTGGTCCGTACAACTATGGAGGCCAGTACAATGGACCATTCGCTCCACCACAGGTTCCTTCTGGCTTCGAGTATCCCCAGCCATATGCGACACCCGTGGATATGTATGCACATCAAGCAATGGGTCCCCCGGGCTATGGTGCTCATGCGGCCCAAAACCCTTACCTGACTTCTCCAGCGATGATCAACAATGCCATAGCTCCACCACCACCCAACATGCCACCACCTAGCCAAGGAATTCCTGAGATCGCTCCTAGCGGTACAGAAGATACTGGCCAAAGTACTAGCTCGTTTGACAAGCAAGTAAGTACCGTCATCGACATGACCCAGGACATCTGGAAACGCACCTCGGGGATCAAAGACATGCCGAATAGCCTCCGGATCTATGTGTTGCTGCATCGCGTCATCTCCAAGTTTCATGTAGAGTTCAATCATGAACCGAACCTGAACCACTTCATTGACGCTCTGTCTAATCATGAGATGCCAAAGGCTTTGAAGAATGCACCAGGCCTCTCATGCAAAGCTTGTCAGACGGGCGCCTCGCACAACTTAGGGGGTTCCTTCTACTCCAAGTCGGAGGAAAGAACAACCTATACTGTCCTCGGCCTGTTATCGCACTTCAGGAGCCAGCATCTGCCTTTTCAGCAACCAATGCCTGGCCACGGAATGCCTGTTGCCCCTCTGGACTGGAAGGAACACATGATCGAGCTTCCAAGCGAACGGTTCATTTCTGGTCTCATACACGCCCCAGGCATGGACGACGAGAAGCTGCTAATGATAGCGACCGTCTTTCCCAGCTTGTTTCCTATGCCACTGCCTAAGATCGGCGTAATTGATAGCCATGGATTAGCTTCCCCAGCCTCGTCAGGGCCAAAGGATTCCGACAAAACGACTGGTGCAGCCGATGTTGCTGGTGAGGGAATAGCACGCCCCAACTCTGTTATGAAAGCAGCAGAAGCAAATTCGGCGCTACCACCCAAACCGCTGGAGGCTGGTTATGAGCCTGTTCGACCAAGCCTTGCCGGCGAATCGAATGAGGCGTCAGGCTCCATGAACAGGAAACGTTCATATCGAGAGAGCTCGCCCGCAGAACGTAGGCAGCACCATTATGCTGAGCCGCGATACTATGTACGTGATTTACAAAACTCCGCAGAAACATTAGTGAAACTAACATCTTTGTCTGCCAGCTGCCGAGGGATCACCTTGATGACGGCTATCACCGCCCCCGGGAGTACGTGGAGTACGCCCCCAGCCCAAGGATCATCCATGCAGGTCCTACATATGAGGATTACACCGGCCGCCGAACAGCGTTCCGCGAGCAAGAGCGATTCTATGGACCACCCGAGGACGTGGTCTACGCACATCCGCGGGAAGGAAGCCACGGTAGTCGGGAATACAGTGCCTATCCCCGCCAGGCTCGATACTATGAAGATGATGATCATCGGCCCGAATACCGGTTCATGAACGAGCGTCAGTCAAGGGATGCCAGTCCACCTCAAGGGCAATCTGCAGCAGATCGGTTCCTAGCAGAGAACGAACCCCCACAGCCACAACCACAGTCCGAAGTAGACGCTGCTGCACCAGCACAGGAAAACGGGGATGGGCCTCGTTACACGCCTCCGCCTCCAGAAGCTCCTGCACCAGCAGATGTAACAGCACCTGTTCGCCCACTTGCGCCCCCACATCCTCGAGCTCCTTCCACTGTTTCCAACAACTCCCGATATGACGACTATCAATCCAACGGGTATCGGATGCCAATGTCTGGACCAAGCGGTCCGCCACGAAGGGCTGGACCTCAACGCCGAAGAGATCGGCCTAATGATAACCGGGGACCGTCTCGATATCATCGATATATGAGTGTCGCGCGGGAAGATCCCTACGGACGTGGTTCTAGCATGAGCCGATCGCAAAGTCGGAGATATGAAGAACAAAAGCGTCGCATCGATCAACAAGAAACACCGCAGCCCAATGCTGAGCCTGACTACGAGCCTGCGTATTCTCGAGAGCACAGCATTGATCAGTCTGTACAAGACGAAGGGTTCTATCCACCTGCCCGCCGTCATCCCCGCGGATACGTCTCTGTGCAAGACCGTCTGCATCCACATGCGCACGGGTACTCACCACCACGATATCGTTACGACGAACCACGCGGTCCACAGCCAGTTTATGTTGACGAGTACGGGCATCCCATGCATGACTACGAGGTCATTCGTGTACGTGGTGACACCAGGTATCGGGCCCCGTATATGCCACATCAGCCTCACCGATATGAACATGACTCATATGGCTATGTCCCGGTCCAATACGAGAGACCCGCACCACAGAGATACAATAGTCGCCCTGACGACTATATGTACTACGAAGAAAGGGAAAGACCCTTACCTAGGCGAGCGGCACCTGAGGCAGAGAGCGATGTATACGAGCCGCCGCAACCGGAGATCAAGGTGGAGAGCGTGCCTGTGCCCATGCCGCCGGAAGCGTCTTGATTTCACATTTAGCGTGGCGTTCAATCATGTAACGAATTTCGCACCTTGTTTATACCTTTACTGTTCTCAATTTGGTTTCTTCCTGGCTGGGTCATGTGGACTCAATGGGTTAATCCTACCTTCCTTGATCAAATGGTTGGTATTTTTCAGTCACAAATCCTTGTGCAATTTCTTGCCCGACTTTAATATGATGGCTTTGCTTTTACGAGATCGGGGACTCTGAATGACGGTCGAGTCTACTCCATGCTGCGTGACATTGGACATTGACCAGGTACAAGCACAGACTCAGAAACGCTGGATGACGAGCGAATTTTGTTATGGCACGCGTGCCTTCTATAGGGTATCAAAATGAGGACACGATGCAGAATGATGAATACATGTCTATGCGGTCGACTGAATCACTGGCTCAGCCGAGGACTTCTCATCCACGCCCTGAGCAGCAGCATCAATCTTGTTTTGCGCGAGGCGCTGTAATAATGTTAGTGTAGTCCCGTAGCTAGACGCATGATTACGTACCAACAGATTCCTCAAGAGCACCGCAATAGTGACTTTGCCAATGGCAGGAACGTAGATGGAGGCTTTCTCCTTGACCTCGGGCGTGAAGTTCCTCTCACTGGAAAAGTTGATGCATGCGGCTCCATCCCTCATCAACTCGAGTGGCACCTTGTACTTGTCTCCAGGTACACCGCTGATGACTACATCGCTAAGTGGGAGGCAGTCGTTGAGGGTCCAGCCAGGCTTCTCCACCACCTCGTGCCTTCGCTTTCGTAGACCAACGCCTCGTGTGAATTCTTGCACATCGCTGATATCCACGCTGTAGACATGGGCACCGTCGTTTGCAAGTAGTGCTGCGAGTGGTCTACCTACCACTTCGCTTCTGTTGATGACGGTAATGGTGCGTCCGTGCAGTCTGTTACCGTATGGCAGGATGGTGTTGTAGATTCTCAGGTACTCCAGGATCTTGATCACGGCCAGGGGTGTGCAAGGCAAGATGCTCTTCTTGGTGTTGGCAGGGTCAAGGAAGCGAATGTTTTGGTACATGTTGAAAATGTAACGATGCGACAGTCCTTCGACATCCTTGTCGATGGAGACAATTTGCTGGAGATATTGATCCTGGCGGTTACCGAAGATGGGGTAGTAGACAATGATGCCGTCCACGGCAGCGTCGTTGTTCGCTTCGATGAGGCGGTCCTCAAGGAGCTCGCGGTCGACTTCGCGCAGGTCAAATGCGAAGCCACTACAATGAGGTCAGTAGGCGGCTTTCACCCGACATCCAGCCAAAGGCTCAGCCATGGTAGAAGTCAGCATTGACTTGTGGACTTGCTCACTTTTCAACACAAGTCTTGCCTGTCCATTCTGCGTATACCCTCGCGGCAGGATCTGCGCTGGAGAGGAAGCCAACGAGTAGCGGCTTGCGCGGAATTTTGCTCAGACCATCGCGCACCTCGTCCAAAAGACCCTTGGCGATGTTGTTCGCAAGGATGACTTTGCAGTTAGGTTTATCGTCGGCCATGGCGGGGTAACTTTGCTGTTCTGGGGATGATGGGCAGCGGAATAGTCGACGGTTGGAATAGTAGATCCAAGATATGAGTCGGTCCAGAGAAGACGATTTATTCCACAGCACGGGGCCACAGGGACCAGTCAAGCCTCTCCCATCGGGTCAATTAAACACACTTTCCTCACTGCCGACACTTCCCATTAACTTTTTTTGCGCGACCCGCCCCACCATTCCGATACCGGCCAATCAGCAGCACCGCAACTCCGTAACGTCATTGCCGCAACTCTGCAACTTTCTGAATCGCGTGCTTCGAGGCATACGGCAACACATTGCAATATACCGCACCCGCGACCATCAACATGTCAGATGCTCAGCAGTATCTGCTGGACTTTGATAGGAACAAGAAAGAAGCAACAGCGACTGCTCAACGGAGCGCGACGCGTATGTACGAGGTTCCGGCGGGGCATCTGGTGGGATGAGGGCTGATTGTGGACAGGACTGAAGAATGGCGAATTGAAGCTTATCAGCCTGGTCACTGACCTTGGGGAGTACCTGAACAGCGAAGATGGGGCCACACGGTCGAAGAGTACGTATCGCTTTGGAATCTAGTAGGAGCTCGGCTAATTCATCGTAGCAATGTCGTACCTTGCGGAGGTACTCGCAGCCGTCCCACAGAAGGTTCTCTCCCTCCAGCAACGTACGTGAACCCGCGATCGCTCAGCCCATACTATATTGCTTCCCGTACATATCCATCGCATATCGCAGACCATGACAACCATTGGAACCGGGCCGGAGCATTAGATATGGGTTGCATTTCTAGGACGAGAGCATCGTGTCATGAGATGGGACTGGGCTAACGTGAAGCTTAGGGAACCTGCTCTGCGACTTCACCCTTTCCCGAACCGAAGACAACGAAGGCCTCGGGTCATGCGCAAAGGCACTAATGGCACTCGAAGAGCTGGGGAAATGGGATGACCAACGGGTAGTCAGCATCGTTGAGGCACTCCTCAACAACACACATCCGCTACGACAATACAAGCAGCAGAGCGAACGCTACCCGGTACTGCGCCTAATCGATACGCTCATGGCGAAATACCGCGACGCCATCCGAGCCCACCACGATGCGACACCAGACTTCTTGGGACGCTTCATATCATACTTTGACGGGGAAAAGGATCCCCGGAATCTGATGGTCGTCTTTTCGATACTCAGGGTTCCAATGACGGAATGGAACATTGGCGGAGATGCACAGGACCTGTTTGACGCAGTCTTCAACTACTTCCCAATTACCTTCAGACCGCCACCTGATGATCCCTATGGCATCACGGCGCAGGACTTGAAGGATCGCTTGCGGGATTGCATTTCATCCACGGCCGACTTTGCGCCATATGCGTTCCCTGCGCTTCTGGACAAGCTCGATTCTACGTCTATGAACACCAAGCGAGACGTTCTATCGACGATCACCGCCTCAGTGACTGAATACGGACCAAGGACAGTATCTTTATACGCGGTCACGTTATGGGACGCGTTGAAGTTTGAAGTCTTGAATGTGCAAGAGGAAGACCTGGCGAAGGAAGCGCTTGCAGGTTTAGCAGCAATTGCACGGACACTATCGAAGGGCACCCCAGGATCACTCAATGCGTATCTCAAACCTGTTATCAAGGAGTGCAACGAACACCTCGAAGATGCGCCCACGAAGCAATCCCAGGCTTCCGCAAGGTTTCTCGAAAGCATCGCCAATGTGTCTCCCGAAGTCACTAGCCTCGTGCTGGCCGGAGTGTTACCGAACCTCTTCCTCCTATTCCAGACAGCCGATACCATGGCAAAGCGTCGAGGCCTGTTGGAAGTTCTTGTTCAGCTCGTAAAAGCCAACATCGACGTGTATGGTGACTGGAGAAAGATGGGCCCTGGTGGAGAAGAAGTCAGCAACAACGCGCTGGCTCAGTTCCGAGACCAAGCGCTAGAAGTCATGTTGAACGGTCTCGAGACAGCCCCAGCCAAAGAAGTGTCGTTTAGACTAGTCTGTCTTGATGGACTTATCCAGCTATCGAAAGCGCGGGGACTACTCAGCGATGACGATATCGGCAGAATCATTCAGCTTCTGCATTCCACTGTCATCCACGAAGAATCACATGGAAAGGATGAGGTTAAGGAAGCAGCGATCAACGGTATCGTTGAGATTGCCCACCAGAAGCCACAAGTCGTAGTCGAGAAAGCATTCCCGGCTTTCCTTGCGCAACTTCCAGACACTGACGCGGACGGGTCGAAAAGCTACTCGACCGTTCTCGAAGCCTTCGCCAAGCTGGCCAGCGAGGAGCAGGTATTTGACACCGTCATATTGCGACTCAAGAACAAGTTCAGCGCTGCAGTACAACAGGGTGCTTCTTCTACATACATTGTCGCGCTAATTTCCGCGATGTTGTATGCCCTTAAGAAGGGCGAGACCAAGCTGTCGCAGGGCTCAGACAGCTCTAATTACTACAGGGACATCGCGTTGCCACTCATCGAACGCGCATCGAGTTCTGATGAAACACATCCAGCGGCTTTTGACGACGAGACCACACTTGACCTTGTCGGCCGCATATGCAACTTGATCATCAGGTACCTTCCCACTGAACAGCAGAATAATGTTGCTGCGGAGCTGTACACCTTGTTCCGTGGCAAGCCACAAACCGAACTCCCACCCTTCAGTCTCGACGCCGGTGGGGAAGCGAACAAGACGATGATTGTCTCTACACACCTCCTCGCTTCCCTACGCAAGGATGCGACACTACCTTGCGAACTACAAGTCTTGATATCTTCTCTAGCAAACTACGCCCAACAAGCCTCGCTATCTCTACCCGTCCGATCAGCATCCCTTCGACAAATGTCCCTCATCATTAACAAGTACTATACCTCTGCCGCACTCAAGACATGTATGGACCCCCTAATCGCAGACTTTGACCTTCTCAACCCGGAGAAGCTTGATCCGCCACGGATACGCATCATCTTCGCGTGCCTCAAGGGCATTGTATTGCGGAGCAGCCCTGCGCTGAACACATTGTATCCAACACTCCTGTCCCTGCTATCACATCCGAAGTATGGCAGTACCGTCGCGCAAGGTTTCACAACACTTCTGCAACCTGACGACCTTCTCACCAAGGAAAACCACTGCCAGATCCTCGGTCTACATAAGCATAAGAGCTTTGCGTTACTGGTACCGAATATCACAAAATCATTCCGAGAAGCAGATGCCCAGACGAAGCCCAACTACCTTATCGCACTGAGCGGAGCACTGAGATGGATGCCATTTGAGATAGTAGTCGAGGAAGTTGGACAGCTCGTTACCCTGCTTCTCCAATCTCTGGACCTCAAGGGCGTGGACGTTGTCAAGGAGGCCGCAATCGGTACTCTCACTTCGACCCTCACAGAGAAGCCGGAAGTGCTAGAAGAGCATGCTGGTGCACTCATCTCTCGTCTTTTGAACAATGCTACCGTCACCAAGGAGAATAAAGCTACGCCACCACCGCCAGCAGTGAGAGCAGCAGCTTTGAAGTGTCTGCACCTGGTAGCAGAGAAGTTCAAGGAAGAGAGGATACTGGGGTACAGGAGAGAAGTCGTTCGGAGACTCATCGCTGCGCTGGATGATGGGAAGAGAGATGTTAGGAGCGCGGCAGTGAAATGCCGAGCGAAGTGGTTACTGGCTGATGAGCCGGATGACGATTAGAGAGTAGACATGACAGTAAACGTAGACGCCGAAGATCACTCGAATCAATTCGACTTTTGAGACGCCTATGACTTGCTACAAACGTGCAGATTGGTATAGTCTCACCCAACAGTTGAACGCCAGAGGCACCATTAACGCCGCCCATGCAGTTACATCTCATGTCTTGTTCCATTTCATACTCTGGCCTTCTTGGGCGTCTTCTCCTCCTCCTCGCCTTCACTCGCCGTGTCCTCGACACCAACCTCCTCGTCGTCCTCGTTCCTTCCTCGCTTGAGACCCTTCATCTTCCTTGTCTGCAGGTTGCCGAAGTCCTGCTTGCCAAGATGCACCTTGGCCACCTTGTCACCCATCATATCGGTGTCGAAGTTCTTCTTGGTGCGCGGCTCAGCACCCTTGGGCTTCTTCAGCGCCTGCTTCATCATATCCGGGTCAGGGAACATCTCGCGGCCGAGGGTAAAGTCCATGCGCGGGCCCATCTCCTCGACTTCGATGCGTGGTAGCTTTTGGCCTGAGCGCTTGGTGCGGAGGAGGTAGAAGCGGAGTTTTATTTGCGGGTTGGGCAGCGCGTCGGTGGGTTCTTCGGCGGAGACGGAGATGAGGTATTGGAGGCCTTCGACGTCGACTTCGGTTGCGTCTTGGCCCTTGAACAGGTCGATGAACAGACTCTTGGCTAGTGTGTATTTGGTCTGGTTGGGGTCCTCGAAGACGGTGCCGTGGAAGCTGATTAGTGGCTTGAGGCCGATGGAAGGCTTCTTGTTCTTAAATTGCTGGAGTGTCCGGAAAGTCTCTGCGTTGATGTACAGCTCCAGCATGTCCAGCATCTTGTATGAGAATGTTCTTGCCAGTGTCAAGCAGTGTGGTCGCTTCTTTGAGTGCAGAGAGAGGACGAGGAGCGAGGTGTCGTTCTTCTGGGAGAAGAACTCGAGCGAAGTTGCATCGTCGAAGGGGTGGATGTCGTTCTTCTTAGTGAAGCGCTCGATGAAGGGTCGCTTGATTGTGCAGAGGTCGGCGACGGCGAGCTTGAGGATCTGAGAGGTCTTCTGGCCGGAGACGAAGAGCGTGGTCTTGGGGTTCTCGTTTTGTTGCGGCTCGCGCTTTGCCATTGCGCGCTTGGCGCGGGCATTCTTGGGTTTGCTAGAGTGTCATGTTAGAGTCGCTCATACGTGCAGAAGCGATAGTCGTCTTTACGTACACCGTCTTCAACATCCTGTCGTTGTTATCTGGGCTGGTTGCTGATGCCGAAATCTTGGCTAACAAAAAAGTTCCCGGGATCAACGGCGCCGGAGACACGTTTCGCCGATCTGATAACGGAGAAGCAGGCCATGGCGGGGTGATTCCGCAATTCGGCCTCTGACGTGATTTCACAGGCGCTTTCCTTCGGGCGGCAACTAAATATTAATCAGATCATACCATCCTTCCAGCACTCTCGTCGCATACAACCCCCAGATCACGACGACACCACGCCCATAGGTCAGCCAGGCAACTACCATTGACAGCAAATCCGCTCCCATACTCGCATCCGCCCATCCTTCGATATACCCGACCAGCACCATGGCCACCATGCAGGAGATGCCCGATGAGTCGGCGTTCCAGTCGACCGTATCCGCGCTCCCACCTTCCACACTCGCCATCATCTACTTCCACGCGCCATGGGCCAAGCCATGCGAGCAGATGGGCGTCATCCTGAAGACGCTCGCCAGCACATACCCCGCCGATGCGCCGATAAAGTTCCTCTCCCTCAACGCCGAAGAGCTGCCCGAGGTCTCTGAGCAGTACGACGTCACAGCGGTCCCATACATTGTCCTACAGAAAGATGGCAAGACTCTGGAGACAGTGTCAGGCTCAGACGCATCCAAGGTACGAGCCGCAGTCGAGAAATACGCCGGCGCCGGCAGCGGCCAATCGTCCAGTCTACCGCCCGCGCAAACCGTCACACGACCACAAGAGAATGGGGATAGCACAGGCAAGAACCTCGCTGGGTACGCGCCTGGCTCACAGGACCCCAAGACGGCACCCGACTACAGCGCGGGCGAGCACCGAGAGGGCGAACAACAGACAAACAAGGATGAGCTACACAGGAGGCTAGGCGAATTGGTCAAGGCAGCACCAGTTATGCTGTTCATGAAGGGCACACCAAGCTCGCCGCAGTGTGGCTTCAGTCGGCAGACAGTGGCGATCCTGCGTGAGAAGGGCATAAGGTACGGCTTCTTCAACATTTTGGCCGACGACGAGGTTCGGCAAGGACTCAAGGAGTTTGCCGATTGGCCAACTTTCCCACAACTGTGGGCGGATGGCGAGCTAGTAGGCGGTCTTGATATTGTAAGTCCATTATGATATCCTGCGCATGCACATACGCTAACAATTCGCAGGTCAAGGAAGAGTTCGAGAACGATCCCGATTTCCTTTCCCAGCACGCCGCAGGTGCCCCCAAGACGGCGGCTTAGAGAGTTGCAACCACCTCATTTGAGGAGGGTTCGAACAGTTGTCCTGCACTCTACATTGGGACCAAACCCGAACCTCGGCCACATTCTAAAGCAATGTAGACTTCTGGGTCATCTACCTTCATTGTCTTTTGTAGGTGGGTGTTCAATCTACTCTTTGGATGGTATGCAACGAACAAAGCACGCGAACTCGACGAAACGAAAGGGATGTAAATACTAGGAGCAGCAGGGGAATCTGAACAGGGGATCAAACCTAGGGAATACTAGGGATCTTGAAGCCAGACACGCGAAAGGCGCATCTGGGAGGCAATAATGATGATGGCAGTTACGCTATGCCAGGGGGTACCCATTCTGTGCACACCTTGACCGATGTCATGGTGATCCTCGTCGGTGCCAGTAGAGCGTTGGATTGAAGAGTGGACTGTTCGGTAGTCTTTCCGAATCTTAAACTTCTTTCATTCTGCCCACAAATCTAGACAACTCTTGGCTTGTTTGACCTTACCTTGCGTTAATAGGCCTAACATAACCTTGCTACGTCTATGGTTTGTGTTCTATTCTATCCAAAAAAGTAAATTGTTGTTTCACGAAATTTTCGAAACACTGGTAGCGCGTTCTGGTACCTCATTGCAGACATACTGTGCTGGTCAAGTCAGATGGAGAACGTTACTATTATGTCTTCGGCAACGTTCATTCAAAAGATGATTTACACGAGAAAAGCGATCAGTCCCATAGGCGAGCATAGGTGCCAGAAACGTGTAATGGTTTCGTTGACATGGAGCAAGATCGATCGCGAATTCTACGATGAGCGTCTAGCGCGTTCCTGTTCCGATACGGTTCCCCGCCCGTCGCAGCCCATTCTAACCTCACCGCAACACTCTTTTTTCATCATAGATCATCAGTCCTTGGGAGAAAACTCTAGTCTGGACAGTTACAGGCTCTGGAGAGCACTGCACACCATATGTGTCTCACATCTAGTAGCATGACTGTATGCAGGGGCAGCGGTAGGACGTCTTCAACCACGCTTCGGACTCCGACCCCTAAGCACGGCAAGTCAGTCGCATGCCGCCAGAACTGCTTTATCTGGGTGTCAGCCTTGTGGAAGCATGACCTGCTCGCCCCCACGTTGGATTTTGATCAGTTCACGGTACTAATCTCTAACCATTACCCTTCAAGGCTTCGGCTCGGCCGTTTATCGATTGATCGCGAACACCTCGAGTAAAAAGAACAGATAACAGCGAACATGCCCTCAACGTACTCACAGCCAGTTTCAAAGATACCGCCAACGAAGCCCGACACGAGATCTCTCCCTCGAATCCTCTGTCTGCATGGCGGCGGCGTCAACGCCGCTATATTCAAAGCGCAATCGCGATCCCTCATTCGCCATCTCCAACACTCCTTCCGTCTCGTATGGGCTGACGGCCCTTTTTTCTGCGATCCACACTCAGACATCATCGGCGTGTACAGCGACTACGCGCCATTCCGACGCTGGCTACGATGGCTTCCCGAACACCCTGAGATCGATGCGGACACATGTATTGAAGAGATCGGATACGCGATGCGCACAGCAATGGAGGACGACGATCGAGAAGGCGGCACAGGCGAGTGGGTAGGCTTGATGGGCTTCAGTCAAGGGGCGAAGCTATCCGCAAGCCTGCTGCTTGAACAACAAGCGAGGGAAACACAAGCGCGCAAAGAAGGCACGAAGATTGCTACTGGTATCACGGGAATCTCGGGCATAAGGTGGAGGTTCGGGATACTGTTGGCTGGTCGAGCGCCTCTGAGCAATCTGAACCCTGAGCTTATGAAGAGCGAGGCACTTGTGAGTGCAGGTGACATATCGGAAGGGTTTCAATTCTGCAGAGAGGTGGACGAGGAGGCTACACTGCATAAACCCACATTGCATGTCCACGGCATGGCGGATCCAGGACTGCACCTTCATCGAAAATTACTACACGAGTATTGCGAGGACTGTACGGTGACATTGGTAGAATGGGAAGGCGCACATCGGATACCGCTTAAGAGCATGGACGTTGATCGGGTAGTTGACGCGATATATGATATGGCTGAGATGACTGGGGTAAAGGTACTGAGGACTGTATAAGGTCTCGGCATAGCAGAAGAAACGATCGATTTTGCTGAAGACAAGCAGCCATGCCAACATCGTTCTGATGAAACCGGGCTGCAAGTGATCGCTCTCGTCATGTTATTTCATAGTGTGACTTTTGAAATTATCTGCATGTGACGGGACCAATTCCCTCGTCTCCACGTTGTTCCATAATGAGACGAAGCTTTCTGATTGCTTGGTCAGACACTATGAAGTTTTTAAGCATATAAGTTTCCTAATGAACGTCATCAACATCTCGATCTGAGTGCTCAATAATTGATAAAAACACAACTGTAGGCGCCACTATGATGGCGCACTCATCCAACACTTCGCCGACACAATAACTGACTTAGGCTGGTGGTGTGAGACGAATAGATGCGAGATTTTGGAAGGGCAAAGTACGGCTATGTAGATTCGACGTACGATGTTTACGCTCTGCCTGGTTATGCATCGACGTGCTTTGAATCTATCCAGTCGTATACAAAGGCATAGCATTCCAAGAAAGGTATAAAGAAGAACACTGATGAATTACAATAGTCATGTCATGTCGTAACCTCCTCCTGTTTTGCCTTCTTCTCTTGTTCCTCGCTCTTGAGCCTCCTCTTCTCCGCCAGCTCTTGTCTCCATTTCATCCCGTTCTTCATGACCCAAAACACAACAATTAACAATACCGCCATGATCAACGCTATGAACGTAAATGCCCATCCCGGGTTCATAGCATGACACATTGGAATAATAGCCGCCGTACCGCCAGCACTCATGAGACATCTGGCGAAGTTGACTGCCGCAGTTGCAGCTGCAGGTTTATCGCGATGCAGGTCAATCAGCAAGCCATTGGTGATGTTGAAAGCACCAGTGACACCAAAGCCCATGATGAACAGAGCGACTTCAGGACCCGCAATGTGTGTTCTGAATTTGAGAGTCCATCCGAAGATGATGAGTCCAAACATGCCAATAATGTGGCACGGAATTAAGATCTGCAAGCGAACGCGCTCGATGGGGAAGTTGCTAAGATCTTGTTGCTTGCCCTTGGAGATGGTCATACCAACAGCTTTGGCATAGCGGCGGAAGTTCCAGTCGACAACTCGACCCATGGTGAGCGAGGCGATAAGGGAAGCTACACCATTAGATATGTAGCAAAGGCCGACATGCAACTCGTTAAGGCCATATGCGGCGTAGAATAACTCTGGAATCGCGGAGACAGTGACCATCATACCGGTGAAGAAGAGGCCATTGTAGAGCAAGAGAATTCCAGACTCCTTCTCGGCTAGAATTCGGAACGTCGCAAGCGGGTTCGGCCAGGCGACCTTTTTCTTCTCGGGCTTAGGGGTGACCTCGTCAGGTGACAGCTTTGCAAGCTTGCGAGCTTGTATGCAACTGATGACTGAGCGATTGACACCCTGAGGAGGGATAGAGCCATTGCCAACGACTTTCCGGCAAGTCTCAGGGAATAAGAACACGAACAGCACGAGCAGCACGCCGGAGAATATGGCAAGAAACCAGAAGATAGATCGCCATCCCAGGTATTGCGCCAGCAGACCGCCTATCGTCGGACCGAAAGCAGGACCCATCAAGACACCGGCTTGTGCGTAACCCATGTAGGTGCCTCGCTCAGCCGACGTGGAGATATCCGCGACAACCGCCATTGTCAACGCTATAGCAGCCGTGCCGCCAACTGCCTGAACCATGCGCAGAATGAGCAGTGCGATGTAGTTTGTTTGGAGTGCGAGGCCGATGTTGCCAATGCTATAGATGATGAAGCATATGATGAAGGTCAATCTTCGCCCGCTGTTGTCCGATAGGGTCCCAAGGAAAGCGGGAGCAATAGCTTGTGCGATCTACCACAGTCAGTTGTGGTCAAGATCATGGACTTAGTGTACAGCGTCAGCGGTAGCTGGGCTGTGGGAGGCCTTCGGGGTAACGAAAGCGTTCCCATTTCGTTGCATATGGATAAAAAGAAATCATACATACCATGTACGTTGTAATCGAGATATTGACCTGCGTAGGTGTAATATCCAGGACATCGGATAGCACATTAAGCGCCGGAAGGAACATGGACGCGCCAAACGGCGATATCAGAGCTGAAATAGACACCAAGAAGATAATCCATGTCTTCATTCCTTTACTGAAAACGGAGTAGGGAGGCTCAGAAGCCTGTCGTTCCAGGTCGTCTTGCAGTCCATCTTTTTCGATGTCCACCTCTTGGCTTCTTCTCTCTTTATTACTAGCAACATCCAGGTTGTCGTCGCTTGCTGTATCTTTGGAGTTGGCCATGGCGATGCTGTTATGTCCTTAGCATGAGGGGCGGTGTAAGTGTGAGTGGTATGTTAACGCTAGCAGATGCCTCAACAAGCTGCCAGTGCAAAGTGGCGTGGGAATTGGTTCGAGGTCTGGGGAAGGCGAGGCTGGAAGAGTTATCGACCCAGGTCATGGGGATGTGCCCACCCTTAATCAGTCTGGTCGCCTGTCGAACATGACGCTAGCGCCGGGACGTGGAGAGGATGCTGTGCCCCGTTGAATCTCGCTCCGCAACATTCTTAATTCCAGGGTTTGGATGCGTGTGAACGAAGTGCTGTATGCACGCCGGGGAGCAGCCGGCCGATGTTGACCGACCATTGTGCAGGGTGTGAGTGTCGAATGGCACCCGATGTAGACAGCTGGGGTATGAAGGCGTCGCTGCTGTATCTCTGTCCCTACGGTACGCCTCTGTGGAACGATGACGCACTTGCAGACGCCTTGAAAGAGGCAGGTGGGTTGGTGACCGGGTCGCATCCGGGTATAAGATATCGGAACCTCTTATCCGCGCGCCATCGGGCGTCTTAATGCCGAAGGGCATCGCCCACCCGATGTTCGGCCTGCTCTAACAGGATCGACATTGATCGAAGTTGAGACAAGCTTTTGCAACAAAACCCTATGTGGTGGTGAGTTGCTTTGTCGGATTGGTGCGTTTTCCTCTCTGGGGCGTTACGGACGGCCCTACTCAGCCTTTCGAAGCCGAAGCGGCGTACGTCACTACAAAGACGCATGATATGCTTTCAACGCTGAGCGAACATCTAAAATAGCATTCGGTACATACCACCTGCGCCTATTTCTGCGACCTTTCAAAGTATCCAGTTCATTCAACGCCGATGATATGCTCTTCCTCGTAACGTCGTAGCGGGATCCTCCGGAGCCTCGACCGCTGGTGGTTCCTACGTATATATGTCGTCGTCACCGTGGAAGAATCTCAAAACTGCCTGAGCAACAAGAAGGCCATCGTGCATCCAATCTGCTCTCTCAGCGGCTTCGTTCGCATCCTCTTTGCTGACACTCCCACTCTCCACCCTCATCTCCAGCTGTCTCTTAACAAGGGCCTCGTCAAACTCCATATGACCTTGCGTAGTGAATAGCCTCTTGTGAATATATACGCCCTGCACGCCTGTATGCTCGCTGGTACCCCAGACATGTACCTTGGTGTTCTTTGGTATCAGATCGGTCGTCTCAGTGGATGGAGGATTGACGACGTGGTCGAGATGCATTTGATGAAGATGGATCTTGGACTCGGTTTTGGGCAAATTGAAGAGGTTGCGGCCAAGTTCGGACAATTGGATAGGCTGATGGGAAAGTTCCCATTCACCGTCCTTCTGGGGTTTGACGGTTGCGCCGAGAGTCCTGCAAAGGATTTGATGTCCGAAACAAATTCCTGTGAAGCGAATATCGGGGCGATGTTGCCAGACGTCTGTGATGTATTTAGCTACTGTTTCTCCCCTCAGCTCAAGACTAATCTGAGACGCATACCTTTGATAAACTGCATGAGCTTGAGGATCCAAGGGTCGTCGCCGTGCGCGTCCCAGCAGCTACCCGTGATAAGAATAGCATGGACGTCGTGGCCAATCTCCTCCAACTTTGGTATAGCACCACCTTCCGGCTCGACCACATACTGCATCGCAGTCTCGATACCTAAACTGGGCTTGTGCGCATCTCCGGCTTTCTTGAGAAGTTGGCCCAAAACCACCCCAAAGGATCCTGTCTCTTTTTGCGTATCGGGATGTGTCTCATCTGTCTCAAGCACAAGCATGCGGACTTTATCCGGATGATTGGACAGGAGTGTCCGGTTTTGTGCAATCGGTGGTACCATCTTCGCTGTCGTCGTGTGGAATTGGCGTGGCGTGGAGATAAGGAAGTTGTGTGAGTTGCCAGGTTTGCAGGCCGTAGGTCTATGTACACAGGGTCCAGCAGCTCTTTTTGCGAAAAGTGACGTCTGTCGTAGAAAGTTTTGCCCAGAGGTGACGACGCGTGCAGGTTTGTACATAATCAGGGCAAGTCCGGGGAGTCAAGTGCGAATACCCAGCGCCGCCGCGCCGTCCAGAGCAGTCTCATGTAGTGTGCTTCGGCCTCCATCTTGGCAATGTCGTGTTTGAGAGTTCGATGACGACTTCGCTCTGACGTCGGGTAGCGGTGGACAGAGTCTTTGGCCTAAAGTTGAAAGTTTAACGTAATAGCGAGGTCTTGGAAGCTCTGGTGGATTCCGATGTCCCGGCGAATTCGGAACATGACAGACGCTACCACGCTAGACATGCAGGTACTGGAAATCGATGTGGCTGCGTGGCTGAGCGCATCGGTTTGATTCGTGTATTTTATTTACCCACTAATTTCATGCTGTGGCTGCTGCATCTACTCCACGCCCTTTCCCTTCATCTTGAGGTCTTCGGGATCATGCGGGGCTTCGGCTTTCTTCCCTGACGATTCCTTACCAGTCAACACTTCGGTGAACACCTTTCGCAGCGCTTCGATGGCTTCTTCGCCAATCTGGTAATGCACAACAAATCGACCTCCGCGCACCCTTACGCCGTACTTCTCCGCTAGCTCGATAAAGTTGTTGATGTCAACATGATGCGCGTCCAGATCTAGCCAAACCATGTTGGTATCTACGGGGTATTGCAGCTTGCCTCCAAGATCTGTCCAAATGCTCGCAATCTTCTTCGCGTTCTCGTGAGATTGGGTGAGCTTGCCACCGAGGAATGTCTCCTCAATGGCAACGCGCATGGGAGCCGCAACAACACCGGCTTGCCGCAAACCTCCACCAATGGACTTGCGGATCCAGCGGCTCCGCTTGATGAACTCCTTCGTACCGACGAGGATGCTACCAATCGGCGCGCCGAGGCCCTTGCTTATGCACAGGCTTATGCTATCGAACTCGGCGCAGTAATCTTTGAGAGAACCGGCACCCGCAGCTACAGCTTCCCACAGACGCGCACCGTCCAAGTGCATTATGATGTCGTGCTCGCGCGCCCAAGCTGATATACGCTTAACCTCGGATAGAGGCATAATCGCGCCGTTGAGCGTGTTCTCGAGCGATATGAGGCGTGTAGGGCAGGCATGAACGTCATCGGAGATGACTGCGTACTTTTGGATATCTTCCAGTGTGAGGTATGTCCCGTTCTTCGCATCCAGCGGTTGCACCATGGCTTGGCTCAGTGTCGCTACACCGCCTGCCTCGTAGTTGATGATATGGCCACGCCGATCGACGATGACAGCGTGTGGAGGGGTGGTAAGGTGTGCTCGAAATGCGACCTGGTTGCCCATGGTGCCGGATAGCACCAGGAGTGCCTCCTCCTTCCCACTGAGATCGGCAACGAATCGCTCGAGCGACAGTGTAGTCGGGTCTTCCATGGTGACATCGTCGAGCAGGGTGCACTCCTGGATGGCTTTCAGCATCGACATGGTCGGTGTAGTGTGCACATCGGAGCGGAAGTCAAAGGCCGCTGGGTTGTGCTCGCCGCCCCAGGCATTGCCATTGTGACTTGTGCCATTGGTCGTGCTTTTGCTACTCTTAGCAGTGTACTGGGAGAGCTCCGACATGGCTGAGTATGCCCGTGACGGGTGTAGCGGGCGCGGGGAGTGCAACGCGGGGTGGACGAGGGGTTCGGTGAAGGCTCGACTAGGCGCGTTCAGGGTCTTTGCTGGCTGGAGGTGAGGTCAATCGCACAGTCTGTGGACGGGACCACGTACTGCAGAGGCGAGTGAGGGGATATAAACGCGGTGGCGGCATTGCGGCGGCATGTTCAGAGGAAGGGCGCAAGGCGTGAAGCAAGCCGAAGATAGGCGACTACGGCGGGCGAGGCTGCTGTCAACGCGGAAACCCCACCACTCCGATTCGCCCAACCTTACCTCTACAACCATCGCAACAGGAAGGCGACTAACCCGAGTACCACAGTAACTCCTGCATTACAAACCATTCCCGACGGAAACCACCACCGCCCAAGCAGCGGCGTCGGTGGAAGAGGGTTCGACAGTACCTGTGACCTGGCGCACGCCTTGTGAGCGTATTCTGGCTATGTATCTCATCCACGAGTAGCCATACTTTTGCATGAACACCGTGCTGCAGCTTGCATTCAACTCTAAAGTCAAAATGCCCTGAGACTTCCGCTCTCGTTTCCGCTTCCGCTTCCTCGCTGAAGGCAGGTGCAGGACTGAGCGGCTCCGCAGAACAATCTTGCCACGAGTTGTGGAAGTAGCAGCCATGAGCGAATCAACAACAACGACCGAACATTCGGCATCTAGGGTCTAGCCTTTAACGTCAGGACACCTCTGTCGGGAGAATTTTTGATCTGGCTCTAACAAAAGATTATCACGACATCTCCGTATTTGCAACAAGAGCTTTGGTCTTGCCAATGTAAGGAATCTTTTGAGGGACATCAAGGCCCAAGTATCATGGTCTGAGAGACTGCTTCTTTACTACGTTTTGATTACCTGTATGCAGCAAAGTGAAGTACGACACGGACTCCCGCCATCCCTAGCGTCATGATTATTTGAGTTTCTCTATTCCACTCAACTACTCCCCGATCACCCATACACGATCGCTAACGATGCATGCGGCTGAACTCTAGATTTCCATCATTGCATCACAGGAAATCATTTACAACATGATCGATTTCAGGGTACTTCCGAGCGGCTTTTCGTCTCTTATCGCTTTCATATCCCCGGTTATTCGCAATCCTGGCCGACAATATAGTCCTTCACTTCTTCCAGCCAATCTACCATAAGCGAGTGCCTTTGGGCCGCACATAGTGCCTGGATTGCACAAACTGCCCACGACGCGTACCATTCTTCATATAGAATAAAGTGTGATTGCGAACAGGAGCATGCCCGCTGTAAGGTACAATCTGTGGACCGGGCCAGCGCGTTCCTGACGCATGGCATTCTGGGTTCCAGAAGCCCGCCTTGATATTCTAGGATCTCTCTACCTTTAGCTACCTGCTTCTCCAAAGTCCTTTTTGGTCACGCCTCGCAAAGATGTCCATACTTCTTCCTCTTTACGTATACCCAAGTGCAGGCGCTTGGGATCCGCTATACGCCGCGTACGTAAATTGTTCTTTGCTAGAGTGTATAATACTGACCAAGAGCCAGCGCGAAAGCGCATAGAAACGTAGACTTCAATGTCATCATCAACCCCTGCTCCGGCCCTTGCATGGGATCACTGCCCGATCAAGTGTACCTCGACGAAGTTCCCAAGCTACGAGCCTACCCAAACATCCGCACATTGGGATACGTCGCTACAGACTACGCAGATAAGCCCATCGAAAGCTTATTAGCAGAAATCGATACCTATGCGCGCTGGCCCAAAGTAACGAACATCACGAAGATGCGCGTTGACGGAATTTTCCTAGACGAGACACCAAGTACTTACGATGAGGACGCCTACGCATACTTGAAGACGGCAAACCAGGCAATCAAGAACAACACGGCGTTCAGCGACCGCTTCGTGGCTCACAACCCTGGTCTGATACCCACGTCCATCCTCACCTTGCCCACAGTGTTCCAAGAATCCTACCTCAACCTCACCGATCTCACCGTCGTATTCGAAGAGACTTTCGATAAGTGGCTTGATAGAGACGTCATGGTTCCTTTACAAGCACACAAGATTCGGCGTTCAAAGCTGGCCGTCATATTGCATTCGTTGCCGAATCTGACTGGAGAGGTGCTGGAATTTATGGTGCAGCAGGTTGAGAACACGGCGGATTGGATATTCTTGACGGATAGTGCTGATGACTATTATCACACCTTTAGCGCCATGTTTGGAGAGCTGGTGAAGGCGGTTGATGGAAGTAGTTGAGCGGAAGAAGGGGTTCCAGGCTAAGCGATCGCTGCGCAACCTTAGGATCGCAATCATTCGTTGCTTTCGTATGGTTGTGAACATCCGCTCTAGCTTCACAAGAGACCCGGCGCTGTTTACGCCGACTATGGGCAGCTCACAGTTCCGCCATGCAATTGCCCACCTTATCTACCATCTCTATGGTAGATCTGAACGTCAAACTGTCCCCCTCTTCTTGCGACAGCGACTTTTGCTGGGCTTTGATCAGACATCCCCCCAACAGCGCCCCGTTGGGTGGTCATGAAACCTGCACCGGCCGTTGAGTATGAAGTCATCCCAAATGTTGTAAATATTTTTCCCCCCATTGAGAATTCTTCTTTCTGTCTGTAGACACCGCGAGGGACGTGTCTTTGACGATTGTGGCTGCGGGTTGCAAACATGTAACCAAAGTCAGGGAAACAAAGATTCACTGTCTACTGCTAACGGAAGCGTCGTTAGAGAGTATTGCAACCACTTTGATGAACAAAAGGATCCATGGATGCGGCTCCTTTGTACAATATCCTGCGCCAAGGAACTAACCCCACTTGGGCCGAGCCACAGGGATGGACGCGCAGCGATCCATGGATGCCAAATATCGTCTTTCCCAATAAACACTGCGTACCCGGTACATAGTCGTGGGCCAACGCTTCTGTGAGAACCTATCTTCTAATCAACTCAATCTTCTTACGATCAATATGGGCGACTCAGAAGCCCTGGTGCCATACCGCCTTACGGGTCCTAAGAGAGATATATTGGACCAATGCTTCACAGACGCCCCCGCACCAAATGAGATGTTACAGACACATCAAAAACGACCCATGCCGTCCTAGCTGCGTGGCAAACTTGATGAGATGTTAATTCCATCAGAAGAAATGAAAGAAGCCACATACCGGAGCATCAGTCGCGCGTGGGAAGAGTACGCAGCCGGCGGTGAGAACCCTAGCGCGTTCATGCGATCACCGACTGGAGCGCCTTACAAGATAGTCTCCATCGAAGGCAAAGGCCGCGGTGTCGTTGCAACCCGCGACATCAAAGCTGGCGAGATCGTTCTGCAGGAGTCACCCGTCCTGATTATGCCACACCCCGATTTTGTGCCGCTGATCTTCCTCCTCTTACCCAAGGAGGCCCTGGAAGCTATCTTGCTCTTGCATAACGCGCGACCTAACGAAATGCGGTTCACGAAGGAGAGAGGAGACAACGCCCACAACAGGCTCCTAGATACACTCATGGGTTGCGTAAACTCTAATTCATTCAAAGGGGAGGCGTCATTTGGTCCAATTGGAATGGTTCTTTTGACTGGATCCATGTTCAATCACGAAAGTAACTCAAACGTCAGGAGGCATTGGGATCAGCAGCTGGAGCAGATGGTGTTCAAGACCGTTCGAGATGTCAAGGAGGGCGAGGAGTTCACGGTCCATTACTCCGACTCTGCAGAGGATCTGAAGAAGTACGGTATCTGAAACACATAGCGGCTGTTACAACACTGAGACCGCATCTACTTACATAGTTGCAAAATAACAATGTCGACATGTGCCATATATCACGTTCGGTGTGTGTAAGAGCCACTGCCGAGCGTTGAGAAAGGAATTAGGGTATCTTTAATAAGTGGTATCTAGAAACTCGAAATGCTAGTGCTGCTACTCGTGTTTTTCGGCTTATGTGGTCCAAACTGGTCCATCTCCATTTGCACAAGTGATTGCTCATCATGATCGGCATGCCGTATTTCAAAGGTCTTGGTGTACGTGATGGCGTTTGGGTCTCGCGCGCCATTCGAGACTGCCGATCGTCCTGGACCACTGGCCAGCGCACTACCGCCCTTCTTCATGCCATGACTTTGGCTACCGTATGCGTAATAAGGTCGTTCGGTGGCTTTGGTTGTGCCGAGGATCTTGGGGAATAAGTGTACGAGTATGACGCGTAGCGCAGGCAGGCAGGCGCAGATAATGCCGACATTGATCTCGATGTTAGACCAATTGATAACATCCGCTTGATCCCATGTTGGATTGGATGAGGCCGCGAAGTTGACGAGAGAGGATAGACGAAGGATTGAAATGATGGTCACACTGAGGTTTGAATCAGTACTTGTCGTTTGTAGTTTGTTGGGAGCGGAACTTACAATGTGCCGACGCAGAACATAACAGCGACGCTAAGCTTCTTGCGCCAGGAGAGCTGCAGGTGGAACACCTCATACAATGGCAAAGCGAGCATCCAGATATCCAAGACAATGCTGATGATGGCATTTGTCCAGGCTAGCCCGTTGATGTCGATACATTGGCCGGATCCTTCTCCATCCCATTTGTTCCAGTAGAAAGAGATTGGTCGGCATTGGAAGATAGCCACCAACGTGAAAGCAAGACCGTTAAGGCAGTTGAAGGCAATGGTTGCCCATAGAAGTCGCCTGATGCTGGGTTTCGGGAATATCCGCAGGAAGAAGAATAAAAGCGTGAGCTTCAGAAGCGCGACCTGAATGAAATAGAGTACCTCCAGAGCGTAAAGATATCTGACGAAGTCGGTGATTTGTTGGAAGCTGACGGTCCATACGTCTCGTCCTAGACCGTTTGGAACAATAGCCCTATCGATGATGACCACAGATGGAACACCAGCTATTAGTGCGGCCAAGACACTGTAGTCGTCGTAGCCAAGTTCACCGACGGAGAAAACGGCTTTGTATATGATCCTGGAGAGCGCACAAACGGCGGTGACGATCGAAAGAATCAAGTTGGATACACGGATTGATTCGCCGGAGTAACGGATTGGAGCGTGACAACTCGTTGTGGTAACGTTTTTAGTTGCTGAGAGTCGCAATCAGCAACAGTAAGCATGTTGATATAGCCTGGAGCACTCACTCAAACTCTGTCTCAGTGTACATGACTTCATGACACATGCCTCTACCTCGCCTTGCAGTTTGGCATCTGCACACACAGAGGCCTGGTCTGTATGCTGTACTGGCGATTGGGCAACTGCAGTGGCAAGACACACTTGCTGGAAAACAGTCAATAAATGCTGGTGATATTACTCCGTTTGAACATACCGCACATTGAGGAAGTTGCTCAATCACTGCCAGTAGAGCCGATTCCTGAGCGACTACCAGCTGTACCCATGCCAGCAATGGGAAAAGCAAATGAAGGGGCCTCATCCTTCTTCGTACTCGCACACGACCTTCGTGTACGATCGAACGGCCAGGAAGTGTGAGGCGGAATGGAAATGACTGCGATGGACCGGATCGGACCCTTACTATAAACTCCCTGGGAGGTCGGAGAATATCAAGAGCTGTCAAGAATGCCAGGCCCAGTCGCTTAGTTTCCGGGGCCTGCTCTATATGAGACCATAAGGGAAGGGAATAACTGCAGGTACATTTAACCATTGGGCATGGTGGACGGCAAGTGCAGATTGAGGTATACAGTGGGGCTGGACCGCCTCTAGTGCCGCTCTTCGAGGGTCATGCATCTTTCGTACCAGAGGTGTGTGTCTCGCCGTAGAGATGATCCCTGGCATATGCACGGAAGGACTTGCACTAGATTCCATGATTATTGAATACAACCAATGGGTCGGCTGAAACCCAGGGCGAATGGAGGTGTTGCCCCAGACCAGTCGAAGTGGGCCCCTGCTGACGCTTCGCAGGGCAGACGCTACCAACGACGGAGGTCATACTTTTCAGGAACAGTGGTTTGTCCACGCTAAGTGGACTTCGCCTATTATGCAGGTCGCTCATGAGTTCCAGGAAAGGAGACACGTCCTTCGTAAGACACCCTGGCTACCAGCAACCTTATCTATCTGCGTGGTTAGCACAGAACATACGAAACTCATGTGAGAATCCTCCGATCATTACCATTTGATTGCATACCCTGCCACAGCATGTTTGCTTCCGTGTGTATTGAAGCCTTCGAAGTTCCGGAAGGTTGACCAAAGATGGTGGTTCGTTCCGCAACGCCACAGACGAGCGATTTTGTGCACAGGTAAACAGCTTGGCGTACGCCACTAGCACACCTGCATGCCGTTTGCTCCACCTCGCGTCCGCTCAACCGCCGCCGAGCTTCGACCGCTACCGCTGCACTCTGCGCGGCTCGAAAAAATCACATGGGGGCCCATTTGCTTTTCGAAGATCATGTTCACTGACTCTCACAACGTCGACGATCGACTTGTGGAGATCGATGCGGTATTCGCGATACGCGAGGCAGGAACACGGCATTTCCATGCCCAGGTGTGTTTCGCGATGTTTGTCCTACAGCCAAGGCACCCATCGTCAGAGCGGCATACTCTGCACAAACGTGCCGCTCTCCATCACATGTCATGCTGACGCTGGTCTGAGTGTCACTGGCGGGACAGACTGCGGAGAGCAGGACATGACGGCCTGGAAACGGCCATTTTTTCGGCTAACGTTCCATACCACTGTGTCGCGGCATAGTGTGGCACGCATTCTTTAGCATATCCAAGGTCTGTGGTAACCTTGAAGACCCAGCCTCTCTGTTGAGCATCAGCAACTTCCTGGTACGGTTGCAATCTCGCCGTCTCTGAGCTAAGAAGCGAAGCCCTCAATCACATTGAGCACCTGGAAAAATCGAAATGATCTAGGAGCTATACCTCCGAAATCTCCAAGCCGCCTTCGAAGCATCATGTCTCTTTTGGTCATTGATTGGTGTGAGAACTTTTGTACGCCGGCGTTACTGATAACATTGCCACGGGAAAAGTTCTCGAATTCATCAACGTTCCATGACATGGCTACAAAACATATCCCGGCTGATACCTCAGCCCTACAAGGTATACCTGATGCACCTTCGAAACAGACCCATGCAATTGCGTGAAACTCCGTCCCTATCGCGTCCATTGTCCCCTTTCTTCGTGAGAATCGTTACTGTCCGAGTCGGTATTAGTGGGGCAATTTCGCGATGGCATGAGATTTGACTCGCAGCCTCTTCCTCGATTCAAGCAAAACATGCGTGCGCATCCCTCAGGATCACGATGCTTTGCGAATGATGAATGGCGCGCTTCAGGTTTCGCTGGTTCGTTGTCGGTCCGACGTCGTAATCCCCAGATCACGAGCGCGGGACCCTGCGGTTTTGCTTTTCTGTTCCAGCCATGGTGGCGCAAATCTTCGGGATTGCGTATAGTAGGCGCATGCATCCCGACTGCGCATCCAAAGGTTTCTTCATGATCCAGCGCAGTGGCACCCTTACGATTGACTAACGCGTTAGCAGATGGCATCTTCCGTGCACGTGTCGTCGTCCAGTTACGCGAGGTCGACGATCTCTACGTAGCAAAGGCCAGCGAAACCATCGAGTGCTGCTGATTCAGGAGAAAAATCCTTACAGATCCCGCTCTCTATGACACTCAGGCAACCTACTATTGAGAAGGTCATACAAGCTGAGTCCCCACTCTGCTCAGCCGCAAGTCAGCTCCAGCTGTCACTTTCGGGCCGCGCCCTCTGCAACGAGCCAACGTTTCGGTAACCAAACTTTGTATATCCAGAGCCACGCGTGACGACATGCGGCCAACGCAGGCATCGGCGATTGCCTTTACGCAAACACAGGTACTCACTCGCGTGGTCTTCGTCACGACACTCGGATCTACGCGGGTCGATCTCTCGGTTGCATGTACCAAACGGTCAGTCACCGGCATCACGCATCGGCATCTGCCAGGGGCCGACGATCACAACGTGGGCTTGACGAAAACGACCACTACTCTCGGGTGACTAGCCAAAGCCGTTTCTATATGCAAGGGCATTATCGACCACGCTGCAAGGAGCTGCCATTGGTACTTCCTAATCGAGAGTCATCCAATTGATTTCTCAACCCCTTTGGTCTTGCAGCCCTCATAGGCCACCCTTTTTCGAGACTCCATGTCTATATGTGACCGCATTTAGGGATCAAAACTTCAACATTCAGCTGCCTCTACACCACATGTGTACCTACTTCACCACCGGCAAAAAGAGACTCCCTATCAACACGAGTCCAAGGCGATACCAAGACTACCAACCTCTTCAGTAACACTGGCCGTCTCGCCTCGACTCTGGGTTCCCACTTGTCCTAGTGGTGATTATCTTCATGTGTTTGGCGAGCAAAATCGCAAGCAGCCGTTCTTCAAGATCGACAAAGCTCGAGCTTCGCCGGTAGTTTCGAGCGTATACCGAAGTCATGTGCCGAAAGCCCATACTCTCATGTGGCTGATGCATGCCATGATGACGTGGGCACCGGCCTCCTAGTTTCCTCTTTCCTCTCCATCTACAATTGAACTTTCTCTCAAACCAGAAGCAAGTATTAACATACCGATGCTGTCGTAAATTAGCAGCCTGCCTTCCGTGCAGATGGCATATTTCAGAAGGGAGTGTAAGTAATCGATGACACGTGAGCCTCACGACACTTCACTGCAAGCCGCACCTCCGGTCACGTATCCATCGTTGCACATCCGAAAGGCTAATTTGACAAAGCTGCTACGAACCGACACATGCAGGTTGCCGCTGGAGCTTTCCAGGCTGTCACATGGGATCTCCACTTTGACGCATGTGCCTCGTGGCCATATCGCAACGTGATCATGACGATCAAGCGCCTTGACTCACTCTAGTTTCCTCTTCGCCTCGCGGTAGAGTCTTCAATACGAATTTGATCCGCTACTGCACCGCATTCCACAGCACAGTGGACCCATCGTGGCAACATGACTTTTGTTTCTTGTCGAATCGAAATACGCATATCGACCACTCAAATCCTGACGACTAAACCGGCGGAAATGCTTCACGACGGACTCGTAGTCAACTACCTCTTGGTCAACACTTTCCAGGACACTATATAAAACGACTGATCGCTATGTTTTTCCGTACATAACCCAATATCCAACTCTCATTACCAAAAAGATAGATCCCGTGCCCATGGGCGACCGTTTCCCAAAGATAACTATCAGAGTGACGATGGGGCTGAGAAGGACGTCAAATGTGCACGCCCGTGCCCGATTTTGGGATGGTCTGAGAACCAGAGTTATGTCTTTTAAGAGCAAAACGCGTACCAAACTCCGTCATGTCCCGTTTTCTCTTTCTCCAAAGTCAACAGTGATTGTTACCATGGACGTATGAAAGACGCACGGCCGGCTTCGAAAATATCGCGACATCAGAACTATGTGTATGCACGGCATCTCAAAACAAGATTGCCGTCTTTGATGAGTAAAGTGTTTGGAAACCTATAAATCTATCTCTTTAGTGTCTTCTAACCTTCTCTCTTTACCCACCCTTCAGGCCCTCTTACCAAAAGCAACTCTCATCAAACAAATGGCTTTCTGCTCTTCCACTTTCAAAACAAGCCGACACCCGTACATGACTTTGTCGCACTTCCACTGAGTCTTATGGACAGAGCACATCACTTGAGTTCTTACTGCTTTGGACCTTCTCTGTGCTGTGTTGAAAGAGTTCAAAATAAGTCAGGCCGCTGTCATGTTTCTTTTGACAGTGGGGACGTGTCATACATCATTCTTGCTTCTCTTTCTATTCTTTCAAAGGACATTTCTCTGGCTGTCATGGTCTGTCTTCTAGAAAGCCTCGGGAAGTCTTATTTTAAGACCGAAGCAGCCTTGGAGCTGTGCATCTTGACCAGAAACGGAAACTCCAACGAGGGTCTCATATCTTTGGCGCCAAGAAGCCGCTAATTCAAAGGCATGTGAATGTGTTCGAGTTATGCTCCCCAGGACCAGCAGCGACAAAAACGAAACAGTGATGATGATCAACAACGCTGAAGCTTCACATACGAAAAACATCAACCCAGTTTGATGCATAGAATATCATTGATTACGCTCAAGGCGACTCTCAAAAGGTATCATCTCCGTCATTCCCTAAAACCATACCCACTCATTGCACAGCCCGCTCACCAAGAGTCTAAGTATGAACTCGAACATAACGAAAATAAAAGGGACATGGACATAGCCTCCATGGGAGGTAAAACATGGAAGCGGAGATAAGGACTGCCTGCCTGCCTGCCTGCGAGGTAACGCCAAAGGGATTATACCTCCCATCATGTCATGCTCATGTTACCTGGCCAGCCCGCTATGGATGCAAAACCCAAGTCTAACGCAAGGAAAACGCCGCCCAATGAAACTTTGCTGGTATGACGCAACAGATAGTAAAACAGATATGAGAACAATGGTTCAGTGTGGCTTATTCGAGTCACCGTCCGAATAAGCCGCTGCCAACGCTGATCGTACCGAGACCACTGCGTTGTGTGAGAGGTGCTCGCGCCGCATCTGGTCGGGCGACACCTGGTGGTCCTGGGGCGGTGTTTGGCTCTGCGTTCATGGGTCGCATACTCCCAACCCAACGTGGCCCAACCTGCTCGTGGGGTATCTCCATGTGCTGTGCCGCGGGACTTGACATCATCCCGTACGTTTCTCTGCTCAAAACGCCCATGTTGTTGCGAGGGTCAGAGCCAGGTGTCTCGGCGTATGCGATATGATCGACCGGCGCGCGTTTCATATGTAGGACCGGTGATTCTGCTTCGCCTAGCAGACCGTTGGCGTTGTGAGCATTCGACGATGGAGGATTGGAGTTCGCTTCGATGGTGGACGCAGAGCCGTTGGGAGCTGAGAGGTCGACCATTCGACGCTGACCAGCTGGTGTCTGGTAGCTAGGTACGCGTGACGGTCCCGGAGGGTACCGACTCTCTTGATGTGAAGGATGCCGTGGGTTGGCCCATGGCGTGCTTTCTAGGAATTGTTCTTCTGCAGCTGCCTCGTCCGCTGTTGTCGTTCTGTTGTAGGTACGGAATGAGGGGGGCGGCACTGGAGCACGCGTTGCAATCTAACGCGCCGAATCAGCTGCTAGTTCTCTAGCAGATGCTTTCAGCCACTTACCTTCATTGCTCGAAGATCTTCGTCAATCTCGGTTGGTCGCGCGGCGCTGATATCTGGTGCTGCTGGGAACCCAACATACTTGGCGACACCTGAGAGAATGGAGACCTCGAGGTTGTATGCTGTTTGGTGTCTGATCTGGTCGGATCGCTTCTCAGGTAATCGCACCATGTATTCGGTCTCGTCGCAGCCAAGCTGACGTCGTCCGCGTTGTAGTTCGAACACTCGCTGGTTGCACTCTTCGAGAATGTCCTCACGGATGTGGCGCACAGTCTGGAAGTACTGGCTGTGCATCTGATGCCGCTCTGCTGCTGTGATTATTTCGAGGTTCTTCTGTTTGTATTCCAAAAGCCTTGTCTCGTATGCGATCTTGTCGGCGCGTCGATCGTCTACGCATTTGATCATAGCAACGTACTCGGGGTGGACGCAATTCGGCTGCTTGAGCATTTCGAGCTCTCGTTCGAGTTGGGCTATTTGTTCGTCGCATAGCCTGGTGACAGTTAGTAGTTGATCCTTCTGATCATGCCCTGAGTGAACGGCTTACTTCTCTCGGAAAAGCTTGAACTTCTTCTCAATCTTTGCAAGCTCATCGATCGCCTGCTTCTTCTTGGTGACCTCCTCATCGAGCACGGCGCTGTCTTCATCGTCGTGCTCGCCCTCAGCTTCAGCCTCGTGGGTTTCAGCGGCTGCGAACGGCTCGGCATAGGCATAGCTAGCGTCTTCCGTCTTCCGTTTCCCTCTTCTGCCGCCTTTTCTTGGTTTTGTGTGCTTCGCGACAGTAGCCATTTCGCTGACAGTCTGCGCGGCAATGTTGGCTTGTCGTTCCTCGAGCTCTAGCTCTTCGCGAGCCAGTGCCGATAGGTGCTCTTCGGCGTTCTCGAGCTCTTCGTCTGCGTCCATCTGCCCCTGCCTGTCTGCTGCGGCATCAGCCAGGCCATCGAGCGCCGAACCTTTCGCGTTTACGCTTCGTTTCCGTAATGGTTCCTCTTCACGCTCGTCCACTGGGCTTCCCTCGGCACTGCTGCGCTTTCTTTTCATGCCCACGTGTTCGAGATTTGCCGCTTCTGATGCTGCGATCAGCGAAAGTGAATGCAGAGGGTTTTCGGTTGTAGGTGCTTCGCCCATGGTGACATCGTCTGTAATTGCAGATGGTGTGGGCGGAGCGGATTCGTCGTGCTCGATGGTCTTGGAGTGCGCAAGCTTGCTTGGGGTTCTTGTGTGGATGGGCTCAGAGAGTAATGACGTCTCCGTCGCTGTGCGCGCGAACTTTCGAGGCGTGTTGTCTAGCCGCTCAGTCTCAGCCTCTGAATCATCCTCGTCCATGTCGGCTACTGCGGTTGGCCGTGGCGTTGATTCTGACTGATCGTCCGATGCGTCTCCGAGCTCGCTCAAACTGCTGGAGCCGTTGTCGGCAACATCATCGAAGCCATTAGGAGCTTGCTCCGTGGGTAACGACTCGGTGAGCACTGTAGTCGGAGCTGCCATGGTGGACAGCATCGCAGCAGCGATCGCGGTGGGGTCTTGGTCAGCTGGTGTGGGTATCTGCGCTGGCGCAGAGTGGTTGGAGGGAGAGGTGGTGGAGGTGGGGTCAGGTAATTCTGTGGTGAGGGTCGAAGTTGGACCTGGGAGGGGCTGTTAGATCTGGTGCAGGTTCGGACGGCGTGGGTAATAGACGCGGTGAGAGAGGCAAGTTCGCGACGCCGTCGTCGCCTCGGTCGTTGACGCAAAGATCGACAGTCTCTCGAGCGGCGACCCGAGGCGCAGTGCCGCGCTTGAGGAAGCCGAAAAAGCGCATCGGGGTCGGGATAGAAGAGGTGACAACGTACTTTGAGTGTGCGCGACGTCCTCGCTGGGGCCGGCAGCTGTTCTCGAGGTGCTCCGTCTGGTCTGTTCGGGCGCGCTCATAGTGCGCCCACGCCGAAGACAGCCTCACCTCGTGACCAATGTGGTAAAAATATGCCGTGGACGGTGTTCTGGGCCTTCGCGATGCGATATGGGCGTGCTTGGGGGTGGAGGATGCAGGGCCCGGCGAGCGGTCAAAAACAGAGCTGCAGGTGTGAGGGACGCGGGCGTTGAGGGAGCGTGTGGGGATGTCTCAGGCAGGAGCGGCCGGGTGGCAGGTCTGCGATGTTTGTACAGGTGTGGGTGCAAACGCGGGACAGCGACGGGCATGAGTGTGTGCGTGGTGAATGCGGAGGGCAGCTCGGTCGGGATGGTGTAGACTGCGCTCTGAAGCGGGTCGACGGCCGGGAGAGGCCCTGAGGCTTGCAAATGACCGCACTGCCCTGCCCCGGGCGGTGTCGTTCTGCCGCCTGCATCACCCAGCTGGGCCTAGCGCGCATCCGCCGTGAAGCGTCTCCACCAAAACTTTTTGACGAGCTTGCTGTCGCCAACACCAACATATCGATTGTCGCCATGGCCAAGTCAAAGGACAAACGCGCGGCTAAGACTGACACGCCCAAGAAGAGTCACAAGTCAGACAAGGCAGACAAGTCCCTCATCAAAGTCGACAAAAAGGCGTTTGACCCGGCGCTAGCATCGCTGTTTGCTGCCAGTGTACGTTGATCGCATGTCTGTGCTAGAGAGTGATTGCTAATGATCTTTAGGCGGGACCTGTGCAAGCGCCTTCAAAGTCACGGTACCAAGCGCGCGAACAAGCGAAAGCGACCAAAAAGTCCAGCGAAGATGAAGACGAAGGCGATGCGAACGATGCGGAACTGAGCTCGGCTTCCGAAAGCTTGCCCTCTGACGATGAGGATGAAGATGAAGACGAAGATGAGGACATGTCGGATGCCAGCGACGACTCTGAATCCGAGGACGAGGCCGCGCTAGCAAAATTGGGCGAAGCTGTGCTGCACGGCGCAAAGGAAAAGCCAAAGAAGCGCAAGCGGGGCGACAAGGAGGAGATTGAGGATGCATATATGCGCAAAGTAGCGCGAGAGGAGGAGAAGGAGGAGGAGCAAAGACAGAAGAAGCGCAAGACCGAGGAAGAGGAAGACGAGGATTCTTCAGACGAGGACGACGAGGACGAGTCTTCGGATGAGGCAGATGAGGGCAAAGAGATCAAGGATGCGGACAAGGCCGAAGAAATTACAATTCCCAAGCATGAGTCGCTTATGGAGAAGACCGACGAGAGCGCATCCGAGGTGGAGAAGGCATCGCGCACTGTCTTCCTGAGCAACGTCTCGGTTGAGTGCATAAGCTCAAAGCCCGCCGAAAAGGCTCTCAAGAAGCACTTGGAGTCCTTCATACCCGACCTCGCCGATAACAAGCCCCCGCACAAGATCGAGTCGATACGTTTCCGATCAACGGCCCTCGATCCCTCCCTACCCAAGCGCGCTGCCTTTGCAACCAAGGACATCATAGACGCGACTACCAAGAGCACCAACGCATATGTTGTTTACACGACCAAGGTAGCCGCAAGAGAAGCTGTCAAGAAACTCAACGGCTCTATGCTGCTCAACCGCCATCTCCATGTCGATTCACTAGCCCATCCCATGAAGGTCGACCACCGCCGCTGTGTCTTTGTCGGCAACCTTCCCTTCGTAGACGAAGAGTCCCAAACACCCGTCACAGAAGGCGAGAAGCCCAAGAAGAAGAAGCCCGCCTCTGATATCGAAGAGGGTCTCTGGGTACACTTTGGCAAATGCGGCAAAATCGAGAGCGTGCGCGTAGTCCGCGATGCCAAGACAAGAGTCGGAAAGGGTTTCGCCTACGTCCAGTTCGTAGATGAGAACGGCGTCGAAGCCGCGCTGCAACTCAACGAAAAGATGTACCCACCTATGCTCCCTCGCAAACTCCGTGTTACACGTTGTAAAGCGGAGAAGAAGAACAAAGAGAAGCCGAGAGGCCCACCGCCATCCAAGGCACCCAGGCCGGGCGGCAACCCTGGTGCCGGTTACAAGCAGAAGTTGACTGAGGAGCAAAAGTCGATGCAAGGACGTGCTAGATCGATGCTGGGCAAGGTCGCCAAGGCACAAACCAAAGAGGGCTTCGTGTTTGAAGGCCACAGGGCGAGTGAGAGGCAGGGCAAGAGTGGGCTCAAGTTCAAGGGCAGCGGCGGCCAAAAGAAGGGTACCAATGGACGCAAGAGCAGAAGTGCGGGATGGAAAAAGAACGGCAGCAAAAAATAGGCTGGCCTGCGTTGAGCATTCATTCTACTATTCACGAGGTTCTGCCTACGAGCATCGGAGCTGTCTGGTCCAGACAGCTACCGTCGTGTTCAATCGATACATTACATGCGCATTTTTACCTCGGAGCTCGCGTGCCTCAACCTAACATGCGGATCTGCTACTAGCGAAGATGCTAACACGGAGCTTGGGAAGATACTAATATAGGTGTCACGAAGTTGGGGTGTGAAGATGTTCAGCTGAGCATACGTTGGCTTGAAAAGATGCTAAGCTAAGCATACGCTGGCTGACGAAGATACTGGTATTGAGTTCGCGAAGCTTGCGCGTATGACATTTGAACTAGTAACTAATCTGACACGACCGGAGCGAATCGCGAGTTGTATAAATGCGGGCATAGCCACCTAAAGAACAGGCGCACATGAGACCATGACGTTTTCCGAAGGCAATACCTGAAGGCTCTTTCGCATCTCAATGGGGGAGGAGATGACGTAACCGCACTTAAAGTGCGAACTCTACCTGAGCTTTGTTATCGTACGGCCCGAATTTCCGACCGTCATACGTTACGACCAATATCGCTTGGAATCCTCTGATGATACACTCGTCTCTACCGGGACTTCCACCACATACATCTTATCAGTGTTCCACAAGGCACTGATAGCCTCGGCGGTCTCCTCCATGTTGCTCAGAAATTCCGCATATGACTCATCCTCGTCCTCGTCCGCAGACGGCGAATCACTGTCCCTGTCAAGGAGTTCTCCGAACGATAGAGCTTCAGTGCATTCATTTGCTGGCATTGACTCAAACGGCGATTCATCTCGCAGCGCGGCTGTTCGTTTGACGACGTCGTCGGAGTTCCCCTTTCTTCCGCGTCCTTCCATCTCATCTGTCGTATCGAGAGTGAACTGCCTGTTCAGGTTCTCGATATCTTCCAAAACGTGTCTGTAGTGGTTGCTGTGGCCCGCAGACGGCGAATGACTGTCCGCGTCGAGAATGTCTCGCAGCCACTGTCATCTGGTCAGTACATCTCTCTCGGCACCGGATTGATCGTAATCATTTCTGCGAACTTACGGACGCTCGTTTGCCATAGTATTTGGGTGCCTGCGATGAGTAAGTAAGTTTTGGTGCTGGTGAGGATATGTCCTAGCACTGACCCTACTAAGACCCTTTGTCGCCCAACCATAGTGAAGCATGAATTCCAAGGAATCATCTGGGATCTTCATGATGCCGCATGTGTATGCACAACTAATCGCACTATCCCACTCAGCAGGATCTTCGTCTTCTTCGGCGACACCATCGAAACAATATCTGATACACTACACCGTGTCAGACTTTGGATGTTACGGACAAATACAGCCCAGCCTCACCTGGCGGGCAGTCTTCTCGCGGAGTACTTCGATGTTGGGTTGGGCTTTCGGAACTTCGATGTCGGGAGTTTGCTGTGAGTCGGGTGCCTGTGCAGTGACTGCAATAGCAGTGCACAAGACAACACCGAGGATATTGGTGGGGAGCTTCATGTTGAGGGAGATGATTTCTGAAGGTTCGGGGCTGGTTGCGTATTTAAATAGATTTGGTCCCTTTTGAAGGGCCTGTGTGAGATTGCTTCAGTGCCGAGCGCGTTGAGGGGGTGTAGTCCCTGAACCCTTGAGTGATGGCTTGATCCATTGAACTCCATACCCTATCCAATGAACCATCATCAAAACGCTCAACATCTCGAAGACGCGCGTCTCTAATCAGCGACCAGACGATGGCCATGTGTCAAAGAAGAACACCGTATGGAGAAGAGTAAGCGTCGTGAGCTAAGACAGTTATGTGGTTTCTTCTAGGTTGGTCATCGAGATTGCACTTTGGTGAGTGGGAGGATCTCATTCTAGAGTCGCTGAACATCTCGTTAGAAAGCTACAATAGTCATGCGCATCAGTACACCGAAACGTTCGATTTGCAACGCAAACCACATCCCTCTCAACACCCCAGACGCTTCAAATGCTCCGGAAGATCCATAATCTCACGCGGATGATCCTTCATAAACCTATCTGCCACACGCTCACAATCCTTCGCCTGCAACACAAACATCGCTCGCCAAGTCTCAGTGGGCTGTTCAGCATACTACACCATCGTCAGCATACCTAGGTACCTGAACCAC
This sequence comes from Alternaria ventricosa, assembly GCF_023758065.1. Taxonomy (NCBI): domain Eukaryota; kingdom Fungi; phylum Ascomycota; class Dothideomycetes; order Pleosporales; family Pleosporaceae; genus Alternaria; species Alternaria ventricosa. The sequence continues at coordinate 1,059,218 of NW_026055686.1, forward strand.
ACCCACGGAATGCTCAGACGTTTATCCTGGTCCTACTCACGTTCGGATCTTCCTTGCATGCCTTCAAGCAGCGGATGTAATTCCAGTCTCCCTTTCCGCCTCGGTGAACCTTGTACTTGAGGGTGTCCATGCAGTACTTGTAGCACTAGGTTTTGTTAGGCAATTTTCTCATGCAGGGAGGAGTGAATCTTTACCTGTTTGAGGGGTGTGATGGGTTCGAGATCTGCGAGAGGGATAGTGTCGGGATTTTGACGCAGCTGGGATTCTGACAGGTGTACGGAGGCTGCGGCGGCGGCGGCGCACAGGGCTAGGCGGAGGATGTTGACGCAGAGCTTCATGGTGGCGTGGATGTATGCTGGTTATATGAGCTGAGGAGTCTCAAGTTGGGTGTTGGAAGTATTTAAAGCAATAATTGCATAAGGTCTGTGGCATGATTTTGCGGTTTGCGAACCCATGGTTGATAATTCGGTACTACCAGAATCACTAATGTCCAATCCCCTGTCTACGTATTGCTGCGATCTGACCACTGTTTTGGGGGCACGAAAAGGGCACATTAACAAGATGTATTGCTGCCATGTACGAAGATCGTTAGCACAAAGCTCCAACAAAGCTGCAACCTCCCTTCATCCTCACGCATGACCAGCACGCCCGACGCCCTTTAAAACCCTCATGGCCTACTAACAGGCCCCTGATAAGCCTTCCTCAACACCTTCTCCTCCTCATCCATAATCCTCCTCTGGATCTTATTCCGCAATATCTCAATTTGACGATCATACTCCCAACGCGGCGTATCCGCACCCCTCATACCAATAAATCTTGCAAACATCCTCATCTTGATCTTTAGCCGTTCCAGTTCGCCTAATTTACAGTTCTCTGGCAAGGTGTCGCTGGCATCTAAGAATGGCTGTTGCCAGTTCATTGTCTGTGGGTATTGGTTGGTGAGGTCTGTTGAGTGGGTTTGAGAATAGTATGCGGCTAGCGCGTCGAGTTGCGCTTCGGTGAGGAGGAAAAGATCGAGCATTGTAGAGGGGAACTCGGGTGCTGGTATCCCTGTCTCCACGTGCACTATGGGGGCGATGGTGAGGCGCATTTCAGCGATTTTATTTGCGAGTGCTGGGTTGCGGTTCCATGGTGACATCTTTCTTGCTATTCGCCTTTGCACAATGCTCGATGTAGGACTTATTGCTTTGTTGATTCCGTTTGTATCGCTCATGCGTCGGTTAGGCATATGTTCGTTTGGTAAAGAGATTCTGATCAGGTAAGGGCTTGCTGAATGGAGAAAGTTTGCTGCGGGAGGACGTGTGCGACGATATTTGGTATGAACCAGCCGGAAGTGTGTAGCATGCAGGGTTGAGGAGTCGCCGTAGTATATAAAGGCGACACAAACGGGCGTGGCGGCTGTCAGAAGAATGGGTTTTGTTGGAGCTTTGCTCTTTGTTAAGACACCGCCGCTCAAGACTTGCTCTTCTGACTCCCAGTATCTCGTGAAGAGTAGAACCTTTGTCTTTTTTCCCAGTCACGTGTTCATTGTCTTCGTGGGTGATTGAAGGTTGCTGCTGCACAATGTCGCGCATTCCATAGTGGCGACGACAGTAGCTGATGAAGGCGGGGGGCTGATCACCCTTGTTGAGGATGCGGTGGCGTGTTGGCTGACATTGTGATGCGTTGGCAGATCTTTCATGATCTGAACGCCGCTGTACAGCTTGGTTTCAGATGCAGTCAACGGTGAATTTGTCATAATTCTTCGTTTCCGAAAGCTGTGGTTCTGTCAATCAAAACGAAGGTCTTTGGATGCATAAGGTATCTGGAGGCAGATAGCGATAGCGACACAATGTCTCAAGCATCGATAATGGCTTGAAGAGACACATCGTTCTCAGCGCCACCAACTGGCTCGGTACTTTTCCAGAACTTGCTCAAGTGCCTTGCGCCACTGTGAAGGAGTCAGTATATGCTCAGATCCTTGAGACATTGTCCTACCTGTCGCATAGAATGGTGACGATGCGGTGTCCAGGACCAAGTGTCTTTGCAAGTTTCGTGGCAGCGACGCCTTCAATAAGTCAGTGCTGCCTGCTGTTGAACGCTTCACAACTTACAGTTCACAGCACTAGAGCTTCCAACAAAGATGCCATCGTGCTCAACCAACCAACGCGCCATGGAAATTGCTTGGTCATCGTTCACCCTAATGGCGTCGTCGATCAGCTCCCGACCAACGTCGAAGTTGTGAGTCACTCTGTTGATGCCGATCCCTTCAACGATTGTGTCCACTTGGTGTCGCCGCCGCGTTCCTTCTCTTTCCTTGGGGTCGAACATAACACCGTACTTGACGCGGTTGAACAAGCCGCTGCCAGGGGGATCCGCAAGGACGACCCTGATGTCGGGTAATTTGGACTTTAGGAATAACGCTACTCCAGAGATAGTTCCTCCAGTGCCAGCGCCGCTAACGAAAGCATCCACATGACGCCCAGTTTGCTCATAGATCTCAGGTCCCGTGCCAGTGAAGTGTGCGCGCCAGTTGGCTTCCGTTTCGAACTGATCGGCGAACAGTCCCCTCCCAGTCTTTTCGGAACTTGCAGTGTGCTCTTCTGCTCGCGATCGTGCGAGGTTGACAAATTGTTTCTGGTCCACGATAGGCGCTGGGCGCACTCTTTCCACTTCGGCACCAAGCTTCAGGAGAAGATCTGACTTCTCGATTGCCATGTCGTTTGGCATGCAGCTTCGCTTGTCAGCCAGCACACTCCTGTCTCAGATGACAACTTACATGTGAGCTTTGTAGCCTCTTGCTCTGCAAATGGCGGCTAATGATATGCCAGTGCTCCCCACAGTGCCTTCGTAGATGGTGTCACCAGAGTGTGGGATTAAAAGACCCCTCTCTTCAGCCTGTTGTGAAAGTCAGTAAACATGGGTGAAATAAGCGCGATACGGAGTAGATCTTTTTCTTACCATCTCGATGATGCTTAGAGCGACTCTGTCTTTCGGACTGTTGCCGGCTCCGTTGAGAAACTGTTGCTCACGTTAGCGAACGTTCGAGTCAATTTCCTGTAAGTTTTCTACCTCAGCTTTTGCAAGTATGTCACATCCCGTGAATTCCGAAAGTGACTTGATTTTGATGAGGGGCGTGTCGCCTATGCATCCTTCGATGCCCTCCTTGATGTTGACTGCGCCGTGTCCACCACCGAACTCCAGTAAACTCTTCTTCAACGTTTCCAAGTCATTAATTTTTGCGAGTTGCGATAGCCATTTTTGCTGCTGTGCCAGAAGTTGATCTGCATTATCTATTCCTTCTATCGTCCTCTTTTTGTTGTATGCAGTCGTCAGAGCAATGCCTAGCAGGAAAGCGCCCAAGAAATAATACTTGGAGCGATCCGACATTTTGAAAAAGTTTGGGAGTTGTGGCGTGCAGTTTGCAAAGTTGACGCAATCGGAGCTGGTGGTATCCCCGTCTTGGCGCGGCTGCCCGCAAAGCTCACCACGTGCATTCGCGCGGAGAAGACCACAGCCACCACTGCTGTCGCGACGCATTCGTGACAATTGTCCCTGGCGCCAATGGATTCGCCGCTCGCCACGCAACTCTTCCGCCAGCTATTCTCATATCGAGCGTCGCAATGCCTTGCCCGCGGAGCTCGGCCAGCGCTCGCAGGCGCCCGCATACCGCACCACCAGAGACGAGGCAAGGCCACACGGTTGGGTGAGGGAGAAACGAAGCGGGAGAGCAGATGGACGCCGAGGAAGAATGCATTCCCTCACGAGAGGACGGAAGAGTTCGAGAGATACCCAATGGTCACAGCGGACATGTTGCGGAGTAGGAGAGAAAGACCGCGCAGAGTCAAGATGTTGTTGCGCGACTTTATAGAAGGTTGGGACTCTTACATGTGATGTAGTACTATACTAATGGATTCAAAGACAGCTTATACAACCCCAATTACGGCTACTTCTCCAAGCAAGTCGTCATCTTCTCGCCTGGCGATCCATTCGACTTCAACTCCATGGGCTCTGAGCACGAATTCTTCCAGCAGCTGCGGCACCGCTACACCGCTTTCGAAGACGATCTCGATTACCAAGAACCAAACGACCTGCGCCAGCTTTGGCATACGCCGACCGAACTCTTCTCACCCTACTATGGAGAAGCAATCGCACGCTATCTAGTAGAGGACTACAAGTACAACTTCTACCCATACCATGATCTGAACATATATGAAATGGGCGCGGGTAACGGTACAATGATGTTGAACATTCTCGACTTCATAAGAGACGTGCACCCGGACGTGTACGAGCGAACCAAGTTCAAGATCATCGAGATCTCCAGTCAATTGGCCGACCTACAACAGAAGGGTCTTGGACACTCAGCATATGCGCGAGGTCACTCGGACAAAGTGGAAATCATCAATCGCAGCGTCTTTGACTGGAACATCTACGTCTCCTCTCCCTGCTATTTCCTCGCATTGGAAGTCTTCGACAACTTCGCACACGATGCCCTAAAGTACGACTTCGAGACCGGCCTCCCATATCAATCCCACGTCGTCATAGATCCTCGTGGAGAGCTCTTCGAATACTACTCGCGCACCATAGACCCCCTCGTCACCCAATTCCTCGAGCGCAGACACGCTGCTTGTACCACATACCCACATCCGCTGCAAGGCTCGCGACTCATGAACAACCTGAAGAGCTTGGTACCGTTCCGCTCCAACATGAGCATGCCAGAGTACATCCCGACGCGGCTGATGCAGTTCTTTTACATGCTGTACGAAAAGTTTCCAAACCACAAGTTGATCAGTAGCGATTTCCACAAGCTGGGCGATGCGGTCGAAGGTATCAATGCGCCTGTTGTGCAAACGAGGTATAAGAGGCAGATGATTCCTGTTTCGACACCTCTCGTAAGTTTATCACCATTTTGTTACAAGGTAGCCACTAATACATCCCAGGTGCACCAAGGCTACTTTGACATACTCTTCCCCACTGACTTCGAAGTCATGGAACCAATGTACACATCGATAACCGGACGCTTCGCACGAACATACCTACACGAAGATTTCATGGCCGGCAGAGCAGACATAGCGGAGACAACGACGAAGAATGGTGACAACCCTTTGCTGAGCTGGTACAAGAACGCCAGTGTCATGATCACTGTGTAGAACAACTTGAAGATACCAATATGAATTGGCAGCTACTCGGGCTCCTGTCCCTTCCATGTCTCCTTGACAGCGCTTACATCCATCTCACATACCTCAGCATGTCTCAGTATCGCATGCGCCTTCTTCACAACCGGCGCATCGATCATCTTGCCATCCAATGTCCAAGCCCCTCGTCCAGCTTTGCTTGCCTTCTCATCCGCTATGACTACCCTTGTCGCCCACTCAAGCTCCTTCTCCCCAGGACTGAACGCTTTATGGCATACGGCGACTTGACTCGGGTGTATACACTGCTTGCCGTTGAATCCCAGCCCTTTGCCGTTCAAGCACTCCTCCTCCAGTGTCTTGAGCCCCTGCTCGCCCTTGTAGCTCGTACATACCAAGTCAATAGTACTAGGAAGTCTAGCAGCCCTCGCCGCCGTCGCAATCGCACTCCTTGCATACAGGAACTCCATGAGCGAAGGTGTGCGCGTGAGACTCATATCCTTAGCAAAGTCCTCTGCTGCAAAGACAAGCCCCGAGATATACGGCGAAGCAGCGCAGATCTCACTCAGATTCTGGATCGCCTTTGCGCTTTCTATCAGCGCTATTATGCGCACAGGCTCCCTCTTCCCTTGTGTCCCCGCACTAGGATGCCGGTCGGGCGAGAGATGCCGTATCACGTCCGTGACGAAATGCAGGTCTGCAGCGCTTTCGCACTTGGGCAGCATGATGGCATCGAGGTGCTCGCCTTTGAGCACTTCGGTCAGGTCATCCAGCGCGAGGCCCGTGTCTACGCTGTTTATCCTTACGCACATCTCCTTTATGCCGACGGGTCGTGGCTTGTTGAGGATGGAACGGAGGTTGGAGCGCGCTTCGGGCTTCATGTGTGAGGCGACGCTGTCTTCGAGGTCGTAGGTTACGTTGTCGGCGGTCATGGCGAAGGACTTTTCAAGCATGCGCTTGGAGGAGGAGGGCACTATGGAGTGTGTTAGTATGGTACTGGTGATACAGCTTGTATAGTAAGTGGACGTGGGATGGGTGGTGATGGTATACCGTACATGCACGCCCTCCGTATAATTGGCGCTGCCATTCTGCCTGATGTTGGACTGGATGACTTCTCTCAGGAAGCCTGTCTCGACCACAGAAGTATATAAGCCTCAATGGCAGAAAGTCATATAGCCGTTACACACCTCGGGCACTCTCGCTAGCCTATGACGTGCGGGGAAGTCGCAGCTCCACCAAAGCTCCCCAAACGCCGATCGCCGACGCGTCCCTGAGAAAGCCACGTGAAGCTGATCTTCACACGTCTCGGACTGTTTCCCCCAGCACCACGCACACACCGACGGCACAAGCACCATGGAGAACGCACAACAAGAGCCGGCGCCTGGTTCGCTGAGCTGGAGACTGAGCAGTCATCCCATCACGCTGCTTACCTTCCTCGCATTTCGCATCTGTATGTATCCCAACCTACAAGCTACAGGCACCATATCCACACATGCCCAGTACATTCACAGCTAACTCTCCCACAGCGTCCCTACTAGTCTACCTCCTCGGTCTTCGCCTCCTCACCGCAAACTTCGTCATGATCTTCATCATCACCATCCTGCTCCTCGCAATGGACTTCTACTACCTCAAGAACATTGCCGGTCGCCGCCTCGTCGGCCTCCGCTGGTGGAACGAAGTCGACGCCAACACGGGAGACGGGCGCTGGGTGTTTGAGAGTCTGGATCCAGAAACGGGGCGCCAGATCAATGCGACGGATAAGCGCTTCTTTTGGCTCGCGCTGTATGCGCAGCCTGTGTTGTGGGTTTTGTTGGCGATTGTGGCGCTTGTCAGCTTGGAGTTTATTTGGTTGACGCTTGTTGGTATGTGGAGACTTGTTCTTTTTAAGGGCGTTGAGGAGATAAAGCGGAACATGCTAACATTGATGACACAGTTATCGCGCTCGTCCTTACGATTACGAATACCCTCGCCTTCTCCCGATGCGACAAGTTCAGCCAAGCGACCGGCTTCGCCTCAAACGCCATGTACGGTTCAGGTCTCGCGAGAAATCTGGCTGGCGGCATGATATCTGGGCTCTTCAGGCGGTGATACATGGACGGTCTGGTGTTTGCGCGAATCTCTCATTTCCCTGGCTGGGCTGTGCTGTGACAAAAGGAGGGCAGGTCTTGTACGACTAGGCATATGATCTATTACTTGGAGTCTACCCAGGGCGTCTATGATACCCTATATCGATCTATCAAATCGAGTTGAATGTTCTACAAAGCTGGTGTCCAGCCTGTTCTGTTGACTCAATAGCCTCTCTCGCGGTTCACCTCGTTGATCAGTTTGCCGTTACCTCGGTCCCTCTTTATGTTTTCGATCAGCAACTGGAACGCGCGGTCGGCGTACGCATCTGACGCTCCACTGCAGTGCGGTGTGATAAGGACATTCGGCGCATCCCACAGCGGATCATCCTTAGGCAGAGGTTCAGGATCAGTAACGTCAAGGGCGGCACCGCTGATGTGTTCCTTCTCCAGAGCAGTGATGAGAGCCTTCTGGTCGATGATTTGCCCCCGCGCGATGTTCGCAATGTAGGTTCCCTTTGGATTGGACTTGTGCAGGAGCTCGAATTCCTCGGTGGAGAGGAGATGCGTTGTCGCTTTTCTGGTTCATGTGTCAGTAAAAAGTGATCGAATCATCTCCCTTTGCATGAAGTGGGCAGGTTACTTACGTTAGCGGCACAGCAACTACCAGTAGGTCGATTTCCTGCTTCAAGAACTCATGCACATCTTCTTTGCTAGTTCCGCTGTACCACGCGCTGGGAATGCTACCATCGGGATCGCCGGTTCCAGGGACGATGTAGCCGTTGTCGTGTTTGGACTCTGGGGTTTTGCGTGGTGAGGCTGTGTAGGCTATGACGTCCATGCCCATTGCCTTTGCTACGTGAGCGACTGCTGCGGATTAGCATAGCTTTCAAGTACAGAAAGTATAATAGCAACGGTCATGTCTGTCCGTCTTTCCGAAATTGATTAGACATACCTTGACGACCAATGCTACCATACCCCAGTATACCCACTCTCTTCCCCACCCGATCACTGACACTATTTCCCACTTTCTGGTCCCAAACCTTCTCCTTCTGGTTGTCATAAAGCTTGGTGTAGCTATGACTATGCACCAAGTTCATCATGATGACCCATTCGGCAATCTGCGGGCCATGGACACCGTTGGCAGAGCATAACGGGATTTTAGAGTCAGTGTAGATGGGATGGCTGGAAACGTGGTTTGTGCCTGCAGAGAAGAATTGGATGAGTTTGGTGTTTGGGATGGACGATGCGGATTCCGGGAGCCAGGATAGCGTCGCAATATAGGTTGCGCGCTTGATATCTTCTGGGATGATATTAGCCACGTTGCGTAACAGGTATAATCGCGGGAAGCATGGAAGCTCTGCAGCTGCAGATGGTTGTGCTTGTTGGACGACTGGTAACGCGCGAACCCATGATCTCGGTTTCGACGTCTTTCTCAAAACAACCAATACTCTGCAAGTGTGTGTGTGTCTACTGCCAACTGACCTTCAGGTGCGTCCATCTCAGACTTGCCACTATCCCACTGGACTTGGAAGTACTTTACCTCCACATCGTCAAAAGCTTCTCTGAGAGTTTTCAAGCCACGCTCGCATAGCTCTTGAGGCCAGTGCAATGCGCACAGTACAAGCTCCTTCTCTTTCGAGGCATTTCGAGACGGTAGATCTGGACCACCTCCCATCGCGACCATGCTAGCTTGCAGACAGGTACCGGGTGCGAACTAGAGCGGGGACAGTTGGCCCTTTTGCTGCGCGAACTGTGGATCCGGGGAAGAGGTCTACGTTGCGATGGGCGAATTGAACGTGGTGGCGATGGCGAGAGCTGGTACCTCGTTGCTTGGTGATGATGATGGAAGTGGGGATGGAGTTGGGACGTATACTGAGGTACGCCTCATGGTGGGGTATCGCCTTCCTTACCCTTCGCTCTGACCCTTGAAGTCATGACGTTGTTTAGATCCTTCAAGTCGAATACTTGCACACATTCTGTGCCATGTGTCGCGACTTCCTTACTTGACTTTGCCAATAGCGCTTTCCGGGTGAGTCTAAGTAGAAGCTAGGCATATTCGAAGATTTGTGTCCGTTGTTGTGGAGAGAAATGGCTTCTAGGACAATGTATTGGTGAAATCATCACCTGGGTAGAAAGCACATCTTGTGCGACGTTGGATTTAAGCTGATTCTCGGATTTCTAATCACGCTCTACGATGCAGTCTAGGTAGGTAGTCTTGGTCTGGGATCCGGGATGTAGAGCAGCGGGAGCCGTTACACTACCATGCTAATTGCAGCGTCTGCCATGCGCTCTTGTCTAAGAATGAATACACTTTCTGGTCTTCATTACTGGCCTGCGCAAGAGCTGTCTGGATTTAAGAGTCGATGGCGCAGCAGAAAGGTCAAAACGTAGGCGGATTCTGATGGGTTCCAAGGTTGACGCAATCAGCTTTGCGAGGTACCTACCTAAGTACAGTATATTTTTTGTGCTTGTCGTAGCATAGCCATGACGAGACATGTAGTGTTTCAACCTCACGATGCTACCAAGCCAATTTCGCGTGGATGCTATCCGTTCTCATTGTGCACCGCAGGCTCGAGGGCGACTGGAAAAGAGCCTCCTGCACATGGGTGTGGAGCTGCACGACTTATCACACCGAGTTGTACCCAGGGAGATCCTGAGGCAATATGCAGCGCAGATGAGAAGAAATCTTTCCGCCGCGGACCGGTCCACTTCTCTTATTCAGGTGTACATGAAACCGGCGCGTGGTCGCAAAGTCTGTCAGGAGCCCTGCGTACATCCATCCCACGCAAGCTGAAACTGAGTCGTCTTTCATGCCTCGTGTGGGGCCTCAACGTCCGACTTCGAGGCCGCTCCCACAACCCATGCCGTCGTCGACAACTCTTCTATCGGACCGTCCATGACAAACCACGTAAGGCTATAAGTGCCGAAATTATCATGTCTGACAAGTCAATACATCCCGCAGATACCGACTTCGCTATCGCGTCCATAACTTTCCCCCAGGGCACATCAGCCCTCAATCTCGGTTGCTCTTACGGCCTGCTGAGCCGAGCCGTTGGATAAATCCTGCCTCGAGACGCGCGGACCACCCAACACCCATGTCACGTCAGGCCGACCGCTCTGCGGCCCAGATACCTGTTCCTACAGCTCGAGCCGAGCACGCGTTCATGCCTGTTCCTAAAGAGGCGTTTCGCTATACCGATAAAAACAAGGGGCCGCTGTCAAGACACGCCCGTGTACCCACACGTGGAAGGAGGACCTTCTCTTTCCATAAGGTTTCTCCGTCATGTCACTCGCGTGTCTTCCCGGGGAACGATGTTCTGGAAACTGGGGCCATTTGTTGAGGAGGATGTGCTTAGGGAAGGAGTAGTGCAGATCCCTCTATGCAGCGTGAATGTGACTTGATTGCCTTGCTCCTGCAGCCGCGGAAGTGGAAACAAAAGGTTCAAGGCGGAGTGGAGAGACTGCATCGCATTGATGGGTTCTGCTCGCTGCTGCTGGGCGGAAAGGTACGTGTACGGAGTGCGGAGGTGTTGGGAATTCCTCCGAAACTGGTATAGCGACCCAATGGCATGGTGAAGAATGGGGCGTAAGCACGGCATAACGTTGATTCGCTGTTCCTGAGTAAAGTTCGCAAATTCTCGCGTGCGCATGTCACTACACGAAAGACTAGTCAGAGTTCGTCTCTATCGCGACGTCGCTGATGGACCCGAGCAAGGGTCCCATTGTCAGGGAGGAAAGGATATGCTTCCCATTACCACGTTTTCTGGGCTGTCTCTTTTTTGCTCGGCGACATCTTCCCTGACCCTGCCAAGATCGACACATCATATGCTTCGAATTTACCCATATTACCGGTAGATGCCAGGTCCCGGCCCGTTCAACTGCGATCTCGAAACGGCATTGGACGTTCAGCCGATCTATACGGAAGCGGACGGGTGTGGGCACGCGAGTAGAAGTAAGGTTCTCGATGCGTTCGGCTCTTAGTTTACGTATTTTATTATAGAATATCTATAGTTGCCATATATGTGAGCTTAAGTAGAGAAGCTACTACCAAGAGAAGCGGGTCTTAAGCTCGCGTGGAAGGCAAGCGTGTGAGCCGGCGACCATGTGGCTTCATACGACGCTGAATCCGGTACCCGCGGATGATCGACTCCGTACAAGGGCGAGGGGAGATCGTCTGTGAGGATGATACAGGAAATGATGAATTGCACCGAGTCCCATCCCGTGCGATGAATGTGAAGCGTAAGAAATGACCCGGAGAAAGGAACTACCACGGCCTTGTCCAGGCGACAAGACTGTTGCTTTGCAAGTGACAGACTGTCATCTGCACACACACACACCCATGATCTCTTTCGTACAAGGCGATACGTGCCGGGGACAGGCGTGATGATGCCCAACCCCTCGTTCGCTTTTGGTGATGAATCAGCGATGTGGAGTGTGTGTGTGGAAGTCTTCAAACTCTATGTATGCAGTAAACCTGATCAGAGATGCCAAGCTAGTGGTCTGACATGTAGTTCAGACACGAAAAGGGAATGGCGTCACTCATTGACATGAGAATGACTGCGTTAAGGTTGGTCCGCATCATGGTCTCGCGCAAAGGCCGCGTATTCTCTGTCGAGGCCCATGGCCATGTGCTGGTGCATGGCCAAGTGTGCTAGTCTCGCGACTGCAACTCGCTGAACTGGGAATCTCGATTCGGTTCGCATGCAGTGGCGGATAAATGAGGCGGTTGATTCCATGCCCACAGCATTTTCATCCAAGGTTCAGCACTAAGGTGATGTGATGGAGTGTAGCGAAAGAAAATTGTTGTATTCATGCTCAGATCTTAGAGTCGTAGTCTGGGGGATGCAATCCAAGTCCTCCTCTTGCCATGGATGATCTAGGATCCCAGTCGACATGGGTAGCCGCCCGAGATTGGGGTCTTGGAGTCGAAAAGCTCAGTGTCGGGCTCTTGTAGTCGCGCTGGGTTTCTTTGTGGAAATGATCAGGAGTATCCGATCGCTCGTTTCCCATAGCGTAGCTTGCAAGTCCAGGAGTACCATAGTATGCATCTGCTGTCGATTTCGGCTCGAAGTTCTTCATTTCGAAATGGCGTACATCCTCCTGGGGATTCCTAGCGTCCAAAGATACGAATTCGCGGTTTTTGCTGAACTTGCTTCTGATCAAATCTCTCCAGCCGACCACCATGCTCCATCGGCCAAGCAGGAAGAATACTTGGAGACCGGCAATTGACAGCATCATTAAGATCGCTGTCACTGTAGATTGGTCGACAGCGAGGGATTGGCCGAGTTCATAACATGGCTCTGGGCCTTTTTCGGCGTTTGTTACCAGACAAACGACAAACGGGAGGAATTTGTCAATGTCCTCAGTGGCGTGCGATGTTACGGAGTTCAGCCAGATGAAAACGATAGAGAAGAAGATGACGTCCACGAGGATGAAGACCACGATTGTTATACCGCGCCACTGCAGGTATAGGACTTTGCGTACACGCCGGTAAACAGCTCGTGCAGATCGGTTCCGTATGCTGGTCGTGTAAGAGGGGAGGCCAGCGCTGCTTTGTGTTTCGGTCTTGTCGTCGCTGAACATGTTTTGAAGATACACCTTGATACAATATACGAAGCTGATAGCGATATTAGTAGTGTCGTCACATTGGGTCTCCTGAGTGACTTACGTTGCGACCTGGATAACCATAGCTGCGCCTGCAATGGCCAACAAGGGACCCCAAAAGTCCTTCATTGAGTGCTCGGCATTGACGTGGCAGACGTCACCGAATCTGAACGAGACTCCAGTGATCGTGATAGTGATAGTGAAGAAAGTGGCCGCAACCGACCAACCCAGACCTTGCGCCCAGTAGAAGAACTTCTGTCCTGGCGTGACGTCCCAGCAGATCTGAAGATGCATCGAGAGAGCGCGAATGAAGATCCAAACTGCCATCGACATACCCCCAGAGATGAGGAAAGCACCGGAGAAAGCACACGTCAGACTTGAGTACATATCGTTTGGGGTGATCTCATCGTAGCACTGCTCTGGTTGAGCACCAAAGGGTATTACGAAGCCAAGCTAAAGGCGATCAGCAGATGCAGGCTGGGTAGGCTGAGTTCAGACTTACTGCCATGAGAATTGCGGCTATGATGAGACAATAGCTGAGATAATGTCGACGAGTCTTTTCGGCCGGCAAGACCAAGTACGTGATGAGCAGGATGACGAGACAGATGAGACCAGCCACATTGAGCGCTTCAGCTGCGCGATAGGCGGTATTGAAACCTAGAAACGGTTAGGCACGTGAATCTCAATGTGGGCTTCCCAGGTACCTACTTTCTGGGTACAGGAAGTCTGTCAGAGGACAGGGCAAGCAGCAGACAACGTCACTGCCTGGTTGAAGTGGCGCACAAAACCTTCCAGCAAGAACTGTGGATGTCAGCAACTGTATAAAAGCTAAATGAGAGCACTTACAGCCGTCGAATCCAAATTTCGACACATCATAGAAAGGCGGAGGGCATTCTCCCCGCAGCAGTGTGGTGTTGGCCATGTCGAATATTCTTACTCTTCCCACCAAACGAACCGAAGCGTTTAGTTAATATGCAGCATGAGAGTCCTTCCAGCGGTGATCCCCACTCTTGTCGGAAGTGCGATGTGACAAGGTTATAGGCAGAACGTGGACCCCACCAGCGAGACTGTCTCTGAGCTTCAGTCAAGCGCGGACGTGGGCTGGTATAGGATGGCTTCTTGGAAGACAATGCCGTGTAGATGAAACTGGTGACAGTAATGGCAGTGTCAGACGGAACGGATGTCGCAGATGAGAAAACGAAACGATTGTGGAGTGAGTTGGTTGCCGTTAGCTCGAACGCGGAGAGTCTAAAGAGTGAATAAGGTTCGGTCGGTTTAAGGGCGCGTAGGGCCAAGCAGATAGAAAATGAACGACGGGACGTTATGGCAGAAGTAAGGAAAGCCACCACGGCATGAGAGCGAAGCCGCAGTGATGCAGGAAGAAGGCCTGGTCTTGAATGTGGCTCCTGGTTGGGTGGCCTGGGGGTAGGTCTAGTGGGTGCGGCGATCCAAAGGGGAACAGACCATTGTGACCCCTGCAGGTACACTTCTCCCCTGGTTTAGCGTGGCCTCACCCCCAGAGGCTTAGTGGCCAAGACATGCAAGGACGGCTAGGATTCGTAGCAGAGGCGGGTCTGCGGGCAAGGATTACGGTTGGGTTCAGGAACAGGGCTCGCATGCGAAAGCGCACTGGCTCGAAGGAGCCGAAGGCGGCACGGTCATTTCTCGCGTCTTTCCCAGCTCGTGCATCGTGATTCGCGACAGCGGATAAAGGGCTTTCCACACCGAAGCGCGACACTGTCCAAGACGGAATCAACGGGCGTCTAGCACAAATCTTTACGGCGTAGTTCCTAACGGAAGCTGAAATTATAGGTCCCCTTCCAACATGATCCTTTTGTGGAGAGCTCCAATTCATCGGTTCTGATGATGTCGAGACGGAGTCGAGACTCGACAGGCTACCTGCAGGATTGGCTTTCCCGCCACCACAGATCTGCGAGATTGCTGCTGACTGAACGCCCAGCACTGATGCCATCGCGAACGTCGCCTTCTCGTAAAGCGTGTCTGCCGTGTCCAAGTCGAACTATCGGCAGCGTCCGACCGAGAACCGTTGAGGAAGATCAATAGCTCGCTACAAGTGGTTGCGGGTCATCGTTCACATTCCCTAGCCGTTCATCACTGACGTCCAATGGCGGGAAGCCCAACTGTTCCTCGATCCACCGAGTCATCCTTGAAAGTGGTCATCGATCGAGGTCTCCTGCTGCGGGACAGTAAGCTCTTCAGCTTATCTGACCTCGCTCTGCCGGTTGGAGAAAAGCAGAAGACCCGCGGGAGGCACGAACTGTCCCATAAATCTCCGGTCTGACACTGCGTTGAGAGCCTCGATCGTAAGCTGATCCAACCAGCCTCCGGTGAGCACTGGGTGGCGTAGTCAGCTAGCTCTGCAACGTCCGGCGGTTTCGAGCTCTCTTTCCCGCGTTAGCGCCGCTTGGTGGGGTTCCCCAACAAACGCGTGCCGACGCGTAAAAACTTCTCGTTGTTTTGATCGGGTCACGATACTGACTCGATCAGGACAGGCTTCTTCGTCATTGTGATGCTGCGCCGCTGACCTGCTTGTGGACACGAGTTTGTGCTGTCCGAACGCTGGATGAGTGCAGCCGTGTTCCAAGCACTTGCTGCGATACGGTTGCCATCTTTGAGGCGTTATTGATGCCTTCACGCGACTATGATGACATTTTAGGCAGGACGTTTTGACAAGCGACTACCACGAACCAGGGACGAGAAGGCATTGACCCGTTTGTACCTCATCTCAATACGATCAGCTCGCCATCAGTACGCCATACCTCGAAGCGACGTGCAAACCCATGTTTGCCATGCATTACCTCCAGCCCTATAAGCTCGTGTTGATGAACCGGATAGGCCATATCGTCTTACGCTATCTTCTATACCTAGGTAGAAAGCATTCGATCGATCTACAAGCTATATTCGCGAGTAACATATACCCCATTCCGCTTTCCCCTCCACATTACGACCCGTTCCAAGGGATTCGAACCAGGACCCAGGTAGCGTCTTTCAATGCAACACTTCGATGGAATGGCGGGTATGGCGTTCGTCAACGGACGTGGCTGTCGTTTCGGGATCGATGTCCGGACGGGGATGCTGGAACATCGAGCTACGAGCCGCAATGCCGCTTATGCTCGCAGCGTGATCATAACGTATACTATTGCTCGACGACTATGTGATGGCTTAAGAAAAGAAATCATCTGGCATTCGACTTTGAGCGCCGGGGCTGGGTTCTGCAGTAGCGAGCAGGTTTACGCGACATTGTCGTACGTAAAGTATGTACTGCTGGCGTTAGATCCTTCGTCCCATTCACCTATGCTACCGAGTCCTTGGGTGAGCGCATACGCGGGACGTTCACTAGGATGACAAGCCAATCGATTGGAAAAAATTAGGGTGTGGAAAGATCGGTGTGCTGAAGTGACCTCCCGTGCCGACGAAAAAGCAAGGCTTGGCCCACTGGAAGGGTCTCGACGTTCCGGGACGGCACGCCTTGTTGATACTATTGGCAACACTGACGCTGCCGGATGTCATTGGGTCCCTCGGAGCATTTTTGAGGGGAAAAACAAGAAGGCACTGTGATGTAGCTTGTGTGAGATTGTCCGCCGTTTATGGAGTGTAACGACTTTTGGTCACGCCACTCCTGTCGCTACTGTCACTTTCCCTCTGCGCTGGTATACTTGACAAAGTTTTACAATAAGGCTACATCTACGTGTATCAACAGATGGGAAAAGTAGGGAACCTTGTGTACATTCAGCTCCCTCTGAGCCCTACAAACCCCCAAGAAGGAAACGAAGCTTTAGAGCTTTTTGATCTTTTTTACATCGACTACAGTGCGGAATCTGCCACCTCGTTTATCAGGTACATGCAAAGATACAAAGAGAAAACAGTTCTCTGACTCATACATAGCCTAACATTTCCCCAGTTCCCCGGATTCTTGTCACAATGACTCGGACATGCGTGGGTAGCCTGCCACGTGTGAGTAGGCATACGTTACAGTCGCTTCCAGGGAAATTCCAGCATACCAACTTATGGCCGTAGAGCAAAGCCGTAAGTGTCTGCCAAGACGCGCCGCGGAGAAAGTCCAAAACTGTGGTGATACAAGATGAAGCCAGGAGAGTCGTTACTCGCAAACAGATTGGATGCGAATAAGTGCATTTTAGAGCGTCGCAAAAAACCAAGAGTCGAGATTGAAGGAGCAAAATGAGTCGTAGAGACATTGATGGTCGTTAGATGGAGCGGGCAGGGTTCTTCAATAGCCCTTTCCAGTTCCACCCATGATACGGTCCTTGGTAGACTTTTGCTTAGACTTGGCTACGGCATTGGATTCGTTCGCAGCGATCTCAGCTTCGAGCTTCTGCTGAGCCTCGTGGAGTTTGCGTTGGCGGCTAGCTTCCCACTGCTCAATGTCCGCCTGGGTGAGGGTGATTGTGGTGGGGGTGCGTCGAAGCATAGCGATGAGGTTGGGTCGTGGATTGAGAATGTTCAGAGATATGCGGATGTGCTGGAAGTAGCACGTAGCAGATCTGTATAGAGGACTGTCTTTGGAAGAGAGGCTGACGGAAGTGATGATGTGTGTTTGTTGTTGATATTACCCCGGTGTTAAGTGATGCGCCGTTGAGGCAGGCTGCAGTTGAGGTGGGATGCAACGGTCTGATTTAAAAGAATGACTACAGTTTGTGTATAGGAGCCCAAGGGAGTGTCGACCGAAGAAGCGGGTTGCAGGTGATGTGAATGAGTTGCGATGAAAGGGTTGAGGATGTCGCGGAACTCGAGAAACTAATACGCGCACGCGACGGAAAACACGTGTTTCTCAAAACAAAGGGCACTTTGACTAAGACCGGATGACTTTAGTCCAATGAAAGCGACGAGGAACTGTCAAGGCGCAGTCTGTTGGCGGAGTGAAGAGCGGAGCACGTGGTGCGGAGGACCAGCGGGCAAGATCCCTGTCTGCCAAGACATCGCGATCTTGAACTTTTGGAGTTTGGAGTGACGGTGCCGAGTGCAGCCATCCTCACAGCATGGCCCAGCGACACATGTGCCCTTCAATGGGCGCCTTCAGGCGCTCATTGGTAGCAGACGTATCGGCTCTGCCCAAATGCTCAGCGAGGGCACTCCACAGCACCGCGAAGAGACTGGAAGAGCAACCCAGCGATGCAGCATCTCCAGCCCACCGTACGCCTTGAAGACGCTCAATGGCCCTGTCAAGTCAATGCTGATAGATATTCAGCACCAAATACCCGCAAAGCCCGGCAAGCGACGGCGCTCAAGCAGATCACCTCTCTCCAAAATCGCCGCATCCAGCCCGGCGCACTCGCACGAGGCTCTTTCCCCAGCGGCCAAATGGCACGACGAAGTCCGGGCTCGCCTGCTTCTCAAGTCAACAAAGATGGCTTTATCCCCGAGAACAATGCCCCCGCCGATGCGCAGCCAGACGCCAACCCCCGCTTCGCCCGCAACACAGCACGCCCAACGACGACCCGCGGCTCCACCCCTCCCCAGGGCCAGATGGTCCGCGCCCCCTCGACCTTGCGTATAACCCGCGAAAAGGTCGATGGCCCTGCTCGCGGGCCTGGTCCACGAGGACCCAACCTCCGTGGGCCCAACCTACGTGGCAGAGAAGGCGGCAGACCAGGACCAGGTGGAAAAGGCCGCGCTGGTGCGGCAGGTAACAAGGGCGGCGGAGGCGGCCCCAAGAAGCGCGAGAGGAAAGCTGGCGGCGACGAAAGGATGGGAACTAAACTCGCCGACATAAACCTTGGCGATACTGTATCGGACAGCATGAAGCAGCAGCTCCTGCGCCTGCAAAGGAAGGAGTGGGATCGCGTGCCTTACGAGCCCAAGTACGCCAAGGGCAGTTTTGCGGCCAACGAGTTGATACACGCTGGGCGGGAGCTGTTCAAGGGGGAGGCGCCGCCAGTCAAGATCTGGGGACCTCTTGAGAGGAGAATCGGCGTTGTGGGCATGTTTGGAGCCGAGGCTACGCTGAAGGTTCGCAGGGTGCTTGATGGAGACGCGGAGCCGTTTGGGCAGGAGACGTTTGAAGAGGAAGGACCAATCGAGGTCAGTGGCGCAGAGAAGAAGCAGGCTGCTGTACAATAAAGGGCAACGGATATCTGTATTGTAGCTGTACATTTACGGACACCAAAGACACATCATAGCATACTGTGCGATTGTCGTTTTCGTAGCATGGCATCGATTTACATGTTGTGCAGCATATTTACGCTGCTCTGACGGGCGCGATGTGTCCCGCAGGATCATTCCGCTGGCTTCCCCTATCAGGTAGCTCAATGCGACGGAGTCCCGAAATCTACTTGGATGCCCATACGACCTTGTACTTGAACTGGGTGGGGAAGCTCCTGTCCGTGATGAGCAGCTCCTCTCCCTCTTCCACCAGGTCGACCATCTTCTTCTCCAGGTTAGGTCGGGTCTGTTCTTCGAGACCTGCGAGCTGCATGTAGAGTGACTTCTCGCCTGTACGAATGGAAGGCTTCTTGAGTTGACTGGATAGGTCAGTATACTGTATACAGAGGTCGGGATACGAGATCAGGTTTGGGGTACATACGCTTCTGGTCGCTCTGCCAGTCCCTCGATGAACTCCTGCAGCGTCATACCCGGAAGAACCTGGAGAGGACGAGCAATGTTGCCAGCGCCACAGACGGGGCAGTCGTCTTTCTTCTGGTGCTCGAACGTATACGTGTATACCGAGTCATCACCGGTATACATCATGTAGTTGTCTGTGCCCGGGAAACCCATGAAAGGAGCGGTGTTTGTCGCCACCTTGAACGCTTCGTTGCAGCAACTGGCTGCTACGATGGCGTTCGTACTCGCGATAGCCGGAATAATGTTCTTAACCACACCTTGCGTCATGCTGTAGGTAACACCCTCAATATTGAACTCCTTGGCACGAGCGGACGCCTTGTTGAACAGCCAGGTGATGTGCTCCGGGTCATCGGTGTCGAGAGTGATATCTTTGCGCTCTTCGTCCCATGCAATGATGTGTGCCCATTCAATACAATGTTGCGGTTGGCGTGGAATAGTAGCAAGTGTGCAAAGAGGGACTGCCGCGCGAGGAGCGTGCATATCCAGTTGGCACTCGATGCATGAGGTCATGGTTGGGAAGATGACACGTGCTTGGCCCTTGAAACCCTCTGTTCCTCCGTCGATTAACGGCTTCATCGAATCCGGGTCATTCTCATCCACCATCCCCACCAAAGTTGCGTTGATCCATCGTCTCGCTTCTATGGAGTCCAGGCCGCATACGATGAGACCGAATTGCATGTAGTAGCTTTCGTCCTTGTCCTGGATTTTGCCACAGTAGGGAGTGATCTTGACGCCCTTCACACGCTTCTCGACGAAAGCAGCAGCTGTTTCGGCCTTGTATTTCCCCACATCCGAGGCACGGAATAGAAATTGTCGGTTCAGGTTGCTGACGTCAATGGTATCCATATCGATAACGTGAATGTCTTTGAATCCGGATAGGGCAAGATTCTTGAGGATTTCGCAACCTAGACCACCAGCTCCGCTAAACAATAGTTAGTAGAGATGCGACATGAGGGGCGGTCGTGCATTATTATCGAGTATTGGTATAAACGTACATGACGCTGCAAATGGTTAGCTATGACACCCTGCGCTTCGGAAACGTGATATTCCTACAGAACTTTGAGATTACTCAGATACTCGATAACTTGTTCGCCGGCCATGAAAGCTTCATCATCTGTGAATGGGCCCTTGCGAGTAAGGAAGTTGTCCAGGTACTTCCTATTGCATGCTATCAGTCAAGAGCTCTGACCTTTCTCATTATCCAGCTTACCATCTCGCTCGCGGGCTGCTTGTCGATGCCGCACTCATGTTATCGATGCTGACAGCCATTCTGTAGAAATGTGTGGAGAATGATTGTTAGCAGAGTCAAGGGCAGCAAACGGTGGTTGTAGGCATCAGAGCGTAGACGGTCTGCCAAGGCGCTAGTCTGTGGGCCCTCGCATGGGAAGGAAACACCGATTGGGTAAGGTCCATTGAGCGTCTGCCTTTCCAAGGTTCGCATTTATCACGAAAAGAGCAGGAACAACGACCCGCATTTCCGTTGATTCGGTGTGGGTGAACACGCCTGATAACCTTTTCTAAACGTCATGGCCGACTTTCTCACAGCTGTATCCACCAGGAAAGTCAAAAAGGAAGAACCTCTCATTCAGGAAGTCAAGAGCTTGAGCATACAAGAAGATGCAGTTTCCATCAACTCCACAGAATCAGCACTTGAGGCACTCAAGAACCAACCCAGCCGCAACACCGTAAATGCCGTTCTGAGCTATCTCACCACTGAAGGGTTCAGCCTCCTACTGCCAGAACCACTAAACGCAAGCATCGCGCATCAACTCATCAACGACACCATTCCGAACTACTGGAGAACTATCAAGAACGCCGAAGAAGTTTCAAAGCTCGAGAAGATACTCCGAAACCCAACATGTCTTGGACATCTTAACACAAGGCTTCGTTCGCTTATTGCAGACAGTCACCAAAAGAAGGCACCTGGTGAAGCGAGAAACACAGCTGAGCACATTGCGGATGCTCTCCAAGTCTTGATTCTGGTGCTAAGCCGCGACGAAACATCCCATCTCGTGTTGCAAGACGTTTTAGCGTTTGGGAAAACCCCTGCACAAAGAAAACTCATCTGGAGAGAGTTCATCACGCAGGTCGCTTCCGGTCGATTACTATCAGTGGCAGCGGAGGCCGAAGATGCTCTCAAGAAGAGTGATGAGGCCCACCAAGACGCAAATTGGGTCGCGGATGGCAAGCAGTATGCAGCGTGGCTGGGACGCAACATCGCCGTCTCGCTCCAGCGCAACTCAGATAACGAGGAGTATCTCGCCGCCATTGTTGAGCTGTGCTCGAAATCGTTAGGATTAGGTTATACTGGTACGTAAAACCTGTGTCTGGGTCTGTTGCTACATACTGACAATACAGATCATATCATAAGCGCCCTTGTCCCGACATTGATTGGTAGCGGGGCCATTGAGCGCCTGACCAACCTTTTATCCCAGATGAAAACATTCGAGCAACGGAAATATCTCAACGCTATAGTCGCGTTCGTAGCCAAGAGGTATTTCTCTACGGAAACTATTAGTAAAGAGGACGCCCCCGTTGCAACCTCTGTCACCATATCATCTGCCGCCGCTCTGTTTCACATGCTCATCAAGGACAATGACGTCCTGAAAGAGCAGCTCGTGATATCACTTACGCGGTCAACGGTTCCAGCGCTTGATGACTCCCTATCAGCCAGGCGCAGTGTTCTGGCTGCTTTGGCCAGAGACGATGGTCCGTGATCATCATATGCCCGCTCATAGTCAAGACTGACGATCTCTAGACAAGCTATATACTCTACTCGAGGGTCTCATAAAAATGTTTGGCGATTCAGTATACATTAGGCACACGCCGGTATTGCAGCAAGAAGGTATTTCGTATTTGCACTGTATCGTCATACCTCACTAATGTACCCCAGCTCTTTCTCAGACCTTAGCCATGTGCAGTGGCTATGTAAAGCGTTCCCAGCCCATGTTCCTCACCATGATGGCAAAGTCAACACATCACGTCAATGGCATGTCAAATCGCATAGGAGCGGCATCTACAAGGGCTCGCTTTCTAGGTATCGCAGTTGGTGTTGCTATCTCGAAGATGGTGGACAAACCGGAACTTCAGCTTAAGTTCGAATTGGAGGGTAGCGAGGCAGAAGAAGCATGCTGGTATCAACGCCTTACTGAGGTCGACGATAAGATTGGGGAAGTCACGAATCTTGCGACTAAACAGCATACCGTGGCGAAAACGAAGAGAGTCCAGTCGAAGCCTAAGCCGCCTCCCAAGGTATCCAAAGCTTCTGGAATTACCGAGATACAAGGCCCAAGGGTCGTAGAGGTCATGTCTGATTCTGAAGACGAAGACGCAGACCTGATGGTGTACGAGAAGCCAGACTCCGACCCAGAAGACGATACAGACGATGCAACGGCTATTAATCGTAATAAGCCCACCGCGCCGGTCTACATCCGAGACCTGATAGCAGGGCTGCGTGATCAAGAAAATTACGACCGCCACGAACTCGCTTTAGCCACAGCAGCATCATTGATTCGCCGAAAAGCGAACTTTGGAACTGAGGTCATCGATCATCTCGAAGAACTAGCCACTTTGCTTACGGGATTGCAAGACAACTCGGAGCTTGAAGGTTTCGCGCAGCAACGGCAACAAGCCTTGATTGCTGTGCTTCTCGCGAAACCAGCGCAGATGGCACAATGGTTCGCTCGATCCTTCTTCTCAGGCGACTACAGTCTGCAGCAACGCATCGCCATGCTCACGACTCTCGGGCTCGGGGCGCGTGAGTTGGCGGGCATGAAGGACACATCGACTGACGATTTGTTGCCTGCAAAGCCGGACTTCCCTAGCAAACAGCTTCCGCCACACCTTCACAAGATGTACGCCGAGGATAACAAGGCCCCCGCAGTAGCCAAGATCTCAAGCAGCATGGTGCGCGAGATGCTATCACCTATGGCTAGTCAAGCAGCCGATGAGCTCAGCGGCCCGAACATACTCAAAGTCCGAACATTCTCTTCGCGCATGGAAGTCGAGAAGAAGCGACATAAGCCGATACCCAACGCGCTCGCGCAAATTGTGGCAGATAACTTCTTCTTCCCACTCACGGGCCGTTGGTGGCTGCAGATCCGCGCGAACAACGACTCGATATATGCGTCTACTCACCTTCTCCCTCCCTTTCTGCAGACTCTGTCGTTGTTGCTCAACGCGTCGGGCCCGAACACGCTTGCGTTGCCGCAGATGACGCGCGAGTATTGGGATCTGCTACTGTCGGTGCGCGGGCTGGCGAGTAAGGATAAAAATATCCTGAACGCGGTTTTATTCGGCTTTCTGATGTTGTTGGAGACGAACGAGAACAAGGAGCGAGTGGCTACGGAGCAAGGCAAGGAGCTTATGGAGACGCAGGCCTGGGTGAGGATGGTATTCGAGGGTCTAGGCGCGGGAAGCGAAGAGGACGAAAGGGTGCGCGTATTGGCTGCTGGCGTGGTGGTTCGTTGTCAGGAGGTGATCGAGAAATATCAGAGGAGGCTGGCGGGCGAACTGATGAACTATTAGCGCGTATGTAAAGTTGGAACTGAGACTCTGAGCGACCGACGAGGTGAAACCTGGAAATTTCAAAATTTGGCCAGGCTGCTACCTGAGCTCAAGATAGTGACCGAACGATACTTGTACGTAGGGTAGAAAGATACATCGTCTTGGAAGCTGTCGACTTGATGCCATACAATATCATGTATGCGGCAAAGCGATGCGGAAATCTTCTTCCTCAAGACACTACATAAAGCAGTGTCATCAATGAAAAAGTAACACAGATGTGTGACCAGCAAAAATTGCCCCGCCGAGATTCCCGAAGGAAGCTCGTGAGAACCCAGTACCGCGTTGTGCAATGCAGACCAGGCGCTCAGATTAACCCAATCTTTGAGCTGGGTAATCGCAAGAAGGTCTAAGGTTGTTAGCAGATGTACTTCTTAAACGTAGGGGGGTGGTTGGGCAATACGAACAAGTATAGCCTTGAGGAGATGGGGGCAGCGCAGTATAAGTAGCCAGATGGTCTTGGCACGCTAGAGGTCACGTGAAAGAGCACAGACGCTTCAAAGAGGCTTTATAGACGCTTTATCCTCGCTTAACGGCTAGACTCCGGCGCTGGGTGGTGTCCGAGCTGTGAAGTTCTCTCACCTTGATCTTCTTCACTGCTTGTCATTGCATGCCATGACAGGCATGTTCCAGAGGAAGGTAAGTTCAGCGCTCTCGATTCATACACTCCCTTTCCTATGATGATCCAAAACAACCTTAGAACCGTTGCGAATGACGCCTTCGGGCGGTTGACTTCACCATACCCTTTACTGAACCACTCTCTACTACAAACTTGTTATAAAGCATTGTCAGCGACTCCTAGCTAACACGAAAAAGGAACCATGAGTCACCCAGTCCTCAACTTTCTCCGCCCATACCTTCACCAGGCTAGTCGCTCCGTTAAACCGGAACATGCTCGAGCGTACCTCGCTATTCAGCGGCGCTTTGCACAGAGCCTAGCCGCCGATGCGTACACCGGCCCGCATGACGTCGAGAAGCAGAA
Organism: Alternaria ventricosa; assembly: GCF_023758065.1. Taxonomy (NCBI): domain Eukaryota; kingdom Fungi; phylum Ascomycota; class Dothideomycetes; order Pleosporales; family Pleosporaceae; genus Alternaria; species Alternaria ventricosa. Next base: position 1,084,144 of record NW_026055686.1, read on the forward strand.
GCGCCTGGAGCACTTGGGCAAGGTAAAGCCGTTGGGCGATTACCACCCCAGGTTGGTCCACTCTGCGGATGCTCAGAACTTGGCCATACGCGACTTCAACGCCAAGTACGATGGCATCCAGGAGACGAAGGAGGACCTTGTGTCTGTGTTTGGTAGGGTGCACCACCCATGAGCACCAGTCTGGTTCTGACAATGTCAGGAAGGGTGCGCTCAGTGCGGCTGCTCGGCTCCAAGTTGATGTTCCTCGACATCGAACGCGACACCCAGCGACTGCAAGTCATGGTGGAGCTCAAGAAGCTCACGCCGCAAGATGGCTTAGATGAGAGCTTCAAGAGCTTCAAGAAGGTCGCCAGAATTGGCGATTGGGTGTGTAAGTAGATAAATCATTTAGCTTCAGATCAGACTCTGATTTCGTATAGCTATCAAAGGCAACCCTACTAAGACATCTACTGGACAACTCTCAGTCCTTGCTCTTGATGTACCTCGAATCCTCGCGCCATGCCTTCACCACCTCCCAGAGAGGATTGACGATGCCGAGACGCTTGCCCGACGACCGCACATCCACGCGCTCACGAGCGACGAGCCTGGCGATGTCCTTCGACTCCGAGCGCTGATCTACGACTACGTGCGCACATACTTTATACAAAGTGGGTTTCTGGAAGTGGAGACTCCCATGTTCGACGTCAACGCTGGAGGTGCCATTGCGCGACCCTTCGAGACTGTCGCAAATGAAGTCTCCAATACCCCTGTACGGCTTAGGATAGCACCTGAGCTCAACCTCAAGCGGTTGATTGTTGGGGGGCAAGACAAGATCTTCGAGATTGGACGCGCCTTCAGAAATGAAGGTGTCGATAACACACACAACCCAGAGTTCTCGACTTGCGAGTTCTACGAAGTTGGCGCGACCCTACCCACAGTCGTCGCCAGGACAGAGCAACTGGTACATGGTCTCCATACTGCGATTGAGTCATTGAGGTCGACATACTTCCCGACCCTAGCCGCGCCGGAGGATATCGACTTCGCACAGCCCTTCGCTCAGTTACCCTTCATACCCACCATCGAGCAAGCCTGTAGTCGCAAGCTGCCTGATCTGTTATCACCGAATGCTTCCAAAGAGCTGCTTCAGCTGTTTGACGACCTTGAACTCACCGCTCCGCCCAACCCCACACTTCCACGTCTTCTCGACACTCTTGCTGAGATATACATCGAGCCGCTCTGCAAGAACCCCACTTTCATCACTCAGCACCCTGAAGCGCTCTCTCCACTCTCAAAGTCGTATCTTGACGATGCTACTGGACAACGCGTTGCATCTCGCGTGGAACTTTTTATCCATGGCCGCGAGTACGTCAACGCATACGAAGAGGAAAATTCTCCGTTTGAACAGCGTCGCAAGTTCATACAGCAGCGTGATTTCCACCCCGAGGGTGAAGGCGCTATTGACGAAAGTTATCTCGAGGCGCTGGAGTGGGGTATGCCTCCGACTGGTGGCTGGGGTTGTGGATTGGATAGATTGGTTATGCTGTTTGCAAGTAAGAAGAGGATCGCAGACGTGCTGCCTTTTGGGACATTGCGAAACGTTGTTAGCATTTCCAAGACGAAGTGAAGTGCTTCGATCTTCAATAGAGCAACTATTCGTGCAGCTTCCTCCCACCACTGAGATGACAGAAGTCGTGACGCTCGCCGCCTATCGCTTACATTCTCCTATGTTCTTCTTGGTAGACTGTATGCAAGGTGATATATGTCTAGTGTAGTGTATTTAACATAACTTTGCTCTTTTGCAGGTGTCTGATGCGAGACGAATTGTTCAGCTTCGCAGTTTTGGAGCCTGGTACGCTTAGACCCGAACATGGGGCACACGCAACCCACGCGTACCCACAAGCGCACATCGTCCCACGCTACGCAATAATGCAGTGGATGCAGGAAATTCCCAAGGGTTGTGTCGTGTTGCTCCATCGTTACAGTGGATGAGGGACGCCCTCAAGTACAGCCAGCCGCCGTCAACATGGCTTGAGGCGTTTCAGGCGCCCAGCAGCCCGCGGCTGCAGTCAACAGGCACCCGCTCCTTCACACGCTCGCCTTTTACACTTGCTGCACAAACTTCGCGTAGTCTGCTTCTTACTCAGACATGTTTTGCTTCTGTTGATTAGTCTCATTGAGATCTTCCCCGAAGGCTCCCGTTTTCTGGGGTAATGCGCGTTGCGCATAGCGCGTACTGTACAACAACGCCCCGTGTTGATTAACATGTTTTGGGATGGGGCGAAATCTTGCAGATCTTCCGATACTTGAAGACGTCAGCCTACTCCCTACTGCGCTTCCCATCCCAAGACGTCAGCTTAGCAGGAAATACCATGTCGTCGCCGATTCCTAATCCCCAATGGCAGGGCTGGGAGACGCATCGGCGCGAGCAGTCGCCTCCACATCAGGCAGTGTACTCATACAACCGATACTCACAAGCCTCTTCGCCCAACCACTCATACTATGGACACTATGCACCTGCCCCAGGGTCATACATACAACCACACTACAGCGAAAATGCGCCAGTGCCGTTCATCGCAGAGCTGCCAGCACCCTTGCCTCCAGCTCCACCAACTACGACGTCTGAGGAGCAATTAAAGCAAGACGAGCTGCTCGCGCATAGGATGCAGCATTTGGAGGTAGAAGGAGTTCGAAAGAGATCGCTTAGTGCAGTAAGCCAACATGAACGCCCTGCCAGTATGATGCCGCCCAGCTCCCAGCGTCTGTCACCACTCCTACATCAACAGCGATCCGCGCAGGCTTTGCGGTTACATTCAAAAAGCGTTTCATCCTTCGTCGACCAAAGACAAGTGAGCATGGCGCCAGTGGTCACCCAGCTTGCGCCTCTACCTCTAGCTCATCAACGCTCTGCACAATCGCTTCGACCCCATTCGAGAAGTGTCGGAGCGGCCGCCGAACCATGGAGTACCGGATCGTTTGAACAGCCGCGAGATCCAAATCTCTTCAGCACCTTACCGGAAGTGGTCGTAGAGCAGCATCCGGATAAGGACCTCGAGCCACCCCTTGAGGATTTACCGATTCCAGTCTTGCTGGATCAGCAGCCCATGGGACGACTACAACAACCCACAAGACGCCCATCAGTCGCACTAGAATCAATATCGTTGCCTGGGTATCTCGAGCAGTACCGCCAAGCACCGTATCCGCCTCAGTGGAACCTTCCACCTGTTGTTTCTACACTACATGCCTACCAGGAAAGCAAACGGTCATCCGGGTCCAGCTGGCTGGACACGCCAGAGTCGTGTGCATGGCGAACAATACGCCCCTCTGAACATGCACGCAATCCTGTCCCACCAGCGTTTACATTCAAATTCAAAAGCACGACTGGCAGCTTCCGCAGTCCCAAATTCTCGTGGACAATGGCATGCCCCGAGGAGCCGATGGAGTCAGGAAAGAAGGTACCGAAGTCACAGCAGACCGCATGGTCTTACGAACTGAAGCTGGACCCCAGGACCAATTTACGAAAGTCGGAAGTCTTACTTCAAGGTGGCGCAAACGCAAGATCCATTCTGACAACTTACGTGCATGCGCTCAATTACGACTCACTGCGCTTCATCGGTCCAGACGGACGTGCGTATATGTGGGTTACAAGCACCAAGGTTTCCTCCATCCACGGTTCACGATACGACACGCTGAGACATGCGCTCTTCGCTGCGATAGGGAGCAATCCTGATCCGCTGTATGGTGGTATCGTGGCAGATCACTGCTTCTGGGATGGACATGTCGACGCAAGCGGAGGTTATGCCCCTGATGAATCTGTCTACATACGTCAGACGACTGTGGATCCGGCACTTGTCGTGGCGACGTTGCAAGTGATGAAAGAATGGGAAAAGCATACGCTCAGACAAGAGAAAAGGAAAAATCCTAAAGCCTTTTCTGCAGCTGAAGAAGAAGCCCGGAGATGTGAACTTGGAGCCTGCAGCTATTGGCAAACATGAGAGCTCTTACAACACCAGGCGCGCAAAGCCAAACCTAGCTCATCAACACCTGGCATCAAATTGGTGGAGATTCGCTAAGAAGTTACCGCGACGCGTCAGTGTGGGAAGACTTTCCGAGCTATACGTTTGGCTCCAGCCTCGTATTGCACTTCATCTGCGCTGGCGTATAAATACCTTGCACCGTGTTGTTGAGCGGCTGTCTCGAACCGGAAGCTGTCTCAGGATGTGAAAGGGAACACTGGCACTACCGTATCTATCCTGCTACCTGGCAAGATGTTCAAGAGCCCTCCTGAGGGCGATTTGAAGGAGCGGCTCGATGCGCTCGTTCGTGTTATTGTCTTTGCCGAGAGCTTCTATATAAAGGTTGGCACTGCGGATATGGAGGGCCGAAAGGCGACCCGTCAAGGGTGCTCCAGGGCTGCAAATCAACTTGTAGGCTCTGCTATCGCTGCCATCGTCAACGCTGGTTTTCGTGCATGGAGATCGATTGCGCATCGAATTATCTTTGTTTCGCTTGTATCCATACTTCAGTTCATATTCCGCAACGAGATAGCTCAAGAGTGTCGCAAAACAATGTTGTGGTACTAATAACAACAACCCTGATATTTTATACAGTGCACTTTTGAAGACTACACAACGTGCATGTTCAATGGAAGTATACGAGATCCTCTCATGTTTTCGTCTAATCCTTTATCACTCTACGAGACTCGAGAGCTTGCTTGGTCCCAGACGCCATCAGCACCCTTGCGCATAGAGTACCGTCCTGCATCTGATCCCGTTGATCAATGAAAACGCGATCTCGAATTTATTTCCGCGTCGATATCCTAATATATAAGCCAAACTCGATACCATGAGTTCTTCGGTTGCGCCTCGACATGCAAGCGCCTCTGGTAGACGGCTGACTCCTCCTCGGTTTGAAGAATTTGAATTGCCTTCGACCTTTGAGTCACTTACACCTTTACGTCAATATACCTCTACATCTGTTATAGAGGAGACGGAAAATGGAAATGACTACCTGGATATCTTTGCAGAAGTTACTGACGCCGACGAAGTCTTGGCAGAGCAGTGGGAATCTGGAGCAACCGAGCAGTCTACAACGCCTCTGCTAAAGGGCATCGATTCCTTCGATTTCGTTGCAGGAAGAGTCAATGAGTCATCATCGATAGCAAAGACCCGGACAATGTCGACTATCACTACATTGGAGCTAGTCAAAGAGGACAAGCAGCCGGCCTGCGCGTCTTTCTGCAGGGCTCCTGCGTATTTGGAGCTGCTCTTCGATGCAGAGACTCCGAATGCTAGCGACGAAGATCTAGCTCTTCGCAGTGTATTCGCTACTGACTCTACGCCTGAGCCAGTAACAAATCCACTGTCAGACCATCCGGAACGCTTGCTGACTCCAGATCTTCTCGATAGCAGTGATCTGAAGCTTCGACCATCACTGGCGGTGCATGAACTACACGATGATGGATCACTTGCGTTGGGCTCCGACGCCTATCCGGTCTTTTCAGAAGATCGATATACCATTTCTGAGCTCACATGTAGACGTCCAGGTCGGTCTTTGACGCAACTTTCCCAGTCGGCCACCACGGGGAATACAGCTACCGAGGAGCCCTGGCAACTCGAGCACGACCCCGTCCTCCGACATGCTACTACTCGTTCTTTTCTTCCGGGACGAGATGATCTTCGTAACGTCATCACCTGCTCTTTGACTGTCGAATGCGACCGCGATATCGAAGACCTTTATCGCGCAACTGCGTGCTTCCTTGGCGATTGCCATGATGGCGAGTGTACCTGTTTGGACAACAAGCGAGGTACTCGTTGTGTGCCGGGAGAAGATTTTGTTCTCGCTGATAAGTATGATGACTTCAGTCTATCGTTGAGATATCCCACGGCAAAGGATATCTTTGAGCTCATAGATGAGCTTGTCGATGCAGACATGTTCGACGTGGAAGATGGCTTTGGCAACAGCACGGAAGAACCACCGGCCCTTCCAGATACTTTGTTTACCACTTCACCAGATATGGACGCCTTTGTTGCATATGGCCGGCAGCTGTACCCACCTCTTTCGGACGATGTCTCGAATGTGTGTGACAGCGACAATGTCTCTGAGACATCGGAGACAAACGACAAACCAGGTTTGTCACCACCTCGGTACTCTGAAATAGCATATGTCGATGCTGACACGCACAAGTGCATCGCTTATACCGCTTTCAACCAACTGTTATCGATGGAAGAATACCCAGCGCGTCCGGTGATTCACCGAGACATCCCCGATGATAAAGATTACGACTCAGCTGAGCTGAAGGAATACAGCTGCCTCGATCTAGATGATCAAGGCTGCAATTCCCAGCTATCGCTACGAGATGACCCTTGTCCGAGCAGATGCTGGTCTGATTTCGCATCAGGTATTGCCCAACCACCAGCACTGCCACAGCCCGATCTTAAGAGCCAATCAGTTGTGCGTCAACAGTGTCTACCGTTTGGGCTGTACTCCAGCAATCTGTCTCACCTCCAGCGTCGCTTTCCACGGCTGACATTCGCTACTCAGCTCGTGCCTGCATCTGAGCCTTTGTCCACGGTCGAAGAGGAACAGCTGTCTTGGCCCAGCCCGTCTTCCTCAGGAGACTCTTTCGGCTTTGCTGATTACCGGGGGTTTGGGAAACCCCTGGATGGACGCCAACAAGGGTTTTCAGATGACGAAGAAGGAGGGTCCTGCCTTAAGCATGGCTTAGAGGCGCCAGTGATGCCGAGCTTACCTACACACATCGCATGCGAGGATATGTTCACTGATGCTGTTTGGGACAGTGCACCAGATCTCACACTCACTGAGTCTCATTGCGAACCACGTGCAGCAGCTACAACAACCTCGCGTATACCTTCAGCCCCACTTCTCGAAGCGTTCGAGACTGAAGTTCATACTTGTCTCACGTTCATCTTCAGCTGCATGAACGATGGACGCTATGATGAGCTACCAGCTTTGTGTAATGATCTTCACTGGACCTTATGTGCTCTCGCGCATGACTACCCAGCTATGGCGGTATTGGACAGCCTTGGAGCAGCTGTGGAGATCCTGGCTGAGCGAATAATAGCACCAACGCCTGCTTCGTAACTTGACACGCCAGAGCCTTCGTTGACGTTAGATTACCTACTTTGCATATCTTCATATGAATGTAAGCTGCAGACCTGCTCAGTGTTTCCTTGAAAGAGATGGATGCGGACGACAGACAGAATGACGCTGATGTAGGCGCTAGGAGTAGACAATCTGAGCGCCGCCCACCTTTGGTGAATCTTATCAAGTCAACCGTCGCTGCCTCTTACGTGATCAATAAGGACTGCAAAGTTGGAGAAATAGTCTTTGTCCCGTGTGTTCGGCATGCTGCAACGGTAGTGACTGTTTCTCCGAAATTAGCGAGTGTGTTGTAGCCTCAGGCTATTGCTTCTGCCTCTCGCGGGGACACCGGGCCCGTCGTCATCGCTACCAGCCCAAGTCTTGATAGTGCCGAGCTGCCAAATTAAGCCCTGTCCTGAGCCCAACATGCTTTAATCTCACAGCTTCGCTGCACCTGGAGATAATAGTGCAGGTTTTACAAAGCCTTTATCACATTCATGCTCTAATATGGTGACAGTCTGGCTGTAGTTCCCTCGTGGGAGCTGGGTACCAACGGCCTGTTGCTGTGCGCTGGACAGTATCGAGACCTGGATCTAGAGCGATAGCCTAGTGTGGCTGGACCGCCATCCGATGCTAATAATGGCACTCTTCGGTGGGATGACCATGCTGATGCTCGTATCAGCAAAATATCGCATGATAGTGCGCTGAGTTGACAATGATCACGACATTTTACCCACGCCATGACGAAAATTGCATGCAGACCATATTCCTCTTGCGAACTCGGAGAAGGTACGCTGGTATGGACATCCGGGTTGAGCTTATGATCAGCAGGATGTTCTCGTCCAACTTCGGTATGGATACAGATGGCTGTCTGGGCAAATCCGCTGTTTTCACAAAACATTGTTGTAAGTTTGCATTCGTTGCGATGAAGCTAGTCCTGCAAGCCATGAAGACGAAGTCAAACGTAAATGACAGCGGCCGTGTTTGCGAACGGCCTATACGGCATCGCTGAGGCGCCAGACAAGATCCACCGGTGCATTCGAATGTTCTGGTAACAGAAGTACCCAGCTCAATCAAGGAACAAACGAAAAACCTGGGGCCTACATTGACGCCAGATCTTCCGATTCGTTCGTACTATCATAGTGTAGTCTGCAGACCTGTGCAGGATTTTGTCGTCTGAGGTACTCTGCTTGCTATGATCTGTGAGAAGCTTGAGAGAAATAAGCTTCCACCAGATTCAACAAAGAGCGGAGGCAAGTCGAGTTGTGGGCACAACCAGCACTAATTCGATGTGTGATGTATGTGGCTGATATGCTATATAGCCGAGCCTTCCTAATAGCCCGGTATATTCGTGGAGGTAGTGATCCTAGTGGCTGTCGATTGGAAAATACGAGTAGCGTGGTGGAGGGGGGAGGCATTCGCCCAACCCAACGCTTGCATCTCGTGTCAGTGCGCACACGGCTCTACTTGCGCAGAGTACTGCAGGTTCAGTCACATAGCTTCTTGGGACGCGGCATAGAACGTTTTCTGCCGCATTCGCTAGTGAGCATAACGGACGACACTCCTGTGCATAGAGACTTGGGTCAGCGGTGCAACATTCATGCCAGGTCGGACGCCACAGACCATCAGCGCATCCATGGATTGCTTGTTCTTCGCGTAGATAACCCTGGAGGGTAAAGCCGACACCTCGTAACTGCAAGTCAGCACATGTGGCGTCGCTGGCGATGGAGTAAGGAAGTATTGACAGCGCAATGAGGAAGGGCGATAATGCAATACTCATCCGAATCACCGAGGGTCTGTTATCAAAGACCCGATCGGGTATAGCCTCCACGGTGGCTGGTAGTAGACATCTGGAAAATTCAGGCTCCGGCTCGTGGGTCGCCCGAGGCTACGGCCCTGGTGGATCTTCAGGAACGTGGCCGGCTATCTTTGGGAGCGGAACGTGGGCAGCGTAGCCAACACCGGCAGTGTCTCCGAATGCGCGAAGGTCGCGAACGGCTGTTGTTGAGGTCTGACGGACGATGGGCTGGACTGAGATGAGGGTGATGCGATACGCGCTCCGGGTGCCGTGAGTGGATGACAGCCGCACGCTAGTCTGGAAACAGCCAAAGCGCGATGCAAATATAGCCCACAACGGTCGCTCATCCCGGCAGCGCCGGCATCACTGTGCGGTAGGGCTGTGCCTCTACTCGCTCAACCCCTGCGGTTTTTTTCGCTGATGCTACTGTCGGGCTGCTCACGCTATCGACAGCTCGTACGTAGAGCGGAGCCCTTCACATGGCGAGATGTTACTTCGTGTTGACAAAGTGGAGACGGCATCGACGTCAGCAATCATGGAAGCGTATAGACTCTGGAGACTACTGTATATAACTTTCGTTCCATCTCAACTATCATACTCATCCACCAACCATCACCTTCGCTTTCCTCCAGTTTTCCTACACCAACACTCGCTACAGTGTCCTCACAATAGCCTTCTAATACCTAATACCATCTCGACAACTTCCGGATCAATCACCTAGGACTCAAATCAGCAATACCATCAAGATGCGTTACTCTTACGTTGCTGCTACCCTCGTCGGCTCGGCCTTGGCCATGCCTCAATACGGCTACTCAGCGGTTGTCCCTACTGGATACCAGCCTGCACCAACTTCTTCAAAGCCGTATGAAGCATCCACTCCCAGTGCTTACCACGTCTCGACTCCCTCTTCCAAGCCGTACGAAGCATCCACGCCCAGCAGTGAGGTTCACTACCCAGCTAGCACACCGGTCTACGAGGCATCCACCCCTCCCGCTTACAGCGCATCCACTCCCGCCGCAAGCTCATCAGTATACCATGCTTCGACCCCAGTCTACAGCGCGTCTGTCCCCGCCTACAGTGCTTCCAAGCCCGCTGAGAGTTCGTCGGTCTATCACGCCTCCACCCCGGTTTACAGCGCGTCTACTCCCATTTACAGCGCTTCCAAGCCAGCTGAGAGCTCGTCGGTTTACCACGCCTCCACCCCGGCCTACAGCGCGTCGACTCCTGCAGTGAGCTCGTCCGCATACCACGCCTCTACTCCTGTCTACAGCGCTTCTGTTCCCGTCTACAGTGCTTCCAAGCCCGCCGAAAGCACTCCGGTCTACCACGCTTCAATTCCCATCTACAGTGCCTCCAAGCCTGTCTACAGCGCATCTCACCCAGCCTACAGTGCCTCCACCCCAGTCTACCACGCCTCTTCCTACGGAACTGGTTACGTCAAGCCTACTCCTAAGCCTTCATCGGCTGTTGAGTACCCCCACGGCGACATCACGACCACGCTCACCTCCACCCACACAGCTTGGGTGCCATGCAGCACCTCTGTTGGCCACGGAGAGCACTCCAGCGTCATTTACTCGACCTACTTGACCCCAACCTACTCCACTGTCACCGTGACTTCGACCATCCACGGCTCAAAGCCCACATCTGACATGCCCGTTTACCCAGCTGAGACTCCTTCGGCCCACAAGCCCACTTACCCTGCTGAAACTCCTGAGGCTCCCAAGCCCACGTATCCAGCTGGCACCCCCGAGGCTCCCAAGCCATCCCACCCAGCCGAGACTCACCCCGCTGGAACTCCTGAGGCTCCTAAGCCAACCTACCCAGCAGGCACCCCTGAGGCCCCCAAGCCTACTTACCCCGCTGAGACTCACCCCGCTGGAACTCCTGAGGCCCCTAAGCCAACCTACCCTGCTGGTATCCCTCCCGCTCCTCAGTGCCCTGCTCAGGTCACTGTCACCAAGACCGAGCACGTAGTCGAGACCAAGACCGTCACTGTCGGTGGAGCTTACACTCCCGGCCCAGCCCCTTCTGCCTACCCCGAGGGTATGAAGCCGTCAACTCCTGCGGAGCACTACTCGGAGGCCCCTAAGCCATCGTCTTCTGGAAAGCCTTACCCAGTCGGCCCCAAGCCCTCAGCTTCCACCAAGCCCTACCCTGTTGGTCCCAAGCCTTCTTCTGAGGTCAAGCCTCCCTACCCTTCCTCCGGTAGCTCGATCCACTACAGTGCTTCGTCCGCGCCTTACCCGATCCACACTCCCTCCTCCTCCAAGGCCTACCCCACCGCGTACCCTACTCCCTCGTCATCCACTAAGGAGTACCCGGCTGCTACCCCCTCTTCCTCCAAGGGCTACCCGGCTGCCACTCCCTCGTCTTCCACCAAGGAGTACCCAGCTGCCACCCCCTCCTCGTCCACTAAGGAGTATCCCGCTGCCACCCCTTCAAGCTCGGCGGCTCACTACCCCGTGAACACTCCTTCGTCCTCGAAGGTGACCCCCCAGCCCACCGGCTACGTCGCCTACCCCCACTACTAAGCTACTCAGGTAGCTTGAGCAGATTCTCTTCACTTATCAAGCAAAGATTTTGGGCGGTCTAGGTGTTTTGACGGCAAAACAAATGCTGTAGCTCTTCTGTCTTGGAGCCTTCATTCCCTCGCCTTGCATAGCTCCAGCGTTTTAGTTCTGCTTTATCATGGTTTTCACGCGTTTGGATTTTCTTCTTCAACTGTTTATATTGAACGAACAACTGGTATAGAATGGTTACGACGGGTACGAGTTTAGTAGTAGTAGTAGACAGAAATGATGACCAACTTTTGTCACTCCTTCAAAAGTGCTTGCTCATCTTTCCTTGTGAGTATCTTGTGGGTGGCGTTGAAGTACTAACAATGTCATCGAGCCCAAACCTTCAAGTACCAATGACGTCAGTCAACACTGCTTGCACAATGATTCTCACCTACTAGCACAGGCTGGCGCAAGAGAGCCAACACCGCGCTTATGCACGTACAATCAATCTATGCAACCCCGTACTCGTGTTACCAGCGACGTTGCCGCATTCGGCAGTCTTCCCGCGCAATCGATAGTCTATCTCGTATCAGTGCGCGCGAACTTTTCTTTCACATCGTCAACCCACGATTATGCATCGTGAAATGCGCGCATGATAGCTTCCGTCGAATCCTGCGATAAGACACTGGGCTTGACGCCGTATATCTAGGTATGCGACGAATGACCGACATTTGGCGCCGACATGCTCAGTACTTACTCATCCAAGCAAGCTTTCATGTTGAGAGACTTGTTCGGCTAGTCGATAGAGCGGGATGGATGACTGCACGCGATGGCCTGGATAAACACTGTTCGTTGTCATCGGTTGTAGCAAAGACTTGTATGTGCTAGGGTGTAGCCAATACTCGCTGAATTTTATCGGCTGGACGGCAAGTCTAGACAAAGTACGCGGGACTCAACAAGTGGACTAGTAAGAAAAACACTAGGAGATGGCTTGAGTTCACATTCTCTTCAGCGATCAAATTAGCCAGGAAGATCGAGAGAGGTCAGTAGAATACCTCCATAGGGTAATGCCTTACGGCAGAAAGTGGAGAGGATGGCGCGCCATTCAGCGCGACAAGCGTTTGACATAGCTGGTGGAAGGGGGGTGTAGTGGCTTTTTGGCATTGGACTGCAACTTCTGGTCAGTCATCGGTTTGCTGATCCCCGTTCTTTCCGTCTCTTGCAAACTCAATATCAATGACACTGATGATGCCTACAAGCTTCCATCAGATGAGAGAGATGAAAAGTTCAAGAGAAAGTCTCCCACAAAGTGCCATCAACGGTAACTCGGGTCGACGTCCTTTTGCGTCTTCGGTCCTAGACATGTAACAGAGCTAGCCATATCATCGAAATGGTAGTCCGTGAGTCCATAAGGATGCGACCAGTTGTGGTTTCGTTATACAGAGCGTAAGAATCTGCACCAAGAAACAGACCAGAAAACTCGACTTTCGCAGTTCTGATGGGAACAAAACCTTCCCGTCCTGGATTTTGGCGCGAAGATTGCGGTAAAGTTGATGGGCGACGAAGACTCATTCGATCGAGGAACCATCCTTATGGCCGGGCCCATGTGATAATATCGTCGCTCCAAGACCAGAATAACCCAATGCAGTCGTTGACACAGATGCAAAAAGCAGTCGTGAGGTGACTGCCCAAATATCGCAAGGCTGAAGTTGTGACGATGGAGTGAAGCAACGAGGGCCTTCCTTGTCGCCCGTGCGTCATCGCCACGATTTCCCCAGCCTCCACTAGCGCCCTTTCGTCGCATCTGTATCGACATTCAACGCGCCAGATGTCGCCCTGAAATGCGCAAATCCGGCGCGTCCATCTAGCGCAACCGTAGAATCAGCGCGAACACATCACGACACACACGAAACATGGATGAGCCATCTTCACAACTCCACCTCGAGATTCGCGACGCCGTCGTTCGCGCGCTCGCAACGCGCCGGCCCATCCTCCACCACCTGAACGCCGATTCGTCTTGGCTTCTTCAGATACCGCGTCCAGCAAATGCCGTCAAACACGGGAGCCGGGTATACTACAATGTCTTGATAGATCCGTGGTTCGTCGGTGGGCAGAGCGATGTCGCAAAATGGTTCAGCCAGCAATTCCACGCGACGGAGAGCGCTGTGAAGAGTATCGCTGAGGTGGAGGAGTTAGCACGGCAGGTGGAAATAATGGCTGGAGGACTGCGACTAGGCAGAGGAAGAAGCAAAAAGAGGAAGGTGGAAGAGGTAGACGAGGAGAGTTATGTGGACTGTGTGGCTGTCAGCCATGAATTCACCGACCACTGCCATAAAGAGACGCTTTTGGAGGTTCATCGTGATGTGCCCGTGCTCGCGACAGAGGTATGTTCTCATACGAAGAGATGAAGGGTCCTGGGCTAACAAGCATCACAGCAAGCCGCCAACCTCATATCCTCTTGGAACCACTTTCGCACCGTGATAACAACACCCACCTTCGCCGACCACTCCGACTGGCACGACTACAGTCTTTCGCCGCTCCCCTCATGGCTCAGCATATCGCGACTTACAGCGTCCGGCGACTCTCTTTACCTCCACTCCGCGCTCCTAATAACCTTCGCCACGCATCCCTTCCTGTCGACAGCGACGCCTAAGAAGCGTCTCTCTACACTTAGTATAAATGGCGATGGAGCGGAAGAACTATCGTCTAACATCAACGGCGAAGAAGCGGAATGTGTCATCTACACACCACACGGCATCCCCCACGAAGCCCTCAGCCCAATCGCTACAGCCGACCCACCACTACACACCCTCGCTTTCCTACACGGCCTCCACGATGTCTCTATATCCTCTGCCCAGCAGCTCAACCTCGGTGCGAAGAACGGCATCCTCGCACAACGCATACTCCGAGCAAAGTACTGGGTCGCGACACATGATGAGGTGAAAAAGGGAGGAGGGCTAATAAGCTGGTTCCTACGCAGAAAAGTATGGACAGTGGAAGATGCGTTGAAGGAGGCCAGAGCACAAGATGGCGATGTCTTTGAAGATGTGCACTTTCAGGGTATGAAGAATGGAGAGAGTAGGGTTTTGGAGTAATTTGAGCCGTTTCTTTGAGGGGAAGGGGAAGATTGGCTGTAGGTAATTTGTTTTGGTCCCGAGTATATACCCAATTCCGCGAAGCAGGGCCGAATCAAGGCATTTCCCAGATCATCGACGTATGCAACACACTCGCAGTACCCTTCCACGTTAACATAGGGAAACACTGAACAGGTCTGCAGCCTACGGTTTTGTGGTTACAGCCTACATTAACATAAAAACATGCAAAGTAGGAGATCTAACGTCGATGTAGGCTCTAGACCCGTTCGGTATTTTTCTTGTATGAGGTGCTATACACGCTCCTAACACCGCACGAAGACAAAGCTACTTAGACATAGTAATACCATCGTTGTGAGTGACAGATTCAGCTGCTCACTCGATGCTAGGCAAAGTATCATCGCACCTAACGAGCCTGGAACAACTTCCTGATCCCCCAACACACTCATAGTATTCATCGCATGAATTGCATCCGGGGTGTTCAGCCTTGCACTCATCGTCCTCTGTACAGGTCCATATTCGGCAGCTGTTCTCCTGCTTCTTCAACAGCGAACTGGTATGCGGTACAGTAACCAAGGCGCTTGGGTCTCGGGGCATGACGTCGTTCGGGACAGCCCACAGCTGTGCTTCAGACGTAACTGCGCGTCCATCGATACCCGCCCACATTTCACGCGCCTCGGGTGGGTACTTTGCGACGTACTCGGCTAGGTGCCGTGGCGAGAGTTGAACGTAGTCCATGACAGTGTCGTGAGCAGGGTTGAGCCTCCGAAGGACTCCGTCTTGTCCTAGCATGGTCATACCGTTTGTTTCTGTATTGAGAGATCGGAGTACTTCGCGGAGAGACTACAGCGTTTGCTTCAGTACAAGAGTATACGCATGATGCGTGGGTGTTTCTAGATGCACTCACTTGTTCTTGCGTGGCTGTTGAGAAGAGGAAAAACGCACTGGCGTATACCACAACTGAGAGCTTCATTGCGGGAGTGAGGAGACGAGATGAGCAAGGAAGGAAGGCCAAGTAGTATGGTACAGGAAGTGTATCTTCGTGTATGCATGCCAGCGAACTTGCGAATACTTGTATGACATTGTCTCGTCGCGATCAGGTAGCTACTTGATGCAAACATGCACAAGGTAGTTTACCCGTACTGCCATTTACGTCATACTCAGCAAGAAAGTAAGCACTGCCCACATAAAGCCAATACAATCCCCTCATTTGTGCGCCTGTGCCGCAATAACTTCAACTCGCAGCCTAGAACTTCTTCTCAAGGTCAGCATTACACTGGTATTAGCCTGATCACCGTTGTTCACGCAGGCTATAATACATACATGCACAGCAACGCCCCTCATCTCTGCGTTCAACAGCATCGATAATCTTACATACCAGCATGTCTGCACCACAACCTCATCCACCCCCGCAGGTACAAGGTTCATCATCGCCTGAACAGAGCGTAGGCCAACCAACCAGATGTTCAACACAGGCAAACCTAACCCTATCCATAGAAGGCCGGCGTCCACGAAGCGGGCCCTGCAGACCCGTCCAAGGCCAGAGCTGCGCTCGCCGAGTTCTCCGCAACGATGAAGCGCCCAGCAGATCTCAAGTGCTTCCGCCAAATAGGCTGCGACGGCATCTGCAGGACCCTCCGTAGGATGCCAGCACCGGATGACGAGCCAAATGGCATAGAGGTCTATGATGCACAGCCCATGTCACCGTTCCTGTTGAAGGCGTACCTTGATCGACACGACTGGAGTCAGACGACTGAAGATCGCTTTCGTGGCGTGGACGGCAGGAATACGCCGAAAGAGTAAGTGTTGCTGCATGACGTGGCAATAAGCTGATATCTTCTCTAGACAATGGTTCAATCCACTCCCTGGTGTCTTACCACCTCCAAGTACGAAGAACGAGCGTATGGCAGAGATAGATCGATTCAACGAGGAACGAAGAATCCTGGAAGAGAAAATAGCGAAAGGGGAAGTGGAGGCAGAGGACCCGGGGCCAGCTTGCGGGGCTGTGCGAAGCAACTATGATCTGAGTCCACGGTAGTGGTTACCCCCTCAGTCAGTGGAAGCACCACAGTTACACGTAGTCATGCATGTGAACGTCTCCAAAATGTGTTCGGAAGATCGCGCGACTAATGCGCTTATGCATATTAAGGAAGAAGGCTCATAGTATACTACATGAAGATCAAGATCCCATTTTTCCATCCATCGTCGCTTCGCATAAAAGAACAAATCAAGAGGGGCTCCTTGCCACCAACGCCATTACTATGCAATGTTCATCTCTCTGTGATGATGTTCCAACAAGCCCGAAGTAAAGGGGGAATGAAGAAGGTAGTCGCTGGGGGAAAAACAAACAATGTCGCCAATCTTGTGGGAATGTATAGGTACAGATGTATGGAGGTGTCAACGGAAACAGGGGTAAGGTGGACAAACTAATGCAAACAAAGTGATCGAATCCGTGGATGCAGGTGATGAACTAGACGCTCAACCCCACGGTTCGTAGGATGGGTACGAATGTCGACATGGACAAGTTCGCTTACTGCGATTTAGGTACACACTCTGTGTACTTCGCTGCGAGTTCCTGTGCAATCTCAGGTGTCTTGACTGCGTAAAGAACAGACTGGAGTCCGCCTTCCTTGGCAGGCTTGGTCGCCATGACCATCTTCTTGCTACCGCCAGTGACGGTGGCAGGCAGCGCAGGTAGGATCTGGTAGTTGACCGGGGTGGCACCACTCGGAATGCGCACACGCACAGAGCACTTGCCCGTCTGCTTGTCCTTGAGGATCCAGAGCGGGCCCTTTGCTATGTTTGTCCAGCCCTTCTCTCCCTCCTGGTGCTTGGCGAGTACGACTTCGGTGTGGAAGACAATGTCGTAAGTATTGAGCTCATCTTCAGTCAACTTGGTCAAGTCGATCTGTTCTTGCTTGCCGCCCTCTTCGTCATCTTCTGCTGCAGACGCGGCACTGGTATCGCCAGCTTCAGAGAGAGGCGTGTTTGCGCGCGAAGAGAATACAGACGAGGTCACAGAGTTGCCGCCTGATGGAGCGAAAAGCGAAGATCCACCTGTGGAGGGAGCGAAGTTGAAGATCGAGCTGGGTGGTGGTTTCGCCGGCGTTGTGGAGAACTCGCCAGCACCAGGCGTAGCAGGCTGGAAGTTGAATTTGGGTGCAGCGTCCTTCTTCTCAGTAGCAGGAGCTCCGCCAAACTTGATCGGAGTACCCGCCTTGAAAGTCTGATCGCCGGCAAATGTGTCGGTCTTTGGCGGCGCGGTCTTGGACGCAGCACCGAAATCGAAGAACTGGAAAGGTTTGTTGGAAGGAGTTGTAGTACCGTTACTCTGCCCAAACAGAGAAGAGGCGCCACTGTTCTCCTTCTCTGCCTCGGAATCGTTATCCCTGGTGATCCGTGAGAACAAGCTGCCCTTGGAACTTGACTCTTCCTGCTTGTGCTGCTGGGTATCTTCAGATTCGGTCTCCGATGCATCGACCGAGCGCTTCGGAGGCGAGGGCGGCTCTGCTGAACCAGCATTGTCTCGTTGTTCGCCGTCGTCGTCATCCGACTCTTCCTGGTTGCTGGAAGAAGGACCTGACAGGTGGCCGAAGATATTGGGGGATGATGCTTGCGACGTGGAGGCGTTGAAGACCGATTGACTGCCTGTAGACGGCGCCGGGCTGGGAGCTTTGGGAGTGGAAACTCCGCTCTTAGGCTTCAAAAGTCCAGTGAACGGATTCTCCTTGGGTGAAGTACTGCCAGAAGCACTACCAGGTAACACAAATTTAGTCGAGGCAGCAATCTCCTTCTCCTTTGCGAGGCGCTCAGCCTCAGCTTTGTCGTACCTGGCAGACCACTCCTCCTTGGTCTCATCGTCCGAATCGTAGTCCTCGTCCATAGCCTTCTTCTTGCGTTCTGCGGCGAGTTCCTCGTAAGTCTTCGCGGTCTTGGTGAACTGAGCCATGAAGCCGCCTGCTGGAGCACTGCCGAAGTTCGGCTTGAAGCCAGTAGAGCCCGATGTACTGGTGGAGGAAGCACCGAAGCTTGGCTTGAAGCCGGATGGGGCTGCCGCAGTTTCTGCACCGTTAGTGGTGGGAACTGAGGGCTTGAAACCGAAACCGGTACTTGATGCAGCTGGTTGCGAGGGCTCGGTGGCGGGCTTTTCAGCTGTCTTTGGGGCGAACAGGCTTGTCGATGACGCTGCCGCAGGTGCAGATGGCTTGTTTCCGATCGCCTTGGCAAACATGTTTGATGTCGCCGTAGCTGGGGCATTGAGCTTCGGTGTAGAAGCCGAGAGCTGCGGAGTCGGACCAGAAGATACTTCCGTCGCACGAGCTCGCTTGGAAGGGGATGGATCGCGGACTTCGTGGCTGTCATCGTTGACCTTGCGCTTCGTGGACAAGCTTGATTCATTGCCGGTGATACCTCGTCCGGCTGCACGTTGCTTCTTCACGTTGTCGATCTTCTTCTTAATGTCGACCGCATGCTGGTAGTGCCAAAGGGACACACTCGACCAGTCTGCCGTGGGAGGAAGGTTGCTCAGCTGTTGTCGGTACTTTTCGTTCAACATTTGCAGTTGAGCAGTCAGATCGGATATCTGCTTCAGTAGGCCATCGCTGCTCTGCGCGCGAACGGCACCTGGAACAGCCCAGTCTTTGGGGACGTGCACCTTGGGAACCTTGGGCATTTCAGGCGCCTGCGATTCTCCAGTCGACTCAGGGGTGGTACCGTTGAAGATCGATGTGGCCGGCGCAGGGGAGGGTTGCGAGGGTTCCTTCGAAGCGCTGAAGAAGTTGGGACGGTCTGTCGAAGGTTTGGGCAAGGAGGCAAAAGGATTGGAAGCCTCAGGTGCAGCCTTGGGCGTTTCTGATGCTGATGTTGATGACGGGGCAAAGCTTGACTGCGGCTTTTTGAACAAATTGCTGGAATTGTTGCTCTCGGGCTGGAACGTTTGGGAAAAGAGGCCAGAGCTGGTTTTGGGCTGAGCAGCAGTGAACATGCCACCTTGAGACTTCTCCACGTCGGCTGTCTTCGCTGGCTGTGGTGTGCTGAACGGCTGGAATAGATTTGACTTTGGTGCTTCGGGAGCCTTCACAGTTGCTGCGCCCGCATCCTTGTTGGCACCAAATATGCTGAAACCTGAACTGCTTCCTGTAGTGGTAGGTGTGTCGGCTGGCTTGGGAAGTGCCGCGAACGGGTTGGACTTGGGGGTATCGGCAGAAGGGCTGCTGCCGGACTCTTCAGGCTTCTTGAGGCTGCTGAACAGGTTGGTTGGTGCAGCTGCTCCGGACGACTTGTTTTCGGCGGTCGGGAGGTTTGCGAACGGATTGCTGGATGAAGCAGATCCAAAGAGGTTTGTCGGAGGTGCGCTTGACGTCGTGCTGTCAGACTTCTGCGCACTCGCGCCGAAGTTGAATAGATTCGACGCAGGAGCGGTGGCCGTAGCATTTGGCGTGCCTTGCGCACTCGTACCCAAGCCTCCAAAGAAGTTGTTCTGCTTCGGCGTTTCCGAGGTACCCTCCGTCTTCTGTGCGTTGGAACCGAAACCACCAAACATGTTGTTTTGGGGCGCAGCCGCCTGCTTGGAGGCATCTTCCTTCTGCGCATTGGCACCAAACCCACCGAACGTGCTTGGTTGTGAAGGCGCCGTTGATTGTGTTGAGTTGCCAAATCCGCTGAAGATACCGCTCGTCGCGGGCGTACTCGTGGTGTTCGAGGCTGTCGTCGGTGCGGCACCGAATGTGAAGGGTGTGGATGCGGGAGCGGAGGTGCTCGTAGCGTTTGGGGCGCCGCTGGTGGTACCAAACATGCCACCGGGGGCAGCACTCGATGTGCCAAACATACCACCTGAGGTCGCAGCGCTGGATGTACCAAACATACCACCGGAAGAAGCGGCGGTGGATGTACCGAACATGCCTCCTGATGATGGTGCAGCACTCGATGTTCCGAACATGCCTCCAGTAGGCGCAGCGCTGGACGCCCCAAACATACCGCCTGTGGGGGTTGAACTGGTAGTACCGAACATACCGCCTGATGAGGGTGCGCTTGTGGTGTTGTTCTGGCCTAGGCCGCCAAAGGGATTGCTCTGCGCCTGGTCGTTGTTGCCAAACGTGGACGATCCCCCAAATGCGGGCGCAGGCGTGCTGCCATTGGTCGCGGGTCCCGAGTTGGCCGTCGCGAATGGATTTGCACCTCCGGCTGTGAAGTTGAAGCCCGCAGACGAGGGCGGTGTAGGGTTGAAGCCTGTGCCCTGGTTGCTCCCTCCGAATGCTGGAAAGGACGAGGCAGCGAAGTTGTTGCTCGGGGCAGCGGACTGCGCGGGCGGGAAGCTGTTGGTCGCGCCGCCGCCGAAAGCATTGCCGCCGCCGAAGCCGTTCGCGCCGTTGCTCGCGGGGGCGGGCGTTGAGGCACCGAAGCCAAAGGCGTTTTGTTGTGGTGCGCCAAAGTTCGCGCTCTGTGATAGACCCTGGTGAGCGCGTGCGTTAGCAAAGGCCTGCATCCTGCGTTGCAACTCGCGTCGCCCTTTCGGGGTGTGGCGGCTGTTCGACATGCTTGCGCAGCCGTCGGGGGTGCGGTGGAGAGTGTGGTGTTGTGGTTGGGGTACTCACGGAGGTGGCGCCTGCTGGTCGTCGGGCTTTCGCGGTCTTGATTCTGGGGGACAAAGAGTCAGCACGCGACGGACAAAGCGCATCGTGACTAGAGAGGTCTGGGGTAGACTCCAATGATGGCTGGCGAAGGTGACTTACTTGCGGGCTGCCAGCTGTGCTGCCGTCGCCTTCTGGGGCACATCCGCGACATCATCGCGATCCTCGTAGGGGTTTTCGGGCCTCCCCTGGTCAAAAATGTTGCCCCGCTTATTGGACGACATGGTCGCGATCACTCGAGGAGTCTAAAAGTGATGGATGCGGTCGGTGGCTGGTTGGGATGGTTATAACTCCATGGGACGCGCGTGGTGGATGAAGATGGTGCTGAGATGTTTTTGATGTTGGTAGGGAAGTTGCGACCCGTGCTCGACGTCAGGGTGGGCCTTGTTCATTGCCCAGCAACGCCGGGACTTTCTCTCACCCTGACAGCAAACTACCTAGGTAGCCGGGCCAAAGAATAGCAACACCGCATACAAAGAACTGGCTATGGCGATTCTACTCCCATGTGCATGTTCACAAACTCTTACCACTACATGTTCTCTCACGCATATCCAACGCCTCTTGTCGGGCAAACCATAACCTGCCCTGCAGCACTATCGAATACAAATTTTTCGATGAGCCTAAACCAATTCAGATGCTGACTACTCTCAAGCACATCCGTCATCTTCTCGATGCTCGAAACGCGTCCAATATTGTGGCACCGCGTTGAATGTTAGCGCATCGCGTAGTGACACAATTAAGAAAAGAGGGTTGTCAAGAATGCACTACACGCAGCATTCTGATATGATTTCAATAGGGCATAAGACGTCTTTCCTCATGATCGTATCATACAAGGTGATGTCTTTCCAATGTGATGCATCGCTGATAGCGGAACGCGTGTTGGCTTCCGATATGCGTAGCGTGAAGACTCTAGGGTTTCAAGGTGTATGCTGTTGGTGCAAGGGCGGCCAGAGGTATCATAGTTCTTCTCCGCATGGGTGTAGCCATACATACTTGATTCTCAAAGCCGAGAGATGGTGCACGTATGGTATCGATTGAAAGTGTTAGAGATGAGATGGTTGGACAAGAGTGTGGGGTAAAAGAGGTGTTTCATCCCAGGGTGTTTCAAGCGGGCCGCGGTGAAATAGCGCGCACGTGAGGAGGTACTTGAGGGCTTTTGTGGGCCAGGCCTTCTCTCGTCATGCGGCGTTGATAACAGCCTTGAATCTCTGCTGTGGCTTGGGCTAGAACCAGGTTTAGTACTTTGCAAGGTTGGGACATGGCGCGCGGGGTAATTTGGAAGCGGAGTGTCGTGAGATATCAGCCAATTCCACGATGGGCAGAGCACTTGTATGGCTGAGTCGTGCATCTAGGCCAGCTTCAGCTTTGCAGCTTCTCCGCGCCTCGAATCGACTCGTGGCCTCTCGTGATGAAGTGCTGCGCGTTCTGAGCTGCTGTGCCACTCATTGCGCGGTTTGTTGCTGCGCGACGGGATGCGAGCGGGGCGAAAGAGGAGCGAGATGGAGTAGGAAGCATATCGTCGGACGGCACGGTAGCACTCTGTTCCGTGGCTCACGAGCGGTGAGGCCGTCCCAGCCAGTCATATTGCTATCTCACTCCAAGCAGGCGGCGATTCCGCTTCACCCGGTCTCCTCTCCTACCTCCACTATGCTGCATCTACTAGAAGAGCATATAAGCACCCGCGTCCCTAATCGCCGTAGGCGGCTACGTTTGAGCGGTGATGCTCTTCTCATTACTCCCGGCAACGTAAATCTCTCTCACCTACTCACCCACCGCCTAGCCGTCTAGGCGCTTAGAGCTGGGGCCGTCTTGGACTGAGCGTTCGCAGCGTGCAGCGCCCCTAGTCGGACCAGTCCCAGCAACCAAGGAAGCGTCTGCCGGCTAGAGGAAACCGTCGTCAAGCTTGGAACTGCCCCGGATCATCCATCAACAGCGGGCCGCGCGCCCACGAGTTGACATTTCGTCACCTTGACAGCCGCGGAACCATTCGGAGTCTTGACGTTGGCTTGGTGATATCACAACCACCCGCCGCCGATCTCTCCTGGCCTACTTACAGCGTACTTTGACATGCGCCGATAACACGCGCGAGCATCCCGCCCAACATGTCCAACCGGCATGCGCGTCTCCACAAACGAGGATACTCCGCCTCCGCTGTGTCGAGTTCGCGCCCTCTGAGCCCCGTTGCTGACTACGACGTCGTTACCTTTAACCGTTCAGACACGCTCAAAGTCTACGAAGAGTCCTGGATAGAGACACAACGCCCCATGCCGTCTGCGACTTCCTCCCACCAGCTCAAGATCAAGCCCTACCTGCGCAAGCTCTCGTCCAAGGAGACCAGCGGGCTCGATCTATCGCGCCCTGCCGCCGAGAACGACCTCACCGGTCTGGGTATCTCAGAATATGGCGCCCATTCACGGTCCATATCTGATGTTTCTTTTTCGCCTGTCAACGGCCGCCACCGACACAACCGCTCCACCTCCAACACCTCGCAGTTCTCCTCGTCGTCTGGTCTGCAGCGGCCGACGCCCCTGCCTGCCATCCGCCAGACTCCGCAGCCATACACACCGCCAATAGCCCACTCGTCGCCGCCATCAATTCTCGGGAGCGAGCACGAGGGCGATGATATCATGTCGGACGATGAGTTCCGCTTGAGACAAACCGCGTATGAACCCGCGCGCAGATCCGGTTCCATCTCCTCGGCACAGGGAACATCCCTACGCATCCACACCAACAACTCGTCCACCCGCCTTGCTGGCAGCTACTCCCAGTCGTCCGTCTCGCTCACCTCTCCGGTCGCCCAACCCAGGGCGCGTGGCGACACGCTCAAGTCCATCGACACCACCTCGCCCAGTTCGCGTACCTCCTTCGATCAGACCTACCGCTTTATCCGCGGCGGCCGTGACTCCCCCGTAGACCCAGCCTCGAGAGCTGCCTCCATTCGTGCTGCGCGACAGAAGTTCGAGGAGGAGCAGCGTGCCAAGGAGCGAAAGTACGAAAAGGTGGCACACAAGCAGCAGGAACGCGACTATCGCAAGCAGCAGAAGAAGGAGGATCACCAGCGGCGTAAGTCAGAGACGCTCGACCGATCAGAGATAAATCGCACGCGCACTGTGTCCACCGACTATGAAAAGACGCCACGGCCTTCGATAGCCGGACGCCCTTCAGTGGGTGGACGCCAATATTCAGACCACCGGGAGGCGCACTCCAACTCACTGCCAAAGCTTGTGGCAACCGTCGACCCCGAAAAAGCAGCCGCCTTTTCCTCTACGCCGAAGGTCACCAAAAGCCGAGCCGCGAAGGGTACGTGGCAGCGTTTCGTAATCTGGCTCAAGACTCGACTGCTGCGCATGTCTGGAAAGTAGGCCGCATGCACCGCCACAGACACGCGCACCGGATGTGGACAGCCTAGCCGCGTAAGCAATCGCCTTAGGTGCCACCCCACTACCTCTAACCCCGATGCCCTACACACCCCTCTCACTTGGCCCGACACTTGAGCAGATTGGTCTTGCATCTCATCCTTATACCCCATTTCTTCGTGCATATATTATTTCGTGCTTTTAGCATGGCGTTCGGTTTAGGATCACGGCCTTTTTCATGATACATGCAGAGACTCGGCATTTACCTTCGGGCGCATTGATAGAGACCTGCTTTGTTTATTTGCTTTTCACTATTCCTTACACACTCATCACTTGAATATGCACAGGCGTTGGATACGCTCTGGGTACCTTTCTCGAGACCAGCACTATGTGTCTGGCGGCGTTGCGAGAACTTGGGTACGGCGACTGGGTTTGCTTTCGGTATAACACGCTCTGGTATCGACCATTGAGCTTCTCAAATGCATTCTATCCTTATCGAGTCTTCATCGACCACATGTGACGCTTGCTTTGTTCGCCATGTCGTAATTTGGCAGGCTTACACATGATGACGCATCTTTTCTAACATATCCCGATGTCGTGATCTCTGCCAGTAATTGCTCGGTATGAGATTACGCATGAACGCTTCTCCACAACCACATAGGATGCTCATCACTGGTTGCGACGTGCATACAGAACTCTTGGCGGTCTCTTAAGTCCGGGATTTACCCGCGCATCATCATCGTTCAGCTCACATGCAAAGCTTTCCCCGCTTTTGTCGCATCGACGCCTACGACATGAATCACCGTCAATTGTAGTCGCAATGCCTCTACGAAGCCTGCCACGAGGCTCATTCGCCGTAAGAGGCGCAACCGGAGGAGCGCTATGGCGGACATGCGGAGCTGGTGCGGGAGTCGGAAGAATAACGCAGAGAAGATGGGCGAGTGAAAGAAAACCGATGGGCAGGGAGGACGAGAAGCCATTCTACCTGCAACTCAATGAGAGTATCTACGAGCGTGTACAGAAAGAGAAGGCCGAACAGATCCAGATTCAGTCATTACAGCAAAGAACGGCAAGAGGACAATTCTTTGCCACGGTATTTGGTACCAACAGTTCATACACCTCAGTTGTCGCGCATACTAATGGTTGAGTAGCATGTCTTATGACCGCAAGCATCGGCTACTACTATGGGCAGATGATTCCTCCTACCCCAGACACGAGTTCGACCGCACCGCTCGAGACCTTCAATCCTCCCAAGCACAATATCTCAGAGGCAAACATGGAAGCAGCGTGGACAGACTTCCGTGACATTGTCGGAAAGGAAAATCTTACACTGGATCCCAACGATCTAGAGTCGCACAGCGGATCGTCGTGGTCTTCGCATCCTTCTCAACCAGGCGATGTGCCATTCTGCGTTGTGAAGCCAGGCAGCACACAAGAAGTCAGCGCGATCATGAAGGTCTGCCACGAACGCAAGATACCAGTCACTCCGTACAGTGGAGGCACAAGTTTAGAGGGTCACTTCGCAGCAACAAAGGGTGGCATATGTATCGACTTCAGCCGCATGGACAAGATTATAAGGCTGCACAAGGACGATATGGATGTCGTGGTTCAACCAGCAGTGGGATGGGAACTTCTGAACGAAGAGCTCTCGAAGGAAGGTCTTTTCTTCCCTCCCGACCCAGGTCCAGGCGCAATGATCGGTGGCATGGTCGGCACAGGATGCTCTGGCACCAACGCGTATCGTTATGGCACAATGAAGGACTGGGTCGTCTCGCTCACCGTAGTTCTGGCTGATGGAACTGTCATCAAGACGCGACAACGGCCGCGAAAGTCTTCTGCTGGATACGACCTTACGCGCATGTTCATCGGTAGCGAAGGCACGTTAGGTCTCGTCACAGAAGCTACGCTGAAAGTCATTGTAAAGCCACAACATACCAGTGTAGCCGTATGCGCGTTTCCATCCATCCGCGCAGCAGCAGATTGCGTCTTCAAGGTCGTTGGTGCTGGCGTACCTATCGCTGCCATTGAGATCCTCGATGATGTTCAGATGCAATGTATAAACGACGCGGGACAGACTGCCAAGACCTGGAAGAACGCCCCCACGCTCTTCTTCAAGTTCGCCGGCACTCAGAGCTCCGTCAAGGAGCAAATCAGCCAGGTACAAGGTCTTGCCAAAAAGACCGGATCAGTAAGCTTCGAGTTCGCCAAGTCCGAACAAGAGAAGGAGGACCTATGGCAGGCGCGAAAGGAAGCACTCTGGAGCGTTATGGCCAAGGGCGAGGGCAATCCAGATATGGCTGTCTGGACCACAGACGTCGCCGTCCCGATATCCAAGCTGCCACAAATCATCGAAGAGACCAAGGAAAAGATTCGACAGAGTGGACTACTCGCCAGTATCGTAGGACATGTTGGAGACGGAAACTTCCACTGTAGGTTCATGCGGTTTTCCTTATCTTAGAGCTCGTTCGCTTACATACCATTTTAGCCATCATCCTCTACAACCGCAACCAGGACTTCGACAAAGCCTCCCACCTCGTCCACGAAATGGTCAAGCGCGCTATCGAACTCGAAGGTACAGCCACAGGTGAGCACGGCGTCGGTCTCGTCAAGAGAGACTACCTACCGCACGAAGTGGGCCAAACCACTGTGGATGCGATGAGGCAGCTTAAGAAGGCATTCGACCCTCTTTGCTTGCTCAACTGCGACAAGGTTGTTCGGGCGACACTACCTAAGCAGGGCGAAGTCGCGGAGTGGTAAGGCACGCGGTCATGTACCGATTCTCTGTAGGAATATACTTTTCAAGGTCTGCATACTTCGTTATGTATGCGACTATGTATCACTACCCCTTCCCCACGTTCCATAAGCTGGGTGCTATCACAACTGTGCACTAAACAAACATCCCATACACCCAATACCCAGGCTCCCTCCACGCTCCGTTAAGCCACACTTTCTCCTCTTCATGCTTCCAACCTACTTTCTTGAAGCCAAGTTTTTCCAATACCTTCACGCTCCCAGGATTATCCTCGTCTACTGCTGCTTCAATGTACGTCTTCCCTTTTTGTCGCTCGTTTTCATCGTCATCCTCTTGTGCAACCGAGAGCGAAGAAGACGAAGACAGGAAAGTAGTATACGCGGTCAGCAACGCCTGGCCGGCTTCTGTCGCATATCCCTTTCCCCACGCTGACGGAAACAAGGCGTAACCTAGTACCCTCATATCTGTTTCTGTACATGTCGATGGGGTTGGAAGCGAAGGACCGCTAGGTTGAAGACGTAGGCTTACGCTGCCTATATGCTTCCCTAGCCCGGTGTCGGCATAGCTATTGGAGGCTGAATTCGATGTATCGGGTTTGACAAATACAGAATAAAACATGCTATCGATTCCAGGCCCTAACTGTTCTTTCATCCACTCGTAGCTTTCGGAGAAGGAATGCGTGGGCCCGTGAAGACTCCATGCTGTGGCGTCGGGATTCGACCAGTTCTCATGAAAGAGACGGACGTGTCCGGAGGAAGGGGATGAGATGTCGGTTAGGCGGAGAAGTGTTAGGCGAGGTGTGTGGATGAGGGCGTTCATGGTTGCGTTGAGTGGAGGGAGGACGGCGTTGTAGGGTGCAAAGTCTTGTGAGGAGTTCTTTGGTGGACTTGTGTAATGTCGATGTAGTTGTAGGTGAATCAAAATGCAGACGAAAGAATTCATATTGAGATGAATGAGTCAATGGTGCTTAGTCTTGATGATGAAGCTCTTCGTGTGGATACCTAGCTATGGAAGGTGCAAAATGCGTTGACTCAAGCGACCTTTCGGACACTTTGCTAGATCCGAGGAACTGACAATTACTCGGAATTGTTCCTTTATGATCTGCATATGGTATTGTGGACTTCTGAGGTGTCCAAGTGATCATCGGAACGCGAGCACGTGAAGACGCGTGGACGTGATGGCTAGCGCGCTTTCTCACTTTGGCATCTCAGCCCTCTTCGTGCTTACCGCATTTCGCATTTCGCATTTCGCTGCTACAGATTAAAGTCACATTTTCCAATCAAGTCACATCAACAGCTGGTTCTGTTGTAGCGCTGTTCATCTCATACTATCTCCTCGCCGCCCTAAAAGATGACTCATTACGCGACAACCTCAGTCATCAGGTTCTTCGGCCACGCCGGCGTGTCGACACCATTTCCGCGCGTCCCTACATTATACCCCAACCTCACATTCCCTTGTGGGTATTGAATGATGGGCTTGACCCCCTTGACATCTTTGCCGATCGCGCCCGCATGTCGCATCTCAAAGAAATCGGGTTTTAAGAGCACGGATCCCGAATTCTCGAATAACATCTTCATGTAGCGCGGCAACGTATACTGCATGTTGTGGTAATGTCGGAATACTTGGCGGCCATTGCGAGTCCAGACATCTTCCCAGACGTCTGTAGGGTATGTGCCGACGCTGTTTACAAGCCATTGGGAGTAGTAGTTCAAAGCGATCTGTAGGTGTTAGCGTCCATAACGCTACCGGCCCACCGCATACAAGAAAAAACCCGAACAGATCTAGAGCCTACATCAACGCCAGTTCACCTATCTTGTAGGTTTTCATGTTGATGTAGGCTGCAGGCCTGTTCTGTTTTTTTCTTGGTTGACGTGGGACGGTGAAGCTGACTTACATCGACTTTGTAGGAACCGCCTTCGGTACCCCTTCGGATTATCGCGTTCAATACGGCGATGACGCCAGAAGTACCAGTGCAGAAGTCGCTGTTGGGGAACACAGGTGTGACGGGTTCGTCATTGCCCATGGCTCGTCCAAACTCCATCGATACCCCACAGCACGCGTCGGAGATTTGCTGCCACCCGCTGCGATACGACCAAGGACCATACCAGCCATAGCAGTTCTCCCGCACAACAATGAGACCTCGCTCTCGGTCCTTCGTCAGGTCGAGTAGGCCTTCGGGCGAGAAACCATATTTATCCAGCACGCCAGGTCGATAACCTTGTACCACGACATCGGCTTCCCGGACCAGAGCGCGCAGCTTCTCTCTGTCCTCTTCTTTCCGGAAATCCAGATGCGCGTTCCACTTTCCCCAGCTGAGATCGACGTGTAGCATGGACATGTCGGTAACGTGCTCAGCTGTTACTCGCATCACCGAAGCACCCAGTTCGGCAAGGCCTCGAGTTAGAGCTGGAGCAGCAATCACACGGGTCAGGTCGACGACTTTGAGACCCGCTAGTGGCCTCTTTACACCTGTCTCCGAGCTATCGGGCCACCAACACGCCGGCTGTTTCTGGTTCTTGACATCGTGGATCTCGTAGAGGCCTACATGGGCGTTCGCCTTTCCATGCTCGCTGTTCTTAAACTCTTCGGTTGTCCAGCAAATTGTACCAGCTTGCTTGTACACATCCGACGCCAACCTTTGCATCTCGCCGGATTCGATACCTGCTAGCTTCTCTTCGTATGGTTTCCATGGATCCTCCGACTCAGCTAATTCCATGTCAGGCGGTAACCCAACACTCTCTTGTGTGGGTCCAGGGTTCATGGAGCCATGTAGATGGAAGTACCTTCCATCTTTGCACCGGTAGATGTTCGTAGCCGCCACGCGGTACGGAGTCCTACTCGTATCATGCAAATCGCAGTTCTTGAAATATCTGTTGTATGCGTCCGATCCACTCGCGAACGGTTTGGTCAAGAACTCAATGTTTTCGCCATCGGGATCGATGACGTTTAATAGGATCGACATGAAGAAGAGTTGCGCATGGTCGCTTTACACCAACATACGTTAGCTACTTGACTGCTACGAATCTCAGTGAACGTAACTCGGACATGTCGACTTACGTGTCGATGATGGCTTCTTGGGGTTCTAGCCCGTATTTCCTTTTCAGAAGGACGTTGATCATGGCAGCTTCCAGTCCTTTGAGTGCCGAGATGCTTTCGGCGAAGCGCCAGTTGATCGGTATACTGGGCTTATCGGTGCCCTTGAACTGGACTTTTTTCGCGCATTCTTCGATATCGGTAGGTAATGTGTGAGCGATGAGGGTATTGCTCAATATGCCCTTCTCGAAGATATTTTGGGTTTCGCGAGGGACAGAGTAATCCTTGTGGTTACCGTTCGTACCATTTGTGCCATTAGTGTGGCCGTTCGTCATAGTGTTCGTCATTTCCAATGGTATTAGAACTTTGATCTCAAGCTACGAGACGCGGATAGCATGAGCTTTATCACTTTCGCTCTCCGAAACACGTCCCACCCAACCCACTCAGCTACTCGGTGGCCTTGTACGACGGTGCAAGCAACGCCAATCGGCGCACCAGCTCCATCGTCCTAGTTGTCACCGGTCTTACTCAAGCACTGCCGATCATGGTAGATGGACGGCAATTCGTTTTCGGCCCTCGGGCGAGTAAGTCGACTAGCTCAATCTACCCGACAAGGTGGGGTATCACCCCGCAATCTGGATACACGTTACGCAAGAAGAGAATCAGGTCTGTAGGAATGGCAATTTGATGAGGAGATGCTTGTAATTGGAAGTTCGGTGGGAGTATTTAAGTTGCGGCTGTATCGCGATAATGCAAGTTTGCTTTACGCGCATGCGCATGCGTTAGCGACTTCATCCCAGAATACCCATAAGATTGCACCACAAGCCCTTTGTCGACGATCGTTGTTGAGGGAGTAGCTATGGCATCGTCAGACTACAGCACGAGATGGACAGCGCAGCGCGGAAGCCGTCCAGTGAGGATAGCGAACTGCTCAGGCTACAAAGGTGATACAAGCCTTACCTATGCTAAACCAGTCTGACGAATGCAAGGGGATCCCGGATATCACATGCTCTACCAAGCAGAGCTGGGAGACACAGACTTCATTACAGGTGACTATCTCGCTGAGGTCAACATCGCGGAAAATGCCCAGGCACATGCAGCGGGCAAACATCCTGGATGGGAGAAAACAGCTTGGGACGGTATCGAGCAGACTATCGACTTGTTCAATGAAAAGAAGATCAAAGTCGTTGTCAATGGTGGTGCGCACAATCCGAAGGGGTTGGCGGAGAAGGTGCATGAACTCGTGAGTCTCGTCTCGTCTCATCTATGTAGTCGCTACACGGTCTAGTTGACTGACAGACGAGCAGGTCTTAAGCAAAGGGTATGATCTGAAGGTTGCGTACGTGTCTGGCGACAACCTGATGGACGAAATGAAAGATATCAAGGAGAAGGGTCTACCACCGCACCTAGACTCCGACAACAGCGAAGTAAAGGTCGCAGACCACACTCTCGATGTGCTGAAGTCTGAAAAGCCGATCGTGAGTGCGAACGTCTACCTCGGCGCTCGCGAAATCGTCAAAGGCCTCGAAGAAGGCGCAGACATCATTATTGCTGGTCGTGTTGCGGACGCCAGCCCCGTCATCGGCGCTGCATGGTACTGGTATTCGTGGCGTGACACCGACTTCGACGCGCTTGCAGGAGCGCTGATAGCGGGTCATCTCATCGAATGCAGTGGCTATGTAACGGGCTCGAATTTCGCAGGCTTCTACGAGTATTCGCTGGATGACCTGTACGACATCACTTTCGGTATCGCAGAAGTCGAGAAGGACGGAACATGTGTGATCACGAAGCATGAAGCGAGAAAAGGTTTTGTTACAGAAGATACTGTCAAATGTCAGTTTCTGTATGAGCTCCAGGGGAATCTGTACCTGAACAGCGATGTCAAGGCTATCTTGGATGAGGTTCAGGTCAAAGCTGAAGGCAGGAATAGGTACGCTCGAATAACACTCACCTACATGGCATGCTGGCAGGAGCAATCTCGCTAACATTCAGAAAGAGTTCGTTTGTGGGGCGTCAAAGGCAAACCACCCCCACCCACTACGAAGCTCGCAATCTTCTATCAAGCAGGGTACCAGTCGGAGATTGTCGTCAATGCAACTGGTTACGCCACGGTTGAGAAATTCGATCTCTGGGAACGCATGATTAAGTTTGGTCTGAAGCAGAAGGGCATACTGGACAGATTCGACATCTTGGAATTCCAGCGCATAGGCATGCCGGAGACCGACCCAAAGAGCCAGCTCAGAAGTACATCGTATTGTCGGATCTTTGCAGAGAGCGGCGATCCGAACGTGAACTTGGGCCTAGCGAGTCTATTGGCGGACTTCGCGATGCAGCACTATTCGGGCTTCCATAGTACGATGGACCATCGCACGGCGATACCGAAACCGTACTTGAGCTTCTATCCGGCGATTTGGCCGCAAAACAAGCTAAAGACGGCGATCAATCTTCTCCAATCTGGCGAGACAAGGACCTTGACGACCACGCCGCCTCCGCAGTCGGAAGACATTGGGAAACGGGAAAGCTACGAGACTGCTAACCCCGTAGATCTTCGGTCTTTTGGCCCAACAACGCGTGCGCGACTGGGAGACATCGTGCTCGCCCGCTCAGGCGACAAGGGTGGAAACGCGAACATCGGTTTCTTTATACCCACGAGCCTACCTTCCTCCTACCCACAGTCATCACCCCTGTATGCCGAAAGCTGGGAGTGGCTCCGCAGCTTTCTCACCATGCCCAAACTCAAGGAAATGTTCGGAGAGAGCTGGAACGACAGCTTTTTTATGGAAAGGGTGGAGTTCGAAGGTATCATGGCGGTGCATTTCGTGGTTTATGGGGTGTTGGGCAGAGGCGTTAGTGGGAGTAGCAGGTTGGATGCTTTCGCGAAAGCAATGGGCGATTGGTTGAGAGACGTAGAAGTCGAGGTTCCGGTGAGGTTTATAGAAGGAAGGGTCCGCGGCAAGGCTGTGGCCGGAAGGTATGCAGGGGATGCGTGACCGACGGCCTGGTTGTTAGAGGTCAATCGCGTTGCGTTTGTTGGAGCGCGACATCAGCGATTGTGGCCGGGGTTTAGGCTTCAAGGACCCTGCCAAGCCATCAACGATGACGTAGACGGGTAGGTGACAATCAACTCGGGCTTTGTTGCGCGTGCACAGCCACAACCGGCCACCTTCGCTACATCATCATTCAAGTGCGCCCGCTTTCCTAGTATGTGACTCAACAATACTACTCACCCCTGATCACGATCTCTTTGACTACCTTCCGCTCAACCAACAAATTAGAATAGGGCATCTTTCGGCACTGCTCTGAATTTCCAGCCCCACTATGTTCAAGAAGTTCAAGGACAAGATCAAGGGCGATGACAGCTCTTCAAGGCCGTCATATGGGACAGACCAACACAATCAGCACTCAAACAACCCTTACTACAGCTCTCCTCAAGACCAGCAGCATAACATAGCGCCGACGGAGAAGTATCAAGCACCGCCTGGCCCGCCGCCGAACCAGGCTTCATCCTCGTCTGGGTACTCCGCTCCGCCAGGTCCTCCACCGAGCCACGGGTCATCTTCTTATACTGCTCCTCCAGGGCCTCCACCTAAACAAGAGTTCTCAGGTTACGCACCCCCAGCAGGGCCTCCTCCTTCGTATCCACAGCAACCCCCTCCTAGCTGGGATCCCCCGCCATACCACGACTGGACAGTCGTACCTGACACTGCACTTCTACCCCCACCACCTTCGATGGGTTACGATAGCTCTCCAACTGCTAATGCATCGACTGAAGATGGCGATCGTGCCTTGGCTTGGACCAACATGAATCCTTTGTGGCCACCACAGAACCTGCAGCCTAGCACTCATGCTGCGATTCAAAACGGGCAGCTTGCCCTACTGAAAGCGCCATCGTATCTGGGTGATCTACTCCCTCAACCTCAGGCAGGACACTGGCGTTGTCGCACTCATGCGAACTGCAGGGATTCGAGTATTCTCACAAATCTGCCCATGTACAGCGTGTTTTGGGACTCACCGCTCAACACACAACGCTCCAAGACTGTCTACTTTGAACTCAAAGTCCTTGGAATCGGTCGCGGTGGCTTCTCTTTCTCGGAAGCAGACGCCGGTATCGCGATAGGCTTCGTTGCGCCGCCTTATCCTACGTTCCGTCTCCCTGGCTGGGAACGTGCCAGTCTTGGAGTGCATGGAGATGATGGAAGAAAGTACGTCAATGATGCATGGGGCGGTATCGACTTCACCTCGGCTTTCAAGCCCGGCGACACTGTTGGTATTGGCATCACCTTCTCGGTTCCGCGCAACCCGCCATCATACGAGCAGTCGCAACACGGAAGGATGCTAGATATCGACGTATTCTTCACGCGTAATGGAGTAAAGGAAGGCGGTTGGGATGGTAACGAGGAACTCGACGTGCGAAGCGAGGGAGGCAACACGGGACTGAGGGGCGAATGCGATCTCTTTCCGGCGATTGGCGTGTTTGGCGGTGTGGATTTCGATGTTTTCTTTCATCCATCGCAGTGGCTTTATCGCCCATACTGAGACAACCTGGGTACTTGATCAAGGCTCTCAGGTAAAGGCAGTATGCCACTTGCGGTGAGATAGAGGTCATGCGACCTCATTTGTATGCCGTACGACTAATGCTAGTATATCTTCTAATCTCACAGCTTGCTTGTTGCGCTCTCTTTCCTTTTGACTTCAGAGCTAGGGTACATCCTCTGATCATAATTCATTTCTGATATCGCTTGATAATCTTGACTCCACAGCCGCTCGTCATGTCGGCAACTACACCATACTCGCCTCAGAACTTTGGCTACCCGTTGATGCTCGAAGACTATGTCCCGGTCCCACCTCTACCGACTACTGTCGCAGATCTCTGCGCCACGTGTCATGCACCTGATGCGAAGAACAAATGCAGCAAATGCAAGAACATCCGCTATTGCTCGCCAGCCTGTCAAAAACACGATTGGGTTTCCAGCCACAATCTCATTTGCAAGCCTTACGTCAAAGCCATCGAACACGCCGTCTACGATGGCATACGACGGGTGTTATACTTCCCCGTCGATTCAGCCAAGCCTGTTTTCTCTGTCCTTGCTTTCGATGAGGAAGGTACGGTAGGCGGTCTCGAACAACACTTCCCAGGTGTACCGGTTTCGGAGATCAAGAAACTATCATTCCACAACCGCTACTTTCCGTATTTCATCCAGATCAACTACGACATGAACGCAAAGGGAAAGCGTGCACTCACTGAGAACAAGAGCCTCGGACTGCCGTTTCGCGGTCCAGTCGTAGTCTTGGCATATGACCTGGACATTGCGCTGAGTGGTCCAGCGTTGAACGCTGATGCCTCGATCATGCGGCCATTGATGGAGTACGTTGAGCTGTTGCGCGAGTACGATGGACCGAAATTTGTCGAGGTAAGTTGTCGAGAGAGGATGTTCGGACGATATCGCTAATTGTATTCTGCAGCAGCCGCAACAGAGGTATACCGAGGCAGAGCTGAACGTTATCATGGGCTCGCCTTCTGTATCTGGTGAAGCAAGGACGTGAAGTAGGGCATGGTTAGTGTAGATGAAGAAAAACAAGTGAGAGTCTGAGTCGGAGAGAGAGGGTACTTTGGTTGGGTCACCAGAAACGAGCGTTTCATACATTAGTAGGGAACTCGAGATTTAGACCTTTGCTTGGTGTGTTTTCTTGTTTATTGACATATTGAAGTTTCCCAAATATCGCGTCTGGGGAGGCAGCTGCGGCTTTAACCTAAGCTGCACCTCATATAAGGGATAACCCGAACACCTTGGAGTCTACGTCGCCGTTGGGCCACCCACTTTGCACGTTTTTAACTTGATGTAGGCCCTAGGGTGTTCGATTTTTCCCTTCAATGGGGTGGCTGTGCCACAAGTTCGACCTCTTTGCTCCTCTTTGCTCATAGGTGCTTCAGAATAAGCTCTACCTCTGCATCTGCCGCTTCCAAAACATGCTTCGGCTCATGTTCTGGAGTCCAACCTAGACTGTAGGCTCTTTTCGCTTCAAGGGTACATCTATAATCACAGTTAGGTTCCAATCCCTGTCTCGCGAGGATGCAGATATACTTACTTTCCGCCCAATTGCACTGCAATAAGCTCTTTTGGGCAACCCAAGGCCTGCGCCATCTTATCCAGCGCTAAATCATCCGCTTTCTTGACTTCCGAGCTGTCGATAATTCCGCGCTTCGCAAGCGCTTTCGACATTGCGGCGTACATGTCGTGCCAGGCCACACTTCCAGAGGAAGCAAGATAGTACCCATTCTCGCCATATTCTGGATTACCGTCGCGTAGGATACTCTTCAACAGTTCTACGTACAGTTTCGAGTTATCGTCTATATGACACACGGGCCAAGTCTGAGTATATCGTCAGCATGCGAGTGGTTGGCTTGATGACTATTCAATAACACCCACCCAGCCTTCCGGGTTGACATCGTACATGGCGCCGGCCCCTTTGGCGGCTTTAAGCACAGCTGTGGTTTGGATCGAAATTTTGTTACCAAAGCCTTTCCCTTCGCCGTACACGATACATGGAATGAAGATGTAGCTGCGAACTCCATGTTTCTCCGCCGTTTCAATGATGACATTGTTCGTATTCGTTGCCTGAAGGCCATTTGAGTAAGAGTCATTGAAGCTTGGACCGCCTACGCGCCAGTTGCCTCATACCTGCGTCAGGAGTTGATGGGGAGCCTTGGAGCTCTTTTGTAGCTTGTACAGATCTCGATCTGTATCGGGAAGTGGTCGATCGATAGGCATCCCCGCATGCTCACTGAAGATCTTCGCGCCGCTCGTGTGTACAAAGTGCACTTCGCGTCCGGTTTGCTTCTTGACTTCTGCAAGGGCTTTTATCATGGGCACTTGCATGTCGGAGTTCATAGCGTCAACGAGGAAGAATATGACGGAGATCTGCGCATCTACGATGCCCTTGATGACACTCTCTTCATCTTGTAGATTGAGAATAAAAGGGCGCGCGCCCTGCTTCTTCACCGCTTCTGATTGATCTTGAGATCTGACCAGGGCGTATATGTTCTTGTGCTCCGGGAGTACTGTTTTGTGCAGTTCTGCAAGTAGCGAGCCGCCGAGATACCCAGAGGCGCCAGTGATGAGGACAGACATTGTGGGAGGTGGGTGCTGAGTATGGATGTGCGATTGATGAAGTTTTGTTCCTACATGAGAGCATGTATTCTTTGCTAGTCTGTGTCAAAAAGTGCTAGAGGTCAACATTGGAATGCTTTGTAATGGTCTGGTTGGGTGATTGAGTAGCCTATCCGGCGAGATGACGTAGCGCTTACAAACAGTCACGTGGGACAGGCATCTTTGACACACCTCGACATATGTAACATTCACAAGAAAGAGAAAATCTTATTGACTGGCAGCATCAGACTCGCATAGACCTTGCAGCCTGATTCGTAATACCGTAGCATAGCAATGCAGTATGCAGGTGTCCCTAAATATGACATGATCAAACCTTCAGCAGCCAAAAATGCTGTTTACGAGTGTAGCCTACATGGTAAAGCGGGTTGCTGTGAGATGTAAAGGTCAAGAGAAAAGACAACAAGTAGCAAGTGCAATTTTGATCGACAGTCGGGCCAAGAGTTGGCATCTCTGTTGCATCCGGTGAAGAGTGCGGCGATGTGAGTCAGACACGCTCGGTTCGGACAGACATGATACGAGCGAGTGGGTTGCAGTGCTGGAATAGTATCGGGCGTGAATGCGATGGGCAGCGACGAGCATCTAGCTGCATTTGGCGAGGCTGAAAACACGGCGGGTATGGCGCCCCCTGTTCTGCCATGTCGAAGACAGTGATCGGTCGATGAAGAAAAAGGATCACCCGCTTGTGGCGTTGCAATGCCTGTGGAGGAGAAGGTTTGCCCCGCCAAACAGCGGCTGTCTTGCTGCTGCGCGAGGGTGGGATATCGTTTTGGTCGATACAGAGTGTCTCGGAAGAGGTAGATGTACAGGGTTGATACGAAGGCATGGAAATGGGATCACAGGGCATATGGCTCGGGGCGAGGCGATGGGCATCTCGGCAGATCGGCATGTGGGAGGGGAGGTGCGAGATGCATCTTCGATTGCGCCCCGTGCCCACATGCAATCGACGCCAGGATTGACCGAGAGAAGCCCCGTCGTAGTCAAAACCAAAGCATCGCATGGGAATAAGATAACCGGGTCCTGACCGCGTCTTGTCTGCGCAAACGTCGCTTCCTTTTGAGGATGCTGCAGCCACTTTGTGTCTCTCTCGCGACTGCCAACTCTGCGCCGGCAGCTACATGCAGATGCTCACCCCTCCCCCAGACGAAGACGGCTTCGGCGCTCCTCCCATGAACCCCGACGATGAATGCGCATACGATTGGACTGCCGCGCTGCCCAATACCGACCACATCGCCTTCTTCCGCGCCACGGACTGGTCGCGCAGCCGCCTGGGGCCACTGAGCACATGGAGCCCGACGCTGCGCATGTTTGCAACTTATGTCCTGGCTGATTCAAGAGGAGCCTGTCTCTGGTGGGGAGAGGACATCTCCAACCTCACGGCCATCTACAATGAGAGTTATGCGCCTCTGGCTGGTGGCGCCCACCCCGAACTCATGGGCTCCCTCTTCCAGGAAGGCTATCCGGATCTCTGGCCGTCCATTAGCGAGTATTTCATTCAAGCCAAACGGACTGGCACAGGCGTCAATTACAGCTCTGCCACGCCCACGGTTGTTGAGCGCAGAGGCTACGAGGAGGAGGCCTTTTTCTCCGGCGGCTTTGTTCCAGTAGGCATGCCCGGCGCTATTGAGGGCTTCATAAATACGACGTGAGTTACGTACAGTGACCAAGTTGGACAACACGACTATCACAGTTACATACTCCTCAACCAAGCTGACACAACTAGCTATGAGGTAACAAGCCAGAAGCTTGCAGACCGCCGTACTACCTGCCTGAACACACTCGCTTCCGTCCCCTCACAATGCGTCGACGAAGTCTGCTCCCACATCCTCACCACGCTCGAAAGTAACGCCAACGACGTGCCCATGGCCATGCTATACCGAATGGACGCAACCCCAGGCTCGAACAATCTGATCCTTCATGGCCAATATGGTTTTCCCGAGGGGCACGGTCTTATTGTCGAGACAGCAACAATCGACAGCGAACAAGGCCTAGTTCCTGATCTGCGACGAGCTGGTATAGACACTATGGTCATTGAGCATGACGACAGATTTCTGGCTACCTCATGGAGAGGTTGGGGTGCGCCATCTAAGCAGATCGTCATATCACCCATCATGTGTGGAACGCGCCTCTTTGGCTACCTCGTCTTCGGCACCAATCCATACCGCCCTCACGACGATATATGCAAGCAATTTATCCGGGACCTAGGCCGCATGGTGTCAAGTATCATATCTTCTGCCGATGATAACGAGTCCACCAAAAAGCGTCAAGAGCAGCTCGAAGCTGATTTGGCTTTCAGTGATCTCAAGCTACGCCATCTGATTGATCACGCGTCTGTGGGCATGTGCCATGTATCTCTGGATGGTTACATGCTATGGGCCAACGATCATTATTATGAGCTAGCTGGGAAGTCCCCTTCGGAGCATGCAGTCGGTCTCGCCTTCCTTGACGCGTACCACGAGGATGACCGGGTAAAAGCTGACGATGTTTGGGAACGTTTGATCAGAGGCGCCGACCACGTCACAGCCGACTTGCGCATGAAGCGCATGTACATGCCTCCTACTGGAGATCCTGAGCCCGCCCAGCTACAGGTTTTGGCTTTTCCGTACCGCGACGAGCATGGAAGCGTGAGAAGCGTGATGGCCTGTACGACTGATATCAGCAGGCTGTGCTGGGCGCAGACCTTCCAGGCTCGATTAGCCGCCGAAGCAAGAGAGGCAAAAAGACAACAGGAAGCCTTCATTGACGTAGTGTCACACGAAATGCGGAACCCATTGAGCGCTATCGTACACTGCGCAGATGCGATTGCCAACGCGGTGGCCGAGTGCCAGACGCAGCTCGCCGACATACCTGTACCGTGCCTCGATACTCTAAATGACAACATACAAAGCGCAAACGTCATCATGCAATGTGCAAACCATCAGAAGAGAATAATCGACGATGTACTTACTTTGAGTAAGCTCGATTCCATGCTCTTGTCCATCACGCCCGTCGCAGTCAAACCCGCAAAGCTCGTGGATTCCATCGTCAACATCTTCCAAGCTGAGCTGAAGACGCACAACATCTCCTACAGTATCACACCGGACACGTCGTTCTTGAGCCTAGGCATTGACCACCTTCATCTGGACCCGTCCCGCGTGACACAAGTCTTCATCAATCTACTGACGAATGCCATCAAATTCGTCAAGCCATCGAAAGAGCCAGCCCTATCCATCCGCTTTGGTGCGAGTACATCAGATCCTCGCGACCTCTTTCCAAGAGATATGTTCTGGGCTACTGAAGGCAAGCAAGACGGCGATGTCACAAACAACCCAGACTGGGGCACCGGTGAAGAGATCTATCTGGCATTCACCGTCAAGGACTCGGGTATTGGCTTGCAAGAGAAAGAAATCCACAAGATTTTCGAGCGCTTCCGTCAAGCAAACGTGAAGACGCATGTCAAATACGGGGGCAGTGGGCTGGGTCTGTTTATCTCGAAGGAACTTACTGAGAAGCAAGGTGGTGAGATAGGCGTGTCATCTGTCCTGGGCCAAGGTTCGACTTTTGGATTCTACGTCAAGACGCGAAGAGTAGAATGGAAGCCCAGAACCCTCAAAGAGATGTTTCAGCAAACCGGCAATGGAGAGGCAGCGATGCGGCAACTCCACGTACTGTTGGTGGAAGATAACATTATCAATCAGCAAGTGCTCGGCAAGCAACTTAAGAAAGCGGGATGCCACGTCTCTGTCGCAAACCATGGCCTGGAGGCGCTCGAGATACTGGAACGAGAAACATTCGATATTGTTTTGATGGATCTGGAGATGCCGGTGCTTGATGGACTCGGTGCCATGCGTGAAATTCGGAAAAGGGAGCACGAGCAAGGGGTGCTGTCTTCTGAACGCCTGCCTGTGATCGCTGTCACGGCGAATGTCCGGAAAGAGCAGATCGATACTGCTATTGCTGCTGGAGCAGTAAGTATACGGTATTCGTCGGAAGCAATTCTAGGCTAACAGGCTGTACAGGATCGCATCATGCAAAAGCCATTCAAAGCAGCCGACTTGGTGTTGATGATGAAATCCTTGATGCCGCAATTAGCGCCCTTGGCAATTGACCCTCCAACACCAGGCCTTGGCCTCCGGTCCAATGCGTTGGTGCCTTGAACTGGATTTCTTGGCAATTTGCGCAATCCATTCGACATCTCAATCGTCAACCCTAGAAGTCTCTACATCGTCTCGTGTCCCATCTCGAAGCGGTCCCTGGAGTACCCAATTCGAAGCTGCGGGAACCATGAGAATCATTTGTTCTCGTCGTGTAATTCACAGCTACGCAACAGCTTCCGTGCATCTCACATCGCTATCAGAATAGGCACTTGACGCGTGGTAGCACATATACAGGTTGTTGGAGTTCTCACAAGAACTCATCCATAGAAGTACCTAAGGAATCATCACCAGCCAGTCTAAGTCTAGCCGCATGCGGTATCACAAGATAGTGCTTGACGCCGGACGACTACGTCTCGTCGTCAATCGAGCAGTTCGGTGCGCAAGGACAGGCGAAAGAGTATTCTTTTTTTTGAAGAGCGGTGGGGTTGATGCGAGATGCATGAAAATAGTGAACGACGTCACGGATATGGTCTCGTGAACCCTGTACTCTCTCTCGGAAAATGAACATCTTGCAACATGCTTCCATTCTGATCTCAACGTAAAAGTCGGATTTGGCGGTGATTCTCCATAAATTCCTGTTTCTAGCTATTGTATGCCATCTAGAGTTGAAGCACCGTCGTGCATGCTGTCTTCAGGTAAAATGATAATAACAGGCATAGACTAACCACGTCATAGACTCATGACGCCAACATCGCCAATACCCGTCGTGTAAGAATTAGATCAAAAGTCTTGGCCACTGCGTTCGTGTCTGGCCGAGCCGTGAGAACGGCCCTTTTCACATGCTGTCTTTGGAACATAGATATGCCAAGACACGAGATCGACCGACGATCCAAAGTTAAGATGTGCGAGACGGGACCTGCAGTAAATAGCGGAGAATAACAGGGCCGAGAGTGATGTTTTGATGCGCCGGCCCGGCTTCTTGTTT
Organism: Alternaria ventricosa; assembly: GCF_023758065.1. Classification (NCBI taxonomy): domain Eukaryota; kingdom Fungi; phylum Ascomycota; class Dothideomycetes; order Pleosporales; family Pleosporaceae; genus Alternaria; species Alternaria ventricosa. Next base: position 1,126,609 of record NW_026055686.1, read on the forward strand.
GTGGTGATGCCTGGTGCTACTAAGAATTAATTGTAATTGTGAGTATGCTGATCGCTGAGTGGCTGACGCACTTTGGTAACCACCACCAGGAGAATACTCTCGCTAGGCTATCGCTAAAGCAGGAGGACAAAGCTCAGGAGGAACGAACAAGGGTGCAGAGTTCATGCTGCTGTATGGACCCCTACAGTCTTTTGGGCAACAACCTAAATCCTCAACGTGGCGATTTGACGAAAACGGTGCTGCAGATTCCGGAGGTTGAGACGTATATTGCGGCGATAGTGGCTATAGAACCGGTGGATAGGAGCTTTCCGGGAAGTCTTCGGTAGTGTCTGTATACATTGCATGGTGTTGTTGTTTGAGGATGGCGTAGCGGCTGGCCTTAGTTGGATTCCTAAAGAACCGGTGTCCCGTATGCGTCAGGCTACGCCATCCCTCCCAGCATGAAGCCCGTAGCAGGTGCCACACGTGGCGGTTATTTGGGAGAAGCACGGGCACGCGTCTGAGCACATTCACCGCTCGCTCCGCTCCGGCAACTACGTATGGGTCGGGAGATGCCGCATGTCCGAGTGCTTCATGCGTCTGTCTGTGCGATGAGGGGGAGATACTAGAGTGGCTTGGCGCAAGGACGCGTACAACTCTACTTTGTACACTGAATCTCTGTCTCTTGGTGCATGAAAGTGATAAAGTGGTGGTCGTGTGTCGGCGGGCGCGTCGCCTTGTTGGAGAGGAAGGCGTTGGCCCAAGCGCCAGAGATCGTCCGGAACGGAGTGTGGGGACTCATCCCATGTTCAAAGACTTTGCGACCCGCGGGTAACCCACGCAATGCATGATAGCCAGTTCGGAGGGTGCCAATTGCGCGCTCATTATCCGCGCTTCAGTCGGCTCGAGAAGCTTGTCGCGGTAGCTGCATTACATCTGCAAACCTGAAACACCGTCTTTTGCTGTACTGCACACCGGGTTAGCCTAAGCCCCGGACTCTCAGCCTTCAAAACCACACTTACGCACTCCTGAGCAGCAAACAAGCTCACGCTGACGTCCGTCGATTCTTGTCTTCCATCGCTCAAAGACTATGCCGTGCGCCTGTGCAGGGGCAGAAAGGTTGTTATCTGCAGAGAGGCCATAGATGGCGAACAGCAAGTGAGTAATCAATAGCTTTTCGAGCGGGTGGGGAAGCTGCCGCCAACGTCCAGAGCTGGTCACCTGCACAAGCTCACCGGACCTCAACTAACGAACTCCAGATTCGAATACGTGCGCGGGTTCGAGCAGCCCGACAATCTAATCCCCAACACTTGGATCGTCGTACGGATAGACGGACGTGGCTTTTCCAAGTACGCTCACCAATTCTCTCTCCCTCACTTGCGCCGTGGCAAACTTTCTTGGTCCGGGATATGCAGGTACCCGTCACCATGTTGCATGAACGGCATTGCTGCCCCAGGCCAACATCTCGGCTATTGTACACCAACAAGGGCCATTGTTAACAACGCGCGAACAGGTTCACGTCCAAATATGAGTTCCTCAAGCCAAACGACAAGAATGGCCTTGATGTCATGAATGCTGCAGCCGTGGCGGTCATGAAGGAATTGCCAGACCTTGTCCTTGCATTTGGCAACAGCGACGAATACAGGTATGTTGCATTCTTTTATTCGAGCACGTTGTGTTTGAGATTGATTATGCCTCCATCGAGCTGCCCAATGTTCCCAGCGCGGTATACACAGGGGTGGGGCAACATGTTTCGGGACCGATTAGCTGACGTGGGTCGCAGTTTCGTCTTTCACAAGGACTGCGCCTTATTCGAACGACGAGCCAGGTACGGGAATCCTCCCATTGGTGCAACTTTATTATCTCCGGTGGTCATTCGTCTAGAGCTGATCCCCGTTTAGCAAACTGACTACGACGATTGTCTCGACTTTCACTGCTTACTATGTGTATTCTTGGTCAACATACTTTCCGGATAAGCCACTTACAGCACCCCTGCCGACATTCGATGGGCGTGCGGTCTTATATCCAAGCGATATCAACCTTCGACACTATATGAGCTGGCGGCAAGCCGATTGTAAGTATTTTGATGCATCACCTTTACCCTGCGTTCTCTTGTTACACTCGACCTTTGCTCTTGATGTCGGTCGTAATGTGGATCTGACCATCGTGCAGGTCATATCAACAATCTGTACAACACCACTTTCTGGACCCTTGTTCAGCAGGGTGGCATGGGAGCGCGAGAAGCAGAGCAAAGACTCAAAGGCACAGTGTCATCCGACAAGAACGAGATCTTGTTCAAGGAGTTCGGAATCAACTACAACAACGAACCAGAGTGCTTCAAGAAAGGCACGGTGCTGTACAGAGATGTAAGAGATGCTTCAGCAACATCAGTATTCACGTCCACTTACCTAACCATGACAGTTTTTCCCTACCCCACCGACCGAGGAATTGTCGTCACCCGTGCTGTCGGACTTCCCCACGCCACCGATCGCTCAGCCAACACCAAAGCGAGCGTCCAATCACCAGGCATCACAATCTATTGAGAGGTCTATCCCTTATCTGCCGGATAAAAAGGAGATGATGGAGAACCCAGGTCTATGCAGACGTCCAACCTTTCTCTCCACAACGTCGACGCCATCACCGCCGCCATCGCCACCTACAATTTCAAGATCAGCATTCCCTAACCCACTCAGGTCCAATCCGATTGGCTCAGATGGTGAGGGTAATATGCCAGGTTCGTCCATGCCGCTCTCCCCACCAACGACTGCCACCTGGAACAACAATGGTTCCTCGAACGGCAAGCAGCACCTACCCTCGTTGACGCCTTTGCCGCTGTCCCCGCCAATATTGAAGCCAAGCAGCAAGCCTCCGATGTCATTGAGCCAACCGAATCCGACAACACGTACCAACTTCTCCCCCGTGACACCACAAGGCGATTTCCCTGCAGATTACCCTATAGCAGGCTACCGCCACCATGCCACTACAGCAGCCAGCCATGGATTCTCACACTCAGCTTCTGCTTCTTTGACAAACTCGTACCCACCTCAAGCGAAGCCTTCGCGAGTTAAACAACGGTCGCCGAGCCAGCCTTCTCTGCCGTCATATTTTGCATCATCTAGTACACCTGCAGTGAAGCCCCCGTCTATACCACTGCGAATATCCAGCATTCCTGCCAACAGCAAGCCGCGGAAACTGTCTTTGCCGGTCCATCGATCAACAACAACACTCAAAGCCACAAGAGATAGTTTGGATGAGAAGGAGAGCATCGTTAGCCCCCGAGATGCAACGTCGACGCCGCCTCGCAAAGTCAGTCCGCCGATCCAAAAGAACAAGGCTCTGCCCAGTCCGCCAATGAGCGCAGAAGAGGAGATGCGCACGCGAGAAAAGGTCAAAGGAAACAGCCCACGGCAAGACTGGAGCAAGTACGCCATCAACGGCAGTGAATCGCCTCAGCGAAGGCCAAGCGAGTCAGACTATAGAGCGGGTCAAGGCTGGGGCAACCAAGACCACATCTCCCACCCAGGTATTGCAGAACTCCACTCCTTTTCCACACCGACACAGTCTGCGCCTACATCAGCAACCCTACCATACCCTCATTCAGGCCCCGATCTCCACACCCTAATATCCTCAACATCCGCTGCAGGGCCAAGTTCCCAAGCCTTTCCCACCAGCCGCCCGTCCACCAGTAGTCGCAACAAAGACGCCAGCATACCAAAACCCTCCAAATCTAACTCCTCGAAGACCAGGCCGGATAAAGGCAAACAACCACAATCGGATACGAATGGTAAGGCTGCAGCTACTGCGTCTCAACAGGCGAATGAAGGGTGGCCCGTACCCATGAGTCGTACGCAGAGGGATAAAGATAAGAAGAAGCGAAGCAAGGCGACTGTGCTGATGGAGCACGTAGATATCATCAAGGATGATTTTTGGGAGAAGAGGCCCTGGATTCTGAGCGGGAAGACCGGTTGAGTTGACTTGGAGAGGTGATTTATTGACACACTTCTGCTTTTGGTAGGTTTTTTTCTTGTCGATGAGCCTGGTGGTTTTTCTTTCCCTTCTCGATTGATGATGATGATATTTACGATGGGGTTGTTTGTGTCTATTGGTGGTGGAACGAAGCAGTGTATGATAGTGGGGATGAGATGAGGGTGGAATGTAAGATGAAGCTGTCCATGTTGTTTATTTGAGTGATGTAATAGTACTCGTCTGTAACAACATCGCGATATTGGTATAATACAGTGTTTCGCACGTACGGCATGCGCCTAGAAGTACCGACTCTACAAAGTTGCGCTTCCCGGTTGATTCTCTACTCCGGTGCTTTCGTTGTGGCCCTTATTCTGCACTCAGACTACTTTCTCTGGGGTAGTCGTCAGCGGCCCCTATAGACTTGGGTATCACTCCTGACGACAACGCCCAGTTCCTTGAAGATGGTTCGGTGGCATATAGCCCCTCGAGCCAGAATCCTTCGTCTTCTGCTCTCCGCACAGCCCACGCATGCGCTTCGAGGGCTGCTCCACCCTGAGAAGGCTGCGAGCATCCTGCGCCGACCCTGAGATTGACGTGATCGTCTACTGTTCTCTCTAGCTACACCATTGTATCATCATTGTTACTGGGCCTTCTTGCTCTTCTTGTCCTTTTTATCTGACTTCGATTTCTTCTCTTTGATTGCTTCGACCGGCTTGGGAGCGCGCGTTGCGGTCTTCTTCTGGATGCGACGGAGGACGTATTGCTCGAGCGTCTGGCCCTTTGCTTTCGCGCGTGTCTCGTAGTCGACCTTTTCTTCGGTTTTCAGCTTCGCAAGTTTCTTCGTTACAGCCTTCAGGTCTTTTCCCGTGACTGCCGCCGGACTTTGTTCATCCTTCGATTCGACCGCATCGCTCTTCGCCTTTTTGCTGCCCAAATCATTCCCCTCGTCTCGCTTGCGCTTCTTCTTCTTGTCGGATTTCCCCTTGGTAGGCGCGGGCGTTTCGGTGTCGGACGCGGATGTAGGAGGCGTGCTTGCGCCGGAAGCGGGATTCGACGCGTCTGTAGTAGTCGCTGAAGTGTCTCCGATGGTACCTCCAATCATCTCGCCCTTTACGAAGAAGCCATAGAGACCTCCGCGATAGATGCCTTGGGTGCGGATCTGGTCGAGCGTGCTCTTGGCGAAAAGTTAGCCTTTTGATCGCGCAGGTGCAGTGAAGCGTGACTACATACATCCTTGCCTGTACCAATGCTCTGCAGACTCTGATCAAATGCGCGCAACCACCACTGGTCGTCTGTCGTATGCGCCGCCTTCTTCTTGCCGAGTCCTAGCTGGTCGTTCTTGTGCGCGATGAGAAGCGGCTTCTTGATGCCGCGGCCCGTTTGGTCGAGCGAGTGACCTGAGCCCTGCCAGCCTTGCTTGCGCAGATAAGCCTCGGCGTTCATGGCGGCGGAGGTGAAGGACTGATCTCCAACTTCGCGTCTGGAAATTTTGGTGGGGAAGTCTTGGCTAGCGCGACCGTCCAGAGCGGACCCCCGGCCATTCATTCCCTGCGTGCCTTCCTCCACACCTCCTTGATAAGTGCGCGACATCATCTTGTCGGCCACATGAGCTTATTGCTCGACGACCATTGGGACACGCATACACATCTCCAAGTAGACCTGCTCTTGAGTGGGCTGGTATTGGAACCGTTCATCCTTGTCTTTCTGTCGGCATAGCATTGGATTTTGCGTGACAAGGAGATTGCAGAGGAATTGAGGCAACACACATGACTGCTGCATCCGAGATAGGCGGCATCGACGTTAAGACGTAAATTGTCAACGAGACCTGAGTTGAGTCTAATCAGCTCTTTCCCATAATGCCGCTCGCTCTTCACTTTCGACCCGATTGGGTTGCTGGCCCCTTCCCGACTCTCACCCTCGCTATCTGCGTGAGCAAGTCTTTCACTCTGGGCTCGCTTCCTTTGCCTGTAATGCACCCTCACTTCGACTGATCTTGCTTCACCTTCGGCTCGACTACCTGCTACCTCTAAGTGCATCAACTTACAACATCCTGGTTAACCCGTCATGGTTACTTTGAAGTCTACCCAATTCATCTGGCTGCTCGCTACAGCAGTCAGTGCCGCTGTACTTCACAGCAGATCAGCGCCCTACTATGCAGGTATCCAATTCGCTGCGGATAGACAGCTGTCAATCTCCGTCTTCAGTGATCTCCACTTCGGTGAGCGTAAGGCATCACATCTCTCTACGTCGTGTGAGCCTAACACCAGCATATACTAACAGCTTGTAGCTGAGTCTCAGCGCGGCCGTCCATACGCAGACCTCAAGACAATTGGTGTCATGAACTCCGTCCTCGACAACGAGCAGCCCGACTTCGTCGTCCTCAACGGCGATCTACTCTCCTGCGAGTGGGTGGCTCCTCAAGACGCAAATCCATTGATCGATCAGATCATGGCTCCACTCATCGCCCGCAACCTGCCTTTCGGCGCAACATTCGGCAATCATGATGCTTCCAAGACATGTAGCACTAGTGCCATGTCCGAACACATGTGGTCGGACGTCAAGGGCAACAATGGCAAGAAACTGTCCTTCACGACGCAGTCCGTGTCTGGCGATGTGAATCAAGTCGGTTGGAGCAACTATTTCGTTCCGGTGTACAGCTCCACAGACTCGTTTGATCTGAAGATGCTGTTGTGGTTCTTCGACAGCAAAGGAGGCATGAAATACCAGCCTACTGGCGACGACGTCGGGGTTCCGAACTGGGTCGACGAGAAGGTATAAGACCCTTGTTACTGCTTTTTATAACGTACTGATTCCTGCAGGTTGTTGAATGGTTTCGCAAAACCAATAACGCGCTTCGCCAGCAATACGGCCGTGCGGTTCCTAGCATAGCTTTCGTACACATCCCGATACACGCCACGGACTCCTTCCAACATAACGGGCGTTCCAAAACAGCGAACCCAGGCATTAACGAAGAGAGTGTAGGAAACCAGGGCGATACTTGCGACAACACCGGGAACAACTGCAAGTACGGTGGAGCCGACGTTCCTTTCATGAAAGCGCTCGTAGAGACGGAAAATCTCATGGCGGTTTTCTCGGGTCACGACCATGGTGTAGACTGGTGCATGAAATGGGCCAAAGACCTCCCTGGAAACTCTCCTAGCAACGGCAACGGACTGAATATCTGCTTCAATCGTCACTCAGGCTATGGCGGCTACACTGATTGGGTAAAATCCCCCATGTACGAACTGTGTGTGAGACATACACTGACTTCGTAAACCGTCATTTTAGGCACGAGGCGCGCGTCAGATCGTCGTCAAGGAGGACATGTTGGATGCGAAGGTGGTCGACACGTGGATCCGTATGGAGGATGGTAAAATTTCGGGGCAGGTGTCGCTCAACTCTACTTTCGGTACCGATCAATATCCGGTGGTGGACAGGACGAAGACCTCATAGCCTGGGCCAAAGCGACCGAGTCTGCACCAATAAGACGTTGGGCGCATATGTCTTCTGTCCATCTCGCGTTATGTGCTATATTGCATACGTTGAAACTTTTTACAAGTATGATATCCATCATCTTAGTTGATAGCTTAATTCAACATGATTTGAGATTGAACACCAGCAAATACGTCATGCTTGATGTGGGCTGGGTGTCTGCCCAGGTGCGCTCGTCAGGGACGGCGAAGGGGCATCGGCCCCACTTACGCGCTCCTCGCTCAAAAGGGATCCGGCCCATGACATCATCGGCATCGTCAAAACACCAAACACTACAGCTAGGTTTCCCGGGCGCATCCGCACAGTCTCGCCAGCGGAGCAAGCGTTTCAGGCGGGGCCTCCTAGTGCCTGCTAAGCATGGCGAAGCATTTTCGGCCGTTGTTCTTCGCGATCGCCGTATCGCTTTCTTTGCTCTGAGGCATAGTCCTGCCGCGTCTGTTTTGTTACGCGCTTTTTCTTCTAAGATACCCTAAATCACCCTTCACACCACCCCTCGCTATCGACCATGTCTTTTCTTGAGCGTCAAAAGACGCGCATCACGGGTGACGAAGATGGCGCCCGTCGACACAGCATCCTCAATCCCTCGTCCTCGGGCAAGATACCCAACGCGAAGAAACCACGCACGAGACCGCCCGCATCGATACGCGACCATCTCCCTTACCCGAACTCGACCCTCTCTCCCACTTCAGGGCCATACTCTATAGGCAGCATGGAGATCGAAGTCCCTGTCGAACACCCTCGTCCAATCTCGAACATCAAGCGCAAGGGCCGGCACCTGCTGCAGTTGGAGACTGTCTTGTTTACACTATATTACCCAGCCTCATTCGGGAGCGGTAATGGGAACGCCCCAGGAGGAGAGAAGAAATGGAGCCGGGAGACCTGGCTTCCAAGGCCACGCATGGAGACGGCGAAGGGTTATGCGCGGTTTGCTGGCATACCGAGCCCTATAAGCATCGGCATCTTTGGCGCGACCACCATGCTCACCAAATTGCGCGGTTTTAGGAACGCCCCCCCTGCGACTCATTGGCCTCCGGAAGGCAACATGAAGAAAGACGGGTACAAGATCAAGAACCAGCAGGGTAGTCCGCCCGAGGGCATGAGCGATGAGCCCACTTTCCCACTGTTGATGTTCAGTCATGGTCTTGGTGGCTCTAGAACCGCATACAGTAGCTTATGCTCTGAATTCGCGAGCTACGGCTTTGTCGTGTGCGCGGTGGAGCACAGGGATGGGAGTGGACCGCGGACTTTCATCAATCACAAGAAGCGAGGGAAGCGGAGAAAGGATGCCCAAGGAGGAGGGAAAGCGAACCATACGAATTGCGACGGAGACGTAGAAGACGACAAAGACTTTGCCAAGTTCCAGCATCTGGATCACACTGACGAGGAAATTGCGCAAGGTTATCACTACATGGTGCGTACTGTGAGATTCTGGAACACAGAATCTATCAGGCTGACAATAACAGGACTACATCTTCCCCAAAGATAATCCGATGGACACCGCACCGAACAACGAGCACGGCGTCGACGGCGAACTGCGCAGCGCACAGATAGAGCTGCGCCTTTGCGAGCTTGAGGAAGCATTCCGCGTACTCAAGATGATATCTGCCGGCGATGGAGAGGAAATCGCACGACAGAATCTCCGAGGCGAAGGCTACGTCGGAGGCTCTTCCAGAGGTCTGGGCGGAATCGATTGGACACAATGGAAACATCGTTTTCACGTAGATAAATTGACAATGGCTGGTCATAGCTTCGGAGCCGCGACAGTGGTAGAAGTGCTCAGGCATACCGAAAGGTTTACTAATGTCCAAGCGGGGATAATTTACGACATCTGGGGGTGACTATACCTTCCTCTCCATGTCACATTGGAACTAACACATTTATAGTGCGCCTGTAAAACCACCTGTGGAAGACCCGAAGCACCGAATACACCTTCCCTTGTTGGGAATCGCCAGTGAAGCGTTCATGTATTGGCGGAAAAACTGGGATGCGTCCATGTCTCTGATGAAGGAGGCCAGCGAGCATGGCGCCCCTGCGTATCTTCTTACGGTCCGAGGCTCCGTCCACATCAACCAAAGCGACTTCTCGATCTTGTATAAGCACGTCTCATCGTTGTTCATGAAGGCCACTGTCCACCCGCAAAGAGCTATTGATCTCAACGTCAGCACTAGCCTCGAGTTCCTCCGTTTGGTTACGCCCGACTCGGGAGGCGGAAAGTCCATCATTAATCGATGTATGACAGATGAGAAGATTCTGGACACGCCTCTTATTGAAGATATGCCCAACGACCACCGACCGAATGACCAGTGGATAGCTGCTCGTCTACGGGTTGACAATGAGTTCAGGAAACGGTTAGCTGCTGGCCTGCAAAGAAAGTTTAGGCGCAACTTTCAAGGCGGTATGGGCACTGGATACACGACTTCTGATGAGATGTGGTGTTTCCATAAACCTTCAGAAGAGGATCTGCAAACATGGATCAAGGCAGAAGACAGAGGTGAAAAGCGCATAGATGAGGATCGTGCCATTGTACCGGCGGAGGAATCTCGGAATAGTCATCATGCGGCTGCCGCCGCGCCTAGATCTGCGACCCCCTCCCAGAGAGAGGCAGAAAGAAGCGAAAGACCGGTACGGGAACATGAGGCGGAGGTAAGGGGAGCAAACAGTCAGCAGACAGGGCATGGGGTACGAGATAGATATGATGATGCGGAGAAGAACACTAGTAGGGGGTCTGGGGGAGAGCAGGGCGAAGATGAACAATCGAACAACTGGTTGGGCGTTCTTCCGAAGCTTAAACATGGTCCGGGGCAAGCATCAGCGTAGATACAACGTTAGATTATGTGATCATATACAGGCTCTAAGTATCCTTGACCGTGCTGTTGAATTGGTACCTGAGATGCATGGAAGTCGTGGATGCGATATCGTCAACTTGTAAGCTGGACAGTCTCGTTGGCCAAAACATAGACGTCATGATTTAGATGTTCTAGGATCTGCATTGTTCCCGGCGCCGCGTCGACCGTATCCCGTATTGACTGGGCTGAGGCTACCCAAGAAACCGTCTGCCCAGGTATCGCGGCCCTGAAACGTATAGGGGCGTTTGGTTTGCCAGGCTAGAGAGGTTTAAACAGCTTATGTAATACTTTGCCCGCAATAACACAGCTGACGATGAAGCGAAGGAAGAATTTATAACCGCCAGCCCTGCAGACTGCTGACAGGAGTTGGCTTGGTGTCACGTGCACGGCTTGGCATGCGGCACTTGCCGTTCCGGGAAATTTGTTGTTCAGTAATCATGCTGCCAAAGCCTCCCGAACTGCACCAGAGCCACAAGACACACAACGAAACAATTGGCCACACCCAGCTACCAAGCTCCGACAACCTCGGTCTCAAACACCTCAGCATTAAGAATGTCTAGGAAAGGCCTGCGAGTTATAGATTTGTACGCAAAGAAATCCATGTAGATGGTACCACAACACCTGCAAACCTGTGGCCATGAACCCACCCGTCCAGGGAATCGTCCGACTCTTCGCCCTACGGACAGCAGGAACTAGCCGCATTCTGTGCGGAGACGCGCATTAGCCCCGTGTAACAGCGGACCCTTGATCGATCTCGAACCTTGTGAGCTGTAGCGGCCGTTCATTGAATCGGCGCCGGAGCATCTTTTGCTTTTCCATACTGTCTGGCTTGCGTCAGGTTGAACTAATGCTGGGTGCAATCTACATGTACACAACGTCTTCCCGCTATTTTTACGCGAACCAAATTACTCCACTGAGAATCTGTACGAAGAGTTTACGATTTTCCTCACAAGTGAACGATAGCGGTGTTTCAAGAGTCGGAACGGAGTGATTAGTTGTCCGTGGAGACCGACTTCGGTTCAGCATCCTTTCGTAGTCAGTCTCGCTATTGGTTCCACCGAACTCCATCGGTGACATATCTCCGGACCTTACTCTGTTCGATCAGCGGTATCAGAAGCGAAAACCAGAATCATGACGAGCTCAGAATCAGAACAGACGCAGACATCACGGAAGCGCTCACGCAGGAGGGACAGTGGCGATGACGGTGGTGCTGGAGGAAAGAAGGCTAGGGGCCGTCCACGGGTAGACACACAGGACGCCACGGCTGCAGATGTGAGTGGAGACGCAACGTCCTTTTTGTTCTATCTACCCCGATTCGTCGTTGTCAACTCTTGGAGCGGGATGGTAAACGGGACATGCGCACCTGTCCTGAACGAAGAAGCTGTCAAGTTGTTGATGTGTTCTCCAGCTCGACCCACTGTGAGCTCCTCATCGTCATCCCCACCTCCTGTGAACGACGCTGATGAGCTTGCAGTGCTCCCAATGACACTACCCAGCATGGAGCCCCCCGCTTTTCAATCTCAGCATACATGTCAAATGTACTGACATATGTAATAGAGACGAAGAACTCAGATCCGGCTTGCGCAGCGTGCGTATCGCCAGCGGAAGGAAACCACCATCGCATCGTTGAAGAGTCAAAGCACACAGCTCCACTCGATTATCGAGCAGATGAACAAGGCCTTTCTAAAGCTAAACGAATCCACCATCAAGTCAGGTCTGTTACAGCTGAATCCGACTTTGGCCCAAGAGTTCAAGCTGGTAACGGAGACGTTCGCGAGCTTGACAAAGACAGCCAACGAAGGCCAGTACGAGGGAGACGAAGATGGTGAACACGGCGAACAAGGAATCGAAGGGAATGGTGCACCGAAGCTAGCCGAACCGGAGCCTGAAGTGCAACACATTGGATGGGGTTATTCTGCAATTCCGAAACAAGCTGCTGAGAAGCGTCCGCAGCCACAATTGTCAACACCGGATAGCTACCTCGCCCACATTAGTGCTGCTTATGGCAATGTGGACTCCCGTAGGAGCGATCTGGTGGGATGCCGTCAGTTTGGCGCTGGTTCGGTCTTCGACCAGTCGCACCGATCTTCGCAGCCTCCAGTAGACCCATCACCATCGCATACTTCATCCCAACCGACGCAGCTGCCTTTCGGGCTTGTAGACCTCCTGAGTCAACACCAAGCACCGTATGCAACAACAAACCCACACACGTACTCTGTCCGTGTACCGACGCCTGAAACGACACCACCAACGAACAGGCTGCCCACGCCGCCTCTATCGAAAGTATCGTCGAAGACGCTCCCTCCAGTCACAACGTACAGTTTTCAAGAAACTACATTTGCCAGACGATTGTCGAGGGCGGCGCTTGAGGCGGGGTTTCATCTGCTTAGCAACGCTCATGCCCGCCCTACGGTACGTTTTCAGCTAGTCGATGTAGGAATTGCTTCTTTGGCTTCACTGCCTTTTCCTCCGAGGAGTGACACAAAGCTAATCATTAAATCTAGGCAATTAACCGTGTCTTCAAGCTCTCTCTACCCTATGAAACCCTCGATCAAATACGAAGCCGGTTTCGAACTATAATGACCCGTGGCATTGACGAAGACCTGGATTGGTGGGAGTCGCCATTCCTCCATCTCGGTGGTGCAGGGACTCATTATCCGCGACGGGACCCTGCCGGCAACGCGAAGCCTGTGAGAAACGGATGGAACGTACGGCAAATTGGGCCAGCAGAGAACAAAGTGCTCATTATAGAGAATACAGAAGACGGCAGGAGTGAAGAGCTACGCGGCGTAGACCTCCGTGGATACGAGGGGGAATGGTTCGATTGTTACGACGTACAGGGCTACTTGGAAGAAAAGTACTCGTGCAAGCTCGACCCGAAGAGCTCGTTCGCCGAGTGTGTTATCGAAGTTGCCGACGAAGAACTGTCCAGAGCCCCCAACAGTTCACTACGGCAACGGCCACACAACGCGACGAGTCTGCCTCCTCTTCACCAGAACTCCGCAAACGCATCGACAGCTCCGTCAACCACCTCGACAAACCCGCCAAATAACTCTTACAATATCGCCGATGGTGGAGCTTTTGGGCTAGATCTGTCTTTCGGGAACACTGGTGAATTCCCTAGGCTTGTCAACTATGAAATCTCATATGATCAGACCTTGGGTTTGGATCTCGCACCTGGGTATGATTATGGGTTTTCGCATACACCTACCTTTCACATGGACAATATAGATTTGGGCATGAACATGATGAGCGACGTAGCGGCAGCTTTACCAGTGGTGAGGCAGAAACGGAAGAAGACTGCCTGGCTAGACGTTGCGAAGTTGATTGATGGTGAGTGTACACATTCAAGAGAAGTCGACATTGGACTGACAATTCCGACAGAGATCATTATACATGGCGTGTGTCTCGGGCGGTCACCAGGGTATAGGCGCAAGGACGTTGATGCAGCGGTACAAAAGGCTTTGGTGCATGACCATTAGCCGGTAGCGATTGCGAGGAGCATGCCAAAATACCCAGGTGCGATTTGAGTGCAGTGGCGGGAGTTTTGCTTCTTGTGGGATGCGCTGTTTGAGGTGCAGTTGATGAATTGACGACGTTTGTACCAACATTTCAATCGAATCCTATGCGTATTGATCACAAGTACTACTATATCTCGAATCTGCCAGAACGTTGCATCGCGTTCTTTCGATGTTGAGCTGCGAGCATGGTCACGTGTGACGCTAGAGTAGCGTTAGGCGCTAAGGAACCGGCGCCCTCAATGATTGCCGGAACGCCGCTCACTATCACTCATACACCCACGACCCCGAAAGCTGAGGGCACCCGAACACGTCGTACAAAGCCTTCCGTCTGGGCTAGCGATATCCGTAGAACTTCCTTGACCGCGCAGAAGCTTCCTCAAGCGCGCGCACCTCTCTGCAGCCTCAAGCGCTGACGTCGCCTGCCTGGCTTGCCTGCCTATTCCTCAATCCTCTGCACGCGAGCAACCATCACAAGCCGTCGCGCAGCCATCACAGAGCTCGCATCGTATACTAGATAGCTCAGACCATACCAAACAGTCGCGATCATGTCGAACTCGGTCGTGGTTAGTATCCCCAATGCGCGCATGCGAGCGGTGGAAGGGTGAAGGCAGGCTTGCTAACAGCAACCACCAGGGCGGCGTGTACCAGCAGATCATCGAGAAGGTGATCCAGACTTCGCAGAATGACTTCGAGGAGTCGGGCGTTGATCATAGCACGCTCGACGAGATGAAGCAGGTATGTTGCAACCTGGCCTCCATCTTGGCCAGCGCGCCTTCCTTTTCTTTGTCGCAGCGCACTTGCGACCGCCGTCACACCGCTTTTTATGTCTCTCACTTTTCCTGTCAATTCATTCCTCGCATCGGTTTCGCTGGCTGCGGCGATCGCGCGGTGACCGCCTGGCTTGGGTGATGGGCGGCTGGAAGCGGGGCGGAGTTGCCGGTCGGTCTGGCAGCTCCGGGGGCGCCTCAGTATTTGAGATGCCTTCTTATAGCCCCTGCACAGCTCCCCCACCCGCCAAGACCAACGCATCATTTCCCAACAAGGCATAGTCTGTCATGTGACGGCTGCTCTCACATCATGTTTTGTTGCAGTCGTGCTGAGCATATGCTGACTACCGCTAGGGCTGGCAAGAGAGGCTGTCCGCTCTCAAGATCGCTCACTTTCCGTGGGACCCTGCTCCTGAGCCTGTCCGTCAGCCACCTACGGTACCGTCCAACGTAAAGGTTGACAATGATATGCCTTCCGTGTCCGGACCTCAGGAGGCTCTCAACTTCCCCAACGTACCCGTGAAGACAGAAGGAGGATATCAGCCCCCAGTTGCTAACTATCCTCCTGCTCAGACTGCGAACAACGGCTACGGCACTTATGATCAAAACCAGCAGCTCGCGCACCAGCGTGCAGCTGCTCTAGTACAACAGCGAGTGCAGCAGCAAGGACATGTGCAACAGCAACAGCAGAACTTCCCCAACCTGGCGCAACAGGGCCATCTGCCTCAAATGCCCATGCAGAACCAGCAACAGCAGCAGCGCATGATGGCGCAACAGCAACAGCAACAGCAACAACAGCAGCAGCAGCAGCAGCAGCAGCAACATCAACGACCTCCGCAACAGCAACAGCAGGGAATGCCGCAGCAGCGTCCCCCACCACAAAACCACATGTACACCTCACAGACTGATGGTTCGGGTGATGCTATGGCTGACTGGGAGGCCTTGAAGGCCGCACGCGCTGCTGATGCAGTAGAGCGCATGGCGGCGGATGACTTCATGCGTTCTCGCGTTGATGCCATGGCTATGCGTCAGGACAGTGGTCTTATGGTACCGCTCGATTCGATGCCAAAGGGCAAGAAGCGCAAGGCTGCTATGCGTGTCCTACAGGCCGAGGACGCAGAGGCTTCGTCAAACACACCGGTTCCCGCCCGCTTTGATGGTGACGACGACGTGAAGCCGGAAGAAGATCCGGATGACGCCATTAATTCTGACCTGGATGACTCGGAGGACGAACTCGGGGATGGCGATAACAGTGATGATGAGATGGTTGACTACATGTTGTGCACCTACGACAAAGTCCAGCGCGTCAAAAACAAGTGGAAGTGCACGCTTAAGGACGGCATCCTGACCACGAACAAGAAGGAGTAAGTTGGGTGTTAATACTTTGCAGAGATTTTGCTAACGATATGAAAGATACCTGTTCCACAAAGCAAATGGTGAATTCGAATGGTGAACATTCGCAACCCATTGCTAATACCCGTGGTAGCTGAACTTGAGTTCTAAGTCGCTCCGTGCAGCGCACGAACCCCACTCGATCGAGACGCGAGTCTAGCACGCCCGATACGCGACTCACCAACCTCGATCCCCCCTTCGCGACGACAAAGCGGCTCGGTACGAACATCGATAACGGGCATCAGATTGGATACTATGGCCTGGCGTGGCACTCGAGAAAGAAGAAAACAAGAAAGAAGCTGATTCCCATGACGCATTACATAAAGCTATGGACAGGACGACTGGGCGTCCTAAGTATTCCTGTTTTACGCTATTTAGATTGATCTTGCACTCAGGTCAGGACTAGAAGTTTGGCTGGCCCCACATGTCAAGCCCAGGCGCATTGGCTCCATGGCAGGTTTATATTTCATCAGGTAGGGTTTTTATGCTTGAGTAAAAGGAGGAATTGTCAAATGTGGGGCCATGTCCAGAGCAAAACGTCAGGACTTTCAAATAAGAGGCTGCCAAGTAACGCCTCTTGATTGCTTCATCACAGAAGACATTGTATGGTTGTGGATTTCATTTCCTGCTCTGTTCGGGTCTGGACAGACTAGCAAACATAAGATATTAGCGAAACCGGCATATGCTGAGCTTGAACTCTCTGCTTTCTGCCAGTAGTGATGCCTATCGTAATCTCATAGCATATCGTCCACGCCACTCTCGCCATCACTTCCTGGGCCATTGTGCATCAGAGTCTCGTCAGCGCCTGCGCCCTCGGCCTCGTCGTCATCCTCTTCGACAAGCGGGACAAAGCGAAAGTCGACGAAACTCACTTGTCCTCCTGTAGCCCCTCCAGGCCCGGTTTGAGAAGCCGACCCACTACCGTCGACCTCAATCATGAACTGTAGACTCAGCACGCCTTGGGTATCTGCTCGTATACTGACTTTGGTCGCAACGTTCATGGCACGCGCAGCCTTTTGTATCAAGCTAAACTTGTAGGATGAGCGGAGTACGGCTTGTGGGTCGCTGAGCTGGAAGGTCTCGAGCAGATTGGTAGGCTGCTGATCTGCTATCTCATTGTTCGTGTTGAGGTTTGTGGATGCGGGAGTGCGGTAGGCAGAGGGCTGGGGCTGATTGTTGAACTCGACGCGCGCTGAGCCTAGAGTGCCTGAAGACGATAGAGCGAAGAAGGGTTTGCCACGCACGGTTTTGGCGTACAAGGTCAGCTTCTCCGGGCTTGTAGATGACAGCTCTTGCACTGCGTCGTATAACCAGCTGCCTCGCATGATGATTTTCAGCGCGAGGGCCTGTCGATCAAATGGTATCTCTTCCGTGTACTCTGGCTCGTACGTCGTGAGATCGCATTGCGTGCGTATGCTCGCTTCTGTCAAAGTGACCGCTAGTGGAGCACCTGGGCCATTGTAGCTTATCCGACAGAGGTTATTCATGCCGCCTAGTATGTTGTTTCCAGTGAAGGCTGTGCTAGTGGGATATGCACCATCGCGCGCCCATGGTGGTTTGGAAGTGGAGGGGTCGGTGAGGCCGAAGATCTGGAGGGTCTCAAGGAGAGCGGGAAGAGATATTTGGAACGCGGGAGTGGTAGTAGATGTTGGGTCGAGTTCATCGTCGCTGTCGGAGTGTTGTGAGTTCGACGGTGGGGCGGGCGCATTGAAGGTGTAGGTTGTAAAGAGGGACTTGTCGAGGAAGGCGGATGCTGTGGTTGCGTCAGCCTGCGAATGGACAGAGAAGTTATTGCGCATAGACGTACCTTCCATGACGCTCGCCTCGTCCACAGCAAGCTTCATGCCGATGTCGCTAATCTGGACATGGGCCTTGTTGGAGAAGGCGATGCAGCGGAGGAGCAGGTACAATTGTCGCGCAGAGCTTGACACAGCCGTAAGGATTGGGGGCTCTTCTTCGTCCATGGTGCTGTGTTGTGAGTGTGAAGGTACGGCTATCGCGCAGGTAGATTCGAGAGTCTTGAACTTTTTATTGGTATTCCATAGATTGTACACAGTATGCCCCTAACGCCGGATGGAGAAGTAGGAAACTAGACGTATACGCCGACTGCGCAGATCATGTAGACGGCGCCGAAGCTGTTTGCAGTCAGTGGGCGCATGTTGCAGCTGGGTTTCCGAGGCCACGTACCCGAATGCTAATGACGCGGGAACACCGAGAACGGGGAGGTTGATGAAGGATCGGTCTGTGTGCGCATGAGTAAAGGTTCGCTAGAGGGGCGTGGCTATGTCGCGTACTCAGGCCGAAGATGGTAGTCAAGATGAGAGCTGCGTGCGTTGTTAGCAGAGGTCCACTAAGCAGCAGAGCTTCCAACATACATATGGCCAGCAGCACGAAGCCGACGGTGAACTGCGTGTTCTTTCCAACGGCAGGGCTGAAGGGCGAGGACGCAGCAGCCTCCCAGACGTCTACAAGTGGGCTCGACATGTGTGCAGGCGTGCAATTGGGTTATGTAAGTGTCTCTCTCTTGCGAAGCTGTTGTGGTGGCCTTTCGTGTTCACTCGCAGGTGATCGGCCGTGATTGGTGTGGGGCGACTAGCGCGGGAGGCGCAACTTCCCCGACATTCAATCAACACCACGCACAGGGCTGAGAGAAGGCGCGACGGCACACAGAAGGCGCCCTACACTGCAACATGGCGGGCGCAACCGACGACAGTAAGTGCGCATACCCTCTCCAGCTTCATGCGCGTCAACAAACGTGCATCGCACCCACAAGCCCGACATGTCTCCCCGCAACAACATCCCGCAGTTGCGCGACACGTTGGGCTATCCCACCTCTCCCCCAACCTCACCACTGCTCGCTCCTCCCCCCATACCTCGCCGACACACCCGGCAAGCCTCTTCGAGCATATCACTTCGTGAATTACACGCTGACCCGTCTCTCGCCGAAGCCAAGCGCAAAGCGACCACCGACCCTCCCAACGGCTCTCCCAAGCGCATAAAGCAAGATCCCTCGACACCTTCTGCCGCCGACGATGCTCCCGCGCCTCCCGTGAAACGTATAGTGCCCTTCCCCGAGAAGCCCGCCGTCATAGAAGAGCGCAATGGGGAGATTGAATTCAGAGTGGTCAACAATGATGGAGAAAGAGAGAGCACCATCATTCTGACAGGCTTGAAATGTATCTTTCAGAAACAGTTGCCTAAGATGCCCAAGGACTACATTGCGCGCCTCGTCTATGACAGAACCCATCTGAGCATAGCCATCGTGAAGCATCCTCTCGAGGTGGTAGGGTACGTGAACACTCTCGTCCCGTCTCTGGCCAGACGCTGACAATTTGACGTTCCAGTGGCATAACATACCGTCCCTTCGATAAAGGCCAGTTCGCCGAAATCGTCTTTTGCGCCATCTCCTCGGATCAACAGGTCAAGGGCTACGGTGCCCATCTCATGTCCCATCTCAAAGACTACGTCAAAGCCACCTCGCAGGTCATGCACTTCCTTACCTACGCCGACAACTACGCCATCGGATACTTCAAAAAACAAGGCTTCACCAAGGAGATTACCCTGGAAAAGTCACGGTGGATGGGCTACATCAAGGACTATGAAGGCGGCACCATCATGCAGTGTAGCATGGTGCCCAAGATAAGATACTTGGAAAGTGGCAGGATGCTCTTGAAGCAGAAGGAATGCGCAAACGCCAAGATAAGGGCTGTGAGCAAGAGCTACGAAGTCCACGCGCCGCCAGCGCAATGGGCAAAGGGCGAGTTGAAAGCCATCGACCCCCTGACCATTCCTGCCATCAAGAACTCCGGCTGGTCACCTGTTATGGACGAGCTGGCTCGCGCGCCCCGCCACGGACCCAACTACAATGCCCTTCTCCATCTCCTCAACGACATGCAGAATAACAGCAACGCCTGGCCGTTCCAACAGCCCGTTAATAAGGATGAGGTGCTCGACTACTACGATGTCATCAAGGAGCCCATGGATCTCGCGACCATGGAGGAAAAACACGAAAAGGATCTTTACCCTACCCCCGAGGACTTCATCAGAGATGCCAAGCTCATCTTCGACAATTGCCGCAAGTACAACAATGAAAGCACGCCGTACGCAAAGGCGGCGAATCGATTAGAAAGATATATGTGGCAGCGTATACGTGACATTCCAGAGTGGTCGGTAAGTACTCAACATTTTCGTGCCTGATGCAGCAACATCATGACTAACAAAATATCAGCACTTGGAAGGCGAGTTGACAGGCAAGTAAGAGGGTTGAGGTTCGATCATTCTGATTCCGCCGTGCATAGAGGGCGTTTGTTATGTCGGTTATGGCAGCTTGTATTATCATCATCAACATTCTTGTTGTTTAGCGGCATTGGGTACGGTGTAAGGTGTATGGTATAGTAGTATTGGTTGAGGGTTCGGTTGGGCTGATTATACCCTTTGTCGTTACGTATTCGAATCACTTGTTCATACCCATCTCACAAGAACATGCAGTGAGATGCTGGGTGTGCAGCGTACCTGCGAACATCTTGTTCAGCAATCACATAGAAGCGCAGAGTGTGATGACATCCCAGACCGATGTTGGAATATCGATTCGTCTATGTGGTCTATTTGCTATGCCAGCAGGCCTTCCCCATTGTGTCGAGCACATTCTCGATCCGTCACTGTTCATATCACAAAATATGTGACTGCGTGTTTGCTTTCCGCATGAGGTTCACATCACGGGTTAGCTCGCGGTAGCACCAAGCACACGTTCGCAAGGCTAGGCACGTGGGACTAGATTCTGTGATCAACCTAAACGAAAGTAGGTAGCCGTGGGCCAAACATGCTTGGTACAATCGCACAATCCTACCATGTCGTGTCCCGCAACCTTATTGTGGCGTCCGTAGCGTTTGATGTACTCGGTTGATGAGATTTGAATAAGGCTTCGCGGTTTAGCGACGGGACATGGTGCTCGTCTACGTGATAGCTACGACAGAGAAGCGAGTGAACAAGCTTTGTGGACAGTAAGGAGGCTTGTGCAGTGCGCGCTAGGAACTATGAGCTGCAGTGCGGTGGACGAAGAGGGTGAGGATACTAAGCTCGTTGGGATAAATAACGCGAGAGCTGCCTAAACTTTTTCGAAGGCTGTGCTAATCGTGATTTGAGCAAGTGACAGCACAACAATTATACAGGAAACATTAATTACCCAAAAGAAAGTGTGCCAAAAGATCCAGTTCACAGCCCCAGTATGGTGCAGTGTACTGGATTTGGGGCACAGCTTCCTGTTGCTAATGGGTATGGTATACCTTGATCGGCTTTGGCAGTCCCGGCCTGTGCTCCGCAAACATACGATTGTAATCGTGATATCGCTATGATTTGCACCTAACACTAGTTGACAGACCTCACGCAATAGCGCAGATGTATAGGCTCGTGTTTGCTTGACGTGGTGTACACGCAAATACATTCCTCACCCGTGTTTCGTCTCGGAAAGTGGAGACTCTCTCCCAGACACTGATAGGAACTCACCGAGATGACGGACGCCACGGATGCAAAAAGTAAGTTGTTCCGGATTGCGAATAAGGTGCTGCATCGACCATGATCCTTCGAATCGAATATATGTAATCAACGAATGGAGGCTCCGCGGATGGCGGTGCCTCTTAGTTGTTGGTATTCCGTGATTGTGCTCCTAGCAGACGCCACGTAAAGGATGATTAGGTACAGTAAATTGTAACCATTCGGTTGGCCTCGGGTGGGGTGGTAAGCCTGACATGGGAGAAGTGCCGACGAGTTGGCCTAGTGCAATGCGTAAGATATTAAGCTGGAGCAACGCGAAGCAGATATTTCCCCATGTGATGAGCACCGTTAAGTAGGAATTCGGGAGGGCTGGCTTCGCAGTGCAGCTGGAAATGATGCCAGCCCACACGATGTGCTACCGCATGGAGCTGGGCCCGCTGCGGGGAAGGGACAAGGCTAGCTCGAAGGCCACCTGCGGATCTTGAACGGCATTCATTACAATGCGTATGGCGTCCAAAAGCATGTCAGGATCGCTCGGCCAGCCAAGACAGCGGCTATCCAAAGTGTATACACAGGCGAAGTCCGCGACATGATTCGGCGCATATATCTCGATGCGTGCCCTCGTGATAAGAACCCCAGCTTCCCTCAGCTGCAGGACACCACAAGCGCGCTCGATGGTCCAGCGTCCCTAGCGCAGACCTGGTTATCGGAATGATGGTGATAGCGCTGGTCGAGACCCGTTGGTCAGATAGGATTGAGGGACACCAATCCAACACTCGCTGATGGAGGCGCACGCCGTGTGCTACCATGGCGTTCGCGCGTGTCCCGCTGCAGCGTACTGATAGGAGTGGGTATAATGGTCTCCTTGCGTCAGACGGAGTACCCGGTCTGATCTGCATTCCGGACGGTCCACAAAGACACAGCACAAGCGAAATTCAGCGACGGTTCGTAGATGCTGTCTTCGCCCCTGTGTAATTGCTGCGAGACCCTGGCAATTGCTTCTGCACATGACCCAGGGCAGCGGAAAGGTTGACCTCGGGGAAGACGATGGAGGTCGGGTTGTCAAGGCAGAGGTGTTGCTTCGAGAACGCCACGCGAAGCCCAAAACAGAGCCTCAACCGAGGAGGGGCGCATATTCGCCGCCGCTTATCACGGACTGGGCGGACGTTCCAGCACGTTCATCTCCGTGATTGGCGCTTGGACGGGCTATCAAGGCTGGGGAAAGATAAGAACCTGGTCCGGGTTGCAGAAGCGCGGTAGGTCGGCCGGTACTGGGTCGCGTTGACACAAGAGACAGGCGTGTGAACAGCGAGTAAGCGAGCACCAACATGAGACGGTAGATATTCCAGAAAGCGGAGACGACCGGGAGCCAATGGAACCCTGTGCTACTGTGCTCTAGCCAGTGCAAAAGAGGAAGTTGCCAAGTGACCGTCTGGAGCCCGTTCAACTGTTTGTCTGGGCCAGCGACGGTGCGATCCCTCCACTTTGGTGGTAGCGCGTGCCACGGTGCGAAAATATAATTCCGCGAGGGCCGACCTCGATGTGAGAACCAACAGTTCCTCGTCGTTCAACCTCTGTTCAGGAATTGTCCTTGTGCCTATTCGTCGCCATGGCTGATATCCGCGACCAACACAACGGCTCACCAATGCCCGGTGTCGCCCGCAATGACGACCCGGCGCTAGACATTGCGCGCGAGCACCACCACGAACACGTGCACCACAGCGCGCGTGCGGCCCACCCTGACAACGTTGTCTACACCACCGGAACCACAGACGAGCCGACCAGCAAGCTGTTCCGGCCCAGTGGTCTTGACAGCGCCAGCCAATTCACGCCCATTGGTGTTGACAGCACCAACCTCCACCAGCGCCACCCTGTCAACGAGAAGCATGACATTGAGAAGGCCGGTGGCTACGACTATGAAGTCGAGAAGGCTACGCGCAGCTCTTCTGATCCCGAGATGGAGGCAGAGAAGAAGCCCTGGTACACTTCCTTTAGTGCTTTCTACCGGACGTTCAGGCTGCCTGTCCACATCTTTATTGGAGCGCTCTTCACCGGGTAAGGCGCATTTTAACGTCCATTGTCTCGAGTGCTTCGGGCTAACAGTACCAGATGGTGGATTGCCAGTGTAGTCGTGCACCGCAACGACAAGAACTGGATCATTCCATTCTTGTTCTGGCTGGCCATTATGATCCGCCTGATCACTCTGCACGTTCCCATCACCATCGTCACCAAGCCCATGCACTGGGTCTGGGCCAACACTGGAACGAGAGTTGCCAACCTCATCCCGGAGAAGATGCGCATTCCCGCCGCTGCCGCCCTTGCCATCGCTGTCATCATTGTCGGATCATTCGCCAGCGAAGAGAGCGAGGACAACACCCGCGCAAACCGGGCCGTTTCGCTGTTCGGTCTCGCCGTCTTCATCTTCATGTTCTGGGCGACTTCCCGCAACCGCAGCAAGATTGTATGGCATACCGTCATCGTCGGTATGCTCATGCAGTTCATCATCGCGCTGTTCGTTCTCCGTACCAAGGCTGGATACGACATCTTCAACTTCATCTCTGAGCTTGCTCGCCTGCTCTTGGGTTTCGCTAGGGATGGTGTCGCTTTCTTGACCACCCCAGACATATCTCAGAACACGTACTTCATGTTCAGCGTCATTCCAGCCATTATCTTCTTCGTCTCGTTCGTCCAGCTCTTGTACTACTGGGGCATTCTCCAGTGGTTCATTGGCAAATTCGCCGTCTTCTTCTTCTGGTCTATGCGAGTATCCGGTGCTGAGGCCGTGGTCGCGTCTGCCTCTCCTTTCATCGGCCAGGGTGAATCTGCTATGTTGATTAAGCCCTTCGTTGCTCATCTCACCATGGCCGAGATGCACCAGGTCATGTGCTCTGGATTCGCTACCATCGCCGGTAGTGTTTTGGTCGCCTACATCGGTATGGGCCTTAACCCGCAAGCCCTGATTTCATCTTGCGTCATGAGTATCCCTGCATCGCTTGCTTTCAGTAAGCTGCGTTACCCGGAGACTGAGGAGACTCTTACCGCCGGTCGTGTTGTCGTGCCCGACGACGATGAGCACAAGGCCGCCAACGCCCTCCACGCTTTTGCCAACGGTGCCTGGCTCGGTCTGAAGATCGCCGGTATGATCGTCTCTACGCTCTTGTGTATTATCGCTCTTCTCAACCTGGTCGACGGTCTGCTCACCTGGTGGGGACGCTACATCAACCTCGACGGCGACTACGACTTGACGCTCGAGCTGATCCTCGGATATCTTTTGTACCCTGTCGCTTTCCTCCTCGGTGTATCGCGTCAAGGCAACGACCTGATTCTTGTTGCTCGTCTCATCGGTATCAAGGTCATCACCAACGAGTTCGTTGCGTTCCAATCGCTCACCGACGAGGACCCCGCGTCCCCCTACCACGACCTGAGCCCACGCTCCCGCCTTATCGCTACCTACGCTCTCTGCGGTTTCGGCAACATTGGTTCCCTGGGTACACAAATCGGTGTGCTCAGTCAGATTAGTCCTGGTCGCAGCGGTGACGTATCGCGTCTCGCAATGTCCGCTCTCATTACAGGTGTTTTCTCCACTCTGTCCAGTGCGACGGTCGCAGGTCTTGTCGTTCTAGACGGATCCAACTTCAGCTCAGGCTCGTAGGCCCGGAGCTGGAAATGTATGAAATGTTGCATTGCTGAGGAGTCGCTGTTTGGTGGTCCTAAAATATTATGTTTAGCCAGTTCTGGTGTACGAGATACCCGCAGTAGTACATGGATTTGATGATGAATCAATACTCTCACTTCAAACCTCTTTCTCATAACTCCGACCGTGAGACGTAATGATAACTTTAACCGTGGACATGCGATGGGTTATACACTGCGCCCTTGAGCACAAGCTCCACCTTGGCGTCGCCCTTTTACTCACGACATGTTGCCTCAATCCGGTTAGCGTCTGCAAGAATGGCAGTCTCTCCAACCCGTGGACATGAACAACACAGCAATCTCGCTTGCGATACGAGTCAGTATGTGCGGCGTATCAGAGACTACGAGTGTCGTGGGGATAATGTCATCCTCACAGTTTCCCATGCTCAAGCTTCGGAATGGGTCAAGCTGTGGTGTTTCGTGACGAAACCAGGACAACATCGCAACTATGGAAGGTTTCGTCCTTGCAAGGTAATAACATTCAAAAGACTGCGCTATTGTCTGCTCATCATTTGGAGTAGGATCTGCTTTGGTCCTGGTGTTTACACAGCACTTGGGCAGCTGCTCATGAGCACGTGTCGAGGCCAAAACAGTGTTAGTGTACTTGAAGCAACCACGAGCTCTTAGATCAATGTTCGCGTGGGGCTAATTGATACCACCGATCTCATTATCTAGACTTGCAAACTGCGACGATACAAGGTCGAGGTTTACGGTGATGATGTTTGCTCGTGCTCCGCCAAGCCCAAGCTAGCTGTGTCAATGGAAAGACCACCTGCGATACCATGACGCTCGCTCCTTCTCAAAGTCCAATTTCAGTACACTACGCTGATCGCGCGACGCACGCTGAGCCTGCTATACAATGCATTAACGACACATCGACGGAAAGGGTATGTTGTGTATACAAGAGCGCTAACAGGTGCTATGCCACACCGTGGAAAGGCAGAATTGAACGCCCTACCCACCTGCACAGACCGGGCGCATTCGATGATCCCCGCTGACGGCGTGATACCAACGCGATGTGGCATCTGGGGCTGCCAATCCCGCCAAAAAGATAAGAAACGTTGAACACCCAATGACGCGTCACGATGGCAACTAAGCGAGCCAGCTAAGATTGCCGTTGAAGCTTGACGGAAGAGACGCTGAACGAATGCTTTTTCCATGTTCCAACGTTATTCCTGCATCTTGTCATCGGGTTTGCAAACCCTCGCCTCGGTAGTTTCAACGTTCAAGGCTGGAAGGCTGCGAGCCCGTCGGCTTCTACCTCTCGCAATGCAATGCATTCAACGACACGATATACAACCGCGTTTTGACAGCCGCGAGCAGCTGCCTGAACCCAACGATCTCGAAGCCGTACAAGCTTGCGATTGGTCGCAGCTTGGCTGTGAGTAAAAGCTGCCACACAAGAGTTCGCATCTTATCTACGTTGTTCCGTCGCGTTATCGGACCATACCGGGGTTGGAAGATCGTTTCCGCACATGGTGTGCATCCTCCTGTTGCCCAACCCCACGAAAGCCTGCAGAACCATGCAGACGTCGAGCTGTGATCGTTGTCACCTTTAATAATTATCCGCGAATATGCACGCTAGCCCTACGGTTGGCTATACCTGCCTTGGGCGTCCGGCCGATGAACGGTAATGCTCTTGCTTTATCATGGTTAAAGCCCTCTCCTAGGGATCGCATGCCGGCAGATTATGACCGAAGCTTTCTGCGAAATCTCCAAGCGAAGCTAAGCAGTAAGGTTAACTATATTTCAACTTCCGGCATCCCTCTGGCATCGCACTTTCCACTTGCCAGCCGCTCGTCACTTGAGGTGTCTTTAACTCACCCAGCATGAGTACACCTCCGCCGCTAAGCCAAGGCTTTGGCTATGGCATCGTAATCGGTTTAGGCTTTGCCTTCTCGTAAGTCTTACGTCTCCCATAGATGGGTATTACTAACTCGGCAAAGCTTCGGTATGATCTTGACGACATTCGTGCTGAAGAGATACAACTACGAACTTCAAACCTCTGAGATGTTCTCGACAGCTGGTCGTACAGTAAAATCGGGACTTGTCGCGTCAGCCGTAGTATCATCCTGGACATGGGCGGCAACACTTCTCCAATCGAGCGCAGTTGCCTACCGATATGGAGTATCTGGCCCTTTCTGGTACGCCTCGGGAGCGACTGTGCAGATCATCTTATTTGCTACAATTGCTATCGAGCTGAAACGAAGAGCACCTAATGCACATACCTTCCTTGAGGTTATTCGCGCCAGATACGGCGCTGTCACACACATAGTTTTTATGGTCTTTGGTCTCTTTACCAACATCCTCGTCACTTCGATGTTGTTGACTGGAGGCTCCGCTGTTGTGACTTCGGTACGTCAAAAGCGACGAATAATCTATCTGTACTAATTTACTCAAGCTCACTGGCATGCCGACTGCTGCTGCTTGCTTCCTGTTACCTGTTGGCGTAGTTCTATACACCATGTTTGGAGGCATCAAGGCCACTTTCTTGACTGACTACGGTAAATTACTTCCTTCTACACTTGCAGCAAAAAGTTGCTAAGATTATCTCTAGCACACACTGTTGTCATTCTGATCATCCTCTTGATGTTTGCCTTTACCGCGTATGCAACCAACGAGAATCTCGGAAGCCCTGGCAAAGTCTTCGACCTACTGGTACAAGCTGCAGCGGATCATCCAGTTGAAGGAAACGCCGGAGGCTCTTACCTAACCATGCGATCGAAAGAAGGTGCAATCTTCTTCGTGATTAACATCGTGGGCAACTTCGGTACTGTGTTCTGCGACAACGGATACTACAACAAAGCCATCGCTGCTAGTCCCGTCGATGCTCTTCCCGGATACATCATTGGTGGTCTATCCTGGTTCGCAATTCCATGGCTAGCCGCTACTACAATGGGTCTCAGCGCGATCGCATTAGAGAACAACCCTGTTTTCCCCGGCTATCCTAACCGCATGGCCGATGCTGACGTAACGGCTGGGCTTGTGTTGCCCACGGCCGCTGTTGCTCTCATGGGTTCGGGAGGAGCGGCTGCAGTTCTGCTTCTCGTTTTCATGGCTGTGACTAGCGCCATGTCTGCTGAGCTGATTGCTGTTTCTTCCATTTTCACTTACGACTTCTACCAGGTAAGCATGGATCCACTGTTCACGAAAATGTGTTATTGAGCTGACGAAATATAGACCTACGTCAACCCTAAAGCTACTGGGAAACAGCTCATCTACATGTCTCACACCATGGTTGTCGGCTTCGCTGTCGCAATGGCAGCCTGGAGTACAGGGCTTTACTACATCGGCATCAGCATGGGCTACCTGTATCTCCTCATGGGCGTCATAATCTCGTCCGCTGTCCTGCCCGCCACTCTAACGCTGATGTGGTCAAAGATGAACTGGGTCGCAGCAACCTTCACACCACCTCTCGGCTTCGCCTGTTCCCTCATTGCTTGGCTCGTCACCGCCCAGAAAGAGAGTGGCGAGCTCACTGTGCTCACTACGGGCGCCAACAACCCTATGCTAGCAGGAAACGTTGTCGCCCTCCTCTCCCCCGTCGTCTTCATCCCCGTCTTTACGTACGCTTTTGGACCCCAGAATTACGATTGGCAGAGCATGAAGGCTATCCGCAGAGGCGACGACCACGACCTTGCTCTTGCCGCGAACGTCGATCTAGAACGGATCCCCGGTGAACAACGACGAGCTATCGAAGCCGATGAAGAGGAACAAGCCAAATTACTCAAAGCATCGCGTATTGCGCGCTGGCTCACGCTATTCATGGCAATATCTTTTCTCGTGCTGTGGCCCATGCCCATGTACGGTTCTTCGTATATTTTCAGCAAGAAGTTCTTCACTGGATGGGTTGTCGTGGGCATTTTGTGGATGTTCTGCTCGTGCTTCGCAGTAGGGTTGTATCCGCTTTGGGAGGGGAGGAAAACAAGTGTCAGGACATTCAAGTCGATATACATGGACATCACAGGGAGGAAGAAGCCGGGTAAGGGGCCGATGGTTGTGGACGGTGAAGGCACGGATACACCTCCGGAGGCTATGGAAGAGAAGATGGTGGAGAAATGAGTTCTTGTCGGAAGATAGCAAGATTGTCCCTCTTTATCTACCTTGAGAACACGATCGTAAAGGGCCGTGTAGCCAGCGACTGAGCAGCCTGGGCATCAGCCCACAAGGCGGTTCCAAGCCACTAGTGCTACAATCGACGTGTTGCGCGAAATTCCTGATAGAGTATACCAAGATGTTTCAAGGTTATTTCCGTCGGCACAATTCGAGTTTGCCGGTGTTGACCGAAGATTTCTAGTATGGGTCTCTGACCATTGGATCTGATAGCTAGGCCTCGCATGGTCTAGCGTCGATGAGGCTCGGCTTAGCGACCCACGTGGCAATCCCACGCAAAAATCACTACCCCTAGATGTACCGGCTGATTCATTCATAGTGCCGCATGCCGTCTTGTAAATGTCGAGTACGACGGGTACTATGATTTTGGAATGTACTGTGCAAGTCCGACGAAGCAAGCTCCTGCTGTGCACTTGCCTTTTAGGTCCAAACATGCGCCCACGAGGCCAAATGACAGGCGGTGAAAAGATCTAGAAGTCACGACTTTGCCCGAGCGTGAGGCTAAACTAAGTATCGTCAAATTGTCCCTTGCCTTGGCCGCTTGATTGTTCTGACTGAGCCCTTGTCTCCACGTCTTCTCCAGTTCTTTCTTCCTTCTCTCCACATTCCTTTTCCCTGTGTGCGTTCCTTGGTCTGTTCATTTGTTAGCGAGGCGTCAGATGAGTGTCAGTCTCACTGGCAGTTGCCTGCCACCATCAAGCAGTTTACCACCTATTCGTTCACTGCTATCGGCATCGGAAGATCAAATCTTCGCCGCTCTGAGAAACCTACAAACGCTGTACTGTCCTGTACGCCTTCCAACTACTATATCACACCCGACATCGAAAAGAGAGCACACATCTATCGTCTCACCCCCTGGACCCGCGGATTCCGGTTACGCGTCTCAAGACGAGGGCGAAGATGATGAGAACCAAGTCACAACCGAAGAGGTGACAGCAGCTCTACGTGCAGATCCATTCGAGCGCACTTTTGCCACCCAATGGCTAAACTCGCTCCTCGCGCGCTCGGAAGAGATGGAAGTCGACGACGATGTCCGGGAAAAACTTGTCGATGATGCTGGATTCATTCTATCAAGTCTATTCGAGAATGCCGATGAAGAGGAAGAGGCACTGACACGAGACTTCTGCTTCCCCACATCATCTGGAGATTCAGTTAAGGTCACGCTCAATGATGCGCCACTGTCGAGTACAGATCACACAGCTGTCGGACTTCAGTCCTGGGGTGCCAGCATCGTACTCAGTAGCATGATGTGCGCCAAGCCAGAGCGCTTTGGACTGACTGAAGACAGTCTTGCGGGAAAGCGGACAATCATCGAGCTCGGTGCAGGCACTGGACTCGTCAGCTTAGCAGTTGCAAAATTACTTCCTGTGGTCGGAGCTGGACCTGTCAGTATCATGGCGACCGACTATCATCCTGCGGTTCTGGAGAACTGCAACGCAAACATCGAGACAAACTTCCCTTCCAGCTCATACGACACGCCACCTGTAGACACCGCAATACTGGACTGGGCTCAACCTCCCACAAACATGAAATCAGCATCAGATCTTCTCATCGCCTCAGACGTGGTCTACGCTCCTGAACACGCCGCCTGGCTACGTGATTGTGCAGCGCATCTGCTGGCTCAAAACGGTGTATTTTGGCTGATGGTCACGGTGCGCAAGACGGGCAAGTTTGAAGGCATTCCCGATACTGTTGAAGCGGCTTTCGAACCAGAGCTCTGTCCGAAGAGTGACAGCGGGTTCACGTTCAAGATTCTCGAAAGAGAGTTTGTAGAGAAGAGACGGGGTATTGGAAGAGGTGACGAGAGTGGATATAATCTCTATAGAATTGGATGGGCATAGGCCAGAGCGATTTATAGACTAGACAGCGCAAGCGACCTAGCGGGCTTCATCAGTGCCCAGGATGTTACGAATTCAAGACCCAGATATAAGACCTTCGCGACGAGCCAAGGTGCTCTTGCTTACGCACCAGACACTTCCTCATCCTCTGACACTCAGTAGTCCCCAAATTTGTATCTTGCTCGCGCAAGTTTGTCCGCTTCTGGGTACTTTTCGACGTTGACAGCCACAGTCGCAACACCGAGGGGGATATCAACCGTCCGCAAGATGCCCAATAACCTTATTGCAAACACCCACATCCTGTCGTTGACCTCTAATCCCTTGACTACGAACGGCTCAAGTGGCAGCGCCAGCTCCTCGATTGGTATGAGCACAGCGAGCTTCTCGAGCGTGTCCTCCATATCGTCAAATCTCGCCTGTATTCCAGGAATAATTTTTAATTCAACATCCCAAGCCTCTCTCATATGCTTGAAGTAGGCGCTATGAACCTTTCTCGCCATGAGGAATCTGGCGTTGTTCATGGGATCGGTCGGGTTGTCGAGCCATTCTGCACCGGCTATTTGTGCTTCCGTTTCCACCTGCTTCAATTTGATCTCTGCCAAGTCGATGAGCTTTCGCAGAAAGTTTTGTGTCATGTTCAGCAGTCTTCCAGTATCCTCCATGGGGCCATTGACCAGCTTTACAAGAGCAGGATCCGGTGAATTTTCGACGAAGTCTTTCCATGCCCTGCGCTGCGATTGAAAGAGCGAGTTGGCACGAGTGAACAGGTATGTAAGCGGGGTAAGAGAGAATTTCAGGACGAGCTTTTTAGTTTGGGAAGACATGCTTTGGTTGAGTGACCGGTGTTGGTTCTTGGAGGGCGGTGAAGAAGCAAGTGATACGCTCGTTTGCTTCTTGTTTGGACCAGTCAGCACCAAACCTTCTCCTGTGGCTGCGCATGCGTAGAAACTGCGAGAGAAAAGATGAAGGACAATGCTTGCTGAGCCATGATTCCATATTGCCATGGGCGGTGTCGATCCCTGGTTCCTGGACCCTTCAAACGTCGACCTCTCTCTTCCTCTTTCTTCCGCTACTACTTTCCAGCTGTTCCTGGAATATGCGATGATCAGTTATGCCCGGCAGAGGAAATACATAGTCAGCCATTTCCTCGCCTACAGCATACCAAACTCCGTATACCCATCCCGTATTTTCCATGTAACAAGTCCGACTGTCCCAGCTCTGTCTTGTGCCCTTGCCATCTTCTATAGCGACTGATAAGCTCACGACCCGGTCTTTGTTGTAGGGCTTCCGCGTGGCGTCCCAGCTGGTAAATACGTTGGCGAGAATCGGCTTCCCGTCTTGTGTTTTGGTGTCTGGAGACTCCATTATCCAGCCGTCCGGCGTCGGCTCAATAAAGATGGCAACAGGCTCTCCGTCGAAAGGGGCCGAAGCTAATCGCGCGAGACGTAGCTTTTGATCGTCCTCACAAAGAGCTTGGTAAAGGACGGACATCATATCCAGTACATATGATGCAGACGGCGGTACGTCTTCCCCTTGTCGCTGACGATGGTCGAACGATAAGTGCCGCAGCATATGCCTGGCGAGCTTACTACCTGGCCATAGTGCCTCCAGCTTCCGGACCACCAGATTCAATACTGTGTGTGCATTCTTGTTCAGCTTCTTGCCTCCAAGCATTGGACCTCCGCCCATTGGCGACAGGGTTTGCCGATCCGAGGTCGTGAGGAGGAGAGGGTTGTATCTATGTGCTCTATCCTTTGATGGCCTTTTAGGCAGTAGCGTGAACAGGAAGCCTTTCGTCTCAAGACCACGAGGAGTGATGATTGGTGACCTGAAGCGGCAACGGTCGACGAAACTCTGCCGGTATCTGAGGTTAGGAACAACAAATTTGTATTTGCATGCATCTAGGTATGACTGCAATGTGAATGTCATCAGATCTTTCTGCAACGATACATCGCGCAGAATCTCACCATTCATGAGCACAAGTGCGAGCAGTGCTACAGAGAGACTGTATTGGCCCACCTCGAGCAAGGGAGAATCTTTTGCGAGGTTTAGTCGCTTATTGAACCTCAAAGCGTTTGCAAGAATGGCGATCCTGTCCTCCTCATGCTCCAGTGATCGGTTGCAAATGTCTTCCAGAACGCTGTTAGTCGTAGTGGGGTAGGCTTCAACTCTAGGGTTGCTTTCATCGCTAGAATC
Organism: Alternaria ventricosa; assembly: GCF_023758065.1. Taxonomy (NCBI): domain Eukaryota; kingdom Fungi; phylum Ascomycota; class Dothideomycetes; order Pleosporales; family Pleosporaceae; genus Alternaria; species Alternaria ventricosa. The sequence goes on from NW_026055686.1 coordinate 1,159,902, forward strand.
ATCCCTCCAAAGACGCTGGGAGTAGGCGTGAAGGATACCCCCAAATACGAGGCTCTTATTGCAGATATTGTACTGTTTTGCCTTTCCCAAAAACTCAGTATTCGGCCATCGTCCTTGATCCTTGTAGGTGGCCTCGCAAAACATGGTAACGGATTGTCGGAAATCCTTGAGTCTGACTTGTAACTCCCCCATGGTATCACCAAAGTTGTATCCGCGATCTTTGCGAATACCTCGGGGACATGGTATAAGCAGGATCATCCGATGGGAAGCCAAATGATCTTCCTGAAAAATCCATCCGCGCGACCAGCGTGGATCGCTCAAGATACGCAGGATGAGCATCTGTACTGCCCTCTTGTCAACTCCGGGTCCCAGTCGTGGCGAGCTTTGGGACCTGGGATTGGCAAAGATTTCGCCTTGAAGCAGCTCCGATAGGAGGTCAATTTCGTGCTCGCGTGCAAGCTCCACCGTAAGTAAGCCAACTGACAAGGTGCTGCCGCCATACACAACGTCCATGATCTGAACACCAAGCTCTTTGTCATCTGGGAAGATGTGTTCGTCTTCGCGTCTCTGATATATACATTCCTTGTCAATCCATAATTTGGACGCGTTGATGCTCTTGCTCTGGGCGAATCGAATTACTCGATCCATGTAGCGGCCTGGAAAGCTACTTTTATGGGCTGGGCCATCAGATCTCTTGATTTGGTATTCGAAGACAGGTGACTTGGTTGCATCATGATGGCGTTCTTCCCACTTCCAAGAGACAGCAATGTATTCAACCTCGCTGTCGTCATCTTCGCGCTCTGTAACAGGGATTTCATGCGACGGTATCTCTGGATCAAGCCACGGGTCATCGGGAGGCTCGTAAGCGTAAGAGACTTGCTGTTGAACTTCCTCGTCCAGTAGGTTTGGGACTTTGGAAATATCTAAGAAGCGAAGTTTCGATACCCAGTCTTCAGCCTTCTTCCGATCAGCTTGGATGTGTTGGATCTCTAGCAGTTGCTTGCGGAAAGCCGTGATATCGCCATCGAAGATCTCGCCGAACGTCTTGTGAGTATCGTTCTTCATAATGTGAGCATTTGAGTGTTGTGGCTGATAAGAAGGTGCAATGATGAGATGGAAACGGTAACGCGTCGAGCTGAGACGCGCACGCGTTGTTCCACGTCATCACGTGCTCAGCGTTGCAGCGACGTAATAACGCGCAACCATCCCGACCTCTTGATACAACAGCATTAGTCGAGTCAAACGCAAAAGTCGATGCGCCGCCAGCTGCTCGCTCTCAATGTCCGCCGCAACTACCTCACCAGCGTCCAGAACTATCAGGTCGTAGCAATGGCACTCCGTGGAAACACAGATTGACTGCAACGGTGCGACAAAATGCAACAGAGTAAGCCGCTGCCAATAAGTTCAAAGTACTTCGCAGCAACCTGAAGGTGCTGTCCGCTGCTAGGGATCGTTAAACTTTGAAGTAATTTGAGGAAAGAGATGCGAGTCTGCCGAAGAACTAGTCCACGTGCTCCGTACAAAAGCGGTTATGCCTCGGCATGATCGTTTCAAGGGTCTCGGCCCACTCACTCATTCACATGCTTCCCCAGATTCGCAGCTGCATACATCATCACTGCTGTCACAAGCCTCCGAAGCTCTTATATACCCCAGACTGCTCCGCACTCGCGATTTCAACTTCACAAACCTCTTCTGCCTAACCACCGTCGCCATCAGTCTCTACCTCCCCCGAACGCGCATTACCACTGTAGCAACACATCGCCAACATGTCTCTCAAGAACGGTATGCACATGCTGACCCTACCAAACCTCCTACTGAACCTCAGAATGGTGTAACTAACACATGTCTAGACGAGTTCCCCGCCTCCGCCGCCTTCGACGAGATCGCGCAAGCCCTTTCCGCTTCCGACGCCGACCGCAAAGACGCCATCAAGAACGGCAAAGCCATCTTCGCTTTCACACTCAAGAACAAGGCGGGCGCACAAGAAACATGGTACCTTGATCTCAAGGAGACCGGCACGGTCGGCAAGGGCCCTGCTCCCGCCGGTAAGAAGGCTACCGCCACACTGGTGCTGAGCGACGAGGACTTTGGCAAGCTTGCGGCGGGCAACGCGAATGCCCAGAAGCTGTTTATGAGCGGGAAGTTGAAGGTCAAGGGAAATGTTATGAGCGCGACGAAGTTGGAACCTATCTTTAAGAAGGTGCAGAACAAGGCTAAGCTATAGATGCGAGGCTGGAGGCGAATATATATATACCAGTTCAAGTGGATATTCCGGCATACTCGGAGTCTGCTTCAATAAACACACTTCTAATGCATGGGTGCCCAACGACTAAACGGATGCGAATCACTACCATATCTGCACGGGCTACATACACTGAGCTTTAGGCGCGAACGTGACCTGTAACTAGATGTGCGCACACCTTGCAGGTACGGCAAAACATGAGCACAACCCTAGAGTTGCTTCATTCCAAAGTAGACACCCAAATCACGCTAAACCGATGCGATGCGCGCAAATATAAGGTAAGGACCAGAAGGAAATGTCATTGAATGATCGTAAGGTCATACTATTCTACTCATACCATCGTAATTATGCGCAAACGTGATTTTCGGAGTAGTCGTAAAGGCCGTAGAGACGTTGAGTCGTAATGAGCGTGAGGAAGACAAGACAAAGGAAAGACGAAAAGAGAGGACAGGAAAGGCCGTTACCCCAAACCCAAGAACAAGAACGATAAAGACAGAAAGCAGACGCCATAAACCATGCCCGAGGGGTATCAACCGTGACATACCACAGCAAAACTCCCTAGTACCAGACAAGAATCCAGGAAAACACGCACAGCCAGTTCACCTCACCATAACGGGCGAGCTGGCCTTCCAGCTCGAAAGATGCAGGAACCTCTTTCCTCCACCCCAGAAGCTATCTTTCTTGCTCGACTGTCGCGGTCTACCCAACCACCTCGACAGCGCGTGTTCTCTCCTCTCCTTTCCACTAACCTCCTCGATCGCTTGCTCGACCTTCTCAAGCAACGGGCCCATGACCCTGGGCTCGGCATCAATAGGCGAAAGCATGATGGGAACATCCATAACCTCTTCTTGGTATTGCTTCCATCGATCACTCCCTGAGATGGTAGTCAGAGGTTCAAGCGCGAGATCCCAGTCGCCCTCGCGCAGTTTGACGTCTTCAAAGTTGAACTCGCGGAGGGAGCGCTTGTGCTTTGTGATGAAGTCGCTGATTTGCGCGGAGTCCATGAGCGCGTTTTCCAGTTCCATGACACGGAGGCGAGGGAACTTCAAGGGGCGGGGACCATGGCTTTGGCCGCGGAGAGAGGGGTGCGTAGACTCCTCTCGGCTGGGAAGCATGCACGGTTCACGGTCGAGTGAGAGGGGAGAAGGCCCTCGCTCGCCTTTCCAGCGGAAGAAGACACGCGTCAGGCCGCGCGAGAGTGTGGCGAGGTAGGCGTGTAGGATGCGGAGGTGCTCTAGAGATTGGGCGCGGGTGCGCGATGAGCTTGAGTTGAAGGGTATGCTTTCCATGCAGATTGAGAGGCGACGGATTTGACCCCAGCGCTTGGCTGAGGATGGTGTGCTGCCGAAGCCGTGCATGGGGTGGAGGTATAAGAGGCCACCAGGGTGGATAGGGTGGAGGGAAAGAGCAGAGAGGCTGTACAATGGAGCACGCTCAATGGCAATGCGGAGAGAGATGAGTGCATAGTCGACTACACCTCGTCGGTGTCGAAGTGAGCCAGTAGATCCCGGACATGAGACCTTGAGATGAGTGAGGTTGATCAGTTCAGAGAAGGCGGCGCAAAAGGCAGGGACATTAGTCGCGGCATGGAACAGTGGTGGATACTGTTTGATGAGCAAGTCCTGCATCTCCCAGCTGCCATACTTGGGTGCCTTGTCCTTGGCCGGTCCATGTTGCGGTGTCTGGACCTGGGGTTCGTAGATGAACTGCTTTTCTGTGCCAGTGCACGGGTCGATGATGGGCGGCAAGCAGGTCTCCGGGCCGTGTGGCATGTGGAAGGTAAAGGTCTTGACGTGACGGCCTATTCTCGATAGCGCTTCGATGCGCGCTGGCTTGGAAAAGGTTGATGTCTTGAAGGTCACGGTCATCTTCTCAAAAAGTCGTGGCGCGGCTTTTGACGAGAAGTCATGGCATACAAGGCGGAAGTTGGAAAGGTCTTCAGTTTCCATGTGATCCAGTACGTTGTCGCGGCAGGCGTCGTTCAACCAGAAGCGCAAGAAGACTGAGCTTGTGGAGAGGACCAGGTTGCAGATGGAGCCATTGGAACGAATTGCTTCATGACGTTAGGATGATTGCGCGCGCATTGCGACAGAGTACTTACATCGTCCATCCACTGTCGTCGCAGGCGTCAATGGGATCTCTCCAAATAGTAACTTGGAGCTTGCGCGCGATACTGTTGTCGCAGCGCTGGCATAGCTGTTCTGGCTTTCACCCGAATGTGAGCGCTTCAGTGGCGGTGGCGATGATCGCTGTGAGTACATGTTGTGATGGTTGAGCTGGTCGCATGCAATAGTGTTGGTTGGTAAAAAGGTCGTTTATTCTTCAAGGTATCAATCTCGTGGTAAATCTCAAGTAAATCGTAAAAGTCGTTTCAAACATCCAGCATTCGAAAGAGTAAGAGCGAAACCTCAGGAAACAGAAAATCCGACGGGACCAGCCACGACCTCGTCCCCAGCTGTATTTACCACAGCGCGGTGCATGGTTGCAAAGCGGGGCCCGACGCTACTACACGTGAGCTGCAGGTGTGAGTCAAAGGTCGTTCCCCTAGATGCCAACGAGCCCGCCACCGGATTCCCAACTCTTAACGCAAAGCAGCCGAAGAATTGATCAGAAAACGCGACCATCTCGCGGTGGGTAGACGTGTATATATGGTGTTTGACGCGACGATTCGACCAAGTGGTCGAGTGGGGCTGCAGCCTGGAGCCGGCTTGAAACGTTTCACTCATTCTGACCAACCGGCTCGAAGGACGCACGGGATAGTGTATGCGGCTCTTGCATTAGTCCTGCATCGTGTCTGCATCCGGGTCTTGGAAGCTGTGACTAAACAGTCACGACTGGCGGTCAGCGATCCCGTCGCGTGCAGGGCTGTTACTCATCCCGTAAGTCAGGCACGACGCGTCTGTTAGTGCGCACGGTGGGCTCTGGACGTTGCTCTGGAGAGTCGCGATTCGAGGACCACAACAACAACAAATGCCGTGCTTGCATTGGTGCCGGCTATGCGCGTCTGTTTTGAAGGTGAAGGCTGTTTTGGACCAAGCTATCGATAGCTAGCCGGAAGGCGCGTCTGTGGCTAAGGCAGTCACTCAGTGTCAACACCATCAGAGTATCGTGACCGCATTGTGTCGCGTCGAATGCACGATACAGCCTTGGCAGTAGGCGGCAGTGTCTTTGTTTGTGGTTTTGGTACATCCGATACCTACAACGCGTTCAGCAATGTTGCTCCCACAGACGCGTCTGCGCAAAGCTCGCAACCACAACAAAGCTAACCGTCGCAAACATCTACCAGTGGCACACCATGACCGCGTTAATGCCTCACACGCCTCACTTGATGGCTGGTGACAGGCATGGCTTGCATAGTGCCATTCTGCCGCTCTCCACCGATCTGCCGTGTAGCTTCACCGGTCACACGGTATGCCCCGCACCTGAACACATCCATCCAAGACTACCGTCTAGACGTACAAACGTTTTGGATGATTACATTGAGCTACATAGTGATTCGGTATTAAACCCAACTGTATCGAGGAAAAGCTTGCGATATACACCATACTACAATATACTGTTTCAGATTGCTCCGCCGATAACTACAGAAAAGCTATTAGCAAGGGTGATTACTGGGTAGAAAGAGATCAAACTCCGCCATAGAACTGCTGCATGCCCCCCACCTCGGTTGCAGCACGCATGCTTCTTAGGCCGTTCGCTATGGCCCAAAGGTTCTTCTTGGCCGCATGTCGCCCGCCTAGTCTCGCGCATTCCCTACCATATCGCCACTTCTTGACGCGTCCAGGGTGCTGATCCGCGGCATAGCCCTGTTCCTTGACGTTTATAGAGGAGTTCCTTTCCTCTCAGGTGGTAACCATTACATGATGTCCATGGAAGGCCTTGGCTGTGATTCGTGTTGATGTGCCGACAAACACGTAGTGTAATCCTCAGGGTGCACAGCAGCTAGACTTCAGGCTGTAGAAACGAACACAAGCGTAGCATACGTCTTCATCGTCTCTTTTCGTCGGAAAACCTAGGCGCGCCTTCGGGCGCAGGAGGGGGCTGGTAACTACCTCTGTACCCATTGATCGGGGGAAGATCCTGTCCAATCGCGTCCTCGTAGCTCGGCGGCGCATCGTCATAAGCGGGAGCATGCTGGGGCTGTACTGGCTGCCCAAAAGACGCGTTAGATGCGTTGAAACCTCCTTGTGTTGGCGTTGTTGGTGTGTGAGCAGCTGCTTGGGGCGGTGGGGCAAGCGTGGTGGGTTTGTCTGCAGGGAAACCACCTTCCAGGAGTGCTTTGGGTGGCGCGATGCCCGAGTAGACCTTGACTGGTAGTCTGAGGGGTAAGACAATGAGCTGATCTTCACCGTGCTTGTAGCTCCCATAGCCAACGCCAACACGTATCTCCAACTCGTAGAAACGCGCGAGGTTGCAGGACGTGAAGGTGGGTGGCACCGTATTGGGTACCGGCTTCCCAGACCAGTACTCGGCATTAATGGGCACTTCCGTATCCAGAGGGTCAGAAGGACTTCCAATGGGAATGGCCATGTTACTGAAAGAGCACAGGATCCAACTGTTTGACTCTGTCCGTGATACCTCATGCGCGCGTACCTTGGTATACCCTATCAGCTCAATCTGGAGCATCTGCAGATAAATATTCTTTGTGCGCGCGCTGACATTCTTCACAAGTAGTCTCAGCGGTAAGTCTTGGTTACTAGTGAGGATGGCAGGGTTGGGCAATCGGGCATCAATGGCTATCCGAGGTGGCACACTGCCGGTCGTTGGTGATGGAGGAGCACTTCCCGTCGAGCTCTTTCTGTCGAAGAAGCTCATTCGTTTGCCTGCCGCTACGCTTGGCGCATTCTCAAGGAACTCATGTTGTCGCCTCGCATACGCCTCGCCGTCTGTCTTGTCTGGTCTTGGAGGTTCAATTGGAAGGAAATTGAAGTTCGCAATTGCCCTCGGATTCTCCTTGAAGAACTGCGGTCTGTTTACTGTGACCTTGACGAAGTATCTTATCTCTGCCTCGCCCGGAAATCCACCCAGTGTAGGAGGTAATGTCGCCTTTACGTGTTGTGTCGGCGTCTTTGCGAATTCGGGTATCGCGTTCGAAAAGGAAACGTTGGAGATGGGGTTGTTCGTCTGCTGGCATTGCGTGTTGAGCGGAAGCTGAGAGGGTTGTTAGCTATAGGCGATATGTTGACTTGTATTACGTGTGGTACCTTGAACTGGAACGGGTACTCAAACGACCCGGCGTTGATGGTGAAGGCTGCCTTCGGATTCTGGGCGACATCTTCGGGGCGCACATTTGTCGGCCACACCACCTGTGTCTTGTAAAGGAACTTGTGGACTTCCAGCACGGGTCGCTGTTTGTCTGGTCTGTTTGGATGTATGGGTGCCAGCAGTCGCGTTCTGCTTTCGCCCTCTAGCTTCACGATAATGCTGCTAATGTTGGTCGGATTCGGCACCCGCAGAAGGACTCTGCCTTGGATGACGTCGAGATTGGTGTAGTGCTCGTGAGGGTTCTCGAGCACTATGTTGACGATCATCTTGAAGGTTCGCGTTCAGGATTAGTGGCCAGTATGTCAATGTTGCTTCCAGGTACCGGGTGGCTAAGTAAACGGGTAGTCGCGAAGCTTGCAGAGGTGAACCGACATGTCAAGGATAAAGGTTGTAGCTGGGGAGCAGAGGATCAATTTAGCGCATGAAGTCAGTTGGTGATGCAGCGGCTAAGCCAGGAGAACGCGTGTCATGTCGTCGGAGTGTTTGCGATGCAGGCTGCGCATCTCCAGAACGGATGCCCGCGGGGTTCCTTCTGCCTGACCAGGGTCCGTCCCCAACGTCATAACCCAACGCGAAGGCTTTTCAATGCAACAATCACCCAAACCACTCTTTTGCACGGCTTCTGCGGCAACACTCAAGGTTGTACCCTGAAGAGAGTATCTTTTTGCGTATTTACTTAAACTTTGAGTGTACATTCGGCATGTCATGTACCCATTTCGGACAATGTGCCGGACACAGCCACAGCCATAGCCGCACTTCCGGGCTGAAGCTGACCCCTGTCTTACATGAATATCGCGTCGTGTGACCGGGCGCAACGCTTCCTCAGCTGAGGCTCATTAATCAATGGCCTTCTTCCAAAGGGCGGAGCTGAATCCCACGACGACGCACAAGCTTGCTCAGACGTCAGATTCATGCGGACCAGAACGCATCCACAATTGCGACATCTTGCTGTGCATCTGGCAAGTTCACAGGTCTTCTTTGGCCAGCATATCTGTAATCCATGTCAGTGATCTGTCACGAAAGTTTGGAACAGGGCTACTGACCGCATATGTCAAGATAGAATGCAATGGCATTGAAGCTACATCATGGTCAGCTCAAATTCAGCAATCGTTGTGAACGTTGCTTCCATACTTGCGCTTGCTGCCCGTAAGCTCCCAAAAGAACCACTTCAGGCGATTCGTCCAGTTAATCAGGTCGAGATGGCTCACACCAATCAAGGTGCCTTTGTAGTCGCCCCATCGACTCGATTCGACGCTATCGACGTGGTTAGTTGTCATTAAGTGTACCAAACGCCAGCCGTCCACGCACCTGACCAGGCCATCGTTGATGCCCTCCTTTGCTTTGACGATACTGTGGGAAGGCGCAAAGACGGACCATCGAGTAGGTTCGAGAGATGCGCCATATGAGTAGTACTTGACATCAGGTATGTCTGGCGTCTTGGGATTGAAGTTATTCTTCATGTACTCTTGCGTGAGTTGGGAGAAGGCGCCAGTCTCAAGACCAAAGTACTCCATAACACTGTAGACGCGTTTGATTCTGCGTGCTAGAAATAGTTTAGTAGAAGCATTCAAGAGGTATCGCAGACGTACGGCCGATCGTCTCGAACATGTAATCTGCAAAAGCAGAACCCCTGTGTGGAGTGGCTATGGTGGTCAAGGAGAGAATCTTGAAGTCAGTCGGCCGGAGCTGGCTAATCATGTATCGTGAGTCGAGACCCCTACGTGTATTTAGTAACTGCACTGCGTGGATGTAGGCACTGATTACCCCTAAGTAGAGGTCAGTCACTCATTATTGTACCATGTCAATGTGTCAATACCATGCTATGCCTATGAATTGTCAGTGATCTGCAACGTAGCATCTCATTGGGTTAGTGCAGCTTACGCGATAATGTTGACCTGCTTTCCCTTCGCTTTGAGCGCAATGCTCTCAGCCAATTTCTCAGAGCGCGCCTCGATACTGCCACTGGCTGGGACCGCAGCCACGATGACCTCGATGCCCTTGTGCGCCAGCGCATCTGTGATGCCACGCCAGTATTGTATGCCAGGTATGAACTGTCCTGCGAGCCGTAGTTCGTCGAAGCCTAGCAAACCGTGTGCAAGGACTATGGTGTGTTTCTGGAAGGGTCAGGGGTGCGGTGTGCGAAGGACGAAAGCACATACAGGTGCATCTACTTTTCATTAGCTGCTTTCAGAAGTTGAGTTTGATAGTGGCATGGGCATACCATATTTCTCGCGCATTACGGCAAACTCGTCTACAATCTCGCGACCAAAGTCGGAGATGCGCGGGTCTTCTTTGCGACATTGCGAGCTGCTGAACTGGCGTGTCGCACTTATTGGTGAGAGTATACATGATGTGGTTCTGTATACAGGCGAGCGAATGGTCGCTCGAGCACAGATTCGTATCATTGGGTGCAGCGCATTGTATTGCAGTCCGGGGACGCGTTGATGCTCGAGCGATAAAGTTCCACAGCAGTGACGTAGGCCCTCGGGAAGCTAGGACGAGCGTGGGCCAGGGTCCGCAACGAGTAGAGAGGTGCAGCAACAACTAAGATATGAGCATTTGGTCTGCTATTCACACATGCGAGGTTGTGAACACAGCAAAGATGCATAATTCTGGGACGTCACCAATGTAGCTATATGCACTATACAAGCGTGTCGGGTTGGTGACCTTGGAAGACCGTAATGTATTTCACGGATAGACATCAACTCGACTATTAATCCTAGAAGACAAAGGCATGTTGTACTGGAATACTTGCACCAAACTTGCAGCATATCGTCTATTGTTGGTATGTTCGAGGCCGATAGATGGACCTTGACTGTCTTGGGCCCGTCAAAGATCATGTACAAGGAGCGCTCTTCTTCATATGTCTCCTCAACAGCATCGCACTAGTCTGACTCCACGCTTCGTCCTACCACCCGTGTTGACGCTCTAGTCCTGTTTGCCCGGTGGCTTGGGGTGCGCGTTTACGACGGCCTCGATGAGCTGGTCGACGACCTTGCTGCCAGACTTGTTGCCGATCTCGTCAATCTCCTTGACCTTGGCATCTGTATCCTTCTTCGCGTCCTCTTCAGCCTTCTGGTTGCCTGAGCTGTGCTGCGCCATAGTTAGTCTCCCACTTCCGTTACGCGCATAGTAGGTCGTCTCGGCCAACGCACCTCCTTCTCGAACTTCTGGTATTCGGACTCCTTCTCTTTCCTGTAGTCCTCGATCTCCTTCTGTGCTTCGTTTCGGGCGTCCTTTACTCGCTTCGTACGGTCTGGGTCGGTTAGAGTGTTGATACGGCTGGGTACGTCGGGCGTTGTTTACATTCTCTTGCTGGTGAGTGGTTAGCGACTACCCAGAGAGACAAGCTTGTGTGCTGACATACCTTGCTGAACAATCTTCTGAGCTTCGCGCTCGGCCTAGGTGCGGTGTGAGCTATGCGGAGGTTGCAGTGGGTTGCGCTGCCTTACATCGAGCAGGGTCTGGATTCCCGCGGAGTTTTGGGCGGACTGCAGCTGTCAGTGTTCGCTCCGACGTCCTACTATTGATGTCCTCACCATCTTGAGGGCTGATTTGCGGGGATGTTGGTTATCACAGGGTAGAGTTGCGGAGAGGCACGATGCAGCCGTCGACTTGGCGGAAGGTGCTCCAAGGCCCAAGCTCCCGCCCGCAGAGAAGCCGCTCCAACTTTACACAAGGCTCCGTCCCCAACTTCGCCTTTACTCCACGGTCCCCGCCATGTCTCGAGCGTCGCAGATCACACTGGCGACTACGTGCGTCACTGCCATTGGCACCGTAGCATTTGTGCACTGGTCGCAGAGGAACGACAAAGCCGTGAGTACTGCGGAACGGACATGGCCCAGAAACTATCTAACATGTATCAGGCAATGCACATGGGCGTCATCCGGGATTTCGAACAGCAACGAATCAAGCGCGAACGACAGGCCGACTTCGAGATGCAGAGAGAACTCGAGCAGGAATACAGGAAATACCAGACAGTGTCGGATGGAGGCCCCGCTGAACCACCACCGCAAGCACGATGATAGCCCGAGTAGACCATGTCTGCTGCGCGAAGCCCGGTGACTGATAGGCACAACGCCACATCAGCCTTGCTGCCCGCAGATACGGTCACGAAGTACCAGGCCTACCATGTGCCCTGGCTGCGCCACCGTTGAACCCAGACCAAAGGACCGGCGTATACATAGCCCTACGACTATCGGCGACCCATCAACGGGTCGAGATGCGGATGCTCGATTCGCATGTGCAGTAACAACGCGAACAAATCAAGAATCATATCGTGGAAATGGTTCACAACGAAGACTAAGCGCTCGACGGACAACACGCAGCTTTATCGAAGAAGCAGGCCAACGGAGGGACGGAGTATGCGGTGCGGCCGTCGTCTAAGAATCACGAAGCATCGTTTACGCTCTAGGCGCCCTGCATCGCAGTATGATCATACTCTGTCACAATTGCCAAGCCTTTTACTCCGGTCCTGTCGTAATCCTGCTACGATGCTGCCCATTGTCAATATCGGGTTGTGCCAACAAAGCACCATGCGCTTCGAGATCCATACATGCAATACACAACATCCATTGTCATTGTTTGCGCACATTACTGCATGCAGTCACCACACACCCAAGATTGCGTTCTTGGCGTTCGTTGTTTCCGCGCCGTATGCCCAGAGCACATTTGCGCACCAATGACGAGGTTCCATGGTAGTGATTCATAGCGATTGCAGTGCCTCCCGCTAACAAACCACATCGAGGCGCAATCGGATATCCGGCAGAGCTTGCCCTTCTGGTTTGTTGGTAATCCAGTCTGTGATGCGTTTGGCCACACCTCTGGTTCGGGAGGCTCATTTAGTGCCTCGGCAGATCAGCAACTATGAGGTCATTTACTCTGCGTATTTCGATGCGCTTGATCGATTTGGCACGTCATGAATATTCCACGGTGAAGACTTCCATGGAGAGTCTCAGGTTGCGGTCGAGAGTGAGAAGGTATCCAAATTGTGTCAGGCATTTGTGCAGCATTGCGCCCATTCAAGCAGATCAACGGCGTTTTTACGGCGCATACCAACGGTCGCCCAAAGGAATCGCATGCTTCAGCCACAAAAATCCATTTGATTTAGCCTATAGAATGCTTCGATCGGGAACAACTGGTCAGGCACCCAACTGCCTGCTAGATTATGGCGTTGAGCTTGGCTGGTATGGTGGCGGGTCGCAACCGACTAAGCTTTACCCTTTGCCCCAGGCTTTCTTTGATGACGCAGGGCTGTGCAACCCATGTCTCCCGCCAGCACAACATTAAAGACCCACGCTTGCCTCTTCACAAAGTCGTACATTGATCCTACCCTATACCTAGCATCTCCGCTACACAATCACACTGCAAACATCTCACGTTTTGCTTTCTCATACCACGCTACTATCACATCCTTGTGACTTTATCGGTATTACCTCGACCCGACATCTGGTGTCGCAGATTACATCCGCGATTTCCCCGAATCACCGTCACACATCAACTTCATCATGAAGTTTTCACAAATCCTCACCGGCCTCGTTGCCGCACAAGTAATCAGCGCCGCCTCGATACCCGAATCCAACGCGCTCAACGTCCTCGAAGCGCGACGAGTTGTTCCTCCCTCCGAGATTGTCTCACCAGACCACACACTAGAGCGTCGCAAGGGAGGTGGTGGCCGTGGAGGTGGTGGCGGAGGCGGTGGCAGTCGCTCGGGTGGAGGAAGCAGCGGTGGCGGCTCTTCAGGACGTACATCACCCTCCTCCAACGCTGGTGGCCTATCCTCCGCTGGATCAGGTCGACCGCGCACTTTCGGCGGTGGACAATTCTATGGCGGCGGTGCTCGAACACCCTACACCGCTGGTTCGAGAACGCCCAAGGGACTCGTCGCCGCTCCTCTGATTGGAGTAGCCCTCGTAGTGGCCATCATGCCCGGCCTGTGGCTCCATAGCGCCTACCCTTACTATTACAACAACCCCTACCGTTTTTACAACCAGTCCGCGACCAACGACGATGACGACAACGACAATGACCGGCGCGCACTGTGGACACGCCAAACGCAGGGCCGCAATGAGTCTCTTCCCGTCGTGTGCTTGTGCGAAGAAGAGTTCGTCTGTGGATGCGACGAGAACGATGACCAGCAATACCTCAACGATCTTGTCGGTAACGGCAGCTATGCCGCACTCAACAAGACCCTCGTCACAGTTTCTGATGTCAATGGCACCAGGTCTCTTGTTCTCAATGGTACCCTTGAGAAAGGCACCACTGCGCCTGGTGGCACCGACGACAGCGGAGCTATGAGCTTGAGTGCCGGAAAGTACGTCGGATACTACGCCGTTGGCATGATGGTGTTGGCTGGTGTCTTCATGTAAGACAAAGCAACGCTCGACTTCGTGGATGGGAAATGTATAATATGACGACGTTACGACTATTCTAGAAGAACACCGGGGGCGTTTGGAGGAATGTTTCTTTGTTCAGCGGGATTCTTGTCTGGATAGGACATTTGATCCCGCCAGGCTTGGTGGAAGATATGGATATACCCCCAAGTCGATTGTTCTGGCTTTTTCTGCTCTGAGGACCTTTATACGTATCATTCAATAATAGACCCTCTCATTCCCAACTATGACTTTGCATATTGTCGGGATATACTGTAAGAAACAAGTGAATCTCCACCGTGACTTCTCGTAAGCTCTGTAAGCTGCTAGCCTTGTCATGATCTCTTCGTGTCGCCTCGGGCAACGAACGATGTTGGGTTGCTCGTCCTGCGTGCAATGATTCCGGTCAAAACAGTGACGCCTTGCTACTGACTCATAGGGCATTGTGACTTCGTGGAACCAACCTGCGGAGGAGCAACCGGACATTTGGAGATAAAGAAGGCGGTGTATCCCATGTATAGAATGATGCAAGTGGGATATCGTATCCAATGCTATCCAAAGAACATACGAACATCAACCGAATATATCTTCGCCCTGTTTCCGGTGAGTGATAACTAGGCAGTGCCGGCATCGTTACAGGACCCGAGACACTCGCCTGGTCCCATACCTGCGGGAACGATGGGCGAGATGGTGCGTGGGGTATTCGAGCGCATGTAAGTCAGCTGACGCGGGGTCTAAGCGGTGAAGTGGCACATCGTACAATTGCTACTTAGGAGCATATGAAGCGACAGGCTGCCCGGACATGCGGTTCTCGCTTGTCCATACGGGCACATCTGTGGAGCGTGATAGGCCTACGAAGCGCGGGTATATATCGGTAGTAAGGCTGCTCTGTCAGCTTGGTGGCGTTCAAGATATAGCGTCTTTGTTCCTTGGCTAACCTATTCCATGACTGCTACTGCTGTTCCTACATACCAATCGTGATGCCTCGGCAAGTCATCGTGACTCTGCTAGCGTTGCGTTGCTCAAGGAAATCTTGGAAGGGACACTCGGCGCAGCGTCTTGTGCAACGGTGTTACTCTATTTTGGCTGGTACCTAAAGGTAGATGGCATTCCGTGCGCTGGTCGCAGGTACGGTTGGACCTGCGTTCGCTACCCGCAGTCATTTTACGGTGTCACCTCTTCCCTTCGCTGGCTGAGTTATGTTGCAACGTTCAACGGACATGTCAGAGGCGAAGTCAGATAGAGTTATCTATACAATTACGAGCACACAATGACTTGAGCAGACCAAATGAAACAAGACAAGCACGATTGGATCATGCTCCTCTCTTGGTGGACCGATTGTAGGGTTGGGGGCCAAAAGTTTTGATGACTGCTGCGGACCTACATTTTCGTTTACTGAAACAAGTAATTCTGGCTTGGGGCCGGTGTGACACGCACGCACTCCAAAGCGCTTGCAGCTATGCAAAGAATGATGGTCGTCAAGGTTATTGGAGATGCGACCGGTAACCGCGAATGAAAACAATGGTGGTGCTGCATCCGACATACACTGACCGCCACCACGTATTCCCAGGAAACGGGAGGGTGCATAGGGCTGCATGATTGTCAACCGTTGCAGGTCAGCCTCGAGCCGTGTAACAAGCCAGTGGCAGGGTCTTCAGCCCTAACAGGGGATCTGACGCACTACTGGACCAACCAGAGAATAGTTATTGGGTAGAGGAGAGTGTTTCAATATGATAATGACGCGAAGGAGGCTTTTGAGGCTATCCGCATCTGATTGTATCAGCGGTGTACTCCAACACTTGACGTAGGTAAAGGAACTTTGCATGCTCGACAGATGCAGAAAGTTACTCAGTCATGGAATGTAACCAATGAAAGAAGCGGATATGCATCTGTTTTCGAAACGTCGACGTAGCTCTGGCGTCGACCCAGAGGTCGCCAGGCAGCACTCAGCTGGTCAGCCTGAAGCTCCAGGCAGTCCCGCCCATGGACTTCAATGGGAAGTTGGTGAGAACGGTTAGCTTGCGCAGCCATGTAAAGTAATCGGCCTTGCGATCGAGTAAACCTGGTTCATTGGAGCGTGGTGGATGGGAAAGGGCGGAAGCACCAAGAATACTTCGTACTGCTAATTGCCCCGCAACGGAGACTTCCACGGTTATTGGAGCGACAGGACGCGCACGTGCCTTCTGCTACCCCAGCTTCGACATTCGCGTCGTCGGCCTGCCCACGCACTCTTCTTCTCACTTTAAACCTTTTGCTCGGTAGCAGCTCCGACCCGCGCGACAGGCGCCACTGGCCAAACGATACTTCTCCAGCGAAACCGCCGTGGTCCGCGAAGAGGCCCGAACCTGAGTAATCTACGTCAGAAATGCCACTGCCCCTCGCCTACCAACAGATCGATCGCTATATCAGGAAACGTGGCTGGAACTAAGCGGGCTGTCAGATACGATTAGAGTCACGCAGCTATCGTGACACCCACCTCGTACACTACGTACCGATTTGAACATGAACTCTTGTGCGGTATCGTGGCACGTTCACATGGTCCGCGCGCTACAGGGGTTTTGCAGCCCCGGTTAGCTTCCATTGCGCTTCCACACCCTGTGCATCTCTGCTTTGCTGCGCGCCCCGTTCAAACCTCTACTGATGTGCTCAGCGAACCGGGAATATTACATGGTCTTGGCCACTGACCAATTAGAACATTGGACGCACCATGTACAACAGCTGAAGAGCCTCCAAGAAGCGAACTACCAACCCCTGCTGAATGTCAAGACCAAACCTTTTCCCCTACCGTCAACAAGCTAACGGTCACGATGGCTGTGTTAGTTGCCTCTGGGAATCCCATCTTAGCAGCGTCCGGCTGACTGTGCACTCATCCCTACACTTGGTCCCCGTTGCCTGACGGACCTGCGGGTAGTCAACGATGCCTACCGGGTGACCCACACTGGTCTATGCGTCCGAGTTGTCTTCACGCCTATCGCTATATATCCTACCGCTTGCCACGCCGAGTCAGAATTCATCACTACAAATCTCAGTTCACTCTTGTCCACACATCTTCTTTTGTAACATATCGTTGGCATTCACACTATCCAAATCTCCAATTTCTCCGGGCCACTTCACATTTGGGCACTGATATACACAACCACACACTCCTCAGCATGTGCTATCAGGTCATCGAGCGCTATTCGGTCTGCCGGTGCTTATACTACAAACACGCAATCGATCCATGCGCCGCCCATGGTCAACGAGGACATGGTATTCAAGAGAAGACAGTTCTCGTAGGCTACGCCTGCAGTTCTCATAGCCACCATCGACCTCAAGTTTACCATGCCGGTAATCTCCCAGATTCCGGCTATGGTAGCGGCGGGTTTGCTCCGGCATACCTACGATGAATGCATGAGGTTGTATGTCCACAACTCACATTCAGCTGCGAAGACGGGCCATCATTCCATCCCTAGCCCGTTTGCTCACTTCAACACACAACTATCTTCTCGAGCTGGTTACTCAGTGCTGTATCTTCAGCCACTCTACGTTCGCATCATTTCATACTTTCGACGATACACGCATTACCATGGAGTTTAAGAGGGTTTGGATCTACGTGATGGGTTACACGCATGGAATACAGGAATGACGGAGGAATTGGCGTTTTTTTGGGGGTCCGCAATGTAATATCACGAGGATGTGGGAGTCATCATAGGAACTGGCTTGCTGCGCAAGCTTCGGATAACACCAACTGCTTCAGTCTCTGTTACATCAGTAGCAGCATTATTTTTCCACGTCTTGTGGCATCCTTACTTACAGTTTTTGCTTCTATCGTAGCGTTAACTTTCAATGTCATTGTGCTATTTTTACGAGCACATTTGATTCTGCCTTGTGTAAGGCGCCACCCCAATGAAGCCCACTATTCCAAGACGGAGAAAGTTGCCCCGTTCGGCCCCGATACTTGAGTTGAGTCAACACGAGAATGCGTTATATGCATTCGTAATGAATTCAGGTCTAGATGATAGAATGAAGCATCGTAGCGTGTTCTCAAGTGCATACAGAGTTCAGTGAGACGTCATCTTCGCCAAGCAGACCCACCTTTGGCGGCCCATGCACGTGCCACTTCAAGGGTCACCGCCATCTCCACGAGCAGAACGAAGAGTATACACCTAAAACTCGCCGTATCCGTCGGTGTAGAAACCGTTACTCTCCACACCACACTCCAATCGTCGTATCACACATCTGTAGTGTATCTAGATCGCGACCACGCCCCGATGGTGCTTGCAGGACGACTCACACCCCGGCCGCTTCCGACGTCGCCGGTGAACGACATTCGGCATTCTCAAGTCTCGGCGAGTCGGATCATTGCGCCACAGTCGATCGGAATCCCTACATACCGTGAAGGCGATGCACCTCGTCATGACCCACGAAGGCCGTTGCTTCCGCTGCAAGCTCACGAATCCACCCTGTAACGGACCACGCGTAGGCTAGGCGCAGGGCGAAGGGGTCACATTACCGTAGCCAACGGTACCGCGACTGCCGCTGGATAGATCTAAGTCTCCCATCCTCGTATCCGTGGATTGAGGCTTGCGTGGCAACTCTACAGTCATAGCTTGAAAGCTAGGCATCCATTGCTTCTCACCACCGGTTGGCTGGATTTCCTCGACACCTTCATCTGCTCGCCTTGCTCTCAACACGTCAATGCTACATTCTTGTGCGGCATCCAATATTTTCGGCATGCTAGTGCCGCTAGTTGGGGTCGAGGAAGCCCATTCTCCAGATTCAAGCCAACATGGTATCGTATCTCTAAAGCTTCCTAGTGCTCCGCCTATCAGCTTGCCCAGCTTCATAGACCCAGACTTTTCTTATAAGCTAACATTTCAAGCCAGGTTGCATTACTCTTTAGGCGCGTTTGACGCAACCCTTCCCCTGTTGGTCATCTCCGACAATCGAACTTGGACCGTTGTACACTGGATCGGGTATAAGATGCGTCCTAGCCGAGAGGCTCCCGAACGGACGCTGCCGAGACATCGATTCAGCCTTGTGGACTGCCCGCAAGGACGCTGGGTGGTCGGCTGTTGATCCACTGCGGCAAGACGGATCGTGGATCCATTGCCATCCCGAATCTACCGTCACCAACACGCTGGTGTCACGAACGACCCCTGCATTAGCTCAAAGTCTACAGAACATGTTACGATTGGAAGCTCGATGTTGTGCATATTATCGGAGATGAGGCTAATACTACGAGATGCATTGGTACTGCTTGATTTACCTTATCTGGTCATGAGGCATCCTAATGTCCTCATTCGTCCAGGTTGGCTTCAATACTCATAAACCTACTCACCATCGCACTGTTCTGGAAGTCTAGACAATTATTACGCCCATGTTCACCGACCAGAAAGTACTCAGCCCCCAGCTCTGCATACTTTAGGGCCTTCCAGCATCAAACAAGTATCATACCCCAGATAATCAAAGGATCAAACGTGCCGACTGGCTTCATCCACCCATCGAAAAGATATTGGTAACCTCGGCATCCACACCGCGCACCAATCACATTCTTCAAACCCAATCGCCTTGGCACCAAATCCCGCCTTACGTGAGCCTGCCCCTACAAGCGCTCCACTAGCGTACACTGGCCCATATTCGCATACCCACCAACCACTCCATGCCCCACTTTAATCAGTCACTGCCTCCACATGAGCCTCTTCTGGGAAACCCATGATAAGGCTTAGTGGGCGTTTCCATCGTGGCGAGTGGGATCCGGCCAGGGGCAAACGCTCTCGCGTAGTACCGATTCTAAGCCAGCGGCGCAGTCGCATGGAGGCTGCTTTTGGGGCCGGAGCATGTTGCTAGGGATGCAGGCGGCCTTGCAGCAAGGCGTGGTCATGTGTTGTTGAGGGATGAAGTGACGATTCATTCGTTGGTAGCAATATCGTAATGTATGGGCCCAATACCAATTGGTGTATTCTTCTGAGATGCAGCCCTTCTCGACGGCAGTCAGCGTTGTCCCGCAATCTCTCGTGCTCTCCGTTTAGCTACGTTCAGAATTGAGCCAAGGTGCTATGGTAGCGCATCGAATCGAAGCTTCCCCTGAAGTAGCGTCTTTTATGACCCATCTACTAGGGTAAATTGGAGGTCCTTGTGGACACCAAGCTACTATATCCGAGTCACCTCACTCCAGGACGATTGTCTCGAACTTCGGCGACGCTTCAACCCATCTCTTCAGATAAACCCTTCCAATGCCCAGTCTCCGGTATATGACGACGCCTTCCTCTTGATCTGGAACTGGCGCGACTACCATTACATACAATTCAGGCACGTAACGCCAACTGTGAAGAGGACTGCCGTCGATGCCAAAATAGCTCAATTCTTTCCAATGCTTTGCAAATGCTCTTGCTTTCTCGGTCTGTCCCTGTCCAGGAGCAAATCTATCGTCGGGAGACAGTAGTTCCCAGTGAGAGCTGGGTGTATCGAAATGCATGTGTTTGGGACACTCTACCAGATGCGCTTCCAGTTCTAAATCGATGGTCCCGTTTGACGCGCACATGCATCCAAAGAACTCACTGATCGACAAGCTGTCAGATGGCGAATCGAAGCGCGGCATTACTGGCGGGAATCTATGACCCTCAGGGTCTACTGAGAGTGCAATCAGATCTACATCACAATGGTCCATGTTTCGGCTCCCGGTGCTATCGATGAGGTCTTCGTCGAGCTCAATAGCACCTGCTACCAGGCCCTTGCTGCGAATCAGGATCGTGGCATTTTCTGGGTGTTCCCATGGCCGTGACTTGTCCCTTCCAATTCGGCTACTTCGATCCAGGGTGAAGGAAGCCTTTTGTGTATGCACTATTATGCGTCTAGTGATATTCAAGAGATTACCAGGGACGCTCTCAAATAGCTCATCCGTTGTGTACTCGCGAAAAGCAGCTTTCCAGTATTCGGTGAGATTATTGTCGGACCATCTCTCCTCGAGCCGTTCCTCGTACTCGGCACTTGAGCAGTCGATCTTGAGATAGGCTGGTGGTTTTGAGCGCACGCAGCCAGCCAACCATGCAAGTGCGGCTACAGTGTGATCGCTCCCCTCTCTTCTAATTTGACATGTTCGGTTCGGTGGTCCAATGACAACCTTGACCATCTTGTCCTCTTCGCAGACGAATCTGCCCCAGTAAGCAAGGCTATACGAGTAACAGTACTTCTGGTAAAACTCTATGGGTCCTTCAACCGATGTCCAAGACCACGTGGGTATCTCATCCCTTTGTTCCTGGGTTCTTGGCTCAATCCTCGATCCTCGTCGTCGCCACAGGATGCTGCGATCGAAGTCGTCAACGGACAGTCCGTACGTTGTTCTGTTACCATGAGTCGCATGGAGTATTCCCGAGAAGCCACGCAGTCTATCTGATGAGTGCGTGAGCGATTTGGCTGTGTATGTCTCCAACGCGTCAAAGGAATTTTGTAGTCGATCATATGTGGGTTGGTGTACTGCGGGTGCTTCGGTGTATACATTGAGCGAGCCGGGTTCCGATCTGTGGCCAATGTAAAGTCCATGTTCAGTGAAGAACATCATAGTCGTTGACGACAAGTATTCCTGGAATGTCCAAGCACGGCTGCTCCATGGAGTCTTGCGCAAGACTTGTTTGAGAATTGGTGCGGCTTCCACAAGCTGGAGGCCACTACGAAGCTTGAGTTGTTTCTGCTCTTCCCTCGCGCGACTCACACCCAGCAATCCGTGCGCCGCGCTGGAACCTGCGGCTGCAACAATTGTGAAGTCTGCTTGATGGTATAGACTTGCCATCTGCTCCAATTGCATTGCTTCTGCATGCAGTTCGTCTTGTATGATACAAAGTCGGTCAACCCATAGGAACCGATGATCTAATTGTCTGCAAACTGTGACTGCATCTAAAATTACCGAAGGTAGATCGATTTTATTCAGACTACCGGAGGTTTCAAGGTTGCGCACATTGGTGCGCAAGGTCCGAAAGTCTTTCGCAGAGTCTGGTCCCCATACATACGACAGGGCAACGAACTGAGCTTCTTGAGGTAAAGATACGATGCAGGCATCCACAACATCTACCACGCGAACGTCTTGGAGTGGTCGTCGTAAGAGTAATCCTCCTGGGCTTCCCTCCGGTCTCAGTAATGGTAGGCTTCCATACCAAGTCCGGTATTGGCTCCAGTTTATGTAAGGAAGGAGACGTGCCATTGATGCTTTTGTATATCTCTCTGGCTCAAAAGGTAACGACACACCCGCATCGAAAAGAGCACGATCGGTAGGATGGTTCATTGTGTTTACTATACACTCGTGATTGCCCGCAAAAGGCTCTTCTTTGCCATTGATATTGACGGAGAACATATAGAAAATGCAGCGCACGAGTCCGTCGCCGCTGTCACTACGAAGTGCAAATTTGACGCTGTCGACATCCTGGAGGTGCAGTATTTCCCCGTGTCCTCTACCAGACTCTTCCGCTGCTGAGATGACGGAGCAGCAGAAGTCGCAGTGTCCCTGATTCTTGTGACAATGTTCGAGATTTCCGTACCATTCTATTTGGCCACGGCAGGTGAGTAAATGCCAAATACGGAAGTGATGGCAGGCCTCGCATAAGCGTAGGCCGGGATCCAGCTCCGTGTTGTCGCATTCTGGACAGGGCTCATGGAGAAAAAGAGAAGCGTCGTCCCATCGAAAAAAGCCTTCGGTATCCATGCCTTTTGTCTTTAGGCGAATCCCATCCAACTGACAATTTTGACAATTGGCGTCGTTTTCAGTAACTTCCATAATGGTGTGCGCAAGGGCGAAGATCAGATTTCAGACGAGGGGTCTTAGAAACGGCAAGACAGATGGGGTAGGTGGGTTCCAAAGATGCGACGTTGTTGTGTTGGTAACAGAGCGGGCCGAGAGAGGCAATGAAGATGATGGTGTCGCGTCAGAGCGGTGGCCTGAACCTGTTGAGCTAGGCAGTTACCCCTCAACGAACGTGCGGAAGCTGCGACAGCTGGGCCTGACGAGGTCACGGTTCACCCTGCCGCTTACAATGCCTCGAAGTCACTTAGAGTGCATATCTGAAAAGCGATGTATCTTTCCGCGCACGAGCGCATGCGGGTCCGTAGATTTAGTAAACTATAGACTACATGAGCGTGCATTGGCACGATGAGAACATCTAGCGTGTTCCCTGGTTGGCTTGTTAAGCCATTGTCGTAAGGTGCAGGCAGTTGCCTCGTTATCCCCCAGCATGAAACCCATGAGCAGCTCCCATACCAGCAGCAATAATACCCGTCATAATATCCCAAAGAGCGGAAGCCAGCCTCTGAATACGAGGCCGGTTGTAGTTGATAGAACAAGATAAGAAAGAAGATTCGTAATCATAATATGCACAGAAGAAAGAGGTTGAAAAGGCGCATCGGCACACTGCGATAGAAGATGCAAGGATGCAGGTGTCGATGACGGAACAATGGTATCCAGGAAGGTAGTGAGGCACTTAGGAGCGGATGACGACACCCTGGCGGCGGGTGGTCTTCTCCTCGTACACGTACTCGTCCTCGGAGGAGCAGTCAGATGAGTCGTCAGAGTATCCGCAGCGAGCACCACCGCAGTCGAGCTTGACGCGGTCACCAGCGCGGGTGATTCCGTAGCGTTCGCATGTGCAGCATGAGCTACCAGAGCTGACACTGGACGGGCTGGAGCTGTTGGTGGAGCGGCTGGTGAGCGAGGGAACGTCGGAGCCCTCGTCGGAGTCGTAGTCTGAGTCGTCGGACGACTCCTCGATTTGCTGCTTGGCAAAGCGGCGGTTGAGATCCTCAAGAGTGGTCTTGTCGTACTGGGTGTTGATGACCTGGCGGGTCTCGTGTGGGCGCTGGGGCTTGGGCGCAACGATGCGCTCTGGGCTGAGGCCACGGCCCTTGGGGATGGTGGCGGTCGAGACGCGGC
This sequence comes from Alternaria ventricosa, assembly GCF_023758065.1. NCBI lineage: Eukaryota > Fungi > Ascomycota > Dothideomycetes > Pleosporales > Pleosporaceae > Alternaria > Alternaria ventricosa. The sequence continues at coordinate 1,183,675 of NW_026055686.1, forward strand.
GGGACTTGCGGTCTGAGCTGGAGGTGGTTGTCTTGGAGCTCGACTTGGCAGCGGGGATGTCGATGATGTTAAGCTTGCGGCCAGTGGTGGGTTCGGTGGTGTGGTCCTTAGCGGGGTCGTGCGAGACGTGGTAGCCGTCGATGATGTACTGGGAAAATGTTAGCTTCTAGTGCACATGTAGTGCTAGAGGAGCGACATACGTAGTACCAGTAACGCTGTCCCTGCTTCAAGGTCTGTCCTTGGAACTTGAAGCATCCGACCCAGCCTCCGGACTTCTTAGGGTCTTTGGAGAGCGGGAGCTGACCCTGGTAGCCGTCCCAGGAGCCGAGCAAGTGCACGGTCTTGCAGTTGGAGGAAGTGCGGAGAGTGAAGTTAAGCTGGATAGCGGCCATTGTGATGTTGTTTCGTTCTTTCTGTTGTAAAGATTGGTACTATGATGTAATCGATTCTTTCGAATTCGCCCGATGCCAAACTAATGGATAGACGTCAAGATTGCTGAAGAAGCTGTGTGTTGAGAGTTTCGTAAAGGTTTGCGAGTATTGCGTTGTCGTTGTGAGTTTGAAAGTTCGTTTCGAGCAAGTAGAACTGTGTATTACGTGAAAGTGGACCGGCCACAAAGAATTGGATTATTGTAAAAGGGTGGGTATAAAGGTCGACGGTGAGGTAGTGGGTATTAAATGGCACCAGGCCTGGAGAGTAGAGGAGGAGAAGGGGAGGGGTAAAAAGAATAGATAAAAGACGAACACAACAGCTCTGAACTTGACACACTTGCTGAAGAAAAAAAGACGAGATGTGAGCGGCGCCAGGCCTACTTATCTACAGACACAGCATCGCACAGCTGCTGAGCGACCATTGGGCGTTAGCGAGGGGCTGGCAGGCCGGCACATTGCACTACGCCAACTATGGGCCAGGTCTCGCTGCACCCGGTAGCGATTGATTACCTGCGCTGCGTAGACACGCCATGTTCGCAGGGTGTAAGCTGGTAGCGGGTGTGGAGAGCAGTCTATCGAATGTACGGCGAGCGCTTGATGGTGAAGCGGGAGTGGTGGGCGGGCTTGACGTGTGTAGCCGGGCGTCTTGCTTCTGCGCCCTCATTCGCTGGAGCGGGCGGGGAATACATAAGTGGGCCGTCACGTAGCGCACGGGCTTGGGGTGAAAACACCACACCAATGAGCAGCAGAGAACAGGTGAGCCATGTGATGCCGGGATGTGCAAGGTGCAGATAATCGCCTGTCACACTGCATAACAGTGCATATTCGACGGGGGAACTGTGGCTCGAGGGCTGACGACAGATGCAGAGAAATTTGCTTTCCAAGGCTGCTACCTTGATCGCGCTGCAGCTATCCTCCCTGCCGCATAGAGACCTATTTACAGCCATTCTGCAGCCGCATCTCGACCTCTGCCCAATCACCGTGACTGCGCTCCATATCATCCATCACCTAATGCCCCGAATGAGGACAATGGGCGGCTAATAAACTTAGTGGCTTGCGACGCCGTCCAACCACAACACCACATCACCAACCTCAGGAATGCTGAAGGCGGAGCGAGCGATTTCTACGGCCACACTACGGTCACAATGTGCGCCATGTGGAGGAAAACCGGTGTCTCTCGTGATGATGTGCAGAGGTGCATGTGAAGACTAGAGATTGAACGAGTGCAGAGTTGTCAGGAGGAAATGGCGGGCGGGCGGGAGGATTCAGGTACGCGAAGCGACCGAGGACGATAACATTGTCGATGCCCGACTATGAGCACTTCCACCAAGGCATGTCACTGCATCGGATGCGCAGCCCCTTGTGCACACAAGAAGCAGGGTAGACGCTGTGTTGCTGTTGTGCCATGGCCCATTCGCACGATGAGGTAGGTCATTTCTCATTGACGTCCTTCAAAATCGAGATCGTTTACAGTCGCGCATCGACCGAACTTGTGCGAGCTCACGAGTGGACCTGGCGAGACTTGATAGTCCAGCCGAGGAGGGCCTCAGGATACGCGCCGTTACCCAGTGCATAAAGGCCACAAACGCACTGGCATCTATGACCTACCCAATAGAGGAGAGCGTGGGTCACGCCCATCAGCCACTCCACCGAGCGACTCCTCAACATGCAAGCCTCGTATACGACTGGAAGCCAGTTGATGGTATGATCTTGCATGGCCAGCCGCTGATGCAGCCTTGAGTCGCTCTCAAGTCCAAGTTCACGGTGCCATCATGGGTATCGCACACGCTCCAACCTAGTCTAGCAGCCCAAAAGATTTGCCAGCTCCTCTGGCGTCAAGGTGCTCTTTCTCCTCTTTGGCCTCCCGCTGATTCGTGTCTTGACTGGAGATCTAGGTGCCCGCTTCTTAGGGTTTTCCTCAGATGCTTCGGTGCTTTCGTCCGTCTTCTGGGTGGAGATGTCTCCGTCGGTTACAGCGGCTGCTTCCGCGGCCTCTCGTAATTTGTCTTGGACCGATAGCTTCGGCGATCGCTCGTCGGGATGGGCACGTGGGCTCGACAAGCGCTTCTTGGTCTGTCGTAGATTGTCAGACTTGTTGAGGGATGGCTGTGGTGCTGAGAGTGGGCTAGGGGTTGAGGAAGAAGGGGATGCAGAGGGGAAGATGTCATAACGTACATGGCGTGGTCTGTCTTGACTCGTTGGTCTTGACGCTCGTTCTTCAGAACGAGGTGGTTTGGCTGCAGAGGTTGGCCGACTAGCCTTCTCCACATCGACTAGATCTATCCCAGACGTGTCTGCGTTCTCCCCATCCACCTGAGACGGCGTATTCGGTATGGACGCTGAGAAGGCGACTTTGCGGGGCGATCGACTGGGCGACTTGTTGCTGTTGATCTCCCTCAGCGCTGGCTGGCTGGGTTGCAACTTGATGCTGAAGACATCGGGCCCAGTTGTCTTGTCTGATCTCACGTGTGGCTTGGGTGAGGGCAGGTAGACTGCCTCCTCTTGCCCTTCCGTATTGTCGACGTCTTCTTCCAACGCTGAGCTTGCAGCTTCCTCGGCCTCGCTTTCTTCGTCAATCACGGAGAATCCTTCCCTGTCGACCGTCTCGAACCCTTCGCCAAACCCTAGCCCCATCCTAAGTTCTTCGAGATTGATGGTGTCGCCATTGGTCATGCGCTTTCGCCAGGAGTCCATGAGGAGGAAAGACTCGCGCAGCCGAGCCTCCATCTTCTCCCAGCCCGCCCGCAGCCTGTGTATCTCCTCCTCGCGCATCTCGACCTCGTCCACTGCCACGAAGTTTGGGTTTGTGAGGAGGTTCTTCAGGTTGTCCAAGACCGTGTCCATGTCGTCGGCGAGGGTCTCGCAATCGGTAGGCAGCGTGTGCAACATGTCCTGTTGCGTGTCGTCCTGCTCGTCGCCCGCGACCGAGGCGTCGTCTCCGTCTTGTTTGCGATTGACTTCGGGCATGCCTTGTAGCTCTCTCAGTGTCACCAGGGCGCTCCGCACGAGGCCGATGAGGTTGTCGTTTTCGTCGCTCAAGCTCTGGCTCAGCTGCGTCAAGAACTCGGTCGTCTCCTGCTTCAGGCTGTATTCGGGGTCGTCGACATTGGGCGACTCGTCGCGCGCATGGCCCGTAACGACGCCTAAGCCTGTGCTGCCGGGGTTGATGGTGATGCTTGCGCCGACAAGGCCCGTCTTGTTGCCGCGCTGCTGGCTCGTCAGGTGGCTCTTGAGCCGCGCGATCTCCTTGTCGCGCTTCCGCACGTCGTTGGTGCAGCTGGTGCGCACTTGGTCGACCGTCGTCTTGAGGCGCTGCATCTCGGCGCGCAGCTTCCGCGCCGACGACTCGGCCGTGTGCAGGGCTTTGCGCGCCGACTGCTCTTGCGCCTGGGCGAGCGAGAGCTGTCGCGATAGGTCGGCATTGCGGTTGTGCTGCTTCTCGAGGGCAGCCGTCTGGCGCGTCGACTCGGCGCGCAGGCTTCGCAGCGTGTCGGCGATGGATTCGCGGTACTCCTGGTCGCGCTATCTGCTCATTAGGACCCTCTCCACCAGAATGTAAACGTGCATGTGCCTACATCGCGCTTCAATATCAGGTCGTGCACCAGGTTGATGATCTGGGCCATGGTGGCCTCTTTCCCCCCTTCTCCCCTCGACGGATGCGCAAACTCAATGGGCGTGCCATTGCGCAACAACCCCCGCGCAAGCAGCAAATTGTTGATGTACGTCGACGCCGTCTTGAGATTGTACGAGTCCATGGTGAGTGCAGCCGTCGTGGTCGGCTACCGGCGGCGTCGTCGGATGTGGCGGCGGTGTGAGCTTGTCGTCCACTGTTTGTTTATCCCTGGGTTCCGATGCCCAGGTAGGAGGTAGAAGGAGCAACCGAACAAGCACGGACCCACGCGTTCCGATCCTTCCGCCACGACTCCATGCAACGTCAACGTGATACGGCAACGTCCACCATCAGCCAGCCCGCCACAGCCGTGCATGCAGCCTCTTCGTATCCTTCTCGCATCACCACGATTGTTGCATCCGCCTGCATCCGGCTGAACATCCACTCTCGCTTCAGCAATTATCGTGATTACCAGCGACATACATATACTTCTCTAGCGTATCTGTGCGTGCACCTCGTTTCGCATGGCCCAGAAGTTTAATGCCACAGACATGCTTTTTCCCCTGAAATCGGACTCCGACTCGGTCCCACCATCAGCGCCCCACCATGACCGTCGCTGACAATCATACGCACTGCCTGTCTGAAAAACCTTCGGGTATCGGGACTGCCAGTCCTGCAATTCGGCACTCAAGTACCGTTTCCAAGACTGGACTCGCCCTATCCTATCCAGGCTAAATACCCATTCCAGCAAACCATATAGTTTTACGACGGTGTGCGTCAATTCCCCTCAAATGTCGGGCCCATTGCCGTAAGCTTTGCAGGGACTCACGCACGATCTGCACTCAATTCCTTATTTTATGCGTCGCTATTGGAGGGGGGTTTGCCGTATTTTGCGATTCTTCCACGCGACGTGCCCTAGCCATGGGAGTCCCCAGCTTGTGTACATGTGCTGCTCTCTGCGTGGCTGCCATGGCGTCCGGAACCTAGACCGGAGACAGCTGAACCTAACGTCGAAGAAGCTCACGTTGTAGTACTTAAGGCACATCGCTCATCAAGAGGGTGGTCTGTAGGCTGCGTTCGTTCTCCAGCGCTTTCGTCCATCTTTCGCTCGTTCCTTACACTCATTCACTTCCAGACATGGACAAATTCACGTCTCTCGCTCTTGCGACTCTCCTATTAGGAGCCCAATCCACCTTTGCTATTCCCACAGAGGCCACTACTAAAGCATGTAACGAAATCAACAATGCTCTTCCAGGCAAAGTCCTCACTCCGGGACTTCTCAAGCTCGAATACGCACATGAGACGCAGCAATACTGGGCTACCAACCTCCGGGAAGTCGATCCTGCATGCATTGTTCAACCAGACTCTGCCCAAGATGTGTCCATTGCTATCAAGATCTTGAACAAGTACCCTACTGTCAAACTTGCTACACGAAGCGGAGGTCACGATCCGAACAAGCAGCATGCTGCAGTCGAAGACGGTGTTCTCATCACCATGACCAACCTAGTCGGAGCGACATACGACGCAGCAGAAGATGTTGCTTATGTCCGACCCGGAGGCGAGTGGAACGACGTCATTGGCGACCTTGAGAAGAGCGGCGTGGCAATCGCTGGAGGACGACTCGGTCTCGTTGGTGTCGGTGGTCTGCTGCTGGGTGGAGGTCTTTCGTTCCTCGGTGCTCAAGAGGGTCTTGCAGCTGATGTCAGTTTTCCGCCATATGCAAATGGTAGCTATGCTAACAAGTGATAGAACATCATCGAATGGGAGACTGTTATGGCGAACGGATCTGTCGTCAACGTCAATGCCGCGGAGCATCCTGACCTTGCGCAAGCTATGCGTGGTTCCGGTAGCCAGTTCGGTATTGTCACCCAGTTCAAGACTAAAGTCCATCACATGGGCGACGTCTGGGGTGGCTCATGTGTCTTCGACGACTCAAAGTCCGACGCACTATACGCTGCTTTGCACAACTTCATGGCACACGGTGCCGAAGACCCCAAGGCAGCCATCATCCTTACAGACCTCGTAGTCGCAGCTGGAATCAAGACGAAAATTCTCTTTTCCTTTTACGACAACCCCAAGCCACCTACATCGGGTCCATTTGCCGATTTCTTCAAGATCGTGAACCCTTTGTGTCTACCTAAGACGCAAAAGTACTCTGAGCTAGTAAGTCTACATCCTAACTTCAATGTGCTGTGCAAGAACTAACAGCTCACAGCTGAAGGCAAACGGCGAGCCAGTTCGACTCTTGAACGCCCGCGCGTTCTTCCGCACTTACACCGTTCCATACATTGCATCCCGGCCCCAGATGTACAAGGAGATTCGCGACAAGCTCGCTGAACTCACTGGCATCTTCCTCAACACCCTACCTGTCGTTCGCGCCATCCAGTTCAGCGTTGACTTCCAACCTCTTCCATCCCGATTTGGAAAGATGTCCGAGTCCAAGGGTGGAAACGCCATGGGTCTCTCGTCCTCCGACCCTGACCGCATCATCCTAATTTACCAAGGAGCGTGGAACCTGCCCACAGATGATCCTCTTGCGTTTGGCATCGCTAGGGAATTGACGGCTTGGTTGGACAAGGTCGTGCCTCAATGGATAGCAGAGGCGGGTATGCCAAGCGACATGTACATGCCGTTGTTCATCAACGATGCCATGTGGGACCAACCAGTCTTCCAGAGCTATAAGGATTACGACAAGTTCAAGGCATTGCAGAAGAGTGTGGACCCGAACGGCTTGTGGAGTACACGGGCAGGTGGCTTCAAGTACTAGGCTTTGTTGCCAAAGTCATTGTTGTGCAGTACATCTCATAATGTCTAGTACGAATAGCAACGTATCATTTTCATCTTCTGAACACTTGTTGCGATTAGTGCGCCGTATGCCTGGAGCAGAATAGGAAGGTGTTCTTCATGCAGCGGGGCCACTACACTGGAAGCGGGGTAGTCGCAGCTAGATCTCTGACTCCACCACTCGCATGACTGTCCACACGTCGACTACAAAGGTTGTTTGTATCTTATTGTCTCGTCGTGAAATATACTGGCTACTATCTAGGCAACATGGCTCAAGCACCTCAGTTCACCAGCTACGAGCATGAAGATGCCTGGGACGTGAATTGGCTGCGCGTGGACGATACCCATGAAGTTTACTATCAACAGTTCGGCAAGAAGGATGGAAAGCCTGGTAGATGTGCCAGACATCCTGCCCAGTTTCCCTAACGGCTAACGCTTTGCAGTCATCTATCTTCATGGCGGGCCTGGCGGGAACTGCTCCAAAACCAACACCGTCTTCTTCAACCCCTCTGAATACCGAGTAATACTACTCGACCAGCGAGGCTGTGGTCAATCGCGCCCTAATGCCGACACCACAGACAACACTACCTGGCACCTCGTCGACGATATTGAAAAGCTGCGCAAGCACCTGGAAATCTCCAAATGGCACATGGTGTTCGGCGGCTCCTGGGGTTCCACACTTGCCCTCGCATATGCGCAGACACACTCCGAGAGCGTAGGAAGTCTGGTTCTGCGTGGCATCTTCACAGTGCGCGACGTCGAACTCAAGTGGACCAACCATGCTGGCGGGGTGCAGATGCTGTTCCCCGACCGTTGGGAGGACTTTATCAACTTTTTACCAGAGGAAGAACGTTCTGATCATATTAAGAACTACCACAAGCGTCTCATGTCTTCGGACTCGTCCATTAGTCATCCCGCGGCAGCCGCGTGGAATACGTGGGAACTCTCAATCAGCACCCTGTATCCCGATCCAGAAGCGTACAAGAAACTAAAAGATCCAGCCTATCTGCTCGCACATGCGAGGATGGAGATCCACTACTTCATCAACAAAGCCTGGATGGAGGACGGGCAGTTGTTGAGGAAGGAGAATGTGGATCGGATCCGGAACATTCCGACGACCATCGTGCAGGGCAGGTACGACGTTGTCTGCCCGCCGATTACAGCGTGGGAGTTGTACAAGCAGTGGCCGGAGAGTAGATTGCACTTCATAGACGATGCTGGGCATAGTGTAATGGAGCCCGGGACGAGGAAGAAGTTGACTGAGGTGTGCGACGAGTACGCGTCGCTGAGCGTCTAGCCTTATGCAGCCGTGGAATCCGCGTTAGGCTAGCGTTACCCTGAGACATCACGATCCGATGAATTTGACGGAAAATTAAGCCGTACCTGCCTCGCAGCCTTGGTCTTACGGGCCGTTTATGTGTTGGCTGACTAACGCCAAGACGACGTGCCAAAGCCCAGAAGACATCGGGGACCCGCGCAAACGTCGCAAGCAGCACCAGCAGTCTTCAATTCATGTGAGTGACGTAATATGGACCATGGCTACGACCACGCCCATCTCGACCACGACGCCACCCGCAGCTATCGATAACCACGAACGGGTACGCGCATACGAGATCGCCGCGTGAGAATTGCCAGCCGACGTCACATTGCCGATTCCTGTTGCTAACACGGCCCTAGATATCTCTCTGCCGCGTCGTTCCCTTTCCACATCGCAGAAGGACCGCCGTCCGAACCAGTCCCCAGCAGCGACATAACCCTCAACGCCCTCGTCCAGCATGGCGTGCACAAGATGGACTGCGATCGCGCATTCCTTTCGCTCATTGATAATCGAAATCAATTCATATGCGCAGAGATGACGAGGCACCAGTCGCTTTCGAGTGCAGACCCGGCCGAGCCGCTCTTGCTGGGTACTTCCCGGATCGCCCTCGAATGGGGCGTGTGCCCATTCACCATGTGCATCTTCCAGGGCAAACCAGTGCCTATGCCGGAAAGTCCCTACATCATTGCCGACAAGTCGTATTTCTGCATAAAAGACTTTCGCCAGGTTCCCACATTTGCCGAGCGCCCGTTCGTGGCTGGCTACCCGCATATGGTTTCATACCTCGAGATACCGCTGTTTGCAATGTCTGGGCACATATTGGGCAGCTACTGTGTTGTTGACACTAAAGAACGGGACTTTCTGCATCCCAAGTCTCTGAGCACTCTTCGCGAAACTACCTCGGCTATCAGTGCATACCTCGATATGCGACGCGCCGAAGCTTGTAAGTCTCGATCTGCTGAGATGATGCAAGGTCTTCGCCGCTTCGTAGCTTCAGATGACATGGTTCCAAGGTCTGTGGCCCCTGTGCGCCCTGGAGCTCACACAAGCCAATTCGACCTAGATGTTTTTGGCGCCGCCTCGCGAAGAAAACCTGACAAGAAGTTGTCCGACGGTACGAATGCAAGCGTCACCACGTCAGACCATGTCCAGTCATTGCCTGTTTGCGATACATCTGTTATCGTTTCGCCCCAAGATAATGTCTCGAAACGGGTCAAATCTGACTTTGCTACTCAAGTCGACACTCTCTTCATGAGAGCCGCAGATAGTATTGGCGATGCTATGGGTCTGGATGGCCTAGTCTTCTTTGACACTGTTTCAACTGGCGCCCGAAACAAAGGTTGCCAGGTACGAGACATGTCTCCTGACAATACATCTTCGCCAACATGCGATCTCTTTGCGGTACCTCTTTCGTATTACCACAGAGATAACGCCCACGGAAATCTGAAATTGCGTCAGTCGCTCATCCAGCGCTTGACTGCCAAGTACCCTCGAGGGCATGTCTTCGCAGTCGATGAACATGGGGTCTTCCAACACGATTGCGATGACGAACTTGACTCTGCTGCGGATGACAGATGGAATGACCTCTTCAGTTTATTGCCAAAGACCCGCTACGTAATATTCCTGCCTATGTTTCACTACTCAAGAGAAGCTTGCTACTCTACCTGCCTAGCTTGGGTATCTGACACAGGCAAAACACTTGATACTGGCGATGTCAATTCATTGACAGCTTTCGGTAACTCACTGATGGCTGAGGTCTTTCGCTTAGAAGCATGCGAAAATACACTTTCCAAGTCGGATTTTGTTTCGACCATCAGTCACGAGTTACGAAGTCCCTTGCATGGCATTTTGGCCAGCATTGAGCTGATCCAAGAAAACTGCCAGGGATCTGGTTTGATGTCGGAGATCTCCATGATTGAGTCTTGTGCGGTTACTCTTCTCGATACATTTGACCATCTGTTGGAATATTCCAAAGTGAATAGCCGCGCCAGCGTTGGACAAAGAGGCGAAAATGAACATCCTCGTTCCACCACCCACGTTCATCACGGTGCAGTAGCTGTCGACTTGGCTTCTATGGTCGAGGATGTCATTGGGACTGTTTCCGTAGGTCATGACCATTCTTCGCGCCTCTCTTCTGGACTCGATAAAGAGCGTCAAGATTCGTTGGCTGGATCGCCCGCAACGGCACAATCCGAGCCTGTCGTCGTCACCACACACATTGAAAAGGCCCGTGATTGGACCTTTGTCATTGACAAGGGTGCTTGGAAGCGCATTTTACTTAATGTGGTCAGCAACGCATTGAAGTATACCAAGTCGGGTTACATTCACGTAGGTCTAGCATTCGTGGAGGCTGCCGATGACAGTCAGCCACACATCAGTCTTTCTGTGACCGACACGGGTGTAGGCATGAGTGAGGATTTCCTCAAATACCATCTCTTTACACCCTTTACTCAGGAGAATCTACTAAGTCCAGGAACTGGGCTAGGGTTGAGCTTAGTGAAAAGCATCGTGGAGTCACTACACGGAACTATATCAGTCTCTAGTCGTTTGGGCAAGGGAACGAAGATCATCATCAACATTCCGGCTAGTCAAAAGGCGCAGAGACCAAATGCGCCACGTAGAGAGAGCGTTTCCTCTCACGAATGCCTCAGCGGAAAGGCAATCGGTATGCTTAGTCTCTCTCTACCCGAAGAGCAAGGCAAAGAATTTGCACCCTCTATCGATTCGCCTCCCGAAGCGCTGGAGCGGGCCGTTCAAAATATCTGCGAGGATCGCTTCGGCATGAGGTTCACCACTGTTTCCACAGACACACTCCCGGTTCTGGATGTACTCCTCATCGATCACCATGCCCTCTCTTCGACACCCACGTACGACTTGAAAACTTTGTTCCCTACGTATACGGGAGGGACCTACCCGGTCATGGTCGATCTGCGCAATATTAAAGGCGCACCTCCAGAATCTGGCACTAGCAAGCCCATGCACACAGTACTAGTCACTGCAAACTCGCTCGGACCTGCACTCATCTCGGCTATGAAGGATGCCACTAACAAGGAGATGGCAGACTCGGTGCCGTCCATAGAAGTCAGAAGCAGACCTAACATGGAGCCAACAGAGCAATTAGAACATGCCGACACAATCCTAGAGCCAGACCCGCAAACCAAAGTACTTCCACACCGCAGCTTATCGTTGCAGCGTGTGACACTAGCCGACGCCGCCACAAGTCCTGCTCTACAAGCACCATTACCAACACAAGCACCTACCCCGCTTACAAGCAGCCCAACATGCCGATTCCGCCGTCTGCTCTTGGTAGACGATAACCCCATAAATCTAAAAATGCTTTGCGCCTTTGCAAAACGCCTCGGCGTACCATATTCCAGTGCCACCGACGGCGCAGAAGCGGTGCGTCTCTATCAAACCGCCACTGAGCAAGACGACTCAAAAGCAAGCTATGACTGCATTTTCATGGACATCAGCATGCCAGTTATGGATGGCTTCCAGGCCGTGTCAAAGATTCGTGAAATCGAACACTGTTTGATGGGAAAAGAGATACCAAGACAGTTCAATGACGCTGCGAAACATGGTCTAGATGGCACTCTAGAGGAAGAGAGAGGTACCCGGGCGTACATCTTCGCGTTAACGGGTCTTGGTAGCGAGAAAGCGCGAAAGCAAGCGAAGAATAGCGGTTTTGACGAGTTCCTTCTCAAGCCAGTGAGGTTCAAAGACGTCCTACCGTTGTTGGCACGTCTGCCGACTGCATGAGGGCTATGGGTCATCTGCCACATTGAATGCAGACCTCGTTCTGGGGGCGTTAATTTCATTTAGCCTGTGTGATATGCTGGCGTTCAGATTTTGGGGAAGCTCTACTAAGAGCATATGGATGTAATAACAACCTTGGGAATAAGGCTTCCGGTAGCACCGCTTGCTCAACATAGGAACAATTTCAGAACAGTGACAACATCGTAAGTATGCGCTACACACTGACAGCTGTCTTGCAGTGACCTAAGGGTAACCGATGTTGTCTTGGCTAGCCTTCATCATGTCTGTCAGTGTTTGCTTTTCTATGTCTTATAGCAAGGCGCTTGCAACTCGGTTCAACCCCTCCGACGGCAGCGAGAGGAGCTACGAAAGCCCGCTCTGTAATTGCAAAGAACGAAAAAGTAAAGAAACACGGGCGGGAGGCTGGAAGTAGAAGGTGCCGTTCTGCTCGGAAGACTAGGCGCTTAGCCTCGACCAAACATCTATAATGGTAGATGCTGTCATGCGGAGGCGCCTTACGACTTCGTGACACCTGAGGGATAGAGAGCTGGATCGTATTCTTGTTGGCGGAGTTCGATATTGAGGTGACGTTGTGGCGCCATCACATGGATGAGGACTGTCTCGTTTATGGTCTTTGCTTGACGTTTGTTGGTGCGTTAATGATGGGGTTGGTGTCTGAGCCCCTAGTTGAGGACTACCCAGGCATGTTATATGCACACGCCCTTGTAATTGAGGTTCATGGCGAGTCTTCCACTCACTGCTGTACGTGGCCGTAGTCCGTTTGGAGGTCTGTAAGTACGGCCGACTTCATAAAAGACTGGCTCGTACATGAAAGAAGCCATTAAGAATTAATCAGAGTACTGAGCCAGACTCAGTACGACATCAGTGTGAGTTCTGCCCAGTTTCGTCAGAATGTGGAGTCTAGCGTCCTGTGTCAAAGCCATTCGTCTAGGCATGCGCAAGTTACATTGCAGTGCAGACAGTACGGAACATCCGGCATCGTGCTTTCTGCTGGTGTAAATTGCCAACATGCTTTTTCGTTCTTGTTGCTTTGTTCATGGAGGCTATTTAGAAGTTTGGTAGCTTGCAGGGTTGGTCACAACGGCCGCGAGTGAATACCCGCAGCAAATGCGCCTCTGCAATTAGTTGGTGGTTAAGCACAAGCTGGCATCACATCAAGTACGCCGGCAATATACCGGTGGTTTTTGCGGCTAATGGTGCTGGCCTAAGGTACGATCTCACTAAACTTTGAGCTGACGTAGCTATCTAGGAAGGATCGGCCGGTTTATACCTATCTGGACATTCACTCTTAATACCATGTCTCTCATTTCCTAATCGACATGTGTTGAGTATTGCGGTTGCTACAAATCAGCAGAAATTGTGCAGCGAAGTCGCCGAAGTTGAGTTACCATAACAAGCACAGGAGCTAGCTCCTCGCCAAAGTGTAGGAGCTGTCTGTACGGCTAGTGTCGGCGAGCGTCCACGACTCAGCGGGCTCGGCATTATTCCGAGCCCTGACTTGGGCAAAAGAAACAACAACACATCAGCCGGACCCTTTGTATTGCTTTTGGCGGACCGCGCCACGCAGCGAACATGTCGCATTTCCCTTTTCCAGGTAGTCACATGCATGCCGTTGTACATTGTGAGACTAGATTGCCATCTACACAAGGGGCAACGAAGGCCTCCACGTGACTTGGCATTGGCTGCGGCCGCTCCGGACATGGAAAAAGCAGATCTGCATAAGGCTCGGCGACCCTACTTCGTTGCTGGGATTTCTGACTGGACGATCGTAGGTGCCTGCTTCTGCATGTCGGGCGGCTGCATCATCGCACTGATGTTCGACGGCTACGCCCGCAGAAGGATCGCCGACCCGTAGATACCGCTACTACACTACACCCTTTCCAGTGGGGCGCCGCTTGCCAACAAAGAGCTACTAACTGAACAACCTCAGCTGAACTCGGGCATGTCGACAAGAAGCCTTGTTCACAGAAGGTAGCGATCTACTATGCTACTGCAAGGCTAATCTTGGCGCGGTGAAGCGATTGGGGTAGTCTGAGCTCACCCTGCAAGTTGGGAAGTGACATGAGCCCCTTAGCCCTGAGATCGGTTAGTGCTCTCTACCCAATACGGCGTCTCTTGATCCACTGGGAGTAAATTGTTGATCATGTATTAGATGAGAGTAGTGGAAATCGATGATCGCAATGCCATGTGCAGATTCAGCCGCAAAAGCCCCACTCGGCGATGGATCATGGCAGATCTCTCTGCCAGAGGCGAGCTCGGTAGACCCTGTCGATGATCACTGTGAGGTAACATCAACCACAATGCTGAGAGCAGAGTGGTTACCGACGATAGTTGAAAGCTGCTTCAACACGATATGATGAAGCATGTCAACTTATGCCATACTACTGTCAAGGACCTCTTATGATCAACGTCCACGAAACTTTCGCCGACTGATCCAGAGGCCTACATGCAAATATCTGAGTGCATTCGGTCAAGACAAAGTGGGTTGTAGTGCATAGCCTCACCTGTCATTAAACTTTGTTCTTTCGACAGTGGCGTACACTACATCCCCCACCTTCTGGGTTACGGGCTTGATTGGCATCTCAACGCGGTGTACAGGAGGATCAGCGAACCTAGTTGTCGTTCAGGACTACGGGAAGCATTTGCTTCGTTGACTCGAGCTTGGCTACATCGCACGTCGGGTATAAAGACACCGCAGTCTCCCATGAAAAGAAGGTATCGCACACCTTCATCTGCAATCATCACTCCTCACTTCTACCATCTACCACCAACAACCGCTTTCACAGCTTCTTACCACCGCAATCATGGTCTCATTCCGCAACTTCTTCACCGCCGCCTTGGCCTTCTCCGTGCCTATCTCGGCTGCTATCACGCCCGCTGAGGTTGTCACCAACATCAAGTCAATCACGCAGAAGAGCCAGGCGCTGCAGTCACCAGCTCAATCGATCAGCGTCGTCAATGGACCGTTGGTCTTGATCGGACAGGGACCGTTTCCTAAAATCATCCTCGGCTTCTCAGACATTGTGACGACCGCCACCACCGCCATCGCCCAGATGCAGGGCATGCCCAGAGAGCCCGCAGGTGCTTCTACCGATGCTGTCTTTGAGGCCTTCCGCGAGGTTAGTATTGTCTGATCCCATTGAGATCTATATGTAGCTTACGCAGAGAAACAGTTTGTCCGTGTTCACCAAGCGCTCCTCAACATCCTTATTGGCAAGGCTGGTCTGTTCCAGACTGTTCCTTTCATCGGTCAGCCAGTCTCCGCCGTACTCAGGCAGATCGAGCAGGTCGTGGACGTAAGTCTTTCTTTTCGCAGGGCGTAGCATCCACCCCTTACCGGATTCGAGTCAAAAGTTATCCAATGGCCAGATGACTAACCGCATTTTACAGACGATTGCGTTCATGTTGATCGATACCTTTGAGGCCCGCGCCGCAGACCTCCAGAAAGAAGCAATGTCCTTGACCGGAACTCTTGATATTTGCATCGCCAAGTACCAGGGCATTACCGACGGCATCACCAAGAGGAACCTCAGGTTTGCCCGCGGCGAGAACGCTGCTGCTTAAATAGCCTCTGAATCCGGGGACTGTAAGGTCGATAGCCCTTGAGGCTGAGCGATATCTGTGGGTGGAGGAGAGGAGGAGTGTCAAGGACGATGGCAATATTTGTAGAGCTTTGGAAGGTCTCAGGACAGTCATTACTACATGGTTGGACATGTTTCGGTTTCACAGCTACACTCTACAGTCGTTTGCATAATTAATGTAAAGTCACTTTCGTCCCAAAAGTCTATCATCACGACATGAGCATTGTGTGTCCATTCTTTACCTCTGTGTACAAGTCGTAGAAGCTTACCTCTAGCGCACTTCTAGCGAGTCTCATCTCGGGAACATCTTTCTATGTTTGCTACTTAGCATGCGTCAGCGCACTTGCGGGAACGTGTGGCTGCTGACGTCGATAGAAGCGCCGGAAAACGGGAGAACATTTCCCTCGGACCATGGGTCCTTGATGTGAAGCCAGCGACGCAAGCACAGACAAACATAGTTTCCATGTCTAGTTTCCGTGTTTTTTTTTTAGTAGTTTGTGTATGGAATGCCTGCTCAAGTGCAAGTAAGGAAAGAGCGGCATTCCCTTCCGGCCTGGCGCCGTGACATCAGCCCCTCCGCTCTTCCTGGCTGCTCCTTCTCTCTTCATCTCTCTGCACATGCACCTGAAGGATATCATGCGTGTTCTCCAGGTTCAGTCGTATTCCTTTGATACACGGTCACATAGTGTTACCAGTGCGCGCATGACAGACAGATTTGAGAGCTTAGGCTGCATCCTCATGACCGTAACTCGTAGAGCAACTCCAGAATAGTCGACAATATTCACTGATGGTTTGACCAAATCATGGAGTCATCGTGTGCGCACGGACAGGCTTTATCACCTAGGCAGCGGCTGCTTTTGGCCCCGGGACTACAATAATTCTGGCTCTCTACGTTCGGTCAACATCCCTCAACCTAGCATCATTTGGCTGACCCTCTGGAGAGTACATAGGGCAATATTCTGGATCATACCACCAGCGAAAACACAAAATGGACTTGATCGAGCTTCCAGTAGAGCTCCTCAGCCGAGTATGTCGCTTCCTCGGACGAGCGTCGGGTACCAACAACGACAAGTATTCATACAAGAACAGAGACTTTGGATCGCTGCGATCGACATGCAAAGCCATCTACGCTAGAACGGAATTCGACGCAAGCATTCGGTATGGCCTCCAGGAATGCTGCTTTGATCTCGAGCCGTCGTCGCTTGCTCTCTTCCTACACTTGTCCCGTATCCCCGCCTTCCGCAGTCGAATGGCGCACATAAATCTATGCGCGCTCACCAAACCCACGACGATAAGCGACTACGAGTGGTATCTGCTATACGAGGACGAGCAGAGCTTTGTGAGATCTGGTGAAGCCGCCCATATGCTCGCCCAATGTTTCCGCCAACTACGATTCGCGGACTCTTTCATCGAACTGGAGCTACCATATGGAAATTGCATCGTCGGCGAGCAGACAACTGTACTGCGAGCCTTGCAGTTGTCGCGATTTCCAGAGAAGATCGCCTTTGTCTACCTCTGGCTCGAGAACTCTCGGAAGCCCGAATGGGAGCTGTTTGCAGACTCATTGTCGGAGTTTCGACCTTGGATCAAGAAAGCTATCTTCCTAACACCAAAGGCTTACGGTAAAGATGTTGCAAAGAGTCGCGAAGTTGGAGCTCACATCAAGAATGTGCGCCCGGTCCATCCGGATGTATTAGAGGTTGTTGCTGCCACTACTGGTGTTGAACGCCTACAACTCCAAGGATGCAATGACATGCCCGAGCTTCGTATATGTCACGGCTGCGAAAGTCTCTTCTCTAAACACATAATGGCCCGCTCGTATGAGCATTTGCAATCTCTGGAGCTTTCCGATCTGTACCTAAGCGGTAGCCGACTCCGGGGATTTCTCAATCGCGCCGAGAATCTGGTGTCTTTCGAGGCAATTGGAGTGACCTTAACGGATAGATCATGGAAGTCAATATACCAGGGATTGAGGAAGCTACCGCTCTGGCACATCTACATCGGTTGCAATTACCAGAAACGCGGGCCTCTCACACCGACCGTACTTCCCCACGCTT
The DNA here is from genome assembly GCF_023758065.1 of Alternaria ventricosa. Taxonomy (NCBI): domain Eukaryota; kingdom Fungi; phylum Ascomycota; class Dothideomycetes; order Pleosporales; family Pleosporaceae; genus Alternaria; species Alternaria ventricosa. The sequence continues at coordinate 1,201,233 of NW_026055686.1, forward strand.
GCCGTAACCGCCACGCAAACAAGAGCGGGAACTACGCCTATAATGACAACGTCAATGTGCTACTCGATGCTATGATAACCCACTTTCACGTTCTTCGCGTGCGCGCAAATCAGTTGTATCGTCGTCCAAAGTACTTCGAAGTCTGCTTTTTTGATGTTCTGGGGTTGATGAGAGAAACGTATGAGAGCGACTTACAGAGGTATGCTGTAGAGGCAGAAGGGAACTGAAACAGCAAAGGCAACATCTTTGACAGTTTGTGGTTAGGGTAGCAAGATGAGCTAGATCTCATACTTACCTTCTAAGTAAAAGCTCAACACGTAGCTATTACTATGGCAAATGGAAGTCATACCATACGAGATCTATAAACTGCAGAGCAGAAGGCCTCCTACTTTCACCCATTCGTTGTGTCAGTAGTATGCGACGACAGGGCAATGTTGTTATATTTGATACATTGAATTTCACTGGGGTTGAACCGTTACTTCATAATACATACATGGATCAGTCGTTGAGACCTGATCAGACCACTTTTACACAACACCGTACTCATGCTTTCATCTCAGTACCAGCACCACAAACTCCCCCAACCGAAACAAGACTCTTCTTACTTGCTAATGTCATCGCCCCAGACCTGCTTGGCAATCTCTACACTCAGCTTGACCTTGGCCCATTGCTCCTCCTCCGTCAACTCGTTACCCTCAGCTGTGGAGCTGAATCCACACTGGTGGCTGACGCAAAGCTGATCGAGACCCTTGGGGGCAATCTTAGCCGCCTCATGTAGCCTCTTGATGATCTCCTCCTTGTCGTCTAGGGTGTTCTTCTTGCTGCTCATGACACCGAGCACAACGACCTTGTGCTCGGGCAGATGGCGCAGCGGGGAGAAGTCGCCAGATCGCGCATCGTCGTACTCGAGGAAGTAAGCATCAACGTTGAGCTCCTTGAAGAGGACTTCGGAGACGGGCTCGTAGCCGCCAGAAGCGAACCACTTGGAGCGGTAGTTGCCACGGCAGAGATGAATGCCGATCTTCATGTCTGCAGGTCGCTTCTCGATGGCCTTGTTGATGAGTTCGGCGTATTTGCGGGGGAGGGTGCTGAGGTCTTCGTTGCGTTCTTGCTCGGCGGCTTTGCGCATGTCGGGGTCGCACAGGTAGGCCAGGTTGGTGTCGTCGAGTTGGACGAAGCGGCAGCCGGCCTTGTACAGGCTGTCTAGTTCCTCCTGGTATACGCGCGCGAGGTCCTCGAAGAAGACATCGAGGTCGGGGTATGCGGAGATGTCGATGGAGGCGCGTCCACCACGGAAGTGCACCATTGTTGGCGATGGGATGGCGACTTTTGTGCTCGCCTTACCGCCGTTCTCTTTGATCGCTTGCTCAAGGAACTGGAAGTCCTTAACCTGGATGGCTTCGGGATGGGCCAGCTTTCCCTTTACGACCAGTGTTGGTGGCGAGAAGCCATCCTTGTGCCTGATGTTTCCCACCTGACCCTTCTCCTCGATACCTTCGACGTGCTTGAGGAAGTCGAGATGGAAGTATGCGCGTCGAAACTCGCCGTCGGTTATGGATCGCAGACCGCTCTCTATCTGCTTCTTTGCGACGTATTTGATGTGTTCGTCTTCGACATTGCGGAGCTCGTCGGCGGTGATCTCACCGTTGGCTGCCTTTGTTCGCGCTTCGAGGACGGCTTTGGGTCGGAGGAAGGAGCCGACGTGGTCGGCCCGATATACACCAGTGGGAAGAGGCATTGTGTCTAGTTCTGTACGACGGTTAGCATGTCGTGGCACTATCGCGGCATCAGCACTTACATGAGATGTGGTGGTTTTTGCTATGCGATACTTTGTCTGTCAGCCACGATGATGCTGTAGTTTGGCTAGAGGCTTAGCAATAAGATGACGAGACGGGACGCATCTGCCGAAAATTTGTACACGGCCTCGTCGCTCTCCATGGCATAACGTACCCGTCCGCGTCTAATCATGAAGCTAGTGGGCCACGGCAGTTACAATTTTGGGGCTAAGACCCTGAATTGGGGGCGCCGAGGAATAGCGTGCGCGGGCAACTTGCTCCGAAGGGAAATCGCACCGCGGGCGAAGGCGTGTAGGAAACATCAAACGCAGGCAAAGACCCTGTGTACATGAGACGCTCGCCATGGGAAACTTATCCCGTGGTAGTGAGTAGTGCCGGTGGCTGTCAGCTCTGCAGCTTCTGGACCTGGCGTGCTGGAGGGGTTTGCATGACGTTTGGTGGGGTAACCTCACCAAACCCCAGTTCACCACAACACACTCGGATTCGCGGACCGTGCACATATCCAAATGTCAAAAGTAGATGAAATTGGGTATATTGAAACACGTACGATGAAGCAGTATACAGGGTATTACATCTGGCCGATATCCACACGAATGGTCGACCAAGCAACGACACATGCCTCGTGGTATCACTTACGCAGCCTTCACAAGCTTCGCTTCTAGAAGCTCGCCAAAGGAGCCTTCCCACAAGCCCTCATCCTCGTCGTCCTCTTCCATGAGGAGAGCATCGGCCGCGTTGTAGATGCGATTGCCCTTGCTGTCAAACTTCTTCTCCCTCTTTGGGAGATCGCGCAAAGCAATCTTGAGCTGGATCGTACCCGCGCCAGGGCCTGAGTCGCCTTCTTGCTCTACGGTAGCTGTCTTGTATCCGCTAATCTCGGGTGTAACGGTGACGGGATTTACAGTAAAGAATTTGCAGGCGATGACAGCACCAGCCTTCATGTCGGACGACGTGAGATCTGGCAGGGTGCTCATGTCTTCAGGAAGTGGTGGCAGATCAGACTGCGCAGCCATTGCGACATCTTGACGCAACTGGTCCTCGACGGCTGCGTTGATGGACTCAGAGTCGGGGTTCGTTATGGGAGCATCGTCGTAGTCTAAGATGATCTTCTCTTCTTCCTCCTCCTCCTCTTCTACTGGCGTTGCCTCCTGCTGCACATTACTCCGCCTCTTTTGCTTCTTCTTCCTAGCCTTGTCATGCATAAGCTTGCTGGCTGGATCCCAGTGCTGCTGAAACGGAAAGGGTGGAGCGCTGAGCTCAAAATCCTCTTCCCAGCATTCAAATGCCGAGAGATTGATCCGTGTCTTCCAGAAATCAGGATTCGACCACTCCTCAGGCTCAGGTGTCGGTGCCTTTGCTTTTGTCTTCCGAACAGGTCCAGCCTGTCGAGCAAGTATCCGACCAATGGCGCGGGTGTCTGGTCGCATTCTTCTGGAAGTAGGCTCTTTCTTCGCTGGTGGCTCTTCTTCCACTGGGGTGATAGTGGCCTTCTCGACGACCGAGGTCGTTGGCTGCATGGCCTCGCCCACTGGTGCCATCGCTTCTGTGCTTTCTCCGAACCTCGCCATCAGGTCCCGTTTCCTTCGCTCCAGCTCTGTTATGTCTTCCGCGACCTCTTCTGCGGGCTCATCTTCGTCTAACCTTTTTCTCTTGCCTTGAGATTTGGCAAAAGGTTGTGTGTGTTGAGGTTCTTCCTCATCCATACCATACCTGCCTTCTTCGTAGGCGGCCAGGTCACTGAACGTAGCGGTTTCGGGGAGCTTGCCCGACGCCTTGAGACTACGCAGACGATTAGCTCTTGTACGTCGCGAGTTCCTCAGCTTTGTAGCTTTGAGTCCATCTCCGGGGGGTACATGCGTTGTGGCTGCTTTGGTCTTGCGACCGTCTTTGGAAGACAAGACATCGGGCGGGGAGCTTGCGTCGCTATCGTCGGAGTCGGAGTCGGAATCGCTTGAGGTGTCTGTGTCTGAATCGGAATCCGAAGTATCTGAGGCGCTAGACGACGCGTCCGATTTTGCATCTGCCTTTGCCTTTGCCGTTGCGTCTGCCTCTGAGTCGGAATCCGAGTCTGAGTCCGACTCCGAGTCGTGTGAAGAGGAAGCATCCTCCTCTGCTTCTTCGGGTGCAAAATCATCATCGTCTTCCTCGCTGTCGTCCGAATCATCAATCTCTGGCTGCTTGAACTGCACCGACCTGAGTGCCCGTTGTGACCTTGATGCTTTATTCCCCGACCCTTTGTGACCGTTCAGCGTCGCAACATCGTCGCGCGCTTCGGGTGATTCTCCATGCTCCGTAAGAAGTCCCACAGCTTCAGTATCGTCGTCGGGCCGCCCATCGTCCAGTCGGCGTCGTTTGCGCGGAGGTATGCGAACAGCAGGTCGATTTGGTTGTCGCAGGTAGGGTCGACCGAAGGGAACGCCATCGACGAGATGTTGGCCTCCGTCTGATATTTGATCACGGCCGGTGAGGGTGCGCGCGCGCACTTCGGCAGTCATGAGTGGGCGGATGCTGGTAGGCTGTTAGCAGATATCAGTGTAGAGATTCTAGAATTACATACGAGACATGATCGTCTTCTTTGAGCGCATTCGCAACGGGCATAAAGTGCAGGCACTCGAAGCCGCCCACCTCGACGACATAGTGCTCCAGGCCCCAGTGCTCTGCCTCTAGCGGGATAATGTGGTTGACATCCTCGAGCAGACGCGTAATGGTGTATGCCTGAGTGCTGTTCGTCTCGGGCACGCTCCATAGTATGTTGGCGGCAGGTAGGCCATTCCGCTGGACCGTCAGTCGAAGCCTCATGATGGCGTGTTGAGGCGCATGTGTTCGCGCGTCAAATGCGATGGTCGCGAACTTTTGGAAGGAGCTAGGGCGATGACGATCCCTGCGTTCGACGCTAGCCCCATTTGCCTAGCCCCTTCTCCACCTTGGGAGATTCACCGGCATGTCACTGCAAACAGCAGGTGTATTACCACCCGCACATGACGCAATCCTCGATTTTGGTCTGAGCTATATATCACTAATCTAGGACTACAAGTTCTACACAATCAATTACTGTCCGTTCCAGTTCAAAGTTCACAGATTGCCACGATGCCTATGATGCCCATCAGTACGCTCAAAGGCTCTTGGAAGCGTCTTCTCGACGACGAACGTCTGCGCCGATCTTCTCAAGTCCTTTCCGTTATCGACGATCATGTCTGCATCTTCGGTGGTGAGGTGAAGCCAAGGGAGCCGCTGGATGATAAAGTCGATATTTTCTCGCTCAAGTCTGGTATTGCTTCCCCTCATTGTAGTAGGCCATCAAGGTACAGCACTAACGACGCCACAGATGTAAAGAGTTTGGAAACGAAAGCAGTTTCTTCAGCGCCCACTCCCCGTGTTGGAAGTGCTTCAGCTGTACTCAATGGAAAAATGTATCTTTTCTCTGGCCGGGGTGGCATCGACATGGCCCCGATAGAGGAGGATGGCGCAGTGTGGTGCTTCGACCCTGCAAGCTCAGCCTGGTCCAAGATCACGCCTGCTGATTCATCTGCGCCATATCCACCAGCTCGCAGCTACCACTGCTCTACTAGCGATGGCAACGACACCTTCTTCCTTCATGCTGGATGTCCCGCAAGTGGCCGTCTCTCAGATTTGTGGATGTTCAACATCAACGATCGTACCTGGAAACAAGCCCCCGACGCTCCGGCGCCACATCGAGGAGGAACTTCCATTACTTACAGTGGTGGCAAGCTTTACAGGATGAATGGATTTGATGGAACCACGGAGCAGGGCGGTAGTATCGACGTCTTCGACCTTGCCAACAATACTTGGTCGACTGACACATTCAAAGCGGATGGCAACGATGGACCTGAAGCTCGCAGTGTCTGTGTTCTTCTGCCAGTCAAGCTAGCTCGAAAAGACAAGCTCCTTACTCTCTTCGGAGAACATGACCCTTCATCACTCGGTCATGCCGATGCAGGCAAGATGTTGAAAGACGTCTGGATCTATGACATTAGCGAGAAGTGGTGGACTCAACTACATCCCGATGGTAGTGATGGTACTCCTGACCCCCGTGGTTGGTTTGATGCTGATGTGGTCAAGGCTGAGAGTGGCAATGACAGCATCATCATTCATGGTGGGCTTGGTGAGAATAACGAGCGTCTGACCGACATGTGGCAGCTCGCCTTCTAGATATGTACATGATACAAAACCGATACCTTTCACTACGTTAGCTATCACAAATTACTTTGGCGCTTTGATTTGGTCATCACTCATGAGTTGCTCATCGTAGCACTTACGCCTGAGTACCCAAAACCGCAGTTCAGCGAACATGCAAGTACGCTAAGCTGGGAACATTGTCATACCTAAATCGATTTTCATAGCTATTGAGTCCAAGGCCCCGCGGATGATCGCGAGTCAGCAAGTCTGGGTAGTACCTTCTGCACCTGTGCTCACACTTGGTGAGGAGCCTTCACCTGGGAAATACCAAAACATAAAAATGCGGCAAGTAGTCTAGGATATTAACTTCACACGAGGTACAATGTGCCACTGGTATAGAAGCCAACTGGATGCCTGTCTTTGCTGCTGCTGCCGCCTAAACAAAACGTCACTGGGTCGGCACGAGCTGCATGAACTTTCGAGTGGGGATAGACGACTTCGGGACTGTTTCAATGTATCTAAAAAGCGTTGCCGCTGGCTTGTTGCTGCGGGATGAGACCTCAGAGTTGTGATGAGGAAATCCAGTCCGGCTCTATAGATGTAAAGAGTTGAGCAATCGCACCTTCCCGATGGCGCGACCACCAGAACAGGCATCTCAACGTGTTCGGTCCCAGCTGACCCGATGCTTACCGCGTATGAGCATACTTTCGAGATCTGTGTCTGATTCGGCTTCAATGTCGGAATGTGGAGAAGAGTGTGTACTCTGTGAGTGGTATTCCGCTCGTCTGGGCCAATGTGCAAATGCCGTGGTATGTACTAACGAATCGGACTTGAAGTAGAGCTTTGAATACTCGTAGATGTGCGACACGAAGTTTTTGTGACGCGATCACAATGGAAAGGGCGAGTCTAGCAATGGCTCAGATGGTTGGTGAGACCTTGAGAGGCCGGACTGGTTCATCAAGTTGCTCGCAGACTCCCCATCAAAATGAAAAGGTTGAAGACACGCAGAAACTCCAGGTGCAATTTGTTGCTGATATGGTAGAATAGTGGTGTTTCTTCATCGGGTGCAGTTCGTGTCAAGTACGCGTTTACCTCGGCTACGCGACACCGATGTCTACACCAATCCCATTCACCTAACAACGCGGTTCGATATATTTTCTTTCAACCGCGAAATGGCTAGTTCATGCTGAACGCAAATGATGTGAGGTCTCCAGACTCCGTCGAGTGTTCGTACGAGCATGCTAGGCTCCGCTCCACATCCCGCTCCCGCCATCCGCTCCTTCTCCGCGCGTCATCGCTTCCCCGCACAACGAATCTTCGGACGAGCCTAAACATGTAGCAGATCGCGCGAGATGCGTCGCGGAAGCTATAAGAGCACATCGCGAATAGATTGCTGTTGTATATGTGACTGAGATTGTCAACATGCATTCCGAAGTTCTTGCTTTCGCAGCTGTCGTAGCACTTGTCGCGCGCGTCCTCTTTCCGTTCTTGAAGAATGTCTCTTCACCACTGCGAAATGTGCCTGGACCAGCCGCAACGCGGTTCACAGACCTGTGGTATCTTTGGAGAGTTAGAAGAGGGGCCTTTGAACAAGACAACATTGAGCTGCATCGAAAGCACGGTGAGTTGACCCTTACAGGCCTCTTCCTGGTTTTTCTCGAAACCCATACTTACACTCCTACCACAGGCGAGATAGTCCGCTACGGTCCGAATCGATACTCACTATCCTCTCCCGATGCGCAGAAGACTATCTATGGGCATGGCGCCAAATTCCCGAAGTCTTCGTGGTACGCAACCTGGCAGAACCCTTCGCCCTCGCAGTGGTCTCTCTTCGCCGACCAATCCATACCTAGACATAGCGAGAATCGCCGACAATACCAGAGCGCATACACCATGTCATCGCTTGTCAGCTACGAGCCGTACGTCGACGAGTGCGCAGACCTGTTCAGCCAGCGCCTCCAGGAGGTAGCGAGCGCAGGCGTGTATGCCGACATGGGGCATTGGCTTCAATGCTACGCCTTCGATGTTATTGGATTGATCACATACTCGAAGCGACTGGGCTTTTTGGATAGGGGTGAGGATATCCGTGGCGTGATTGCGGCTCTCGAAGATCATCTGTGGTACGCTACCTTTACGGGTATCTTCTCCTGGCTGCACAAATATCTCTTTCCCATCCGAAATTGGCTGGCTGGTCCGACAGGCACTGGGAGGGCGTATGTCATGAAGTTCACGCAAGAGCGCATTGCGGAACACGAGAAAGAACAGACCAAAGCCATTCCTGTCGATGGCATTGAGGAAGGCAAGACGAGCATGGACTTCCTTTCCAAATTCTTCAAGAAGAATGCAGATGACCCCAAGGCGTTTACAATGTACCATCTCAGCATGGGTTGCGTATCGAACATGGTCGCTGGTTCAGATACTACAGCAATCAGTCTCTCCGCAATCCTCTACTACCTACTCAAGTTCCCGCAAACATTCGAGACTCTGCGTCAGGAGATCGACGAGCGGCAGCGCGAAGGCAAGATTGGACACTACATCACGTTCAAGGAAAGTCAAGAAATGCCGTATCTCCAAGCCGTCATGAAGGAGGCGCTGCGAATGCACCCCGCCACTGGCCTGCCACTTGAGCGTGTGGTACCCGTTGGAGGTGCGAGTATGTGTGATCAGTTCTTTCCCGAGGGCGTAAGTTGCCGTGCATGTCAAATCGCGTTCTCTAGGCTGACTGCTTGTGTAGACTATTGTCGGAATCAACTCCTGGGTGGCTCACCGCAACACGTCTGTTTTCGGCCCTGACGCAAACGTGTTTAGACCTGAGCGCTGGCTCAGCTCCGATAAAGAGAAGCTTAGTCTCATGGACCGCAACTGGATGCCGGTAAGTTGTAGCACCCGAATGTCACCTTGCTTGGCTTCTGCCGACTGCTGCCTCGTCGTTTCCACAAACGTAACGCCACTCGTTCACCATTACCTCTTTCGCCATCTCAGCCAGCCTCACCAAATCCTTCATCTCTTTTTCTCTCACGATGGACAGCGGCTAACAAAAGTGGCAACAGTTTGGTCTAGGCTCACGAACGTGCATCGGGAGACACATCTCGCACTTGGAAATGTCCAAGCTAATCCCCATGCTGGTGCGCGACTTTGATTTTTCGCTCGCTCCCCACTTGCAGGCTGCAGATTGGGAAACGACGAATTACTGGTTCGTCAAGCCGAGGGATTTCCAAGTCAAGGTCATGGTAAGGCGACAGGGCCTCTGATGTTGAGGAACGTATCGCAGCAGCGACGGCCCGTCGGGTAGCTGAGTACCCGGTTCTGGGTGCGACTGTGATTGTCGGTTGCTATACTTGGAATGACAGATAGAGTAGTTGAGCAATCGAGGAAGAGATTGACATGGTAACGTGCAGTAGCGGAGTGGAACTGCAAGGTATCATAGGCCCGATGTGAGCTGGCAGATAACAGCCCAATCGTAAAGTAAAAAGTACTTACCCTGTTGCTGCAGCTGCTAGGTCTAGCGAGCATCGCAATGCATAGACGAAGTATGGTATATTGTGAGAAGCTGTGGTGGCGCTCCGAGTTGCAATCTACACCTTCTGGAATACCGTGGCGGCCAGCCGAAGCTTCCGCGGATTGTGCCGTCCCACGTTGTCCTCAGCCCGCCTCATCATGGGTTCTGGCTTGCAGTATGCAAGGCGATGGAGCAGACAAGTTGCCACCGGTAAATCCCTCGCGTGTCAGCCTAGCAAGGCTGTTGCCGCGGTTGATGAGCGACAGAGAAAAACCTGAAAGTAGAGAGATTGGTGTTGGAGGCCGGAGTGGATGATGCCTTGATTGTAAGCACACCATGATGTTGGAATATGCACGAGAGATGAGAGGGTGTTGGCTAGTCGCTGCCCCTCCTCTGCGGTATGTAGTCCAAGTAGGCAACCCCTCTTGCATCATACCTGAGATGAACCATGGGTGAATCTCGGTACCCTAGCCACGCCCCTGATCCCACGCCTGCGGACTTGGAAGTTCGGAAAAGCAAACAAAACCTCCTGCGGTGACTGAAACGGCCAACCCTAAAAGGTCCCAAAAAAGTAAACACCCTCACTGTTGCCAACTTAACTGGGTACCAGCCTGCCAACTGTGGGACAAGTGGGACAATACAATCAAAATCGGGATGATGCGGCGCAGTTCGTGCGCTCCCGTGTAGAGATAAGCGGAAGCGCCTCCGCCGGTGAGCCCCTGCAGCAACTTAAACAGGTGGGATTCGTGCTCGCGCCCAAGATCTCTGATTCGCCGGCATTAGCGTTGCGACTACTGCATTTGGATTAGAGGGCTGAGTCGCAGGCTAAGTCGTGTGGAGATTAGTGCGAATGTTCAACAGAAAGTTTATCGCGCTTTGGCATCGACATCGTACGTGATTTTCTCAGGGGTGCGATGCATAGCTGGGCAAAGGCGAGAGCGGGCGATGGACATGGAGATGCGCGGGGGTGCATTGTGTGCGTGTTCGCTGGGTCAGGGAAGGAAGGTGAGACACGAGTGCTGACGCGACATGCAAGTGATGGACGCGAAGCTGCGAGTGTCTTCGATACGAGGCTGGAGTGGATGCTTCGCGAGGCTTGTGGGACCATGATTGCGGATACGAGATGCGTCGTACATAGAGCGATTATGCACGACGGTGTATTCGGTTATGTTGTGTCGCTGGAGGCCTGTCGCTAGGCTGTCAACTTCCGCTGCACGTAAGCTGCATGGGCGTGGTGTGATTTCATAGAAGCGATTGGTGAGAAAAAAATCTATTAGATACTACAGTATTGTTTTGTCCTTATCTGTAAAATGTACGATGCAGACGTTTGATGCCCAAGACGCCTCGGCGCCTCTACCATGCCAGGGAGGAAAAGAAATGGGAAACGTTCATCTAATGTGCCCTTGTGCCCTGATTGACGTTGTGAAAAAGAAATGTGATACGTCCGTGATCGTGAACCCAGTTTATAGTGTGAAGTGGACCCGTGGGGTTATCGGATAGAAAAAGGAAGGAGCGTTCGGCAGTCAGACGCTGGTGGTCTAGCACTTGCCGGCCTGCCACATCTTGACAGACTTGACAGTCATGCCGCGCTCGGTGCCCTCGCCCCAAGTTGGGAGCCAGTCATCCTTAGCTATTGCAGAGTTAGCACAGTGTTCATAGTGTTACGAGGTGGGTGTGAACATACCATTCCAGAAGTCGCGGACAGCGAAGTCACTGCCATCAACCCATGGCTTGCCACCCTCACCGTCGAAGAACCATCCGTTTTGCGCACCGACGGCGACGTTGAGAATGAGGTAGAACTTCTCGTCAAAGGGCGCGTTCTTACCGCCCTGCTTCCAGGGGTCCTCGAAGAGAGTGCCGTTGCTGGTGGTCAGACCGTTGAAGCCGCCCTTGTTCCATAGCTTGTTCTTCTCGTTGAACTTGAAGTACATGACCTGCTTGAGACGGCTGTCGAGGTACAGCATGAGGTAGTTCTCAGTCCATTCCATACCGAATGTGTGCCAGCTGGAGGCGAAGTCTGTGCGGCGGAAGAAGGAGGTACCGTGAGTGTTGATGTAGCCGTCGTGCTTGTAGTCGGGACCCCAGTGAAGCGTGGAGGAAACAAAGTCGCGACCCTCAGGGTACTTGTACGAGTTGCCGCGGAACTCAGCAATGTCGATTTCTCCACTGCGAGGCCATTCACCGTACTTGTCCTCTTCGGGCATCATCCAGATGGCGGGCCAGAGCCAGTCACCCTTGGCTGTCTTTGCAACAACCTCGACGCGGCCGTACTTGATCGACTTCTTGCCCTTGGTGGTCATGCGTGCGGATCGAACAGGAGGAATGATGGTTCCAGTGGTCGAGTTGGAGCGGACACCGCAAGACTTGTAGTCGCTGGATGTGCAAGAGCCGTCGCCGTCTGCCTTGGTGATGTTCAGTGTGTAGCCATTGACGATCTGCTCCTCGGTGATACTGGTCGATTCGGTGGTGAGGGTTGGGACAATGTGAAGACCTTCTGCGTCGACAAAGCTGTTCTTGGGGTCTTTGGTAGTCCAGTCAAACTCTCCGTTTCCGTAACCACCAGTCTGGATCTCGTAGCCCCAGTTCGCAGGGTCAATCTTCTCGAAGTTGTCTTCCATGATAAGACATTGCTCAGGTATTTGAGCCTCTTGCACACCAGTGTACATGATGTATCCACTGACACAGAAGCCGATGATGATGAAGCCAAGGGTGATCCAGTTGCCGACCTTGGTCTTCTTCATCCTTGGGTCGTCGACCCATGGCTGCTCACGTCTGTCATGGAGATTAGATCAAAGTTGACAGCGGGTAGAATGGGTACTACATACTCTCCCCTTAGCCTGTAGCTTCTGAACGGTCGCGGTTGTTTCCGTATTTCGGAAGCGCTGATCTGGCTCCCATATATAGGACCGAATGACAAGTTGGAAGGGTTTCTGGGAATGTATGCTCCCGGGTTCGAGGACTCGGGACGCATCCTTTGTGACATGCCGGCAGGAAGGTCTGGGACATCTTGAGAATGGGCCTGAGGCGGCGTGTCCTCCTCAGGACTGGCCTTCTTGTTGCGCTTGAAGAATGAAGGCATTGTCGTACTGTCGAACGAAGGTATCAAAAGCGGAATAGAAATTCCAAAGTGTTAGCGATGGGCAAGGTGGTTTATTGCCGTACGCGACCTCGTCTAAGGAGATTAGAAGAGTACACAAAACAACGCAGGGGACGTTGTTGGGAGCTGAAGTATCGATACCACAAGCCGAGCGAGCGCCGCGCTGAGTATGCGGCACCGATAAATCAATAGTAGGCTCAAGCGGCGTCGGGAAGAGCGAGGTTCACGGATTCCAAAAGCCTAGATTTAGAACATTCAACAGGCTCTAGGCGTATCTGCCGTTCTCGACGTGATGGCTTCTGCAAGTGCAAGGGGCGGGCAGTGCCCATGGCAGTTTCATCCCAGTCGCTTGTTACGGTCTTGGAGATAGTGCACAGTAGCGTGGCTGCTGCTAGCGTTCGTTTAGACGCAGGTACGTCAGGAAACATGAGATAGGCGCAGGGCTAGTGTGCCAGCCTTGCAGTCAACGTGCCAGGGGGGAAAGCCACACATCGCTAGGGATACGGAAGGATTTGACCGGCCGTGGCTAGGCTTGTGCTTGAGGCTTGACGTTGGAGAGTTGACTTGGATCTCGGGCGCCACGGCACATCAATCCATGGTTCATGTTTTGTCTAGCGCCCGGTCGATCGCTTTTCAAAACCCGCGCGATCTACACTTGGTTTTCCACGCTTGTTCCCAGAACAGTGTGGACCTGTAGATGCGCCTCCGTAGCCCTTGATGCAGCCGTCTATGCATTGGCGGGTCAGCCTAGACGCGACTTGCCAGTATGCAAGCTTCTGATGTTGTATTCTCCCCTCCGTATCTGCACGTTGGTGGCTAAATCCTGCACCTCGGCTTGCTGACCAAAAGCTGTTGATTGACTTATCGGCGAGCCGGTTAAACGCACTAACCACGACGGGTGTCGCATATCTAGTAGCTCCGCTGCTGCAATCGAACTCTGTTGACTAGCAACTCTGCTGACTCGAAATAACCCAGCTGGGCATGGCGTCATGCAAAGTTAAAGAGTCGAGGAAGAAAATCTGTGACGTGTGGCTGATGGTGGCGAGCTGCTTTGTGTGTTGTTCGATATGTAGACGGGGGTACAGGATCAATAGAGGCGGAACAAAGTCCTAATCTTAACCACGGGAGAGTCAGCAAGGGTGCTTATCAAGGGCAACATGCAGTAAGCTGCGCACTGATCATTGGCTTGTTTGCGACGTGGGATTCATCCGCTCCCGGGACGTGGGCATCGTGTAAAAGCAATTTGCAGGGTCTTGTCCCCCTTCTGAGGATGTATACCGCTCGCTCAGAGGTTGTCGGGATGGCGCACGCGTGGGCCAGGACCTCATCTTGGCTTGCAGGACGTCACTGTATTTGCGGCGTAGGGTTACGGCAAGACTGGACGGTCCAGCGCTCCAGATGCCCGGTTCGGCGCTGGGCTAGGCGGCCAGCTGTCTCCACTTCCGACCTGACTCTTAATCGCAACGTAGGAGGCTGGCTGGACAGGTCCGCTACGTGAAGCCGAGGAGCTGACCGAACGTCGAGAAAAGTAAATTCTCCTCCGGCGGAACGTCAAAAAATGGTGGCGCACGCCCAGTATAGCAGCGGCTAGGCTAAACCGTTCCACTTAGCTCAGGCACAAGCGTGGGTGTGCAAGGTACCCGAATGCGACAAACAATTCCACATCCCCTTTTGCTTCAGATCTCGATGATGACCGATAGCTTGATGGTGTTGCACCGGCGAAACATATGTTCGTCGATGCTAGTAACGGAGCCACTGTCCCAACATTGAGGACCAGCATGGCCCAGCGGACGGGAGAGCGACCGGGGCGTGCGCTGGCGAAATAATCGATAGATGGCAGGATTGCTAGGTGCAGCTGTCGGTCTGCGCTGCCGCCGATTCTGGATGGTGGTGAATGCGAGATAGCGTTTGTGACAGACGCAGTGACCTTAATCGGGACATTCGCGTAGCAGGTCTTGTTGAGACTCGAACGTGCTAGACAAGGGGTCTGCCGAACATTCGATAGTGTGTAGCATGAGTGTATCTTTGACCTGGTCGCTAAGGATTGTGGCGGGGCCCTGTTTCGCGTAGTCGGAGAGAATTGTGTAGACACTACCAACTGTGCCGCGTTGATAACCTCTGCTCGTCGACCGCTTCCATTCTCTTTCCAGTCTCTACACACTCGCGCTTTACTGATCTTCGCAGGGCTCCTTGCCCATTCCCTCGTTTCTTGGCTCCGACCACAGCACCTGTCTTTAACAGACTCGTCTGCTCCCTACAATCGCTTACTACCCCTACCGCCCTTCTTAATTCTTTTGACATCCCTTCAGCATGTCTTCCGCCACACCTTCCCACGATGGGGACAGGCCCTTCATCCCCTCCAGCAGGCAATCGTTCAGTGGCAGTGTCAATGACTCCTCCCGCTACTCCGTACCCCAGACACCCACAAGCCGTCCGGCCATGTCGCGGCCGTTGACCATGAAGATCGACGAAGACTCAAGATACCGTGCCGTAAGTGCAAACAACCTCAAGCTCATACAACAATGGCTCACACCACCTAGATCATTAAGCACCTTTACGCTAAGGCATGCTCCATGCGATGGATGACGTCCAGTGCCCTGACCCCTGGCTCCTGCGAAGGTGTCTTGATCCGAAAGGGTCAAGGAGAATATGTCACAGAACCCGTCGCGGCCAACAAGGACCTTCTCTCGGCAGTAAAGAGGATCAACCCCGGTGTCGCCCTCACCATGAGCACCGACGGTACCCAGGCCATCTTTGATGTTCTCGAGCCCTTCGAGACGGAGTTGATGTTCCAGAACGGCTCCCAGATCCAGATCTTCGAGTCCATGGCAGAGGTCGCTACCTCAAGTACCATCCGCAAGTTCCAATACGCAGCTCTTATCCGCCAGGAGAGGCTCCTCCTCGTATGGCACGATGACCTCGGTGCGATCCTTTCCCAGGCGATGGAGATCGAATCAAGGATCCTAGCTTTGGTCTGGGGTACATCCAAGAACCCCTTCAGTGGTTTCGACAGCGCCATCCAGTCCAGTGCCAACTCTACCCTTGGAGGATCCACAGTCGACTTCGCTATCGACAGCAAGAAGGACGATGTTGAGGTCAATGCTGAGGAGGTCGAAGGTGACCTTGAGAAGGCCGAAGGCCCCAAGGAGTCGCTCGCACGTCCTCTCATCTTCACAAGTTCCATCTTTGTCGGTCTTGCCATGGTTTTGATCATCGTCCTCGTCATCGGTCTCGGAAACAAGGCCATCATTCTCCAGACCATGACCGATCACTTCTACCCCCGTATGCTTCTAATCCTAACCGAGCCACTGTGGATCGCCCTTGGTCTCTTCTTCGTCGTTGTTGTCCTGGGTAACATCTTCGAGGTGTTTGGACCCGTCACTGGTGTCAAGTCCAACAGCCGCTTCCACTCCGCCGTCAAGCCCAACCTTGCCCAGGCACGCGCCATGGGATTCACGCCGTCGACCATCACCATCCAGATGCCCATCTACACCGAGTCCCTTGAGGGTGTCGTCAAGCCTACCGTCGCCAGTTTGCAAGCCGCTATATCCTACTACGAGTCCCGTGGTGGAACTGCACGCATCTTCATCAACGACGATGGTATGGCCGTCCGATCGGCAGAGGATAACGAGAAGTTCCTGCGATTCTACGAGAACAACAACATCGGATGGGTTTCGCGTCCTAAGCACAACCATGAAGGTTTCGTTCGCCGTGGAAAGTTCAAGAAGGCCTCGAACATGAACTTCGCTCTCAACACCTCCAACAAGGTCGAGGATGTGCTTCAAAGCATGGTTGACAACCGTTTCGACAAGGCTGATGGTGACGCTTCGATCTCCGAGGAGGAGGAGCTCGCTCTCTATCACGAGGCTCTCGAACAGGTTCTTACCGCAGACCCTCGCGCAAAGGCTGGTGGTAACATCCGTATGGGTGAAATCATTCTCATTGTCGACTCCGATACCATCGTTCCCGAGGACTGCCTCATGTACGGTGCCGCCGAGATGTACCTGTCGCCCGAAGTCGCCATCGTCCAGCACGCTACCGGTGTCATGCAAGTCTCTTGGGATTACTTCGAGAACGGTATCACCTACTTCACTAACCTCGTCTACACTGCCATTCGCTTCTCGGTCGGTAGCGGTGAAGTTGCACCCTTCGTCGGCCACAACGCTTTCTTGCGATGGCAAGCTGTCCAATCCGTCGGCAACCCTCCGGAAGATGATGGCTACGTCTGCTTCTGGTCCGAGAGCCACGTTTCCGAGGACTTCGATATCGCGCTTCGCCTCCAGATCAAGGGTAACATTGTCCGCTTGGCCAGTTACCACGGCCGTGGTTTCAAGGAGGGTGTGTCTCTCTCCATCTTCGACGAGTTGGACCGATGGGAGAAGTACGCGTACGGTTGCAACGAACTGGTCTTCAACCCCATCCACACCTGGTTGTGGAAGTCCCCATTCACCAAGCTCTTCCGCACCTTCCTTTTCTCCAACATCCAGCTGTCGTCCAAGATCTCCATCTGCGGTTACATCTTTTCCTACTACGCTCTCGGATCGGCCGTTCCCCTCGGTTGCCTCAACTACTTCCTGGTCGGATGGCTCAACGGTGATCTCGACAAGTACTACGTCGAATCGTGGAAGATCTTCATCGTCCTGCTCATCGTGTTCAACGGAATGTCCAACGTCTGCTTCGCCATCATGCGCTACCGTATCGGTGAGGCCAGTCTACTGGGTGCCTTCTTCGAGAACCTCAAGTGGATGCCCTTCTTCATGATCTTCTTCGGTGGTGTCTCGTTCCACATCCTCCTCGCCATTTGCTCGCACATGTTCTCCATTGACATGAGCTGGGGTGCCACAGCCAAGGAAAAAGACAACTCCAACTTCTTCGCCGAGCTGCCCAAGATCTGGAAGCGCTTCAAGTGGATGTACATGATCATGATCCTCATGATCGGAGGTATGATCTACCTCGGATGCTTCGCTCCCCATGGCTGGGAGATTACCGGTCTGACTGCCGTTCTGCCGTAAGTACACTCCTATTCTGTTATCATCGACACGTCGCTAACAATATCTAGTTGGGCTGTAACGGTTATCATGCACTGCCTGTTGCCCATCGTACTGAACCCGTCATTGACGGTCTTCAACTACTAGTTGGGATATGACTGGATGTATTTCCTTTGTTCGATTCACCTGTTGCGGCGTTGGGAATTGGAAGCCAGTTGGCACCATGGATCGGGATACATAGAGCGGGTCATCGCATCATGGAGGGCACCATTCCCTTGTCGGCGTTGGTTCTAGAGTTGTATGACCTACCTTACAGGTTAATTTCTAATCTCGTTACAAAAATGATATCTATTACACTTATACATGCTCACCGCTTGACCACTATCTTGCCAATGATATGCATGGAGGTGTCGCATTGGTTCCGTATGATTTCCCCGAGTCGGGGTCGTGTGGGATGGCGATTGCGATGAGATGGAAGCAGTGGCGGAGGTGTGGTGTTGTTATTTGGGGGACTTGACGGCAGCTGCTCTTCATACGGCAGTCGCGGGCGGGCTGGCGGTGGAAAGCATAAGACGGCGCAACTTGGACCGCGCACCAGGCCATCAAGCCACAACTCACTACCGTCACCACATGGCCATTCCTAGCCATTCACAATACCACGTAACCGAACAGAATTCAGCCCATCGCGAAACCCCAATCAGCATTCAAGTCGATCGTCTCGACACAGCTGCGCTCTGACCGGGGTTCCCGTCGCGGCTTGCGCTTTCCTAGCTGGCCAGTTGAAGCAGCACCATTCAGATGATCGCACACCACACCTCGCCATGGATCTAGATGCTACGGTCGGCGTGCACATCGACGATATGTGCAGTCTCTTCAGCGACGGCGTTTTCTGCCGCGCCCATATCAGCGCACTTCGTTCAGAATGAGAGTACTATGCGTGCAAGAATGCGAACGATATCTGAAGGGATATCCGCATGATGCGACTATGTTAATAAGCAGACAGTAAACAAGCCAATGCATACATCGGTACAGGGTACACATTCTGAGTTGTGGAGATGGCGGTTCTGTAGAGATCTACCTGATGCGACACAGATTCTGTCATGGCCCGGTGCGTTTACAAGGTAGCCGCCTGGGGCTCCATGCCAGCTGAGGATGCATGGCAATCTCCTGCAGTAGGAAGCGGACATCCAATGACACGCGTAACTTTGGTATCGCGCACGTCAGGGCAAGGGCGATGTTTGCGCGAAACGAGGATACGCGTGTTTGGAGTTTGGTCGAACAGCGCTCGCTGGCGATCTGTTGGGCGTGTGGGTGGGCTGTGGCCCCTCTACGTCAGCTTTGGTGGGGTAAGCTCAAGCAAGACCAGCCACTGAAACACGCCACTAGCAACATTCACATCGACACCGGTGTATACAGCTCACCCCTCTCTCCTCGACCTACAATCTCTTCCTAGACTCTTCCTTGCATATCATCAAGAGTATACGAAATCACGAGCACGATGCCGCAGATTAGCGACATCTGGCTGCCATGCCTCATCGTAATGGTGTTGTGGGCGCGCCCCACGGCAGCTTTCGGTGCGGGCAACATTGCAAGCCTGAGCGCCATTGAAGGACAGAACTGGCGCCATGGAGATATCGAAGACACCCTACTCACCCTGCTCATCAGCGGCCAGACGGGCAAGAAGTTCAGCAAGATGGATGTCAAGCGTGTCTACTTTGGCAACTGGCTACGCGACTACTCCCAGGCCGTCGATGTCGGCACTGTCAAGATGGTCTCTGCAGAGGCGATCCGCATCCTCCTCTGGGTGCTCGGATTCATGAGCTTCGGCTACGGAACCAAGGAGTTCGAGGTCACCCGCGATCGCCTTGGGTGCTACAGACCCGAAGAGCACATTGACAACCCCAAGGTCAGTACATCGCTTTCTCCATCATGTCGAGATATTGACTATTCAGGACTACGCCGACAACCTCGATGCCCGTGATTACGACCGCCGCCTACGAGGCCCCGTTGACGAGAGACGCGAGCTTAGCGTCGACGAGCGAACCGGGCTGAAGAACTACATCGCTTCCGAAGACTTGGGCATCACAACATCGGCTGGCATGGTCCGCGACCTGCTTCGGCGTTGCATCGATCTGGGCCGTCGCTCACGAGGAAAGGGTCCAGACTTCTACGAAGCCTTGAGGCTGCTTGGTACTGCGACCCACTGTCTGGAAGACTACTCTGCCCACTCCAACTATGTCGAGCTTGCCTTGATTGAACTCGAAGAAGAAAACCGGGACATCTTCCCCCACGTCGGCAGGAACGCCCTGTTTGATGTCCGTGCCGCTGGAAAGCAGGTATACCCCATCATCACAGGCACATTCGGTGGTGTCGACTTCTTGCACTCGGTTTGCGGAGAGATTACCGACAAGGCTACACAGTCCGAGCTGCAGGAACTCGAAGGCGCCATCGCTAATGCTGACAGGAATGAGAACAAGAGCAAGATCCAAGAGCTTCTTGCTAAGCTACCAGACGGCATCTTTGGCGGCAAAGACGAAGCCGGTAAGGCCGAGGAGCTTGCCGACAACTCCAACGCTGCTGCAATGGGCAACATCCAGATCACCCCTAAGGAGCCTGAGGCATTTACTGAGCAGATTGGAGAGCTAGTCAAGCAGATCTACCCCATCATGGAGTTCCACGACGAGATTATGCAGTCCATCACCGAATTCATTGAGAAGATCCCAATTCTGCCAGATCTGATCGAGGAGGTCCAGAACCAGGTCACTGTCTTCGTCTTCAGCCTTCTTGCCCCTTACATCCTGCCCATTCTTAGCCAAGTCAAGGCCGAGCTTGAGACGGGATCCAGCGAGGTCATTGCAAGCTCTCGTGAGAAGCAACACATCGTCTTCAACGACGATGACTGCACCGATCCGACCCACAGTATGCTTTCCAAAGATCACTTCTCCAACGTGCTCAACGAGCCTGCTGGTCGCGTGGCCTCTGCCGTGCTGAGCTGGGCTGTTCCGCAAGTCGTTCAGTGCTGGGATGGTGAGGCTGACCCTGAGGAAACCATTGACCGCATCATCAAGGGCGTATTCCACCACCCTGCGGTTGCCGCGGCAGAGAGAAGATACGGAGGGCGAGGTGATCGTGGGGTCGAAGAATGCCACCAGATCATGTTCGATACTGTTGGAAAGTGGTGGAGCTCCAAGGACAGGCGCGCACAGGAGACGTTCCGTGATCAGCTCAGTCGGGACGGCGTACAGAACCTCCGCAACCATAAGGAGAATGTGCACGACAAGGGCCATGGCTGCGGCAAACCTCTGGGTATGGCCAACAACTTTGGCTCTTCCGGCGGACAAGGTGGTGTCAACCCACAGATCCAGCAGGCATCTGACCATGTTGGCAAGCTTGCAGGCGAAGCCGTTGGTGGTGGTGCCCTGGGCGGCCTTGTCGGTGGTCTTGTTGGCGGCATCGGCGGCTCTCTTCTTGGTGACGCTTTTGGTGGAAAGGAAAAGAAGAGCCGCAAAGAGGAGAGTTACGGTCAGGACGGCTCCTACACTCAGTCATACTCGGAGACTGGTCATCACCAGGCATCTTCGTATGGCGACAATGATCGCTATGGCCGCGCCGAGTACGAGGAAACACAATACCCGAGCGGTGGGCGACGCGAGGAGTACTCTCGTCAGGAACGAGACGACCGCGGCGGATCCTACAGCTACGAACAGCGGGTCGAGACTTCCAGCTACAGCGGATCCGGTGGATATGAGCGTCGAGAGGAGCGTCGCGTCCAGCACGGCGATCAATGGCGCTCTGAAGAGACACGCGAAGGGATTGATCGGTCTGGAGAATACTACTCCGAGGAGAGAGAGTAAGCGAATAGCTCAGTTCATGATGATGATAGACTAACAGATGTGTAGACGACGTGGTAAGTCCAAGAAACACTCCGATGACGACGATTCGAACGATTCGGGCGGCGAAGATTCATACGAGAAGCGGATGAAGAAGGAACGCAAGAAGCGTGAGAAGGAGGAGAAGAAGCGCCATAAGCACAAGAAGCACGGCAGCGGTGATGAGGATTCGGACGATGCTGACAAGCGTCGATCAGGATCTGGTGAACACAGACGTCGCTCTCGCTCCCGTGAGCATGAACACCGTCGCAAGAAGAGCAGCAGCCGCTCGCCCCAACGCCAGTCCGAGGGATACTCGCAAGGATATGGCCAAGAGCAGCGCTACGGCGAACAGTCAAGCTACGGTCGTGAAGAGCCATCCAGGTACGGACGTCAGGAGTACGGCGGTGACGCTGGAGGCTACGGCCGTCAGCAACCGCAATATGGTGCTGACTCTTATAGCACTGGCGGATACGGTCGTCAAGAGGAGTCTGGATATGGCCGTCGCCAGGAAGAGTCGAGCTACGGCCGTCAAGAGTAGGTTGGCGAATCTTCTCACCGGGGCTAAAGTACTAACCCTTACAGATCCAGCGGATACGGTCGTTCGGAGGGCCTGGAATACGGAGGCGAGCGTCCTGATCAGTCTTACGGCGCCTCTGGTGTTC
Source organism: Alternaria ventricosa (assembly GCF_023758065.1). Classification (NCBI taxonomy): domain Eukaryota; kingdom Fungi; phylum Ascomycota; class Dothideomycetes; order Pleosporales; family Pleosporaceae; genus Alternaria; species Alternaria ventricosa. The sequence continues at coordinate 1,223,284 of NW_026055686.1, forward strand.
CAGGTGGTTTCGGTGAAGAGCCTCAAGGCTATGGCCGCCGCCGTGACGATGAAGACGAATACGGGCAGCGAAGACAGGAGTATGGCTCCGGTGGTTATGGCGGCTCAGGCGGGTATGGCGAGGAGGGGTACGGAAGGCGATACTAGACATGACGTCTTTTCCGCGGGGTCTCAATGTGGCTTGGGGTTGCTGGGCCGTGTCCGGAGCACCGTGATGACTATGCTGTAGTACCTGCATGAACCGTCCAACTCAGCCGATAGACTCACCGATATAAATATCATCCTGGCCGACATCACCAAAACGCTTAGTTATGCAATGGCTTCTACAGTGAACCGTTTGGTTATGCGCTTGAAGTATGAAATCCTCGTATAGAGTAGACAGGCCTCCTTGTGGGTGGGAACTGAAATGCGGATGGTTATATGTGAAAGTGGGCTTTGCACCCTGCAACAGTACATGCATTGTAACCTCCAAGAGTATCTAGCAGTCCAGATCTCGGTACCGGGGAGGAGGAAGCAGCATTCCACATCCCATCAGTGACACTTTCGGGACGGACCATAGCAACGCTGGAGTAAAGCAGGCGACCGTGCGGAAGGAAAGATATGTTTGTCGTAAACATGCACGGACCGATTTCACTTCATGTATTCACACCATTTCCCTGGCGAGCAGATTAAACCCATCCGTGCAGATGGTGTACTGCGGAGGGAGAGGGTGCGGATGAGAAGTGGATCCGACACAAGGTGAGCGTTGCGGCGGAGAAAACGCGCTAGTGCCGAGCTGGGACCAGCCGGATTCCCAATGTTCAGCGACTCGTAAAGACGCGACAAGTCGACCAATTCCGATTCGCTGTACTCGCCTTTCTTCTGCTTCTTCTTTCGTCGCATCGCGCATCATGACGAGCATCGACGACCTCTTCAAAAGCGCAAACGGTTCGGTAAAGCGCAAATTCGAGAACCCAAACGAAGCCGACCCGACGCAATCCTACAAATCTGCAAAGCTGGACGCAGATGGCGATGTCAAAGCCCCAGCACAAGCCTCGGTAGCCGACGACGATGACGACGACGAGGCTGGTCCCTCGTTACCGCCCGACTTCGAGGACGGGCCTGGCGACGACGACGAAGGACGCTTCTTTGGCGATGGCCTGGACGAGAATGCGCGGGACGCCATGGAGTACATCGATGCGCAAGACGGCGATGGAGCTATAGGTGAAGAGAAATACGACGTGCCGTGGGTGCGCAAGTTGGCGCTCAACTTTGAGAAGAAGGTCAACAAGAACGCATCGCTGCGCGCAAAGTACGAGGACGACCCCACCAAGTTCATGGAGTCGGAAGGCGATCTGGACGAAGGCATAAAGGCGCTCAGCATACTCTCCGAGCATCCGGAGCTATACGAAGAGTTTGCGAAAAGCACGGCGGCCTCCAAGCTGGTGGAACTGCTCGCGCATGAGAACACAGACATCGCAATTGCAGCGATCGAGATGGTATCAGAGCTGACAGACGAAGATGTCGGAGGAGAGCAAGAACAATGGGATGCGCTTGTCACCGCATTCATGGAGGCCGACCTGCTCAGCTTGCTCGTATCCAACTTCTCCCGCTTCGATGAGACCGACGAAGCCGACGCATCGGGCGTCTACAACTCTCTCAGCGTCATCGAAAACCTCCTATCACAGCCCACATACACAGACATAATAGGCAGGGAGACAGCTCTGCTAAAGTGGCTACTGGACAGGATACAGAAGCCCGAGAAACCCACGACACAGAACAAACAATACGCCTCCGAGATCCTCTCCATCCTCACACAATCCTCGCGACCGAACCGAAACCACGTAGCCGACGCAAACGGTGTCGAAATCTTCCTCACAAACCTCGCGCCGTACCGAAGAGACGACCCAGAAAAGGACAGCAACGAGGAGGAATACATGGAGAACCTGTTCAACTGCCTCTCGTCAGTGACAGAAGAGCCTCTCGGAAAAGCAAAATTCCTAGAAGCAGAAGGTGTAGAGCTCTGTCTCCTCTTCGTCCGAGACGGCAAGACCAGCAAGAGCCGCGCCCTAAAAGTACTAGACCACGCCTGCGGCTACGCAGAAGAAACAACAACACCACAAGCCAACGGCAATACAAGCGCAAAAGGCAAAGAAGCCGCAGCAGAAGTTCCCGAAGCCACAAACAGCGCCACAGCCGTCTGCACCAAACTCATCGACAGCCGCGGCCTGAAACCTCTCTTCAGCACCTTTTCCAAAACGAAGAAATCTCACGACCCCCAGCAAACCGAACATATACTCGGCATCTTTGCCTCCCTCCTACGCTCCTTACCGGGTAATTCCGACTCTCGTTTCCGCCTCCTAGCCAAGTTCCTCGAGAAGGACTACGACAAGATACACAAACTGGTTGAATTGCGCAGAGGCTACGTGACCCGGTTATCTGCTTTCGACAGCAAGCTGGCGGAGAAGAAGAAGGCGTTGCGGATAAGCGGGAAAGATGAGCTCGAGGCTTTCGAGCTGGAGAATATTCCAGACCGGTTAAGCGAAGGGCTGTATTGTCTGGAGAGGATTGACGCCGTGTTGGCTTGGTTGATAGCGGAGGACGGCGGTGCTAAAGCAGCTATTGAGAAGGCGCTAGCGGAGAGGGATGAAGGACTGGGCGATGTCAAGAGGACGTTGCAGGCACAGCTTGATGGTGTGATGGCTGTTGAGCCGGCTGAGAGGGAAATGTTGGAAACGCTTGTGGGGTTCTTGGTGTAGATATATAACGAGAGTGAATGCTATGAGCAAAGGCATGGGAACAATATGTTCTGCTGTTTGAATATGACTTTTCGCACGGAGCCCTATCGAGCTAGCTACCCAGACCTGAAAACTTCAGAGATACCACGCAAATGCATACAATTCGCCATGCTTTTCTGCTCCTCAGCTAATGCACGTATTGCCGTACGCATATACTCCCCATAGAAATACGACTCATTCATACCACCACCATCTATCCCTCAGCCTCGATCTCATAAGCGTTGGACTTGTGCTTAGGCTCGAACTTGAAGTTCGGGTGTGCGGGGCCCAAGAACATCTCACTGTAAACACATTAGCCAAACCATCTTTCCGTGGGGTAATAATAGAGACATACCTGAGCTTAATCCAGTCCGTGTAGTGCTCACTAGCCATGAGCGTCTCCAGATCATTCCTGCCCCTAAATCTCGGTGGGCGATCCTGGATATTCGGGGGCAAATGTTCCAAAAGCCCAACCGGCACATAGCGATGCGCAAAGCTCAGCCACTCAAGAAGGAAACGACGAGTCGTGCCGATGCCCATCTCATCAGAACCCCAAGTCTGTAGGCCGTACTTGGTGAACTTCTCGATGTAGGAGAGGCGCTCTGACGCGGACTTGTCAAGATACTGGCCCTTTTCAATCTCTTCGAAGAGCCAAGGTTTGATGAGTGCGCCACGACCAACCATGACGGTATCGACCTTGGCGTTGTCCAGATGGTTGTAGTAGTCCTCGTGAGAGTAGCAGTCGCCGTTGCCAACAAAGTAGACATGACCGCCGTTTGCGAGGTCACGGGGATCAGCTTCGGCGGCGGTATCTGTTTTGGCCGCTTGTTCTTTGCGGAGTCGGTTGATGAGGGCGGAGCATTCGGCGATGTAGGACCAGTCTGCACTTCGAGAGTATCGCTGCTGCTTACTCCTGCCGTGAAGCGTAATGGCCGCGATACCCGAGAGACCCTTTCCAGACTCTACGGCTTCGTGGCCACCAAGTACGAGACGCTTGATGAGCTTTTGCGCGGTCGGGTGGTTGTCCTTGGTACCCATGCGGATCTTAACGGTGATGGGGACCTCCTTGGATACATAGGTCATGCCACGGAGGATACTCTCCAGTTTTGCCTCGCTGTCGAGTAGTGCGGAACCGCTTCCCTTCTCACAGACGAGGTTGATGGGGCATCCGCAGTTGAGATCGATAGCGCGCAGCTTCGGGCAGTATTCGGTGAGTACTTCAACGGTCTTGGTGGCCAACCATGGCTTGTTCGCCGCGATTTGTGCGCCGAACTTGAGATCAGTCGAGTTGTCGTAGCCCTGGACCACAGTGTTCTTGCCCAGGAATTTTGGAGGGGTGATCTCAGATTCGTGGGCTTTGAGAAGCGGCCATTCGCCCTTGTCACCTTGAATCAATGGCATACCCATGGCCATCTCGCTCCAAGTTACTTGGCAGCCGAAATCCACGCAGAGCCGGCGGTACGGCATGTTGCCTTGAGTGGTGAGGGGTGCGAGCATTGGTGTCTCGGGTCCGTAGTAGAGCCTGCGCTTCTCTGACGGCCTGAAGGGCGCCTCCACAAACTCCGCTCTGCGCGCCTCCTTCTCCTCCTTGAGAGCGTCCATGTCCATCTGAGCTGCATCGAACATTTCTCTTTCGTTGCGAGCATTGGTCTCGATCCATTGCAGGTACTGGTCAGAGCGCGGGGTTCCAATCTTCCGTCTCGATAAACCAATCTTGATGTCCTTAGGCACGATATTTACCACTTCAGCCTCTGCTTCTTCGTCGAAGTTGGAGAACTTAGATTTCCGGTCGGCATCTTCTTTCAAGACTAATTCTTTCCGGCCGTCTTCTAGGGTGCGCTCTTCGGAATGGCTGCCGACGAATCGACACTTCCAGCCGAAGTGGCAGAATCCCTTGACAGCATAGATTGGACATTGGCCATCAAAGGTAGTAAGATCTTCTCGTCGGCCCTCTTTCAGGTACTTGCGGATGTCGTGTTCGAACTTGCACTTCTCGCCAAACGGACACTCCTTGGGTGAGAATTCATTGTGGGATGCACGAGTACCACAGAGCGGTATCTTGTCGCGCGAGCTGCCGAAAGTGCGGCTGGTGTTTTGGCCCTTTTGCTTTTTGTCTTTCTTGTTGTTCTTGCCCTTTCTAGGGCCATCGCGGGCATCAGTCTTTGGCAGGCCTTCTGATTTATGCTCAGCATCAGCGCCCTCAGCTGCATCGTCGTCAATGACTCTGTCCTTGGTGGCGGCCTTGTTGTTATCCAGTCGTATCAGGAATCTGATGTTCTTAGCACGCGCGTTACTTCAAGTGGGTGGCGCATGTACTCTGCCTTGATGGGTGCGACACCTTTGACTCGCTTGACAGAAGTATCCGCATCCTCGATGTCTTGACTGCTAGTCCTGTTCCTCTTCTTGGGGCTCGCAGGTGGTTCGGATTGCACATTGACTGTATCATTGCCGCCATTGATGCCATTGGAGCCAGCGCCGTCTGGGGCCGAATGCTCGGGCTCGAGCTTGGTTCCTTCACCTGTCGTCATTTTATGCAAGCAAGGCGGCCAGGCTGAGAATTGGCGTGCGTTGTTGGCGTTGCTGCTCAAAAGAGAAAAGCACTCGCTCAAAATGTGAGGGCAAATGCGGCTAGAAGAGGCTAGACCGGCGGCCCATGCGCTAGTGAGCAAGTTGGGAAAGCTGCGATCATACGTCACAGCCAGGTACTTGCGGCTCCCCTACATCACATCGCGTTTCCCGTTCCCACTTTCACATCAACCCTCCTGCAATCCTCTCTGGCCCTCCGCACGATTCTCATCTCTCTGCTGGTCCTTTGCACGTACACGCAAGCCAGCTCCTCCCAGATCCATTGTTGATCCAGCTCAACCCCGCTCCCACACAAACACACACACCAGACAATAATACCACGTAGCCATCATGACGCTCTACTACAGTCTGGTAAGCAGCCCCTCTCCTTGCAGGAAAGCAGCTGTCGAGAGAGATGCCAATGGTGTCGTCTCGTCACTGCTCGCGTGCTCGCCTACGCGCCTTACCTTACAACCGCGTATGTGGCCTTTGTGCTAACTCTTCATCTTCTAGGTCTTCCTCCTCCTGGTGACGGAGATGCTCATCTTCTGCGCCCTCATCGTCCCTCTGCCCTTCACATGGCGCCGCAAGCTCTTCACCTTCATTTCGGAGAGCCCTATAATAGCAAAGCTGCAATATGGCATGAAGGTATGGAAGTCATGGTATTCACCTGGAGCACCCGTCTGACATGCGTAGATTACGTTCATCTTCATCCTGATCCTGTTCATTGACAGTGTCAACCGCGTATACCGCGTGCAGATTGAGCTCTCTGGCTCAGATGACCAGGGCCGCGGATCGTAAGTTAAAGCATCCCACCTACAAAGTGCTGTACTAACGACACAAGAAGCGTTGCTGCTGGAGGCATCGAGCGCATGGAGGTCCAGGCCCGCAAGTTCTACTCGCAGCGCAACATGTACCTTTGCGGTTTCACCCTCTTCCTGTCGCTCATCCTCAACCGTACCTACGTCATGATCCTCGATGTTCTCCGTCTCGAGGAGGAGGTCAAGACCCTCAAGGGTGACCCCAGCACCAAGAAGGGCTCTTCGCTGAAGAACGTTGGTGGTGCTGGCGAGGTTGGAGCTCTCAAGGAGGAGCTTGCTGCCAAGGATCGCGACATGGCGAACCTGAAGAAGCAGGTTGAGAACATGCAGAAGGAGTACAACCGCATGGGCGACCAGGTCTCTGGCAAGCAGTAGACGCGTACGAATGGCTTCGAACGGACACGGGATGCAGGCTACGGCTATCCTGTAGGACGGCAGGCGCACGCCCGGGAGAGGTCGTCACTACAATTATACCTTCAGAGTTGAAGTTTCAAGGGCTCTATGCTGGTGGACGCCACGCATACGACTATTTTATCTTTGTCCTTTGGGTGTTGCGGTGTGGTAACAAGTTTTGAAGGGGAAGGAAAGCTACATAGCTACATGCTGACACAACTTTCGCACATGGCTCAGCAGCAATGGACAGCAAACACAATTGAATTCATGTGCGCTTTGATCAGTATCGGACCTTGTTCGGAAAGCTTCTTTTGTTGTTGCTTGCGTTGGGAGCATCGGAAGTCTTGGAGCTTGCGCAATGACGAAACACCCCAACCCGTATCATGTGAAAGCTAGCGCAGTGCTTCAGGTATCCCGAGGCTTATCAAGATTTCGTATAAAGACGGAGGAGGAACATACAAGCATTTACCAGCTTTACCCAAGGTCCAATTGCATATCCCTTCAGCTTCACTTGCCATTGGTTCCGTGCAGTCGCAGCCAAGATGTCGGGAAGCAGCCAAACATCCCCGCGCTTCTTCAACTATCCGCGCCCCAAACCTCACGACGCGCCATACAAGGCCCCGCCGCCCGGAAAGAACCCCGTAGTCAAGGGCGCCCTACTGCACTATCTTTCCAATCTGTGAGCCAATTCGGAATTCTTTCATCACCCAGCTAACAGCTCCAGAGTCGCGACTGTACCGCTGGTCCCGGGCATCCTGTGGAGCAATGCCGGCTTCAGCTCCTTGCGAGAATGCAGGCAACTCGACGGCATCGACCCGCGTTATGACCCCACCGTGATTCCGCTACCTGAATCCGACAATACTCCCGCTAGTTATACCGACAAATCCAACTTTCGCGCATCGGCCCTGCACACGTCCTCCAACCGATTCTACTCGATCAAAGACTTCCACGATGCCTACTCGAGCGGCGCACTTACACCGACCGACGTAGTAGAACACCTCCTGCCCCTCATACGCAGAGATGTTGCACAACGCTCACCTTATTCGACGGCCTTCATGGACAGCAAAGTAGACATGGTCAGACAAGCTGCAGAAGCCTCCACGCAACGGTACAAGCAGGGTCAGCCATTGGGCATACTGGATGGCGTGCCGTTCGGAGTCAAGGACGACCTCAAGGTCACGGGATACAAGCATTATGTCGGCACCACTTACGACTACAGCCATGGGGGAAACAAGGAATCGAGCTGGTGTGCGAAGATGCTTGAGAAGGAAGGCGCCGTCTTGGTCGGCACGCTGACTATGCATGAGATGGGCATGGGTGAGTGGAAGCGTCGGCTCTGCGGTTTCATGGAAAATACTGACTGATCTAGATACCACAAACAACAACCCCAACTGGGGCACACCGCGAAACCCATACAACAGTTCATACTATCCAGGAGGCTCATCGGGAGGCGCTGCGTCTGCAGTAGGACATGGCCTGATACCCTTTGCTATTGGATCTGATGGAGGTGGCTCAGTCCGAATTCCCAGCAACTACTGTGGTCTATATGGTCTGAAGCCATCGCACTCCCGTGTCTCCGTCGCGCCCATGCCAGACGCCGGGAAATCCGTCACCGTTCGCGGGCCCCTCGCAAGCAACATGTCAGATCTTGAGATCGCATACCGCGTCCTCGCCCAGCCCGACCCATCGACATACCCCTCATCGCTATTCAACCCACCCAAGAAGCACACTGGGCCTCGAAACAAAGTACTGGGTGTATATCAAGCCTGGATCGACCGTGCGGACCCTCCAGTACAAGAGGCCTGTCAATCGGCCCTGCGGTACTTCGAGTCAGAATTGGGATACCAAATAGTCGATGTCAGTATCCCACTGCTGACAGAGGGTCAACTGGCTCACGCAATGACTATTATGGCCGAAGGCGCAGCAGGACACAGGACGTCCATCTACGACCTCACGCCCGCCAACAGGATTCTCATGAGTGTGGCGAAACAGACCCCAGCAACTGACTTCCTGCTTGCCCAGCGTCTGCGCAATGTGCTCATGGAACATCTTGCCGACCTTTTCCGCAAACATCCTGGTCTCATCATCGTCACCCCTACGACGCCAAATGCGGGCTGGCCTATTGATGAAGCTGAACTTTCACATGGGGTGACGAACGGCAATATGCAAATCAGGAACATGGAGTATGTGTGGTTGGCCAACTTCACAGGAATCCCATGCATACAATTCCCTATTGCATATGTGGATGGCGTAAAGGGCACTGGCAAGGTCCCGATCGGGTTGAGTGGGAACGGAGAGTGGGGAAGTGAGGATGCGTTGATTGAGTTTGGGTTCGATGGAGAGCAGTGGCTCGTTGATGGATATAAGGGTGGAAAGGTCATGCCAGAAGGATGGGTGGATGTCATGAAAGCTTAGGAGAGCGAGTCGACCTTAGGGTATGGACAAACACCGCTTGGCCGCCTTGTCAGGGTGTGCTTGGGATGCTTTCTCCAGTGACATACCATATCCGCTCTTACCTCTTCCTGTTTTGACGATACTCTGTCAATGATCCAGGCAATAGTTATGACTACCCAACACCTCTGGATCCAGTAGCTGGTGTGGATGCTTGGTATACTGGAATATGGGTGTGAGTTCATACTACCCTCATACCTAACAGTCAATAAGTCTCTGGTGAACGCAGGGGTCAAGAAGATCTTTTAGGCCGACATGTAGTCAAACGATATCTTGCCGCAATCTATGTGTAAAGTTTCCGGCTTCGGTGTGGGTGTAACATCCAAGGCATCGACGATGTGGCATACTCCATTACCACTTTTTACATCAGTCAAACGTATGTACAAGTCTCTAATGCCCGGATCGGAGGGAAATGACTCGCCCCATGCATATACAGCATCGTGGATCAGACGATGACCAGACAAGCTCATGTGCGGACACGTACACCTAGTCACCACACTTCATCTGCAACATCCCGTCGCCGACTGCAGGAGGCCATGTCAACTGCGGGTCAGTAGTGCCTTCCTCAGATCTACAGAAGAGGAAGTCGACGAGACCAAAGTGGAAATTTTCGAGAGCTCCATGGAAGCATACGTGTTCAGCTCCGCAAGTACAGTACCGAGATTGACATGAATGCCGGCGCATATGAGCGGTTGTTATCGTGGTATTTGCGTGTCGTCGGAGTACCAGGGCAAGATGGGGAAGTCGTGATGCAAGGCTGATAAAGATCGTCGGCGTGTTCCCCTCACCGCACCGATGCCGAAGATGAACAACAACAACAACAACAACAACACAATGCCCACCGAGCGCGATGGCCTGCCTTTGGCTTTAGCTCATGAGCTTGTCAATCCCAATATTATCGATAGCAACTAGCACTCCCACCTATCTCGCTTGCTAAGTTGATGTCGCGGAACCCCCTCCCCAAGCGCAGGGCGGCCAATTTCGCCCCCACGAATCATAATATCCGCACCTTAATCTCCCATTTCCATCGAAGGGGTCCGCACCAATCATGGCATGAAAGAAGGCGCGGACCAACACCCGAGTCGAGCAAGGTAGAGAGTTTCAAGATTTATTCCCATAACCTTCCTCCACCTTGCACTTGCCTTGCTTCCTTCCTTCCGGTAACAACTCGGCAAGTGCGATGGATGCTGCCTTCTGCACAGCACATGTGAGCCTTCCCACGGCAGAACAAAGTGGAGCACCTGCATTACCGCAGCGTGGGCTTAGCGCACAAGTCGGACACATGAGATCTGTGACACGACGTTGCAACGGCGAATCGCACACTAGAGGCTTGTGTATGATTGATGATTCCATCGCGTGTACGCCCACGCGCTAAAGCGGAACGTAGGCAAGCAAGCGAGAGGCGCAAGAAAAAAAAAGCATGAGTCGTTAGATTTGCGCGTGATGGATTAGAGTTCTTTGGTTCTTTAGTTCATCGTGGGCATTCCGATCGCTTTCGCTTGGATGCAAGCGGAGAGAAACAAGAAAGTAGGAACAACGGAGAGCGGAGACGGGCGTGCATTACCAGGGAGGTGGGCGTTGTCTGCGTGGTTTTCTTAGTCCAGTCAAGCTTAGTGTGGCGGCTGTCAGTTTTCCTTGTCTTGCGTGCTTTGGGTTGGAGCATGGTCCGACAAAGAGAGGGGCAGAGGTGCGGGTCTGCTCGAACAGTTTTTCTTGCGTTGCGGCAGCCTTGTCGTGTTCCTTCGTGGAGCCTTCGACGGGTCATCTGCTACGCAGCTCACCGTATCTGGCATGGGCATGCAGGGTCCTGCCTGTTTCGATGCTAGATTGGGCATACATGCACTGGTACACATGCAGTCATGGAGTTGTCATCTACATGGAAACATCGTGATGGCAATGTTGGGCGGCAGGAACAAAACGGTTGTGCGATGGTTCTGTGCATGAATAACCACTGTGCTTATTCGCTCGTGCAAACCATGTTACTTCTAATTTTCTCTCAAATAAGATGAAGCCTTACATAGCGCCGAGTATCAGACAAAGCACCGATACTTCAGCTATAGGCTGGAAGACGTTGGATTCAACTCTTCCATTGTAGCAAAAACAAAGCGTGCTTGGGTACCGTACAGAATCCTGCCATGGTATAGAATCGAAACAAAAAGGAACTCCCGTAACACCATAGTCGCCATGGCCCCGTGAAGCAGTCGGGTAAAAGTGTAAAGTTATTGTAATGTAAAACCAATGGTCAAGGGCGCAATGTGCCGTGGTATAATCGCAAAATGGAGCGCGACAACACTGAGCCGAGCGGAGCCGAGTTCAAATGGTTGTCGGAAGGGTGGTAAGACAGAAGCTGTATGCTGAATCGAAGTGTAATGACGAACGCCGGTTCCCCAATCCTGTGCCGCTATGCAGATGCTCATAAACGCGGTGTCAACGTGCGTGTTTCGTGTATTGGAACGAGGTGGTGATGGTCAGTATGTGAGACAGTAGACCATCATGATTGCGTGGTAGTAGGGGTTCGAGAGACGGGTGGCATCCATGATGAGTCGGGGCCTGGGAGGAATGCCGACGTAGTGGAGGCTCACAGCGCCTGTGGGCAGGAGTACGAGGACTGATTGTTATTTGATAACCCTGCCCTTGCCCTTGACTTTGGACGCTTTGCCAGCGCCCGTGGAGGTGAGCTTGCTGGTCTGCATCAGCTCGCCAATATATCTGCGCACTGTTAGCAAGTCGTCACAAGGATGATGCGGGGAGTACATACGATTGGAGGAACTTGTTGCCGCCCTCGAGCTTCTCGTGTTCGTTCTTGACGACCTCGACGCGGTCGACAATCTGCATCAGACTGGCTTGGAGGGCTTTTGCTTGTCTAGCGAAACGGTTAGTCTGGTAAGGGCTGGGACGAAAGTCAAAAACGCGCACACAAACGAGAGAGCTAGCACAGTGGGCGACAGCGACACCGAGGGGGGTCGCAGGGTTGCACACGACGTACGTGGAGATGCAGGGTTGAGTTACTTACTCTATCAGAGCTTGGCGAGCGTCCTGGCCCATCTTCTCAATCTCTTCGCTACTCCGGCGGGGGCTCATGGTGCGCGCATCGCCGTCGTCGTACTCCTCCTCTTCCTCCTTCATCTCGACGTTGGGGCTGTCGCGGGGTATTATGATGGTGCCGCTCGACTTTCTGCTCCCTAGCCGGGGCCGGGCCTGTAGTGTGGGGTCGTTCTTCATCTCCTGGTCGCTGATGGAAGAGTTGGAGGAGGAAGTCGACATGTCGTCGGGGTAGGACGGGCGGCGGTCGTCTTGCGTTGAAGTAGACGGGTAGGAGGTGATGGAAATGTGCGGGTTCATGGCACGAGGCAGTATAGTGCGGCTCTCAGAGTGTAGGTTAGGGATGGAGCCAGGTGGGCGAGCGTCGGCAAGAGTATGCCGTGGGTGGATTCAGGCCAAGATAAAGCCACACGGTTGATGTGGAAGGATGTTAGAGTGGGTGGGCCCCTGTCGGCGCTAAGCCAGATAATGCTTCAGGGTCTCCCGAGACGAGGATCCCTGCGCGCGGGCGTCGAATGTGCACGCAGCGAGTACACCTAGCCGTGGCAGACAGCTCGGGGTGGCGGCGGCGGCAGCAGGCAATAGCGCTCTCGTATGGCTACTGCCGGCGTACAGGCCTACACTGGAGCACGCGGTGACTGTCTTCTGGTGTTGCTGCTGGCAAGGTTTGCGTGCGTTGCTGATCGGCAAGGGCAAAAGCACCCACCAGAGGCGCGGATGATTAGAAGCGGTCAATTAGCGCTGCGATGGCCGAACAGCTATTGCCAGGCCTGCGACGAGGGCAACTGGGGCGTGTTGGCGAATGTGGTGCGGGCAGTGGATGAGCGCAGCGTGGACCGTGTCGTCGGCTTGATTCAGGGCGTGCGCGCGGGCGAGGGGGTTGAAGACGTCGCTGCGGCGCTGCGGCTGCAGAGGTCATGATGAAGGCCGAAAGCGGTGCATGACGTCGCCAGCAGCTGTGAGACATGGGAGAGCTGATCACTTGCCCCATTCCGCCACGTCCCACCGCACTCTGAGCACGGCTGCGCGTTGCGGGCGGCTGACATCACTGAACACTGCCGTGGGTTCCGTCAACCGCCAATGGCGTCGTCGCTGACGTCTCCGGCCGCCGTCCTGGGGCGGCGACGACGGTGCCTGCGTCCAACGTTGAAAGTCACGATGCGAGCAGGCAGCCTCACCTCGACAGCGTTGCCCCCTCACCACCACGGCCACGCGCAGTCTCCGCCCAAACTACCCAGGTATTGTACCCACCGCACAGCGACGCGTTACAGACCGACTGATTGCGGGTCATGCTGTCCATGCGCACATCACCAGCCGCTCGTGTTGGGCGTGGTTGCTGATCCCTCTTTGTGCGCCATCCGTTTCGTCGAGCTTGCGCACCAGAAATATATAAGATCGGCTAAGGGGACCCTGCGGCGGCGGCGTTGGCCTGCCACTTTGGCTTGCATGGTATTTGTAGATTGCCGTTGCCACCAATCCTCGCCCGTTGGCACCACCGACACGCACACTGCCAGCGCCCGGCACACCCAAAAGCCCTTTTCGAGCCTCGTCTCCAGCCTCTCACACTCCCTCGCGAGCGCCAGAGACCCTTAGATCTCGTGGGCGTTGACTCCGCACTATGCCATGACCAATGACGAAATTCTCGTTTGATCAGCACCTCACCCTGGCCGCTGAGCAACCGCTCACGGTGCTTCTATTCAACCTTTGCGCGCCGGGCCAAGAGCTTCTTTTCGTGCAATATGACAGCCGTGATTCTGTCATAAGTGGATGGAACATTTCCCGCCTCCGCCGCGACTCTGTCGCACTTTGTCCAATCTGTACTTCTCCTGCATTGGACAACGGCGATCTCCAGGATCATGACGTTGAACGATCCAACGTGAGAAAACATACTCGTCTGAGTGGCCTGCCGCTTCCCCATTATCAATAAGTTGTTTCAGCGCGCATAGCTCCACCTCGCCGGTACGATCCGCATCTCGCTAGGTTGCAACTTGCGCTCGATGAGCTTTCTGAAGCATCCAAAGGTCACCGCTGTTCTGCCTCGCGACGATCCTTCGGGAACACGGCTGCTTGGGGCAAGACTGAGGAACGAGTGTCATTTTCCCGCGGGTATTCCAGTAGGACCGGCTGATGCCGGCCTTGCAACTACTATCTTTGCTTTATTCGGTCCGGCCTTGCGCAGCATGCTTCACCACGCGTCTACATACCTTGCCAGCGTGCCACTGCTGTTTTCAGTCGGCGACGATCAGCACGGGGTTTCAAGGCGACACACATGCTCTGTAACGTGAGAGCGACAGGCCGACGCGCCTGCAAGACATCATGACAATTAACATCTCTACGCGACTCGCATGGGAGTATGACTGCATCACACTGTCCTTCCACTGGGATACCATTTGCTTTGGTCTGCTTTGACTTTCTTCTGCAAAACCTCCGACTCCAACGTCTCCAACATCTCCGACATCTCCAACTCAACAAAACGGTCACCACAGCTCGCTTATTTCACTCAATCAATCGGTTTGCATGCTGCTAGCACTCTTCCCGTTGTCTCTGCATCATCGCTGGTCCGGCAATTCGCTGTAGGGTGTCCACTTTTCGTTCTTCGGTGGTTCTCCAGCAGATGGTACCTGAGTCATGCTCCTGCTATCCAGGGTCCACCTGGTACACGCAACCAATACACTTATCTCGGCCCGACACCTCACTTGATATTTCAGAGCAAGGCGACATCAATCACGACACTTCGATCATGGAAGGTTGCCGAACCCAGTAATCAATCGCTGCCGAACCAAGTCACAACACGCCGCTGTTGTGCCGGCGTGCGAGTAATTGTGGAGCTGCGGTTTATATGTCCGGTAGGGCTGCATTCGGAGACAGTGCGGCGATTTGTGTTGCAGAGTGACGCCGCTGGGATGTGGTGATGTAACTCGCAAAGGACGCCTGGTATGCATCACGGGGCATGAAGAGCTGGACGCGAGGCACCGACAAATTCGCCGGTGGTGGACTCCGACAACCACGCGTCCCTATAACATGCGATATATACATATTGGACCTGGCCTCTGGAAGAAACAGTACCCAAATGCCTCTGTGCACTGGACGAAAACTGCTCTCAACTCCGGTGTACAAGGTCTATATATATACCTCGGAACCGCCGCCAATTTCCCTCACAGGATATAAGACGTGACCGTCATTCGAAGAGACGGGCGTCATACATGGTGTAGGTAGATCATTGAACACACCGACACCAGAGATGTGTATGTATGAAGCGCTGCCATATCGATTAGCAGTCTTCCCCACTTGATTCGGATGTGGCACTTCCAGACCAGACAGTTGGGGATTCCCCGGATCCCCTGCGCCCACAAGCATATTTTTCTGAAGATCATCGTTGCCCATCTCCGTGGCCGAGTAGTCAAGACCATACCGGAACTTAATGAGGCAACTGAAGCGCGGACGCGAGGTCCCGACAAACTCATTAGATTCTCTTATTGATCGCCATTTATCAACGATCTTCGGAGAACATTATTCTCAGAAATCGGCGATCGATCTGCAGTTGTGTGAATGTAGTTGACCGCAATCTCCAGATAAGGGTTCGTCGAGACAATCTGGTGTCGCGGCATTAAGCCTCACCCTCATCTAGCCTTCCCGCCTCATATCAAGTCCTGGAGGTACATCAACCATGTAATTGCGATTCAAAGTCACGAATAATGAGCCGCACGGCGTGTCATCTGTTCGCAGCTGTGCTATCATACATAAGGACGCATGCCTTGAACTTTCTGTATCCTATACGTGATGATTGAAGACATCACTATAGTGCACTAAGAACAGTTCGACCGCAGTACACGTTTCTCAACTCTCGAGCGTGAGCGGAATGCGAAACGCCCATGTGGGCGATATGGCCCAGGATACCGTGTTGGACAGCCCTCGGCATTGCGTCACTGCCAACTCCAACCCCTGGCCCAAGCTCAAGCTGTCTCTTAACAATCTCGACGCGAAAACTCCAGTGTAGCGACAGCGACGTGTAGTGAAGCGGTGGCTTGTTTGCAGAAGATCAATCGCACCTACCTCATTAGATCTGGACTTTGCACGTTGCTGAGTAAGAGCTCGCAGCTACCCCACCATGCACGGCATCCTCGAGCTTTCGCTGCAGCTCCTCAACTCGTTTAGCCCGGCCAATCTCGGTGCGTACGCCTCACCCACTAGCCACCTACTGTTGCTGTGGCTTAAAATAACAATGCTAATCATGAACAGGTCGATCTGGGGCTCAAGTACCTTTTCGAGGCGAACAGGATGTGAAGTGTCGGTACTTCCCAATCTTATTGATTAGGCCAGCAGATTGAAGCAGCAACTAACAACCGCACAGCAATACCAACAAAGTCATCTGTTCCAGACTACTTTGTCACGGACGATGGGCACTTCCAAGGTCCTACCAAGACCGGCGCTGCCCCATTCATGGCGCAGACAAACCTAGCACCTTTTGCCGGCGTGTCATACATTCCAAATACGC
Source organism: Alternaria ventricosa (assembly GCF_023758065.1). NCBI lineage: Eukaryota > Fungi > Ascomycota > Dothideomycetes > Pleosporales > Pleosporaceae > Alternaria > Alternaria ventricosa. The sequence continues at coordinate 1,239,806 of NW_026055686.1, forward strand.
CTCTGGAAACACAAATCCCCATTGCTGGCAATGCGGAAAACAAGAACATATTCCAAAGTATGGCAAACATCAGCCCTTACTTTCCTAATCCTCGAGGCTTCGGAGTAAACGAGTACTCGATACCGCCTGGCACCAACGTAACATGGCTCAACATGGTTCATCGCCATGGAAGTCGGTACCCCGAAGTCAGTGGTGAAGCTGCAGAGCGGACTTTAGGGAAGAAGCTCACGGACGCGTCTGGTAAGTTCACAGGCCACGGACCCCTTTCGTTCCTCAACGATTGGCAGTTCCTACTAGGCGCTGAGATTCTCGTTCCCAATGGCAAGCAAGAGCTGTTCACTTCTGGTACGCTGCACTACTACCAATATGGCCACTTGTATCCCAACAATGGAAGCAAGGTTATCGTCCGGAGTACAACCCAACGACGCATGACCGAGTCGGCGGAGTACTTCCTCGCGGGCTTTTTCGGTCTAGGCTGGGCGCAAAATGCGACGCTTGAGCTGGCAATTGAGGCGCCTGGCTTCAACAATACGCTTGCTGGCTACAAGCAGTGCAACCATTCGAGTTGGCCGACGGCGCGACAAGGGCTCATGGAATGGATCGGCGTGTACCTTCATGATGCTCACCAGAGGTTCAGAAGCAATATCACTGGTGACCTTGACTGGACAATCACTGATACGTACAACGCTCAAGCTTTGTGTTCGTACGAGACAATTTCGCTTGGCTTCTCTCACTGGTGCGGCCTGTTCACCTACGAGGAGTGGGAAGGCTACGAGTACGCCCTGGATCTTTCATTCCAGGCAGGCACAGGATTTGGCTCTTCAGTCGGTCGTGCTATCGGAATTGGTAAGGATTGACGATGCCTCTGCTACCTCACTATACTAATACTGCACAGGCTACGTGGAGGAAGTCCTTGCCCGCATGCAGCACCACGTTATCACCTCCCCTTCTGCCCAAATCAACGTAACCCTTGACAATAACACGGTCACCTTTCCCATCGACCAGAACCTGAACCTAGACTTTAGTCACGACGCCGGCATCATCAGTATTCTTGTTGCATTCGGCATCACGCAGTTCAGCGAGGTACTCCCCACAACCCACATCAAGACGCCCCGCGAATTCATCCTCTCGCACCTCCAACCCTTCGCTGGTCGCCTCGATATCGAAGTCATAAAGGCACCTGCGCCCGTCAATCCTAACCGGACGGACGAGAAGATCTACCTTGATGGGCCGCCGACGAGCTACGTTCATTTCATTCTCAATCAGAGGACTATTCCACTGGGTCGCAGTCACAAGGAATGTGGCGATAGAGACGACGGGTGGTGCGAGATGGAGACATTCCTGAAGGTCCAGCAAAAACAGATTGAGCTTGCGGACTACGATTTCGCTTGCTTTGGAGAGTACGACGATCCGACGTACGGAGAGGTCACAGACGGACGACCGCTGAGATAGGCGCTGGGATGCCGTTGAGAATGGGGGTGTGATCATGATTTGGATACGTTGCGATGACAAGATCTTTGTTGCTAATGAATTTACGCTATTGGGGGCTCATCGTTGACTTATTCTATTCGCGACTTCGCTATGCTGGTGACCACAAGTCTCGGCAAGGTCTTGTTCGCTCTTGCAGTTACCAATAGCACAGCAACAAGTCCCCGGCTTATCATCGTTCTTGCTCAGTATCCAAAAGGTTCCGAATCATAATCAAACTCGTCATCTGAGTCGTCCATCGCACCCCAGACACCAACGTAACGCACATAGCCACGCAATCCTTTGCACCTCAATTGGTTGCCTGGAAAGCAGAGCTCCAAAACACCCTCACCCAAGAACGTGACTTTACAATCAAAGGGGTCCAGTGCCACAGTGCCATAGGCTGTCATTTCAACAGGGTCTTGTGATGCGAACTGCGGAGGGTTGTTGACATTCATCCAAAACCCGTCCTCCGGTTCGTCCATGAGATTGAGTCTGACTCCAGTCTCTGTATCACCTTTAGGTAACATTGGCTCCAAGTGTTGCCTACCAATTTTGAGGATTCCGGCTTCCCAATCATCGATGTTATCTCTCTTTTCCCACCACTGTTCTGGATTCTGAGCGTAGAATCCAAATGTTGAGACGAGTAAAGCGTGTAGTTGCCGCTAATGTCTCCCAGGGGTATCTTCTCGCCACTTCGTAGTCTTTCCTTGAGAGCTTGAGCTTGATCTTCGAAACGGGTTGCTTTGGTCTTGTGTTCGGCAATAGCTTTTTGGTGATATACGTCTTCAGGTTCTCCAAGGCCGTCGTAATCCTCTTCGTCGTCCATTTCTGTTTCTTCATCTTCGCGCTCTTCTTCGTTCTTTACAACCGGCGTCTCTTTGAGAGTATGTAAGCTTTCATCTCAACAAGAGTCGTGACATCATACCAGTATGCGGACCAAACCCTCTCGGACCGTCGTGCTTATGTTGCGTCGCCATACCGACACGGAGCAAAGCTCTTCTGGTTTAAGCACTTCAGGGAGTGGATTACGGTTCGATTATCTGATAATGCAGTTCTATGCGCAGATGAGAGACGTAGAATCGTTAATGGAGAAAGAGACAATGTGGTGTTTAGGGTCAGGTTGAGTGTCGCGCTGAGACGCGCTGCATTGTTCGAGAAGAGAGTGTGATGGCTATGTAGCAGCTGAAATCTGGGCGGGCACGTGTGCAGAATAGAACGTGGGTGTCATGTGACTAAGGCGCAGCACGTTGCATTGTTTTTGGTCCACCAAGAGTAGTGCATTGCCTCCGGCCCAACGCCACATCGTCATCACACGTCTAACTCACGATCAGGGATCCTCGCACTGCAAAACCAAAAGGAGATATTACAAAGTTGTAGATGGTAAGGTTGAAGTTTTTACAAATTCAGAGATCGCATGCTTTCTCATTCTCCATCTTCGTCATCGTCCTCATCGTCGCTCTCGTCAAAGCTCCCAGAATCAGAGTCTTCCAAGTCAACTCCAAAACCCGCGAACATATTCGACGGGTGCGTATGCCTGGTATACTTGCAATTACGCCACTCGTCATCAAATTCCTCGGCTGCGCGCTTCACAGCTTTCCGATCTTGGACCATGATCCCAGCAAAGTAGATGCCATCCATGCGCAACTCCAAGTAGCCATCGCCGAGAAAGTTGAGTTCGACGTAGATCTGGTCTTCTTCACCCTCATCGAAGAGCTGGACGCTTTCGGGATGCGTGGATGTATATTTTGGTTTGTTGAACGTGGTCGCCTGGGCGTCTACAGGCCCACCCCAGATTTCGAGTTGCATGCCCATATTGCCAGCATAGGGACCAAAATCTTCGACGATGAGGTGCTTTCCAAACTCGATGCTTCCGACACCGTCGGTCCAGTCGGTATCTTCGAGGTCTTGGCCATCCTCGCTTACATATTTTTCCACCCATTGCGCGGAGTAGAGATTCCACTTTCCGCGTATGTCACCTACTTTGCGCTCTCTGTCCCCAAGCTTTTCGGCGGCAGCCTTGACTTTTTCTTCTTCTTTAGCTTGGTCTGCTTTCACTTCTTCGAGCAGCGCTTCGGGGTCTTCTTCGTCGGTGTTCTCTGCGCCTGAGCTCTCAGCTTCCGATTCTGTTCCCAGTTCCACTTCGCTGTTCTCCTCTCGGCTCCGTTCCTGCGCTAGTGCAATCGGTTAGAACGTCACAATAAGCTAGCTGGAGGTGTCCATGAACTCACCTATATTCGCGCTGGGTTGTGTAGCAGGCATATTGATTTTAATTCGTGTCGTGGCCTCCGCTACAATAGAGATGCATGTGCTATGGAGAGGGAGTGTTTACATTTAAGGTTTCTAGAAAGACCATTGTGACGTAGCCGCGGAGATCTTCCCGACTGGGGTGTTCGCGCTACGGCAGGAACGCCTGACGCGACGACGCGCTGCCCCATCACCTCGCCCCAGCTTTGCGTCCAACACGGCGCTATGCTCGCTCATGCTTGGAATCCAATTTCGCTTCTATCACCAGCAATCCTTCGGCAGCGTCATGAGCTTTCGCACGTGAAACAAATGCTAGGCGGCTTCGCTCCCCAGGCTAACTAAACGAAAACAAAGCAGACCTTGGAAGGCGCACCGGATCCCCAGAAACCGGTCAATATCGCGCGCCCGTTCTCATCATGTCTAGGGGTATACAAGCGTCTTAAACAGTTCCCAGAATGTTCACTCCGACCCAAGTAGGCTCAAATCCTAGTGTTTTCCCAAAGGTCAAATCCTCAGTTTCGTAGCGGCAATCACGACCCTGAGCTTCGCACACCCTCGCACACCACAGCCAAGTGCGGTGGTCTACCTCACTTCCGTCTCCCCACTTCGTGCCAACATTTCCATCTTCAGCTTTTCCAGGTCCAAGTGCGGAGCAATTTTGTTCGCCCACCAAAGCGCCACCCAGCCTCTGCTCGTCTCCTTCAGCTTATCCGCCAACATCTGCTCCTGCTCTTGTTCTGCCGACTCATCATCGTAGTGCTTCTCCATGTCCTCGCGCGATATGCCACGGAAGCTAGTATCTACCTTTTTACTGAAAGCCTCCGATGCCCATACGCCAGGTGTGTAGGCTGGCGTTGTGCGATGGAACTTAGGTCGCGGGCGATGGTAGTCGGCAAGAGTGTGGTCGGCGTGGGGCAGCACAACTGCGGTGCGAGAGAGCGGCTGAAACGGCGAGGGATTGACGACGTAAAGATGCTCGGGTGATATAGTCACCGAATCTGTTGTGCGGACCCGTTTAGGCGATGGTGATGTGGGTTGGCTGCCTGGGATGGTGCGTGTGCGTGGGCGCTTGAGGATCGATCCGGGGATCGCGAAGTTAAGCTGGGATGCCAGCGGGGTCGCAGTCATTGCTATGGCTGTGGTATGTGCGTCTGAACTTTCTTCCGATGCCGGTTCTGGTGCTGAAATCCACTGAGACTCCGGTGGCTGACTGCGCATAGCTTCCACTAACGGATCCAATCCAGTTGACTCCGGTATCGTGAGCACCTGCTGCGGTTCGTTCAATACTGTTGCGGATATGGCTGATATTCCCTCGTCTCTCCACTCTTCTTTCATCTCTTTCTCGATCACCATTCTCAACCATACCATCAACAAACGCGCACCCTCCTTCTCCAACTCGGTTGGCTCTCCCTCTTCTGCACCGTCAACATATCTTAGACCCGGCACTCTACCTAGCAAGACCTTCTTCTCGTCCCACACATTAAGCGCTTCTCTCAGTTTCGCCAGGTCCTGGTCAGGCACACTTATGTCGTTGAGTAGGTCTTCGAACAATTCCACAGTATTGGTCAGTGCAATTTTTGCCCTGCGCCAGTCCCTTCTGACGGCCTTGTGGCCAGCGCTCGCATGGTCGCCTTTCCCACCTTCTTTAGACTGGAAAAGACCACCGCGCATGTCAAACTGTTCCTGTACAGCCTCGATGTCTCGGATTTGTGAAATTATCATGCATGATGGGCAGAGCTGCGGCGATGGGAGCCTGGAAGCAAGAGTGGTCGGTACGGCGTGTGCGCATGTGCTCAGAACAGGCGTGGCAGGGTTGGATCGTACCATCTTGGAGGAGCCGTGGGAGTTGAGCGTCGTGGTTTAGTGGACGAGTTGCTGTATGCGACAGTTTGCTGCGGCTCTGCGTGAGCAAGGGTCATCTGTGTCTGTGCGTTAATGTTCTTCTTGTCTCAGACAGTAGAAGCGAGTTCAGGTCCAGGCTGCCACAATATGACGTAATAGTGGAGTTTCAAGTGAATGACCACGGTACTGCGACGACCCGTGAACGACGAGCCACTCCCAACTCCCATAATACCAATGAGATAACGGTGGCAAGCCCTCTTCTCACGATGGGGCCTCAAAGAAAGAGGCGTGAAGTAGAGTAGAAGAGATATCGCATGGCTCGTTAAAATGGATAGAAGCTGGGTCCATCAGCACAGTGGTCAAATGCGGCCGGCCTTCACGAAGGCGCACCTCATACAAGGGTAAACTGAATATGCGCGTTGAAGTCGACGTTACTATCAGAACGCAAGTCTGCAAGATCTTACGACTATGGAGTCTTACCAGTCATTCGTTTTCGTACTTCGTTGACGGGGCTGGGCATTTGATCCTCAAGCGTACATGAGATCGGATGGTAATGCAAGGCACTGATGGAACCGGTGGAAAGTGAAGTCGGTAGTTGCCACATGAAACCGCCCGACTACAGAGCGCGGCTTTCCATATTTCTTTCTGGAAACGTCCAATGTGTTTGAGACAGCTAAGGAAAGAATGTGAGTGCTTGACCAGCCAATCCAAGAGGTGACCAGCTTCTGGCGTAATGCATCCTTTTAGTCACCGTAATGGCATTCTGTGTGGTTACACACCCTACTTGAAGCTCACAGAACACAGGTAGATGTTCACCAAGACAAGGCCAAAGTACATGGTTCAAGACGTGCCGATGGAATAAGCAAGACTGTTGGTGGAAAGGTTCGGCGACTTGTGATGGCGATACAGATAGGAGATCAGAAAGAAGCAAAGAGAACCAACTAACGGTGATGTCATGGATCATATCGTAAGGTTTAGTATGCCGACAGAGCCGAGGGTGGGAAATCAATATATAATGGCAAGAGATGCCCACTTGGCGAGGCTGAGGCCGAAATGTCGCAGTACGTCCACCCCAGCGTTCTAACGAGGTACAAGCTCTTCCAGTACATATCTTGAGAATCCACTCACTATCCGGTACGGAGACATGGACGCAGGTTTTGTATCACCCATCGCAACACGTACGATACGTGCCAGCTGCGCAATACGATGTACATGCGCTTGCATCGCCGAATAGTCTGGTCAGTTTATCATGGCTACTCACACGCGCCCCAAGATGAGGCGGCACTCTACCAGCAAAAGCATTGCAATCAGTCGTAGATTGGTCCGGAGCAAATGACCATGCAGTCCGTTCTCCGTCGGCATGATGTATCTTCCGCACAGCTGAGGCACGTGGCACGATACGGCTCTTCCGTGGCTGCCACGATGTTCCACACATGGCCGGACATTACTCGCTCATGGAAAAGTAAAGGTCAATCTGTAGTGCACTTGAATGACACTGTGCGCGACGAGGCAATTGGAGACCTGCTTCTAGAGAAGAGGTCTGTGGAGGTCCACGGGTGGGTCCCATGCAGGAAATACGCTAGTCAAGGCCGCGGCAAAAACGAGGCTGCGATCACGCCACGAAGACAGCCGTTGCATGAGCACCAACTCACGCCACGAATACTGCATCGCATCGTCCACTATCGACCTGCAATCTTTTGAATCGCAGCAACATGCATTGCTGATAGTCAGTGATAGAGCCGAGAGGACAGGTACGCGTGGTATGGACGTGATCGTCGCAGCGCAATCTTCGCATCCATGGACGATCGTTTGGATGAAGGGCCGCATGAGAACCGTGGTACTGCTCCGGGTCCTCATAGGGGGACTGTTGTACAAATAAATTCCGCGGCGCCTCGAGCAATAGCAACACAGAACAGCATGTCGACTTCCTCATGGCTGTCGTCATTGACGCAGCATGGATCTAAACCGCCAGTTATGCTCAAGGTTAGAAGCTCAGATGCATTCATCATCGGGACTGTTTCCTTGGCCGTCTTCACAGTAAGTCTTCGATCCAGTTGTAGCTAGGTGTAGAACAAGAGCTGATTCAAGAAGGACATGTTTCTGTACGGCGTCATTGTACCCGTCATCCCATTCGCAATACGTTCGCGTAGTCACGTTGAGGAGGACCAAGTTCAATACTGGGTCTCGGTACTTGTTGCCGTATATGGCGCCGCTCTTCTTGCATTCTCTCCCATATGCGGATGGCTTGCGGACCGTGGGTCGACGCGTCGCTTTCCGCTTCTTCTGGGCTTGTTCGTTCTCCTAGGAGCTACAATCCTGCTGAACCTTGGCAACTCGACTGGCGCTTTGATTGTCGGAAGGCTCCTGCAGGGGGCTTCGGCAGCTGTGGTATGGGTCGTTGGCCTGGCCTTGTTGGCTGATACGGTGCCCCAGGAACGACTCGCAACGGCTACTGGGTGGCTGACCATAGGCATGTCGATCGGAATGCTCATATCGCCTCTACTCGGTGGCATAGTCTACGACAAGGCTGGTTATAATGCCGTCTTCGGCATGTGCTATGCATTGGTCGGCTTGGATGTGATTCTCAGACTGTTGCTCGTGGAGAAGAAGGTGGCTGCGAGATGGGACGCAACGGTCATGGGACGCTCATCTAATGAGGGAGACGCATGCTCGGAGGGGAAAGAAACAGCCTCCATCACCCTCGCAAGTCGAAGCGACAGCTTAGTGCTTAAGAAGGCGACAACTCAGCAAGACGCAGCATCTGCTGAAGCGCAACAAGAAAGTGCGCCCCCGCAACGAGTGCGCGATCGCCTTCCTCCAGTGCTTTCACTCCTGTATTCCCGACGCTTGCTTGCATCGCTATTCTGTGCGCTCATTCAAGCAATATTGTTGACGGCCTTCGACTCCGTCCTCGCCATCCACGCCGCCAACACATTCAATTGGACCTCGACAGGCGCTGCACTTCTTTTCCTTCCGATAGTCATACCCAGTCTCCTTTCGCCGCTGTGGGGGTGGTTGAGCGACAGATACGGAGGGCGCCATGTGGTCGTCGCCGGCTTTCTGGGCGGTTGCCCTCCACTCGTCTGCCTCCGATTTGTTGATGAGAACACGATGAAGGACAAGGTGTTGCTATGCGCGTTGCTGGCGGTCACGGGGCTCTTTGTGGGCATGACGTTCGCGCCGGTCATGGCAGAGGTATCGGCTGTCGCTGAGGCCAAGGAAAGGAAGATGATCGCAAACGGACGCCCGGGATTCGGCCAGGGTGGTGCATTTGCGCAGGCCTACGCACTATACAATTGCGCGTTCGCTGCAGGCTGCATGGCGGGACCTTTGTTGGCCGGGTTTCTCACGGAGGACAGCGGCTGGGGAACTATGGCGGCCGTCTTGGGCGCGCTGTCTGCTATCACTGCCGTCCCGGGTTTTCTCTGGCTCGGCGGATGGGTGCTAGCAAAGAACTAGACACGGTGGATAGGATAGTCTCTCCGAACATCGGCCGCATACACAGACATGTAGTCGGTTGCACTCTGCGTGCTGTGAGTCGTGATACATGGCGTCATTGCCTCGGCTGCGTCCCCACTGCCGTTGTTGCCCGACACCTAGACCCTGCAACTGGCCGGGAGGCGCCACGCCACACCTTGATCGCACTCTCCCGTCTGTCTTCCACCACACGTCCATCTCCGCTCGCCACCGCTTGCATCGCTGCATCGGCATCTCACTGTCAAGCGACCCATTGGGTCTTCGAAACAGGGTTCCATCTCATCCCTATGTGGCGATGGCATTTGCTCCTGCATCATCTCCGGCGCTCACCCCAATCAATCACTGCACGTTCAGGTCCAATCGCTACTTCACCCGGGAGATGCATGCTGCGTGCAATCAAACCCCTTTTACAACTCTCTTTTCCCAAGATTTGCACCGCCAGTGCAGTCGCAGCAACAGAGTTCATTGGTATCAGAACACTAATGAGCGCCTTTTACAATGCCATCACTACGTCATGCACCGAGAAGTAGACATAGGAGGCGCGGAGCAAACACCGCAACCCCGCTTGCCAACAGGTTTCCTCTGATGGCCTGGAACAACGCATGGAGATAGGCGAGCGAGTTGCGATCTCTCTTCGACGATGTAATAGGTTGCCAAAAGATTAGTCTGCAGATCTGGGGTCAGATGGTCCATGCCACGCATCTTAGGTTCCAAGATCGTCAGGAACAGCCTCTCTGAGTACTAACACGCGGTACTAACTTTACTCCGAACGCTTTAGGCTCGCATCCCACAAGCCGCTTGGTGCGTTAGAAGGGGTCCAAGTTGATCAGGTGTTTCAGACTCAAGCAACTACCTACACCGCTGCAAAATTCACCATGGCTGATGATCACTCCACGGCAAATTTTTCTACTCGAGGCTTCTCCACGGCAGTCACATCTCGTGTGCGAGTATGCACTACAAGATGTCTAGTTTAGAATGCTCATCGCTACCAGAATCTGAGTGCGATGTACGCCTTTCATTCGTGTGAACGCGTCACATGCGCCTCGGCGTGCTGAGCAAACTCGCCTCCTGACCGCGTCGTCATCCATGTAGCTTTCTATCCCGATCCGCGTTTCCGGGGGAAGACGTTCACTACAGTCCCCCAGATTACGTTTCTAGTTAGATCGGAGGGCCCAACACCAATCAAAATCCAGGAGACCCGTGGGCTTGCCAACTTAGATGCCCAGTTCGGACTAGAGGACATCCGTCACATGGACATAACACAGCAGTCGCGACTCCATCGAGTTCGCTGCCTCCAAGGAAACCGCGCAAACTCCACCTTGGCCGCATCCACAGTGTTCGCTCGGCAACTTGTTAAATGCACTGACTTGGTACCCATCTACAGACATACCATCACATCTTATTTGGATTGAGTGCCACTACATCTTCAGCGCCTGTACTGCTACCCTTGATTTCCAACAATACTACTCGACAACATGATTATCGGTCGTGCACTTGCTGCGTTATCGCTATGCGCCGCCGCCGTTGCTGCTCCAACGTAAGTCACGCGCACGATGCGGAGAAGAACATCTTTCCTTTTCCGGCGAAGAGCAGTCACTTCCGCATTGGACACTCCTCTCATCACAACACACACGCGATGCAACCGCTAACCCATCTAAAGAGAAAAGCGCGGTGTCGACTTCAAGTGGGGTTCTGAAAAGATTCGCGGTGTTAACATTGGTGGATGGTTGGTCTTGGAACCGTACGTATTCCCCAGGGTCTTCACCACCGATCGCCAACCAGTTGCGTTACTGACTATCCCTACGCAGTTGGATTACGCCTTCTATCTTTGATGGAGCGAACCAAGGCCGTCCGCAGAGGGACATTGTTGACGAATACACATTGGGTGAGAAGCTTGGTAGAGATGCGGCGGGAAGCATCCTACGCAAGCACTGGGACTCGTTCGTATCATGGCACGACTTCAACAAGATCAAGCAGTCAGGCTTCAATGTCGTTCGTATCCCCATCGGGTTCTGGGCATACGACACTTTTGGTACACCTTATGTCAGCGGTGCGAGTGTCTACATCGACGCTGCTATCGACTGGTCACGAAGTCTAGGGCTGAAGATCATCATCGACCTCCATGGTGCACCAGGCTCTCAGAACGGATTCGACAACTCCGGCCAACGAATGGACTACCCTGGATGGCAACGCGGCGACACCGTAAAGCAGACTGTCCAAGTTCTACGGACAATCTCGCAAAAGTATGCTCGGACAGAGTACCAGGACGTCGTCGTTGGTATTCAACTACTCAACGAGCCCGCGTTGTACACTGGTATCAGCGAAGACGTAACCAGACAGTTCTATCGCGATGGGTACGGTCAGGTTCGTGAGGTTTCCGATACCCCAGTGATCATTCACGACGGGTTCAAGCCTCCGAACACGTGGAACGGTTTCCTCACTCCTTCGGATGCGAACGCGGTAAACGTCGCGGTTGACCACCACGAATATCAAGTGTTTGACAGCAATCTCCTCCGCATGTCACCTGCGGACCACGCACGCTACGCTTGCAGCAACTCTCAGACTATCAACGGTGCGGACAAATGGACGTTTGTTGGCGAGTGGACATCGGCTATGACGTGAGCAGTCCGCATTCTTACAGTTTATGAGACGTCTACTAACGTGTACCAGCGATTGCGCAAAGTACCTCAACGGCTTCGACCGTGGCGCCCGCTACGATGGAACCCTCCCAGGCAGCTCCAGGATTGGATCTTGCGATTGGCAGAACGACCTATCACGGTGGTCAGCTTCCTACAAGGACGACAGCCGACGTTACATTGAAGCCCAGATCGCCGCTTTCGAGAGCAAGACTCAGGGCTGGTTCTGGTGGAACTTCAAGACGGAGGGTGCGGCTGAATGGGACGCATTCCGACTTATCGACGCTGGCGTCTTTCCGGCAATTAGGAACGGGCAGGTGGAGTATAAGTTCGGCCGTCTTTGTTAGGAGCGGAATGGGACGGTGACTTATCAACCTCCGGGTGATTGGGATGACACCTAGAGTCCTGAATAGACGGGGCCATATACACGAGTAAGGTAACGCACATTATTCAGTTGTTGATAGGCTATATACCAGAATACATTTGCGCGCATTCGGAGCTCAGGTATTCTGCAACGTGAGAAAAGCAAGTCGCGCGAACCACCGGGACATGCGATCGCGTGATGTCCGCCAACCGTTGCACCGCTTCCGACTGGTATGACCTTCCAGCTGGAGAACTTACCGCCAGCCGCCAACGGAACACCTTATGCGACAGCGCACAACAACGCCGCCAATAGTTCGCTCTCTCTCCACAAAAAGCACGTTGTCGGCTCCAGTTCTTCCCCAAATTCCCAGCCAAAGGGCGCCGCTTGCGAACCTAGAACCAGGAATCCCACACATAATCTGCTGATCGGCGTCAAAAATGCGACCGAGAAGTCTTGGATAGTGTTCATTCTGACAGTATATTACGATAAGATCTGCAGGCCAAGCTTAGTGGCTGAACAAGCGGAGCGCGCATGTTTGCTATATTGTAGCACGGTGCGGGGAAAAGTCTTGGTGAGATCCTGTGCCAATACCACGCCAAGCAGTGATTGGAACATGCGTGTGAACATACCATGCCACCCATCATGCATTCAAAAGCAAAGCGCATGCCCTCTGCATGCCGGCACGTTCTACCTGTTGACCTTTTCGAGAGAGACGCTCGAAAAATTCTGCCAAAATGGATACAAAACGCCAACCCGTAGTCGAGCCGACAGACGAGAAGCCCACGATCGTGGCGCACTTGGAAGACAAGAGTGAGCTTGGTCCAGATAAGCATGCTGGTGCTGTGGACTACACCGGCGCAGAGGCGAAGACAGACCCAGAAGAAATCGCGCTCGTAAGGAAGATTGACTGGAGACTAATGGTACGTATTGCGAACGTGGATGTAGACACAGCTGCTAATGTGATCGTAGCCAACATTATGTGTCATGTACTTCCTCAACTACGTTGATCGTAATGCCATCGCTCAAGCGCGGTTGAATAATCTGGAAGAGGACTTGGGAATGTCTGGCGTCGAATTCAACACTTGTGTTAGCATGTTAGTATCAGCTGAAACTCGCTCGAGGTCAATGAGCAATGTTGATGGACAGGCTAACCTTACCGCAGCCTATTCGTGGGATATGTGCTTATGCAAATTCCGAGTAACATGCTTATCACACGTATTCGTCCGGGTATCTACATGAGCAGTTGGATGTTCATCTGGGCCATCGTATCAGCTTGCACAGCGCTGGTTCAGAACTTCGGCGGACTAGTCGCATGTCGATTCTTCTTGGGTATTACTGAAGCACCCTTCTACCCCGGAGCTACATACATGCTCTCGATATTCTACACCAGGAAGGAAGTGGCGACACGTATCGCGTTGCTATACTGTGCGCAGATTCTGGCTACAGGCTTCAGTGGATTGATCGCGGCCGGCGTGTTCCAGCTGGATGGCGCCAGAGGCATCGCTGGGTGGCGTTGGTTGTTCATCATGTACCCAATTCCTTCTGCTTGGTCATACTTCGCACTAACCGGTCGACAGCGAAGGAGCCGTGACCGCATTGGTCGCCATCTGGGGTTTCTTCATGCTTCCCAACACCCCACTCACTACGAGCTGGCTTAACCCACGGGAGCGCGAACTTGCTCATGCACGTATGGAGCGTGACCGAGTCGGCGATTCCACCGAGCCTGTCAGCATGATGGAGGGACTGAGGCAGGCGTGCCGCGACAAAAGGACGTGGTTGTTCTGTCTTATGCAGAACTTCCATCTCAGTGCTTGCTCGTTCAACTCTTTCTTCCCAACGTAAGTACATTCGAATACTCACGCGAAAGTTCGCTGACAATGCTGGTAGTGTCATCAAGACCCTCGGCTTCAACACAACGATTACTCTCCTGCTGACATGCCCTCCCTTCCTGCTTGCCGGCGCGGCAGGTATCGCTACAGGCTGGAGTTCAGGGCGTATGCATGAGCGCACTTGGCATATCACTGGTGGACTGCTAGTCGCCATTGTCGGATTCGTCATCGCTGCTAGTACGATAAACACAGCGGGTCGATACGTTGCCTGCTTCATTTTCCCCATTGGCGCCTATTCCGTCAACTCCGTCATCATCGGTTGGGCATCTTCGACCCTCAGTCAGACGAAAGAGAAGAAAGCTGTCGTGTTGGCTATGACGAACGTCGGAGGCCAGATCGGATACATCTACGGCGCTTACCTCTGGCCAGACACCGACAAGCCTCGATACGGGATTGGATTCGGTGCATCTGCTGGATTCGCGCTGCTGTCGATCGCTTGTGCCTGGGCGATTCGCGTGATGCTCATCAAGGAGAACCAGAGGCTCAAGGCGTCGACGAATGAGCGTGTCAACTTGTACGGATACTAGATATGGTGGCTGATCTCGAAAGGAAGCCATGGGGCGGACGTTGTCTTGCATGTGTTGGGACGATTTAGTACATCACGGATCGTGTCACGAGTCAACAAGTACAAATGTTCGAAATTCAACTATATACCCGCTCTTCCGTTCTTCTCTGCACATGAACATGGACCAGACCGTTCCATCCTCGTTGCTGGCGCAAGTTCGAACAGCTCGAACCCCCGGTGAGTAGAACGTGAGACGAAACTGCAAGCCATCGGGGATGTAGCCACTGTGCTCTAGATGGCAGTGGATGCTGGCCTAAAATTTGGAGCACATATCGCCCCGCTCGGCCGTCAAGCTAGTAAAGCATTCGCATCTCGCCCTGCAGTCTGAAGTTGAGACAGCCATCCAAGTGACCCATTCCGCATGTTTTCATGTGACGTGTGAAAGAAGAAAGCCCTTCAATGCCGTCAAGCGCATCATCGATCTTTGCAGCATTCCATCATGCCAATGAATGGCGCGGGTAAAGACAAGGCTACCAATCAGACGGGCGGATCCTCCGGGTGACCGACGATGCTCTTCGCAGCAGGAAGACTTAGGCACAACGCCTTGATGATATGGTCGCGCCATTGCTTTCCATTGGCCGTAATGAAGTCGCTTCCATTTAATTGTTCGTCGTGCAGGAAGTCGTTCCAGTAAACGCGGACATCAAGGCTGGTAACATCTTTGAGATTGGCAAGTGCTCCCAATCCACCTGTAAGTGGTCCATAGCGAAGCAAGCCCTTGATTCTACCCTGACGACATAACCGGAGATCGTCTGGATTAGCTAGGCAGCAGTCGATGACATCGAGACCCAGATCCAGCTTTTTGAGCGAAGGTAGTATGTGGGGTAGCAATGATATTCCTCCTGCGATGTCCCGGTTGATCTTCATGACGATCGAAGTTGAATCAGAGGTTGCTTTCGCACTCAGTCGTGTGAGGTAATCAGAACAGTCCAACAGTAAGCCCATTTCCATCATTTCGAGATCTTCGAGGCTTGTAGACAGGGTGTCCGGATTGACAAGACCTCTAACAGTGACCCGAGGCAGGTAGGCATGCTGGATTCGCTGTCGAACTTCCATGGGGACCGAATTTCGGAAAACACGGAGAAGGTATCGATGTGGCTGAGTGTCGCTGCTGAAGGTCCAACGAAACATTGATCCTGTAAGATACTCCACGGCCTGACAGTACGCCTTGGCTGAGTACTGATCCTTCAACTTCGCGAGGAGATCGACAGTTGGTGCATGAAGCCGGTCTTCGTTATCGTGCAAGAGCCTGATCTGGATCTCGCTGCTGTTGTCGCTCGCTGCCCATTTGAAGATCATCTGCTTGATCTCGAGTGGTAAGAGCTCGTCAAATGCCTTTGCGAATGACATATCCTTGGGAGACATGCTGGTGATTGGTTGTGCTTGCAATGAGCCGACTGCGCGTACTGTTGTCGAATAGCGGAATTCCAGTCGAAAAGTTTTCTGATCTCGCAATAGTGATGGCCTCGATAGGTTGGGAGAAAGAATAAGAGCCCTGGAGGGTCTGGGTGTGCCTCGAGTAGTTGAATTGCAAAGCTTCGTTTTACTAGCAGGTTTCCTACCTAGGTATTGTTGTATCTACCTGTACTCTCACTTTCGGCAGTCACCACGCATTCTCACCTTCACTTTTCACCTTCACCGCGACTACTCACTTGACGTAGGTGAGCATCTAATCGGGTAAGCAGCAACTGCTCACGGCGACGATAAGGGAACGTGACAGTACAATAGAGCAACTCCATTAATAACGTGTACTTGAACACACCTTGAAAGCCTGCGAAGACATATAAGATGTCTCGTTCGTGATATACTTTCTGTTCGAGGCTCATTCACCTAACGTATCGCGGGGGTAATGAACTGTTGAAGGCACGCGACGCGCTCTCGAAAGCGCAGGAGCCTGGCGATGACGAAACCTGGCCCCACTTTTACCGCGGGGCAGACTCGGCCGCGCAGCATCTCCAAACCAGCACAGCAAATGTCGGTAGTAACGCCGTGAAGGTCGTTCAAACATGATCTAGAACGCGCCTTGATGGAGTCGCGCGTATGCAGGCAGCGCCACAGGTGAGTCAGGCAAGATGCAACCTCCCAGCTTAAACCCGTCTCGGGTTTAACGCCCACACTAGCAACGCGGGTGGTCACCAGTCTTTTGTAGGATGAGATCTTTTCCGTGCTTTTCCGTTTCTCTTCATCTTTTCTTCTCGACATCTAAAAGCAGTTGACGTTGAGTTTGCACTCTTACGAAAGGTCAATTCGCGTTGTCTGATCCAGCACTCGGCACAGTCCAACATTGCCACCATGGCTTCCACAGCGATATCGCGGATCGCTGGGTTTCTCGGAATCACATCACTCAACGCGACTGGACGCGATGCATACATCATCATCACACTGCGATCGCTGAGGATGTTCACGGCTGGCATTCCATCGCTAATTCTCGCCCTCTTCTTCTCCTCGCTCAAATTTCCGGATTCGAGGATTGGGGTCTTCATGACATTGACATTGCTCGGAGATGTCCTACTGTCATTGTTGCTTACTCTTGTGGCGGACAAACTAGGCAGGAGAAGGATTTTGTTCATGGGCAGTGTGATGATGGCTTGTTCAGGTGTCGCATTTGCGCTGTCGGAAAACTTCTTCATTCTTTTAGTTGCGGCGGTGTTCGGCATCATTTCTGTCACCGGTGCTGATTGTGGTCCTTTTAGAGCTGTCGAGGAGAGCATGTTGAGTGGCCTAACAGACGAGACAACAAGAAGCGATGTACTCTCGTGGTATGTCACAGCGACAACATTGGCAGGGGCCATTGGCGCAGAAGTCGCAGGGAGAACGGTACATGCTCTCGAGAAGAGCAGCGGTAATGTGACCAAGGCATATCATGCCCTGTTCTGGGGCTATGCAGCCTTCGGAGTGCTTGGGAGCATCCTTTGTCTGGGTTTGAGTAGCAGATGCGAGGCTGCAGGTGAGAAGCGGGCAGAGATGCAAGAGCGAGGACGTGGTGGGGGCCATGGCGAGGAGGAAGAAGTGCTACTGGAGGCGATGACACCCAGCACCACGGACGGCTTCGACCAAGAGCGCGAGCACGTAGGAAGACCAGCGGGCATCAGGAACCCGCCATCCCAAAAGAAAGCAAGCTACTTCAGTCAAATCTCGCAGAGTACACGATCCGTCATGTACAAACTCTGGATTCTCTTAGCCGTTGACAGTCTAGCAGACGGCATGACGCCTTACTCCCTGATGAACTACTACGTCGACCAAAAGTTCCACGTCTCAAAATCCACGCTTGGGGATATTACCTCGGCTTCGCAGTTTCTCTGCGCAGTTGGGGCTATCTTCGCTGGACCATTGGCCAAACGCATAGGTCTCATCAACACCATGGTCTTCACTCATCTCCCATCATCGATCGCCAGCGGCTTCATCCCATTACCTTCAAAGGTCGGTTGGACAGTGGGCCTACTGCTATTCCGAGCTTCTCTCAATAGCATGGATCAAGCACCGCGTACAGCTTTCATTGCAGCAGTCGTGAAGCCTGAAGAGCGTACAGGTGTCATGGGCATCACTAGTATGCTGCGCACATTAGCCATGAGCGTTGGGCCATCAATCACAGGCTTCCTCTCCGGTAGCGATAACTTCTGGGTGGCCTTCGTGGCTACGAGTATTTGTAGGATCACCTACGACATTGGACTGTGGATGTTGTTCGTAAACGTCAAGGTAGACAAGGACGTTGGAAGAGAAGACGATAGGGATAGCGTCGATGATGATGCTTGGAATGGATTGCTCAGCGACACGGAAAGTGATATCAGTAGCGAGGGAGGAAAGAGCAAGGATATGGATCGCGAAAGTAGGGTATAACCCAAAGATTGTATTGAGTGAGGTGTTGTTTTGCCTATCGAAGCATGACCACCACCGCCTCTTAAACTAGCATGCAGCCTTCTCTGCTCCAAGCATTGTGCTACTCCGATCATCAGTAAACAATTTGACCTTTACCGCTCTTGCCTGTCTCTTCTGAGCCGGCAAAGTGTCTTTAGTACCGAACCTCTCCTTAGTGTGATGATCCAAGCCGTGTAACAACGGCACAAGCGCACTGCTTTTCCACACTTGCGTACCAGACGTATGCGTCATCGTCATCGTCGCGAGCAAGAAGATCAGAGTGGCCACGACAGCCGCGATCGGTAAGACAGCAAAACCCCATCGGATGTGGACATAGGACTCTACCGTTATCGACTTGCCGTTCGTATCCACAGCGCCGTTGAAGCCGCGAAAAGCGGTTGTCATCGATACGGCCAAGTCGCTCATTAGCATATTGAGTCCATCAGCGTACTCGTAGTAGTTCCAGTAGAACGCGGTGACAATATCCGTGTCGAAGAAAGTCTCGCCTGATGAGATACCGACTGTGAGATTGACAACTACAGCACGGTCTGGGTCTGTGACGCTTCGGGTGAAATCGCTAGTCGTACGGGTGGCGGAGCCGTTGGTAAAGATTGCACTAAACCATCCGCGTATGCTCAAAAGCGCTTCCATGCCAAGCAAGTACGCAGTGTCATCGGACTTGCCAGTGATATAAACACCATAGTCGGCGGCAGGATCGGGGGAGCTCATGTCGATGACAGTGTGGTTGAGAACAGAGTGCGTGACATTCTCTTGGTGCGTACCGTTTGTGACCGATGCGGACAGCGTATTTGCACATGCTTGCAGGCTGCATTGTGATGCCCAAGGGTTCAGAGCGTTGGGTGTATCTTGAAGCTCTGTACCCATGAAGATGAGTCGGATTATCGTGGAGTGGGGCATGTCGCCATACGCCGACGGGATGAAGGATGTCATACTGAATACATCGGAGCTCGTGTTGACTAAAAGAACAGTGTAAGCAATAAGTACCCGCCAATTTACAATTTGCACATGCGAAACTTACGATGAGCTCCTTGTGGTACTTGCCATCCGCATGAGGACATGTTTGGCGATGCACCCAATTCAGGTGGACAGTAGCGCGTCATGAGTGGAGTGATGTCTGTGCACTCATGGCAAACAGCCAGCGTCTCGAAGGGTTCCCAGGTGCAAGTACCACTCTGGCACTTGAATGGTAGTGACGCAGCAGGTCTATTGTTCTCCGCGAACAAGCCGTTGTAGACTGCGGCTTTAAGTGGGAGAATTGGCACGAAACCCGCTAGAAACCTACGTCAACGGATGACATCGAAATGCGCTTGATGCTACTTACTCGTGCTGGTGTTACCCGGTAGCGCAGGGGTGAAGTTGAGGGCTCTAGGCATGATGGCGCCAAAGTCACTTTCCACGTTACGGATTTTGTAGGTTGCGATCTGCTGCGCGAAAGGTCCAAGGGCGAGACCTATAACAGCGACGATAGCGCCGAAGGACCCGAGAAATCTGATAAAGCATTCGTTAGTCATATGTCAACCATGTCCTGAGCTGAGAAACGTACCCTCCTCTAGCAGTCGCCAGCAGTTTGATAGAGCCCCACGAACCACGACTAGCGTCATCGAAGGCCTCCATGTCAGATAATGGAGCCGATGTCTGCTTGAAACGGATCCATTTCGCCTGTGATAATCCACTCGACAGGCAAACCGACATTGCAGCGTTTGCAAAAGTAGCCAACAGGGCAATGAGAGCGTTCAGAGTTATGCTGTAAGGCCAGTCTGGCAATGCGTGTCCATTGTATTTGGCTACCACGCCGACAATTGCGGCGACAGCACCCAGCCCGATTGCGACAGCCATGATCTCGAAAGCCCAAGACCGCGCACGGGACGCGCCAGCCTTGCTGTCAGACTTTGTGCTACATACCTCCGAAGAAGTCACGGCCGTGCTGTTGGTAGACGAACTCCAATGCGTTACATGCTTCTTGATAGAAGGTGATTTAACAGTCGAACGTGGACTCGTGGGGCTGAAATCGAAGTCTCGTATCTCATCATAGTTTTGCAGGGTGGACGAAGGCGGAGTGTAGTCCTCGTTGACCGGCGTCACTTCCACGTTGTGCTGTAATTTGGGTAGTTGCTGGTACGCCATCGCGAGGCTGAGGCTGAGGCTGGAGCAGGTAGTACCCGAAGATGAGCCCTAATTGCAGTGTTTCACAATGCGGCGAAATGCTCAGGTCTGAGTAACCTAGATATCTACGAATATATAAGGGATTCCCGCTTTGGTCAGCCGCTGTATAGTGCCGCTCCTTCCAAGCGTGATAAGCACAGACAACCCGCTCTCAAGAACTGGTAAGCTTATGCCGCCATGCCCACGTTTGGGGCTCAGCTCATACAGTGCCACATCGATGCAGCTTCGTGGTGCAGGCGTACTGGTTCTCATTCGCTAGTCACGCTGCAAAGATTACCTGCCACATGCGAGGCCCTTGTATTAGGCACTGATTGTCTTGGAAACAATGGAGGATGTTGGCGATAAGCAAGGTGGCGGCGCAGTGTGTTCATGGTAGATCGGCCAAGAGTACCTCGTGGAGCAAGCGTAGTATATGATCGGCAAGACCATGCAGAAGCTCTAGATTACATTCACCTCTCGGTATCCATACTCCGAGCCTGATCCGCATCGTTAGCAATCATTCTCGCTATATATAGAGAAGCTACTGCGACGCCCGCACTTTCCGCCCCATCCTCGGTCAACATAGCTTCATCCGGCGTTTGCGATCTTGGCAAGATATGCCGGCAGAAATGCGCTAGAGCACTAATTGATGATACATGGTATGCGAACAGGTCTTATCGCGCGGGGCTCGCGCAATGTCTAGGAAGGATTGCAGCGCATATCGTGGTGGAAAGGGCCTCCCTGGTGGCTTTCGAGAGGTGGGGCCGAACACCACCTGGACACTTGAGCCGGCTTGGCGCAGATATACGATCAGCACCAGCAGACAACCCATTCTGCACTTTTGTCGATGTATGCGACTATACAGAGTAGGTTAAGCTACACGGGTTCCAGTATGAGGTGTGGACGCAGAGCGATAGGGCGGCATGGCCGTGGACAGAGGTACCTAGGTATGATTGCATTGTCACAGCACGGCGAAGCTCAAAAGTCTTCGTCTTCGTCATCGAAGCTGTCCTCGGCTAAGGTGGCTGCGGCGTTCGTAGCATCCAGGTAGGCTTTGATATGCGCGATGGTTTGCTTCTGAGCCTTCCACCTTATGAGGTTCTGGCTCTCGCGATCCACGACTTCCTTGGACCAAGTCATCGGGTTGGGATCAACGTCATGATCGATTTCGATACGACCGAGGCTTAGATTTGGTAACCCGAGCAAGCTCTCCTGCCATTTCTTGAACTGCTCGTCGACCTCCGCCACTTCCCGGTGCATTATAGCTCTTTCCTCTTTCATTGTATACAATGCATCTCGTTCGCGAGATGACATTGAAGCTTCTCTTCGCAAGAGCATGAGGGCTTGAACGGCATTGCGCTCGGCAAGTTCTACATCTTCGTAGTCCCGGATAACGGTCATAGAAGAGTATTTGCCCCATAATGGGGTCATGTTGTCCATCTTCCAAATGTCTCTACCGTGCTTGTTGTTACGTGGATCCAGTTTCGAGCGATAGCGCTTGCGTCGCATGTCTCGAAGACTGTCCTCTAGATGGCTGTATGTGAATTCATCTTCTTCGGTGTCTTTAAGCAACAGGTTCAGAGCCCGCTCTTCTCGAAAGACATTCGTCAGCATACGCTTCCAATTCGTAACCCGGACAGTGATAGTGTCTTCGTCCTCGCGCTCCACCAGTTCAATATTCACTTCTTCATCGTCTGTCATGCCAAAATCGACGACCGTTGGGCCTACTTTGACACACCAGCGTAGCTGCCCGTACACCGAAGGTGGCTTTCGTAAATCAAGACATTGTACGGTATGGTGCCACCACGGATTGTCAGGTTCAATCTCTCCGACACTGCGGACAAACGTGTCGTACCAGGACTCGTTGATGCGAAAGTACGCATTTTGTCGATCCCATACGGCTTGGTTGCCCACGCGCTCGTCTAGACGTTCGAAAGTCGCGTTGACAAATGCCAAGTCCCAATAATCTTGCGCATTTAGTTGCTCCATGAGTTGACGTTCTTTCGGTCCGAGATAGCCGATCAACTCCACACGTTGGATGTGATAATAAAGCACAGACGTGTCAATCACTTCTTTGAAGGCTTTGCATACAAGCCGGTGATCCAAGATGTCCGCTGGGTCGGCGTTGTCAAGGACGGTCAAAAGGACTTCGGCAGGCAGAGTCGGTAGCTGAGATGGGGATGCTCTCTGGCTTGCTGCGAGGCTGCTCAAAAGTAACTCGTGGTCTCTGCCCTTCTCTGGTGGCTGAGATGTAGCTGGGTGATTGGACGGGTCGCTCTCGTTGTCTTCTTCGTCGTCATCGTCATCCAGGACCACACGACGCACTCTTTTGTGTGTTGTTGTGGGTGAAACATCGTCAGATCCCGAATCGGAGTCGTCCACAACTAACGGTCGTTTGCGAGGAGATATTTGAGGAGCTCCAACACTCTCCTTCTCGCTCTCGGACTCCTCACGAACAATCCGGCGATTCCGGGGGCTGACCATCTCGCATGTGATTCGCGTTGGCAGGCAGGGAGGGTTGAACGACGATGTGCACGAGTTCGGTGCAAACGATACTAGGATGATGTATTTCCAGTGGGATTGAGGGCCGTGGTGATAACACGTTGGTGTTGATGCAAGCAGGAGAGCATAAAGAGCAAGGTGGGCCAGCCCGAAGCCGGCGGGGACTGCTGCAGGAACCCGGCGGGTCCATCCAATCACGCACCGAATTGCCGGTGGTGACCGCCAGCGTCATCACTTTCCCTGTTTCTCCAAGGTCTGCGCGTTTGAGTTGTAGCGCTGGTCTATTCGAACTCGTCTCGTAATAATCCGGTAGCAATGGTTTTAAGGCGTACTTTGGCAGCAGTTGAGACATCCCGGAAGGCTCTCTTGGCACGCTAAAGCAGGCAAGGGCCGCTCAAATTAGGTAGCGCTGACGCCGACGCGCTGCTTCCCCAACAACACGCCAACTTCGACGTTGGCACGCGTCGCGACAAGTCAACTTCCTTCCTTTACGAGGCATGCTTATATCTAACATGCATGAGTGATACATCCACGCGACCACTCCAACAGCTGAGTGAACCATGCGAGGAGCTATCCAGAGCCAAGGCTTTCGATCCCGCGTCTCGTGCCACGGAAGCTGTCCTCAGATCAGTGGAGACCATCATCCGTAGCACATTCTCGCGACAAAATGGGAAACTTACGGACTTAGCACATACCTTGCGCAACGGCTCATTAAGGCCGTTCGATTCGGCTCAACTTTTCCTCTTACGAAGGGGGATGGAGTGGCCGGCAACTCCGAGTACACGTACGGGTGACTACATCGGGTCACAGTCGTTGTAATACCATCTCAACCTTCTTGGCTGATATCACAGATGTTTCCAGACACCATCGTATCGTCGCAAGGAAGACCGAATAGTCAACAAATGAACGCAAATCTGTCACAGGAAGAAGAGGTCAATGCATGCGTAGTAACATCGCCAGGTTGACAATTATCAGCAATGGGAACATCGCACTCGGGGGGACTTGCGATCGCCAAGAAAAGGTATCACTGTCACTTTTTTGTCAGGCACGGCCCTTGTTGGAGAGCAGCAGTGTAACTACGTGGCGGGCCTGGTCAATTTTACCATCTTCGTCAACTGTTCCGGTGAGCATCAATAGGGACCTGCTCGAGCTATAAAAGCTTCATGGTAGTGCGGTAAGAACCTTTGACTGCACAGGATAAAGACGCGTTATCCAGGCTTCTCACCTCTTCGAGCACTTTGCGACAGTACTGATAATGTCTTCTTCAAAGATCATAGCAGGATTGCTGATCTTGGCGATGTCGCCCTCCGCCATTTCGGTCTTCGTATCTCCAATTGCTGTCACGTCTACTCTTCCCGAGACCACTACAGTGTCTAACTCTATATCCTGGTCAAATGCCTCTACCGCGAGCTCGTTCACGGACCCTACACACGCGACGGAGAATCACTCCATCGCTAACACAACCCTGACTTCAATAAAGAGCCAGAAAGCAATCACCGAGACGTTTCCCTTGGAACAGGCTGACTCGACTACTCTATCAGGGTCGCCACAATGGACAAATGCTACTGTATCTGGCTATGTCAACACTAGCACTATCATTGGACATGCAAGCAGGAGCTCTATCTCGTCAGTATATTCCAGGAATGAAACACTAAGCCTCGTATCTTCGCCACCAGCTGTTACAGATACCAGCAGGTTGAATTCCGATCTGTCCAACACGCCTAGCTTGGAAACGCTCTTGACGACTAGAACCACACAGCAAGAAACATCAGGTTCATCGTCTACCGAATCACTGGTGCTCTCAGGAAGTGTGAACTCTACTACACTTAATGAGCACTCCTCTTCGGCTTCGTGGACGTCGCATGCTGGCGAGTCCACAATACCCACGACGTCCGCCACGCCCCGAACTACCATGACATCGATGCAAACCCCAATCGCACCTATCGTCTCATACACTATCGGTGGTCAGGTCTTCTCTACGATCATTACAGCTCCATTCGCAGCACCAACGCTAGTGATTATTACGACTGTAACCCTGGGGCAGACTGCAGTTCTGCAGTTTCTCTCCGGGGGCGCAATAGTCATACCTATGCCGATACGTATTTCAAATGCACCTACTATGCCGACATTGAACCCCACTGGTTTCGAGATATCTTCTGCATTGACGATAGCGTCACTGCGATGGATGGGTGTGGCGCTAGCTGTGCAAGACTGGAGCCAGAGTAGTACAGATTCAGCAAAGCAAACCGTGGTTGCAGAGGGTGTTAGCATGTTCATAGAAGAGATGGGCTCTCTCATGGGTCGAACATCCCCAGACGAGGAGGATGACCACGACCATCATGACAAGAAAGATGGCTCATGCGTACGGTCTAGCAGTGGGCTTCCGTTCATTGGGGATATCTTCAAAACGATTTCGTGCGTTGTTGGCATGGCGTCAGACATTAGTCATACGTTTGGTATGTTGATCAAGGGGGCAATGGACGTTCGTACAGCCATTTCGACATCCGCTGTCCAAATGGCGGCTATTGTTGATGTGATCAAGTTTATGGCGAATCCATCCTTGAACACACCACCAGTCACCCCACCACTTTCGCTTCCTTCTACAAGCAATGGGCCACATGCTACTGAGTCTGCACACGCATCCACCTCAATGCCGCTATCAAACTCCGAAATCTCGACCGATACTTCCCGTTCCAGCACTTCGGTATCATCTAGTGTCTCTAGCTCCATGGCTTGTGCTGTGCCAACTTCAGTTATCGGTGCTGTTTCAGGGGAATCGTATGCTAAGAAGTCCTTCTGTCCTCGATTCCAGCCATGCGGTATTTCCTGTAAGACATGCCTCCAGGATATCTATGTGGACAGTATGGAAGGATCTGGCGGAGGTATGGCCGATGTCGCATACAACAGATCGGATACCCTCGACTCAGCGATTTTGGCACAGCTCGATCGTCCGGAGAGCACTACCGAAGAAGGCATCAACGCTTTTATGCGTTCCAGATTTGCTGATGCAAAGCATGCGTTGGAAACAAATAACGAAGAGCGAGTCTTCGTTCCCCATGGCCACACGGGCACGGAGATTGGGAAAGGAGTTCCGTCTGCGCTATTTCGCACATACGACCACGCAAAAATGGTACTGGGTTTGGTAAATCTGTACGGGTGCACGTCTGTGTTGGTCGTGTCAAAATCTGCAATATGGTGGTCCCATTTTTGGGAGCTTCCTGGCTTTCTAGCCTTGTATGATGAGGAATCCCCGAGTGATGGATGGTACAACACCTGGGATGAACCATTAGAGGATGAGGAAGAAGGCAACCCGAGTATCTTTCGAACCTACGTGCTCGACGTTTTGGAGTCAACGAACAGCTGCTATATGGACGAGGAGCCCAAGAGCTTTTTGAGTCTAGCATGCCACGTCGACAAAGCCTTCGCGGAAGGCGAAGAGCCGCGAGTCATCGTTATCACCCCTACGTCTTCATACGGTTCGGAGCTGGCGTACCCGAATCATATCAACGCCATCCGAAGCGTCCTGAGAGACAACGTTTTCAAAGACGTTAGTGAATATGATGATAACCATGTGGTAGTTGTGGCATACGAACGCGGACTGAGTGATCCAAACGCGATCCCACCCCATGAAGGAGGCGACCCAGAAAAGTATCTATGGCTGAATGGCAAATACATGCTACAGTTCGATCCACAACACGAGCCAGGCAGGGCTGCATTGGAGTTATGGGCCGAACAGAGTTCGCAGCCCGTTTTCTCTACTCAATGGTCATTCTCACAGACTGTGAGCATCACAACTACAAGCCCACCGACAACTACACCGAGCAACGTTTATACAACAGACTCGTCTTCTTTCACAACGATCGCGACTCCACTAGCTTCAGGTGTACCGAGACCCGGTATCAGTGGGATCCCAGGGTGCGCCTACGTGATTGCACAGAATGGACAACGCTGTGTCGAGGACTATTGCAACTGCGGAGGTACCGTGGCACCCTTGTTGACCATGACCGTGAGCGGTACCCTAGAGCTCAACTGCGAATACTCAACTCAGCCAAGCTGGAACCGCTGTCCAGGCGACCCCACGGCGTCGCCAAAGTCTACGTCTGCGTCGCTTACCACACCGTCTCCAACGCCTAGTCCACTTTATGAACAGGGTATCTGCAGGCTGCATATCAAGGAGTCAACTAGAAGGCGCGGGCCGGTTGAGTTGAGTCTGGCTGTGTTCGACAACAACAGCCATGCTGAACTTTCTTACAGTCATTACGGTGCTGTGCGTTTCGGCGATACTGCCGTGATCGAAGGCAGTAAAACGATATTAGGCTATCCAATTGAGGTCCACTTGGGCAAACTGGCATGGTATGAGAATGTGTATGACTCTCTTGATATAGTCATCACTTTTGGCGATGTCGCGACCGTGTCCTTCAAAGATCAGGATGCATCGAAGTACCCGCACTGCAACGTTGGAGGGTGGGATAAGGGCGGTTTTTTGAGTCGCAAAGTGCCCGTAAGTTCATCAACGTGATCTCGTGCATGAGTTGAATGCGAAAGTATACTAATTGTGTGTAGAATCGTCAAGCAGACTGCTTCTGGGCGTGTTGAGCGGCGGAGTTGATCGATCAGGTGGGGCTCGTAGATGCACGGCGCGTGAGCGCGCGGAGGATTAGGCTCATGTAGTCGTAGTCGTAGTCACCGAAGCGTAGTTTCCGTTTCGAAGACGATTAATGATGAAGTTTGTGGTCGTGAAGTGTTCCATGACTGAGACGTGGGTGAAGGCGCCAGTCGCGTGCTGTTTCCGGCAATAAGAGTGACAGGGATGGTGGGTGCGGCGAGAAGCCGCGGCCTCCGTCACGACGCGCGGGAGGGCTGCTTGTGTACGTATCTGTCCAGTTGGCAGCCCATCATCGCGCAACTGCGTCTCGCAACCTAGAATTTGTTGCATTCCCCTGCATTGTTTCCCAGCTATTTCTACGCTCTCACTGCAACGTTCGCGCGCCGGTCACGCCTACGCCACCACGGCGCATCGACTGTTTCAGACTGCCAAGCGTCATCGGGGCTGCCATTGCATAGCTTCGAGGCTGTGATTGTTCCTGCAGCCAGCTGTTCTTTCGCTTTGCGCATTCACCAGACCCCATCACACACGTTTACGCTCGCCTCTATGCAACCATGAAATACAACAAGGGCTTCCTGCTGCCCGCCCTGCTGGCACTAGCATCCACCGCCGCCGCGAAGAAAGAGGACCCGCTCGTTGTGGTGTCGCCATTCAAGAATGACCTCGTCAACCTCATGTACTTTGACGATTCCGGCGTTGCCTTACTCCAGGAACTCGAGACGGGGAGCATCTGGCGGTCGCAAGATGCCGGCAAGGGCTGGGGCAAGATTGACGAGCTGCGCGGACTGGGCATAATCAAGAGTCCGTATGACAACAAGGTCGCGCTGGTCTTGGGCGAGAAGAAGCATTGGATCACGTACGACCGGGGAGACAACTGGGATGCCTTTGAGACGGAGCTCCCGCCTTCGCCCCAGGTACCCGTCAACTGGCACGCGCAGGACAACAAGAAGATCATGATCCACGAGATTGAGAACTGCTTCACTGCGCCATGTCTTGGACGAGTATGTCTTCTATACGGTTTGTAGCAATTCAGCGACTGACCCATCCCAGACATACTACACAACCGATGGCTTCAAAACAGAGCCCAAGGTCCTCGTGGACGACCGCCGCATGTGCCAGTGGGCCAAGGGCGCCGAGCGCTTCCTCGAAGGCAAGGACAAGCACGACGACCGGATACTGTGCATTACAAGAGGCAAATACTCGGACAGGTCAAAGGACTTCAGGCTTCTGATATCCGACGAGTGAGTGGCGACGGGCCAGAACCACAGGCATTAGCTAACAGGCGCAGTTACTTCAAGAATGAGGAGGAGCCCGTCATGTCCTCAGGCCGGACCGTCCAGGGCATGGCCAACATGGCTGCTGTCAAGGGCTACATCGTCGCCGCCGCCAAAGCCGAGCACTCGAGCGAACTCGCCCTCTACGTAACCCAGGACACCGAGACATGGCATCATGCCCAGTTTGGCGACCACAAGATTGAGGAAAACGCATACACCATCCTCGAATCAACCAACTACAGCATACAGGTCGACGTCACGACGTCCAAGTTCGTCGACATGGGCAACCTCTACACAAGTAATTCAAACGGAACCCACTTCACCAAAAACGTCGAGCACACGAACCGCAACGAGGGTGGCTACGTCGACTTCGAGAAGATCGCCAACATACAGGGTGTCGTTCTGGTCAACACTGTGGATAACTGGAAGGAGGTGGAAAGGTCAGGCCGGGGCAAGAAGCTCAAGTCGCGCATCAGTTTCGATGACGGCAGGTCGTTCGAGAAGCTCACAGTCAAGGGCAAGGACACGGAGTTGCACCTGCACTCTGTAACCAACCTGCACAACAGCGGGAGGGTCTTTTCGAGCCCAGCACCCGGTATCGTAATGGGCGTTGGCAACACTGGAGACTACCTGGGCAAGTACACCGACGGCGATCTTTACGTCTCCGACGATGCGGGTCTCACTTGGGAGTTGGCACTTGAGGAGGCGCACAAGTACGAGTTCGGCGACCAGGGCTCCGTTCTAGTAGCCGTATTTGACGAGGGCGACACCGACGAGATCAGGTACTCGTTCAAGCACGGACGAAAGGATACCTGGCAGAAGATCAAGCTTGACTACAAGATCCGCGCACGCGAACTCACGACCCTACCTGACTCGACGAGCTTGAAGTTCATGCTCTACGCATCCAGGAAGAAGAAGGAAGGTGGCGGCCGAGAACATGTCATTATCCACCTCGACTTTACTGATATGCTGAAGAAGTGCGGCGACAGCGACTTCGACGACGAATGGTCCGTGCGTAAAGATGCGGACGGTGATCCAAGCTGTGTCATGGGCCACAAGCAGTTATTCCGCAGGCGCAAGTGGGACGCTGAATGCTTCGTTGGCGAGGTCTTCAAGGACCCTACACCAAGCTTCAAGCCATGCGATTGTGACAAGTACAGGGACTACGAATGCGATTTCGGTTTCACGCCCACTGGAGAAGGCAAGGAGAAGAAGTGCGAGCCTGACAACACATTCCGCCTACCGAGCGGCGCTTGTGAGGGTGACGCGAAGACATACAAGGGTAGCTCGGGATGGAGGAAGATACCTGGCGATCAATGCAAGGGCGAAACGGATAGAGACAAGGAAGTTGAGCGCGAATGCGACGACGCAGAGAAGCCACCACCAAAGAGCGACAAGATTACCAGCGAGATCACCAGGTTCAAGGGAGGCGAATTCTTGGAGCAATACTACCTCGAGGGTAACACCCAGAGTGACCCTGAGGGTAATGACCGGGACAAGGACGAAACAGTCGTTATGTTGACCGACGAGCGCACGGCTTACATCACTCACGACCATGGAAAGAAGTGGAAGAAGGCCGTCGATGATGAGGTCGTTCGGATCTATCCTCATCAGTACGATAACAACAGGGTCTACTTCCTAACCGCGGGCAAGAAGTTTTACTACTCTACAGATCGTGGACGTCATGACAGCATCCGCTCTCACCAGGCACCCGTTATGCCCAACAAGGAAAGGCTGCAGATCATGCAGTTCCATCCCAAACAGCAGGATTGGATCATCTGGATGGGCGGAAAGAACTGCGACAAGCTTGGTGACAAAGACTGTCACACAGTAGCCTACGTCTCACAGAAGAATGGTGAAGAGGAAAGCTGGGACCCGCTGGTACCTTATGTCAAGAAGTGTGCCTTCGTATGGCGCGAGGCAGGTCGAAGCGTCAAGGAGGAGCAGGTATTCTGCGAGCAACACACAAACGAGGAGATGAGCGCTCCGCTTGAACTCATCTCCAGCGAAGACTGGTTCAAGAAGAAGGATGTCAAGTTCAAGTCTGTTGTAGAATTCGCGACCATGTCCGAGTTCATCGTTGTCGCAACAAAAGCCGATGATGGCACCCTCCACCTGGATGCCAGTCTCGACGCCAACACCTTCGCCGATGCCAAGTTCCCTCCCAAGTTCTTCGACGTCCACCAGACTGCCTATACAGTTCTCGACAGCTCTACTCATGCAGTCTTCCTCCACGTGACGGTCAATCCAGCACAGGATCAGGAGTATGGCTCTATCATCAAGAGCAACAGCAACGGCACGTCTTACGTGATGAGCCTGAGCGCCGTCAACCGCAACACAGAAGGCTATGTCGATTTTGAGAAGATGCAAGGTCTTGAGGGAGTTGCTGTCGCCAATGTTATTGTCAACGTCGATGAGGTCAACAAGGGATCCAAGAAGAAGAAGCAAAGTCGCATCACACACAACGACGGCGCGGACTGGGAGGCTCTGCAAGCACCCGAGAAGGACTCGGAAGGCAAGGCGTATGACTGCGACGTTTCGGATAAGAACAAGTGCGGTCTGCACATCCATGGATACACCGAACGCGCCGATGCTCGGGAGATGTACTCTTCCCCGACAGCAGTTGGGTTGATGCTTGCTGTCGGTAATGTTGGCTCAGAGCTGACCACCTTTGGCGAAGCCAATACGTTCATGACGACCGACGCAGGCATTACCTGGACAGAGATAAAGAAGGGCACCTACGCCTGGGAGTTTGGCGACCAAGGTTCCGTTATCGTCATTGTCCGCCGTGGAGAAGATACCGATCACGTCTACTACTCGCTTGACAGCGGTGCCAAGTGGAACTTATACCAGTTCTCTGATCACAAGATGCGCGTCGAAGCCATTACCACTGTGCCCAGCGACACTTCTCTAAACTTCCTCCTTTGGGGTAAGGATAGCAAGGAACTTGTTGCTGTCAACCTTGACTTCTCCGGTCTACCAGAGTTCAGCAAGCCTTGCGAGCTCGACGAAAAGCATCCCACAAGCGGTGATTATGATCTCTGGACCCCACAACATCCTCTACAGCAAGAGGAGCCACAATGTCTTTTCGGCCATGTAGCGCAATACCACCGCAAGAAGAGGGACGCCAAATGCAGGAACGGCCAGCGTATCGACAAAATGCACGACATTGCCCGAAACTGTTCCTGCACCAGGCGGGACTTTGAATGGTAACATCACTTCCCACCTTGACTAGCGACATATGTTAACCTCCAACAGTGCATACAACTACGAACGCGACGCGAGCGGCGACTGCAAGCCCGTTGCCGGTGTCGAACTCCCCGAAGCCTCGGCTGTATGCAAAGACAAGAACGTAAAAGAGTACTACACCGACGTCCGATTCCGCAAGATTCCCCTCTCTACCTGCGAAGGCGGCCGAGAGCTCGACAAGACGGGTGACGTGCAGCCTTGCCCTGGCTTCGAAGAGGACTTCCAGAAGAAGCACGGCATCGGTGGCTTCTCGCTCTTCCTGGCTATCGTCCTTCCTTTTGCTGCCGCAGGTGGTATCGGATATTATGTGTGGAAGCACTGGGACGGCAAGTTCGGTCGCATTCGCCTCGGCGATGGCAATGGAGGTGGAGCGTTCGACTCGGACCAACCATGGGTCAAGTATCCCATTGTCGCTGTATCAGGCCTTGTGGCTGTCGTCAGTGCGCTGCCGCTGCTTGTAGGCAGTGTGTGGCGATGGGCGGCAGGCAGAATGGGTGGCGGAGGTGGCTATGGAGGATACGGCCGGACGTATACTTCTAGAAGCAGTTTTGCGCGTGGCAGGGGTGACTACGCGGTTGTCGATCCCGACGAAGGAGAGCTGCTGGGCGATGAGAGTGACGAGGATGTATAGAGGTCCTGTTATTAGATGATTAAGATGGACATGGGAGACTTGGTATTGGCCATGGTCATGGTTATGCTAGTTGGTTGAAACGATGGGTTTGGGGAGGTGCAGGGTATGATGGGATCGAGTTTGTACATTCTTTGTATCAATCGAGCTGTTTGATGGCTATGTAAATGTAACGCGATATTCTCTTTCTGAATGAACTACGCATGTTGCAGTGCCGACTGAAGACTGCGCATAGCCTCCTGCACAGGCAGAGCTGCATACCCTGCTTTGGCGGGTTCACGGGTGGCTAAAGCTTATCGCTTTCGCGTCTGTCAAGATGCTGTGCGTCATGAAGAGAGTTTAGTGTGCATCGCGTAGAATTCTCTACCCCAGCCGTTGGGCAGATAGAGTAACGGTACGGTCTTCCGTCGTGCATCGACAATCTAAAGTCCGACATAGAGCGACCCCAACCACGATCATGCTGCTCCACAGTAAAGATCGGAAAATTTGACATTCCCTACTTGTGTTCGCTAAAACTCCACATGGTTTCTGCATCGTTGGCTGAGGTAGATTGCATCCTGTAGATCTCCATCTAGTGGCGCGATGGAAACTTCCCCATCCATCTCCAAGCGAGGGATTGGTAGTGTGGTTTCAAGCGCCGCGCCTAATCCCGACTTGTGTGGCCATGATTCGAAGACCAAGCCACGATGCGGCGCACATAGATTGAGGGTCTCAGTGGTCGTCGTCCTGCGACCAGGGCATCCAAACCAATCTGCTGGGCCTTGCTAGACGGGATGCGCAATTGTTGTCGATGGGCCAAAAGTAGGCCGTTGATCAAACATTGTCATCTTGTTTGTTTCTGACAGCTTTATGCCTCTTTCTTTGACAGGTGAAACTGCTCTTCACAGGTCATGGTTGTTTATGCCGCAGTTCTTGTTGTTCAGGCTGAAGTCGTCTTGTAATTGGTGGTGCGTGAGTGGTGTTTCTTATGCGTGCTATATCTGACATCTCGAAACAGACCCTCGGGTGGTACGAGTCGAGGACGAAACGTTGGGGAACTGGAAGCTGTGTTCAAGGCACTACGGCAAGGGCGCACATCGTGACAACGCTTCTGCCAGTACTCGGGGTGTGTGGCTACTGCATCGGATGTAGTTATGCACACAGATGCAGTACGATGTGCACAGTGTAGGGTCGTTTGTTCCCAGTCACCGGGTATGTAACGCCATCAGTTCGTACGAATCCCCTTAATAAACATTGAAACGCCCCGTTCGGATTTGTGGCTCTGGGTGTTTAGTTTCCGGGTGGTGGACGGCTTGACACATTGCGGAGAGAGACCATTGTGTCGCGTCAAACTATGCACTCTCCACGGTGGCGACTGGATGGAGAGAGAGAAAGCCGTTGCGGTGCCGAGTGGCTCAGGCATTGACGCGTTCATAGGACGCCACAGCTCTGCCAGCGGTCGTGCATGATCTTTGGACGCGCAGACGGGCCCCTTGGCCGTGCGGACTGTTGTCTGGATTTTCTTGCGTTGAGTGCAGGTTCATGCATCAGGTGGGGATTGGCCCTGGGCGCTTGCCTGGTTTGGGTTGTGACGCAGGCCCACGCTGTTTCAGAAGCGGACAGCCAATCAAGCTCGAGACGGCTAAGGCTGCTCCTTCCCTCTGTGTCAGTCAAACTACCAACGCGGCAGGGGCGAGTGTTTGCATTCAATTTCCGCATCTCCCATTTCAGCAACTCGAAAGCCCGGGAACGGTATTGTGCGACCAACAACGGATTGGTGCACCCAAATATACGAATGTTGGCCGTGCAATACAATGTTGGCTATTGGCCAGTCGTCGCTCTACCACGAACAATCTCCCGAGGCGCCCCAATCGTGCGTCGAGGGTCCCTAGGGCCCGCTCTACCCCTGGTTAGCGATTTGATGCAGACCGTCGCGGCTTGGCTACCGGCGCGCAGTAGTGAATTGGGCCTGGTAGCTCGCGGGAACAAGCCCACAGCCAAGCCGTTTCACATGCGGAGGCTCCAACGATGAGCTTGGTGGTTATGGCCTGGACACTTGCGAAGCGAGTACATGAGGCCGTCTCGTCCGCCTGGGCAGGTTCCCATCACTCCTTCCCAACGGTCTTGGTCCTTCTTTGCTCCTACAACCCCACATTCACTTTCCATTCATTAGGAGTGCTCTGTCTCTCTCTTCAACACTCACTTTTTTCGTCCCTCACTCACTTTGCTTCCCTTCACCACCCTCCCTTTCTTCTTTTCGCGTGCTGGCACGTCTTGGCCGATACGCCTTCCTCCTCAGAAACGTCCTGCCTGATACACGACTCCGTCGCACCTGCACGTTGATGTGAGTACCCTAGCTTTTGCCAACCCAAGGCTGCCGCACATTGTGTGCCTGCCCTACCCCAATCTGTCATATACCTCGACCCCACACAGCGCTATTATAGCCCTTTTGTATGCTTGTCTCAAAAGGCGTAGCCCCAACACCGCTTATGTTCACGGTTATAAACCGACAAAGACGGTCGCTGGTCCACCGCTTCACTAGTCGTTTGTTCACAGCAGGCCTGTCACTGACTTGCACCTTGTAGCGTTCCTTCCACATTCGTTGCCAGTGACTACCAGGCCCGCTACACTTTCGCTTCTACCCCTCCAACAACTTTTTACCGGACCGGATCCTTACCGTAATCAACATGAAGTCTTTCTTCGCTATCGCCGTCGGGCTCCTGGCCGCCAGTGCCTCCGCACTTGAGATTGGTTCTGATGGCTTTATCAACAAGTACACTCTCCCCGCAAACCACTCCACGGAGACGAAGGAGTACATCGTCACTTGGTGGCGTAACGACACGGAAGCCAGGCAGATCGAGGACTATGTGGACCTCCTGCAGCTCAGCAAGACGGACAGTGTTCAGGCTGAATCTTCAGAGGGTGTCAACCCCAAGTGGGCCGTTATCATAATGTGCGCCGAGCACGCCAAGATCTTCGCCGACATGGCAGAGATCAACGTCGTCGAAGAGAAGGCCGACGTCAAGTCCTTCGCAGAACAACAAGGCGCTCCCTGGGGTCTGCAGCGAGTCTCGAGCGCAGCCGGCGCTAAGGGATCCCCTCAGGACCAAGATTTTGTCTACTCTTTCGACGATTCAGCCCTCGGTGCCGGAGTCGATATTTATGTCATTGACACTGGTGTGCGCACTTCCCACGCTGTGTTCACCGGACGCGCTTCTGAAGGTTTCACCGCTACTGGTTCTTTCGTTGACGGTGATGGTCACGGCACTCACGTTGCTGGTACCGCCGGTGGCGCTAAGTTCGGTGTTGCACAAGGCGCCAACATCATCGAAGTCAAGGTTCTTGGAGACGACGGCTCTGGTGCGTCTTCTGACACCATCAAGGGTATGGACTGGGTCATTGCCAACCACAACAAGCGCAAGGCACAGCCAGGCTTCGTCGGCTCCATCATGAGCATGTCCTGGGGTCTTCAGGGTACCGCCAACTCAGTCGATGAGATTATCCAAGGTGCTTCAGACGCTGGCATTCACGTTTCAGTTGCCGCTGGTAACGACGGTGTTGACGCTTGCGGCAGCACTCCTGCTCACCTTGGTGGCAAGAACTCCAACGTCGTCACTGTCGGCTCTGTCAACATCGATAACGAGATCTCCACCTTCTCCAACATCGGTCAGTGCGTAGACATCTACGCTCCCGGTGAGCAGATTCTCAGCTCATGGGCCACTGGCGACGCTGTCATCAACTTCCTCTCTGGTACCTCTATGGCTTGCCCTCACGTCACTGGTGTCATGGCCACTCTCATGACCAAAGATGTTGCTGGACTTGGTCAGAACCCTGCTGCGCTCAAGGCCAAGCTCCTCGAGACTGCCCGCCAGGGTGACGTCAAGGGTAACACTGCCGGAAGCGCAAACCTACTCCTCAGCAACGGTGTTGATGGCAACGTTGCCAGGCGTCTTACCAAGAACTATGTCGTGCCAGACCACAGCGGTCTGAACGGTAGCCCAGCTGCCCGCGCCGCCGCTGCTGTCATCGCTAAGGACATCACCCTCGACAAGCGCTTCCAACTCCACTCCCGGGAAGCCAAGCTTCGATTCTAGAGCAAGCAAGAGAGCATCACATGAGAGCATAGCGATTGCATGATACCCCTCATTGTTGGTACTTCTTCAGAAAAGTTACCGCGGCATTTCTGTCTCATCTTTGGGCTCTTCTAGCTGCCCCATAATAATCCAATGTACCTGCTTCAGCACGGACTGGTCTCTTTTTTTGTCATCAAGTGGGGAGTGTGTCGGATCTTAATTTCGCTGTCAATACTTTTATTCATCGCATTGACCGGCTGGGGTGAAGAAGGGCATTGGGTATTGGCTGTGTACGAAGTGATCCTGCTATGAACGATCTCATGCGCAGCCGCACCGGTGGGCTTCTAGCAGTATGTACTACATAGACGAATCTAGTCATTGTACATACCAATTTTTGCAGCTTTTCCAACTTTGCATCTGACAAATCTGTGAAGAATAGCGCAAGTGGCTGTGACTACCATGATCTAACATAGTACTTCGCGCTCATCGCGCGGACAACGACAAGCGCACTTTAGCATTACAAAGCGAACTCGTGTAGATGCCTGTAGACATTGACTCCACAGCCATCTGAAGCATTTATGCACCGCCACTCTGCCAAGCTGGCGGAAAGCGTTACAGGCTGCAGATAAAATACTCGCCTACCAGGCCGCCTGGCTGACATCCCCGATGCTGGACGTTGATCATACGGCAGATTCTGATAGTGTCTTGGCCATGTCAGTGCGGCAAATGCAAGCGATGCTGGTCCATGCGGTTATGTGCAACCTTGCGGTCAATCAGACAGTCGCGTAAGTAGAGTCGGAAGACGGGAACGGACATGGTCTAGACATGTCCGAGATTTTTCTGGAAGCGTTTAGAAAGCGCTCTTTGAAACATCAGTAACCAGCAAAATCGGGTCGAGATCGAGCGACTTCTGGATCAGACCCGGGTGTCTCAAAGTGGACTAGCGCATCATTTGAAGGCGGTCCCGCAACTCCTTGTGACCT
This sequence comes from Alternaria ventricosa, assembly GCF_023758065.1. NCBI lineage: Eukaryota > Fungi > Ascomycota > Dothideomycetes > Pleosporales > Pleosporaceae > Alternaria > Alternaria ventricosa. The sequence continues at coordinate 1,277,605 of NW_026055686.1, forward strand.
CATCCAAGCTGTCTACAACATCACAGTCTTGATTTGAACATAACGATCGTTGTCTCAACTTCGAAAAGGAGTGAATCATTCTCTCATTACGCATCAACATGCCATGTCAATGGTTTGCCTTTCCCCCGAGCTCGCGATGTCGCAACGGCCCGAAATGGACGGTGGAGTCCTGCATTTTGAGTGCACTTATCTTTCGCAACTCGAGGTTTCGCGCGGAAAGAAGGTGTCTTGGGTGAACTGTCACGCCCAGTCTCAGTATGGTACTCAGCGACCTTGAAGATGGCACAGCTGCGCCTGGGTGTACATGCACGTTAGCGCCGACATCGCGCTTGCAGTCTTCTAGGCGCCGAGCTTCCTCAAAACACCATGCCAAGCATCCCCGGACAACGTGGAGAGCTAAAAATGGTACACTAGTTACGAGCTCGGGTCTCAACGCCCAGTGTGTCGAGATCCAGGCGCCAGGAACACCATTCGTCGTTTCCTCGATATCCGTTATTCGTTGCACCGCTCGCCAAGCATCGTAGATCAACTGTGCCACCTTCAGGTTGTGCATTGGAAAGACTTTACTGCGCTTTGTAGCGAAAGTCATAGTATTAAAGAGATGATGTTTCTCGTTGTAGAGGATTCCAAGCAAACACATCTACCCGTAGTCTTCGTTAGCGATTGTTAACAGACATGTCTTTTGAGCTAGATTCGCGATATGTCAAGACAGGTGCATGGTAGGTGCCTCGATTGTAGCACTTAACATCACCTTTTTAAAGCCACTAACAGAACGCTACAGGACAAATGTGGATGGCGGGCCCATTCTAGGAAGAACTATCACAACCGATACTCAAACCGGTAACCTCGTAGTTGCCTTACTAGCTATACTTTCAACACTCGGTAAGATAATCAATTCAACTACCGAATTCAGGTTCTGATAGTGACAGGTACCGCACACCTGTGGCATCTGATCGCCTTCGCGATCCATCAAATCCGAGCCAATGGCCGGGAAGCAGATCCCCTCTTCAGACAGCAGCAAGCGTTACTGCGAACGCTCCCAACACCTAGCTCTGTAGTTGCGGAAGCACTAAAGCTATGGTGGGCTTGGAGAAGAAAGGCAGACCGACCGTTCCTTCGATCACTGTTCTTGGTACTCATTGCAGTTGTTTTCACGACTATGACGATCGCAGCCTCAGTGTTCTCCTCGCTCATAGTCGATACTGGAGCTATTGAGGTACTGGTCGACTCCCCCTTCTGTGGAAGCACGAACCTCATCGGAACGGCATGGCGAACACATGCGAACGAACTGGATATAATTGCTCCAGCGTATACACAGGACTGTTACAGTAACGGATCACTTCCTGTGACGTGCAACGTCTTCACGAAGCCCAATGTCCCACTCAAAGTCGAGAATGTGCCTTGCCCATTCAACGATACCATGTGCGATACCGAGGACTCCGTTAGTGTCGACTCTGGCCTCATCGACGTAGGCAAAGCCTTTGGTTTGAACTTGCCCTCCAAGGATCGCGTTACCTTTCGAAAGAAGATCGAATGCACTGTCTTACCGGTTGACGGATACTACGATGTCATTGACCTGAAAGACATGCCCATGTGGAAACCGAACTTCCGGGAAATATTTCCAGGCGAACAAGTTGCAGCCATCTTCTATGGGCCCAAGCCCCCTCTTGATACTGGCGAGAGCTTCCTTGCCTATCTGGTCTCGTCCAACGTTAGTGGCAATCCAAAAGTTCCGCGGTAAGCCATCGCAACAACACGCCGATTATACTGCTTACTAACTCATCTATCAAAGAGGCGGCATGTTCTATGCCGGACCAAATAACACAGTCCTTCCTACCTGGTTTCCAAAGGACAGCTTCTATCCTTTAAGTGCTGAAGGACCAGAAGGCGATGTATTCTGGAAGCCCTTCTTGCCAAACGCTCTCGAGTTCGAGGAACCTATCGACGACCCCCTATACTCAGCACATAAAGAAGTGAAGAAGGTCGATGCAGCCAATGGTAAACCCTTCTCGCAATATCTAGCGGATCATCCGATTAAGGGTGTGGGGTGTACGCAGCGTGTGAGCGAACCGTCCAGGGCTACGAGGAAGCTATTGCTAACGATCGCTCAGCTCCAATATTGCCACGCCAGAGACGGTCAAGAAGATTGGTGTACGCCATTTGAAGGCGTTCCCTACCACACGTTCCGCGACTTCGATTTCCCAGAAGCGAACAGCGTGCAACGAGCGGTGCTGCAACTAATCGTCAAAGCGGTCTGGCTACATGCTACCGTCAACGTCATGTCGTGTAAAGTAACCACCATGATGTCGAGAGGAGATTTTGATATCCCATCTGTACCCAATGGTTTCTGGAAACAGGAAGTATTGGGGTGGGAACAAGAGGTCTGGGCGGCGATGCAAATCCAAGTCTCACAGCATGCGAGTGGACCTAAATTCGGCGACCCGTTCAAAGACAACGTCTTTCTTAAACCGGAAACAGAAGGCGAAAAAGCACTTTGTGGAGCTCAAAAGATGAGAAAGTCTGGTGGATTTGTGTGAGTACATTCACTTGCTTCTGCAGCACCCGAGACCCGTTCTAACTTATGCTAGTAACATCAACGTCTTCGGTCTCTCATTCATCATAGCCTTCTCCGTCCTCGTCGCAATCATCGACATCACACTCCTCAAGTTCCTCGTCTACCTCACTCGCTTCCGCCGCGCACTCGGTCCTCGCATCGCACGCTGGACACAAGATGGGGTATGGCAACTGCAACGCCGAGCCTACGAGGGCGAAGGCCACCGCAATTGGACTGATCTGGAAAGCGAAATTCCGCTCATGGAGAAGGGTCATAAGCTCAAGGATCTCCCGATCATGTGGCGGCCTGGTAAGAGTCCGATGATGGCGCAGACGTCTTCGTTCGCTTCTACGAACTCGATAGTATCGGAGCAGCAGTCAGTAAGCGAGTTAGCGGCGGAGGATGTAGAGACTGCGCCGGTTGTCACTGAGCCGCGGAGGGGCTGGTTTAGTTTCGCGCGACGTTAATACTTGTGATTTGGGTGCAAGCGCCCGAGGTTCATCATGTATTTCTAGCCAAACTGAACATCTTCTAGCTAGTTGCTCAAAGATACTTCTCTCCAACCTTTGGTTTCGTTACAGGTCTCGATGAAAGTGAACAATGCTTTTCCCCTTCAAACATGTTTCCCTCCGTGACGCCCCACTGAACAGGTCGCAAGTGAGGATCGACGTCGTCTGGTGGTGGATGACATGCCGCACTCATGACTAGACTACAGGATGCCGCGAAGGGTATTCGAACCCTCATCTGTCTTCGCCCTATCCACGCCACGGATCCTACAAGGACGTAAAAGCAGAGAATCAAAGTTATAAAGCTTGTTGCTGAGAAACCGATTGCGGACTGAGAATTAGCCTGCATGATCTTCCCCTCTCGGTCATAAGCGTCGATTCGCACAATGAAGATGCTCTGAGATAACAGCCAATGTAAACCACCGCTCACTGCGGCTAGAGGAAGGGACCAGCGATATGGCAGCTGGAGAATGTACTTCTCGCGTTGGTCCCCGACGGGACGAGTTACACGTAGGCCTTTGCGCGAGACTGCCAAGTTGTTCCACTCCGCAGCTCCAGCCATAGCGGTACATTCGCTGTTGATAGCGAGATAGAAGTAGGAAAGTATCAACTGGGCGATATTGGCAAGCCACGCGTTCAAAAGTGTGGCCTGGGCGGACGTTTCAGTCTGGCGGAACGCGGTAAGACTTGCGGATCCCCATCTAGGACTTGTGAGTCCTAGAGTCGAGAGTAGTATCACTAGACCATAGAAGAGTGCACAGCCAATTGCATAGCTAGTAAGACGTTAACCTCGCCCTTTTTGAGTTCACAGTTCCAGGTGGACTTACATGGCATACGAGGTATATACTCGGTCTCTGTCGAGGGCAGTGGAGTATTGACTGCGTCGTTTGGTCCAAAGATTGCCACATTTACGAATTATAATCCCAAGTAGATCTTGATCCTCTTTTGAAATGTCTGTGACAGCCCCAACTTTGGCGATGACTTCGTGTCTGGTTGACACACACATGCCCCTGGTCGTTGAGTCGGGGTACGCCAGAAATGAGGCTGCTCCATCTCTGACAGTAACGATATAATCCAGGTTTTCCATGAATACCACCCACAACATCGTAAACAGCTTCACGACGTTACAGACGATCACGATCGCCATGAAGGTGAGACTTAGCTCGATGCGACTGGATGTTTTGACGTGATACTCTGCAAATCCGTGAGTATAACGAGCCCACATCTGGTTGCCGTCTTCCGTAGAGGCGGTGATTGTCGAATTAATCCTGACATACGTCCAAGTGCCATTGATGATACTTCGGTTGAGGTATAAGTCGTGTTCTATTTCAAAGGGCCAGGATGCGTTCGGATTCCAAAGTACTTCTGGACCGCTAAACGGCCAGCCATTCTCACCCAGTTCTGGAAGCTCCGACTTATTTCCATGGAAGTAGCCGTCGATCGCAAGGTACAAGTCTCCATATTCATGGAAACTGGTGTCCACATGGTATGCACTGTCTATTCTGCTATTGTCGAGCGTTACATTGCGATCGTCGTTGGTGGCTGTATCTGCCTGAAGTGATAGACTTTCGTACTCAATAGAGTCTGTTGGTAGCAGGGAGATGTTGTACTTATTGTCTGCTCCGATGTAAAAGACTGCAGAGTTGTAGCTGAGACTGGTGAGTCATCAAACTGATCCAATAAAAAGTTGATATAAACCTACAATAAGTGTATAGGTATAGAGGACATTACCATGATGACGCACAGAAGCCTCCGTCGGGTTGGGATATAGCCGAAGTTATGAACGCTAAGGATCCCGATATCAAGCCAATGGCGTGCAGAGTGAGCTTGATCAATATCTCTTCTTGTTGGCGAGCTCAGTACCTGCATGGTATAGTTAGAAGCAGCTAGAAGAACTGTGCTGAGCGCATTGATCACGATGTGAATAGCGCTAGACCACCAAGACATGTCTTTGGCTTTCCCAGTTGATAGCACGGTAAAGTTGTTCGCGGAGCCGTGTCGTAGTGAGCCGAATACCAGGATGCCTATGTTGCAACAAAGAACAAGCGACGAAGCAAAGGAGCCTAATAGAACACCCATACGCCAACCATGGAACCGGCTGTTCGAAGAGATGTCTTTGAATCGGCGGCTGAGCCACTGAAACGGCCAGGTTATGTCACGAATGACTGGTAGTTTCCAGAAAGCTTTGACGACCCCGTTGATCTGGTGCATTCTTTGTGTAGGCCGATCATCGTCCGCTTCTGAAGAGGATGAAGACGCGACAGATGAAAATGAAGACCTGACATTCTGGGTTTTGAGCAACGTATGAGTGTCTGGACTGCCTGTCCGGTGTGATCTGTCTGCCTGTAAGCTCCTTCAGAAGATGATCATGGTATGAAATAGCGCTTACGGATAATATGTCAGTTCAGTTCCTCCATCGAACGCCTCTGCACCGAAGGAACAGGGCAATATTTCGGGTTCAAAGTCTTGATCATCATCTTGCAGATACGATCTTGTCGATGATGAAATTGACCAAGAGGAAGATGTCTGGGACAACGATGATCGACGCCCTGCTAACCCAGAAGTAACAGAGGCTATGTGTTGGTCTCGGAATGGATCCATAATAGCTCAAAAACGTCCGATTCCTTGCCTAGAGGTTTATGCCTGATCCCACGAGGTCAAAGTATTGATATTATAATAATGGTGCCGCATTCGGCGAGAAGAATATATAAAATGGGAGAGAGAAAGAGTGTTCGCTTCTTGACATCGAACTCGAGTAACAATCCCATCGGAGAAGGCTGAGAAGTAGCCTCTAATAAATTCAAGCCCCCCATAAATTTCTTATCGAGAAGGCTGAAGCATGGCAGACTTAGAACTATTGTGCCGCCCGAACTCGGCTTGGTGGCGGCTGCGATAGACCTCCGGCGCAGATGGGGGCTGATGAACGTGCGTGAAATGGGTTTTTGCAGAGAGCTGAGGGCCTAGCTGCGGCCTCCCGGGACGATGCGTGACCGAAATAGGTGTGCCTGCGTGCAAGCAATTCTTCACGCATTCCGCTTTGTAGTTCACAACCTGTAGGAACACAGTTTCTAACACAGGCTTCGCCATAACGATGTGTCAGAGAACGAGAAACTCTGAAAGTCTTGTTATTGCCATGAGCGGATCCCCATCTGGCGTGGTGACAGCCACTGCAGCCACTTCAGCCCTCGGGTAACGATAGACCAGGCTAGAAGCCAGCCTTGCTTTACACGGCAGGAGCAATGTTCGGTTCGCGATGAGTGTGGGTGCACGACCGTCGAAGCGAAATCCTTGTTCCTTGTTTGGTTGAGACCGTATCCATTGCCCGACGTTGAAGGTGCCGACGCTGGTGTTGTGGTCGAGAAGCTGATATTGTCGTGCTGTGCGGGTGAGTATCGCACTTGCCGAGAACGACAGCCCCCACCACAACAACACTGTCCGGCAGGTAAGGAATGCTCCACACGCCAGGACAGACACATCATCCACTGAGAACAGTGTTCTGGAGCACAACACCAGCCAGCGCTTACACATGTTGATATAATGGACAAGATGTACCAATATGAACTTGAATGATTCGATTCTCAATCCTAAACGGCTTTCGCTCTTAAACATGCTAAAACATGCAATCCATCACCCGATGTACATAGAATACAAAATACATCCCTCATTTCCTTTCCAAATTACCAATCCTCTAGTATGTACGCTTGAATGGTGGTACAGCCTTGCACTCAGCCTCGTCCAAAGTGGTACCAACAACCTTCCTGTAACCTAATTGAGTCTCGCCGTGTGGCTTCTTCTGCCACGACAATGTGTGCTTCATCCACTGGTCATCGTCACGGTCGGGGAAGTCCTCACGGGCGTGAGCACCTCGTGACTCTTTACGGTTGGCGGCGGATTCGGCAGTCTGTACGGCGCAGGTGAGGAGGTTGCGTAGCTCAAGGGTTTCGACAAGGTCGGAGTTCCAGATCATGCTGCGGTCCTTGATACCAACGTTGGCGAAGTCGGCGTCGACGTCGTGGATCTTCTTGACACCCTCGTCGAGCGACTCTTGGGTTCGGAAGACGGCGACATCGGTCTGCATGACCTTCTGCATCTGGAGACGGACCTCGGCAGTCGACTTGGCGCCGTCAGATGTGCGGATCTGGTCGAGGACGGAGATGGAATCGGCACCGGCATCAGCGGAGACGGGGTCAGCCTTCTGGCCGGGGCTGAAGTTGTCGCGGATGGTGTGAGAGACAGCACGACCGAAAACGATAAGGTCGAGGAGGGAGTTGGCACCGAGACGGTTGGCTCCGTGGACAGAAACAGAGGCAGCCTCACCGCAAGCGAACAGACCTGGGACGACCTGGTCGTTACCCTGAGCGTCTTGGGTGATGACCTCACCAGTGTACTTGGTGGGGATACCACCCATGTTGTAGTGCACGGTAGGAAGAACAGGGATGGGCTGCTTGGTGACATCGACACCAGCGAAAATAGCGGCAGTCTCAGAGATACCGGGTAGACGCTCGTGAAGGACCTCGGCGGGCAGATGGCTGAGCTGGAGGTAGATGTGGTCCTTCTCCGGTCCGACACCACGGCCCTCACGGATTTCCAGGGTCATCGATCGGGATACGACATCGCGGGAGGCAAGATCCTTGGCAGTTGGTGCGTAACGCTCCATGAACCGTTCACCCTCGGAGTTTAGAAGGTAACCACCCTCTCCACGGGATCCTTCGGTGATCAAGCAACCGGCGCCGTAGATACCAGTGGGGTGGAACTGGACGAATTCCAGATCTTGGTTGGGAAGACCTGCGCGAGCGACCATAGCCATACCGTCACCAGTGCAGGTGTGGGCGGATGTGCAGCTGAAGTAGGCACGTCCGTAACCACCAGTGGCCAAGACGGTGTTCTTTGCGATGAATCGGTGGATGGTTCCGTCTTCCTGGTTGTATGCGACAACACCCTTGCAGACGCCGTCCTCCATGATCAGATCAGTGGCGAAGAACTCGATGAAGTACTTGGTGTTGTGTCGTAGCGATTGTCCGTAGAGAGTGTGGAGGAGAGCGTGACCAGTACGGTCGGCAGCAGCACAGCATCGGTATGCTTGGCCACCCTTGCCGTACTTCTGGGACTGTCCACCGAAAGCACGCTGGTAGCTGGATGATGTTAGTACTCTGCACAAATTAGAGCTGGGTTGACCCTACATCTTGCCATCGTCAGTTCGCGAGAAGGGGCAGCCGTAGTTCTCAAGTTCGATGACGGATTGAGGCGCCTCTCTTGTCATGTAGTGAATAGCGTCTTGGTCACCAAGCCAATCTGATCCCTTGACTGTGTCGTACATATGCCACCGCCAGTCGTCCTCGTGCATGCTACACATGTCCGTCAGCTGCTGTTATAGCCATCGCATATTTGTCCATTCCACCTACTTTCCGAGCGCGGCGTTGATACCACCCTGTGCTGCGACTGTGTGCGATCGAGTGGGGAAAAGCTTGGATATACAGGCTGTGTTGAAACCAGCTTCAGCGAGACCGAATGCCGCGCGGAGACCAGCTCCTCCAGCGCCGACAACAATGGCATCGTATTCGTGGTCGATGACGGGGTATTTGCTCGAGATGAAGCCTGACGCTTCCTTCGCCCTCAGGTTCTCGGTAGCGAATATGCGCTGCGCTGGCCGGGTGGAAGAGAAGGCTCGTGTAGTTGGGCGGAAGCTCCTCGCGAGCTATGAGGCGAACATTAGCCATTGAACAGTGAAGACTCGTAAGAAGACGTGGAAGATCCAAGGGCATTGTCCAGCACTGCGAAAGTGTCGTGTCGACATGCGACATTCTGCCAACGCCATGTGGGATGTGGCACACGCCTCGGTGCGGCGGATGCCGGGCTTGTCGACCGTCGACTGCGACTGCGTGGTGTGGGAGGGCTGTCAAAACTCACCTGGCTTGCAAGCTGCGTACGACGCATCCTGAGACAACTCATTTTGGCGGTAGCCGAAGAGCGGAGAGTATACGACGGGAGTGCGAAAGGTCCTGGTGGATTTGAAGTTGGAGGTCAATGATGGCAGTTGCGACCGACGGCGTTACTTACCAACTAAAATCGGAGCGCGCTAATTGGGTCGGTAGGCCTCGGCTGCATTGCCTCCCAAGTACCTGCCCTTCATTCCGGCTTTTCTTCTTGATGAACGTGATGCATCTTTGCCTCTATTGCAAGGTCACGCAGGCCATATAGGCTATCAACATAGAGGCTATTGATCTGATTGCACTTTGCGCTGCAAGAATCTTCGCGGTTATAGACATAATTCTAGCTAACAAACTCATCTTACATTAAACTGTTACACGCTCGACAGCCAACTTTCGGCTTTGGACATTCGGGACAATAATGGTACCTGCGAAGCACATGGCAACTGCTGTCACTTTGGCTGACTCATGCACCTTGTTTGGGCCGACAGTTGTTGCCGCTGGCGCTCAAGATGTCGAGCCTCATTCGTCGTCGTCATAGACCTTCTCACACGATCACAACGCTGTTCCCCAGTCGTTGTACCAGGGAATTTTCTCCGCACGTTACGTTGCTAGTATACTGTAGGTGATGCTACTAACATTAGCATACCATTCTTATTCACTCCAAGACCCTTTTCGTCAGCCGCACCAACGTCTGAGTTGCACACGTGCATATAACCTTCTCAAATCCTCATTACAAGTACATGGGATGACGCTTGCAGTTCAACATTATGGTAGCTTTATTAAATCAACTCGCACAAGGGAAAAACATTGAACATCTACGAAGCCTACCGTGGAGAATATTTAAACTTCAACTTTGACACCAATATAGACGGCAGAGCTCCTGTTTGATTTTTTGTTTGCATAGATGATATTCCACGCTGGGAGTCTTTTCTGCATTCTCGGTTCCCTCACGCAAGTCGCGCACGGACACACACCATGATTAAATTCAAGCGAGCATCTTATATGTACAGGTGAAATGCTGAACAGGTCTGGAGCCTACATCAGCGTTAGATCTCCTACTTTGCATGTTTTCATGTTGATGTAGACTGCAGGCCTGTTTAGTTTTTTCCTAGGTTGACCAGCGAGTGCCACTGGGACAGACGGGTATCACGCATCACACATTGATAACACATATTTGAATTGGGGAATCGTTGAATTTTTGTTCAATCGCTCATGACTGGCATCCATATAGTAAACCTATCCTCTGCGCCCAAGCCCGTGAGAAGAAAGCATGCACTCCGTAGCACCATCTCGAGACTTCTAGGACGAAGTCTGGAGGTCCTTCTTGAGGACACCCTCGTATTGCCTCTTCTCCGCCGGTGTCTGGTAAGCACCGTGACCGAACTTGGAAGAGGTGTCGATCCACTTGAGCTCGACCTTCTCCAGCGCCCTCCTGCTGGTGTGGGTGAACATGGACTTGCGCAGGGTCATGACGCGCTTCTTGACACCGGGGCAGTTACCCTTGAGGAGGAGGAAGTCGTTCTTAACCTCACCGTAGCGTACGAAGCCACCCATTCTGATTTGTGTTAGTAGTGATCACCGACCAGTGTGACATGTGACTTACGGTGTGATGCGCTTCTTGGAGACGTCGAACTCGGTGGAGGCGTTGCCCTCATCCTCACCCTTGCCGAGACGGTAGATCTTGTGGTTAACAGAGGTACGGTGGTGGTAACCCATCTGACCAGCACGGGCAACAGTCCATTGGACGTGGGCCGGGTGCCAGGCACCGATACAGGCGACCTTGCGGAGACCCTTGTGTGTCTTACGCGGGAGCTTCTTGGTGCCCCATCGGGAGGTGACACCGTTGTATCCGTGACCCTTGGTGACGGCGATAACGTCGATCATCTCGTTGTCCTCGAAGATGGAGCCGATCTCGATGGGCTTCTCGAACAGACCGTGGGCGTACGAGACCTTGTCGGCGATGCTGCCACCGTTGACCTGGATCTCCATGAGATGGGCCTTCTTCTGCTTGAGCGGGGTCTTGTGGATCTGGGTGTGGGCGAGAACGCGGATGACGGTGCAGTACTTCTTCATGCGCTCGAGCTCCTTGGTGATGGACTGGCCGTTCTCCTCGGAGTGCTTCTTGGCGTACTTGGTGAAGGCCTTCTTCTTGCTCTTGTACCAGTTGCGGTAGAAGCGGCGCTTGACCTCGTCGCTCAAGTGCTCAGCCCAGACGGTGGTGAGCGAGCGGAGACCACGGGGAGTCTCGATGTAGCCGACAAGACCGACGGCGATCATCTGCGGCCGTGTTAGTAGTGCGCTGAAATTGCTGGGAATTGGCTGTGCGTACGGGAGGAGTCTCGATGACGGTGCAGGCCTCGACAATCTCCTTCTTGTGCAGCTTGGCACCTGGTCGGTCGAGATCGCGGACGATTGTGGTCATACCGGCCTTGTAGCCCATGGCGGCCGTCAGGTGGACGGGCTTCTTGGGGTCATCCTTAGGGAAGCTGGCAATTGCAGTGAGCAGGCTGTCCGACAGTGGGCGGTGGTGACATGGAAATTTACCTCTTCACCTTACCCCGGTGACGGGCGGCGCGCTTTCGCGGCAAGAATGCCAGAGACCCGTGGCGGGGGGCTTCGAACTTGCGATGAGACATCCTGTTCGAGTTCCTGTGGTTAGTTATCGAACGAAAGTTGATCGAGAAGAAGACGTCCAAATCTCGAATATTGAGCCTGTGGATACGGAGGAAAGTGCGAGCGGACGGCGCTAAACTGCAAGCGGCTTGGCGCGCCTTCGCGCCTTCCACGTCCATCTGGGCTTGGCGGCCCCTCCAAAGGTCATTGCCGTGGAGGTATCAACCAACGCTTTGCCTTTATCTGCGCTGTTGCTCCCTGCATCGTCGTCCGCCCTCGTCATTCCGCCGCTGACTCGATTCCGCCGGAGCTTCAACGACAAGCCCGCCCAACCGCCAACCGCCAACCCCGCCATCTGCCAGCAGACACCGCTCCCACTACATCATTCCCAGCACTCACTCACCCACCACCCTCGACCTTGGCGGCGCTACCTCACCTGGGCTCCACGACAAGCTCGAAAGCTCGCACACTGAACACCAATAGTACATTGCGTACGAACACAACACAGCACTCGCTACCCTTGATCGCACGCCGCTGGTGTCCCGCAATCCTTGTCCAGAATCATGGTAGAAGCCGAAGGCAATCCCACGACGTGGAAATTCACCCAGTACGTACCGCATGCTACCCAGTTTCTTTAGGCCCCTCAGCTTAGCTCGGTCGCTGCTGTATCGCCACTCAGCTCAAATCGCACTGGAAACGCCACTGACTGGAGCAGGTGCTTCGGCGACAAAGGCGATGTTGAAGACATAACCGAAGGTACGTACCGTTTCTTACCGTTGCGCTCTCTGTACATTCATTAATGCCTGCATGCAATTGCTGACAGCGAGCGCAGCCGACATCATCTCAACCGTCGAATTCGACCAGACGGGCAACTACCTTGCAACCGGTGACAAGGGCGGTCGTGTGGTTTTGTTCGAGAGGAACGAGACGGTATGCCCTTCTCTACTATGACCTCGCGCTGGTTCAAGACTGACAAGATGCAGAAAAAAACCTGCGAATACAAGTTTCACACCGAGTTCCAATCGCACGAGCCTGAATTCGATTACCTAAAATCTCTCGAGATCGAAGAGAAGATCAACAAGATCAAGTGGTGCCGTCGGCAAAACGCTTCACACTATCTGCTCTCCACAAACGACAAGACGATCAAGCTATGGAAGGTATTTGAAAAGTCGCTGAAAGTGGTGGCGGAGAACAACCTGTCACACGAGTTGACACCTGGAGGTGGGGTTGCTGGTGGAGGTGGTCCCGTCAGGAACCCGAATGCGCAGTTCCGCAGCGCCACCGATCTGAAGCTCCCACGGCTCACACATCACGACACAGTTGTCGCTGCAGTACCACGAAAGACGTATGCCAACGCACACGCCTACCACATCAACAGCATATCAGTCAACAGCGATGGCGAGACGTTCATTAGTAGCGATGATTTGCGAATCAACCTCTGGAACCTGAACATCCAAGACCAGAGCTTCAACATTGTCGACATCAAGCCCGCCAACATGGAAGAGCTGACGGAGGTCATCACCGCTGCCGAGTTCCACCCTATCAGCTGCAACTGGTTCATGTACGCAAGCTCTAAGGGCACCATCAAGCTGGCCGACATGCGCGAGAGTGCTCTTTGCGACCAGCATGCAAAGCGTAAGCCGTCCACCTTTCCACCTCAGTTGATACTAACCTCGCTCTACAGAATTCGAGCAAGAAGAAGATCCATCATCGCGATCGTTCTTCTCTGAGATCATCTCATCCATCTCCGACGTCCGGTTTTCACACGACGGAAGATACATTCTGTCACGCGACTACCTGACTGTCAAGATCTGGGACGTAAATATGGAAAAGACCCCGGTCAAGACCATTCCAATCCACGAACATCTCCGACCGAGGCTCTGCGACACCTACGAAAACGACAGCATTTTCGACAAGTTCGAGGTTGTTTTCTCTGGGGATGCGAAGAATGTCATGACTGGTAGCTACAACAACAACTTCATGATATACCCATCCGATAACGACAAAGACACCGAGGTAGTCTTGCAGGCCGATAAGTCTGCCTTCAAGGCGAAGAAGGTTGGAATCCCAACACCCATGAACTCGTCGACAAGCCCGACAGGCAGCAACACAAGTAAGAAAGGTGGCTCGAGGGCCGGCAGCCCTGCTGCTGGTGCAGTTGGACAGGGCCAACGCATGAGGAAGGAGACGGACGCAGATCAGATCGACTTCAACAAGAAGATCTTACACATGAGCTGGCATCCATTCGAAGACAGCATCGCTATAGCAGCAACAAACAACGTAAGCAGGCTGGTTCTCTTCATATGATCAAAATCTAACATCCTACAGCTTTTCGTCTTCTCCGCATTGTAGGGGTAGCCTTGATTCGCGAACATCGCCACAGAATACATGTAAACAGGAGCATCAGCTTGTTGGGTTTCTGGTCATCTTTACTCTTCCATCTTCCTTTCAATGTTGGCAGCAGCCTGCCAGGCGGCGCTAGGATGATAGAACAGGAGCATTCTTGGCGAATCGGCGTGGGAATGCAGATGAGGAACGACGCAATGTGGTTTAACGATCGGGTAGCCGCAGAGCAGTGTAGATTGCAACACCACTATAATGACTCTGAGTGGTGCAGAGAAAGAACAAAAGAAACTCTCATCAACAAGACTTGGTCCCACCTCTGCATGAAACAGCCCAGGACATATCGCGAATGCTAAAAGTCTGCGACAAGCACATGACAATTCCGTATGTGTTTTGCACTGTCAAGATGGACGTGAAGCACTCGTATGCTCAAACTTGTTAACATCTTTCGTAAATTGTACGCAAAGATGCCAGACGAGGCTCTGTTCTAGAAGTTTGCTTGATTCGGCAGTACCTAGGTTGATCCCGTTAGCGCCCGCCGTGAGGCTCATGACATCCCAGACTTCCACGTTGCGTTTCATTTCTCTAGATTTCTCGCAACGTTCACCATATTACAAGCCATGCTTAGTACATAAAGTTTTGTGTGCAATCGTACTCACTTGAGTGTTTTCTGTATGTTGCCTGTGCGATGGGAGATGGTTTTCGCGGAATGCGCTATGCGGTTCTCTACTTGCCAACTTACTGTCATCCAACGCTCACCTACGTCACCTTTCTGACAAGCAACAGCTCCACCAACTCTCGCTTCGAAAAGTGTACACGGCCGAATTCCCGAACAATTGCCTAGGTAATCTGTGCCACTCCTCACGTCGCGCGACTGCTATCATGGCCGCTCTTGCACCCGTTATCAGCAGCTTTTCGCTCATCTTCGGAGGGTGTTGCGCAAATGTAAGAAATTCACAACTGTTATGATGCCATTACTAAAGTCTGAAAGGTGTATTGTCTGGAAGCAATAGTAAAGTGAACAGCGTGGAGTCCCTAGTAACAGCACGAAATCTGACAAAGCCCAGGCAAGAGCCTGACAGTGGCCTACTCATTACGCTCTTCCAATTCGTGTTTACATGTCTCTCGACATTGCACTACCAGTTCGATCCAAACGGTCGTTACTTCATGCGGAGTTCGCCCGTGCCATTTCGCAAATGGTGTGTCAGCGCTGCGTTGTTTTTCACGGTCAACATGCTGAACAACTGGGCTTTCGCATTCAACATCTCAGTCCCTGTTCACATCATCCTCAGAAGCTTTGGTAGTGTGACTACTATGGCAGCTGGCTGGTTCCGTGGCAAAAGATACACACCTCTCCAGGTCTTCTCCGTTGCGATCCTGACGCTAGGTGTCATGGTCTCAGCATGGGCAGATGCACAGTCAAAGGTACAGTAGAGCGATCGACGACTTATCTATAGACGCTGACCACAGAACTAGGGCAAGAACATGGATGCTTCGAGCTCCGATGAGTCAAATTCTTCTCTACAAGCTGGTCTTCTTATCCTGCTTATCGCGCAACTACTCTCCGCATGGATGGGCGCCTATGTCGAGGACGTCTATAGTGAACATGGCAAGGACTGGCAGGCCAACCTCTTCTACTCCCACTTGCTGTCCATCCCGTTCTTTGCAGGGTTTGCACCGGTCTTGACGCAACAATTCAAGCGCCTGCAGGCCTCGCAATCATTTGAGGTTCCACCGAAAGTCGCAGAAAATCTCCCGCCAATCGTCAACAGTATCTTGGCCTCGACATCACAGCATGTTATCTATCTTACTGCCAATGCCCTTACGCAACTACTCTGCATCACCGGCGTCAATATGCTCAGCGCCAACACTTCCGCCGTTACTGTTACGATCGTGCTGAACATCAGAAAGCTGGTGAGCTTCTTGCTCAGTATTTGGATATTCGGAAACCAGATGACTGGATTGATGAAAGTCGGCGCTGCCATGGTGTTTGGTGCGGGTGCTTTGTATGGATGGGAAACATCATATCGCATCCCGCAGCAGAAGAAGTTGGAAGCCGAAAAGGGAAAGAAGGGCCAATGATTCCAGAGTGTTCCCACTCGATCCGCTTTCTAGAGCGAGACGAACACCTCAATCAAGGAGAAGACTGAACACCCTAGAGCTACATCAAGGCTAGATTTCCCGATTTGCCTCTGTTATCCTAGCGTAGTCTTTAGACCTGCTCGGTCTTTTCCATGTACGAAGTGCGAATATAACTTTGTCCTGCTTGCCGGCAGCGTTCGCAAGGTTGCAATGAGATAGGCTACGGCGGTATCTCGGGAACATGCAGAGCATGCGAAGATCATGGAGATGCCAATGCCAAGAGCATATAGACGAATATACTTGACCAGACTTCTGTTACCCCTCGCTGGGGGGCTGTGATGATGGTGGACCAATGACCGCTAATGCAGGGGCCAAGTGCAAGCGAGAAAGCCCATTAGGGATTGGCTCCTCCGGACCCTGAACTCGCGATTAGGTGTCGTGTTCTCAGAGCGCAACCCCAACTCTCTTTCCAATTCCATCAAATTCGTTCCTTTGTTTATGGGAGGTAGGCGCATTCTCGCAGCCCTTGACGTGTTGCGGCATTGGAAGCTAACATCAGAGTCCACAGGTAGCTTCATCGAGCTATAGCCCACCATGTCTTCACCAGCTGGTAGCGTCCGCCAGCGCGCAGGCAAGGACAAGAAGCGAGGAACCTCACCGAACCCCGAAGCCCTCGCCGAGAAGGTCCAGGAGAAAGTCGCCAATGTCGTCGAGAAGGCCAAACCATACAAGCCGGTTCAGCAGGGCGGAGAATGGGATTACAAGCTCGCTATCGCCGTAATGACCGTTCTCGCATTCATTACGCGGTTCTGGGGCATCAGACATCCTGATCAGGTTGTGTTCGACGAGGTGCACTTTGGAAAGGTGTGTACATCATTGAAGACAGAAAGAGGCACGATGCACGTCCAGATTGCTAATCGCACATAGTTCGCTTCCTACTACCTGCAACGAACCTACTTCTTCGATGTCCATCCTCCCCTCGGAAAGCTTCTCTTTGCCTTCGCTGGCTGGCTCGTCGGATACAAGGGCGACTTCCTGTTCGAGAACATTGGCGATTCCTACATTACCAACAAGGTCCCGTATGTCGCGTACCGCGCCATGCCCGCCTCGCTCGGTGCTCTTACCGTTCCCATCGTCTTCATGATCATGTGGGAGTCCGGCTACTCGCTACCTGCTTGTATTACTGCGGCCGGTCTGATGCTTTTCGACAACGCCCACATTGGCCAGACGCGCCTGATCCTCCTCGATGCTTCGCTTATTTTCTTCATGGCGCTCTCCGTACTATCCTACATCCGCTTCTACAAGGAGCGTCACAATGCTTTCGGGCGGAAATGGTGGAAGTGGCTCCTTCTGACTGGTATCAGTCTGAGCTGCGTTATCTCCATCAAGTACGTTGGTGTCTTCACCTTCTTCTCCATTGGTGTACCGGTCATGATTGACCTCTGGGACTTGATGGACGTCAACCGACGACAGGGTGCCTTGACTTTGGCCGAATTTGGCAAGCACTTTGCTGCTCGCGCTGTGGGCTTGGTCATCGTCCCGTTCTTCCTTTATCTTTTCTGGTTCCAGGTCCACTTCTCCATCCTCACACGATCCGGCCCTGGTGACGACTTCATGACCCCAGAGTTCCAGGAGACTCTGAGCGACAATGTCATGAGCCTTCAATCCGTCGGTATCAACTACTATGATTCCATCACCATCCGTCACAAGGAGACCAAAGTTTACCTTCACAGCCATCCTGACCGCTACCCGCTGCGTTACGACGATGGACGTGTTTCTTCTCAGGGACAGCAGGTTACTGGATACCCCCACAACGACACCAACAACCACTGGCAGGTCCTTCCTTCGAAGCCCCTGGACAGTGAGATCGGTCAACGCGTCAAGGTCGGCGATGTCATTCGTCTTCGCCATTTGATCACGGACACCGTTCTTCTCACACACGACGTTGCTTCTCCTTACTACCCTACCAACCAGGAATTCACTACTGTAAGCAAGGACGAAGCAACCGGTGCACGCTACAACGACACTCTCTTTGAGCTCAAGGTCGACAAGGGCAAGGGCGATTTCAAGACCATGTCTACTCACTTCAAGCTTGTTCACGTGCCAACCAAGGTCGCCATGTGGACCCATACCAAGCCTCTGCCAGATTGGGCCTACAAGCAGGCTGAAATCAACGGTAACAAGGCAGTCCAGCAGTCCAGCAATGTCTGGTATGTCGATGACATTCCTTCGCTTCCTGTTGAAGATGAGCGCAACAAGAAGGAACCGAAGCAGGTCAAGCACTTGGGCTTCCTCAGGAAGTGGGTTGAGCTGCAGCGTGCCATGTTCTACCACAACAATGCCTTGACCAGCTCGCATCCTTATGCATCCCAGCCTATCTCCTGGCCTTTCCTCCTTCGCGGTGTGTCTTTCTGGACTCACAACGACACTCGCCAGCAGATCTACTTCCTGGGTAACCCCATTGGATGGTGGCTCGCTTCCTCGCTTCTTGCTGTGTTTGCCGGTATCATTGGTGCCGACCAGCTGGCTCTCCGCCGTGGCATGGATGCCCTCGATGAGCGTAAGTTACTTCTCTCGTACACGAAACCCAGGTTATTCGCTTTTGTATTGGCATTTGTATTTGAAGGGGAGGTTCTAACATTCATGTCTGCAGGCACTCGCTCCCGTCTCTACAACTCCACTGGATTCTTCTTCCTCACCTGGGCTGCCCATTACATCCCCTTCTACATCATGGGTCGTCAGCTCTTCTTGCATCACTACCTTCCTGCGCATCTTGCGTCTTGTCTAGTCACTGGTGCTCTGGTAGAATTCGTGTTCTGCATTGAACCCCAAGACCCCGAGATGCCAGCCTCCGCCAAGGGTCACCGCCGCACTCACTCGAAGCCTGTTCGCGAGCGTGTTGCCTCTTCTAGCCTGATGGGCAGCTGGATCGCTATGGGTGTCATCCTCGCCGCCGCCTTCTGGTGCTTCCTCTTCTTCGCACCGCTCACGTACGGTAGCCCCGGCCTTACTGTTCCCCAAGTCCAGTCGAGGAAGTGGCTCGGATACGACCTCCACTTTGCCAAATAGATGGAGCATGAGTGAAGGATTCGCTTCGAATTAGGGTTGGGGTGTCTTCTATTGGATTAACTAGGGTAAAATGCACAGCGCGGAGTGCTGATTGTGTGGATCAAGGTTTTCTATATATTTTAGTGTATTCTCTTTTGGCGAGGCCGAATCGAGATTACGCCTTTGAGCACGCAAATATGCTCCTATGTAATAGACATAAATACGGTGGTGAACAGTTCATGGTTCGGCCATCAATTTATAAGTTCACAGAACCATAACATCACCTTTGCAGTGGATGTCTCATACTCTTGAAGAGCCTAGGCCAAAGATGGTAGCATGCAACTAGAGATTCATAGTTGTGCTCATGCGAGCCAGTGGAACATAATATGATATCTACATCGTAGCGATTGGCTATGCGGTTCCCATAATCTAAATGCCTCCATGCAGCTTCCAGACGCAATCCATGCCCATCTCCACAGTGCGTGTGCCAAAGCAACAGCTATCGCCCAATTCACCCTCATCCCATTCATCTTTACGCGGCGTCTTAACTTTCCGCTGCAAAAGCCAGTCATCGTAACTCTCATCGTCATGCCGTTCAAACTCTACTTTCTCCGTGATACCAACTCCACTATCCTCTCGTTGCTCAAAACTCAAACTCGCCTCGAAAACGCTCAACATCCATACCGGGACCCACGATATCTGAGAGATCCCTACGGCCCATCTGGCCAAACACTCTCCTTAAGGTATCGTACAAGTTTGTGCTTTGGTTCTGGTGGATCATGTTGTCTAGTTGGCTATCTGAGACGCCTTCGCCAACGACTTCCCTAGCTTTCTCCTTGCCTTCGCGCTCTACGACCTTGTGCATGGCTAGCGCGCCGAGCAAGTGTTGTGCAGCTTCTGTGTAGCAGCCGATGTTGATACACGACACGCCGAGGTTGTAGCGTGCGCGGACAAAGTTTGGTCGGAGAGCGAGGGCACGCGAGTAGGCATCGATGGCTTCTTCGCTGCGGCCGGAGTTTGCGAGGGTGGCGCCGAGACGGTTCCAGAGGAGGTGGACTTGTGATGAGGAGTTCGAGACGCCGGATTCGGTGGATGCAAGGGCGGCGCCGAAACAGTCGACGGCTTTGTCGTATTCTTCTACGCCGTAAAAAAGTACGCCTAGGCCTACTTGCACGTCGGGATCCATTTGCTCGCCGGTTGGTGAGAGTTGTGCGGCTTGGATGAAGAGGTTGGTGACTTTCTCGTGGAGTACGTGGCGGTCTGTGAAGCCCATCTCGGCGTCTGAAGAGAGTGGCTCTTTGATCAGTGATGGGTACTTGGTGGCCAGCCAGCGTTCCAGTGTCCGGTATGCGGTGCTCTCGTAGCCTTCGTTGGTATATGATACAGCCAGACCCATCAGCGCCTCCAGATTCGAAGGATCCTGCTTCAACGCATGTTCCAACGCTCTTATAGCCGGTGTTTCCTTCTCGTTCTGTGCTTGTGACTCTCCCAACCTTACCCAGGCTGCAATGTGATTCGGGTCTTTCTGAACAGCTGCCTCGAACGCCAAAGCCGCAAGCGAGAGGTTTCCACCATCTTCCATTATCTTGACACCTTCTTCAAAGGGATTCGTGACGTTCTTGAAGAGGTTCTCTTGCTCGAATAGGTAGTCGCCCATGGCCGGATCGCGGACCGAGTGTGTGTTGAGCCCGTCGAAGCCTTCCCATTGATCCATGTCGCCCATGTGTCCTTCGACGAAGTTCTCCTCGTTGGCAAGTTGCCTAGCGTATTCAGTCTCAGCTTGGATGCCCTTCCAAATGGACTCGAAATCGTCGAAATCAACGGCATCTTTCTCTACTGACCTGTCCATTTCGTTCAGCTCTGCCTCCATGGCCTTGTTCGCCTCGGCGTCTAGAGCGCTCAGGTCCTGCTGGTCTGTCTGTTCGAGTTGCGCGAACTGGGCCTCCCAATCCTGATCGTCGAGTTCTACCATGCGCTCCTTGCCTTTGCCAGAGTTCTGCATAGGCTGCTGGAAGTTTTGTGGTGCGTATGGCTGCTGCATGCCCATACCGCCCATTCCCATTCCCATGCCGCCCATGCCCATGCCCATGCCCATTCCGTACATGGGCCGCTGGTATCCCGTCATCGAAGGCTGAGAAGCGGTAGTCGGGCTCGCTGTCCGCGCGTTCGGGTTCATCTGCTGGAACTTTGCGAATTCGGCAGGGTTAAATCCGGCTGGTCTTTCTTGCATGGCTGGCCCTCCCATCTGTGGCGCCTGCATGCCTGGATCGAACTCTGCTGCCCACGCTGGTGATCCGCTGTGCTGTGTCCGTTCCAACTCGCGTCGCATTTGCTCCATGGCGAATGGAGATGCGGGACCGGGCCCTTGGGGGAGTTGTACATTCTGGTTCATGAACTCGTTCATCATCTATGGATCGCAGGGTTAGCCATGATTCCCACTTGCTCGCCTTCGTACTCTTGTTCTCAACTTACGCCATCCGACGGGCCGCCCATCTGCTGGCTTCGCATGCCCTCCTGCATTCCTCCGGGCCCCCGCCCGACCAGGCGGTCTCTCTGTAGCGACTTGTCATCCTGCACATGTTTGGTGAACTGGCTGAGCGGGTTGGCGCCCGTCGAGCACTCTGCGCCGCCGAGAAAAGACATGGCGAAAAGTAAAAGATTAGATAAGTGTGAAGTAGCGGGTATGACGCGGTCGACAGAGAGGAGGTGTATGTACAAGTCGGGCGGCGAGCGGGTGCCAGAGGCGCGTCGGCCGGTCTAATTGATCAGCATGTGGAGAAGCTACGCGGGGCGGCCGAGGTCGCAAATAACCGCCACACAGAGCGAGTGAATCCGAGCTTGTCCAGTAGAGCTCGGCGGCAGCACATCAGTGAACTTTAACAGAATGCACGATGATACTGAAAATTATTGTGCATTGCAAGAGTTCATTAGATCGATTTGCTTTTCTAGACCTGGACCCTATACCATGTACAAAAGAAGAGGGGAATATAACAACGCCGGACGCTCTTCCACTATGATACACAAGACCCATCTATCAACACAGCATGCAACCAACAGGACACACGTCCCAGTCATGCAGTCGTACAGATACGTCGACCATTTCCTCCATACATCATTCGTTGTAGAAGCGTGGGGCGGCCGTCCCGTTGCATGTAATCACTGTCCCTGGCCTCCTTTCATCATCATCGCTTAATCCTCCTGGGTGGAATCCGAGCGCTTGTTGTCGCGCTGGTTTAGGGTGCCAGACTTGCTGAAGTCGACGCGGAGTTGCCTGCCGTAGATGGTCTTCTCCTTCAGGACTTCCCTGGCCTTGGTGGCGCTAGCGACATCGATGAAGTCTGCGTGAGCAAAGCCTCTGGGCTGACCAGTCCTCCTGTCAATGGCGACACGGACATCCATGACGTTGCGAATATCACGGAAGAGGTCGTTGAGGTCCTTGTCGGACATCTCGAACGACATGTTGCCGATGAAGAGGGTCTTGGACGGAGGGTTTTGCTCGAAGTTGCCAGTGGCACCGCTGCGGGTCCTGGAGTTGGGCTTAGGCGCGTGGAATTGGACAACGAGGTTGCGGCCTTCGAAGACCTGCATGTCGAGGTTGTCAATGGCAGCTTGGGCGTCCGCGACATTCTTAAATTCGACGTATCCGAAACTGCACGAGGGTTAGTGTTTGCTTTCCGAGACTGGGCCATCTAACATACCCTCTGCTCAAACCCCGGTTGTCGTAGACAATCTTGGTGCTCTCAAGCTCACCGAACTTGGAGAAGACACGCTTCAGCTGCTCTGCGGAAACCTCGTAGTATAGGTTGCCGATGTACAGCATGTTGTTCGGCGTGGTGTTCCTTGGGGCCCTGGGCTTTGATGACCTCTGGGCATTGTCTGCGGTCTCGGCGGCAGCCTCCAATGCATCCTCGCCAACAGTGGCAGAGGCGTCAGTAGGGTCGGCCTGCACCTGCTGCTGCGCCGGCGTCAGGTTCTCTTCGACAGGTGCCTCAGCCGCTGTTTGCGCAAAGTTCTCGTCTCCCTTGGTGGCCTCATCGCTAGCAAATCGTCGCTGGAAGGACGAGATTGACCATTGCTGTTGCCTCAGACGGAAAGCCGAGGGGGTTATGGTGTTGATGGATCGCGGCTTCGCAAGGAACGCCTTGGAAGGCGACGCGGTGATGGCGCGAACGGCAGTGCGGCGGAGGAGAAACCTGCATTGCCATATCAGTATCACGATTCCAATTGCAGACGAGGCGATACTTACATTTTGGCGATATGGGTGAAGTTGGCAAATGTGGATTCGTTGCTAAAAGTCGGAATACCGTAAATTTTTGGGCATGGATCATTGATCCGCGCTAAGCTCCTAGCACGTGAGCGGCGTTCTCAAGCCCTGGAGGCTCTCGACATGTATTGGACTTCTTGGTGACGTATTGCACATTGTGGACAGCAATAATGCAACTATCTGCCGACTTCTCTCCCGCATGATACAGGTCGTTGCATTCAATGTCGGACATCCTTCGCCAAGAAGTGAATCCTAAGACAGGTTGATTGGTGACTTTGTGGGGTATTCATGAGGGGCACTCCTGTGCCCTGGGAGGGAATGATCCCGACTATTAGCCCACTTCAGTTCATGAGAATATCTTGATAAACGGATTGGAACATCAGAGTGCATATAGTGCGCCTCACATGCAAGCGAATGTTGACGGTGGCCCGAATGACTCTCGGAAAGGATCCCTTGACCCTGCCGATAACATCACAAGCCGAGGATGGAGGGGCTAGCCTGGTAACTTGCCCGAATGAAACGTGATTGCTTGTAGCCTCGAAGTCTTGCTCGCTGTGGTTACGTACTCCTGCTGGAAGGGTATCCAGGATAAGTATGCCATGGAGTCATCGAATCCATAATTCACAAAATGGCACGGGGTCAGGCGACAGGCCGGCCGCCTCCGAGGCGCGTTCCTGGTGAGGCTCGTCTTAAAGTTTGTGTTCGCTCTAGCAACCACAACTACCATCTCTCCATAGCACCATGCTGAAAGGTAGTGCAATCCAATTCCTCCATACAAATACACGCGGAGACTGACCTGAGGATAGGAGCCTTTTCTGCAGATGCGGACGCGTCGCCCGACTTTGGCCCTGCCCACGACGACCAGATACCCTCGTCGGAAGAGGAAGAGCTGAGCCATGACTTCTCCGAAACTGAAGCCGGCGGTAGCGGGCGCACACGACTAGACAACGGTGCGACTGCAACCGCACAGGAGAATGCTGGTACCAGCGATGAGGAAGAGGACGACAATGGCATGCTGCCCCGCGACAAGCAGCGACGAACCGCCTTCTACGACTATACTGCGGAGAAGCAGATGAGCCACACAGAAGCCAAACAGTTCTACCAGCGTCATCAGCTAGAGACACAGTATGGAGGCTCACAGGCGGGAGAGACCTACAGCCCTGCCATGCGCGCAAAGACATTCCCCGCCAACTTTGGCGGTACAGACGGTGTAGACTTCCATGGCAAGGCAGAAAGCATTCGCTCTAGGAAGAGCAATGTCACGCTCGCGAATCAAGGGCATCGGTCCAACCTGCCCATCGGGTTGTCACACACAGAGCAGTCACAGGATCCGCGCCGACACATGACTCAACACGGAGCCAACACTGCAGGTACCGGCAACGAAGGCGACGCCTTTCTCCAAGCCGATCAACAAGCTCGATCTCACGCGCAACACCCCGGTCTCCCTCACGAAGAAAAACCCCTTCTGGCTGAAGAGGGCATCCACGGTGCGGGCGCAGGCATTGGTGTTGGCACAGGAGCAGGAGGCTTCGCAATGAACGATTCCAGTATCACCACTGAGCTTAGCTCCATCTATACGAATATCCAGAAAGTGTTAGATTTACGTCACAAGTACATCCGCTTGTCTTTGCAGCGCAACTTCGATAATCCCAAAGATGATCCAGCTTGGCGCATCTACCCCACCCCTCCTGAACCAGTATGGAACGACTCTTCCAAACAGCGTCGCAACGCAGGCGGCAGCAGCTTGCAGAACAGCGGAATCATTGAGCCTAATGAACCGGCCAAGCCACCTCGCAAGATGGGAACAAATATTGGCGAGGACTTCCATCTGGAGGACTGTCTTCCCGTACCCGGTCCCGGAGAGATGTCGTTCCGCCTGGACAGCAGCGGTGTCTACCAAGTGTACGAGACCGCCAAGTCCGCTGAGCTGGACACGCCCATCGTATCAATCCCTACATTACGCGAATTTTACATCGATCTCGATTCCATCCTTGATATATCTTCTGACGGACCGAGCAAGAGCTTTGCTTTCCGTCGGCTTCAATATCTTGAGGGCAAATTCAATCTTTACTACTTGTTGAATGAATACCAAGAGACGGCCGATACCAAGAAAGTGCCGCACAGAGATTTCTACAACGTCCGAAAAGTCGACACCCACGTTCATCACTCAGCATGTATGAACCAGAAGCATTTGCTGCGCTTCATCAAGTCCAAGATGAAGAAGTCCCCGGATGAAGTGGTCCTGTTCCGTGATGGCAAACATCTCACACTGAGGGAGGTCTTCGAGTCGATTAACTTGACAGCGTACGATCTAAGTATTGATACCTTAGATATGCATGTGAGTACAGATATCTGGCACCACGATACTTGGCTAACATTTAAGGCTCACACGGATTCGTTCCACCGATTCGACAAATTCAACTTGAAATATAACCCGATCGGTGAATCACGCCTACGAACCATCTTTCTGAAGACAGACAACTTTGTCAAGGGCCGATACCTAGCAGAAATCACCAAGGAAGTCATCTCTGATCTTGAAGCGAGCAAGTACCAGTTCGTTGAATGGCGCATCTCCATCTACGGTAGAGACATTGAAGAGTGGGATAAGCTGGCAGCTTGGGTCATTGACAACAAGCTGTTCTCGCCCAACGTCCGCTGGTTGATCCAAGTACCTCGTCTGTTTGACGTATACAAAGCGACCGGTCTCATGGACAACTTCCAGCAAGTTATCGTAAACGTCTTCCAGCCATTGTTCGAGGTCACCAAAGACCCGTCCAGTCATCCCAAACTTCACGTTTTCTTGCAGAGGGTCATTGGATTCGATAGCGTCGACGATGAGAGTAAAGTCGAGCGACGCGTGTACAGGAAGTTCCCGTTCCCGAATGAATGGGCTACGAAGCAGAATCCGCCGTACAGCTACTGGATGTACTACCTTTTCGCAAACATCTCATCACTCAACGTATGGAGAAAGCAGCGCGGCTTCAACACGTTCCTCCTGCGTCCTCACTGCGGAGAGGCTGGTGACACCGATCATTTGGCTGCTGCAGTACTATGCTGTCACAGCATCAGTCACGGTCTTTTGCTCCGTAAGGTGCCTCTTCTGCAGTACATCTTCTACCTTGAACAAATTGGTGTCGCTATGTCGCCTCTCAGCAACAACGCCCTTTTCCTGGCGTACGAACGTAACCCGTTCCTGAGTTACTTTAGACGTGGTCTCAATGTCTCGCTATCGACAGACGACCCTCTACAATTTGCCTTCACGAAGGAGCCCCTTATCGAGGAATACTCAGTTGCAGCGCAGATCTACAAACTGAGTGCTGTGGATATGTGTGAGCTAGCCAAACATTCTGTCGAGCAGAGCGGGTTTGAGCATGTTGTCAAGCAGAAGTGGTTGGGTAGCAACTACCATCTCCCTGGTGTTGCAGGCAACGACATGGCGCGATCCAACGTACCTAGCATTCGCGAGGCGTTCCGACACGAGACGCTCATGGGCGAATTAGCTATGTAAGTTTCGAACAGACATACACATCTTCGTATGGCAGTACTAACACCGTACAGGATCGACCGCTACACGCGCGCTGCGCAAGCTGGTAGTCATGATCTCACCAGCTCTAACTTGCAGTCGGAAGTGCCACAGACGCCAAAGTCACTCCAAGGAACACATCCCACATCTCCCACCCATGCATCTGCTGGTGGCAACCAAGTGTTCTCTAAGCTACCTCCAGCCCAAGTCGCTCGGCTCAAGCCCTCTGCCTCGACAACCGACATGGGTAGTATGCAAGGCCAACCGGCCTCGCCTTCAGGTACAAAGGATGGTGCCAGCTCTAGCATGACTGTCAACCCTAGCACGATGTCTGTCGCTCAACCGACAGAACCTGAAGAGCCAGATCAGGGACTGACGCGCTCAACAAGCACCATTACATTGGATGGGGAGCCTAGACTGTTCCCCGGTATTGTCAGCAGCAGGAGCAGGAGACGGAGCACCAGGACTAGCCAGGCCGAGGATGGTGACATGACAAGCTCGCGTTTGAGGTTCCGCACGGGTGACCAGGAGAGTGTTGTGGAGGAAAGGGATACAGATGATGAGGATTAGACGTCACTGCGTTGTTGGATACTGTGTATAGTTAACGATGGGACAAGAATCACGAACGACACATGATTTAGTTTATGATGGAATCTTCTCTTCATTATGATGCTCGATAGAATCTCGCTCGATGCAGCTGCTAGTAACACAAGGACGCCCGCTTTGCTAGAATGAACCAAAACAACCAAACTACCTTCTCTTCTCTTCTACCGCTCATGAGTTGAGGTTCCGCGAATAACAGTCGAGACACCATGCGTCCCCCTCTTCTCCGACTTCTACTATGCACTTCTTGCATGTCGCCTTGCTGCAGCCTACACATTGCCGCGCGCAGATGAAACAGGTCCGGCCTTCGCATCTCCTGCAATCGAGGTAGTTTTCCAGATCTTTCCGTCGCTTGGGCGCTTTGTTGCACGCGTGACAGGATCGCAGGTCGGAAACGGCGTGTGATTGGGTTTGGCAGGGTGATGGCGCGTCCAAGTCGACGTCCATTAGGTGTGATGTTGACTTGACGAGTGACGCTTTCGGACTCAGGCGTTTGAGTTGCTTGACCGGCCGGCGTTCTGATGTGTACTCGTGTGGTTTTGAGGGGAAGAGAGCGTATGGTAGGTTGTTGTTGTTGCTCTCGAAAGGCGGGGTATTGTGGAGATGGAGGCGGTGGGAGTCGCGACTGGGTGATGAGCGGTGTTGGCGTGACATGCTGCGGCGTTGTTAGAATCAGAGCTCTATTTTGGATGGAGTATTGGTGCATACGGTTGCGGTCCGTCATCGCCAGCCATTCTCTTTCTCTTGCCCAGGCCGGCGGCGTGTTGATCGTGAGCCATGGTATGCCAGTAGTTGGTGGTGGTGTCGTATTGGCGGTCGTGCGGTGTATTGGGACCGAACAAGTCAGAGGTGATGTAGACCATAGTGGCGGCGACTTCGCGGTGATGGTGAGGGTGAAGCGGAGAAGCTGTTGTCGGCCTCAAAGGCGGAAGGAACTGGAACGTGCAGCGGCGGCGTCAACACAGAACAGAAAGCGGCTTGCAAAACAGGACAAAGGGTAGGTATCGAGGACGGCGGCGCTAAAGCAAAGGGACGGGACTGGGCCGAAAGGAGCGTTGCTGGATGGTCGCGATGGTGCTCAGGACGGACCGGACGGTGATGAGCGATGTTGTCGGCCCTTGGAAGGCGGCCGCGCGATGCTCGGCGACGTACCTGACTAGCCGGCCCAGGCAGCCAACAGCATGTGGGCCGGCGCACGTGAAGCGCGTCGCCAAGCAAAGGGTCGCGCGACTCAGCTAACGCGCGACGGCGCAGGACAGGGTGAAACATCGACGATAGCAGCGACGAGCATCCCGCCCGCCCACTCAGCAGCCGCCGTCTCTGGCGATTGTAGCATGTCCGCCCTTCCTGCGTGACTTGGGGTGAACGTACCATCTCCACAATATTCTTACCTACCCCACATTCTCCCACCCTGCGAAGAAGCTTGAGCCATGGATAGCGTCAATGTCTCGGAACTGGTTGCGCGCCTCGGCGCGGAGGAGGAGTCGGTGCGGAAGATGGCGGTCTTCAAGCTGCAGAATGCCATTGGCGACCCCTCCTTCGCCGACGTCTTCATATACGAAGGCGGCCTGCCCAAGCTGCGCTTCCTGGCGCTGCACTCGACCGGCAACACCCTGGCCTACTGTCTGACCTCTCTCGCACGCCTGCTGGAGTTGGACAAGGGATGGGACCATGTCACGGATGATCTGGTCGCGAGGGTAAGTCGACGAGGAGGGATTGCCTGAAGAGGTCTAACAACTATACTCCAGATCGTCGACCTCGTCGTCGCGCAACCTCTCGTCAACGTCAACCGCGGTGCCATGTCGGTCCTCGCTGCCATTGTCGGCCACCCCTCACACCGAAACTCCCAGGACGGGACCACGGGCTTCCAGCGCCTGAAGCCTGCCGTCGACTCTCAGCCCGACTTCCTACCTTCCCTCGTCGAAAAGATCACCTCGGCCGACCACGCGCTATGTGCCAATTCCCTACAGCTCATCAACGCGCTCATGCGAGACGCTATCGCAAACGACGCGGCCTTTGAATGGCCCAAGTTCATCAAGCAACTACAGGAGCTGGGTGTTATTAAGAGCGTATACGGGCTGATGCAGAGCTCTGCGATACAAGACCTGGCTCATCCGCTCCTCGACTTTCAGTCCTTGACCAAGATTTTGCTAAGGAACTGGAGGGAAGAGAAGGTGGACCTGGAGAACCCCGACCACAGGAGGGCCATCCGCGGGCTACACACAGCGAGTAATCCAGAGAAGTCAGCATCAGATCCCAAGGGAAGCAAGAAGCACAACCCGGACAAATGGAAGCGTCTAGGATTCGAGACGGAATCACCTGCGTGGGAATTCGATGCGACTGGCTTCCTAGGCCTCATGGACATTACAGATTTTGTCTACAAGAACGAAGACGGGTT
Organism: Alternaria ventricosa; assembly: GCF_023758065.1. Lineage (NCBI taxonomy): Eukaryota > Fungi > Ascomycota > Dothideomycetes > Pleosporales > Pleosporaceae > Alternaria > Alternaria ventricosa. The sequence goes on from NW_026055686.1 coordinate 1,307,469, forward strand.
TCAGAAGCTTTTGCTCGAGCAGTCGGCAGAGCCACTGGAACAGCGATGTCCAATCGCTCGTGCAAGTCTGTCGGTCACTCAAACCCTATACGAACACTTTGAAATAGATAAGCTCGATGATGTGGAATCCCACCGACCTACCGACTCGCGGGCCAACTTCGACCGCTCATTCAAGCCCCTTTTGCTTCACTGGTCCAGGTTACATACGAGTGGTCTGAGTGCCTTCATCCGACTATGGAAGGTAGCCGGCGCACAAATCGAGGACTTTGAGAAGATTGAAGAGCTTATCCGCATCTTAATCGAGCAGGTTGTGGGCCAGGCGCCACGTATGAGGGATGTCAAGGACGTGGAGGAAGACCTGGCTGAATTCGAGCTGAAACGCCTGAGAGAGCTTCAAATGGAGGTACTGGAGCTGACCTACGAGGATGCATGGGGCCATCATCTCCGGTATGCTGTTTGCGTCGATGTAGTCTGTGCTTAGCTAACTCTCTACAGTCAGGTCCGTGACGAGCTCAACCATGAGGCTCTGCAGTTTGTGAAGGAGCAGCGTATAAGATGCCTGCTACAAGGCGCGTGGTTTCCAATGGGTATCGACTACGGCACGAGTGCGGGTCCGGTAACCAGCAAGACCCTGAATCGTTCTGTGCCCTCATCATGGCGTTTTGTCAGATTGTCGCACAACCGGCGATATCTGCATTACGCTGACTTTGACGAGAAGACGGCGACTGAGCCGAGGCTAGACACGCTGCAGGAGAAGAGTAAGTGTAACGCGTCCACGCGTCGTTTATGGTTTGCGTTACCGCAGTGGCTGACCCGCATGTACAGTCGATCTATCCATTGTCTCTTCGGTGGTGAGCAATGTCTCGGCTTCGGCGCCATCGACCGCATCATCAGACAGTACCGTCACAACCCTGCCAGGCCACGAGCGGGCTTCGACGTCGACCAAGATCACGATCCACGGTTACCTGCCCCCATCCAATCACGCGCGGCAGGCGTCCAGCGGCTCAGGTGCAGGGCGAAAAGAATCCGTCCTACTGCATCTGCATCCCCAGAGCCATACCCTTGCTTCCGAGTGGCTTGATGGACTGCTGATGCTACTGAACCAACAGCCAATTACCGCCGACACCAATAAGTTGGTAACCTTCATCGGCGGTTACGGGCTCAAGATCCGTCTGCTCAACGTTCGCTACGAAGATGTCGGGCTGGAGGAACCAGTCCTCCCCAGTCGTGAAGGATTGGATGACGAATACTACTGTACGTGCTTCTCCTTTACACGTTGGCACGGGCTCGATACTGACTTGATACCCTAATGCAGATGACATTGCGGGTGCCTGAAGATCTAGAAAATGCTTGTTCACGGACAGGAGTCCTGGACAACAAACATCGATCTTGTGCAGGTAATAGTGAAATTAATGGGGCCGCCAACGTCCAAGCTGCATGATGTTGGGAAGCCTAAGCCTACGCTTCCGAAAGCCTAATCTTTCTCGATGCAGAACTAGGCAACGGCGGGGTGGAAGACGATCGCCGTCTTGTGAATAGACGTCTGTCGACGTTCAAATTGGGAATCAGGTACCGCTCTCTGGGGAACCATATTAGGAACTGTGCAGGGGGCGGTAACATTTGTGTTGGCGCGGGAGCTGGATGCGCTTCTCTTGAGATACCCTTGCTTGTACCTGTGCAATACGCTGCAATTAGACAGATTGTTTGGAGCGTGCGTGCGTGTTGTCAGCCTGTCGTCGTTACGCAGCGCATGCTCGACGTTGTACAAGGCGTCTGGTAATCGACGGTGATCTGTGCGATATTAACCCGTGACACGCTGGCGCAGGCATTGAGCCGGCCAGTCGGGCGGCCTGGTAGTAACCCCATAACGCATATTCCAGAAGCAAGTATATTTGATGCTGGGCTTAATCAGGCAAATATGATGGAGAGCATCTGTCGACTCCGCGAGCCGGGCACCTCTGCCAGCGGTGTGTCGCACGCTAAGCATCGTGGCTCCGCTGACGGTGTGTTCCTGGCGGCCACGGGCCTGAAACAGCGGACGGCAAGGTGGAGAGAAGCGGGGAGGAGGCCTGTCTGTACTACCTGACTCAACCAACGACCGCACGCGGGCCTGGCGTGCTCTCGGATACATCAGCCACGGTTCTACTAGGGCCCAGGTGTGAGGTGGAGAGCAAAGGGTGCATCGCTGGCGGCGCGTTAGCCTGCAGCTGCAGCATCCCGCGACACGAATATGCGGCCGCCCCAAGTGCGAGCGACAGTCGTACGCTGCTAAGCCCACAGATTGTTTCTATCCCCCAGCGGCCGTTCTGTTGGACCTCATATAATTCCTTCTTCTTCGGACTTTCGCTTGCTGCTGTTCGGATAGCCCTCCGGTCGATCCTCGAGAAGAAAGTACAGCAGCATTGCTCAACCAAACGTTCACGACCAAGTGCCCGCCGCACCGCCCGGCCACGGCGTCAGGGCCGCCATTCGCAGCATCGACCGCGCAAACCACGCCCCCATGTGCCTGAAGCCAAACGTTGCGCCATCGCCGACGTCGAGATCCGAGCCGAAGCCATGAAGAGCAAAGCCAAAGCGACTATTCTGCCTTTACGGCAGGCCGAGTTCGACGCCCTGCCGTATTCAGTCCAGTAAGTAATATTCCGCGCTCCTGACTGGTCGGCACGTGTGATAAGGGCGCGTTATGCGCGTGCATATACCGAATCCCCCACCATGACTTTTTGTGTACCTTGCAGTAGATGAAGGGCCTGTCAATTATGCCATGATGCCAATGCTAATTCGTCCCGCTACAGGAGAAAGTACTTTTCATCCCTGGAGCGTTTGCAGATCGCCCAGCACGCCTCCGACGAGCCCACTACATCAGGCCGCTCGTCCCAGGCCAGCACCGCTTCCAAATCCCACCGGCCCTCGCTATCTCTCGGCACCGGACGACGCAGACGCAAATCCGAAAAGGCTGTGCACGCTCACGACATTTCCCACATTGACCTTGACTTCTTTCTCTCCTTGCCTGAAAAGGTACGCAAGCAGCATTTTTCCCGTGAAGAGCAGGCACTCCTCCAAGGAAGGCACCATCAGGCGTTCCTTCCCGACGACCAGGATCCCGAGTGGGCACAACAACGCTTCAACGATTTTCACTTCGACTTCTCCCACTCCACGCTCGACCTTCCGGAACGCGGCCGTTCACGACGTCGTTCATCGTCGGCCTCTTCGACCGTCAGCCCTTCCCGTCCGACTTTCGGGCCTTCTTGTACATCAAACACGGACAAGGACCGAAACGCCCATTTACTATATCTCGACACAATGGCCACGCCCATCTTCCACCGGAGGGAAACCTCAATGGTAGACATGAGACGGACCATGTCCCTCACGTCGCACCCTGTCCGCCTCGGATCTTCATACATGGCGGATCCTCCACTCTTCAATGCCAGGCCGAATCGACTTCACCAGCGTGCCCACTCTTCTTCTCTTACAGGCCACATGTTGCCATCTACGCCGCCAACTCTCATGATCGACCCCGAAGCGACGCATTACCAGGATCCCGAGGCGAGGAAAAAGCTGCGCATGTATCTTGCGTCTCCCCAGAAGTTTGATGAAGCGATTGAATTCGGTTTCCCATCGTCCGCTGGAAGCGACGCCGCTACCCCCCACTTCCAGCTGCCACAGATCGACAATCATGCTCGAAAGTTCAGCCGAGACATGCACACCTTCCTTAGGGATGGACAGCTGTCTTTCTTCGAAGACCATCCCAACGAGAACCAGGGCCTGGAATCTGATGCTGGCTCTGTAGCCGACATGGACTCACCCGCCACGCCCTCCAGCACCGGCCTGTCCTTCCGCATGCACTCCCGCCGAATCTCGCACCGCAAGTTCTCGGTTGATTCGCCGGCTCCGTCGCCTGTTCACTCTGCCAATGGGCATTTTAATCGCGAGATGACGCTTCGTATGACTTTGACTCGGCCCGATCTACGAGCTGACGAAGATCAACTGTATGGCTGGCAAGGCTCAAGCTCAAATTCAACTCCCAAAACCTCCAAAGACGACCCTCTGGCACTGGAAGACCTTGTCTTCACTGACGACATGACCGGTACCAAGGGCGCCTTCTACGTCAAGCCTAAACCGCGCGGAAACCTCGTGAGCCGCATACTGAAGCGTGCCAGCCTCAAGGCCACCAGTCGCTGATCCCCATTTCAGCCTGCATCTATTAATTCACTTCTCACATTGTACTTTTCTTGCCTGTCTTTCCTAATAAAGACCAACAACAGGTCTGCTGCGTTTCAGCGAGCGGCTTTTTATTTCCTTGTCCAACCATTTTTTAGACATTTACGGGGGTTTACGAAAGCTCATCAGACTGTACGATTATCACGATGCACGAACCGAACGATTCAGATGCATGAATGAGGCGTTTTCCTTTCATCTCCCATGTCCAGCTACCCTGCTGGTATTTCTTCATACTTAGCTAGCCAAGAACTTCATCGAGAATGATACCCAGTCGGCAGCAACCAAAACTGGTCTGTCGCTTTGATACCACCACCTTCGCCTCATCCTTGTCGATATCAATGTTTCCGCGCATTTCCTATTACATCAGGCAACAACGGTTACTCATCGCAATTGCCGATACAGTCCAGCGTCTCAACTCGCAGCACCTGACTTTTGCCGAAGGAGTGATCGCCCCCAGCGATCATGACTAAGTCCTCGTACTCTCTACCGGAGCTTTACCTACCCGTTCACACTACCCGTCTTATCTCTCCACATGTTTCGCCAAAAACCACACTAACCATATTATCCGCAGCGGAGAGATCTATATCGCATAGATGTTAAGGGTAGGGATGGCTGTATGACGTTGCCGTTTTCATCCAGTGGCTAGGCAAAGATCGACATTACAGTACTCGTACAGTTTGCATGCAGTAGTTGATACCAGGCGTTGTATGCGTTTCGTGGTGCTGGGAGGATGTGTTTGGGTGGCGAAGTAAGATGCATGAGAAAGAGGTTTATTGGGCAGCTATGTTGAGGTTGAGTATATGTGAGAGCATTAATAGATTCAACGTATCAACATATCGCACAACATATTCCACCAACCATCATCCCCATCTACCCTCTCAACTACTCAAATCCTCCACGTACAGTAAACAATGACGTCCCACTACCCTTCCGCAAAAATCCAGCAAAATCCCCGTCAGCCACCCCAACATGAAACGCCCACTCACTCTTATCCTCCACCAGCTCCCCCAACTCCACCACCGCTTTCCGGTGAAGCTCCACCAGCCCACCGGCTCTAGATTCCTAATGGGTTCCCTTGCCGAGCAAAGTCACCTGTACACGGTACCTGGTACACTAACCCGCTAGATGCCGAACCGAACTGCTCCAACTCTCACGGTACGCTACGTTTCAGCTTGCGCTAGATTTTTCACTCCCACAAGGCTCGATCTTGCGTTCGCAGCGGATAGCGCGCGCGTACAGTCAATCGGGTCATGTGTGGCGGGGTCTGGAATGCTTGAGGGGTTTTCCTTGGGTCGGTGACGCATTTGCGTGAGGTGACGATGTTGTTTACATTGTACACTGGGTTTTGTGAGTGTGGCACTGCAGGTCGTTGTTGTGGCGTTGGCTGATCGACGGGAAAAGGAAGTTAGGGAAAAAGGTACGACATATGCATATCATTGTCTGGTGATGCGAAAGTACGAGGAATGCCATTAACTGCATATGGCGGCTGGAGGGGATGTTTTCCGGGGGTTCTTTACTTTTTTCCCGCCTTTGTTTATTTTACGCGCGTAGTGTAGCCGGAGTTGGACGTAAGATTTATTGAAGGTGCTGATGATGGATGTCTTGCTAGTCAGTATACCTGTGCATGGGTTTCTCGGCCGCATCTAAAAAGTGATGTTGCTGCTGACACGCTGTCCGTCGGCGTTCCCGAGGTCAGGATTCACATATTGGCCGGGTGATAAGCGGCTACAGCAAGACTACAAAATCGATCGTCTGCTTGCATTGAAACGGTTTTCATGTTGTGATATTCTGCAATGTTAGGTGCACGAGAAAAACGTTAGGCCAGGGTGCTCGCGTTATCGTGGTGAGGCATCACACACATACACTACTCATGAACACGGCACGGAAACACTGCGTCTACATGATGACGGCCCGGATAACCTATGCGGGAGAAAGATCAGCCCGAAAAGCAATTGCTTCGTCACGCGCGCGGATAGTCGCATTCGCTTTCTCCATGTTCCAAACGAGTCAAGTTGAAAACATTGCTCATTTCAGGTGCATACCCCAGGATCAAAGTGGTCCGAATTCGGCATGTGGAAGAAGAAAAGTGATCCACGGCTTATCCTTTCTGGACAGTCTGCAGAGAACGACGTGTCCCGCTACTGCAGTCCCATGCTCCCCCACGTGCAGGTTTTAATTGCACCGTTCATGCATTGAACGCAATATACGCGTAACCTTCACATGCAATGTCATGACATTCCAAACACTTATTTGGCATCAACAGTTGTTCGAATTTTTCATTACTCGTGGTATCCTGCGTCTTTCGCTGCCAAGTCAATCCATTTGCAGTTCTTTACCTCGACAAGGCGATGTCGTCGATTCGCAGAATCATCTTGACGGTCTCGGCTGCAAGCTCGATAGCGCTGGTGCTGACCAGCAGTGGCTGCAGTACGTTCTCCTCGCTGATGTCGTTCTTGACACCCCCGCTCTTGATGCTGATACCAGCATTCTTCTGCTCCTGCGCGTGCCTATGCCTTAGCTCTGTGACGACCTTGATGCTGTTCAGCCCGGCGTTTTCCGCCAGTGTTGTCGGAATAACCTCCATGGCATCGGCGAAAGCTTTCCAGCAGATAGACTCAGTGCCAGAGAGCTCACGAGCTTTGAGTGACAGCTGATGCGCAATCTCAATCTCCGGGGCACCGCCACCAGCAAGTAGCGCCTTCTTCTTGACCAACGAGCGGATGGCGCAGTGAGCGTCGTGTAGAGATCGCTCGGTCTCATCCAGAATGAGGTTGTTAGCACCGCGGCAGACGATGGAGACAGTGTTGGCTGCTGACTTGACGCCGGAAACCTTGACGTATCGTGCGCCCGATGCCTGTACCTCCTCGACAAGGTCTGCCGAACCGAGCTTGTCTTCTGTGAATGAATCGATATCGGCAATAGGCTTGCAGCCAGTGCTCTACTATGCATTAGCTTCGTTACATGTGAATCACTTCTCATACGCACCTTGCAAATGAACTCAATCTCGTCACGTTCAATGTCCTTGATGACCAGGATCTTCAGCTTAGACAAGAAGTGCAGACTGAGGTCGTTGACTGCGTCTCGGAGGATTGACTTTTGGATGAAGAGAACGTTGCACTTGGCTTTCTGGATCTTCTTGACCATGTTGAGCAGATATGTTCGCTCCTCCTTGAGGATCTTGTCCATTTGCCTGTAGTCGTTGACGACAATCTGGTTCTCCATGTCCGGTTTCGGTGGGCTCAACTGGAACTGGATGAGACCTATCCGTGCCTTCTCCTTCAATGTGGGACCACCAGCGCTCTTGACTACAGGCTGGTTCAGAACCAGTCCGTCGATCATCTCGCTGTCTTCGATGGTACCGCCCGACTTCTTGATCATCCGAATGTTCTTCAAGTCTACGTTGTCGGCGGTCTTGGGGTCGATGACCTTGAGGACTGAATCCACAGCCATGATGGGGAGCTTGGGCTCCTGAGCGACGATCTTGGAAGAGAGTGCGGTGGTGGCGGTCTTGAGGAGCGTTTGCCTATCCGTGAGCGAGATGGGGATGGCCATCTCGGTCAATATCGATATCGCCTCCTGCGCTGCCCGTTGGAAAGCCTCTGATATGACTGTGGGGTGGATGCCCTTGCCCAATAACCTCTCAGCGGCGCCCAGCAGACTTCCAGCAATGACTACGACCGACGTTGTACCATCTCCAGCTTCGATATCTTGGGCGTGTGCGAGGTCGACGAGCATCTTCGCGGAGGGATGCATAACGCTCATCTGGTTCAACATGGTGGCTCCGTCGTTCGTGATGATGGTCTGGCCTTTGCTGGTTTGGATCTGGACACGTCAGTTGCGATGGCTAGTGATTTGCGCCTGGCTCGTACCATCTTGTCCATGCCCTTTGGTCCCAAAGACTGCCAAAAAGTTAGTATTCATCTCTTCCCCGCACCTCGTGGTGGGACATACAGTTCGGATCGCATCTGCCACAGCTGCACAATTTCAGTTAGCGAAATGCTTCAAAATGGTGATGAGTAGGCTCTGTACCTCTTGCGGCAATGATGTTGGCGCTGCGAACAGCTCTGGGCTTCTCCTTGTCCTGGGCCAATGTCAGTCAATGTTTTCAGAGCTTAGTGACGAAGCGCACCTTGAAGGCGGTGTTGCCGCCACCGGTACCGCCATTTGCAACTTGAGCAGCCATCTTTCAGTCTACAGGAGAACAAAGCTAAAAGAGGGGTATCGTGGGAGTTTGGCGGGGAAGTTGTGGTGCCTGGACGCGAACTGACAATATTTCGAGAACGCGATAGACGTAGCGCACGGCCAATCCCCAAGCTCCGACTCGCCGGGCCATTGCCGCATCACAGCTACACCTTCACCCAGTACACAACAACCAACCCCATACACTCACCCGCGCCGCCGCATCTACTCCCACTGTCGCTCTTACCCGGAATCATCCACAACTCGACTGCACGCATAGCCCGAACCCCATCTCGGCCACACAACAGTCGCCGCCCACTCCGCAAGCATGCCTTCAGCCACAGGCCAGTCCTGGGAGAAGTACCAGAAGAACTTCGCCGACGACGAGGTTGAGGAGAAGAAGATCACACCTCTGACAGACGAGTAAGAGATGGTACGTCACAATCAGAGCGGACATGGGCTGATGATATCACAGGGACATCCAGGTGTTGAAGACATACGGAGCGGCACCCTATGGCGCCGAACTCAAGAAGCTCGAGAAGGAGATCAAGGACAAGCAGCAGACGATAAACGAGAAGATTGGCGTCAAAGTACGCACTCCTTCACCTTCCCTCCATGCTTGACTAACGCCTCCAGGAATCAGATACCGGTCTCGCACCTCCACATCTCTGGGATATCGCCGCCGACCGCCAACGAATGCAAGAAGAGCAACCCCTCCAGGTCGCACGATGCACCAAGATAATACAAGACGAGAAGGACTCAGAGAAGAGCAAATATGTCATCAACGTCAAGCAAATCGCCAAGTTCGTCGTCAACCTCGGAGAACGCGTCTCACCCACCGATATTGAGGAGGGCATGCGCGTGGGTGTCGATCGCAACAAGTACCAGATCCTACTTCCCCTACCGCCGAAGATCGATCCTTCGGTTACCATGATGACGGTTGAGGACAAGCCCGATGTCACATACGGAGATGTTGGAGGTTGCAAAGAGCAGATTGAGAAGCTACGAGAAGTCGTCGAGATGCCACTGCTATCACCAGAGCGCTTCGTCAACCTGGGTATCGACCCCCCGAAGGGTGCTCTTCTCTACGGTCCCCCAGGAACTGGAAAGACTCTTTGCGCCCGAGCTGTTGCCAACCGAACCGACGCCACCTTCATCCGAGTTATCGGTTCAGAGCTTGTCCAGAAGTACGTCGGAGAGGGAGCCAGGATGGTGCGCGAGCTGTTTGAGATGGCGCGAACAAAGAAGGCGTGTATCATCTTCTTCGACGAAATCGATGCTGTCGGTGGTGCTCGTTTCGATGACGGTGCTGGAGGCGACAACGAAGTACAGCGTACCATGTTGGAGCTTATTACACAACTGGATGGTTTTGATGCTCGCGGTAACATCAAGGTCATGTTCGCGACCAACAGGCCTTCGACTCTCGACCCAGCCCTTATGCGTCCCGGACGTATCGACCGAAAGATTGAGTTCTCGCTACCCGACATGGAGGGCCGTGCCAACATTCTCCGTATCCACGCCAAGAGCATGAGTGTCGAGCGTGACATCCGTTGGGAGCTCATCTCTCGTCTCTGCCCCAACAGCACAGGTGCCGAACTGAGGAGTGTGGCTACCGAAGCAGGTAAGTTCTGGCTGTACGAAATGCATATGAGACATATACTGACTTCGTACCCCTAGGCATGTTCGCTATACGTGCGAGAAGGAAGGTTGCGACTGAGAAGGACTTCCTGGCTGCCGTGGACAAGGTCATCAAGGGCAATCTCAAGTTTAACTCCACCGCCACCTACATGCAGTATAACTAGACGGCGCCAGTCATGGCGACGAAAGCAGCTTATGTATTTACATTAGAAGGCAGCACTGGTTTTGTATGAGTACTCACGACGATGCTTTTCTTCCACTCAGATGGATAAGGACATGATGCATTATTCGAATCACCCTGTTCTCTACAGTGAAGTCTTGACGATGCAGAACTCTGTCAATATGATTTGTGATCGATATAAGAATGGTATATGTTCATTACTCGTCTAGTTAGTCAAACGACCTCATGAACACACGTCGGACTATGTAAAAACTGAACACCCTAGAGCCTACATTAGCGTTAGCTCACCTACTTTGCACGTTCTCATCTTGATGTAGTCTGCAGACCTGTTCGGTTTTGTTCTTGTATAAGGTGAATATGCCATTAAACTACAACTGTCCCGCCAATATCACACAAATCAACATCAACACCCCACTTCAACCCAGCTGCCTCCGCACCCTTCCGCCATCTTTCAGGCGGCTCAGTAACCGGTTCATAGCTAGCCGAGTAGGCACCACGAAACGTACCAAAGTGCATGCCTATACTCTTCTTACTCCTCACATCCCTATGTATAGCCAAAGAATCCTCAGGACTAGAATGTTGACCAGACAAGACAGACCTCGGCTTGAAGCAACCCACAGGCACAAGTGCCAGGTCAAAAGGTCCGTACAACTCGCCGATTTCCTTAAAAGCTGGACAAGGCGGGTGCGGCGCGTCGTGGTGTGAGAATTGGTCGTCGGAAAGAACGTGGCAGTAGCCTGTGTCTCCCGCGAAGAAGAGCTTCTTGCCAGATGAAGACGGTTCCTTTACGATCCAACTACACCACAGTGTGCCGTCGAAGTTCCAAGGCGTGCGTCCAGATCGATGTTGCGCAGGCGTGCATATCAGCTCTACACCTCCAGCACCCTTCTTGAACACGGTTATGCCACCCCACCAATCCATCTCTTCGACTTGATCCGCTTTGATACCCGCGCCCAGCCCCGTCAGAACAGACTTGACGCCCAGTCCGCAGAAGAAGCGCAAGTCCCCACCCTGCTTCGCATTCAGCTTCTTCAGCGTATCTGAGTCGAGATGGTCGTAGTGGTCATGGCTGATGCACACAGCGTCGATTTCAGGCAGCTCGTCGATGGTGCATGGCGGAGGTGTGAATCGCACAGGACCGACCATGCCATAGGGTCCTACGCGCTCACTCCATACGGGGTCGAGGAGAATGCGCATTCCCCGCTCGTTTCCCTCTGAGGCCGTTGTTTCGATCAAGAAACTCGCGTGCCCTATCCATGTTGCCTTTAACCCGTTCTGCGCATTGCTGAAGTCGGGCTTGCGCACGTTGACCAGACCTAATCGATCGGCGGGTATGGGGACGAAGTTCTTGGGGGTGCTGAAGCGCGTTCGGACGGCAGCGATTATGCCATCGTTCTTATAGGAGGGCCATGGGTTCTTGAAGCCTGTGGGTGGCTTGCCGACGTGGTGGGCGGTCGTGTATGTGTCTGGCTTGTGTGGGGGTAGCGGCGTTATGGAGGATGAGGGAGGCATTCTTGCTGTTTGGTAGTGCCTAAAAAATGGCGCGAGGATACGAAGGGCTTAAGGTGGGCGCGCATGTTTGTTCGTTGTGTGGATGAGACTATGACGACGAATGGCGGGTGCAGAGGCGGCGATAGGCAGCGCTCATCGGGGGTCAGGTTGGTCCGGTCCACCGTTGGAGGCGCGTTTGAGATTCGAGGGTCGTCTAGGGCTAGGAAACCTTCGAGACGTTCATCGATGACTTCACTGCCCTTGGAGTAATGTCGATGCAGCTGTTGAGTTTGTGCGTCTGGTCGTGGAGCGTCATCGAGCAGCTCCGACCAAGCCAACCCCTGTCACCTATCGAGCAACCCACGTTCTGCCCCAGCCATCCTTCGAGACGTAATCCCCGACTCTTTTTTGCACAATGAACAAAACCCGTAATTGTGGCTGGCCCTACCCACCAATCTTACATCCTAACGCGCATATCCAGCATCATGGCCTCGGAGACAGCTCGAGTGGGTACAATCATCAAGGCGCGGCTTGCGTAGCCTTGTTCTCTTATCATCCAATAGGACCGACACGTGAGCCCGTCTAGTTTGCATGCAGGTACTGTTCGTCTTTCGCTCATCGCCGCCGCCGGAGCTCTAACCAGGAGTCTGGAAGATGTACCTTCTACATGTGGTAAGCACCGACTGGGGCTGCAGCGGCCTGGGTACGCCGTGGCCAAAATTTTGTAAGCTTTATAGATGCCGGATTCCCAATGTCTTTGAACTTGTTGTGTTCCTTTGCATCAATCAAACTTCGATCTTTACAGTCAAGACAAGATGAAGGGTACCTTTTCCAAAGCCGGTGCTGCGGCTCTACTGGCCACAACAGCAAATGCACAACTCTATCCCAACCAGAGCCCGTTGAACCACACCTGCCAGCTACAGGAACCACTCCTGTCTTGCCCATCGCAAGATCCTTCCAAAGTCGACTCATGCTGCGTCGAGACATTCGGTGGACTTGTTCTGAGCACTCAATTCTGGAACACATACACCGGCCGCGAATCTGAAGGTCAGCTTCTCCCTACCGACACATGGACGCTCCACGGCCTCTGGCCCGACTTCTGTAACGGTAGCTACACACAATACTGTGACCTGAGCCGTCAATACGACCCCATCCCAGGACCAAACACCACGAACGGCCTACCAAACGGCACATTCGTTCCACCCTACAACGGATCCAACATCGGCACCTTCCTCGAGCCATTTGGCCGCTACGACCTCTTGGAGTACATGAACACCTACTGGATCGCATGGCAACAAGACAACCCCGGTTTCTGGGGCCACGAGTTCTCCAAGCACGCCACCTGCTTCTCTACCTTCAATGTCCCTTGCTACGGCCCGCAGTACCGCGAGCATGAGGACGTTGTTGACTTCTTCGAGACGACTATCAAGTACTACAAGAGGTTCCCTACCTTCGATTGGTTGGCCGCTGAGGGCATCACGCCTTCCAACTCAACCACGTACTCGTACTCCGATCTCGTGGATGTTCTGTACGAGCAGCACGGCGGTATTCCTTTCTTGGGTTGCTCGGGGCCCAGGTTCAATGCTACTGATGCTGGCAAGAACACGACTGATCGAGGCTACACTATCTTGAGCGAAGTTTGGTACTACGAGCACGTAAGTATCCATTGAGCGTGCACATGATGATTAGATGGATGCTAACATGACACTAGGTGTACGGCCGCCCTCAAGAAGGCAATGCCATTCCCGTTAATGCTTCGGCTACGTACCTCACCAACTGCGCTACTTCCGAGGGCGCAATTCACTACCCGGAGAGGACCAATGGGTCGGAGAAGGCTCCCACTGTCCCGTTCTAGAAAGACACAGTCGGGTTTGATATGTATTGTAATAATCAATATCAAATACTTCGTGAACGCAGACGAAGTTACTCTTCACATCCACCTGGTTTAAGAAAAAAGTGAACACCCTAGAGCATACATTAACATCGCAAGATGTAAAGTGTATTATTTAAAGTTAGCGTGGAGCCTAAATTAACATAGAAAGATACAAAGTATGTAACCTAACGTCAACGTAGAGCCTACATTAACATAGAAAGATGCAAAGTACGTAACCTAACGTCAACGTAGTCTCTAGGGTGTCGTCCTTGCAGCACGTTACGCCTAATACATAGCCCTTCCAGGCCTTGCTTCGAGTTGAAACATTAATCTAGGAGTCACTGACCTTCAAGTGAATCAATGCAGAAATATGAAATTCCTTCGTCTCAACTGACACTAGTGATAGTCTATCAAGTACTAATACAAAACAAAAGGTTTACTTGTTCTTTACCCTCACAAACTTTTGCACCCCTGTCTTCGGATCGAATCTGCTCTCCTAGTTGAATTTACGCGGCTTTTCAGCTGCCTCGTCTTCCGGACTAGTTTGTGAGGCAGCCCTGGTGCCGCGTTCTTCCTGCATATTCGTATCCTGAGTCTGGTCTTCGGGTCCTACACCAGCTTCCTGGTGACTGCTCTCTTCCTCAGGCGTCTGACGCTCGTCGTCTGCGTGATCTTCCCCTGTGTCCATGTCGACGTCTGTTTCCTGGACCCGTGGACTCTGTGTCTCGGAGATTCGGTTCCGCTCAATCTGCTCTCTCTTGATCTGGACTGCCGCCTTTGTTGCGGGGGCGTGGTTCTGCGATCTTGGGTGGACGGTATGATCGGTGTTTTCTTCAAAGACTTGACGAGTGTAGTCTTGTTGTTTCCGTGCTGCGTCGACACCAGCGGGAAACATCTTGCCCATTATAGCATTGTGCTTATCGCTAGCGCTTGGGTCCGCTGCATAGCCGCTTGGGCTCGGCGTGTCCGGTGCATTTGCTGAGGCCGCATATTGATGGTTGGTAGGTGTGAAGCCAGTGGGTGAGTGACTTGCTTCGCCTTCGTTGCGTGAATGCACCTTGCGGAGGTTGGCTGCTGAGGATTGTGAGCGCATGTCTGGACGGCCGTCTTTGCGAATCAAGACTCCATCTGCATTCCTAATGGGTTTGGTGCGCGTCTTCTTTGCCGATCCAAACATGTCACCCGGCGATCCGAAGCTCATGGCAGCTGTCACACCTTGTAGACCTAGACTGCTAGCACGGTCGCTGGTTGCGTAACCGCCACGTCCGCCTCCACCGCCACTGCCTCGCCGCGCAATGCCCCCTCGTCCTGGCTGCGGGACGTGCTGATAGTATCCCGACGGACTGATTTGAGAATCGGGAACACCTTGCCAGTCAGGCCTTTCCCAATCAGGAGTTCCGAGTGTACCGTGGGCTGGCATACTCTTCCTCACTCTGCCACCCCGACTTCCAGGACCCCCACCACGACGCCCACGCGGTCGATGCTCGATCATACGCTGAGACTCGGGTTGCCAGCTGGCATCTGAAGGGCCATCTTGTGTGGCGTAGGGGATGTAGGAAGACTGTTGCGATTGCGATCCGAGAACAGATTCAGGTACAGTTTGTTGGGACGGTATCGTAGGCGTTTGGAAGCGATGGTCTGTCATGGAAGCTTGTTGCGAGCCCATGTAACCTGAAGGACCAGCATCCACAAGCCTCTGCCTCTTGGGCGAACCAGGTGCGTGAGTGTTGACTTCCAGTGGATTCTCAACGCCATTCTGATGTGTTCGTTTAACTCCTGCGTTGATGGTAGCCCACCCACCAGCCTGACTTCCAGTAGGCCCGACGCTCGTGGGATTCGGTGCGCTCACAGGTGCCGCCGTAGTCGAAGGAGCGACGAACGACGATTGCTGTGGCTGGCCATTGGTTACTGGCTGCGGTGCTCTATTGCTCGGCGTCATCGTTGGTGTACTCTGATGCGAGTGAGGTGGTTGTGCCATTGATGCTTGCGGTGCCTGATACGTATATGGCGGTGCTTGTGAGGGCTCAGGTCCGGCGCGCTCTTCGAGTCGATAGATTTTACCCTTCATGATCTCAATAGTAGTACTGATGAGATCTACATCACTCGCCTTATGCGACAGGACGTTCATCTGCTGCGCCATTTGCTCTAATGCTGCATTCTGAGCCGCGAAAGATGGGGCGGCATGGGGCGTAGCCGAAGCTCCTGATTGCCTCTCCATCCTCATCGTATATAACTCACGATTGATGTTTTGCATGGCAAGGTGCATGCCTTGCATCTCATTCTGTAGTCTTTCGGCCAGCGCCTCCACTTTTTTGATATGTTCGTTTTGCTGAAGAAATTTGGCCTGATATTCTCGACGCAGTGCCTCTTCTGTTTGGTCCATCTTCTCCTGCTGAAGCCGAATGTCACGAGTGTGCGCAGCTAAGGCGCCACTGTTGTGGGACATTTGCGTCTGTATACGCGCCATAGCGTCTATGCTAACGTCTTCTGGCGAACGAGGATAGTGGTGGCCGTTGGTCTGAGGGACCATTGTTGGCACTTCAGATGGACCGCTCATTGACTCAATGCCAGGCCCTGGGTGAGACCTATGAGCTTCCTGACGATAAGGAGAAGTTGACCGTGGTGCAGTGCTCAGCACGTCTTGAGCAAAAGCGTGTGGAGAGTTCCGTATCGAGGACGGCTGCTTCGATGGTGGTGCTATTAATGACGGTGTGTTGTCTCCGACAGGATGCAACGACTGCTGCTGCTGCTGCTGCTGTTGTAGATTAAGGTCTTGGGATGGCTCGTACCGCCCGCGAGCATGATCTGGGTGATCCACAGATGGCGCACGTGAGTCAATCTCCATAGCTTCAGCCGAGGACGCTTTTGGTGTTGCTCTCGACGAGGGAGGACTTGGGGTATCTTCGTTCGCTAGCAGGTCTTGTGAGGCATCCACTTCAGGTTCGACTACAATGGTATGATCTGGTGCTGTCTCGCATTGCAGTTCTATGCGACCCAGCTTGAAGAAATCTCGACCACTATCACAGGTCAGCCATCAAAGAAGGACTTGGAAGGCCATTGGAGAAGTTACTTACCGAAAGGATCCCTTTCCTGCAGGTGCGGTGACAACAGTGAATCCGATAGCTGTCTTTACGCAACCCGGATCGGGGCACGACAAAGGCTGAATGGTACTGGTGTTGAGTTAGTCCCAAGATTCCTATGCGAACGAAAGGCTAGTAATAAGGAATGCGGGACGTAAAAAGCGGGCGTACACGTCTAATAGATGTTAATCTATAGTGTGGAAAGATTTGGTGCAGGCTAGTGTCGGTGCGCCTAGAGGAAGAAACTTAAAATACCATGTAACCATCGGCAGCCGGGATACGCCAACTCGTGTGTTGGGAGTTTGTTGATAGCCGGCCAAGCTGTAAGAGGGAAAGGTGCGACAGACAATTGTAAAGGGAGAAGGGGCCAATGTGATGTCTGGGTTCAGCTTACCATCCTGCTAATTCGGTGCCTTTTGACGCCGCTTTTAGTTTGCCCATGGGTTGTAAGGTAGAACTGTAGGAGCCGAGCAGCGCGGGAACGAAGTAGCTGCCGGTGACCTTGTACCAGGAGTTGTAGAAATCTCCAATGCAATTCTGACAATTCTTGCAGTATGCTTTAGTTGCACGGTTGGTGGGCGGGGAAGGTGGAGAGGCTTCATCAGCACTCTCAACAACCTCTGGTGGTGATGGCTGAAGTTCATGTGTATTCATGTCTGACTCCACCTCGCCAATTCCGGATCGCCTGGAGCCCGCCATTGATGCAGCCCATTGACACAACAGTGCCTAGGCGATAGATGCAAGTGAGCGGAGAGGCTGCACGAAAAGTGCTAGATAGCAACAAATAAAAGTTGGATGAAAGAGGGTGGGCCTAAGCAAGCTGAACTACCGGTCTCGGGTACGCGACGACGCGTCTCAGTCCAGGATAGCGTTTCAGCAAGCGCAGTGAGATTGGAAGCGAAGAGGAAGAAAATGGTAGGCCCCAACAAGAATAGGCGGGTGCGGCGGAGACTGGAAGGAACCCTGAAAGACGAGAGCTAATTCAGAGGAGGGAAAGGGCAAGTGAAATAATTAGCAGGAGTTATTCCATGATTAGCCATGCATGAGTCCGAGTGGGGTTAGCGCGCCTCGCTATCAATTTAGATGCGCTCTATTGCGAAAAAGCCCTGAAGCCGTCTCGTGTCGCAAGCGCAACACGCTAGCTGTTCCATCTCGCGCAATAGCCAGATCTATTCAGCTGTAATTTCGTCCGTCTATCGAATGCGAGCACTTCACCACCGTCCGATGTGCGCATGTGTCGACTTGCACAGGTATCAACTCGTGTCACTGCATCCCAACACCTGATCGGTAGTCACTATCGTTATGGGGCAGTTTACTCATCCCGGGACCAAGCGCCGGCTATCTTTATTACCATCAAATTGCGACGATTACAGGTTGCCAAGTTTGATCCGCGACATGGGCCAATTAGCATAACATGTCGATGATAGCTATATGTCCGAATTTACATTTGCAGCTATATATGGGCCAGACTACTCGTTTCTGGCTTTTATCCATGCCATTTTCCATGTCGTCGTCAGCAGCATTGTCCCAACTGGTACCGCCTACCATCATGACGGAATGATCGTCACTGAGCGCACTGCCGTACCGCAGCAGCGATCCCACACAGGCAAAGATGGGATTATGGTTTTACAGAGTTGAATTTGCGCAATCTTCGCCCACTGTGAGGCGGCGAAAAGCTTTGCGCTAATTTAACTCCAAGTAAGGGGAAAGTGGACAGGGATGTTGATTGATGTCATGCAGTACTTGTGCCCTTGGCACAGTAGTTATTCGCGTTCAATCCTTTCTACCGATAATTGCAAAACACAACGCATGTTCTAGAAAGCATTCAGCCTCTCAGCCTATGCATCCCGATTATCCGTTTATACGCCACGACCGAGAGTGTCTGTCAAGCGATATGCGCTTGGACACTATGTACTACGACACGTTGCGTTGCGCGTAGTACGCGCGAGGTACGAATACTCGTACTTTACTTGACAACGATAAAGCCAACGCCGTTGCGAGCCTCTTGACAGGCCTTCGAAAGAGCCTGCACCTCCGTATCCGTCCATTTGACGCTGAGGTTGTCCCAATTCTTGGTAGCGTATTCACGGCGATACTGCTGTTGCATTGCTTGCAAGCGACGGATTTCTCGAGGGTCGCCTGTCCCACTGTACACAATAAAGGCCGTGCAGCGTGGCAAAGCGTCGTATATCTGCCCGATGCGTTCAATGGTCTTGGAGACGGCATCGCCGAGCTCAGGTCCGTGAACCTCAACATCTGTATCCTCGCCATCCTTCAGAAGACCCAGTCGTTGCAAAGCATTCTGTCGAATGAGCTCGACATCGGCCGTCTTGGCGTCGTCCCACCAGCCTCTTGCAAGCTCCAACTCGCGCAAACGTCCCCAGACAAAGTCGATCTTGTCGGTAGTGCCATCCTTGCCTTCAGCTTGACCTTTTACTGTACGCTCAATAGCTTCCACTACTTCCTCATCGGTCTTGCAGCCTATGGAAACTTGGGCTTGGCCACCATGACCTCTGTTCGGGTCGCCCCAGTCGATGACAGCTCCGGCACGATGCGCGTCGTTTGATTTCGGTCGTACAGAACGATCCATTCTCTTGAAAATAGACTCCGCGTTTGTGTCGCCCGATCCCCAGCGCGGGCCCTTTTCACACTTTTGTTTGACCAGATCGAGACACGTTCGAGCATCCTCCACACTGTCGTGACCTGCTGAGCCCTTTTGCACTTCGCGCTTGAGGTACTTCTGCGCAAGCCACTTCAGCGACTGCTTGTATGGTGGCCCACGGGGGTGCGGGTAGAGGATACCCGTGTCGATGATGAAGGGGTGGGTCAGCTTGAGTGCGTTGAGATCAGAATTTAGCGAGTGTCCCACAAGAATTGTACGCGGTGTGATGAGTTCCAATAGCTCCTTCTGTATGTCCGCTAGAGTGGTTGTGACATCCTGGAGCATGGCCGCTGTAATACCGGACCATTGGGTCAGGTAGTCCTTGATGGCGACATCTGGCTTGACAAGCTTGTCGAGAGCCGTAGTGCCGTCCCAGTTCAATAGACTGATGCGAGTGAGTACAAGCTGGTCGTTCTCAGCTTTGCACATCTCACAGTCGACGGATATAATGTGTCTTCCAGCAGTCAGACTGCCTTGTTCGATCTCCATCTCGGGTACTTCTGCATCTTCCAAGGTAGCGACATTGGTGTCGACCCAACCATCATCGGCAGTCTGATGAGCAAGCTTCCTTCTCTCGTGATTGGCCTCCTTGGATTCCGAAGTGGTGAACATTGCCGGATGTAGCACGTATTCGTTCTCTTGCTGTTCCATTAGACTGGCGATGTATTCGGTAATGCGCGTGCGCTTGTTTTCCCAATTCTTCGAGTTCTGCGGCAAGGGGCCTTTGTGGTTCCCTGTCTTCTTCATCTGCTTCTCTTCTTGCGTCTTGGGTATTTGTGAGGTTAGCATGGTATGAATGGGCGAATGCACCCTCATGTATTGGTTGTTGCGATGTTCGCCTATAGCCTTGATGGGCCAGACATGCTCAAAGATATCAGCGAGAGGTTTCAGCGATGTAGGCAGTTTATCGGCCTTGAGACTAGCCGGATAGAAGTCATCACGCGAAATGTTCAGCCGCTTGGGTTTTGCTGCCTGTGCATCCTTTACAGCCTTTGCAGCCGTCAGCCCAGTATCAGTCTGCGCGTCCGTTGTCTCTGCTCCAGCGGAAGGTTCGGACTGAGGTGCAGCGTCTAAAGCAACATCGCCGTTGAACATACCCAGGTCCAATCCCGGAACCATAAGCATGACGACCTGTTGGATATTTGCACGACTGCGTACAGAAACCCACTGCGGCGCATTACCGTCGGCAAGCAAGTACAGCACCAGGGACTGGAGATCTGTGATCTTCACGTGCGAGTTCAGGCGGGCATGATGTGAATGCTCAATGGCTGGGTAGCTCCTCTGCAGCTTGCGCTCTTTCCTGCGCTCCTCCCTGGTCAAGTTCTCGCTTGACTGCTCAGAGCCAGCTTTGTATGTGACGAACGGATTATCGGTGGACGAAAGTCGATTCCCTAGCTGGGCGTCTTTGCCTGCGAATGGGTTGTCGAGAGTCGCATCTTGGTGCGGCGGTGGCGATCGTGCCTTGCGCTTGCCCTGCCCATCTGTGTCGCGCGAATGGCCAGGACTGCGAGCTGGCGAGGGCGAGTTCGAGGCGCGGCGCCCGTTGTTCTCAGAGTGCGATCCGCGTTCCTTCCGTCTCCTTTTCGAGCCGCTGACTACTGTCCAGCCCTCTTCGTCTCCGTTAGCCGTGGTGGTTGCCGCATCGTCGGGTTGCGCTTCGCCGCGCATGTGCGCCAATGTCGCACCGAGTCCAACATCGGCAGGAGGTGGCTCGTCGCGAGCGCCGCGCTTTCGTTTGGCCATATCAGAGCTCATGCGACCCGCGTGAGTCGATTTGGTGGGCGCGAGGTGTTGTTGTGGAGAAGCTCAAGAAAATGTTCGGGGATCCGGCGCATGGGTACGCGCTAGCCATGGCCCACATGTGGGAAGCTTTACTACCGTCACTCATGTCTAATACTCCCTGTCGCCTCGCAAGACGCAACAAATTCCTATTCTACAACGGGAATCGCGTTACAGTTTCGAAGAATTCAAGTCTTCGTGGCCTTTGCTGCACAATTCACTATATACATACCCGCCGACGTCATCATCGTCCCAGCTGCGATCATATATGAATCAAGTGAAAACATTACGAAGCCATACATTCACACCTAGTCTACAATTCAAGGCCGATCAAAAGTCTATCAATAAGGGAAACATTGCGAGAAGCAGGAAATGGTGGCCTCCGGATACACAGCTATGCTAAAACCGGACATCCAGCAGCAAAGTGTATGTCGAGTGCCATCGGCAATCTACTCACCGCAGAGAGGATGAACGGTGAAACAGTGAAGTGAATTCAAGAGCGGATATTCGAGTGATGAAAGTGATGCGACCTCATGCCGGCTCCGCGAGTACTACAATACTATTTCTTCTATTGAATGCACAAGACCTTTTCCCTAGACTCTACCTCGCCGCCTACCTCTTTGCCATCCTCTACATCTATTTCAGCGCAATCTAATGGCGAATATGCTGACTAAAGACCAGTTCGTTAAGGGTCTAGAACCGCTCAGATGTGGTATCTGTTTGGACGACTACAGTACCGAGTAAGTAGCATTGGATGATCCTTGCTGGAACCACACACTGACTTGGATGCCCTTTATCAGGCATGTCCCTGTTCAACTTCTATGTGGCCACATCTTTGGAGACCACTGCATCGTCGAACAAGTCGAGGCCGAAATGCCAAACAGCAACCGCTGTCCGCTGTGCCGTCAAGAGCTTTTCCACCAGGAAAATACACCTGTATACGTCAGCGACGAGTCGGTATTTGACGAAGCCGACGACGAAGCCGAGGGAGAAGAGTGGGAGTTCGATGAAGAGAGGTATCAGGAGACACTTGCTGGGCTTCTTCATGATAGCGAGCCAGGTATGGCCAATCTCGCCTCCTCAGATCTCAAAATGCTTACGGACTCAGAAGGACGGACATATGGTCTAGCACCCAGTGTACTCCACGCCGAGACCATTGCCACGACAAGGAGGGAGCGCCTCAATCGCCAGCGGGAGTTCAGACTGGAGCATGCCGAGCGCAGGCAAGATGAGCGCAGGACAACCGTCCCGAAGCTACCTGGACGTACTCGCACCTACAACCAGATTGAAGCATCTGATGTAGAGACGGACGCAGACTGGTCCGGATCTGAGTATGAGCCAGAAGAGGACAACGACCCAGCCGATGAATGTGAAGAGTGATTTGGTGTCGACGTAGATACCAGGGTATATTTTTGTATGGCACTCGACTTGAGCCAAGGGATATGTAGTAGCCAGGATGACCTTTTGCGAGGCAGTTGCTGCGTTACGAGAGAAATGTAGCCTCCACAATCTCCTGTTGCAAGTGATAAGCTAGGTTTCAAAAGTGATGTAGCATCCACGGCCCTGTTTGTGATATCATGCCGAAACAATGCCAGCCCTGTCGATAACATCTACCGAATCTGCTATCTTTGTGGATATGAAGGCCAACAGGTGGCCAGGGGCGTAGAATTTAGCCGGCAGGTTGTGTAACATTGCATCGACGCATGTCAGCATTCACATGGTAAGCTTCTTCGCATTTCTATTTGTACATACGCTCATCTACAGTCATTGTCATAATTCGTCGGTCTGTATCGTTATCCTTTCTATAGTTTTCCTCTCCTGCTATCGACCGCTTCCCTGAGCTTCTTGATAACGTCTCCAGGGTCTGAAGCGCCGAAAACAGCACTGCCAGCAACGATGACATTCGCGCCAGCATCAGCAGCTTGGTCGATGGTCTTTTCGCTTAGACCTCCGTCGACCTCGATCTGTAGCTCTGGGTACTTTTGTCGAAGCGCGGTGACTTTGGGAAGCTCGGACGCCATGAATGACTGGCCACCGAAGCCGGGCTCTACAGTCATGATCAATATCATCTGTGGATGTTAGCATGGAATCTCTACCGAACGTGACGTGGCCTAACGCGGGCCTCGAGTTGAGGTTATTGATCCTGCGGGAGCAGCCAGCGGCGTGGGCGGGTAGGTACCGATGTCAACATTGGGGATTACTGAATTGACAGGTGGCCAATAGGTGGACAGTCGGTTGGGCAGCATGCGGCAGGCTTCTCGAAAGAACGCACAGGTCAAGACTGATTGACAGTGGGCTTACGCAGGCTGGTATGCCTAAGCGCCAGCGCGTGCCGCCCACGCCCCAACAGGGTCAGCCCTACCCAGCCTCGCTTTGCTCGACCACTTCCGAGGCCTCTCTAACCACCATATAGCGCGTGCGGCCCTTTCGTGATATCGATTGTGATGATGGAAAGCATGGCAGGGCAGGGGTAATGAACTCACATCCGGAACCTCGTCCTTGTTTGGGTTCTCCAGTATCTCCCACAGGACGTCGACTGGTGTGCTCGGCTTGATTGCGATACCAGCCTGCATACCCTCGCTATGTATGAACTTGACCAGCTCTTTTGGAGATGTCTTCTGGTCCGACTTCCCACTAGGCGAGTCTGCCGCGGTCGACGAGACGGCGGCTTCGTAGTGGAAGCAGTACAGATCGCAGCCAGCCTTCTTGAAGTCGCGCACCCATCGCTTGGGCTCGGCGATCATCATGTGACAGTCGAATGTTCCCTTGCCGTGTGCGGTGGTCGGTCGGTCGACGTGTGAGCGGATCTTGGTGACAACGGGCGCGCCAAAGGTCATGTTGGGCACAAAGTGGCCGTCCATAATGTCGACCTGCACGTGTCAGTCGCGTGCCCTCCAGCCCGAAACTCAGCATCGCGTACATGGAGCCAGTCGGCGCCCTGGGAGATTGTGTCTGAACAGGCCTTGCCCAGCGCTCCGAAGTCTGCCGACAGAATCGACGGCGCGATGATGGCAGGCGGTGACATGGCGGGCGGTTCTAGTGCGGTTTCGGTGTGTATAGGTGATCTGGAGAAGCGCCAATGGGAGGTATGGGGAGATTGTGGAAATTGCTAGTGTGACGGAGCTCACGATAGCTTTTTGGTGTTGACGGCATCAGCGTCACGCCTGCCCCTCCATCCATGCCCCGCTGCAGGCCTTGGCACGCCTCACCTCTGTTCTTGTTCATGCAGACCGCGCACCTCACCACCTCACGTTTCGAATCAACTATGTTTGCTGAACGGGGCCGTCAATGCATCAAATCGACTGAAACCTTCTCTATTGTTATATCTTGGTGATCGGCAACCGCGTGGCTGCTCGCGTGTTTGTACTGCCGAGATGGCTGCGACGGGTCTCGGCACCTGGTCTTTCCCTCTCACATGGCACGGGATGACTACATGACAGCCTGGGAGACAGCCACAACCACCGCCTCGCGTCCAACTCGAGGCCGTGAGACAATATCCAGCCCCGCAGCAAGAATCGATTTCGACGAGGCACTATTGGGCGAGTATGCTGTCCAACGCCGCTGCGTCTCGTCATTGGACAAGCGTGCAGAACGCGAGCGCTGCAAATAGCACAGCCCGGCGCTTACAACCAAACACCCAACCACGCCGTGCAGCGCAACGCTCCTCTAGCCCAAAGTTTCTAGCGCATGGTATTGACCTTGCTCACCATCAACTTACTCTGGCCAATCATGCCGTCTTCACCCTCTTTGCCATGTCGTGGCCGACCTTGAGCCGCTACTGCCTCTCCACCCAGACTCGGCCCTCTATGCGAGTGGACGGCCAACTGGCAGTGTAGCTCGGACGAATGCCACAGTAACACTAGCCCACAGTCAGTCGACGAGTAGGCGTCTACGCGCGATATATCCTCTGATCATCGCGCTCGCGCCGCATCTACTCTCTTTTGCCATTCACTTCTAGTCCTCTTCCGAGCCCCTTCTTCCGCGAAGTCTTCGTTGATCGAAGCAATTCCATTTTTACCAGTAAGCTGTTGACCAGCGCAGTTTTGGGCTATAGCTCATCTTAATATCACCTCTATTCGGTCCCCTGTACTTCTGTATTTGGACCCCTACCACCCTCGCCGCATTCCCGCCTGCTCGGATTTTCATAGGTATCTTTAGTAATATTAGCACAAGGCGGTGCTCACGTCACTGCAATATACAACATGCCTGAGATGTTGGAGCCGGCAGTATACCATCCTGCAACCTTCGGCCCCATGGCCAACTCTCATCAAGCCATGTCTCCGCTGGATCAGAGACAGGCACTTAATACCACCGACGACGAGTCCTCAATTCCCACCTACTACTTCGGAGCAAGATATTCGACCTCGTCGATATACCTACCCAGTCCCGCGTCACCAGCCAGCATTGACGACGACTTCCCTACCCCCAAGGCACGCTTATTCGATATGACCCCGCAGCCGTCGCCACGCTTTCCTGTTCACTCGGCTACATATCCCCCAGCAAATCGGGCGAGTCGTGCTGACAGCGACTTCGACTCCCTCTACGACATCACCGACGATGAGACTGAGGTACCTCTTCATGCATCCGCATCAGTCAAGAAGCTTGCGACCCAACCTAGGCAGAGACGCTACCCATCCATCGTCATCCCTTCGCCTTCCGCATGGCCAACCATTGAGAAGTTGAAGAGTGCAAACTCGGCGATGCCCGTTACTCCATCGTTGCTACTGACCCCATCGCGTCGCTTCCTTGAGATGATCGACTCCCACAACCTGCATGTGCCTGAGCACTCAGCAGCCCCTTCTCTGGACGGCAGCCTGACATCAGAAGAGATGGACAAGCTCAGTTGCCCTGCCACCCCGGTCTCGCAACGCAGACGCGGATCCATGTCCAGCGTTGACTCGTGGGGACCTGTGCAACTGGACCTGCAAGCGATGGAGACTCTTCAGCACCTCGGAAACTCGCCATCTGCTGAGCAGTACGAGGAACCCGAACAGCAAGAGATTCAGGCGGTTGAGGTTAGAGGCGAGATGCAAGAAGTCTCCCGGCCAAGTCTCGGCTTGAGCATTCCCGCAACAGTCTTCGGAAACGGTTCCTCTGGTAGCACGCCGATTTCCGCGCTTTCTGTCCCTTCTCCCGGTGGGTTCTTCTCATCGCTTCAATCGACTGC
Organism: Alternaria ventricosa; assembly: GCF_023758065.1. NCBI lineage: Eukaryota > Fungi > Ascomycota > Dothideomycetes > Pleosporales > Pleosporaceae > Alternaria > Alternaria ventricosa. The sequence continues at coordinate 1,333,737 of NW_026055686.1, forward strand.
TCGTCACACCTGGAGTATTCCCAAGCGCGATGAGTCAATCCCAAACACTTCAACTGCTGAGAGGTTTTACAACCTTCCATGGGAGAAAGAGAACCGAAGGAACACTTCCCCACACCCCATGCCAGCTGTACCAGCTGTGCCAGCTCTCCCGGTACGAAACTCGACTCTTGCCGGATCCACTCTCGATGGACACGATGAGCCTCTGGCGACATCGCGCCCAGTCCTCCTCAGCAGCCCAACCGATGAGAATGTGGAGATCAAGGAGATTAACCCTAGCAAGACCATCTTTCAGTACGACGAGAACTACAACGCCGGACTTCAAAAGGTGTCTACTGCCAACCTCGAGATGACCGGCCGGTGGTTGGAGGAACAAGATGAACTACAAACCGCTCTTCGCGATATGAGTGACATGACCTCTCCCAGCCTCTCTAGCGGCACCCACAGCCGCGGCAACTCGATCGAGAAGACTGTGGTCAAGAAGTCAGTCAAGTTCGCGGATGAGCCAGCCAAGTCCCCAGTCAAGGAGTCGGCGGATGAGCCCATTACCACCTACGTCCAAGGCCTTGAGTACCTTCACTCTCGGTGCCAAAAGAAGGATACGTTCATCCACCGCCAGACTCGCGCTGAGGCTATGCACGTACAGCGCCGCTGCAATCCTCTCGCGCATCGCGATCAGCTCCTGGGAAAGTTCGAGCTCTGCCAGCCAGAGCGCCCAGCGCCACCGCGACCTGTGTCCGAGTTCTTCGTCAACGATCCAACTGTACTGAAGGAGAGAATCGCGCGCGCACAGACAGAGCGTCAAGCGCTCGACCAGATGTTGCCCATCCACTGGGTGTTGCAAGCTCAGAAGCAACTCAACGGTGGCAAGCTTCTTAGCAAACCTGCCGTGCGATGCATCACACGCGCTAGTGCTCCACGCATCCTCGACGTTGGTGGTGTCGCTACCAACGATTGGGCGTGGGATGTTGCCTACGACTACCCATACGCTACAGTGACTACTGTCTACACTGCGGGTAACAACATGTCATCCAACGTCAAGGGCCCCGACAACCATAAGCACCTTACCGTTCCCAATCTCTGGACTCTTCCCTTCCCTTCTGGTCACTTTGACGTTGTTTCGGCACGTACACTTTACGAGCTCCTCAAGACAAGCAAGCCTGTCGGCAAGTCATCAGACGAGTACGACCTGTGCTTGAAGGAGTGCTACCGCTGCCTCAAGCCCGGTGGTATTCTTGACTTCAGCGTCATGGATGCCGATGTTGTCCATGCTGGCCGCAACGCCCAGGCCATGGGTGTCGAGTTCGGCTTCAACCTCAAGACCCGCGGCTACGATGCGCAGCCTACCAAGACATTCCTCCCGCGCGTCTCCAAAGCGGGCTTCAAGGACGTTCAAAGGGCGTGGATGCTCCTTCCCATGGGAAAGACGGCAGCGAACTGGAAGGACACACTTGCTGTTGGCGCCGAGCCAAAGCACCAAGAGCGTCGCATCACAGAAGACGGCGAGATCGAGCTTGAGGACGCCCTGGTCTTTGGCACCACCGTGGATGCGGCGATGTTGACAGGTGTAGTTGGAAGCTGGGCATGGGAGAGGTGGCTGCTCCGATTGCAAATGGAGATGGGCAAGGATGAGGAGAAGCTGTTGGAGGGAGTTGTCAACGTGCTGGAGGAGGGCGCACAGGGCCACGCTGGATGGAGGACTTTGTCCGGCTGGGCGAGGAAGTAATGGTAACGGGATTGAACATGATTTGATACGGTTACGATGGCTTTGGGTAGACGGTGTTGGATAGGCTGGATTGGATTGGACTAGGTTGATACCACAATAGCGAAATTTCTTTTGTAGATGAATTGAAGACAGTGTCTATCACCAAGCATTTCGTGTCAGACTGTCACATATGAATGTCTCTGCATATTGATCTGAAGGTGATGCTGAAGTGAGATGGATGGTGAGGCGGCAGATCAGCCTCGCTCGCAGCGGCGCGAACCCCACGCGGTCCATGCGCAGCGCATAACCTCGTCACTGTGCCATATGCACCACAAGTCGCGACCACTCCACCCAACTTGCGCTTAGCTGTATCTCCAACGTCTCTACCCTAATCCTTTTTCTCACATACACACAATGCTCTTCTTCAGGTTAGCCCCCGGTTCCTGTCGACAATGACGCAACAGCGACTGACAGCGCAATAGCTTCTTCAAAACGCTCGTCGAGCACGAAATCACCGTCGAACTCAAGAACGAAGTCCAGATCCGCGGAACACTCAAGAGCGTGGACCAATACCTGAACATTAAGCTGGACAATGCAGAGGCGGTAGATGAGCTGAGGTGGCCGCATTTGGTACGTTTGTGCATCGCGCCTCTCTCGTGCGTACGGAGCAGACAGCGTGCCAGAGACATGGTGACATAAACTATTGGAAGAAACAGTCACTAAATTTACAATAGTGCTCGACAAAAGACATGTTCATTCGCGGTTCCGTCGTCCGATACGTACACCTTCCCTCCGGCGCCGTTGACACCGCACTACTCGAAGACGCGACAAGGAGAGAGGCCGAGGCGGCGAAGAACAAGGCGAAATGAGAGAGGAGGGATATCAGGTGCTAGGATAACGCGTGATGAAGCGACCGTTCGTGCGGCAACATGAGGAGGGCAAGACGCGCGTGGGCGGACGCAATGTGACATGACAACCCACGACATATAAGAGCGTGGCCAAGCGCAAAAGCTGGAAATCTGGACCTGGAGCGAGTGCAAAGGCTGTGCAAGCAGGAAGAGCGCTTGTGGAGCTGATGATGTGAATATACCCTTGAGGAGTGCGAGGTGATAACTGGCCCATCTTTGTTCTCGCTACCCATCTCTACTCTCTGTTCGTTCCATCTACCGCTGTGTTTCGGTTCCTTCTGAGCTCATGGAACATGAGCATTGCCCCTCCAAGCCCATATTTGACATGGTCTCGAAGTTAACTTGCTCTTCCACATACGTGCGTTCCTCCTTCGTTTTGCCTACCCATAACTATAGCATCAAACTTGCGGTGCCATCAATGGGCTTTGTGATATGTCGTCTACATCGCTTCCCCTGTGCGTTTTGTCTGGTACAGTCCCTATCTCCACGAGACGAATCACTGCGATGTGTGGCGATTCGATATTTTGGTTGCCATCCACTCCATCCACTGGTACTGCGATAACGCAGGGCGACAACGAGCCACTCACGACTCCTGCGATACATCACCATCCCATATTCAAGGGTACTCCTCAAATGGGGGAGATTGCAATCATCAGACCCCAAGAGACGCGGCCGCACGTGTGTCCCCTCCCTTTCACCTTTTTCCGTAGCAAACGAAACAAGTCGCGTAGAAATTGCGCTCACCCACAGTCCTCTCCGCCGGCAAACTACGCGTCTCTATGACCCTGTCTACCCCCAAACAACACCAACGCTGCAACAGCTCTTCCGCCGGTTGACGACGTCCACGCACACGCTTTCAAAAGTTTCAAATCAGTCCCTTCGAGACGACACACCACGCAACGAGTATACTCGCAAAAGAGACCCTCAACAACCATGGCGCCCATATCCTACTCAACTTCAACTCCCTCAGCCACCCCAGCGCCTTATCCGCTTCCTCGCTCCGCACATGAAGCCTCGTCCGCCCATGCCCTCTCCACAGCAGACATCGGCGTCGTATGTTTTGTCGGCATCAGCGGCATCCTCATCTACATCATCGCCGCCATTCTATATTTCCGCCGCAATCCAATCAGCCTGCCCAGGCCCTTTCGCAAGCGCGCGCACACCGACGAAGAGAGCAACAACGCGGACGGCAGAATGGTAGGAATATCCATGTGGGAGCGAGGCGTACCACTATACGACAGAAGTGGTGTTACGACAACAGCAAATTCGGCATTTGGAGACGTGTATCCTTCTGAGGGTACTGCGGTGAATGCTGGGCTTGAGAGGGAGATATTGGAGATTCTGCAGGCGGAGGCGCAGGTCAGGGCGATGTCGAGGGTTGTGACGAGGTATTGAGTGCGGGAAGCGAACATCAAAAAAAGGTGTGGGTAATTGGAGGGTGTTGGGTAGCTTTGGAGATGACATGCAGGGTTGGAACGCAAGCGTTGAGCTGATAGTGTCTCTACAGCGCTACGTCGTTGATTTGGCTGACAAGGACCAAAGTCGTGCGTAGATGTATGCTTCAGTCGTCTTGAAAAGTTTCTGCTTGCTCTTGTTTGTACTTGATGTATCTGCCAAGTAGTGATTACAACGCTACAAAACAAAGGAAGTAGGGGCAAGTAGGCGGCAACATGCGTTATTCAGATCAAATCCACGATGCTCACTTCGTAATCACATCTCAAAAACCAATCAACCCATTCCAGACCCCTCCAATACCTAGGCCCAAGGATCCTCCCGTACAACCTCCTCAACCGTCACCTTCCTCACCCCAAGCATTTCGTTCCTTCTTGGTTTGAACTTCATCCACACCCGCTTCCTCAACGATTTCTCATCCCGCCTCTCCTTCTTCTCTTTAACAAGCTTCTGTCTCACTGCCTTCACGTCCTCATCAGACGAGGAAGAGCTCCAATGAAGAGTCGGCGCAGTGTTCACGCGCCATGCCTGAATGCGCTCTTCGCGTACGGGCGAAACGTTGAGTTTCTTGCGGAGAACGTTCCTGTTATGTGACTTCGGTGGTTGTGTGTCCTCTGCTAGAGACCGAAACAGTGAGGTCGCTGCAGTTGTAGTGAGGACGAGTGTCGCGACGAAGATAAGCGCTGCTTTGGCGACTATGCTCAGGCCGCGTTCGTTGTGTGATGTGCAGAGTGCGGTGAGGAAGCGGGTGATGAGGAGAGAGAGGAGTATGCATGGGAGTACGAGCCATGCGGATGGCTGGGGTTGCGACATCGTGGAGAGAGAAGTGAGGTGTTGGTGCGCAGCAACAAGGCACCTTAATCGAGAGTTGGCTTGTGGGAAGGCCAATAAGCTCGAAGGTCACTGCGTTAGTCTTGTGGGTTGGTAGAAATTGGATTGGGCGGAGTTAACGGCGGAAGTGTTTGGCTTCTGGTTCATTCACTTCTTAGTATCGACCACTTTGGTATATGGGGAATGAGAAACGCTCATTTACTTTTCACACATTGCTATATTGTCTCACAGTTTGCTTCAAACTTTTGCAATTAGGCAGGTTACCTAGGTACTTTCAAATTGTCTGTTCGCATCCATTGCATCTGTTCCATCTATTACTTCGCACCCATTCTTTTCGAAACCTTCCAGCTCTCTGCTAAGCGCCATACATGAATTATGACGTCGCTGGATGGAGTAGACGCGCGGTTACCGTTTGCCTCGAGGCCTCCAGGGCTACCGTAAAAAAGGGGGTGGAGACGTTTGTGACCCTGGTGCATTTGCCATACGATGAACCAGAAGCTCACCGATATTATAGTACGGATGAACCAGTAGAGAATCTCAGTTAGAGCTGGTACGAGCATGTTGAGTTTTTTTCGGGGGTTTGCAAAGGAGTCGCGTGTAAGAAAGCTTTTTTCTAGGGGTTGTATAGGAGGACTACACTGTGAAATTGTCGGCTGTGGTTACACCAAAGCCGTACTATGGAGCATACAGCGATTGCCTGTAATTCGGGTATTGCTCAGCTGAGGTGAGTGCGGCGGCAAGTGCATACACACTGCGCCTGCTCGCTAACAAAGTCGTCGTTTACTTTCTCGTACCTAGATGAGGACAAGACTCACACCATCACATCTCTACTCAAACAGCCGCGCCGATTTCCCACTAGCTACCATCATGGAACTCTACATCCCAATCTCCATCTCAAAGCTCTTCCTTGTCTACTTCCTTCCTCTCGCAGCCTCTATCGCAATATCCGCGCTGAACTACGCCGGCCTCGCAAAAGTCCCCCATATTGTCATACTTCTCGCGAGCCCAGCCCTCCTCGTCCTTCAACCAATATGGGAAGAAGCTCTGCTCTGCGAGTTGGAAAGACAGTCTGAAGAGCTGAGGGCTGAGAACACACGTCTCAGAGCGCAGACTGAGGAGATGAAAAGACAGACTGAAGAGCTGAGGGCTAAGAACAGGCGTTCCAAAGCGCATCTGATGGCATTCGAACACGCGACTGAGGAGCTGGAGAACGAATCCGACGACTTGGATGACGAGGCTAAGATTTTGGCCAGGATAGAGAAGATCAAGGCACTACAGGAGGAGTTCAGGAAAACGTTTGGATGATAACAGGATTAGGAAGGAGGATGGGCAGCGAGGAAGAGTGATTCGAGGTTGGCCAGGGTGTAGAGACGTCACGTTATTCGTAGAGCAAAGTTCTATGTTGCCAATCCAAATATGGTTTTGGCTTGTGTACGCTGCGTCAATTACTATCTGCATCTTGATGTGTGATCTTGATGTGTGACTTGAACACGTGAAAGATCTGTACCAGCATGAGCTTAGTCCATCTCAGACTGTTCATAAGACGTCTATACATCTATGTCTGCTCATAATCCTACTCGCCTCATAATCTCCAAGGCTGCAGAATGCGCTCGCGGCTAAATCACCGGGATGTTACTGTGAAGACACCATCCAGCGTACCCCTTCGGGCCAGCTTGGCCATCGAAACTTGTTTCCGCCTACATGGACAGCGACAACTCACCCTCCACCAGCTATGCACCTGTGGTGAGGTCGGAATTGACTTTGTGTACGACATTAGCCTGCAGGAACATGCTATATCCAACACGACGCTAATGATCGACGCAGGGATGGGGTACACGCCGCATGCATGTGCGGTTTGCATATTGCCGGACAACATCAATATTGTGAACAGCCGAGGCTTTCCTCCTTGGGCGACTACTCATCCCGGTGTCCATCGGAGCGATGATGCCATGTTCGTAGGAATACGGTTTACGGTGTACGGTGTGCGGGTGTGGCGGAGATGATGTCTTGGTGACGCCGATGTAGAAGAGCCGATATCGCGACATGGCTTTCGTCCAGACACGTTATGGCGGTGAATTTACTCGCATGTAGAGAGCATCTTCTTCAGCACGCCCATCAGGGTGCCGTTCTCGAGGGCAGCGGCGACGCGCTCCTTGTCGCCCAGCTGCTTGTTGACCTGCTCATCGGTGCTGTGGGTGCCCTTCTTGATGCGGACATCGACGCGAAAGCGCGGAGGTAGTGCCTGTTCGAGACGGACGCGCACGCCCAGGCCGATGACGGTGGCCAGCGAGCAGTGGGTAATGGTCGGGGTGATCTCGACGACGACGGTGCTGATGCTCGAGAGCGGTGACGAGGGGGGCAGAATGTGGATGTCTGGCAGGTTGACGACAGACAGCGAGCCGAGGGACAGCGGGTGTTCAGGGTCGCAGATGGTGGAAATGAGGTCTGTCATGCGCGGGGTCAGCCAAACGTTAATGCCAGCAGGACCAGCAAGCGCGCCTACCGTAGATTTCCTGCTCGTCAATGTCCTCACGTGCGTCGTCGCTGTCTGAGTCGCCTGCTGAGACGCTGTCGTCGAAGGGGTCGCTGAGGTAGTTGTAGCGCGGTATCAGGTTGTCGAAGAGGCCGGTCCCGCCGTCATCGCGCCTCTTTGCCGTCGAGTCGCTGCGGCGGGAGGGCAGATCCGAGGGATTCAGGATGGTCGGGTTGGCGTTGTCCTTGTCGAGCTCCATGGCGGCGGTTGGCAGGGGTCGCGGCGTCGTGGTGTGATGGTGGCGGAGGGAAGGAGCCGTCGTGGGCTCCTGCCTCTCCAGCAAATCTGCGAGGAAGGCGCGCCCGGGCCACCAGCAGCCCCTCCTCGGTGTTCGTCATCTAGCATGTGCTAGCCAGCCAGACACTCGGAATATGTCACCCGCCTGCACCTTCACCCTCACCACCACCTCCACCACCACCGCCTGCCCCCGGCCATGCCCGCCGTCTTAGCAATCGCTCTGTAAGCCATCAATTTCCCGCAGATTATCCGCGACATACAGGGGACACTTGTGTGGGGTGCACCGTTCACACCACAGCACCAGGGCACCCGTGTGTTTGACTAGTGTCTGCAGCTTTGTGTCATTCCATCACGCCGCCGGGGTATACAGTTCGTCGACTCCTGCCTGCTGCCGTTCTGCTCGGCCAGCCTCGGCAAATCCCCAGTGCGCATCCAGAAGGTGAGAAACAGCGCGGCTGGCGGATTGCCCTTGGGCTTCAACCCCATCGGCAGCCGACGCTTCCGGCTGATCAACCAGCTGCTCACCTCCCCAACCTCGCGCCGCCATGGTGATCGTGTTGACGACATGTTTCTAACAAATCACTCCCAATAGCAGCGTCGTCCCAACGACCTGTGTCGGCTCCTCCCGCACTTGTGCCTTCATAACGGAAGTGCTGCCTCATCCGGCGTACGACCAACCGCGCTGCTGGATTGTCCCTGCTTTGCTTGCCGTGTTCCTGAGCTGCAGGGAGATCAACGGCAGTGATCAGCGCAAGATGACTGATGAGGTCAGTATCGTGTTATCTTACCACGCGCCACGGAAACCACTGCTTCTATCGACCTTCCAAAGGTCGACGGTAGCCTGGCGCCAGCACCTGTCAGTCATGGCACCATCCCGTCTTGCTCCATACAAAGCACCCCTTGGCAACGCCCGTCGTGTCTCTGCGTGATCGAAGCTAGCACTCGTAACCTGACTGCGCCTTGACTGCCATCGCCATCACCATCATGCCACCTGCGTGATGGGGAAACTAATCTTTCAGCTGCCTTGTCGCCTGCCGCGCGAGAGAGAACGCGACCCGGCAACATGGTTGACAGATTACAATAGCCCTTAAAGAAAGGGATTTTCGACCCTAACTTTAGCTCTCCATGCAATCTTCGGTCGTTCTTCATGTCATGCAATCGCCAGTGGCGGACGAAAATACGATCCATGCGCCGGATCGAAGCCCTCGACAAGTCTGCTCAGCTACGTTTCGCTTCGCGGCCGCAATATCTCGTATTCGGCTCATGCAAATGCTATGCCGTCTGTCTGTGCATGCTACATACACATTCGAGAATCTTGTTAGCCCAACTGAGGGTAGCATCTGGAGTAATATTGTTTCATGCGGGCTACGCTGATGGTGATGCGTCTGCCGTTAGAACCTTGCCTGCACATGGCCCTACCAAGCTTCCGCACGAATCAATTCGCCGATGTGTCGTGCTCAACGACACACACCGGTTCTGCCGTAGCCTTTGCGGCATGCGACGGGATCCCGTCTGCCCAACCCATGCAAAGTCTCGAGTGAACGTCGAGTCTGCGGCCATGGAGATGCCACCGATCAGAGCGGCACATCAACGAGGCCAAAGCGCGTCGAGTAGTGGACGCCTATCCTCATGCTGCCTCAAGCCAAGTCTCTTCCGCGACTATGTGGACAAGACTTGTTTCGCTTTAGCTCCTGGCAGGTCGTGCAGCGTCCTACCAGAGCCATCTGTGTACCCCTATCTAGCCAGCTATAGTCGTACACCTGCTGTATTATATGTCGGCTAAAGCATAATATTCGTCATCGAGGCTAGCAGCCGGAGATCACTTTCTAGAAGGCCCACCTGTCATTGCGGTGACACTGCCAGACCATGTCTCAAACATTCAGGCACCTAAGGCTGTGCGAGATGAGAAACTAGGTACGACTATGAACCGACTAAATGCACGCGCAAGGTTTTCGACATTGTCCAGCCCTATCACGGCCAGGTCCGGGCTGCTGCAGTCTACTGGTCACGTCTGATCTTCTTTTTCTGGGCAATCCAGCAAATGCACCCGCCACCAGAGCCTCGCAACAGCTTGCGTACTCGGTCCGCTGAAGGTTTTTACTTTGCCTCGAAGTCTGCTGAGTGAGAATGCCGCCATGTACCACCGTCTTCTCAGCTGTCAGACTTTGCCCCCGCTGATTTTATAGCAATCGTTCCCGGCCCATGGCAGTGCTTCGAGGTCCACACTACCCGTCGTTCTACGTGTTACGATTCAGGCCGTCTCCAACGGGCACCACAATCCCTGCTGCCCATTGCCTCACACCCCCACAGCACGGCAGTTCCCTGTGCCCGCAGCATCTTGGTAGCGGACGCTTGCGCTCACGCGCGTGCAGCTTGGGCGCCCATACCAAAGGCGCTACTTGTGCAGCAGTGCGGCTCCTGGATCCTGCACGCTTAAGTCGCATATCGTCTACCCCTCGCCCGCCTATCGACCCCTTCATACACGGCCAACCGCCTAGGACCACAATACTCTTGCCTTTCAGGAGATCCATACACTGCGACGCCACTATTGTGCGCGTGAGCCACGCTGCGAGCCCGCTGCCAGTGCGTCTTCGAAACCCCGGTATGCCAGACATCGTCTCCACCTACCATCCCTATGCGCCTTCTGCCCTGATCTGCCGTATAACCTAACGACGCCGCGGCGTCGCGGAGATTTCCCTTGCGCTATAGCATTCTACAGTGCATCTATTGTCGATTTCGCTTTCTTTGTGTATAGTTTTGGCCATTCCGCGATTTCTTCCGTCCGCCGACCCTCAGGACATTCTGGACCGTCATCGCGCGCCGCTACCATTGGCTGCACACCGACCACCGCACACAACCTCATCGACTTAGTGGATAGCCGACAACCCCGCTGCTTGCAACCATTGCGCAAAGCCTTGCGCTGTCACTCCGGACCGGCTCGTGGTAGCTATTAACGTTATGCCCCCGGAGACCACTGGACGGCCACTGCTGCCACAAACGGCGCAAATGCAGAGCTTCACCTTTGCGCCGCCCACGCTGGCACCGCGCGAAAACCAGCGCAGTGAGTCCACACGCCGCTCAGCGTCTTGGGATCAAGGCAACTAACAACATCTCCAGATTATGTATTCGTAGACGAACACAATAGACACAAACGACTGAAAGGTGTGAAGGCACATTTTGACTTAACATGCAGATGCTAATGCAGAACAGTAATGAGAGCATGCGAAGGATGCCGTAGACGCAAGATCAAGTGCGACGCGGCAACAACGAATGCATGGCCCTGTGCTGCTTGCATTCGTCTGAAGCTTAACTGTGTGCCGCCTACAGTCAGCTATGACAAGGACTACAACGGTTCGCAAACGTTTGACCTGGAGCCCAAACCGCTCGAGTATGCCCCGGACCCATCTTCTCAACATGACTACCAGCGCCATCCGTCCATGTCGCAGGCCATGTCTCACCAAATGCCGCCTTCCATGCCGACTACCCAAGGCATGTACCAACCGTCGCCCTACGTGGATCAACAGTCCCAGGAGTCGTGTCATTATCAACCCATGTCTCAGCCCCAGGTCATCCAGCAAACTATGAGCTACGCGCCTCAGCATGGCTACTCACAACAATCCGCTGGCCCGCCTGCGATCCTGACTCCACCGGAATCGGAACCCCATTGGCGAAGTGACTCTGTATCTAGTCTATCCGAGGCCCTGGGTGAACTCAAGATCGACCATACAGCCATCGGTAAGCTTCATGGCATCTTGCTGCAAAAACATCAAGCTAATCAGTCTAGCCCCATACATTACTAACATGAAGAAGGCACTAGCCGAAACACCAGCACAAGAGGAGTACGAGGTCGTACTACCAGCCTCTGTAAGCCTCGATCATACGGTCCGCATACCGCCGGAGATGATGCCTGATGACGACCGGGCAATGCATTACTTTGACTACTTCTTCGCCAACGTTCACCCATATTGCCCAGTCATCAACAAGGCCTACTTCTACCAGCAATGGCACAGCGCTCCGGACTCCATCTCTCCACTCATGCTAGAGTCCATCTTTGCTTGTTCTTCGTTGATGCTGGGTGACTCAGAGGAGGGCAACAAATGGCTGGCCCTTGCCACGAGTCAGTAGCGCGCTGTATCGACCAAAACACGTTTACTGACAAGATACAGAGCACGAGGAGAGCTTTAAAGACGTGTCCCGCCTGAGTACGATGCAGGCAATGATTCTTTTGCTGAAAGCTCGTGAAGCTTCACCAAAGCGAGGATATTTCTGGCGTTCTTGGATGGCGACTGTCAGTCTTGTTGCCATGGCGAAGGACCTTGAATTACACGAACACTACGATACCCACCAGATGGGCAAATCGTGCGGGTCGACAGTGCATGACTGTGTTGCCAAAACGCGGGTATGGCAGATGTGCATGGTCTTCGAGGTTATGATTGGCGGTCCTCAGGGTATGTTGGTTCTGAAGACGGTACTTGGAGATGCTGACTTCTATAGGACGCTATGACTTTGGTGTTACCACTGATACCGTAGACTTGGAGATGCCCAGACACATCGCAGGACAGGATCCTTCCGAGCTCCAGATTGCGCGTCAATTCGTACAATACGCCCGTATTGTCAAGAACGTTCACCACTCGGCCCTCGTGTACGGAAAACTCAGGAAGAAGAACCCGGACTGGGCACTGGATCCGGCTTTCGTTGGCCACAACACCGACTTTTCCCTCTGGTTACGAGAGCTTCCTGAGGATATGCAGATCGTTTACCCTCAGGATGGCTCTGCTCCTTGGATCCCATCCCATCAGCTGGCGAACATGCACGCCTATCACTGCTTGGCCATCATTATGCACTTCCGCCCGCAACTACATGCCGTATCAGAGTCATATGATGGAATCTGGAAGCAGCATATGCTCACATGCTACTCGGCCGCCAAAAACCTATGCAAGCTTCAAGAGGCGATTCTCAAGACCTACGGCATGCCTGGATTGCTTTGCATGATGCGAGGCATAAGTTTCCACATCTACGCCGTATTGACCTGCACCATGCTGCACCTGGTATGTCATACTCGTTGTATAGTAAAGCATCCAACTAACAGTCGTAGGTTGCTGTGACATGCCCGGACCCAGATATCAACCATGATGCCAGGAACTTCTTCGTGCGCCACATGCGTGTCCTGGAAACCATGTCTCCCTCGTTCCCAATGCCTGAGATGCAACAGCAAGTCAACAGCCTGCGTCAAGCGTTTTCGGCCGACTGTTCAAAAGCTTTTGAGCTGAAACCGACATTCCCATTCGGAAGCCCACAAGTAGCTCCACAAACAAGCCCTATGGGTCACCAGGGATCGTACCGACCTCGTCACCCGAGCCATCCCTCGCCCTTGGAACAACCAGGTCAGGTCAACTACCATGCACTCCCCATTACTCCACCAATTTCGGCATCCGACCGCGGATCCAAGGCTGACTCTCCCGTAGCTCAGTCTTTGGTCATGATGGCGTCTGGTCACCGTGCAGCTCAGCCACCTTCTGGTATGCAAATGCCGGAGAACGCCCAATGGAACCCACAACGCATCTTTGAGTAGGTTCAATCATGATGTTCTCACTGAAACAACAAACTAACACGATACAGTCAATGGAATGTAGCCTTTGGTACGCCCCCTCCTACTAGCGCGTCCTCTCAGGCGTCTCCGCCGCTAAGACCCCATCCTCCAGGAACCAATTACGATATGCGGCCAGCACAGGAGGCTATGCAACCAGGCTACCAAATGTCGAACACATCGCCCCAGTCCAGCAACGTCCATGCAGTCCCAGGCCAAATGCCACCGGCTTCGACATATGGGAACGCTGCTCCCGTATACGTTACCCCTACGATGTGGCAGGAGGCAGTTGCCAGCTCTTTACCGGATGGGCTCAAGCGCAGGTGGGACGACAACGCTTCCATGGGGGACCAGTCAATGTACAAACGCGCGCGTTGAGGCATGACGTCAACCCTGATCAAGATTACACCGCTTGTGCAATGCACTTCGCAGGAACCACAGTGAGCGGAGAAGTGTGGAGAGTGGCAAGCGCATGACCATCACATTGTCTGACCTCGGTCACGGCGAGATGACGGCATGACACGCTTCGGCGTCGTTCACATTGCTGTCCAAGTCACTCTTTGATGGATGAAGTTGCGCCCGCTTGGAAAAGAAGGTCGATTGAGAAGACAGTTCAGCTGTACCACCACCGTGAGACGGGAGTCCCCCAAAAAGCGCTGCAACAAGCGCGCCTGTACAATACGCTGATCTTGCGATACCTGCAAGCACGACCGCAATGACGATTACGCGCCGCTAGCGATATCATCTAGCGCAAATACCATCACTGTAATAATACTCTGAACAAAGACACTGTACCCTCATTATCGCAATGTAAATTATTGACCTTCCTCATTCATGATGATACGGAGCACGGTACCCACTTCTCGTGTGCCAGCCTACGAATGATAACCTCAACAACAGAGCCAACGCACCCAGCCGCTCTATCAAACTTTCGAAGGCCCAGTTGTTCCAAGAACAGTCTTGAGTTTCAACATTGGCATCTTGAAGTTACATCATAAGCGCGCCAGTTATCCCCACTCAATCTATTCACCCTGCTTCAGTCCCACCGGTGCCGTCCGACACGATAGATTGTACTAAAACAGAAAGTGATCGTACATTAACATACACGCGTCATATGCATCTTTCTCGAGATCACCACTCAAAAGCATCCCAGCCACCAGGCTTTACTAATTCGATGAAGCCAGAACGTTCAAACGGGCCGGTACAGCAAAAGCACCAATCGCCATGTCGCACGTGGGGATGGCCTACCGTCCGTCTCGACCTTCCATCCTTCTACCCGCTGCTCGTACCGTTTGTAAAAAGCAGTTAGCCGTTGTTCCTGATCGTCGACCAAGTCAATGCGATGCGACGTTGACGACGGTGATCTCGTAACAGTTTGGGTAACCGGACCGCACCATGCGTGCAACTTTAGTACACAGATGCAACAGGGTCCCTTCCAACCTGGTTCGTCAATAGTATAGACAATAAATCCAACGGTCTTTTCAATCCGGGTTTCGCGGCTCCAAGGGTCAATATCGAGGCACACGCCTACCCACCCGCCAGCCTGGAAAGATCCCGAGGTAAAAACCGCTCGAGCGTTTTCGTCCCCTGAAGTTTTCGGCATGTGAAAAAAATAAAAGGCAACCTTGCAACGCACGGCCCCCTGCAGTAAGCCGCCCTGCCAGCCTGGCTCGAATGGAACGCTTTTCATGATTGTGGAGAAGACGCTAGAGATCAATGGGATCTGACATGGGAGCGAGGGAAGGGGGATAAGCGTGGAAAAAACGTACGCTACTGCATCATGTCACAACGCAGCGGGCAATATGTAACGTGAACATGCAGCTTTTGCATACCGCAGATACATCAAACCTTCTTTCGCACTTCACACTTTCTCTGCCGCGTGTGCGTGCTCTAAACAAGACTACTGCGCACACTTTACGGCACTTTCCAGCAGCCACCACGACAGCGACGATGACAGACTAACACTAACCCGGGTGGAATAGTCGCCGACCACCAGAATCCCAGCAACCAGCCCCCTGACCCCTGGTTTCATCGTAATGTTCCCCCAAGCGACTTACCCACAGTGCGTTTGTTCCCAATCCCAGTGAACGAACCCACCCATCACCCAGTTGCTGTCCCATGTGTCTTGGCCAAGCAAGTTTCCAACGTCTACCTTACTGACTAATGCATCCGGCTCGTCCTCTTGCTTGGCGAGTCATGCCTTGCTACAATGCTAAAAAGTGGATTGTACGAGGTCACTCACCGATCTGAACGATTGCGCGAGCGCGCGTTGTTTGATACGCATGCAATGCATTGATGATCAGCGTTCGGGAACAGGGTCGTGAGAACCAAGAGGGCAGGGGCAGCGGGAGAAGAAGCGGGAGAATTGGTCGTTGGGGACTAGGAAAGGACCGGTTTGGCGAGTACTGTGTGTATTGTTACTATGTATTCTTTCTCGGTCGGCCTACTCCGAGGTGGAGATACTGTAATGATAATTTTGGCACAGCCTCGTTTTCAAAAATATCATCGTCAATGCCATGAATAACCATCGTAATCTCCAAAACTCCTATCGTGGCCGTGTCATCTCATGGCAAAACCCACTTCGAGGGAAAACTCGCATTTCCACTCCGCTTCATTATCTCCACTTTCGCCTTGCTGCGATATTTTACCTGCCGTCCGCCGATGTAACTCGGCAGGGCAGCCGAGAATTCCTAGCTTTGAAGATCTTCACAGACCAACCTCCCCCATTCTTGCAAATGATGTTCGATTCGGCTAAGCCCTTACCCACACCGCATCGTCGTTGGTATCCGCATTTCTGCCGCGCGCCGAAGACTATTCGAAACCACATACCACTTCCACGCGAGGCCACTATGAAACTTGGATGCGCTTTGTGATGGGGCGGTTGTGGGGTCGGGAGGCCGACGAGGCATGTGGAAAAGGACCGAATAGAGTGGCATGTTGGTCGCGTGTTAAGTGGGATGTTAAGGCATATATTGGATGCCTGGTTGGTAAGGCAGAAGGTAGAGCGAGGCTGGTGGCAGGATAGAACCTGGAAGCCCTCTCCGCAGGTAGCAAGTTATCGTCCCCAGAGATAGACGTCGCTTCAATAAGCGATGAAAATCATTGTGCGATAGCAGCGGCACCGAGACACCGCCGTATGCATACAAGATCGATCACATAAAGACGAATACACAAAGAAGGCCATCACGCCATGACTCAGGAAAAGGCCTCTTAATATCTGTGATATATGCCTAATCCTCACGTTGCCCTATCCTAGGATGTTTCTGTTCATCGCCGTATCCTACCATCGGCGCCGCGCTTTTGTCCTTCGGCAGTACAGCGTTCAAGAATATACCAACAATAGCAGCAATGACAAACGGAGTCTCCACAGCAAGGTTGATGCCCTGCTCGAATCCTACCAGATTCTCATTTGGCCCATCGTACGATAAAACCTGTGAAAACCAGTCGGGTTGACATATGTCCATGAACCCAATGCCTAGGGAGACTGCGAGGATGAAGCGATCGCGGCGGGTCCATGGGATGAGTGCGAGGACACGGATACCGGCCACAGCAATAGTGCTGTAAAGGAAGACTTGCATACCGCCGAGGACGGACGGCGGCATAGAAGCAAAGACAGCACCGAACTTTGCAATGACACCCATGAGGATCAGGAAGCCACTTGCTGCCCATCCTGCACGGCGAGATGCACAACCGGTGAGAACAATAACGCCGTTGTTGCCTGCCTGACTGACCATCGGCGGGCCCGTAGCCAGTGCACTGAAGAAGCTTCCGAGTCCGTCGCACAGAATGCCGCCTTGAATCCTGCTGTTGAACTCCGTTCCTTCAATGTCAACACCTGATAGCTCTGCAGTGGCCAAGATATCGGGAATGCAAGACACAGCTTGACAGACAAACATGATGATCATAGGCAGTACCAGCGCGCCATCAACGGAGAGCTTGAACGTGTGTACCCAAAGAAAGGTTCCGCCGGGTGCTTGGTTGAGCTGTTCCGTGGACCAGTAGCCTGTTGCGCCTGAGATGGCACATCCTACAGCTAGACCGATGATGACGGAAGCCGAACGCATGAGCGGCGCACCGATGGCTTCGACCAAGATGATAGTAGCAAACACACTGAACCCCAAGCCGATCAACTTCGGATGTCCCCATATGAGCGGTCGCGGTGCAGTGATATCCGGACAAAGAGCGTAGAAACCTTCTCCTCCGTGGCAGTTCGAGGATCCGCCCCAGTTCTGCAGTCCGTTGCCGACAAGGTAGACTCCGATGAGGGTAAGGAGTGACCCGGTAATGAGCTTGGGAAAGATCTTGTTGAGCATCTTGGGCGGTACGAAAGCCATTGCTATCTGGATCCAGACACAGCACAGCATAGTGCCTAGACATGCACCCCACGCGTCAGGGCATGGCCCTTGAGTTCCGTCTTCAAGAACTGGGCAAGATCCGGACTTGTATCGTAGAGCGGCGTAGTTGAAGACGATGGGGAGGATATCGAATGTTGGTCCTACGACACTCAAGAGTCCTGTGCCAATGAAGAATGGCGTCTTCATGATATGCAACCGGGTGACCTGCAAGGCTGTCGCAATACCTGTGGTGGTGAAGGCTGTCGACACTAGGTACGTCGTCATAGCTGGATCAAAGTTGAACGCCCCGGAGGCGATTGCGAGTGGCGGTGACACAATGGACCCGATCATGGTGAGTGCATGTTGAAGGCCGAGGAGTAGTGTCAAGAGAACGGGCACGCGGTCGTTGAGTCCGTAGAATGGCGCTTGATAGTTTTTGTACTTTCTGTTCAAGGGCCAGATGTTGGGAGTGATCAAGTAGACGTAGTCCTGTGGTTGTCAGCTACCTATGGCAGATAGTCGGGTAGGTTAAGTATTGACATACGTAGTCGCCGATCCATCCATCTTTCGTCGTGAAAGCATGCTTGATCTCCGCGAGCGTATCCTGCCACTTCGTGGTCACTGTACCTATCTCTTGACTCTCGGCGGACGAGTATTGACCCGTTTCTTCAGCGTACTTGGACTTCGGCTCCATCTCGCTCCGGGAGTCGATGACCATGATTAGTCTTACTCAACCCAGTGCAATTTCAGTATGCTCACTGAGTCCTCACGGTAAACGCAGTTCAAAATCGAGCTGCATGACTATATATCAACCTATTAGCCATGGTTGACTCGTGGTTCTGGATCGGCAGGAGCCTTTTCCACGATAGGCGTTTCTGCGCTTGTAAACCCCGCGATAACCAGCCCATCGGGAT
The DNA here is from genome assembly GCF_023758065.1 of Alternaria ventricosa. Taxonomy (NCBI): domain Eukaryota; kingdom Fungi; phylum Ascomycota; class Dothideomycetes; order Pleosporales; family Pleosporaceae; genus Alternaria; species Alternaria ventricosa. The sequence goes on from NW_026055686.1 coordinate 1,352,235, forward strand.
CCGGCTATTGCTTGTACCTGATAACACTGCGATGATACTTGTGCGTATGCCATGAGATGTGCGACGGGTGACAGAGTACGTGAGCCAGATAAGAGGGGAGATATCATTAGCGTCGGCCGCCCCATGTCACCTTAGCGAAGGCGCGAAAGCGGAGAGCGGCGGAGGCGACTGTCAGCGCACGCCTATGGGAAGTCGCGACCATGCAAATATGATCTTGAGAGTAATTGCGTGAAGTAATCGCTCGTCTGGTTTCCCAAGCTGATTGAGGAAATGAGGGATGAATGAAGTCTTCTAGAACCTTGAACCTACATCTTCACCAACCCCTTTAACGTCGCACATAGCATCCTCGTGGATCTTAGCCAGCGGTATCAGCATCACCTCGAAGGAAAATGGCAACATCAAGTCAGACGCGGCTGCGCCTCTTGACGAATGCGACCATCGTCACCGTGAACAAGAGCCGAGAAATCATACTCGATGGCGCAATCCTTATTGAAAACGGCCGCATCGCAGCACTTGGAAAGACTTCTGATCTCATCGATCATGTCAACCAGTACGATAACAGAGATCTCGATATCGTCGACTGCAAAAACAAGATCATCATACCGGGTTTGATTAACACACACGCCCATCTCGCGCAATCACTGCTCCGTGGACTTGCCGAAGATCTCCCATTGCACAACTGGTTATGTGATGCCATCTGGCCATTGGAAGCCAACTATGCCGAAGATGATGGCTATGTGGCTTCAATGTTGACGATTGCGGAGATGCTGAAGACGGGGACGACATGTTTTCTTGAGGCTATGCTTACGCATAGGAGCGGCCTTGAGAACGTCATCAGAGCAGTGGAAGAAACTGGCATTCGTGCGTGCTTGGTAAGTGTCGCGAAGCAAGATCAATGCAACGAGCTGACCTAGCTGCTAGGGCAAATTGATCAAAGTCGGCGAGACAAACTCAGATCTCAACATGAAAGACGCCAGAGATCGGGACGTGGACTCAATGTCTGTGGAAGTTGCACTATCAGCGCACAAGAAGTATCATGGCTCTTCCGACGACCGTATACACATGTGGTTTGCAGCGGGCACACCTCGAGGCTCACCTATGGCGGTCCATGCTACGATCGGCGAAGCAGCGCGAGCACACGACATCGGTCTCACTATGCACTGCGCGGAAGCTCCTAAAGACCTACCCATCTACCGACAGTATTACCAATGCAGCCCTTTCGAGTTCTGCCGAGATACGAAGCTGACGGGATCCAAGTCGGTATTCGCGCACTGCGTACATCCGGATCCAGCCGCTGGTGATTTCGATATCTTGCGCGAGAGTAGAAGTACTGTCTCGCATAACCCTACAAGTAACCTCAAGCTTGGATCTGGTGTGGCACCGATACCAGACATGGTGGCCAGCGGTGTAAATGTAGCTCTGGGGACCGACGGCGCACCGTGTAATAATACCTATGACATGTTTCGGGAGATGCATCTAGCGTCCATTCTACATGGCGGCGTCAGACAAAATGCTGGGGTCCTCAGCGCGTACGACGTCTTGGAGTTCGCGACGATCAACGGCGCAAGAGCGCTAGGGTTGGAAGAAGAGATTGGAAGCTTGGAGGTTGGGAAGAAAGCGGATATCGTCGTTGTTGAACCAAAAGGCGTATCTTGTGTTCCCTGGGATGCGAACGAGCAGGCCTCCGGTGGCATTGATCCGATCACAGTGCTGATCCATTCCTCTGGTGCCGATGTCGACATCGTTCTTGTAGATGGTCAGTTGCTTGTCAGTAATGGCAAGTTGTTGCACATTGATGAAGAGGCGATCATACAGAAAGCAAAGAAGTCAGTGGCAGACATACGGAAAAGGAGCGATGTAGGTGCGCGAAACCACATGTCGTTAAAGTATATATGAGCTTAGAACTGAAATGAGAGCGATTCATCAAATAGACTTTGCCCCCCAAATCCTGTTTGCGGGGGTAGCAAGTTCATGAAAGAGTTCCACGAAGTATCTCCCACGCTTATAGGAACATCTTCGGTCGATGCTGACGTGGGAGTTGTTACCTGCAAGTCTTGGGCTACGTCGCTGATAAAGGTCTCCACGTTAAATCTACGGGCTCGCTTGCCCGATGACGAAGAGATTCCAAGACTGTCCGCAGGTCGTGCCCGCTTCTTGTTGTTCAGGTTTTCACTCTGGAGCTCGCGCTGCAGTCCCGTCAGCAACCGCACGCCACGCGAGGCAATCTTGCTATGTTCGAATCTGCTCAAGTAACCGATTGCGTCAGCAACAAGTCTGGTATGTTCGTCGAACTCCCTGTCACTGGCGGATCGATGAAGAGCATCGAGACTGAGGATGATGCCCGCTGCTACTGAGAAGGCTTGCTCGATCCATAGTATCGGGCCCTGCTCATCGCTGCCCGATAGCGCTTCTTTCAATATGGTCTTGGAAGCTGCAATGCAGGTACGCCGCGTGAAGGAAAATGCGGAATTCGTAAAAGAAAGGCCGATGAATTTCCGATGTATCATGATGATCTTGTGTGAAGCACATATAGCCAACGAGCGTCTAGCCCAGCCGACATAGATAGGCCACTCGGTCGCCACCGGCGAATTAGTTGATAGGAATGTAGGTATGCATGCAGTAGCAAGTTTGCGCATCTTCTCGTCGTAATGTAGTACCTGTTCATACTTCGTGAAAAGCGTGTTACAGCCTGCCATCGCATCTAGGAGTTGCGGCATAAGCGCTGCAATGTCATAGCGATAGTTGCAATAGCTCGCTTGGGTGGGTATGCTCAATGGATGCGGTACCATGTCGTCGTCATTGCAGTTCAGCGGCTTTGCGGTAGTAAAGAAGCGAGGATTGAGTGAATATGACTCGGAGAACGGGATCTGGAACCAATCTTGCGTGCAAAGCTGATTGAAGACTCGTCGACCGGCTTCACGCTGGCGTAGCTGCTCCTTCGAGGTGGCAGAGGCTGCGCTTTCTGGTCCAAGTCGGTGCAACCCAAGACTCTGGGCAATACGACCAGCTGAGGCAAGCAGTATCGACTGACTGTTCGACTTGCCAAGGATATGAGCCGAAATAGTCAACGTTGCAATGGCTTGAACAGAGTAGATGGTGTGAGCCTCGATGTAGCCCGCGGTTTCGAGACACGTCACAGTCGCTTCGTACCATCTTTGTGACAAGACCTTCCTCTCTTCTGATGAGAAACCCCAAGACTGATATACAGATGGCGGCGCACATGTGATACTGCCTGTTATGATGGCGAACAGTAAACTAAGCCATTGCATATTCAAGCCTTGGTGCCGGACGTCCCCTTCGTAGTCTCCAAGGAAGATATCCAGGTCGTCCTTGAATATCGCTGAGGAGTAAGACCCATGGTACCATAGGATGGTGGTACTGTGGTACTCCACAAGCTGAACGATGTGAGTCTTGTTCGGAAGAAGCGCTTCAAGTACGTCAAGCTGTGCATCTTTACTGGTTTCATATAGGATACTGGATGCAACCGCTTCATCCTCATCTCTGATACTCAGTCGCCGTGGCCCGCTGTTCTGTTCTGGTGACGTCCCGTAGTCAATGTCTTTCTTACGGCCCCACGCTAGAAACTCCAGCACGGTAGCTGCATCATCAGTGTCCGCAGATTGCGTTGCGTTATTGTCAAGAGGTGCAATGGTCGCTGCACGCTGAACGGAACTCGCTGGTGTATCAGAGATTTCCAGAGGCAAGGTTGTTTCGCTCGAGACCATATCACATTGATCCTGTAGCTTGGCCTCAAGCTGACTTACGCGGTCGAGTAGAGCGCGCACTAAATCGTCAGGTGCTGTCGCTGCACCTTGAGCTTGGTAGGCGGGTGGTGGTACTGAGGATGTCGCAGCCGCGTCCTCTCTCGTACAGAAGCTTGCATATCCCCTGCTTTACTTAGCATGAGATGGTTCGGGCAGCTTGCGCAGTACCAAGAAGCCCAGTCACTGGGTTCCTAGGGAAAAGCAATCCACAGTCGCGCAGGCTCAGTCTTTGTCGAATTCGCGAATACTAGACTGCCTTGGAAACGGAGGAGCTGACCTTCGAATGCATGTGCTGCAAGGCACATTCTTATCACATTTGATCTTCCTTCTATAGCACTCTGTACATGTCAGACGGGGTCTCGGCCCTTTTGAGGTGCTGCTGTCGTCCATGGTAAGGTTGACCGTGTCGGTCGTGAACTAGGTGTCACGATCGAGGACATCTCAATGCAATGAGAGCGTCGCTCCCAGCATCGCGTTCCCAGTGATTGGCAAGGCACGTTGGCTATCAGGTGGCTATCGGCGTGCAGATGCGGTGGGGAACGAAGATGAACAGGGTGCGGCCGACAACGCGGAACTTTCCACAATCTGGCCTCGGCCCCACTTCATCTCGACCGCGACTTCCATCTCACGGGCTGCGGGTGCCTATCTAGCACGACACACGTGTTGGTGATGACGGCCGATGTGAGCGGCCGCCCTGGCCGCGTCGGCTTTGGCACGCCTGAACGCACATTGCGACACTACATGCGTAGAAGCAAAGATGACCGAACATAAGAATAGGTACAGTTTGCCCTCAAGCCACCACGGTCATATATTAAATTCACCAACGTCAATCAGCTCGAACATCAACACTCTCATTATGGCACCGACGAAGTATGTTGATCGCCCTGTGCCGACAATCTCCCTCCGCGACTTCGACGCGCGCATCGATGTGATTACACAGGAACTCGTCGATGCTGCAGAGAACCACGGCTTCTTCTGCATCGTGGACCACGGCATAACACGTGACGCTGTCGACGGCATCTTCAATCAGTCAGCGCGTTTCTTCAATCAGCCCGATCCCGTGAAATCGCAAGTGCCATTCTCCCCTCAACACAACGCCGGATGGGAGAAGAATGCTCAAATCCGGCCATCTACTGGTGCAGTCGACCGCAAAGAGTCTTATCAAATGCAATTTGGCGAAGGAATGAACGGTGAGCTGGTTTCTTTCGTCTTATGTGTATGGCCGTGCTGATCATTGGATAGGTCGATGGCTGAGTGATCAGACCCTTCCGGGGTTCCGAGCAGAGGCTTTGGGGTTCATGCACAGAGTACAGGCAGTTAGCGAGAGGCTCATGAGGTGCTTGGCGCGAGGGTTGAACTTCGAGGAAGATTACTTCGTCAAAGCTCACGACGTCAGCCGACCAGAATCTCAGACTGTCTGCCGATTACTACATTACTTTGAGACTCCACAAGTGCCAAATCCAACAGGAGAGGTGCATCATCGAGCGGGCGCACACGCCGACTGGGACTTCTTGACTCTGCTGTTCCAGAAAGCAGGGCAGTCTGGTCTTGAGATATGTCCGGGGCGGGAAGTATCCACTTCGTTCGGGTACGGGGATGCGTGGACCAAGGTTGAGCCGGACGCCGACAAGAACGCAATCGGTATGTTGATGTGCTATGTCGCGTGAAACCTTTACTCATGCACCACAGTCTGCAATGTCGGCGACCTCCTTATGTCGTGGTCTGACGACCGCTTCAAGTCGACATTCCATCGTGTCAAGGCTCCATGTGAGCCTGATGACTTCTACGGCGAGCGCTACAGCATCGCCTTCTTCAACCAGCCGTGCAAAGATGCCAAGATCCAGGGTCCACTGAAGAAGTATCCAATGGTGACGGGTGAGGAGTTCACTAGGAATGCCATGAGCCGAAATTATCAGGCTATACAAGATAAGTTGAGGAAAGAGAAGGAGCCGGCGGTAACGGTTGTCGAGGTCGATGTGATGGCAGCTCCGGCTAGTGCTACCGCGTGAGTTTTGTCTCTGGAGCAGTAATTAATCTCTTCATATACCTACCAAGATCTTTCGTCAACTGGAATCAGCCCTTTAGTGCAGTCTCATTCGGCCTCAAGTATGACTCCAGGGTATTCGCGTTTTTTCAGTCCCATGGTTTCTCACAGATCCTAGCGCGGATGCCTAGTCGACCCGCTTATTTCTCCCGAGGTCGCACCTGCCCTAACGTTTAACATTCATCCTTTGCTGATCGTATTTCCTCAAACCAAGCTCGGCCGTCTAAACCCCACAATCGAAACGACAAGCGCAATACCCTCTATGAATCCAACGACTTTGCCCTTGACAGATACTTCGCCTATCGAGAAGCTGCCCGCCGAGTTACTAGAGTGCATACTGCTGGAAGTTGCGAAGCATGCTGTACCGCCAGTTACCGAGGACGAAGACAGTGGATCTGTTGCCTATCGATACGCCCAGGAAGAGGAGCAAGCGTGTTCGCTCGGATTTCGCCTTACGAGCCGTCGCTTCCGTGATTGTTCCTGGAAGGCTTTCGGTGCTTACCTGGGAGAAACAATATTCGATCTGAGATCGGGTCAGAGTATATCCAATCTTACCACGGCGTCTACGTGCGAGAATCTGGCTCCTTGGGTTACAAAACTTATCATAGCCTGCGCTGAAGTGCCCCCGGGGTACCCACTCGATAATGGGGCAAATACGATGCGGATGGAGCAGGCAGAGTGGGATCAACTACGCCAAGACTCATCCTCGGACCTGATTCAGATTAAACTGGCTGAAAGCTGTTGGTATCCTGGCATCTGGAAGTGCAGGGACGACGAATCCCCAATGACGGGTAGCGACTTTGCTCTGAGTGTCAGCCATGAGGCCGATACGAGGGCCCTTCAAGAGGTCTTAGCCAAGGCTTTGTACTGCTTCAACAACATGGACCATATCCGTTTCTACCACGACCCTCGTACCCAACCCGGGCGATATTATAACCTATTCCAGAAGTTTCGAAATATCTCACGCTGCCGCGAAGAAGAGGATATAAGCGATCGTGGTGATGTGGCCCATCTTGGCCTTCGAATCCTCATTCATGCCGTGGAAGCGTCGAAAATCACAGTTCGTACGATGACTCTGGCCGTCGATCTCGATGAACATCACGCGTTTATCACCAACATCCCCTCTACCATCTTCGCGAAAGCCAGTCAAAAGGTAGAAACACTTGTTCTAAGAGACATGTACTGCCCCTACTTCCGGACCTCCTCATATGGAAAAAAGGGTAAAGTAGACGCCACAAATAGCTCTCAAGATATCTTGCTAACTTATTACTAGTATGTACTCCCACATGCTATGCTTTGGCAACGCGGTTCTGAGACATCTTGTTATCCGTGCTAACAGCTTGATAGGCCAGACTGTCGATCACGAGAAGTCTCTTCCCTCGCCTTCGCTCGTTGGTGGTTGATCATAGCGAACATGGCGAATTCATCAATCCTCGGCCGATCACCCCGCTCCCTTCGCCTTCTGACACGCCTGCTCTCGACAAATTGACTGTGAGGAATACTAAGATGAATGCCGAAAATTTGTACCCATTTCTACAATGCTATGGGCAGCAGGCTCGGTGCATATCATTCGAAAGCCCGACAGATGGGGAATACCGCTCCGCGTTGGAGTCCGTGCGCAATCTTCACGTCGAGACACTTGAGATTGAGCATCTGTACGGGGCGGAGTCCTTCTGGAAGTCGATCAACATCGAAAAAGCGGGTTACACATCCGAAGAGTTAGATCTTGACGAGTTCCCGAAAGATCTTGCGAAAACAGTCAAATTGCACCCCCCTTCGTTCAAAGTTGCACTAGAACGATACTGGCTCAAATACCCTGAAGGACAGTCAGGTGGCGATGAGTGAACGACAATGGAAGAGCGAAGCTGCTAAGAACTTTGATCATGTCTCAGAGTAGCTCCATGAAAGGTGCGTGAATGGTGAGATGGCTTGTATATCCTGGTACACATGCAAAGGTAGTTAATGAACTATATCAAGATCTCAATTCCATTTTACAGAAAATCTATGCCGTTGAAAAATAGCATGGGTATAAGTGACATCTGGCACAGCACGTGAGAAAATCAAGCCATGCCCTGTCTCTCCACGACAATCACCTCTTCACCCGCGCTCTCATCGCCCCTCGCAACATGCTGCCTACCCAACATGTACGAATGCCTCCTTAGTCCCGAGACTTCCCTCACCGAGTTCGTTACCCAGAAAATGCGAGCCATCGCCCACAGAAAAGCGACCACCACGATCAACAGAAAAACCATGACATTATCGGCTGCTTTGTTGCCCAAGAAGCCGTAGGAGAATACGCCGTAGCCGAATGTTACGTCGACGTAGACCGACATGATGAGGGCAAGGCATACAAGAAGAGCTGCGCATGGAAGTCCGAATCGCCTGTGGAGTTTGAAGATTGGGGAGTGGCGAACAAGGTCGACTCCCCAGGTGTGTACGAGATGCTCGAGGCGGTCGGCGGGTCCGTGAGTCTCGTATGCGTTGGTACTGTCTGAGTAGGGGCTGGCCATTGATTGATACATCGTGATGTGGGTTGTGGTGGCAGGGGTTGTTCGGGTATGGTAGAAGCCAGTGGGAATTTTATATTTCGAGGTCGATAGTCCAGCCTTTTGTTTCACCCCATATTGCTGCGTTCACTAGCACAGAACTCATCTTTCCTTTTTTCTTATTGATGCAAATGGATTTCCCGTCATCTGGCAGTATCTTCACTCTTTCATTCCCATTTCCTATCTCAGACCACTGCATCTTCACAGCACCTCTCCCTTCGTGCACATGCCCAAAACAGTGCAATCTTGGCTTCACTCTCTTTACTGCATCGCCTAGCATTTTGCATCCGCAGCTTTCTCCTTTCACATTGACATCGAGACCGTAGCCGAGTTCGTCAGTGAATGAAGGCGGTCCATGTGTCATCAAGATGTCGATGTCTTCGGGTATGTTGCTGAATCGATCTTCGTCTTTTCCGTACGCAAACGCATACCCGTTAAACTCCGGCGTATACGGACTCGTCCAGACACTGAAGCTTCTCCCATCCTTCAGCTTGAACTCATGTCTACCCTCTTCCAGGTAGTATACTCCGTATTTCTCGTGCGACTTCATGAACTCGACACATTTCTTACTGTCCTCCACGTCTTCTTCCTCTTCGCCATCTTCAGCGTTCTTGCGCACCCACTCTTCATCGAGATCGAGGTCATGGTTGCCAGCTATGACGAGTCTGAGCTCTGCATCGACGGTACGGATGTCTTGCATAGCCTTTTTGTATGCAGGAAGGCCGCCGACTTGGGTGAGATCACCACAGTGGATGAGGATGTCGCATCGAGGTGCGGGGCAGGTTGAAGTGTAGGGCCAGGTGGAGTGAGTATCGGAGATGACAAGGAGGCGGATGATTGACGACATGCTGAAGGCGTGCTTGGGGATGTGGTAGAAGATGATGGTAGATAGATACTAGGGAATCAAGATCAATATGTAGTGAGACCGAATCATGTTCAAGTATCAGTGGCATTCGCGTAGAAGCCAGGGTTGGTAATATCGCTACCATAACCAGTAGCTTAGGCCCACAATTGCAATGGGCATGCCAATCAAGTTTCACTATGACCAACCCTCGCCGTCTTCGCCCAGCTTGAACAGCCCGTTCTTTTTCTTATCTGCCGCCCACCTGTCGCACCAGGCCTTCATCTTCTCTCTGCTCTTTGCGCTGCCCACGTTGACTGTCGGGATGATCTTGTCGATGCGCAAAGCGCAGCAAAACATAGTCAGCTCTCTGAAGCTGCTATGCTCACTGTATGGCACACCGAAACAGCTTGCCCGACTTCCACTTCCGGCTTGCGGCGTGAGTTCTTTCATGGAGAAGGTACTTCTCCAATTGTCGGAATGCAAAACGGTTTGTACCTGGGGTGACTCGGTAAAGCGACCCTTTGGTGGACGATAGTTCCAGCCCGAGGGTCTAAAGCCGACAACGCGCGTAAAAGTGTCGGCATAATCGCGCAGGTAATCGTCCAATGTCTCCGCGCGGATCTCAAACAACGGTGTCATGTGTACTTGAGCTGCCCGAGGATCTGTCGTAAGTAGTGCATCCAGTTCAGGGTCCTCAAGCGCTTTGCAGATGCGCTGTTTGTTGGCAGGCGCGAAGATCTTGCTTCCCAGGGCCTTCGCAATTCCAGTGCAAATGCGCTCTTTCCCGATGCTGTATGTGCCTACCACAACCAGAAGTCGGCCTCGTTTAGGGCTTTTAGGCTCGCCGGTAGCGTCGGTATTAGAGTCTTTCCGAACGAACTTGACCATGCCTTGGCCTGCGCGGTCTCGCTTCATTTGCTCCCATCCATCCGAGTCGTCCGCGCGGACTTTGCTGAGGCTCACGCACATGTCTGCGCAAGCTTGGATGACCTGCTTCTGAGGCGGAAATGCGTATTTGGGGTTCAGGTAGGTGGTGTCCAGATAGCAAGCGTCTAGCTTTTGCTGCCGATTCTTTCCACTCACAGCATCGAGGACGTCTGGGCGTAATAGCGGGTGTTCGATGTGCGCTTGACACGCGCGGAAATCTCCGCAGTGCAGCACTCGTTGTAGCTTCGGGGTTTTGCCCTTGCTGAGTTCCTTTTCGAACAGGAATAGAGAGCTGCCAGGGCAATGGTTCGCAGAGATCATAGTGACGTGGACGCCTTCCGTTCCTGGTACTTCTGTCTTTTTCTCAAAATCCAGATCGACCACCCACTTGGGGTCCACACGAAGCTGTTGTCGTACCAAGTTGCCAGTGACTTTGCTACAGTATATCGGTCCATGCTTCCATGAGGAAGTAAGTCCGATGTAATGATCGCTGTGGAAATGACTCAGGAAGTAGGCGTTCTGACCTTTTACAGCTCCGTAGCGAAACGCGTCGACAGCGATGAACAAGCCAGGCATGATCTTGTAGAACGGGCAGGTGCGTTGGTATGCGGGCTTGCCGCGAGATTTGTTGTTCTCAGCCGCAGCTGATGCCCAAGCAGCATCCTCAGCATGGCCGGCCATGAGCTTTGAAAAGGCTGAACTTGGCTGAGCACTGGGCTTCGCAAGCTGAAATGGGTTGGCCTGACCAGGTTTCGCTGGCCTGTCTGGCTTTTTGAAGACCTTCGCTTTGCTCGTCATGGTCGCCTTGCTCTCATCCTCGGACTTCACTACAGGTAAGGGAAGTGGGTTGCCATCTAGGCACGCGTTGACGTGTACGGATACATCTTGTTCTGACAGGCCTGGGAGATTGTTGCCGCATATCGGACAGGAAGGTATATCATTGGTACATGGCTCCTCCTGTTTGATCTCGGTATCATCGCCTTCAGGAAACAGAGGTGGCGCGTCGAAATCGTCCGGGTCGCCCTCAAAGCCTGCCTCTTCCATCTCGAGCTTCTGTTGTTCCTTCATCCACCGCCTCTCATCATATTCTTCGCCTTCAAGCAAATCATCGTCTTCCAGATCTTCGTATTCTTCCTGCTCTTCGCCCCCGTGTTGAGATGTAGATTCAGATTTAATGGGTGTCGTGTCGTGGGGAATGGAGTGTTCGGCACTATCCGGGGGTAACAGATCCTCCGTTGGTTTAGTCATTGGCGATTCCTCATTATGGCTTCGTATTGTCATACCTGGAGTTGTAGCAGGCATTTCCACTTCGTCGTCTTCGGATTCTGAGTCGTCCACGAAGGGTCCAGACTTCTTCCGCAGTTTTGGTGTTTGCTTGGAAACGTCGGCCGCCAATGCATCCAAAGCATTGCTCTCAACATCAGCCGGTGGGGGTGGTGAACAGGCTGGCACAGGCGCTACCGCTTCTTCGCTGACTTTGCGCCTCTTGTTGCTCCCACCATTCTCGTTGTACCGCTCTTCGCTATTGTCTGTAGTCATGACGCCATTGCTCTTCTCATCACTCCAGCCCACGTCGTCCTCGTCGCCGTCGAGCACTATCGTTGGGTTTGACCCTCGTTCTTGTAGGAATATACGGCTGTTGATCTCCTCGGCTTTCTTGAAGAATGCCATGATGTTGCCGTTGGGTGTGCCAGCCGGCTTCTGCTTCTTGCCATTGCCAGCGGGTGACTTCTTAGCAAAATCGGCTGGCGTCAAAGTGGTCTGAACGCTGGTTTTCTTCGGCGGGGGCGCTTTCGTGCTCGGCTTGGGCGCAGCCTTCTTCGTTGCGGTTTTGGCGGCCATGTCTGCGACTCGGGACGATGAGCGGGGTGGCGATGGAGCCCGGCCGGTAGAGGGTGTTAATCGGGACGATTCGGGCAAAGAGCGGTTTTCTCGAGGATTTCTAAACATTGAAGAAGTAATTGAGCATGGCTGAGTAGGGTTGTGGTGCTCGTGTGCTGTGCAATGTGCGAGTGAACCAGTGGCGACCGAACGGCTCAACGCGCGCCAAGACAAACGCGTCGACACGTGCGGAGACGCGATCTGGAATGTGCCGGCTGTTCAATTACGGCATCTTCTTGCAGTCAGGGAGTTCCTCGTGTATCCCACTAGCCATAGCACTCGTCGTACCTATGGCCATGCATCTGGCACATTCTTCTAGTGCATGCGCCCTCCAGCCTGCCTACCTGCTAAGGTTGCTGGCGGATTCGGAGAGCGATTACGTCAGCGAACGCGCTCGTGCCCGCCGCAATGTCTTCCAGTGAACCGACATCTACGAACAGTTGTCTGTGAGCAACTAAGCCTCTCCATTTTCATGCCGCAAGCATTGAAACGTCATTTCCGATTCGATTCGCACTGTTCAACGCATTGTGCCCTCACTGTCCATGGCCGGTCTAAAATTCTCAGGGGTCTTTTCGTCATGTCTATTCTTCCTAAACGGGTCCCTCGCCTGCATAGCCAGTGCTATAAACAGATAGGTAGTAGGATGGCACGCTCATCCAGCCTAGTATTGGCATGAGGACACGTCCTCGTGGGCCAATTGTCGACAAGCTGACGCGGCCCACTGCAAGCTGAACGCCATGTCACGTGGCTTGGACGCCCCCGCGATGACCGCGCTTCACCTCGTCATAAGGCGTTATCAGCAACTTGATCGTTGTGGTACGATGCTATTCCCTTCGTGTACACAATCGCTCGGTTGGCGCGGAATCGCATCCCCACAATTCAATGGCCGTGCTGCCCAGCTAAGATCAGCATCAAACATCACCTCGTATCCCAAAACGGAAGCCCAGCCTCGAGACGATCAAAAATAGCAGCACCTCAGAGGTATCATATCTTGAACGCCTGAGGCATTGGAACATCGTCTCACTCGCACGCGATGAAGCGCAGACCTGACGGCCTCTTTCTACTTTTCTTTCGTGTCATGTACCTCACCATCTTCACAGGGTTCACGTGTTTTACCATTCTGGGCTTTGCGGCTATTGGAACTGGTATTGGCATTGCAGCAACAGTTGTAGTTGCTATTGGGTCGGAGGTTGCCTTTGTACTGGCTAAGAAAGAGGAGGCGGAGAAGCGGAGGCAGGAGCGATATCTGGTATGAAAAGAGTACAATCTCAAAGGCTCGGGAAAAGAAGAGATTCAGGCATAATGCCACTCATGGAGGAAGGAAGGGCCTCACGGCACATGTTCTCACACCTTCCGCATCGACATCGCCAGCGCAACCCATCGTTTCTACCAGTTCCGGAGCAACTCAGTTGCCTTTCCACACAGCAGGTCCAGGCGCAGTGTAGCTCGTAGCGATCGGATAGTACGACCACCTCAGGCCAGGATCGTTTGCATTGTATGCTCCAGGGAACGCAACTAGAGGCCCAGGCTGTCCATTACCACCGCCGGTAATTTCGATTTGCGCACAAGAAAGATACATCTGCGCGCCGCCGACTGACTGAGCTTGGTGGAGGGCGATGGACTCTACACGAACAAGGTACTTCCCACTCGGCACGTTCTTAGGGATCTGGAATTGTACTTGCGACTTCCCTACCCTAGCGTTAGCAACCGAAGGCGGAAGGAGGCCATAAGGAGGGGGTATGAAGACGTACCATACGCAGGCCATGTGCTCTCTCCACTTGTCAACGGACTTCCCACTGCGCTTATACTCGCCGCTTTGAACCAAACGTTACCTGTCGGCTCCCAAGTGTTAATATTCGCACTATCTGGTACTTTCGCCATATAGAACTGCACTGGTCCGAAGTGGGTGATCGATGTCTCTGCAACGAAGCCGAGGTTATCACCAGCAGCGACAACTGCGGTACCCGTTCCAGGACGGTTCTGGAAACAGCGCATGTCGGAGCTAGTGACAGAAGTGACACCCGAGTTGGTTTGGTAGTTCTTCGTTTGTCGGATTGAAGTCCATTCCGCCGATTCGGGCACACCGTTCAGGATGAGCTTGGAGAAGCGGTCTTCTAGGAGTCAGCTCAACAATTCTGGTCACACTGTAGTGAACTTGCAATGAGCTTGCGCCGTCGCAGCGAGGGCGGAGAGGGCCAGTAGGAGATGCATGTTGGGCTTTCCCGTCGAGCAGTTATTTCGTGAATAACCACCCAGAGCATTGTGGCAACCCGAACGATATATATATAAAATTACTCTGATCACGCGTCGTTCCCTCAAGGTGCACTAAGATGTTTATAGTGTTTTCGGCAACTGAGGATGCACAGGCGAGATGCATTTAGATTACTATCATGCATACCCATATTGTGCCAAGCATGTAGATGAGGTGCGTACAATGAAAGCACACATGACCATGCCACACTACACCAATTTACTTGACGATCTCTACCTCAGTTTCGCCTTCTTTCCTACTCAGTAGGGAATAAACCCTTCCTTTGACAACGCCCAGACAATAGTCTCTATACTCAGCACGTTCTGTGACCCATCTATGCTGGACTGCCCCCACAGAGACATAGACCTTCTGAATACCATGACTTCTTCCAATGTAGGCACGGGCGCCTCTGTGATGAGATCCACTTACAGGCACGACCGTGTGACTGCGCTCCCATTCGTGATCGAACCACATCGTATTGATAGCCCGTTTCTGAGCAGCCGCTCGCTCGCGGAACCAATCCTTCATTGTCATCTCGTCCTGGAAAGAGAACTCGTTCAACTCATACGGGATAAAGCGAGTCTCGTGATAAATTTGGCGACAAACAACCTGTAACAGAGTCATGCGATCCTTGGTCGCGGTGATAACACGTTCGGCCTCGTCTCTCAGGATCCAAGGAGGGCCTCGAGTGTATGGGCGCGATTTGTACTGCCGGAAACGATAACTAGACTGCCAGTCGATTGGGAACACACAGTTATGGAACCGTCGCGCTCGCGCACTAGACACCGTCTGGCTGGTAGCACGTAGCTCTGCGCCGAAACGAGCTGGCCCGGGGAGATCAACAGAAACGTCCGGGTCGTAGTCGTCAGTGAGGATGTGTACATGCTGGTGGCCAAGAGCGTATTCGAAGATGATGCAACGGACTTCTGCTGGGAGAGATAGCAAAGGAGACTGCAAGCTATTACGCTCCACACTGCGATATCGTTAGCTGAAAAGGAGCGCTTATTGAATTGGATGCATACATCTCATTGCGCGGATCATCTTTCGAGAGTTGTGCGTTGAGCTGACTTCCCCGATAGAGGGTGGGCTCATGTCCGTCTCGGAGATTATCCGACCTAGCCATAGCGTCCTTGATCATGGTATCCGCCGAAGAGGTGGATTCGCCATGCTCTACTCGCTGCCTCTTTCGCGCACGCGTGGCTTCTTCGAGTTTCTGGCTTTTGGCGCTGACCGCGGCGGTATCTAGGTCATGGAAAGCTTGCACCTGGGGTCGGTCTTCGGGTTTCGCAAGGCGAACAGAGCGGCGAACCATGGTGATGTTGGGGATTTGTCTCGCTGACGTGTTGAGTGTGGGAAAGAGCGAGTAAAGGCTTGAGCAGACCCTCAGCTCAAGATAAGTGTACCTAGGTAGTCAACCAGTGTGGGTCATCGGTTGACTTGATCCCTCGCACGTGCTTTGGGTTTTACTAAGGCAGCAGCCATCGAGCAGGCGGAGGAAGCGCATCAGAGTGTGAAGGCCTAGCGTGTCCTTAGCGTACCTTCCGCACACTTACATCGATGGGTCGCTTCCTACTCGCCTAATCCCGTAGCACTCTCTGCGTCCGGCGTACCCTTTTTGCGGAGCTTCTACACCCCTCTCCCGTTTTCCGACACAACCACGCCCCTTATGAGTCGAAACCCGCCCGTCATGCGTCCTTGTAAAGAGGGCGACACAGTTGAGAGCCGTGTACGGCTGGGTCTCACAGAACATGGTCTCCTCAACACAAGCAAATTGGCTGTCTGCCCTATGTGAGCTACGAACGATGCACCCGCGGTGACACAAACTAACTCATAGAAGTGCTGCGAGAAACAGGAGCGCGTCGCCACTCCTTCGTTTGCCGGCAGAACTGCGAAACATTGTCTTCACCATGGTTCTGCAGAAGCCATGTCTGCAGATACGCGATCTTGTTGTTCACTGCCTGACTGCGGACATCATCTTGAGAACGAAAATCTGCTACGGGGGACTGAACAAGGCGCTTGTAAAAGATAAGAAAGCGGGATCTTACCCGTTACTCTCGCTTGTCTGCAGACAGATGTATGACGAGACTTGTTTGTTACCATACGCCCTGAACTCCTTCGGCTTCACGTCAATGAGCGCCCTGAGAATCTGGACATCAAGCCGCCTCCCCATACAGTTACGGCAAATCAAGGTACTAAAGACTCCAATATTTTCTGAACGTGCATACTTCGAGCAGTCGTCCTGCAGATTCACGGACCTATTCCCACACCTTGAAGTGCTTTACGTTGACCTATGGAATGCCCGGATGTCCAGCGAAATGAGTGGCTGGTCGGCCGACCATATTGAGCGGGACGTTCAGCAGAGGACTAAAGTACTGTTGCAAAGGGAGAGGAGTGGCCTGAAGATTGTCGTTACTGAGTACACAAACCTCGGTCCGCCTGGATCAAATATCCTCCAGGAGGTCTGAGAGAATTCGATACGGCGATGACTGACGAAAGGGGTTTACAGATTAGAAGGGTCTACAGCACAACGGATTTGTCGTTACTATGCTCTAGGGACATAGCCAGATTCTGCCCAGGTGCGGAGGTGAGGGAAAGTAAGTTCTCTGACGTCATCTTGATACAAAACGGCTAGACTACATCTGAAGATGCCTCTACTTAAGTCTTTCCAACCCGTCAATCATGGTTCTCCAATTTCAAGCCTTGTATAATATCCCGCTTAGGTAACCTAGAGCTTTATTGCAAAGGGTTTCATGGCACGGTGGATGAACTGTCTCCCACTGACCTTAGCGCGAAGAGTCCTGGTGTCCGTTACATTCACAGGTCGCAGATGAGGAGGGCGACACTATACGCACGCAACATGACTCGTATTATTCCCCAATGTAAAATTAGGTAGTTGTGTCACCGGCAATAACCGTGCCAGATACCTTCGAGTTGCCGTGAGGTTCCTAGATAAGCGTTACTTACCCGCGCCGGCAGCCTTCGCTCCTCTCACCATCACTTTTCATAATGGTCGGCGTATGGGCTTCACCAGTCTCAAAGCAGATAATTCATCTCGACCAATCTTCGCACATATCTCATCTTTCATCGTTCATTTCATCGCCCAGCATGCGGACATCTCCGGTTTTGCAGTTATCAAGCTCTCTTGAGTCTGCTCTCCTTCAACCACACACTCTCTTTACACCCAACAAGACCACATAGCTTCAAGTATGGGCTCTCCCGAACTGCCCGCTCGCTCTGCGGCGCCGAAAGATCACCCGATTTCCTCGAAACGATCAAAGGTCGTCAAGAAGAAAGCTCCCACAGTCCGCAAACCCAAACAACCTGGTCGCAGGTACATGAACGGGTTGATGAAAGCCGAGACTCCTGCTCGCTCGGAATTGATGAAGATGTAGATGCGACTCCACGATATACCTTCTATGAAAGCTGACGCACAACAGCGCCAAAGCCAACTCCATCCAGTCTCCGCTTCTCAGTCTTCCGGCAGAAATCCGCAACAAGATCTGGCAGTATGCCGTTGGCTATCATCAAGTCGACATCCATGATTACTCATGCGTTCGGCGATGGGATATCAGGCTCACGCATGTTACGCACCCTTTGACTAAAGGCCCGAATACCTCGTCCAGCTTCGTCGCACCCACTTTTGCGGTCCCAAAAGTATGCCGCCAAATGTATGTTGAATCATCGGCAATGGTCTACAGCTTGAACAACTTCGGATTCGATAATCTGGACACCTGCGACCGATGGATTCTAGGCCGCCCACTCGGCCAGCGACGTCTCATTGTCTCAGTGGATATGCCATTTGGGTACTACAGCCTCTACAAGGACGGTTTCCGCAAATTGCTCCGACAGACGTTCCCGGGTATTGTGAGAGTGAATCTGCACACCAAGATGGCGGAGATGAGCCAACGTATAGTCCCTAGCACCTGGTTTCAGGCAGTACCTACCAGGGAGCCGCTCGACGACGTTAAGCAGAGGTTCGTCGACCAAGTCAAGAAGAAGGAGGGTGATGCGATTGAGGTCGACTGGTACAGTGGGACCGCCAACTCTTTGGTGTATCTGCACTATTGAGGACGTTCGGTGTATTGTGGCGGCTTCGTGTGCAGCCAGCCGCTGTTCAAGAGTTGGTTTGGGATGTAAGAGAACGAGGTCTTTGCTAGGAGCCTATCCACGACACTTTGCGGTAAGTGTCCTTCGATAAACTTCCTACGAGATATACACTGACTAGGTAGACCTGCATTTAGTGCACACGATCTTTCACGACCAATGCCCTGCAGAGCTTGCATATCAACCACACCGGTTTGGCATTTGGAGGCGCATGGTTCATCTGACCATTTTGCGCTCAGGTCCCTGGTGCCAAACACCCATTCGAAAAGAGACGACCATCAAGGTACGACTGCAGTCAGACGGAATGAGAAAACCGAATGGGTAAGTATCTTCTTCCATTTATCAGCATCTGTTGCAGCTTTTTCTTCCAGCGTTTGTTCCAGCGTCTGTTTCTTTTGGGCGTTCACCTAATCTAATACGGTCCGATCTCGTTGTTTTCGTTGAGGGCGCAAATCTTCGCGCAGAGTGAGTCCCTGGCTATAGATCGCGAGAAAGGTTGTCAAGTGGTGAAGAGGGTAGAACAAGATGTCGGGGCTTTGAGGAGGGAGGAGTGGCTACGAGGAATTAAAATCTTCAACACAAATGGTGCCTGCGCTGTCCCAAATGATTCGCCGAACCTCAACCATCAGTAAGATCTGGGGTTCCATATGACTACGTCCGGGCGAAAGACGTGCAACTGACATTATCATGAACTCGCCTCTGATCGTGCCAAGTAATTTCATCAAAGGACATGGACGCGAACAGGTTCTGTCACCGTACATCAAGAAAACGGGCTCGAATTGGACCTGCCTCAAGAGAGCAGACAAGCCATACATTGAATGTCATAAGAAAGACCAGAAGTGGTCAGGTATACTCAAAAACAAAAGGAAACCGGCAAGAGTTCATACACACGCCGTCACAACCCAATCGCGCATTCCCCATGCGCATCTTCAACTCCATACCAGTGCCGACCAACACCCCGTCTGGCCCATCCAGCCACCCACCATTATCCGTCTAACAGCACTCCGCCGCACACTCGCAGCAATCAGCACAGCACTCGCAACCTTCTTCGCACACGAAACAACAGCACAGTGTCGCCAGACTAGTCTTTCGTTAGCCAACAATTCGACCCTTGAGTATGTCATGCCCACTTACCAAGCCGCCAAGCATCCTCTGTCCTTCTTCTGCTTTGGTGGGGGTGCTTGTTGGTATTGTCCTTGCGGGGGACCGTAGTACATCTGCTGTTGTGGTGGAGGAGCGCCGTATTGTTGGGGTTGGCCGTAGCCGCCGCCTGGGGGACCGTAGCTGTGATGATGTTAACACTTGTTCGCTCTTTGATTATGTAGATGTGTTTTGCGATCGCAGGGGAGATTGGGTGTACGCGCGGCTTTGCGCGGTATCGCCAGTCCTTGTAGACGGTTGTAGGAAGCGTACCTTTGTTGTGGGTATTGAGGCCCGCCTTGGTAGTAGCCTTGGTTCGACATGTTGACTTAAACCGTTCTTTGAGATGTTCGTAAGAATGCGAAGTGCGGATCAGGAGTCGCGCTCGTGTTTAATTTGATATGCGCTCGCAAATTGCTCGTTCCTTCGTCGATGATGTTGGTAAGACAAAGGCAGCCGGTAATGGTGAATCAGGCAAGCAGCAGTCGCGCAACCGAGTCTCGTATCCCCAAACCAAGCTTTCGCCGAGGAGCCGTCGGAATCTTAATTTCTCGCTTGTGGAAAACCCGCGTCACCGTTCAAAGTCGTTGCGCAAAGGTCAAAGTAAAGTCAGGAGTGAGATGGATGTAAGGCTGGAGGAAATACAGTGGACCCTTCTTACAGTCCGGGGAGGGGATGCGCCGCCTTTAAACTGCAGCGCTCGTTCGCGGCCTCTCTCTCACGCGGACAGGGCAATGCATCCTGCATCATTCGGCCGGTCTATTGCGCTAGTTAGCCTGAGCCACATTCGTGTGGGCCGGGCTATTGGCGCAAATAAGCCGGGGGCGCGAGACATGCTGTGGGCTTTCGTCATCGCCACAGATGCTTGTCATGCTTTTTGACAGTGCCAACGCGATATCGGGGGATTTGGAGGCGTGGCTGAGTTATGGCCGAAGCTGCGATGATGATGCAGTTGGCCGAGGTCTGCCCACGTACTTTACGGTGAGTGCAAGGTCTGGCATCACGCGTCGAGCAGAGCCACAGACGCGTGCGCGGTTTTGCGTGGATACCACATCGAATCGGCCTGCTAGCTAGCCAGCCACACATGTATCGCAGGGATAGGCGTGCCACCTGATGTGTCAGGCTAAGCTTTACTTGGCAAAGGCTTGGTCTCGCATCTGCGTCGCGCCAAGGGTGAACGACAGCTCGAGAACAGGGGTAATTCGTCCTGCCTATGTAACATGTGCGATGCCTGTTATCGCGTTGTCTTGTTACAAGTATTCCACGGTTGGTTGACGTGCAAACGCTCACGTATATTCGAGACTACGTCTCCCCGCGAATCCTCTTTGAGCAACTCAGCCATCACGCCACGCATGTCAGCCGCAGTCTAGACCACACAATTGCCGGACCGATAGTACCACGTCAACATGTGAACTAAAAGTTCACTCAATTTGAAGAGATGACTACAGAGGGCAAAATGCTAGCAATGAGGGCAATACGAAGCAGGTAATCGGGAGTGCTAAGTGTAAGCAAATGCTATGTGGCTTGATGAAGAATGCTATCGAGCCTTGCGAACCCACTCCGCCAAACAACAAACAGGCACGGTAGAACTTATGTACATATACAGTAGCAGGGTAATTAAGTGAAAACCCCATAGGTAAGCAAAGGGGTGCGAAAGAACAAACAGCCACCACAGGTGAGATTAGAAGCCGAACGGGTTTTGGGGTGCTGGTTAATGGTTAGAGAAATCTTGCATAGATGTTTGCTTGAGTACTTACTGGCATTGGCAAGGTTTGCCCTCCCCGTCGGCTGAGGCGTTAGCTTCTTCGCGGGCTGTACACCGAACTTGATGGTCGGTGGTGGGCCAGTCTTCTGGGGTACCAGAGGCTGCGCCTGGGGCATTGGCGGCATGGGAGGGACAGGCGGCGGGCTTTGGTTCGACATGTAGCCAGTCGGCTGTGGCGCAAGGGCCGGGGGCAGAAAGCGGTTGACGCCAGTCGCCTGGGGGTTAAGCGGCGATGGTTGGAACGAGTTGTACCCCGTAGGCTGAGCCTGTAGTGGCTGGAAAGGTGCCCGTGGTGGGTCGGCAAAGGGGCTGCCATTCCCGAAGCCTTGTGTGAAGTGTGGCTGCTGCTGCTGGAAACCTGTCTGCATGGGCTGCTGGAAGCCGGTCGGCTGCTGTTGTTGGTATTGGGCGAAGCCAGTCTGCATAGGCTGCTGCTGCGGTGGGGACATGGAGTTGTAGCCTGTGGGTTGAGGCATCATGCCGTTCTGCTGGAACCCGAAACCGCCATTTTGCTGTGGGAAGCCTGTCATTTGCTGTTGCATTGGTGGCATACCCTGCATGCCTTGGCCCTGTCCAGAGTTTTGGCCCATGAGGTTGGGGTTGTAACCTGTGAGCTGAGGTTGCAGGGGTGGTGGAGGACCGAAAGCACTTTGTTGTGGGTTCATAGGGGCAGAGGACGAACGCTGCGGCGGTGGAGCAATGAGACCTCCCGGACCCTGCTGCTGGGGGGCTTGTGGGCGCATGCGTGGTGGGGCCATGTTGTGAGGTTGGGTAAGGGCCTTGATAGCTGCAACCTGCTCGAAAAGGGTAGGAGTAGCGCCTGTCGGCTGTGGTTGCTGAGCGGGTGCTGGAGGCTGTTGAGCAGGTGCTTGTGCTGGCTGTGGTGCTGGAGCAGGAGGTGTTGGCTGCGCGATCTCGTCAGGCTTGAGTGCAGGCATGTCTAGAAGAGACAAATCGTTCATGGATCCAGTCAGTTGGGGTGGCTTTGCCGCAGGGGCTTGTGCTGCAGGCGGAGATGCTGTCTTGTCAGATGTTGACTTCGATGGCTTGACATCCCACGCATTGTCGTCAAATCCATTCGCTGTCTTGTCAGGTGACGCTGCTGATGTTCCATCCGCTGGCTTCTTAACGGTGTCATCGGACTTCGGCTCGAACGCCTTTGGATCAACGACATCGTTCGTCTCAACCGGTGGTGCAGGGCGTCCCTTGCGGGTGTTGTTTCTTAGCGCACCTCCTGGGCCTGAGAACAGTCCACCAGAAGCCCCCTCTCCTCCTTCTTCGGCAAAGCTAACACTTCGCTTATCTCTTCCGAACTGCGCATCCAAGTGCTTGGTGACGCGGAGAATATCACCTTCCTTGAGACCCAACGTACGTAGAAGCCCAGGAGTGATGTCTGGAATGTTTTCTTCCGTCATTTCGTCCTTGGTAAATGCTCTGGCGTATCGTTCGCAGATCTGTGGGTTGACACCACACTTGAGGAAGAAGTCGAACCAGTCGTATTCCGGCTTCTTCTCGACAGAAATGCCGGTTGGACCTGAGTCCTTACCACGAGGCTGTTGCATGCTCCTTCTCTTCAGATCCGATAGGGGTTTGTCGTCATCTAGAGACTCGCCTGTGACGCGTTCGACGTACTCGAGATCTTCTACTGACATCTTTGTGACAGGTACAGCGATCTTGACGCCATTGACTTTGTGTAGGTGGATCTTGCCATCCTTGATGAGAATGAACTCTGCCTCGACCTTGAACGATCCGGATCGGTCGGTCCAAGTGCGCACCTTGGCGGAATCTAAGGAATTTGGTCAGCATCCTTGCACACAATACGTGTTCTGTTGTCCCACTAGGTAGATGTTCAGCGCCCACGAACGGCGCAGAACCCTTTTCAGTAGACTGATCAAGAAACTCAAGTAGTGAAATTGCTGTATACTGACTTGGTTTGGAGCCGGACTTTGAACTCGAGTCCTTTGCGGAGCTTTCGCGCTTGCTTGATCTCTGTGAAGTACGACGATGGTCAACGTTTGTTTGCATAAGACTAGAGTTACGCGAAGGCAAGTGCAGGCCAGGGCCTACCTGATCGTTCCTTGCCTCACTTTCTGGCTTCTTCCGTCTCGCAGCCTGGCGAGCAAGCTCTTCCTCCTCCCGCCTGTTCTGTTCGACGACGGATCGGCCAGCGTTAGTTCCCGATCGAGCGATGGCGGCTGCGGGAGCGTGTATGGGGACGGTTTCTGTGACCTCAACGTAATTAGCTGGTACCACACCCTCTTTGCCGTTCTTCAGCCGCCTGACTTTCCACCACTCGTCACTTGCGGAATCGTCGAGGACTAAGATCTCGTCGCCGAGACCAACGGTAACTTCGTCGTCGCCCTGTGCCATGAAGTCAAATAGCATAACTCCCTTCTTCTGCACATTGGAGTTTCCGGAGCCAGCAGCGAGTACTTCGCGAAGTCCTGCGCTCTTGGCCGCTCCTGCAAGTTCACCAAGGGCGAGCATGATCTCTGATGCGGTGTCTTTAGCACCACAGTGGAAGTCGACGCTCTTGCTTGGCTGCTTCAGCTCCATGAAGATGTGTTTGCCTTCTTGCGAGTAGTACTCCATCTTGTCTGCGCTCCATTCCTGTTGTGGCCCGTCGCGCGACTTCTCGGGTGCAATCATGATCATTCCTTTCGGGATATTGACGCCCAGGGTGATTGGCATTTTCTTATTCTTGCCCGGCTGTGTAATGTACTCGTAGATATTGTACAGATGATATCCTGACCCTGACATGGGTGTCGCAGGCTGTTCATCCCTGCTCGGAGGATCATATTGGTCGAACGTGACGCTTCGGGGCGGTGGCGATCTGACTGGGGGCGATGGAGATCGCGCATGTGCGTATTGGGTGGGCGGAGGTGAGTAGACTTCGGACTCGGGTCGCTGGGGAAGACGGGGTGCTGGCACTTCTTCGTCCGACTCTTCCGGTGTGAATTGCACGCGTCGTTGCTGCCGTGGAGGCGCGCTCACGTTGGGCGGAGGAGAAATAGTCGATCGCGGTGCTGCCTCTTGCGACTTCTTCTGTATGATGCCAGCCAGGGCCGCAGCGGGACTCGGTTGTGGAGGAGTGTCTGGAGTAGGCGGCTGGTCGTCATCGAAAGAGTCGGTCGCTGGTGGCATGGGCGGGCGACTGGGCAGCGCTGGAGACGGCGCAGCTGGTGCTCCTGCCGCCGCTCCCTCTTCGGTAAGCTCGATGTAGTTTGCGGGCGCAAAGCCATAGTCGTCTGCGACTCCCACCAGTGTCCAATCGGGGTCTGTGGTGTCGTAAACGTCTAGGACGGCGTCCTCCTTGAACGAGAGCTCCTCGTCTGTCTGGCGGTCGTAATCGAAGAGGGCTTTGGCTTGTGCGATCGGGGCAGCCTATACGTATTATCAGTCTCTATGCTGCAGCATTCCACACAATGCCAGGTGCAGCGTTGGGCATGGTTTGCGACGCGGATTGGGCTGTCATCTGGGTGAGGCGCAGCATACCTCTTCAATGTAATTGTTTGGAATCAAGCCCTCGGGCTCTTCCTCGTCGCCATCACGCCCCTTCTTCTTTGCTTTCCACCAGGCGTCGATGGTCGACTTCTCCAGCACCATCAAGATGTCGCCCTCGGTCAGGGCGATCTCGTTGTCGCTCTGGGGCTCATAGTCGTAGATGGCGCGATATATGCCGAGGAACACCATTGTGGCGGCTACACGTGCGGCGCAGTCTCAAAAAGCGTGTAGGGTGTGGTGAAGTAGATTACTGAATGTGTGTACGGCCGGTGTCGATGCGCATAAGCTCGGCGGAGGGCCACGGGGGTGCTGTTGCCCGGTCGAGGGGCCAGCTGGACAGGGGGAAGCTGCGTGACGCTACCAAGTCGGCGCCAGCAGCTGGAGAAGCAGAAAACAGCGATAGTCGAATAGAACGGATTGCTTAGGGCGGTAGGCCGGATCTGCGGGATCGCTCGTGCTGTAGCAGCGGGAAGTGGTGAGGCAGCTGCAAGTTGGGTCGACGATGCAAGTGAGGACTCAGCACGAGCCAACTGTCCCATACGGTCGTCCCCACCGACGACGTCAACCCGCTTTCATCCCATGTTCCTGCGACTTGTCAAGCATGCCGGCGGACGACTACCTGCATGACAAGTTCAAAAGACTACATAAACTCAACCAGAATCGGGCATCATGGTGTATTGCTAAAGTAGATTTTTCTCAGGGTCTGCCTTAGCTCAACCACATTCCGCCCTTCACTCAGTACGTAAACCGGAAGCCTTCTGTTCCCTCTAGGAGACGCTTGCCCCTAGTCTGCCGCTTGTTCGCCATGTAGAAAAACACCGAGAACACTCCCACCAATCCAATGATCAACATGTGACTTCCTATGCTGACCCAGATGGCCGTCATATACCTCGGACTTTCTGGTGCTCTCACAATGAAGCTTCCAGCGATACCGCCAGCGCCGTTGAAAACTGTGACCATTGCGGCAGTAAAAACCCTCTTCCACTGGCCGACAATGTTGTTCGCCTGATAAGTCGCCATGGCCGCCCAATTCGCCACGTACGCTCCGGTAGCAAGGTAGGTGCCTATATACCTCACGGTGACCTGGTCCGAGAAACCCAGCATACAGAAACCCACAATCAAAGACACGCAATTGAAGACTATAATAGGCCCTCTCAACTGGAACTTGTCGCCGACGATCGAGGACAGGATAGCGGGAATAACAGCGTAGTAGTAAGGTGGTGCGGATAGCAAAATCGCCTTGTTTGAAGAAAAGCCCATGCCGGTTTGCAAAATGATAGGTAGGAAGTACGACAGCGATGTCGAGACGAGGTTCTGCAGGAAGTAAAGGGTGCAGAAACCGTACACCTTCGGATCCTTGGCGTGAACGAAGACCTTAGACCATGCGAAGTCGTCGGGTTTGACATCGCCCCTGTCGTTGTCGATTCGAGAAGACGCCAACGCACTTTCGTGAGGCGTGAGGAAGTAGAAGGAGTTTTGGGCATGCTCCGGGAAGTCGACCATCCACCAGTATGTCAGAATCCCGAAGAACGCAGTAATGCTACCCTGGACCTAAAAATTGATGTACGAGGTCAATGCTTGTCTCATACCAATTCGCACACGGATATCACTTACAATAAACATCCACTGCCATCCTTTGAGATATTTGCCGTCGAGCTGATTAAGTCCAAAATTCACGATGCCACCGGTTGCCAAGACAATGACTTCGCCACTCTGCATCAGAGCAAAGCGAAGCTGTTGCTCTTTTCGTGTATACCATGTTGAGATGAGATACGTTAAGCCAGGGTAAATTCCCGACATGGCTATTCCGAGCAGAATGCGTAGCGCGATCATCTGACGCCATGTCTGCACGAAAGCTGTGCACAGCGTAATGATGCCGAAGGAGAAGGTGATGAAGGCAAACCAGATACGCGGTCCGAAGGTGCGCACGGCGATTGTCGATGGCAGCTGGAAGGCAATGCTCGCGATCGTGAAGATAAATATAGAAACAGAGTATCGGTTGCCGACATTGAGTTCCAGATCGCTGAGCATGGAGGTGACAGATGCGCTAGAGATGACGCCGCTGTCGAGTAGGTTGAGCGAGCACAAGATGCCAGCAATGCTGCAAAGTCGAAGGTCGACCTTTAGACAGATACTGTTGCGCCACTCTTCTTCGATCCTATCTCTTTCTCCATCGTCGACCTCATCATGCTGCTGATCGTGTAATTCTCGGATTGACTCGCCCGTTGACTGTTGGCTGGATGCACTCTTCTTCATGTTCTCGCGATTGGGATGGATGAGGGGTAGCAGGAGCTTGCGACGAAAAGCTCATCATGTAGGCCGCCTGTGGAAGTAGCCAGAACGGTGCTTATCGTTGCACAATCAAAATTGGTGGACATGTCCGGCTGCAGAAGCTCCGCACTTTCCCAGGTGCAGATCTCCAGGGCTCCGTTGGTTACCGAGGCGCGGTTCCGCACGATAATTCCGCAGCAGATTACTTAACAATGACCAACCCGCTGATGTGGAGATCTGCATGCGGCTATCATAGATTTGCTTGTCGCACGTGTCGTCAGGCATGTCAATGCGCCGTCTGAGTCTGGCGAGACGCTGACGTTGCGAAGAGATGGACTCGACATACAGAAAAGCAGGCATCATCGGGGGTGGCCAGAATTCGTGTCGCATTTCCAATGTTTGCTGCATGCACACTATTATATTTTAGTAAGTAGGTAGTTTGCAAGATAATGTATGCTTTCACCTGGAAATCTTTCTGAATGCAACACAAATTGTAGACACCACTAGTGGCGTAGGTCTAGTGAACAAGACAGAGCCCAAGTCTTTGGTAGAACGGTATATGCTGTCCAAATGCCGTAAAGAAGAAGACGTCTGCAATCTCTGAGCGAACATCGGACTTTGCCATGCGACTGTGATACAGATCACACACCTCCCGAGAACACAACTCGATCCTGACAGTTCGGTTTCACGCACAATGTGATATACCACGAAGTTATACATGGAGTTGGTGAGGTGGCACGTCACGCACAACTTGAACTTCAAGGATGCAACATCAATCTGCATTCGCAAAGGCCAATTTGGGGGAATGGGGTGATATTGATTTTCGTCCGATGAAGGATAACCCTTTCTAGTATAGCCACTGGCACTCCTGGCCAGTGGTTTGGGTATCTTCGCCAAGCTAGATAGCGAGTGTGGGTATTGATCGTAACAGACAAGACAAGAAGAAAAAAGAAGATAAAGAAAAGATACAAATGATAGTCCACAATTCAGCAGACAAGAAATAAGAAGTAACAACAGAACTCCCAACGTCCGAGTGAGTGCCGTATGCTACGACCGCCCAGCCTTATGTGTGACCCGAATCCGACCCAGTCCATTGATAAGACAATTTGTGTGTGAAAGTGTCATTAATCTGACAACAGGGGTAAAATGCATAAACCAACCGGGTGTCCCAAAAGCACTCGCTTCGTAAGTCATGAAATGAAGGGGAGCTCCTTGGAGGAACTCTCAAGAAGATCAGGTGTCGAAATTAAAAGGGTATAGAAATCAGATCGACGAGGTGGGCAGAGGCCCAGGCGGGAGGAGAGCCTAGCCTTCATCCTCACCATCGTCCTCGTCCTCGTCTTCATCCTCTTCGCTCGTGCTGTGACGCTGCACAGCACCTGCCTTGTTCTTCTTGATAGTAGGTGTTCCCTTGAGCTGTGTAGATGATGCCTTGCGCTTGGGACCAGAGCTGGCAGGCTTGGGAGGCATGGACGCGTTTTCCTTGTTGCCGTCTTCACCCTCGCCTTTTCCGGCTGCGTTGTCCATCGCAGCCACCTCTTCTGCGGTCAAGAAGCGACCGCCAGGACCACGGGGACGGCGCATGGCGTGATTGTGCCTAGACTCGTGTAGGTATGGCTTTCGTCCCTTGGATGTCAGCCTGAGTGCATCCTCGAGTTTCTGTCGCGCGAGACGCCTTTTCAAGATGCGATGAAACTGTTTCGCGTTGACGTAGAGTGGCGCCTCTTCTGGTTGTGCACCTCCAGCAACAAGCTCAGGCGATTGTTGGTGCTGCGATTGCTGGGGCATCGGAGGGACGGAGGGTCTGGGGCCGCCATGGTTCATAACAGGCTGTGGCTGCTGCATCGCAGGACTGCTGATTTGAGTGCTCATTCGCCTTTGTTGCATCTGAGTCGGGGTCATCTGAACTTGAGATGGGAGCGCGTTGTTCATCGCGTTGGAAACGTTTGTTGGGGAGCGTGGAGCGACGCGTCCATCGCCCTTCATCTGAGACACTGACATGCGTGGAGATGCGCGTGGGTCTTGTGCTAGTTGACCTGAGATAGCGGTTTGATCGTAGTATCCGGCTGGTCCTGCAGCAGCAGCCGTAGCTAACGCGGCAGCCTGTTGGTGTTGTTGCTGTTGAGAGGGCATGTATGGATTTTGCATACCGGCCATGTAGGCCTGATGCTGAGGAAAGCCCATCTGCGGGTGGTGCTGGGGATGTGGTTGGCCGTTATGCGCGAAGTTTCCATTTGATGGAAGGATTGGGGACGACTGCTGCTGTCCGAATTGCATTTGTTGCGGGTTGGGCGCGGGCGCATGCCCGTGGAATTGTGCGTAGTCGGTCATGGCTGTCTACAATGCGTAGATTGTGGGCCTATTTGCGTGAAGACGAGGTAGCGAGAGGCTCGCAGTTGAGGCGCGTAATACAGGCAGGCGGTCACGTCGCGGCAGGGCCGATACTTGATGCGCTGTCAATGGCCAGGCGAGCTTGAGGCGAATTCGCTAGAGCGCACGGCTTTAGCTTCCAGGTTTGAGGCGCAGCAGTGGTGATTGGACGTCGAGGGGCAGTGCGCGTTTACAAATGATGGAGCGATTTGTCGAGGATGAAGCTGCACTCTAGAGGCCCGCGCCGTAGTAGTGGGGAAGAGCCGTTGCAGATATTCACCAGTCACGAGAGGAAGATGAGAGTCGCCTACAATGACTGTCAGCCAAATCAAAAGAGCATTGGACGCTGTGCTGGCGGGGTGGGCGATTGGAAGGGATGATGCGCTGGCATATGCATGCGCGGTGAGCTAGTGCGCTTACCTTGTTTCGTCAGTTGGCGGGCGTCAAGGTCGTATTGCCGGTCTGAATGCTCTTCGGGTTTGAAGTCTAGGGCGACCAGCGAGCGGACAAATGTATATTGTCGTTGCGCAATGACAGCTTTAGCAGCGGCGTGGTCCAAGTAGCGGACAGAACGCGGGATACAAAAGGCTTGGTGAGCTTTGTGTTGCCTTGAATGCGACGTCAGCCTCTAGCATGTGAAGTGGAGGCAAGGCGCGCGAATGTGTAGCACCAGAGCATGCGGCATGCCTGTAAGCCGAAAAGGAAAATGAGAAGCATAGCGAGGGGAGGTAATACAGTTTTGCGACGGCGACGGGAGTGTCTGAATCGATGCGCCGTCGCTTGAAAGCGCTTGATAGATGGGCATGGTGATAACGATTGATGCATGGCGCGACGGGAATTACTTACAGAGGTGCTTGCGTCTTGCAGGAAGAATGGATCCCGTGATCTACCGCGGTGGATGGATGGCTGAAGGATGCAGGTGATTTGCTGAAGGCCGCAGACAGGTCTTGACTCTTGCCTGACAAGATGCTGAGAGCCGAGAGTAGGCAGGTGCCTTCTGGAGGCAAAGCAAGTTGGGAAGTAGCTACCGTGTATTCTTGTGATGCGCGTTCGAAGCACTGGGATTTTCCGAAATGTTTGCGCGATCTTCTTGACGCGCTGTGGTGAAGACTGCGAACTACCTAGGTAGGTGAGAGGAGAGGAATGGCCAATCAAGAAAGATTCTAAAGAGGGCGGCGGCTGACTTTGAACTGAGCGGTCCAGGTTGACGCGCTAGGCCAGAACAGAGACTAGCAGCCAAGCCCGCTTAAGGGCTCCATGGCTTGAACAGCCACACACCCGGGGACTGCATCTTAGCATGTTACGTCACAACGAGACCTATCCCGCTTCCCATACGCAACGCAAAACATGAGTACACACGTCTGTTTCCCTCCAACACATCCGTTCCCCTCTATTCCACGCTTGAGGTTGAGTTGATGTTGATAGATGGCTCAGACTGCGCACCATTCGAGCGGGGTTGGAATGCAACCTTGAGCCCGAGCTAAGCAGGGCGCTGAGATCCGTGCGCACCAACCTCCGCCTCGGACCGTCGTACTTCTCCTCACACAGTTAACGATGTTGAATTTCCAGCTTCAGACAAATCACAAATCGCATGGTCAAAATGACTGTTGGTGCAGCCAACTGGGGGCGTCAGCTATGCTGGGACATCGCGGGTGATTGGGTCGTTCTCGCAAATTGGCCTTGGGCCGCCCCCAGACACATCTGGGCATGATCCGCCGGTCGGCGGCAAACTCTGGACGGCAGACGGGCTCGCCAACCTTA
This sequence comes from Alternaria ventricosa, assembly GCF_023758065.1. Taxonomy (NCBI): domain Eukaryota; kingdom Fungi; phylum Ascomycota; class Dothideomycetes; order Pleosporales; family Pleosporaceae; genus Alternaria; species Alternaria ventricosa. The sequence goes on from NW_026055686.1 coordinate 1,383,407, forward strand.
TCCAGAGCAACTGCTCGTCAACATCCATGCTTCCTTGAGATGTGGAAACCAGCTTCTTCGCTCATAATCACAGCGACAACCAGCAAGACGCTCCCGCGTGCAACAAGGAGTTGTTCGCGCAGCTACCTTTGTGGGAGCCCAACCATAGCCCGCTGCTATGCTTCACTCCGCGTTCTGGACGCGCTCGCGCTCGACTAAAAGGCGCCTCCTACGTTGATTGGCCCAGCGCCTGTCTCGAGTGCGTCGCAAGAAACCATCACATGATTTGAACACCGTGATACCATGGAGTACCCCGTCCGCACGCCTCATGATAAACAGTATTGTCTCTTCCCTCCTTTGCACATTCAACCTGCATATGTGCACAGCCGTCACATTAGCTGTAGCGTAAGCACAACAGAATGCAGATGCGGGTGGGCCAAAGTCAGACTCAGCCCGCGCCACTCCGACGTCAAGGCTTGCGATCGTCAATGACCCTGCTTCGCGTGGAGAAAGCTGTCCAAAACAAAAGAAAGGCTCATCTTGGATATAGAACCTGGCCTCTTCGAGCCGAGACGCATGCCGTCCCTGGTCTCAAGACCGGTAGGCCTGAAAACCAGCCACCGATTTCTCCCGTGTCGCACATCGCTGCGTCATCCCAAGCTCTACGTCTCGGACCCGCGATAGTGGCTCGGCCGCTTCGCCAAGTCACACCACTGTGTTGATACTTCGGCCCATCCACCCTAACATGTGCTTCCGTCCGCGGCTGAAGACGGATGCCATCTAGAAGGCAACCATTTCAAAATGTAAGGGGCACCAAGTCCTCGCCCGGATTTTGCTTCGTGCTGCTTCTGCAGACCCGTTTTCGACTCTGATGGCACCCTCACCCACTCTCTGCCGGAGATGTTGTGTGGATTTTGGGCAATGCCGGCCGCTGTTGCATTTGTTTTGGACTCTGGCCGCGACGCGAATCCATCTGTCCACGTTCCACGACAGTCACTCAAAAGCCTCACTTGTACCGTTGCATTTACGCGAGGTGTGAACCCAAGTACCAGAACCGTACCGATGTAGCTCGGCTACATATCTGCCAGCCCTAAATCGCAGCGTATCAGTTTCGATTGCTCATCACGTTAATCTAATCAGGTTACATCTGCCGCTGACGTGCATGGTCCCCCTCCACGCGTTCATCCTTCGTTTACCACAAGCACGCGAGAGCTGTCACGGGAGGGCGGCAATTACAAGAAACGCTGCTACCGTACCACGCTTCACCCCACTCTTTACAGCATTCGAATGCCGAACTTTTGCCCCGATACCGAACTAATTAGTGGTGACATTTCGAGCTTTTGTTAGAGTTCAGTCGGGCTGCTCCACATAAGCCTGTCCGGACACCCGTTGCCGTCCGTTTCGCGTTCCTCTTCGGATCAGGCATTTATCGTCAGCACACCCCGGATGAAACCAGTGCTAGTTGGCAAAGGAACATCGGTCAAGTGCCTGTCGCGTGCGTCACTATACTCGTTTCATTTTAATCTTGCTACACAGTGCGGCTCTTGCAGTCGTTGATGTGCGATTAGCATCTGCCCCATCGCAGATCCCCCGGACGTTCGACATTGCGCCCGCGTTCCCGCACCGTGGCAACACCAGTCATGGCCGTTACCAGCAGATGGGGGCTTACCGGCCTGTAATCTAGTTGCTCATGCACGTGAACCGCCACTGAACACGGCATTCCATGGCTGCCCGTGTGCGACAAACTTATCAAGGTTTCACGGACATCTTTGATTGCTAAATCTTACCAGGGTTACAAAAAGCACAATCTTTGACGATTACTACACAAACCGTATCGAGGTGACCAACCTGGTAAATATGTGGCCAGTTATCACAATTCTGATGTCATGCTTTATGCATCTGCGGTCCGTCGGTAATTTTTGACAAGGTTATGTTTCGTCTGAAGTCTCTCTTGTTTGCTAACCGTATATGCGCTACACATCTTAAGTCAAAAGACTTCTATGAACGTAGAGCAGATCGCATACGCGCAGCGTGCAATTTGCGCGGTGAAAATTGGACCAACAATTCCTCCCAAACTTACTCCAAGTCGAGATCTGTCTCTTCGAGTCCTTTGTCGTCTGTCACAGGGGTAACGGCGAACGGAACGCTTGTGATCTTGATCTTCCCTGGCCTCTCTGGCGTGTTGCCATTGGGGTCATCGCCAATGATCCTGCGGCGTTTTGATGTACTCTCGTTGTAAACACGCCTCTCTTTACGACTCTGGACGTTCTTGGCAGTGACATTGATCATGTGCGATAGTGATCGCAGTCGCCATGAATATGGCGGCTCAATCGACTACAGGAAGATAGAGTTCCGATCTCTTTGGGTCTCGCTGGTCAGCTCTTTGAGTATCATGACAACCTCTCACGTCGCTTCCTTTGCCTTTCGGTCCAGCCTGTCGAGCTTCTTGGCCTTGATATCCTCTCTTCTATGAGCCATACGTGCCACCAGTACCTTGCCTCTCCAATGACCAGCAAGAATTTCTGTGAATAATATTCCTTGATGGTAAACTCTTCCTGAGCAGCTTGTTGATAGGTTGTGAGTGTGGTGGGAGTTCCATCGGGCCTCGTCTCAACACCAAAGTGTCCTGCTCGAAGTGGAAGCTGTTAAACAGATCCCCTTTCTCGAGGTTGAAGCTGCCCGAATGATGTGGGGCGGCGCGGATCAATCTCCGCACCGCCATGCCTGTCAGCCAGGCATAGCTGCGAACTTCGCGGCTGGATCCGTGTAGGAATCAACCAACCGACCATCAACAGAAGACGGGTTGTTCTCAACGCTTAACCATGGAACACTTCGTCACCCCACTTCCTGCAGCCGAAAGCGAAGCGAACAGGGTCGAGTATCAACCCACCAACATCGAAGCCGAGGCCAACAAGCAGCGCAGGAAAATCCAGAACCGAAAGAACCAAAGGTCACATCGTGAGTTTAGTCTTAAGCATTTCGCCCTTGGCTGAGCTCACTTCGACGAAGGACTGAGAAACAAGAAGCAAACCCTAGATGCTGCTCAGACCTCGCGCCCGTTCCAAATCGAGCGCTGGCGCCTGGATGAAGTTGACGAAAGCCCATCCCATGCCACAGGGCCCACTGCTGAAGATGTGACGATCAACGCATCAACATCCATTTCTGATCGCACTATAGACCTCCGGAAGCCGCCTCCATACACACCGGCTCAAGCTCCTACGACGCTAACACCCCCGTCCATGGTCTTTCCCCTCTCTACGGACCACCTCCTTCACCTAGTTCAATACAACGTCTTCCGAGCCTTTGTCTCAAACAAGCGTACTCTAAACGCGCTTCTTACAGGGTGGACATACGATATGCCTCCTTCCCCAACCACATGTCCCATCAGCCTTCCTTACATCGACGACACGAACATCTATCCCTTGAATCCCAATATACCTCCTTCACTCTTCCCGACTCGCATCCAGCAAGAACGTTTGCACTCTTTCTGGATCAACCTCTTTCCTTTTCCTTCAGTGCGCGACAACCTCATCAGGCATGAGGGACTCTTCGATCACTGGGAGCTACTGCAGGATCTCATTGGCGAGCTCATGGGTGCTACGCCGATCCAAGAGCGACGAGGTACGCCTCTTGCTATAACTGTGTCTGACCCTAAGGTTGTGTCGACACCGTCAACCGCAGTAGTAGGACGTGATGAGGATGAGGTTACTGCGGGTCGCAAGGGACTCATTGTTTGGGGTGAGCCGTACGACATGCGGAGCTGGGAGGCTACCCCTGGCTTTCTGGCTAAGTGGTCGTGGGCCGTACAGGGATGCGACGATTTGCTTGTATCTAGTAACCGCTGGAGGTTGATGAGGGGAGAGAAACCTTTGCGTCTTCCTGTATTGGAAAATTAGTCGATACGTCGAACACGTCCCAGCGCGATTCAAGCCTGATCTACCAGTACAACACCCGATATCACGATTTCTCCATAAAGACTTTGCCCGGTAGTTAATTCAAGTACGTTCTGCTATTGCGCATGGGTGTATTCATAAGCTAGTACCATGTGTCTAATTGTACACTGAGTTAACACTGCTCCCCCTTTTCGAACGCTTACTCATCACTCGGCAATCCCACAAGCTTGAGCGAGTCGTTCCACAGCCTCTCCGCCTTCTCCACATCATAAGCATGCGGAGCATAACCAAGGGAAGTGTACTTGTCATCGCCTTCTTTGTATGGCTCCGCAACAGCGCAGTCGACGAGGTACTTGCCGCCCTTGTGCTTCCATTCTTCACCGATCGCTGCCCATACCGACGTTGCAGCACCCTGTTCGACGCTCTTCATGGTGGGATACAAATGTTCCATCCCTTTGAACGCGTCCGGGGGCATATGCTGCGTCAGCCCCGTCTGAACGAGGCCGGGATGGACGCTAGTGGCGTGTAGATGGCGCGAGCCATAGCGGCGCTCGATCTCGTTGGCCATGTATATGTTTGCTGTTTTCGACTGGGCGTACGCTACGCTGGGGTCGTAATCGCTTTTCTCGAAGTTGTAGTTGTCGGAGTCGTTGATACCGCAGACGTTGTGCGCCGAGGAAGCGAGACTGACGACACGAGATGGGTGGCTGGAGGTGGCGGCTGCGAGAAGAGCGGGCTCTAGAAGCTTGTAGAAGAGAAAATGCGACAGGTGGTTTGTGCCGAATTGAAGTTCGTGGCCATCTGCCGTAAGGCGAAAGTCGGGAATTGCCATAATGCCGGCATTGTTCACGAGTAGATGGACTTTAGAAGTCCTGGTGAGAATGGCGGCGGCGGCGGAACGTACGGAAGAGAGGTTTGTCTGGTCCATCTCGATGATGTGCATACGCGAAGGTTCGAAGATACCAGCAAGGGCGGATTGGGCTTTGCTCGTGTCTCGGGCCGTGAGGAAGAGGATGGCGCCAGTGGTGGCCAGGGCACGAGTGGTTTCAATGCCGATACCAGAAGAGGTACCAGTGATGACAATGACTTCACCCTTGAGTTTGTTCTCAAGGTTCTCGTCTTTGATGATCTGCAAGGCTGTTGGGCGCGCATCGCCAGGGCCATTCGGCTTAGCATGAGCTTCTTCGTAACGAGGCATTCTTGTGTTGGTGGGATGCTGGGAGGGATAAAGGTAGAGGATATGACTTGGGTAGATGCCGTAAGCTGGATTGATAAGATCTTGAGGGATAGGATTCTGAGTTTGGACGGAAGGAGAGGCAAATGAATCATTTATGTACTCAACTCACCCAAGCTCTGTACGCGATATCCTGGGCTCATTCGTAGACAGCATTACCCAAGAAAGACAGGACTTACAAACCACCGTATGCTTTAGCATGCTTTCTCGGCGATAAGCTTGAATGAAGGCTCACACCGCCGCTTCATATCGGCATTTGGGCTTAGTCTGGAGGTGCGGCACATACGAAATGTTGATTGAAAGGAGACTCACCATTTGGGCTGCGTGGATGCCTAGGCTTCAAGCTGCGAGCTAGTCTGAACATGGCGATAATGTCATCGGGTGGAGCTGGAGCTAGACTGAAGATACGGCCGGGGAAGCTCCGTGGCTCAAACGCACCTAGGCCGAAACGGGAGAAAATGTCATCGCACTCTGTTGTAGACCCTCAACGGAGGTCTTGGAAGGCGGTACTCGAGATGATATGATCTTCTTGTTCAGTAAACATCACCAAAGAACGGCGTTAAGTCGTGGACTTACGTGTACCGCCGCGAAGGACTGTTGGCGAATTCGTGGTACCCAGGTAGACAGTCGCTGATGCTACGTGCGAGACATAAGTAGGCGTCAAGCGCAACCCAATATACAGTCACCACCTCCACTATCTTCCACTATCTGACATAATACCACTGTCTACACCTCCATCTTCAGTTCCCAGAAAACTCCACCACAGTCCTCCAATATGGCCCTAACTCCTTCCACAACCAAACTCCGAGAGCAGATTGAGGCAACAGCTCGGGCCTTCTTATCTGCCTTCGAAGAAGGCGCAACTCAGAGCAACGCTTCTATCATCAATCGCGACGTCACAGCCGACTGCACACGCCACCTACTTCCCGCATCCGTACCCAAAGCTTTCGGTCTTGCAACCGACTCCTTTTTCGACACGACCAGTTTCCAGGACGTCTTCGGGAATGACATCAAAGTATTGTTGTTCAAGGATAACATCATGTCGAATTTGATCATTGACACGGAGGCGCGCCGCGCTGCTTTCACGGCTAAAGCCGACGTGTATGTTAGGAGTAGTGGAGAGACGTACACTTCTGAGGCTGCTTGGTTCTTGTATTTGAATGAGGATGGATCTAAGGTCAACAAGGTGGTTGAGTTCTGCGAGAAGGACGCCCTATTGAAGATGGCAAGCGATGTTGCTGCTGCCTAATGAGTGTGGAGTAAATACAGGCTGGAGGCTCGATAGTAGATAGAGACCAATACTATCTCTTGCAGCCTTGCTGACGCGATTTTGGACCGACATTCAAGACTTATCCAAACTCGCGTACACGAATTTCTCAAACTCGGTCAGGAGCTCGACAGCCTTCTCATCTCCGGTTGGTACAAGCTGAGAAAGATACACGCCGGCGACACCGTTGCTGAGGTCGATCCACTATAGTTTGATGATAAGCCAGCGTCCACATCCATAGTTGGAGACTTACCCAGTAGCAATTCGGGAAGCCCGACCAGGTGAGCGGGTTTACTCCGCGTCGTCCCGGTACTGCAGCGATGTTGATCAAACCTCCAATCCCAAAACTGACAGGGACGTCATCTGGGACAGTATTCCAGATAGCGTTACGGGACGGCAACGAGTACTCGGCTGGATCATCGAGGCCCTTGGGTGTCGCGAGCTGAGGCTGGAACATCTCCTTGACAGACTCGGGCCGGAGCAACTCCCCTGTCAGGACACCTTGGTATATTTTGAGCAAATCGTCCACAGTTGCGAATAGACCGCCCCCTCCAAAATCTGCCTCAACCCTGTCCGGCCAGTAAGGCTGCTTCTGTTCCTGCAACCTCTCATCCACTCGCTCCCAGGTCTTGACCTTTCGAGCTCGGTCGGGATGGAAAGTAGCGTCATTGGCAGACACGACGTCAAAAATATGGCGTTGCATGTACTCGCCCAGCTTCATGGAGGTGATTCGTTCGACCAAAACTCAAGCCCAGTCGATGCCAGGCGAATACATCCATCGTTCACCGGGTTCAAACACGAGAAAGTGGTGGGGGAACTTCTCTGCCTATAACGCTTGGGGGTAAGCTAATGGTATTGGCGAGCGGGGTAGGCCAGCTTACAACAGATGTGGGAGGGCCAGGCAGTGGCTTGCCGTGTAGCTCATCGTAACGGGTTAGGAGCGGATCCATGAATGTATAAGCCATGCCGCTCGAGTGCGTCAACAGATGCCTGGTTACCAACATGTTAACAAAACGTGGTAAGCCCTTCGACATATCAAGACTTACCGGAGGGTGATGGCCTTCATTGCGGGCCTGAAGAGGGCTTCATCATCTTCATTGAAACCGGTCAGAATCTTCGGATCTTTCCACTCGGGCAGCACTTTGGCGATATCGTCATTCAGGTTCAGTAATCCTCTCTCGACGCATTGCATTACAGCAATTGTAGTCACCAGCTTGGTGGAAGAGGCGAGCCAATGCACACCATTGGACTCAGCGTCGTCGGATTCCTTTTCGAAACACTTCATGTAGCGGAAAGAACCTTTTGATCACGTCTGGTTAGCAAAGCAGAGATAACGCAAGAGACAAAGAAGGTGGACTCCTAGGTACCATACCATTTTTGCTGGTGGCGCCAAGTGTAACTGGGGGGATAGGCTGCTTGTCTTCTTCAAATCGACGACGAAGAGAATTGAAGGTTTTATCGAAAGAGGCCATAGTGGGAGGACGTTCTCGTGGTGAGAAGAGGAGTTGATTCTTCTTTATCTTCATGAGAAATAGCAGATTGCTGCCGAGTCTTATACTGTTCGTGAGCTTCATTAGTTTAGTTCCTTGCACACAGCCCTTGGCATTGCACAAGTGGCTATTGAACTATTGTGCGGAGGTATGCTAGTAATATGGGCCCGATCACTAATCTAGGCCAGAATGCACCCACGGTCGGCGACATAGGAAGCATGGAATCAAGAACAGCTTCAGATGCACCAGTGCCAACGGGCATCCTATTGGTTCTTTGTCCAGATAGCATTAAATGGCGAAACGATCAAGCGGAGCGAAGGATCTCATCGGCCTAATGACTCACACCAGAGCTTGGCATGAAACAGAAAGTTGTAGGAGCGGATCAGCTGAGAGATGTTAGTGATGATATTCAGATATAGACAAGACTGCCAAGCGATAGGGCTCTTACTCATGCGCAGCAGCGGTGGCGGCCTGGAGGTGAGGTTGAATTTTGTCGAGTCGCAGTTTTATCTCTTCTGCAGGCGTAGATAGTACGGCTCATTTGATCGTCCTGGCCCTCCTTGGCGTAAGCATCTGCTCTAGTTGATCCATTCCGGATGGCAATTAACTAGGATTACGTCAGTGGTTGACTGGTGTTTCATTGTTGACGCGGTAGCTTACTCCCCAAGATCGTCAGTCTCCATGTACTACAATACGATCTTCTATTTCATGTGAAGAGTGGGTGCCTGGTGGTTAAGCAGGATCGTAGGCTGCTGGCTTTGGATCTGCGTTGATAGAGTGTTGAAGTGCAGTAGAGCGGCTTTTCCAGATTATGTGTAGTATCTGGGGGTGTTAATCTGCCATGAATAGTGATAGCTAATCATGTATCTGCTTCTGAGTTGCAACGCACCACAATGCATGTGATCCTGTGTACGTCGACGGGTTAGCTGATGACGGAGAGCCGCAGCCGAATTGACTATCCCTTTTCCGTCCAAGCACCAAACCACCAACGGCCCGGGAGATCGACAGAGCATCGGCAAAGCTTCGCTCGCGTTCGCCCATCACGCACCAGCACGTCGCCAACATTGCTCCTTCCCCCCCTCACGATGCGCGTGAGCCCCCGGGTTCTCCTACGCCACCATCAACACCCACAAGCATGCCACCACGCGCGCGACCCCGTCACCGACCCTTGACCATCGCAACCATCTGCGGTACAGCATCGCTCATCCTACCCACCGTCACGCTCATCCGCCTCTACACCATCGCGGCGCTACCTGTATACTCGCTCGTCTATGTCGGCTTCATCAGCGGAATAACTTTTCTCTTCTATGGCTACGACAAGATGCAGGCGCGGAATCTGGAGTGGAGGGTCAAAGAAGTGACGTTGCATACATTGGCGATGGTGGGAGGGTGGCCGGGAGCATTGGCAGGCATGCACTACTTCCAGCATAAGACGAGGAAGGTCAGGTTTCAGGCTGTGTTCTGGGGGATCGTTCTAGGCTGGGAGGGTGTCGCGTGGCTAGTGTGGAGTGGTGGGGTACAGGTTGGATGATGAGCAGATCGGAACAAGTCTAACAAGACGACGGGGACATATTGCATTAGGGATATGGAAGACCGTTACGAGAGTCATATCGGTCGTGGGAGTACGGCCCAAACCTGCCGGGATGGCATACAAGGAAAAGGCCACCGTGAAAGGAGCCACAAAGGAACCACCAAACGCCTACCGAGGGGTATGCCCAACTTTTCTCCTCCGCTATCGTGTCGCTACTCCATTTTCGTCCGGACGTCCCTCTGAATCGTCTCCTTGGATGCGATAACCCACCCCCGAAGACACTCGAGCAATGCCCTCAGACACGCTTTCACCACCTCCTAGTGGAACCGGTCCGAGATCTTCTTCGATACGTCCTTCGTCTGGTCCCAGACTTGGGTCGCCGCTCGGACTGTACAAGAAAGAGGCATTAGCGACCGGTGAGCGGAGATGTGAGTCTATCAGCGCTTTCACCAGCTTGCTCTCCAATGGGGTTCTGCATGGCGCCGCCCGCGAGGTTGCTGATGCCCTGCTTGAGGTTCTTGACGTCTTCCTGGTCGGAGGTGGGGAGCTTGTTGATCTGGTCTGGGAGATGTCAGTGTTTGCTGGGTGGTATTTGTAAGTATGGAATGACTCACCCTTGGCCATGTAGGACATCTTGTTCTCGCCCATGGTTTGGAGGGCCTGCTTCTCCATTTTGCGCTTCATCTCCGGGGAGATTCCGAAGAAGTAGAAGTAGCCGGCGGCCATGGCGATCAAGCCAGCGAGGATGGTGAAGATGCCGATAGCCATAGTGGAATTCGTGCGGTTGCTCGTTTGGGTGAAAGGGTTGTATGGAAGTCGGTAGTGTAGTGCTGCTGTAGAGGAGATTTGGCAGAATAAAGAAGTGATGTGCGTCGTGTGGTGGGTGTTCGTCGATCAAGGCCCAGATTATGTAGACGGGAGGGCATGACGTAGGAATTCCACATGCAAACCTGCGCGCCTTGCGACTGCGGTACCAAACGAGCGGTTCCTTCTTGGCATGAACTGGGTCCTACTTGCTGTGGCGCATGCATTCTGAGAACATTGAAATGGTCGCGTCTTCAACTGCAGCAGAGTTATATCGCGTATGCAACTGTGCATTGTCTGGTGGCCGTTGGTGTCGGCATACTAGAACAGACCATTAGGGATTATACGAAAACTACGGACTCTGTCGTACTAGAAGAGAATCTTACTCTTCGGCTTTTAAGGATATGATTAAGAAGCTGCGAGCAGATAGATGTCTATGCTTCGCGAGTCAAGTGACAGTGACAGGCGCCACACCCTTTTGAACCTGCCTGACGCGTGTATACTGCAGCAGAGCGTGTATGTAATCTCCGTCCACTCATCTAATAGTACATGGTAGCATCGATCTGTCTTCAATTGAGCCTGACAAATGTGGCATGGAGAAAGCGTTGAGGAGCTGCTGCTAGGTTTTGAGCCATCCGCTGGCGCTGCGCCTCAAACCCTGGAGGCCGCGAGGCGGACACGAACATCGAATGCGCCTGCCCCACAGCCAGGCTAGGTACTACTCCAGCAAGCCTTCCAAGACGCTCGTCCTTTGTTGCTGACCCGGTCCAATTCCGTGCCTCCTTTTCACGACTTTCCTTTGCAGCCTTGCCTTTTCTTCCTAAGACAGCATTGCTACCTAACTGTTGTTTCTTACCCCTCACCCACCCCACCACCAGCTGAACGCGCCTGATAGGCACCCCAAATCTCACCCTCAGCCTGAGACGACGCTCGCGGCAGTCGTATAACTGCTTACCAGCTCGCCCATCATGAGTTGTACTTCCCTCTCTGCGGTGCGCATTGCGATATCCAGGACTGACTGCTCGTCTAGTGACAAACATGCTCAACAAGCTGCACGGCCAGCCCGACAGCTATGATCGCAAGTCTGTACCCTGCTGCCCTGCGCCCCGACGTGTGCTGAACATGCCATTCACAGATCACGATACCGCTTCGGAAAGACACTCGGCGCCGGAACCTACGGTATCGTCCGCGAAGCTGACTGCCCAGAGGGCAAGGTCGCTGTGAAGATCATCTTGAAGAAGAATGTGCGCGGCAACGAGCAGATGGTGTACGATGAGTTGGAGATGCTGCAGCGCATGAAGCATCCTCACATTGTCAAGTTCCACGATTGGTTCGAGTCAAGGGTATGCGCGATACGGGTCCCTTCTGCGGGACTGTGGAGCTGACACCTACCAGGACAAGTACTACATTGTGACCCAATTGGCGACAGGTGGAGAGCTGTTCGATCGCATTTGCGAAAAGGGCAAGTTCACAGAAAAGGACGCCGCTGAGACAATCCGACAAGTACTCGACGCAGTTAACTACCTCCACAAGAACAATGTCGTTCACAGAGGTATACTCTCCGTCTCGAATGCGACTACAGAAGCTAATTACTGAGCAGATCTCAAGCCAGAGAACCTGTTGTACCTCACACGCGACGCGAACTCCTCCCTCGTACTTGCGGATTTCGGTATCGCCAAGATGCTTGACTCGAAGAGCGAAGTCCTGACCACCATGGCTGGCTCATTCGGATACGCTGCTCCTGAGGTCATGCTCAAGAAGGGTCATGGAAAGCCCGTCGACATGTGGTCCATGGGCGTCATCACATACACACTGCTTTGCGGATACTCGCCATTCCGGTCAGAGAACCTTGCGGACCTGATTGAGGAATGCAAGAACGGTCGCGTCATCTTCCACGAGCGCTACTGGAAGGAAGTGAGCCCGGAGGCCAAGGAGTTCATCAAGAAGCTCCTGGAGCCCAACCCAGACAAGCGACCAACAAGTGAAGTACGATGAAGCAGTCAGGGTCTGTTGGAATGCACTAACAATACTAGGCTGCCCTCAAGCACGTTTGGCTCAGCGGAAGCACTGCTACCGACCACAACTTGGTGCCAGAGATCAAGGCGTACGCGGCAAAGGCCCGTCTCAAGCGCGGCATCGAGCTCGTCAAGCTTGCCAACCGTATCGAAGCGCTCAAGATGCAAGAAGACGAGGAAGAGGATGTACCAGGCGAGGCAGACGTGCCCGCCAACGCGCGCGAGGCTGCCGGCGAAGCCATTGCATCGCATTCCGAGGACAAGAGTTTGGCAACCAAGGAGAACGCAGACACAGGCAAGGGACCTGGACGCCTAAGCAGAATCGCAAAGGGAGCCATCTTCCGGGAAGTTGTGCTGGCCAAGGTGCGCGAGATGAAGGAAGCGGAGGCGCGAGCAGAGTTCGAGAAGAAGGCGTCGGAGCCGGCGCAGAAGTGAGAGAGAAGTTCTGGACGACTTTCCTTGTTTCTGGCGTGATCCTACAAACATGTTGAGTTTGCTGCAGTATTAGCGGAGGTCTCGTTTCCCAAGTATACCCCTGGAAGATAGCGACCAGGCCCCACTACCTAGAAACAGTTGATTGGCTGAATGACATTGTTTGAAGCGTGATGCTGCAAGTCCAAGTGTTTACCATTTGCCGTGAGCATAGTGTGGTGGAGGACGCATCTGGTGATGCAAGCGGACCGTGCGCGGGTGCTTGGCAAAACTGGGAAGCCTAGATTGAACACTGCGGCGCGTCCACCGGGTTGACGACGGAACGCGCATTTCACTGCACCGCCGCCACGATCCCTACAAGCCTCGAGACGCTCGGCAAACCACTCAGTCCGACTACGCGATCACGAATCAACCGGAAATGGAGAGCGCGGCCAAGCGCAAAGCCGCGAGTGCTGCAGCGGGCGACCACGACGGGCGCCCTGCGAAGCGACAAAAAGGGACGGTACGTGCAGGCTGTGGTGGTGGGCGATGCATCGCTGGGCGTGTCCTGGAGATGGATGAGGCGTGATGGGCGCGTTGCGGGATGCTCCTTAGTCCACCAGCGCGACACCTGGGGGGTTCGACGACCAGGCCATCACCCCGTCGGCCCCTCATCAATCCCTCAACACCACGCGCGCGCCGGCGATGCAGTCAGCCATGGGGGAAATCTGCTCAAATAACAATGGGAACAATGCTGACAGGAGACCGCTTCCGTGCAGGCCGAGACGCCCAATTCCCGATCAGAGACGGTCGAGTCGACCACGACGGCAGGCTTGAAGTTCCTCGACAGCTTGAAGCAGGCCAAAGACAAGACGTACGTGACGCCCTCCTCACGCCTGTCACACCCGCAGCTTCCATACTCCCCAGTGTGCGAACGAATGAACCCCCACTGACAACTTGCAGCGGACGCCCCATCGCCGTCCACTTCCTCACTCTTCCAGACAAGGTATGTCCCCATTGCGCTCCCTACATAGGTATGACCCACTGACAATTGCATGCAGGCCGAAGTGCCCGACTACTACGAATTCACGAAGCTGCCTATCGCTATTGATACCATCGAGAACAAACTCAACAACGGCGAATATGCGTCCCTAGCTCAAGTCGAGAGCGACTGCAAACGATTGGTCAACAACGCAAAGGCCTTCAACGACAAGAACTCCGTCATATACCAAGATGCCGAGCGTCTACGCAAGACCGCCTCCAACTGGATGGTCAAGCACAATCCCGCCTACCGTGACGGCAACTATGTCGCAACAGCCACCCCGATCCCAGGCGAAGACAACTCCACCCCGTCGAAACCTTCCCCCCGCGTCACCTCGACCCCAAGGACCGCCCACGCACATACACCCGCTACGCAAGACACGGCCGACCGCCCTCGACGCGCGGCCGCCATAGCGGCATCGGCTACACCAGCACCGTCAAAGTTGCGACAGTCAGCGTCTGCTGCGCTGGAAGAGGACGACGACAGTGCTGATTATGCAGGAAAGACATTCCAGCAGGCACAGGAGCAGATTGTGAGGGAGATTATTGATTATGAGGAGTAAGTGGCATGCTTCGTACCAAAATACCACCCAGCTAACGCCCTTCAGCCAAGGACTGCAGATATTCCTACCCTTCCAGAACCTCCCATCGCGCAGCTTGAAGGACTACTACCAGCTGATCAAAGACCCCATGTCGCTGGCCGCCATACAGAAGAAGGTTCGCGGAGTAGTGGGACGCGAGGCTCCGACAGGCCACACGTTGTTCAAAAGCTGGGACGCTTTCGAAGAAGCTTTCAGTCTGATTTGGAAGAATGCTCGTATCTACAACGAAGATGGTAGCGACATCTACAACCTCTCTCTCGAGCTGGAAGTACGTATACTGTCTGCATGCCCTCATACATGAGTACTGACCGGCGTAGGAAATCTTCAACAAGAAACTCGAAGAAGCCAGATCCAAAGTCAGCGAGCCAACGCAACCGAAGTTGAAGCTCAACATGTCCAGCGCCGCAGCGGCACCAAAACAGCAGCTCAAGCTCAAGCTGAAGCCGAGTCCGGGATCAGAGCGTAACACTCCAAGTGCTCGCGATTCTGCGACGCCCGGCGTCATTGTTGACAACGACGCCCTTCAGCGACAACAACGACATGTTCTTGACAGCGTGGGCAACCGATTATCTCAGCCTCCACCTGGAAAAGCCGCGACGCCAACAGCACCTGCCAATCCGTTCACTGGACCGAGAGGTGGTGCTTCGTCGATTGCACCACTCTCTGCCGCCCAGAACAAAACCGCAGGATCCCCGCCCGCCGTCAACGGTGTCAAGCAAGACGTCCAATCCCCTGCCCTGAGTGCCATCAGGCCGGCCAGCACCGCACCAGATAGCCAGGCTGCCCGACTCAGCGTTCCAGCGCAGACTCCACATCCGAGCATGGCCCCTCCACAGAGTGTGTCTCGCCAGGCCAGCGGCAGTCCACATCCGAACGGTATTGGGCTGCAGAATGGAAATCACGTTCCCTCATTCCAGACGCCAACTTACTACGCGCCTCCACCAGTTGCCCGCGTGGACAGTTTCAGAAAGGTGCCGCTCAAGAGTAAGTGCAGCACTGCCGATTCAAGAATCTTCCACTAACACACGCAGGCGTCGACGAAGCATTAATACCCAAAATCACACTCAACACCCACCCAGCGCTCAATCCGTCGAAGCCATGGTCTACTAGCATAATGGCAAACAAACAGAAGACCATGTATAGTGCCACAATGGTCGTCGCACCATCCAACTCTTACATCCAAGTTGTACCCAAGGTCCCCATTGCGCTCACAAGCCGGATGTACCGCCTCTTCGTCACCGTGAATGGCAATAAGACACTCGAAGCAAATCGTGTTCCTGTCACAGCAGGCATCAACGGCACAAGCCCAAGTCCCAGCTATGAGGGTGGTAAGAAGAAGGGTGAACCCTTGTTCGAAGCGAAACTCGTCGCTGGCGTCAATCGTATCGAGGTTGAGATCGTCGCGGAGAAGGAGCGCAAGGGTCAGCCCGAGAGCGGCACTGCAAAGAAAGAGGATGTCGAGATTGAAAAGTGTACAATCTTCCTACACTTGCCTCGGCAACCGACGAATTAGGCATCCGACGTTTTGGACAGGACAGATCCTGGATACAAATGGTTGGACTCGCTAGCGTTATGGTTGGACGCTCATATTGTTTCTTGAATGCCTGGGGTCCTGGCGTTTACCATGGCGACATCAGCATCAGGATAACAGGAGTTACGGTGCTTGCTTGCTTTTATTTTATGGCGGTATACCTGAGATTGGAGCGTGTTGTCAAGCTGGGAGAATGGGAATGGGATAACAGAGGTTTGAGACTATGGTGAGGGAGGGAGCGCGATGTAGATTCCGCGTTGTAAGAATAGGGCCTTTGTCGAGAAAGACGTGCACATCTGCTTGGTTCCTTTGAAACATATCAAATATTCGAAGTATGTAACTTCGTGCAATGGGCTATCGAGCGTGCATGTGGTGCGTTGACATCTTCAGCTATGCGCCCAACAAGCCTCATTTCCTTGCCGATATGCATATTTCGGAAGCCAAGTAAGAACTCGGACTAATCATTTAGGAGAAAGGTGATGATATGTATGCAGTCAGCACAATCATGCATCTGCAGCTTCGGAACTCCACACGCTTACCGTGGTCCATCCGAGGATACACGACAGCAGAACAGAACATAAAAAGGAACGGGAACTCTACATACACTCCAAGACCCAAGCGATAACGTTTCTCCTCTTCCCCACAGTCTCGAATTGCAAACACACAAGACACACAGCCATGGCCTCCACATCCCCTCTATCCTCGCCAGCGACCACCCAAGCTCGCCCCAAACCAGGCCTCCTCCTCGTACACCCCCGCCTCCACGACCCCACCCCGACTAATGCCGCTACATTCCTCCGCTGGACGAAACTGCATTTCAGAGATATGCTCAACATACCCGACACGGGTTCCGGTCACGTCACTCAAGACTTGCGGTTCGTTGCGCCGGATGGCGATGACGGGTATACACATGACAAGCCGGAACAAGAATCAGGAGAAAGAGAGGGAAAGGGCAAGGGGATGATGCCGAAATCGAAACCGAAATACCTCTACACGTGTCTGGTGGATGACATTGCGTGTCTGCAAGGAGAAGCATACATGGGTGTCAGTCGGAGACTGAACTTGGAAAAGAGCAGGAAGTTGGAGGAGGGGGAGGTGGGTGTGGGGTTTCTGGAGGAGGAGGGAGAAGGGGAGGAGAAGATGGTGTTTGATATCGTGGATGCGGAGTTTGCTGTTTATGAAGAAGTAGGGGGATTGGGAGGTGAGATGCCGTTTCAACGTCTCCCAAAGCATCTCACTTCGCGAGGGGGCGCAGCACCGAAATCTGTGCTTGTTGCTGTGTATATCGATGCTCCAGCTGTGGTTGGAATGGAGAGAGATACTGTTCCACAGACTCTTCACGACTCTCTCCTTGCTCGTTTCAAGGCTGTTGTTCCGCCGGCTCTTAAGCCGTACTCGTCGTTGTATAAATGGGCGGGGGTGGAGGCGCAGCCGGATTCTCATCCGTTGATTGGTAAGGATGGGAGGGGGGAGTGGATGGTGCTGCTTTTGTTGGTTGATGAGGAGGGGGAGACGTTGGTTAGAGGGCATGCTGTTATGTTGGTGGAAGGCTGGGTTGAGGAGGAGAGGGGCAAGGTGGGGACTGGGAGGATTGATTTTGGGGTTTGGGATGGGGAGGTCTTTATGGGTTGACTGGGAAGGCCTTCGTTATCTGAGTCGAATTGGATTGGCTGAGAGGCTGGTGGAGGGTGTAGGTATGCTTCACAACCCTCCAATGTGTGCGTTATGCCAGATGAATAAATAGAGTGCGCCTTCGACTCAGACTGCGGACTGGTCCTTCGGGCAGGTCATTGAGATGGTACTTAGGTATACGGTATGATTGCGATAGCTTTGATGTTACGTTATGCCAGATGATGACGCCTTGCAATATGGTATCCGGCTGTCTTCATTTAGTGTTGTAGATATCACCGATGCTCAATATACAATGCGCGCAGGAGGTAGGACGTGAAGTTTAGTTGTGTTGTGAGCCCGTGGATCCCTGAGCGTCGATCGTGAGGGGTGACATCACCCCGCATCAACGGAGCTACCTACACACCGCTGTGAGCACAAACCCGATGCTTTAATCATTCCCCCTTTCCACACCCAACACTGAAGTCTGCCCAGGGTCCTGCAACATGTCGCCGATATCGGAATCCCATTCAGTCTTGTCAAAGACAGAGAATGGGGTCTTTGATGTCACGCCAAAAACTGATTGGCAAAAGTCCGCGTTAGTCGCATGGAGCCCAGCCTCGAGATATCACATACTGACACCAAGTAGCGTTGAGCGCAATGCGCTTCAATCGCCTCTACTGCGTCTACCCCGCGAACTGCGCGATCTTATATGGACCTTTACCTTTACGGGAACTGCAAAACCCGCGTGCAAGGTTTCCCGATACTCTCCATTCAGCGTCCTCACCGTATGCCGACAAATCTACACCGAAGCTATCAGTCTGGCGGGTCCATTCCTTACCTGGTCTTTCATCTGCCTGCGAGACTACGAATCCTTCTTTTGGGACATAATATATAGTGAAGGACCAAAGCACAAAATTCGCCTCGTACACTCCATACAGATTGGCGTCGATCCTTCGGATCTATACATGCTAGCGCAGATAGTAGATCCGGGTACTGACGATGATGTGGATGATGAAACGGGCGAATACCGCCCCACGCTCCGTGCTTTCGAGAATCTAACACATGTGGAACTACTACTGTCCGCTACGGGATTCTTCCAGGATTCTGATGACGAGGACGACGAGGAAGCTGAGGAGACTGAACCAAACCGTTATGAGAGCGAGTATATCGAGGAAGCCAGAGTCAACTTCACCAAAACTATGGAACGGAAGCTTCCTAGTGTGCGTGTAACGTACAAGGACTTCGATGACAGCTCGGCAATGAAAAGGTTCTGGACAACGCAAGACCCCAGGGAGTTGATTCTGCGGACGTCCTCTGGTCGGCGAGAACAACAAACGGCTTTGGAATCTTGACTCATCGCATAGAGTGTTTTCTCTTATGTCGGCTCCTTGGCGGAATGGAAACGGGCAAGACTAGCGAGGCATCGCAAAAGCAATGGCAGAATTCGCTTCCTCCCGCACATCCTGGCCTCGTGTTCATGACCGCGGGAAAGGTCTTGGGTGCGCGCTGTCCTGAATGTGGTGGCGATTGGTCATGTTCGATCGCAGAGCTGCCCAGACACAGTCTCGCCGATCTCGATAGAGTTGTCAGAAATACTAGTTGGGTTCTTCTCGAAAGATCTGGAACGCATCATAGATATTCGTAGTGAATGATAGCACGTAGTTGGCATGGACGGCAATGATGAGTACATCATGAGATCTCACCTCAACAAACCATGACAAGCTGTCGCTAGAGTACTTGGTACGCATCAATGACCTTCTTATGCTCCAACCGAGGCTTCCGCTGGGTGATTCTTTACGTTAGTCGTGCGATAGAAACAAGCTTTCGGTTCTGGATGAGCGAAGACACGGCTGAGCGCTGAAAAGTTTGCAAATAACGTATGTGCGGGCAGGCCTGGAAAGATATTCTAGTCTCGCGACGGCGTTCCTCTCAAGTCCTCGAGAGCAAAGGTCTGACATGTGAACAAACAGTAAACTCATTGTCATGATATCGTTCGTCCGCAAGTAGGCGAAGTATACGAAAACGGACTCCGACTGTTGCCTGCCACAGGGCCGAGGTAGAGCAACGCGGTAGAAACGACGGCTTACCAGGTCACCGGACACGACATTGCAGTAGCAGCGGGAGCCACAGCTGAGGCTCGTCGTATTTCCATGGGCCTAGCAGAGGCCAAGCTTTCGTGTCTTGCTGAGCGGACTTGGCAATCTGCAAGCCAACATTGAACGAGGCGACATTCTCGAACAGCATCGGTGAGACCAGAATGGAAAAGTGCCGCAGAAGTCCCATCTAGTCCTTCGCTACTGCACACTGACAGCCTCAGCTTATCGGACTTGAGAAGATGGCGGCGCCATTACGAAGACAGCGAAGCAACACGATGGTAGCAGAGACGACGTGGAACTTTCCCATGCAGTGTCAACATTTGCATGATACGAGTCTATTGGAAAGCTGACATTGGCTTGTACGAATGCCTAGAGAGACACCAGAGGCGATACTGCTGACAGGGGTGTGCTGGGGAACAGGGTCCCCGATTTAGTATCACCCTTCTCACGTGTTCAAGTGCCGTCGCGGGGTGGTCTCGCAGGGGTAAGCGGATGGATGTTGGATTAGCGGGGAATTTCCCATGCTAGATATTTTCCGACGCTGTGCCATAGTCGAGCTCAGCTCGGAATCAATTGCGAAGTAGGTGTGAAGGACAGACTCCACTCTGGTATAGCGGTTGCATGATCTTGCTACTGCCAGTCCGCGATCGGGCCAGAGTGGGGGTCTTCTCGTTCCACCATGTGCTGATTTCAGCGTGGTGCGACAGCTGTTCCAGACAATGATTGCTGCGTACCCTATGTGGAGGTGGTAGTAAAAACATGGCATTGAGTGTTGAGGCTTGACATTGCGCGCAAGGCTATCGACAAAATCAAACACTCATCGTTCTCAGATGCTTTTTGTTTTGTTTCTTGGGTCAACTCTAGTTCGGCGACGCAATTGTTTTGGCGGATCGTGACGGGAAGGGATTTGAAGCTTGTACACGCGATGGTACGACTTGACCAATGGTGAAGCTGTGTGACGAAAAGGGAAGACACGAGCCGTGCATTCGGCATGCATGAATTCCGCGCTGATGCTGCATTACGGGGTAGCTGAGGTTAAGCTGTGGAGAGGCGTGGTGGCTGGGAGGGCTTCGAATGACAGGCTGAGCGATCTCCACGCCAAGGCCGACGGGCGCTAGTCTAGCGCCGATCGCAGCTTGGTCACAGTCCAGACCTCCCTTTCCGCAGCCGCCCTTCAAACTTCTCCGCTTGCGATGAACACACACACAAACAGCACCGACACACTGGCAAGCAGTCCCCCGGACGCGGAACTGCTATTCCTGGACCGACTGGGCCCCCAAACAAGCCTGGCCAAGTTGACCGGTCTCTCGCGTGCCACGATGAACTAGCGTTAGCGCTTCGCAGCTCACACGCTGGCAACAATGTTCAGCCCTAGCAGGGCGAGACTGTTACGAAAGTTTTCATGGAGGGCCTGAATCGTGTTGACCGCTCGTACCCAGCCGTCGTCTAGGCATGTAGAACGCCAGCCGTAGACGACGACCTTTCTGACTACACCTTTCCGAGTTGAGACTCTCGGACTTCCCGAAACAGAACCTGCAACTCGTTCGTTGTCCACTTGGCCTACCGATATCAGTCACGTGTTTGTGGAGAGGAGCAAGGAAGACCTGGAGTTCTCGTGGTCGAGAAGATCCAGATGAGTCAAATTTGAGTTCCGCATCACGTACTCGTATGCACGATTCGGAGATTTTGATTGAGTTCATTCCGCACTTGTAATTGGAGTAGTCACTCATGGTCTTCCTCCAACATGGCCTAGTCATCCTACTGGTCGCCAAGTCTGATCAGCTCTCGCTCATCGCCTAGCTCTTGCTTATACCAAGCCTCTCAAGCCATGTCTAGGCATGGATCCCATATTTTCGGCCTTTCCAGGCAGTGGCTTGAAGCAGACTGAGATATGGTGAATGTCGACACACCCAGGCAACAGTAGCGAGAACGCCGAATGGCGTCTCATGCCGGCCCTAGACTTCCCATCCCATGTTTGTGGGAGTACACTGGCCACGTTGAGGGATGGTTGGGTCTGCGGTATGGCGGAATACCTTGAAGTAGGCGTATTCGAGACCTTTTAGTTCATGTATGCCATCAGATGTAGATGTATAAAGTGCTCCAAGACGCCCGTGTACAACAGAGCATCAGCCCAGTTCACTCATATCTGCTCATCTCCTGATCTTCATCCGCCTTCACTACGCCATGAAGAACTATCTTTCCATCGGAGTCGCAGCCATTTTGGCATCACAAGCCTTTGCTGGCGACGACGACTGGCTCAGCCCAGTCTACAAGCAGATCTTCCAGAACCCGCTTCCTATTCCCCAGGATAAGGTCAAGTCCTACACCTACCGAAATAAGACCACAGGGAATGAGATTGACTACTACGAAGTCGATGTGAAGCCATTTACACAACAAGTCTACCCCGGGCTCATGCCCGCTAACCTTGTTGGGTACGATGGAGTATCACCTGGGCCTACTTTCCGCATGACCAAAGGTCGTGAAGCCATTGTCCGTTTCAAGAACCACGGCCCCAAGGCTCTTTCGGTGCATCTTCATGGTTCATACAGCCGAGCACCTTTTGACGGGTGGGCCGAAGACACTACAGCAAATGGTCAATACAAAGACTATTGTGAGTACCGACTGTCACTGGCATTGTACCACATGAAAGCTAATACTTCCAGACTACCCCAACAAGCAGAGTGCGCGAACCCTGTGGTACCACGATCATGCAATCCATCACACTGCCGAGAACGCCTACTTCGGACAAGCAGGCTTCTACATTCTCCATGACCCCGCTGAGGATAGACTGGGGCTTCCTTCAGGCTCATACGACGTTCCTCTGGCACTGGCTTCAAAGCAGTACAACAGCGACGGCACACTTTTCGATCCTAAAGACGAGACCGATTCCCTCTGGGGCGATGTCATTCACGTCAACGGCCAACCATGGCCCTACATGAAGGTGGAGCCCCGCAAATATCGTTTGAGGATGCTCAACACAGCCATTAGCCGTGCCTTCAAGCTCACTCTCGAGGACCCTTCTGCCAAGAAGATTCCATTCCATGTCATTGCCGCGGACACTGGTCTCATGTCGAAACCTGTGCAGTCCGACAACCTCGAAATCTCAATGGCTGAACGCTGGGAGATCGTCGTCGACTTCAGCGCATATGCCGGAAAGAACGTAACGATGAAGAACGCCCGCGATGTGCAAGCAGACGAGGACTACAACAGCACTGACAAGGTCATGCGATTCGTCGTCGGTTCCTCCGTCTCCAGCACCGCCGGTAACGGCGCTCTCCCAGGCTCTCTGCGCACAGTACCTTTCCCACCCAAGAAGAGTGGCATCGACAGGAGCTTCAAATTTGGACGCACAAACGGACAATGGACAGTCAACGGCGTCACCTTTGCCGACGTCAACAACCGCATTCTCGCAAAGCCCCAACGCGGCGCTGTCGAAGTCTGGGAGCTTGAGAATTCATCCGGCGGCTGGAGCCATCCCGTTCACATCCATCTCGTCGATTTCCAGATCCTGAGCCGCACCGGGGGCAAACGAAGCGTTCTTCCCTACGAGCGGGAAGCCTTGAAGGACGTCGTCTTACTTGGCACCAACGAGAAGGTTACAGTCATCGCCCGCTACGCCCCATACGACGGTGTATACATGTTTCACTGCCACAACCTCATCCACGAAGACCACGACATGATGGCTGCTTTCAACGTCACCAGCCTTGCCAACTTCGGCTACCCCGAGACAACCAAGTTCATTGACCCGATGGAGGAGAAGTACCGCTCCAATAATATCAATGACTACGACGACAAGCATATCGATGAGAAGTGCGCTGAGCTTGAGGCTCTAGAGGCTTACACAGAACCTGAAAAGGTTGAGCAGGCGCTTGTGGAATACTGGGCCAACGGAGGAAAGGGACCTAGCACGCTAGTCACCAGCACTCGACCAGCTTCTTCATCATCGTCGTCCTCGCCTGCTACAGATGCTGCCTCCTCTACAACGGTGCAGACGGTTTCTACACCACTGGCCATAGTTGCTGCTGGAGCTCCTTCTTCCTCTCCGACAATAACTTCAGCGCCCAAGACAACGACTTTAAGTACGAAGAGGGATGACAAGAAGACATCGACATCGTCCACCAGGAGAAGATAGAAGAGCATTGAAGTTTCAGGCGTCGCTTTTCTTTTTGTACATAATCTTTCAAGGCGTTCTAGAGGCAGGTGGGATACATATCATGACGACACGACATTCCTTATATAGCGAGATCATTCAATGATATTCTCTTTTTCACCACAGCAACACCCCTAGTCTGACAATGTGAGCATGTAGCCCGTGCGGTAGAGGCGATAGTGATTTCATGGAATGGTGTATGCTTGTTTACCACACTACCACTTGTCCCTAGCACTCGGCCGCGAAGAAGTGATTTGTTCGGCGCCCTACAAAAGGCTATCCGTAGCGCCCCTCCAGAGCTCTACTCACGATCGCCCTCTCGCCCCGCGCAGCATGAAACCTAGAGAGGGCGTTGAACATCCTGCTCTCCTCTTTATTCCCGCCAAAGTCCCAATTCTTGTACAAATTCTCAGCAGCAGCAGGTCCCAGATTGTTTGGGTCAATGCGACGTCCACCGTGTGCGAATATGTCGCGGCCACTGAAGAAATTCGCTGCACTCCAATACTCGCCGATCTGGGGTTCCTCTTCCGTGTTCACTAGATCCGCAATGCAGACGTCGCCTGCCCATGTCTTTTCGCCCGGTGTAGTTTCCATGGGACGCATGTAGTGCTTCTGCATGATGTTGAAGACCTCACGTAGCTGGTCCATTCTCTTCGCTGGGAGACTTGGCTGGCGCTTGCGTAGTTTAATTTCGTTGGCGGCAAGGGTCAGGATTCGGAGAACGATAGTCAGAGAGAGAGTGGGCTTATTCTGTTCTTTCAGGAAGTCGTTCTCGAAAACAGGGTCGCTACGAAACATGTCCAGGATGTCCCGGAGGATGTCGCTGCAGAGGAGGACGAGCTTTGGTGTGCAGAAGTTGAGATTAATGGCGTCCGCCTCGAGCCATAGCATAACGGACCGCAAGATTGGGACAGGGTCCCAGATATTGTCGAATTTGTGGAAAAAGAGCCTATGGTACGTCCATCCTTCGGGCGAGAGTGCGTCAGCTGGCCAATTGAACAGCCGTATTCGCTCATGTTCTTGTTTTTTGTCGCCAAAACTATTTAAAAAGCGACGGGTCGACTCATCGACTTTCTGTAGCGTTAACGGAGCCTCGCGCATATTAAACTGATCTTCTAATACGGAATCTAAGTGGGAAGGGCTCTGGAGAACTCTGCTTCTCAGGAGACGTTTTCCGATCGTGCTGATCGTACGGTATGAGTGGCCATTGATCGCATCAGTTACACCGTACTGGAGAAGTTCAAGCCGTCTTTGAGCCTCCATAATGTCCTGCGGTATCTTCCCATAGAAGAGTCGTTCCAGATCCTGACGTTGCATGAAGAACTCCAGATCGGGGAAGTGCGGAGCATCAGGGAACAGCTTGCAGCATATGTTGTACAGGTGAGCGACGCTCAGTACATGACTATGATTGGCGTCGTGTGAAATTGGGAATTTGCGCACCAACGATCTCATAACATATATGTAAACGCCACATCTTAGACGGTGGCTGCGCATGAAAAGGTTCTTTTCCTTGACGAAGGGGTTGCCTGGACAAAGCGGATCCAGTTGTGTCGGTATTCTTATGTCACGGTCATTCGGACTGGTTATGAAGCTCTTCACGACTCCTTGTAGAAACAGGGCGACTCCGTCATTGAAGAAACTCTCTTTGAGGTGTAACACGAGCGTCTCAAGCGAATCAAAGTCTTTGCCTCTATGGACGTCGACAAGACTATTAGGATGCGTTTTGATTTCTTGGATGAGTGTGGACGCCTTTGTCACTTCTCGTCGTAAATCCTCGAGCGGGTCCCCCAAGGAATCCTTGGGAAGATCATTAATTTCGAGTTGGATCTGCATAGCAAAGGTGAGCCAAAATGGTATTGCCCGTTCCTTATCCATGCATCGAACGCCGCGGGTTAATTCATCCTCCGGGATGTTATGTAACAACATCGGAATTCGGCGGAAAACGTAAAGCACTGAAGCCATATCCCGCGCACCGAGAACGTGAGGGTGCATGTCTCGATGTTTGTGTTCCTCACTGAGATTGTGCACCAAAACCGCCCCTGGGTGTTGCGATTTAGGAGCCAACTGAATGGTGTCGAGGAGCAATTTCAGGCCATTGTACACAGGGTAAAAGCAAAGTAAAGATTTTGCATCGGAGGTCCCTACTATATCAGAAGGCAGGATGAATTCGTCGAGGTCGCTCTCATCCTCGAGTTTCTCTGGATAAAGCTCCCTAAAAAGGAGCAAAGCCGGTAGGCACCAGACGGGAAATAACTCCGCGGGATACTGAGGCGGACGTGATAGACTTTGGTCGAACTCGTATTCTTTCTGTCGCACGATTGCGATCGCGGTATTCGTGACGAACGCTTTGGTCATCAAATCAGACTTTCCTGTCCATCGCTCTAAGACATATTTCCGAATCGATTGCATTTCTTTCAAGAAACCTTTGATTTCAAGAAAGAAGTCTTCCTCTACATTCGCGTCGTCCAAACTAATCTCCACTGCTGGGACAGAAGGCAAGTCGTCTACGATCACGGGCTGATCATTAGACTCCTCGTCGTCCTCGGTGGTATCCT
The DNA here is from genome assembly GCF_023758065.1 of Alternaria ventricosa. Classification (NCBI taxonomy): domain Eukaryota; kingdom Fungi; phylum Ascomycota; class Dothideomycetes; order Pleosporales; family Pleosporaceae; genus Alternaria; species Alternaria ventricosa. The sequence goes on from NW_026055686.1 coordinate 1,409,617, forward strand.
GCAAAGCCAGTTTGGAGAAGCCTAGTTCTATTGCTGTCGCCCCCGAGGAAGTGGTCTTTTCCTTCGTCCTTTCATTGTCCGGCTTGCGTATATGCGGTCGCAGAATGTCTAGTATCCTTTGGAGGCGCGAGGAGAAAGCGTCATGCTGCTGGTCCGCGTTCGTATCGCAACTCTTAAGTCGATACCAGGCCGTCACCTCCCGCCGAAACCGAATAGCTCGAACCAAGATCGTACGTATAAACGGTGGTATAGATACCTTCTGAGGATTTTTCACGATACATTGAGCCATTGGCTCAAAGTCACGCTCGCAAACCTCATGATTGTAAGAGTTGTTGGAAGGCGTCGGCACAAACCCGCATTTCCGGGAAGCCTTCAAAAGATATCCAGCGATGTACTTAGTGTCGCGCTTGTATTCGCTGCGATTGTACTCGGCTTCTGGCGGCAACACCATGTTGGCAGTTGCTGCCGATGTATGTAAGATGAGAGCGCAGTGGAATAAGTAGATGTTACTGTGGGTGTTCTGTGGGTGTTCACAGATTGTCGCTACCCGGGTTTCCAAGGCTGCATGCAGGTGTGGATGACTCAGATGAAATGAAATAGTACAAGTAGCAACCACGGAAATAGGTTCCTAACTCTCAACGGACTAGGAAACAAGGAACAAGAAATACGAAATGTAGATGCAGCGTGTAGATAGTGGAGTGAACGTCTTCGGATGACGCGGGTCCGCGGCGAGGATTCCAGGGCCAATGCCAAGGCGTCAGTGCAGACCGCCATGCGGAGACCCCAACCAGAGTTTCGAATTGTGAGCGAATCCAACCCCTTCATAGCCAATTCACCAAAATGACGAATCTGGATATGCTGCTGCTCAAAGGAGCCTCTGCGAGTAATCCAGAGGAGGGTCTCCAAGAATTGCGCTACACAATCTTGACCGAAGGCATTCCCGCCAACAGCGAGGGCATGGTATGTTCTCCACACTACCCCATGCGATCATACTGCGCATGGGCGCAATCTAGAACCGCTCAATGAATTCTGTATACTAATTTCTACCGGTCCAGTCCGAGCTGCGCATATACATTTGGCTCATCCTGCTCAACGCGCCTCCTCTCCGCACCGACGTATACCTCGATCTCGTTCGTCAAGGAGCCTCTCCTGCGCACGCCAAAATCCAAAACGATACCTTCCGCACCTTCCAAGGCGATCCCCTCTTCCGACGACGCGTCACTCAGAACAGCATTACGCGTGTGCTCAACGCCGTCGCGTGGAGGCTGAACGATGCGCACGAAGCACGCGTCAATGGTTGGCAGTCCCCACCAACACTATCCGAGTTCGGCGGTAGCCCAGATACCTCAATGATGTCGCGGCATTCCCTCACTGCGGGTACGCGTACAGAAGCGTCGACTACGAACGATGCTGAGCAGATTGGTTACGTGCAGGGCATGAATGTGCTCTGCGGACCGTTTCTGTACGCGGCGAGGAGTGAAGTCGAGGCTTTCACGGGCTTCGAACGGCTCATTACATACGAGTGTCCGGGCTATGTGAGGGGGTCGATGGAGGGTGTGCACAAAGGTCTCGCGTTGGTGGACAGGGTGCTAGAGGTGGTCGACCCCAAGCTATACGGCCATCTTATGGCACACCACATGGAAGCCAAGATCTACGCTTTCGCATCCGTACTCACCATGTGCGCGTGTACACCCCCGTTGCCAGAGGTGCTACAGCTCTGGGACTTCCTTTTCGCATACGGACCACATCTGAACATTCTGTGCATTGTGGCTCAGTTGGTTCTGATCCGAGGGGACATCTTGAACAGCCCGAGGTGAGTACACTCTTCAAACACATCTAAAGCAGGACTGACGTATTTATAGCCCCAATACAATCCTACGCAACCTGCCTGGTCTTAACGCTCAGAAGATTGTCGCCGTGGCTATGAGCTTCGCCGGCAAGATACCTGAGGACATGTACGCTGAGATCATCAACCACGCAAAGTGAGTTGGCGTAGAACGGGGAGACTGAGATATGACACTGCGGTTACGATGTATGATACGACCTAACGATTAGATGATACCCATGAGAGATAGCTTGCACACAGCAATGTATGAATGTTATGATTAAACCCCGATTCTTCTAGTTGTGAAGCTGTCGAACACCATGTGCATGCGAGTAAATGCGGGACTGCTGTTACTACGATCACTGCAACGCTCATGGAATGTCAGCATCATCGTCATCCCCACCAAAGCCAAAGCTGAACCCTCCGACTTCTTCCTCCTCGTCTCCCTTCGTCAGCTGCTCCCACTTGCCCTTTCCCTTCTTCCCCCTCCTTTCCAGCTCCGCGAGGCCCTCCTCCAGCAACTCGGGGTGTTGTTCCTGCAGCCTCTCGACGAAGAGCTCATATGCACGATCGCAAACGTCCTCCTTGAAGCCACTTACTTCGCCGCGCTGGTCACGCAGGAAGCCTAGTACATCAGGCAATTTCTTGCGGGGTACAAAGTTCTGCGTCAATGCGAGGCTGTCTTCGAGATTAAGTACAAGGTGAAACCAGCCAGACGGTACGTGAAGTACTTCGCCAGCGTAGCAGATGCCTTCTTTGCAGCCGGGCGTTTGGCGGGCGAGTTCATGGAAAGTAAGCATGTACTCTGCGATGCTGAGCGGAGAGGTGATCTCGGATTGATCGTCGCTGACGATGACACCGGGTGGAGGTTCGATACCTGGGCCGGCGGGGAACATCAGCCAGTACTTGCTGCCTGTCAAGACTGCATTCCATGCCGAAGTTGCGTTTGGGTCTTTGTGGAACGTAGAGCCGCTGCGCTTCGGACCCATGATCATCCATCGGCAGTCGGGTCGGTGTTCGCCTAGGACGCTGAAGAGATCGTCGCCGAAACATGTTGGGCTCCAGTATGCGGCTTCTTTGGAATGTGGTGCCGCTGTGATGTCTACACCGGTCTTCTCGGCGAATGCGCGATCAAAGAGGTACAGGGGCGACTCGTCGGCGTTGTCGTGCATGTAGGACATGTACTTCTTCATGGGCCAGTCGACTGCTTCTGCGCGGAATTTGGTTTCTGGAAATTTCTCTAGGAGGTACTCTGGTGTCCAGGTACCGTATACAGGCCATTGCTTGACGGGTGTAGTGAGCACGAAGGGCTTGTCCACCCAGGTCTCGGCGTACTCTTCGTATGTCAGATCTGATAGTCGGGCTATCTCATTTTGTTTCGGGATGTTGACCGCGTAGGAGTTTAGTTCTGTGTGGGCGCACTGAAATGGTCGATAAAGAGTGTCTGAAAAGAGATTGGTACATGATATCGAAGTGACGTGTGCTCTGGGAATCTTGAGGTAGGTCGCCCGCCATGTTCCACGCCACTCAAAGTCTTCAGCTGGGGAGCTGTTTGATTGTTAGCGTTTGATTGGAAAAAGTGTGATTGTCTGGCATTCAACGCAAGCAGACAAGTGATGCATATTGAGCCTAGTATAAAGCAGAAGCAACGCTCTGTTTCGCTGAGAAAATGCAGTCTCGTATATACCACGATTTTACGCATGATAGACTTGAGCAACAATCTAATATTTGATCCCGGGGAGAAATAGGACGCCCTGCACTGATCTTGTGTCCTGCACCTCCACGGCCGAGGCGCGGTCAGGCGTGCAGGCACAGTCATACCGATCTAAGAAGGTTTAGAAGGAACGCCTTCCTTTGCATACACCGCCTGACCGAGTACATGACTGGAAGATGACTGGAAACGTAGGAATAACTGTATACGAAAAAGATGGGGAATGCAACATATTATGTGTAGCAACCGTGGTACTCACCTTACGAACAAAGCCCGCCATAATTCGTCCAACCTCGTAAAGGCATACAGAGCGCGACATGTACTTCCCAAGCGTATCAGGACGTCAGCTTCGAATGACTCAAAGATGTGGCTCAGTAGTTCATCGGGTAAGCTGGCGAACAGTCCGCATCTCGATTTGATATTCTCGGGCGCAGTATACGCATTTCCGGCCGGCTTGATACCCAGAGGATGCGAGGGGACTGCGATCGCCGCCGCCGCCACATCATCGTCGTCGCTCTCAACGTCTGTCGCCACAGAAGTCTTGACTCTTTTTGAAGGTCGTGATTCGACAGTGGCAATGCCGGGGTGGTCCAGAATGCCGGGCGCCATGTCAAAGATGGACCGGGCACGATGCTTGGTGTTTGCTCAGCGCAGACGTTTTCACGGCTGCAAATGATCTAGGAGGCAAACCAAGGGTGAGAGAACAGAGTCATAGGCTGAGACTGGAACGAGCCAGTGGAAGTGAAGGCGGACCTAGGTGGGAGCCGTGGGCGCATTTGAACTAGCGTGCTTTTGGCACTAGCACACTGCTGAGATTTTTTGTGGCCGACCTCTTAAGCCAAAAAGCGCCCACCTTCTCTGTCCCTCCATCACCAAATCCACCACACAACCAATACACACACTACCCTAGATACCCGTTTGATTCTCTTGCAGAGGATCTGGTATCTAGCTTTTACTACACAACTTTCCACACACGCGGCGGCATCCAGAGGATCCTCCGCTTTAACCCCGCCACGAGCAACACTTCGACTACGGTCCCGCACCAGTAGTCGCTCCTTCCAGTCGCAATCATGGCTGACAAAGGTCTTGAGGACGTGCCCGAGGGTGAGTTGTGCTCCGAGTGCTGTCCCGCCGCTCTTCGAAATTGCGCGCCCCGCAGTGCGAGGGCGGCGGCGACGATAGCCTCACCTGCGAATAATTCTGCGAGCCCACGCTAACCCACGCGCAGGCCAGATCGAGTCCAACTACGATGAGATCACCGACTCGTTCGACAACATGAACCTGAAGGCTGAGCTCCTCCGTGGAGTCTACGCCTACGGTTTCGAGCGCCCCTCTGCTATCCAGCAGCGCGCCATCATGCCCGTCATCAAGGGTACGTTTGCCTACCCCCACCACCGCACAACCACACAAGCGACTGACATATCTTAGGCAACGATGTTATCGCCCAGGCCCAGTCCGGTACCGGTAAGACGGCTACCTTCTCCATCTCCACCCTCCAGAAGATCGACTCCAACGTCAAGGCCTGCCAGGCGCTCATCCTCGCCCCCACCCGTGAGCTCGCTCAGCAGATCCAGAAGGTCGTTGTCGCCATCGGTGACTTCATGGACGTCCAGTGCCACGCCTGCATTGGTGGTACCAGCGTCCGTGACGACATGAAGGCCCTCCAGGACGGCCCTCAGGTCGTTGTCGGTACTCCCGGCCGTGTCCACGACATGATCCAGCGTCGTGTCCTGAAGACCGACCACATGAAGATGTTCGTCCTCGACGAGGCCGATGAGATGTTGTCTCGCGGTTTCACCGAGCAGATCTACGACATCTTCCAGCTGCTCCCTCAGTCCACCCAGGTCGTCCTTCTCTCCGCCACCATGCCCCAGGACGTCCTCGAGGTCACCACCAAGTTCATGCGCGACCCCGTCCGTATCCTTGTCAAGAAGGACGAGCTTACCCTCGAAGGTATTAAGCAGTTCTACATTGCCGTCGAGAAGGAGGACTGGAAGCTCGACACCCTGTCCGACTTGTACGAGACCGTCACCATCACCCAAGCTGTTATCTTCTGCAACACCCGCAGGAAGGTCGACTGGCTCACCGACAAGCTCACTGCCCGTGACTTCACTGTCTCGGCCATGCACGGTGACATGGACCAGGCCCAGCGTGATGTCATCATGAAGGAGTTCCGTTCCGGATCTTCCCGTGTCCTCATCGCCACTGACCTTCTGGCCCGTGGTATCGATGTCCAGCAGGTCTCCCTGGTCATCAACTACGACTTGCCCGCCAACCGCGAGAACTACATCCACCGCATCGGTCGTGGTGGACGTTTCGGACGTAAGGGTGTTGCCATCAACTTCGTCACCGCCGACGATGTCCGCATGATGCGCGAAATCGAGCAGTTCTACAGCACACAGATCGAGGAGATGCCCATGAACGTGGCTGGTAAGTGTTTATTGTATATCCATACCTCAAGCCTGATTACTAACGTGCTTGACAGACCTCATCTAAGAAGTGGTGCTCTGCTATCTTCTCATCGCCGCCTCACTCTGCCCACTAACGCTTCAGTGGCGCATTGGATAGAGGCGGTGGTCTTCTAATACGAGTACGCCTGCACGGCCAGGGGTGCTCTCTGTTTGGTCCGGTTCAAAAGTGGTTCGAGGTTGGACGAGTAATCGTCTATACATCGCGGCATCTTGGCGTTGGTCTCTCATGTGCGAAATGATTTCCCTAAAAGAATGTCTGCATATGATAGACTTACGGTGCGTAGTTGATGGATGGGTCCTGTTTTGCAATTTCATGCTACTTTCCTATGTCCTCGGGGACCTGCTGCACGTCGTCAACGCATGCTCACGCGGTGGGATATGTAGCACTTCACCATGGCCACGCGTGTCGATGATAACGATCGGGAGTTTCCTTTCATATAGAGATGCGATTCAATTGCATGAAAGTTACTTAACTTGCTCTTCGCCATACAACTGAGTGATGTGACTACCGCCTATCGACTGTGGTTGACGTGACGATCTCCACACGGCATCTATTTAAGGCGCGGGAGATTCTGGGGCTGCCACGAGGCTCTTGCATGCCGCCTATCGATAACCTCGGTCCATGACCCCACTGAGCTTCACGCTCCCGACGCACGCGCATCTCATGAGACCGACAGCATGGCTCGCCCAAAGCAAAGCCATTGCGACTATGGCGCTTTCCCAAAGATCTGTTGTAAGCATCCTAGGATTGCGCTCTGCAGCAGGCCCTCATCTTGCTAACACGCCCAACAGCGCGCATTGGACCGCCTCCGAACATATTCCCCTCCGCCGACGCAATGGTATAACTGCCCCCTTACGAGACGCGCGGCGGTTCTCATATTGCTCTTTCCGGACCGGCATGGCGAGCTCAAGGTGGTACTTACGATGCGCAGCGCGCAGTTGCGCAACTATGCGGGACAGGCTGCGCTGCCTGGAGGTACAGCATCATACATTGGGGTCGGATTGGACGTGCATGTTGACACGGTCTAGGCAAAGCAGATACACTCGACGAGTCCCCATGGGATGTTGCACGACGCGAAGCGGACGAAGAGATCGGGTTGCCTATGAACGAGGAGAAGCTTCGAGGATTCACCGTGGAGCACCTTTGCGAACTGCCTGCGAATCTCGCAAAGACCGAACTCGGAGTGCGGCCCTGCGTCGCCTTTCTGCGTCCGGCAGAGACATCCTCCGACGTGCCCGCTTCCTCCGACACGAACAGTCTCTCTGTAGAAGAAAGGCTTATGCCGCGACTCGACCCCAGGGAAGTAGCAGCCGTCTTCACGGCGCCGTTTCACAACTTCCTGCGCAAAGGGTGGGAGGGTGAAGGCCCGCCACCAGTGCAGAAAGACGGTAGACCCGAAAAGTGGTATCGAGGCTCTTGGACAGACTGGCACGAGTCACGCTGGCGAATGCACAATTTCTACATGCCACGACCCCCTCCATCTCCGACACTACTACGTAATTCCTCGCGGTCCTCTCCGCCATCTACACCAGAGCCTTCTTCGCATCAAACTTTACCTGATGGAGATGACCCTAGCCCAGAGCCTAGCGCAATCGACAGCCTCACCACGTTCAGAGTATTCGGCATGACAGCAAGGATACTAGTCGATGCGGCGCGAGTAGCATATGGTGAAGAGCCAGAATTCGAACACAACAGCCATCACGGGGACGAGGAGATGATAGGGAGGTTATTGAAGATGGGCAGGCTCAGTGAAGTGAGGAAGAAAGGCGAAGTACTTACGCGCGAGGTACTTAAAGAAGCCAGTAAGATCTAGAAGATTAGAGAGGGCGAACTCATCCAGACAGTCGTACCATTATACGCCACGATACCTCACAGATGACGGGGGAGGCATGGTATAGATAATCGCTACACTTTAATACTAACATGAAGTATTCACATTCTTCATTTATGCCTGTTTTGTCTTTCGGAGCCAAGGTCGCCATGTGGACCTCGCCCAGCGGCTTCCAAAGATACGAGGCGACAAGGCCCGTTGGGCGCAAGGAAGGATACCGCTGCACGATCCATCTTGACACGATAAGATTTTTTACACATGGGCATCGTCGGGAAGGCGATGACATCGTATTACCACGGCGATTCGGGAGATCTCGGGCGTTTTCTTTTCAACCCGAGACCTCAGCGGCGTTACTTCAATGAGAGGATTCCACAGCACATGCGAAAGCCAACCACACCAAGAAGCAGCTCTCTGCATGAAACTGTGTCTCTGCAGCATAACCATCTGAAAAGCAATCAGCGAACAACGCCTTTAAACGCTGCTCGATAAGGGGCGAGCGTAATTTCTCTACAACCAGTGACGACACACATGCATCTGCTTGGCGAACTCTTGTCTCTTCCGCAGTGTTCCGCGACGCGCCGTCCTGTCCGCCCGCGAGCAACGGAGTGCATTTTGTGATCATAGCGATGTTGACATGTGAAAAGCCCAACGATGGTCCTTGGCAGTGCACGGCGCAGCCCGCTTTTTAGCGTTCAGCCTCAGGCCCAAGTGTAGATCATCATCATCCGGCAGCTCTTGCCCCCGTTGACCATCTTCACATGCCCTTGTTCCTTCCTTGTCTCCGATCATTCACAATTTGCATCGTCTTTGGGCTCTGCGTATCATCGACGCACCGACGTACTCAGCACTGCCATGAACACTGGATCACGGTCCGATTGGTCGACTCAGGTCGGATTTGAAAAGACGTTGAGTGCACCGCCCACGCCCAGAGAGCAACTCATCATTACAGACCCACCGTACGCGACGCAGTGCGTGTAATCCACTCAAAACGAAGACAAGCCGGAGTTTAAGTTTTGCAGGTCCTCGATCAGCACTCGCCTATAAGCAACCTCCAGGCTTGTACGCGCTCACCTTGCGGCGGCATCAACTATACAGGCAGGCTTCTGGAACGCACGTGGGGACTCGGCGCCTTTTGAGGAATGACGATAAGTCGAGATAGGCTTTTTGCCTAAGGCTTAGCCTTGGCCGAAGCAGAGTCAAACACCAGAGTGGATCTTGGGCGAGGGTTCTGGCATTGTTGAGACAGCTTCGAGCTTCCACCCGATGATCTTGGCCCGACAAGCTTCGCACACACGCAAGCAATCAGAGCCGCCAGTGTCAAACTTCCCTCAACCTTATTTGCGTTCTAGTATGCGGCTGTGGCTTCATCGGGCTGCGAAACGGTGGCCCCCTTGTTTGGTTGTGTCTTGCGCGGGATGCTTGGCAGCGAAGCCGACGCAACGGCTCCGCTTTAAGCGTTTCGTCATCCGTTTCGACGCCCCTTTTTGGCACCACGAATCACCGTCCCTCGACAGCTTGAGCCGCATCTTATTTTCTCGTTGCCCAGTCCATGTTCCGCGCTTAGCAGGCCCCAGTCAAGTCGGAGGAATCCGGACCGCACCATCGCATGGTGATCCAGATTGGAGACCGCCATGCCCGCCGCCTAGGGGTTCTCTCAAGTCGAAGGGACTCTCCCTGCATTGCGGCGCGAAGCCGACGCCCGCGTCACAGCTATTCGGTCCTGCTGCCCTGAAAGCGATGCGTCAGGTTCGCTCTAGGCCCCGATATGACAGGTAAGATGTCTATGTATGACGGACATGAAGTAAGGAAGGACTCCCCAGTACTGTCAATCTGAATGGACAACTTCGATATGGTGACTACGTGGATGCAGTGCACGAATACTATCCATCATACACTGAGTTATCCACAGAGTACGCAAGCAGCATAGCCACGATGCAGATCATGGAAGGCGATAAGCATTCGTCTTGAATGTACTAAGCGACGGAAGCTAGCTCAACATCTTGGCGCATCGTGCACTGCCAAGGTGGAGTTACCATTCCTGGAACTAGATGAAGCGAAGAGGACCTCAGGTCGTTATCTAAGTGTACGTGCGCTGGCCGCTGCTCGGAGCTTATTCGACGCTTTGATGTGGATACCAGGAGGATGTACGCAACACTTCGTCCTCGCCAAGCACTCTGAGATCCCACCATGACTCCGTGGAGCCTCATTGACTAGCTGCCAGAGGTATTTGCGCTAGATTGGCACGCAGTTCGAAACAGGACCGATACTAGAAAGGCAGACCCATGCTGATCCCGCTCGGCGCGTGTTAATACAGTGGTCCATTCCCGAGCATCGCCTCTCGGGTTTCTATCAAATTGCCCCGTGCAGGTCAATACTTGTCCCTATTGCGCGTTTTGTGGTCATAGTTTCTTTGGTTTCTTTCCTTTATTTGCCGTCTCTTCCGTCTTTTAGTCTCTACGGTGCAGGACACCTATTCTATCATTTCAGCAATGGATACTCGCTACCAACCAGAAGGCTTGTCCTTTGGCGCAAAAGACACCTTCAGCCCTAATTTCGAGAACAACGGACAGTTCCCTCTCCCACCAAACCAGCAGCAACCTCAATATGCACCTCCACCTCAGCCTCAGCATATGAGCCAGCAGTACGGTCTGCCTTCCGGACCTCGTATGCAAACTCCTCAGCAGCAAGGGCAGTATGGTCTACCTTCTGGACCCCGTCAACATTCTCCTCAATCAAGTCGGGATGTGAACAACTACTCCCGCCTGTCCAACCCTCAACAGCAACAGCAACAACAAACACCCGAGCAACAACAACTACAGCCAAATCAGTACCAGCCGCAACCTCAGGTCGCACAACAGAACCAGTTCTCTTTCGAGTCTGGCGAGACTACTCGCATCAACACATGGGCAGCCAACTCGCCGGCGGCAACACCAGCGCCTATGTACGCATCTAATGGAGGAGGCTACTTTCCCGGTCCGGTTGATGCTAACGGATACCGCGTCGACACGAAGGAGAGGCAACCAGAGCCAGAGAACCCTTTCCGGGACCCAGCTCTTCAGTCGCCACCCCAGATGGACGATATCGATCTCGAGAAGCACAAGCATGCCGGTGGTCACTCGGAATGGGACAAGCACACCAAGATCCCCGGCAGGAAGGATCCCAACCAGCCCTACCTCACTTTCGGACAACGGCTCAAGCACTACACATGGGCGAACTATACCCTGACAATGGCTACTGGTGGTCTCGGTACGCTTATCGCCATCCAGCCCCATTCCTTCCCCGGTCTCATCACCATCGGTGCCGTTTTCTACATCCTCAACCTCATGCTGTTCACTGCCGTCACCATGACAATGGTCCTCCGCTTCACCAAGTACGCTGGGTCCTTCAAGGAATCCATCAAACACGAACGTGAAGGACTCTTCCTCGGACCTTTCTTCCTATCGATCGCTACAATCATCACTGGAACGCAGAAATACGTCATAGAAGCGTATGAAGAGGATCACCCGAATCGTGCGTGGGCAATCACTACCATGGCAGTCGCTTTCTGGGCATACACCTTCATCACTTTCTGCTTGGCTTCCTTCCAGTACTCGTTCCTGTTCTGCAGCCACACGTACAAGCTCACCAGCTTCATGCCCTCATGGCTGCTCCCTATCTTCCCTATCATGCTTGCGGGTACGATTGCCTCAGTCATCGCCAAATCACAGCCCGTATCGTCCAGAATGCCTATCCTGGTCGCCGGACTTGGATGCCAGGGTCTTGGATTCACGGTTGCTATTCTCATGTACGCGCATTACATTGGCCGTCTCATGCAGGTCGGATACCCCGATCGTGAGCATCGAGGAGCCATGTTTATCGCTGTCGGACCGCCTTCTTTCACCTGCTTGGCACTGATTGGTATGGCCAACGCTCTTCCCGACGACTTTGACTTGCAAGGCGACGGCCTTGTCGACGCGAAGTTGCTCAGGACTTTGGCTCTCATTGTCGCACTGTTCCTTTGGGTATTGGCTATGTGGTTCTTCATGATCACTCTTGTCGCCGTAAGTTCGCCACCGTGTCTCGTTCTGTAACAATACTAACATCATCTCCAGGTCATCAACTCGTGGGCTGTCTACTTCCATCTCGGATGGTGGGCCATGGTCTTCCCCAACACCGGTTTCGTCATCGCCACCATCTCTATCGGTAACGCGCTGAAAGACGAAACGGTGCTCTACGTGGGAAATGGCCTCACGATCGCCATCATCACGATGTGGTGCTTCGTCTTATTCAAACACGTACAGGCCATCTATGTCGCCGACATCATCTACCCCGGCATGGACGAGGACATTGCAGACCACTAAACGCCAAACCCAGTAATCTCAGCACCATCGCTCCGCGCCAGGCGATCCCTGCTACCAACTTGCTTTCAACGGCGTTTCTCTTCGGTTTACGTTTCTCTCACTCGTTGCACCACCACGTATACGCCTGGCGTGAGTCAAAAGCCTCACGCTCCTTTTATACCCCCATGTTTCCGCCATCGCTTCTCCGTACCTTCTCCGAAGCCGCCAGCAGGTCTACAGGCTTCCCTTGTTTAGACACCACACTCTCCATCTCCATTCCAGCATTAGACCTAGGGCGCGCCAACAGACACTTGTAATGCACACACACACCATCACTCTTTGTATTCCCCGAGTTTTATCCATTTTACTCTCTCCATCGGCTTTTGCATAGCGTCGGCGTCATAAAAAATCGGGAAGGGGCAACAGATACCACGGGCAATCTTTTCTTATACATACTTCGTTTCTCTCGACACGAAGTTTGCGCTGCACTGCACTTTGATGGGGGCTGGAGGACGGAGATATTGAAGTTGGTCAAAACCCGTTCCGATAGTTGTAGATAGCTTCCACAAACAATGTTCGAATGCATGCGCGCGTTTGTTGCTCTTTCCCACCATATTATCGTGTTTTCGTCTTCGCTTTTCTCCCGTTCCCGCCAGCTTCGCAAGCTTCACGATAGCCAGATTACGATCGGCCAGATATCCATCTACGTAACTTCCCGTCCTTAGGCACCTAACTAACCATCATCACTCCGCTCACCATCATCAAAGCAACGCATCGACATCCCATCCTTAGCAACACTCCAGACCAAACAAATTCCCCTACCTACCACACAGCAAATGCCACAGCAAATGAAACACCTCAACAGTCTCAGATCCTAGTGGCCGCGCCAGCCCTTCGACCATCTCATTCAGCAAAAAAGCTTGGCCCGCTTGGCGGAATTTCACATGCCTCTGCACTGTAACACGACGATTCAAATTGCGCGCATGTGGCCCGTGCGTTTTCGCGCTCTGTAGTCTGAGATAAGCGCTTTTGTTTGATGCGTGCGCGGGAGCCAAGACGGGCTTGGGGGGCGCGTGGGATTTCATGTATGTGCATAGGGCTTGGTAGTTTGGGGGGGATTTGGGATGCTGGTCGTGGGATTTGCAATTGAACCTTGGGAAAGCTTGGCGTGGGTGTGGTTGTTGTTTGTGACATGGGGAGGATGGGGAGCCACGAAAATGAATCGGAAGGGAATGGGACTAACTGAGACTGTGTGTGTGATGAAAGAGGAGCATGCGTGCAAGGGCTTTGTCGCTGGGCTGGGGCTGTGAGCGTGATTGATGCGTTGGTCTACGTATCCTCCTTCCCCGGATAGCGAGTGATGCGGACTTGGCGAGTAGACACCGCGCGTGGAGACGGGATGATGACGGAGTGGAGACGGAGTACGTTCTCTGACAGTGTAGTGGAGAGGGAAAGATGGAGTGTTGGAGGAGTGAATGGGGAAGTGGAGATGTAGATCGTTGTATGCGTGTTGTATGGTACGAGTGGAACTGGCCAGCGCTTCAAGGACGTTTGACGCGTAATATTGTAGCGGGGAGACGGGAAGATAGTCGTCATGACGTTGCATCGATATATGTCAAGATGGATAGATGGATGGCCTTACTATAGCGTGCTCTTGGGCGCTTCTTTGTCCTTCATGGAACGGACTAGTCGGAGTGCTTCGTCGAGTCCTCGTTTTGTGTTCTCGAAGTATACGTGTGAGAAGGAGCTGCTGGCTTGCCCGCTGATGGTTCGCGCTTGGATACCGTGGCTTATCACACTTCCCTGATAGCTATGTTAGCTTATGCTGTTCTCTGCCACTCGATAATCAAGGAAAGATGGAGATCAGAAACTCACTCTCATCAAATGGAAAACCCTCGCAACATCCCATCGGTCCTGCCTCGGATCCCACCCAGCCTTCTTTTCATAAACCTCCAATAACTCCTGCATACTCGGTAACCCATTCTGCACTTGATTCTCCTCATCATAAACATCGCCCCCTTGATCATCCCTCACCGTCTGCACCGCCGGCCCCCCAGGCATACCAACCTTACTAGCCCTATTCCAATACGGCCCCGTCACATACACAACATCCATAAGCGGGTGTCCCAGCGTACTCAACTCCCAATCCAAGATAGCAACCACCCGGGGCTCAGTAGGATGCAAGATAATGTTATCAAACTTGTAGTCGCCGTGAATGATGCAAGTGCGTTCCTGGGGCAGGTGACTTCTTATGTAGGATACGATTTCGTCGAAATGCGGGTGTGCGCGACCGAGTTGCTTGCCTGTGGTTATGTCGCGGACTTGAGCTTGTTGGGCTTCGATGCGGGAGAAGGTGTTGCAGTGGCGGGCGTAGAAGTTGGTTTTCTTGCCGAAGGTGGAGAGGCCGACGGCGTCGGGGTCGATGGAGTGGAGCCAGGCTAGAGTTGAAATGACGGATTGCCAGGCTGCGCGACGGTCGGAGAGGGGCAGAGTGGACAAGTTCGGGTCGGTGATTATACGACCTTGGATGTATTCCATGACCTGATGGAGAGGTAGGTATGTTAGATTGAAAGCGTTTGTCGGGAGAATGACTGGGACTTACGTAGAAAGCTGTTCCGATGATTGATGCATCCATACATAGGCAGTATACTTTTGGAACTGGAAAACCCTCAACCGTTCCGAGTGCTTTCAAAACTTTGTACTCTCGATCGACTTGGTGTGCTACAGGCGAGATGATGGTGCCGCTGGGTTTCTTTCGGAGTATGTAGCGTGTACCAGCCGCATCGTCGACGTAGTATGTCGGATTGCTTTGTCCGTAACCAATCTTTGTCGATAGTACGGGCGTCTTCAACTTAGGTATCTCTTGCTGTAGGTACGAACCAAGCTTTTGGTCGTCCAGATCATGTTGCGTCTTCTCTTTCTGTGTGTTGACCATCGTGGAGTGTGCTTTGCCTGATTCCTTCGATATCAGCTATCGCGTCACAGACAAGTAGATACGTAAAACCCATGGTGCTACTGAAGGTTTACATTGGCGTTGTGGTCGTGTGCGAGTAAGCTGCGTCGATCCAAAGGGTTAGCCTCGGGCAACCGCGTGTGAGGGGTTCTGGAAACAGGCTAGCGCTTGCGGGGTGCATGTGAGCTGCGCGCAGTATTACGAGCTGCAATTACTACGAGCATCAACACCATCAGGGCCAGAACGAAGCTATAGTCTAGCAATGAAGCTGGATAGACAGAATCTCTACGCTAAATTATCGCGCAAAAGGAGTATCAACTATACTCTGGGTATCCCAAGAAAAGCTATACAAAAGCCCGACTATAACGCCAAAGCCTGACGGGGACAGCAACAACAACACCTCGACCGACCGTCTTTCCACTGTTCTACAACTTCGGTACAAGAATTAAAACCCTTCCACATGGCGCCGAATGTCTACATGTAACTTTTTCCAGCCAAATACTCATTACGCGTCCTCATGTCGACGCCTCGCTTCCTTCGCTGCTGAAGTAACTTTGATCTAATCGCAATATCCATTCAATCTTCTCCCTCTCGCTTCGCGCTCGGAAGATGTACGTGTTGCTTCTCGCGAAGACAGCAAAGACAACGTCCTTGTGCGCGCCGGCATTTCCTTGGCCGTTGCTTTGCTGTCCGCCTCCAAGGAGTTTCGCGATTTGCGGCGAATGGTCGATACGCGCTGTGCTGACATTGATGGCGTTGATCTCGTCGCCGTCTGATGAGTAGATGTGGAGGTATGGCTTTCGTAGTTCGACGTATCGCCGTATCCAGCGCGTGTTTGTCGGATCTGGAGTGAGGAGGTAGGACGCTTTCATTAAGTTAGGGTTCTTGCTAATGAAGCGGACGGTAGCTGTCAAACTGGGGGTTGGGTTCGGCGATGGAGAAGGAGAGCGTGCCGCAAAAGCGGCGCCGTTGGTGGGAGGCTCAAGATTCGTGGGGTTGAGGATGATTTCCGCAGGCGCTTTCTTGGTCTTCCAGAGCGAGACCATGCGTTGGAGGAGTGCTATCTGAGCCTCTTCCAAGGGCTTATCCTTTGAGGAAGCAAGTGCGGAAGCAGGTATGCTCAATGCCTTGGACGACAAAACAGAACGCGCTGTTTCTATCTCTGCGATTCGAGCGCGGCGCTTTTCTATGTGAATGAAGTCGCGCACAAGCGAGACACCGCGCGGCGTCCAGCCCGCGAGCTGCTCTTCACCCTTCACGTAGTCGTCTTTCGTGTTCATTCGCCAGAGGTCTGTCGCACGCTTGACGGAGGTGGGGCGAATAGCAACGTTGAAGATTCCTACGGTCGAGTGAACGACCTTCACCGTGTTCCAGATATTGGCTAACGAGAAGAGAGAGGTCTGGCGCATGTAAGAACGGCCCCGGATCTGTACAAAGAGGTCGAAAGAGAACGACATCGGTTCGATAAGCTTGGAGGAGGTGACGTCGAACAAAAGCGTGACTTTCACGCGGAAGTTGTCCTTTGTCGCCCGATCGAGAATTTGAGACGCGTGAGCCGTACTGTCCCATCGGCCTACAAATTTGACGTTTGTGGTGCCATCGGCGTTCTTCCTGATGACAGGTGGCGATGTCAGATCGACAGGTACTTCCTTTACGGGTGAGCCGTAGTTAGGACTGTTACCAGCTGCATCGACCAATCGAATGTGACCCATGCGCAGCGATTTGACATCCTCCCACTGTATCGTGTCTCCGGAAGTATGGGTGAGGTTGACAACGATGCGACGCGCTAGACCCTGGTGGAGTTGGTATACCCCAGCATCCATAACGTTGCTCTGCGTTACCTCGACGGGTTGGTATGTCCCGTCGTCCGTAATCTCTTGGATCTGGATGCGTGAGAAGATGTCGTGTGTATCCTCTGTATAAAACTCCGACTCTGGAAGTCGTGCATGACGGCGCTTCTGCTTGGGCTTTTCCGCAGAGTCGCGCATGTCATCCCAGCTCAACAGTTTATCGAGGTGGATATCCGTAACCTTGGCAAAGATAGAGATTCGAAGGAAGGTGTCGCGCGGGCTCGGGTATGGAAGACTCATGCTGTGCACACTCTCAAAGCGGATAGGGCCTTCGTTGAAATCGGTGATCCAGGTCGTGGTCGTGGCTCCACTCTCGTCCGAGATACCAGGTACAAAGAGCACAGCGTGGACTTGGGTGCCTTCTCGTTCCGGAAACCCAACAAGCTCATGCATACCGACATTGAACTTGAGCGTAGTCGAAGGTGCTTCTGCAGACGAAGGCTCCAGTGATAGTCGGATGATACCAATGGGGTTTGCTGTGTAAGGAGAGATGACGTCCAGGCTGAAGTCTCGTACTCTTGATTCGAACACAGCAGCAAGCGGAACGTCCACATCGCCAATACGCGAGAACTCGGGCATACAGGGTTCTGAGAACGGCGACTCTGGGTTGAAGTGCTGGAAGTATTCGGGTCGGTTCATGTACTGATGCATTTGATGCATCCGTCGTACGCGATCGCGCAGCTTCTGTAATGACCATAGGTGCACCACTTCGTTCTTGAAGTCGATAACGCGAACACCAACGCATGGCTTGGACTGGCTGTCGAGGTATTCGTCGTCTTCTCCCGGAATGCCCATGTTCACCAAGTCGTAGGATGACGGAACAGTGTGGCCAACATCGACAATGCAGAACTGAAAGACTACGCGCTTGTCCATCTGTTGACTCATGACCTGAGCCTCTTTCAGAACAGCGGCATTCTGCAGAAGTGTCTCGGCCATTGTGACGTATTTTCTTCGTCGCCACTGTTTGAAAACAGTCCGGATCAACTCCAGTTGCTGCTCATTCTGTTCGTTGTGTGCATCTTTTGCTTCGACCTCACCTTCACCTTCGGCTTCCGGGCTTCCGTTGCTTTCAGGTACCCACTCGTGGCCAAGCTCTTTCATTTGACGTGCAAAAGCCTCTTTCTGCTGTTGTAGCTGCTTTTGCATCTCTTCTTTCGCGGCTCGCAGCTCTTCCAGCTCGACTTTAGCTTCTGCGTCAGCCTTTAGCTTTGCACTGTAGTCCTCTTTCCGCTTGTCCATCTTCTCTTCCATGTCTTCTCGTATCTCCTCCATCTTTTCGCTGCCATCTTGCCTAGGCGTAGATGGCATCGTCAACATGGTATCGAGCGAAAAGTTGTCTAGCGTCCCTCCAGAAGCGTACTTCTCTCGTACAGGATATGAGGACATCGACTCTGTATCCTCGTCGCTGAAGATGCGACTCTCGGGACGTGCTTTGCGGGTTTCGCGCAACCTGCTGAGATCTTCGAAGAGAGCCTCAAAGTCTTCGTCTGGGAGATTTTCGATGCGTTTGTCTGGTCCCAGCCACGCGGTAAGAGCTTCTCTGCGTGCATAGGAGAACTCGGACTCACGACCGCGTTGCCAAAATGCAGGCGATCCTGCCCTCGGACTATCGGGGTCGAAGTCAGAGTTTGCGATGCTGATGGCGCTATACGATCTGTCGTGACCGGGTCTTGGTGCAGGCGAGGGAGAGTTGAGCTGGCTGGCGGTAACCGTCTGTCGCAGTAGGCTTGTGCCTACTTCAGCACGCTCAGCTCTTGCCTCTTGCGGGTTGTTGAAGCGGAAGATGTGGAAGTCGCCAAGGATGATGCGGTGGCCGCTCTTGAGTAACCTTGGCTTGTCGATGCGTACACCATTGACCATGACACTTGCGGTTTCCTGGGGTATCACCGTCACCTTGCCGTCCACGTTCTCGAAGTGACAATGTTCGGCAAGAATCTGCGAGCCATTCAGACGTATTTGTGCGGTTTGGCCTTCAACATCAGAATTGCCAACGGTCGTCGTGCCCGGTTTTAGGTTGTAGACGAGACATTCAGTCAAGAGAGGATCATCGCTCAAATTGACCAAATGAGGCATATTCTTTGGTGTTGACAGACCGACGAAACCCTTCTCGATGCTGATACCAAGTTCTTCCAGCGCGGCTTCTCGTTCCTTGTGGATCTCTTCCGTCTTCTGCAGCTTCTCTTCCCAAGTTTGATTCAACTCAGTATAGAGTTTCTCTGATTGATCAAGCTGCTCTGCAATCTCGGCCTTGGATACCTTCTTGATCGAACCGTCTGCTTGTGTGATGGAAACGATCTGCTTCTCCAATGGTGTATCGGGTGCGTACTGTTCTTCTATGATGCCATTCGCTCCGGCAACTCCACCGCCTCCTCCACCCAGCTGAGTCCGCAGTTTTGACAGTTCTTCCTTGAGCTCTCGGATCATGCGCGCGTTCGGGTCTTCGTTTACGACAGCGTGGTTTTTGATGCGTTTTGCGGAGTCTGCGTAGCGGAGGGTCGAGAGTGTCTCCTCGAAGTTGATGTCGGCGGGAGAGATGGCAGCAATCATGGCTGTCATACTGTTTCCTCCCAAAGAGTCTTTCAAGAGCCATGTCAAGATGGAGTCTCGGTATGGCACTTGGGTACCCTTCTTCTTGCCTCCCGACGACTGGTCTGCAAGCGCTGCAATGACACGACCCAGTGTAGACAGAGACCTGTTGATCTCGGCACCCTCCTTCAACCTTGCGCCAGTCGCACCCGTCGACTGGGCTCGTTCCGATCCAGCCAAATCGACCAAACTGATCTTGGCGACCCTCTCTCCGCTCATGCTTGTCTCGACATCGTGGCGTTTCTGGGTGAGGGTAAGGGTGAAGACGGCGTGCGATCGCGAGGACGTCTCGTTCATGTTAGTGGCCGCTACGGTACGGGCCTTGTTTCCCTCGTCCATGAGGTTCTCGATTTCGGGAAAGGACTGGACGACCAACTTGGCGAGATCCTCGACATAGGGACCAGTGGAGGGATGCTCGCGAACTCGCAGGTTTCCTTTATTCGACGGGTTCAGCAGGTCGCGTACGCGCTCGTTGTAGATTTCCAGGTAGGACACTTCGACGGTGCAGGACGAGTTCTTGTCTGCTTGTAACCCCTTGATCCTCTCGAACATGTCCTGGCAAATCTTGGGGATGATTCCGTACTCGGCGCCATAGCCCATCATAGAGTACGACTTGCCCGAACCCGTCTGACCGTAGGCGAAGATACAGTTGTTGTAGCCCTGGAAGGCATTGTCGAGCAGCGGCTTGCCAAGATCCTCGTGGAGGTTGTCCTGGCCGGCATAGTTGGGAGCGTCGCGGTCGAAGGACCAGTACGACCTGTCGAAGGCGAACGTCTTGGTGCCCTCGGAGGCGGCTTTTGCGGCTTTCCCCTTGATATCGGCATGGGCGGGAGGGGAGAGGATGGTCTGGTCGCCCTTCATCTGCACGATACATTGGGCATTGCGCGCCTTCTCTGCGCGTTGTTAGTTGCGACGTTATAGTAAGGCAAGGGGCTGCCTACCTCGGCCGTTGAAGGGCCTGCATCGCACCACGACCTTGATGTTTCCTCCGCCAGACGCCATGGTGGGCGTGGTGACTTTGTTCGTGCTCGGAATCCGGGGTATGCGGACAAAGGAGATGGCAACGGGCCGCTCGGTCTATGCAGCGGTCAGACGCGGGATCCGGGAGACTTCATGGGCGGCGACGACAGTGGACGGACGAGAGCGAGGGCGCGGTCGCGGTCATCC
This sequence comes from Alternaria ventricosa, assembly GCF_023758065.1. Classification (NCBI taxonomy): domain Eukaryota; kingdom Fungi; phylum Ascomycota; class Dothideomycetes; order Pleosporales; family Pleosporaceae; genus Alternaria; species Alternaria ventricosa. The sequence continues at coordinate 1,430,331 of NW_026055686.1, forward strand.
ACGGCTCAGGAGGCGGTGCTATGGCGAAGTTGTTTTGTTGATTGACCACTCGAGTGCAAGATTAGGTACGCGATCCTGGTGTCCCGACCCCTGCAGCCGACCACTGCGCTTGGACTGGCCTGTCGTCACCTATGCAGCGGACCCTGACGCCGTTCAAGACACTGACACTCTGCACGTAGTCGAGATCGATAGAAAGATGACTACACGTGTCTCAGACGTGAATGCTCTCCTCCTCTCGAGGTCGCGCCCAAAGCGGTCGGTACCTGACATGTGCCATGCTGGGGTCATCCTAACGGTGCCTGCGTCATCCCTCACCAAAAAATAATTCCCCAGCCGCGACACACCCACGCGACACCCGATCTCCACGCGCCCACGATTCGATGTCGGCCACAGAAGTGACCAACGACATGTTCGCGCCTCCCGTGAACCGCGCCATGAAGGTGCTGGACCGCAGCTTCTTCCAAAAGACCATCCCCACCTCGGCCGCCCGCATCTTCAACCCCAAAGACATATCGCGATGCCGCAAGGAACTCACCGCCAGCAAGGACACGCTGCCAAGTAATCGCATAGATCCGATAAGAGTCGACCCCGATTCAGAACAAGCGTCGAGAGGCAGCAAGTGCCTTCTCCTGCGACCAGAAGTCGTCCAGTCCGGTGAGTCACCCCACGGCGGTAGTACATGGAAGTACTGAGTCTGAAACCAGGCAGATCGGACGACGTGGTCCCCTAAGCTACGCGATCTCGAGCAAGACGGCACCCTAGGCGTCATACCGTACCAGTTGCAGCTCAACTACGACTACTTCACCTACTCCGAGATCACGAGCGCAACCATCCCCCCACCCGAGTCCGTCCACGACGATGAGATACCCCAGGGTTTCGCCCTCGCCGGCCACGTCGCCCACCTAAACCTCCGCGAGCGGTACTGGCCCTACAAGCACCTCATTGCAACGGTCCTCGCAGACAAGAACCCCATGGTCAAGACGGTCATCAACAAGCTCGACAACGTAGGCACCGAGAACGCATTCCGCACCTTCCAGTACGAAGTACTCCATGGCCCAGACGACATGAACGTCGAACTGCGCGAGCAGGGCTGCACCTTCAAATTCGACTTTGCAAAAGTATACTGGAACACGCGTCTACACACGGAGCACGAGCGGCTCTGCAACATGTTCCGCGAAGGCGAGGCAATCTGCGACGTCATGGCCGGCGTAGGACCCTTTGCCATACCCGCGGGCAAGAAGAAGTGCTTCGTCTGGGCCAACGACCTCAACCCCGAATCCTACAACTCGCTCGTGGGAAACATCAAGATCAACAAAGTAGGCGACTTTGTCCGTTCTTTCAACACTGACGGCGGAGCTTTTATTCGTCAAGCCTCCGCGGATCTATTGACAAACGACGAGCACTCCGTATCCATCTACCCCAAAACCAAGTCCTCGCGCAGTAAACCAGAAGAGAAGAAACAGCCTGAACCCCTCAAGACGCTCGTCCAACCACGCTTCTTCTCACACTACGTCATGAATCTCCCCGCCTCCGCCATCACCTTCCTCCCCTCCTTCATCGGTCTCTACGCCAACGTCCCTGGATACCCAGTCTCTGAGATCAAGAAACTCCTCGCGCCACACACCTCGCAGAAGCTTCCCATGATCCATGTACACTGCTTTTCGACCAAGAGCGACGATAATGTGGAGGAGATCAAGGGTATCTGCGAGGAGGTTAGTAGGCAATTAGGTACCGCGATCACGCCAGATATGGAGGATGTGAACGTGTATGATGTGAGGGATGTAGCGCCGAAGAAGAGGATGTTCTGTGCTAGTTTTAGGTTGCCTGAAGAAGTGGCTTTTAGGCAGGTTTGAGGGGTCACTGTAGATGATCAGGGGTGGGGAGAGATGGCGGGGGATGTCATAGATCGTAGATTTGGTCATGATATTGACGAATTACGGAGGCAGTGGATGCTCTTACTGCTTGGATACGCCTTCTACGTCGAGGATAAATCAAAACCGTGTGTTGTTCGTCCATCGTGTCGCACTCCCCCACATACTCTATAGATCCATCAACATCTCATCCTCGATATCGTCATCAAACTCACCCTTTACTTTGACCGCTTCCGCACCCCCCTCACCAGCTACCCCCAGAGTCTGCCTCTCGTCCCCTCCCGTCAGATCAACAAACTCTTCCATATCGAAATCGAACTCACCGTCATCGTGCACCTTCTTCTCCACCTCGATATGTGGCTGCTGAACCACGACGCCAGAAGCATCACCGAGATCCATCGAGACATCATGCCCGAATTTCCCGCCTGCAGCACGCCGCACATCTTGACTCATATTCTCCTCCCTCTGCGTAACATCATCCGCCTCTTTCTTCCCATCAAGCGCTCGCTGAATCCCCTCATGGATCTCACACCGCGCATCTGGGCCATCGATCCTCTCATACCGCTGACACAACAGTGCATCCAACGTAATCACCCACTCCATGATCTTCTTTTCAAACACCGGCTCGCCGAACACGTCATATGCGCTTTCCGACGCGTAACCCCACTCTGGACTGTTGCGCTGCATGTCGAGTTTACGCGAGCTTTGTACAATGGTTTGGATGCTGACTGGAAGGTGGAGGACCAGGTCTTGGATCTGGAAACCATGGGGTGTGCGCTCCAATGGAAGTTTGGACGACTTGGTACGCTCGAGAGCGTCTGTTGTGCGGCGTCTGGGTCGACGTGTCTTCACTGTTTCGTGGGACGGCGCGATGCGAGGCTCCTGTCTTTGAGCAGAGATATGGGTATGAGATGGAGAGCTGGAGTGTTGCTGTTCTTGTGTCTTGAAGTACGCTTCCATCTCTTTGCCGCTTTGATCGGGACGGTGCGTCTCTGGAGGCTTTGAGATTCGGTTAGACGTCTGAGGGCCAAAGGAATAATCTTTGTCTTCAGCAAAAGCTCGAAACTCATCAGCCACTGGTCGCGGATCGATATTCATCTGACCGTCATCGTTGTGCAGTGGAAGATTTCCGGCGCGCTCTGAGCGGGACTGCGGTTCTGCCGAGGAAGCTCGAGAAAGACCATTAACCAGCGATCCAGCTATTTCCTTGTCTCTGCCGCGTCCAAAGAAGTTACGGATATCAGTATTGTCGTTTGAGTGAGTTTGTATTGCCACTGGGCGGTCCGCTGGGTTCAACATGGGTCTGCTTGGAGAGGATGAGTCGTTATTTGGGAATGGTGCTCCTCCATTCTTCCTGGCCTGCTTTTGTCGGCGAGCTGGTTCGAGAGCTTGCGTGCCAAGTAGATAGTGTCCGAGATCCGTACCGTTTGACCTCTGCTTTGGTGGTGCAAATGGTGTATTTACATAGCCAGGTTGAGTGCGTCGATTTCGAGGAGCTGGCGTTACTGGAGAGGTCAACCGCTGTGAGCTGATTCCGATTTGGCTGTAATTACTGGGTCCTGACTTGATGGAGTTGATGTCAGGTCGTGCGAAATGGCTCGACATGCCAGTCTGTGGCGGTCGAGCAGCGAATCTGTGGCGATCGCGACTGTTCATAGTCCACTCTTGTGTCATATCGTCCAGAATACCAGCTTCTGAACTAGGGTGCGGCATGTGCTGGATACTACCTTCCAGTTCGACATCCAAAGGAGACCTCACGTTCGTCTTTGACAAGGTCTGAGGTGTTAGGGGCGCCGCTGACAATGGACGACGTGGAGTAACAGCAGGACTGGGAGAGGTGAGATGCGCATCGCTACCTCTTTGGCTTTTGACCGGGCTCAGCAGCTGTTCGTTGCTCGCAGCTTGTTTGGGTTTGATCGTAGTGTTCATTCGAGCAATGGTCCATGGATTAGACACTTCCATTGCGCGTAGACCCTTCTCATCTTCCTCTTCGACCACAGACGCTGGGTTTTCTTGCAGAAACTCTAGATCATCCTCATCAATACCATACATGCTTGACCTCCAGCGAGGCAGCGCCTGAGCCGGATCAGTCGTGGGTTGCTCATTCCGATTTGCAGGCTCATCCTCATGTATCGTGATGGAGCTTTCGATGCGACTTGGTAGCTCTTCAGATTGGGGCTCATACTGCCGTTGTGCAGACGTCGGCATCTCAGCATCCTGAATATCTGGAATATCCTGGACAGCCTCAGGATAGTAAGCTCTTAGCAGCTTATCCACAACCGCAACAACCACTTCGCTGTTGTCGAACATGACGTCGTCTTTGGCTGGCTCGATGTTGGGGTCGTAACTGTCAGGCGGACAAATGATGTTCATGTAGAAGAACGGATCCTTGACGCCAGCCAGCGAAGGCGCTGATTTTCGGAGTCGTTCTTTGTAAGTTGTGATAATCCGCTTGATAGTACCACGACTGTTCGACACAGGCCTTGCATCGATCGAGACGAACGCCCCTTGATGGGCTATCTTCGGTCCGCTTGCACCGGGCTTGGGCAGGAAAGCATGAACCTCGAAGCCATTGGCCTCCAATGCAGTCCAATCACACTGTAGAGCGCAATCCTTACCGATGACCTTCAGGACTGCATCTTCAATGTTGGCGTCGGCTTTCGGCGCATAGACAAAGTCACCATTGCTGTTCTTCGCTTTCAGTACGCGAAGCCTGAAGCGTATAGTAGGCCTGGCGAGTGCGTAGGCTTGCATCAGCCGCCGGATCTTCGCAAGCACTTTCGTTGAATTCTTGATCGCCGTCACTTCTCGGACGGGTATGAAGGCGAAGAACTTGGTAACCTTGACCGTTGTGCCAACCGGATGGGAGTCGTGTTCGGTGCTGCAAAACTTAGTCTGTGATAAGTGACCGTACGCTTACCATTGATGTCTTACGAAGCCAGCTCGCCGTTACGATCATACTTCAGCTTGACAGCAACTGGCTCTCCTTCTACTCGAGTAGTGACAGAAAGCGAGCCACTCATGTCGGCCATGCTTGATAGTGCCTCACCACGAAAGCCCAGCCATTTCCCTCCGACTTCTCTCAGGTCGTGAAAGTCTCGTATTTTGCTGGTACAGTAGCGCCGACATACAAGAGGGCGATCTTCAGCTGGTATACCATGGCCATCATCTTTGACTTGGATAGAGTCGACCGTGTTAGCAGTGATGTCCACAAATATGCTCTTCGCTCGCGCATCTAGAGCGTTGTCTATGAGCTCCTTGACGACGGAACTGGGATCGACAAGGACCTGTCCGGAACCGATCTGTCGCGTTGTCGTTGGTGGGAGAGCCGCGATGCTGGGTACCGCAACACTGTCGAGGCCTTCCGCCATGCTGGTAGAAGCGAGAACGAATTTGCAGAGATCCCATCGGTGGCAGAAGATTGAGCCCGAGTGAGACTCATGGTTTGGTAGTCGGTGCCTCCATCGTGCCTACCTCTTCCACCCAAGTCGCGTCCGACGTGGAAAGAGCCCGACGCGACGCGCCGAATGCTTCGCGTGCGCACTCATCTCGCATACATTGATCCTTGATATGTAAGGAGCACTTCGTGAATCGCATGTTTCCAAATACGCGATGTTTAGGTGTTCATAGAGATGAGTTTAGCGTGCGTCATCGCGTGCTCTCAAACTGGCTCTCAAAGTATCCAATCACAGCGTAGATAGCCTTGGGGTGCGGCAAGACTTCCATAGCTCTTAAGAGGGCCCGCTGCCGCGATTACTGTCGCTGTACGTATCTGACTGACATTTAGTTTTTACCATTCGAGTTTCGCGCAGGACGAATCTGGATTGCTGTACATTCACGTTGTTGAGCTTCACGCTTTCCAGCTGTCTAGAAACATCCGCAAGTCTACAATATAGAAGGTATACTTTGCGCACCATCGCTGCGAGACTTTGGTTCATGCTAATTACGTAGTCCTCTAGTACAAATCCTATACCATGGCTTATGCGACTGACGCTGCACGGTGGCGAGCCCTTTCGACACGAGACGCGGACGCGAATGGGCACTTCATTTACTCCGTCAAATCTACCCGAATCTACTGTCGACCAACGTGCCCTGGACGACTAGCAAGGAGAGCAAATGTCGGTTTTTATGCGACACCACTAGAAGCAGAGGCAGCTGGGTTCAGGGCGTGCAAGAGATGCAAGCCCAACACCGTACTCGAAGATCCACAGGAGCGAGCAGTGGAGAAAGCATGTGTATTGATTATGGAAGCCTTGGAGAACGAGGACGCGGGCGCATTGAGACTCCAAAACCTAGCCAAGAAGGTCAACCTCACGCCGCGGTACTTTCATAAGATCTTCAAGGACAAGACGGGTTTGACACCGAAGGAGTACGCAAAGAGAAAGGCGACCGAGCGCGACAGCCCCAGCACGGTAGCAACATCGGCGACAGCAGCAGATGGAAGTAATCAGTCGTGGGACTGGGATACATTCGATTTCAACGATATAGTCGACTTGGGGGCAGACTCAAATGCCCTCAATACGGACGATCTCGCCGTGCTCGAGGGACAATCCTCCGTGATCAATCCCGATCTCGACTTCGATATGACCAGCTTTATCCAGTCTTGGAGCGACAGCTATGCGTTTGATCAATCGATCTCATGGCCTGCCGGCTGCGACAACATTGCCGAACCCTTCCTAGGGTTGCCAGATACTACAGGCTTGTACGAGAAGGCGAGGCCGTCCGTCTCCACACTCGAGTTGGATGCCGCGGCCTTATTCGACAGCGATAGAGCGAACAGTACTCTGCAGACGTAGTCTCCATAGCGTCAATACACAGTATACCATGCGCATCTCACAAGATGTCGCATTGTGCCCTTGTCATCACATCTGCTCGCGCGACATGACATATCCATACCACCGAGTCGACATCACGCGTCGTGTACGTCACGCGTTGTGTAGCGTTCGCTTAGAATATCGTAAATAGGGGGCACCTAATCTTTGCATCGTCAGCGACAGTTCGAAGCTAAATTTCCATGAGGTGAAAGTGATGATGCTCTTCAGAGACCAAGTTATAAGCAGCGACGGCGTAGCATTTGTCGATGCTAGCCATACCTTTTCCGGCTCTTCCTAAAGTGTTTAATGGTCGATGTACATATCATCTTTTGAGCTGTGCGCGCGCGTTGCGAGGATGCGGGTGCTGTAGAGAGGAGGAGATAATGAACGTACCATGAGAAATGAAGCACAGCAAGCAGCGGCTGTGGGTTAGTGTAGAACAATCAGCGAGCTACTATTGATGCGCGCCACTGCTCCGTAGGGCTTTGCGCAGCTTGCACCATGGTGTTGTAGACCTGGTTTGGCGGCGTGTAAGAGCGGATGAAGAAAAGTTGAGGGCTCAGAGGAAGCTGCAGAAGCCGCCGCCAGGGACCCACATCAATCAAGCGAGACGCTAACGGCATTCATTCGCTAGCTCCACCTGCATCCATACATTTGCTGTAAACTTCGAATCTTTAGCATTCTAAGCTTGTCGCTGAAGATATATACCTAGCTGTCGAACCCTCAATCGGTCTTTCGATATCCACGAGTTCCAACGACGATATGAGAAGGCTCACTCCCCAACAGCCTCCCAGGCACTCAAAGGATCCGCCCAAATCTCCCAATGCCCTATCTTCCCCTCATAATCAAACTCACTGAACCGATAGATGAACTGCTCGTCCCATCCCTTCCCCGTCTTCTTACTCGTAAACCTTCCTTTGCCAACAACACTCACCATCCCAGCGTCCGCATCCACAATGAACCCGCTGTCTCGCGGGAACGCATCATCCGGCAAGACCATGTCCAGCACATCAGTCATCAACTTGAAGTACTCCTCGCAGCCGTCTTTGCCAAAGAATGTCTTGGCTAGGAAAGGCAGTCGCGAGCGTGACCACTCGGGGCCATGCTCTGTGATCTTGGGCGACTTGGTGAAGTAATTTGATAGGAGGTCTGAGGGAGGAGGGGGCGAGATCAACGCGCAGCAGAAGAGGTAAGTTGACATTCGCAGCTCCATGCTCCGATCTGAAAACATGACTGGTGGGTCTTTCTCCGCGAGGGTCCTTCCGAGACGGTGAAGCGGGTATGTTGGTGTTGGTGGCCCTCGCTGTGAGCGACGTACATGGGCCCTTTTGCTTGCTGATCGGTCGGGTTGTATGCAGTATCGCACGCTCCGAGTTTTGATTTGATATACCCGCAAAGTGGCGTGCGCACCAGGCGGTGGTCCCGAGAGAAAGGGTGTGCTAACAGGTTGTCGGTTCTGTTGCGGAGCGGTGGGCGTCAGCCGAAGACGCAGGTAAGATTTTGGTTCTGGCAGCTTTCAACGTCGAGTTGATGCCCTTGAGTCGGGAAGGATGTCAGTAACGAATATCACAGGTGGGTACGCTGTGGCCAATAATGCGATATGAGTGCGTGGGGAGAGATGCGATCGATGATGGGTTTGGAGAGCATGCACGGATGACTGGCGATGAAGTCATCGTGGTATTTACCTACACCGGTGTACAGCGCCTGCATTTGCATGCTGGCTCAGGCGACATGGTAGGGAGGAGCGTTGTTCCACCTGAGTATGATGAGCACGCCTTCCTGAATCGCATTCCTCCGAGAGATCAAAACCTGCCTATCATGGTGGTATTCAAGTTGGTCATGTGCATTGCATTTCGCGCGTAGAGCCACGCCACAAAAAACAACACGCTCATTACCACCTACGACCAACTTCAGCCACAGCCGATGGTGCATAATTTTGTATTCCCAAAAAGTACCCAACGCAATCATCGCAGGGTCCGCCAATGCGACCAGCGCCAACATACCGTAAGGGGCGTATGTTAGCAAGGCTATCGTCTAATCTACAGCGTAGCATCAACTGTTGGCATGCATATGCGGCTTACACAATGTAACGGTTCTGCGGATGTGCCCTCTCTTCGCTTCAACCTGGGTATTCAGGTGAGTCAGATGAATTGCATGCAGATGGTCACGCGATTTTACTCATTATTCGCAATTCCTTCTGGGTGAGGTGATTGTCAAGCGAGAAACTGAATGATGGCTGCATTGCTGCCTTATGGAAGGACTAATGTTTGAGTTTGATTAGTGTTGCCCTTGGGCCTAAATTATGTCCAAGGTAGTAGAGAAGCCTGCTGCCCACTCCTAAGATCCTGTAATCTGTAATAGCAGAAAGCTCCCCTGGGAACTGATTGCAAAATGCTGTTCCGTGGTATCATCCCGTGTTCCACGGCCCCTTTGAACGCCTCGCGCTGTGTGGTTATATACAAGTACAATTTCACCCTTGGCTGACGAAAGATAGTGACCTCAGTCCATCGCGGTGAAGAGACATACCTGCCTGGCCATCTGACTGGCCAGCAAGGTCTCCCTAAAGACTTGATCCATGCCGCCCTTGAAATGGATCGTGTAGCTGTCTACTTTACCCTTCCTCTTCTTCTCTCCCCAGACAAGTTTGATCAGCTTTGCATCGTCGCATCGCTTGCCCGTCCTGCTTCCTGGCTTTACCCAGTCTTGCTGATATTCGTACAATGTCTCCGGCATGGCATCGTCGTTAGGATCTCCTTGCTTCCACACGAAACGACGTCCACCGTATATAAATCGTCGCGGTGACCATGGTATCTTCTGTTGCCTATCTGGGTATTCCTTGATCGGTTGTGAGAATGGCCCGCGCAGATGTATGCACCGCGATTTGTAGGCTGCGTCTTTGGTCATGGCGCGCTTCTTGTCGATGCCGGAGAGAAGGATGTTTATGCATGGTTGTGGGTATTCGGCGACACGGAAGAAGTCTGCAGCGTTGACTTGGCTATCGTCGCGGTGGGTGGCTTCAAGCATGTATAGAGCGTATTTGTCCGAGTAGTCGCGTGCGCTGTAGATGTATTTCCTGAAGCCGGAAGATCCTGTCCACTCTCGCGTGCGGTGAAGATTGTACGTGGTTGTAGGCTGGTGAGGATCGAGCAGCGAGTGGTACGGTGTATTTGGGGAGGGGAGTTCGTCATGCGGGGCATGTGAGACAGGCGAGTATGAGGTTTGCCATGTAAGGAGGTTGTGGATCTGAGGCATGTCAGTCACGACCCAGCAGTGGACAGGAATTGCTACTCACTGCAGACAGACTCTCGCTCTCCTCGTCCAGGTCTCCATTCGCGCCCCATTGGTTCGGCGCTGGCACAAAGACGCACTCGTTCCCGTCTTCGTCGATCTGGTCGCTCCCGCTTTCAAGATGCGGCCTTAGCGCCCGCTGCCTCTCCCTGTGGATGTTGATCTGCGTCTTGATGATGCGCACTTGCTCGTCTGAGTTGTCGTCTGGCGATATACTGGCATGCGATTGCTCAATCTCTTGCTCCAACGCCATCGCTGCTGCCTCATGTTGCAGGTAGGAAGTGTCGTAGAGCCAGGCATGTTCGGATTCAAACGCAGAGCTTCGCAGAAGCTCCAGATGCTCCCGTGATGTGAGTGCCGGGCGGTCCATAGTAGGGGTTTGGGTGGTGTGTGAGCTCAGAACTGCGAGTATATGAAGGCGATTTGTTCCAGACCGAGGAGTAAAAAGCAAGTCGAAATGAAACGGGGTGGTGATTCAGCCTGGGGTCGCGAGGCAGCAAAAGGAATATGGAGGCACACGAGGAATGAGGGACGGCGGGCTGGACATAGCTGCTAGGCTCGCAGCAGCTGATGAAGCACCATAAGAATCAATGGGCGAGTAGCGTCGCACTGCATCCCCGTCGCGCCCGCCACGCCCTGTCATACCGACTGTCTGCTTTGTGGCACATGGCGTACTGGGGCCAAGTTACGATAGGGTTCACGCACGGGCCGCGCTCGGCGGTAGTGGCATACTGACACTCCAACCTCAAGGGCTGGAGCAATGCGTCGGAAAATTAACTCTGCATATTAACTTTTCCCTCATTTACAGCACAAAAGCACGGTGAGTTGCATGTCTCCGGCGGTCCCAGCGATCCGTTATGCTTCTCGTGCGATGGCCTGGAGCTGTTGACATGCCTCATCTAACATGGCGTGAGTGGAGATTGCCATGGAGTCCTTTCGTTTGCTCAATCTCTGTACACATCTGGCCTTAGCGCAAGACCACTCCAATGGCGCATGACGAGTCTCACCGTCCTTACAGCAGCAGACTGCGGGCGCTTAGCAGGCATCGGACTCCGAACATGCGGTCTGTTCTTTGTCCAACCAAGCCACTCACCACTCACAACATGCCGCTAACAGCCACGGCATGCGCCGCTCCCACCATCCCTGGATCTTCAGTGTCTTCGAGAAGCGTTTGAAACGTCCGGTACAAACCTTGCCTATATCTTACGCAGGGCCAGAGGACCCCGCGCTGAATGAATGCCGTGAAGCCCGCTGGGCATACGAGGGAGCGTTGCGCTGGGACCTGGCTGCTGACGGGCATTACCCCACACCGTTATCAGACGTGTGCAGCGCCTTCGCCCGGCTGTACAGAAGGAGAAAACCAACCTCTTATTCCTTCAAGCACAGCGACACCCGCAGCACCGCACGTGGTCGCAAGCGACTACACGCTGTTCCTGTAGAGTGCGACCTAAAGCAACGTAAGAGTTCGGAAGGATGACGACACGTACCGAAAAGCAACGTCAGCAATGCTTCTACACTCTGACCACAGCACGATACAGCTTTCGTCGTACTGAAGAAACCTGCCAAAATACTAAGATCATCACAAGCATCGAGTGCCCCATTGGAACAAAGGACCACTGGGTCGGTAATGCCCTGGCAATCCACCGGAGCACAAGCGAGACTTGCTACCACTGCTCCGAACGCATCTTCTGACTCCAAAGCGATCCGACTGGTTTGTTGGTTTATTGAAACCAAGCGATATTGAGACATTCCCACGTCGGTCCTCCGCCTCCCGCTCTCTCGGTGTAACGCATGTTATGTGCTCAAGCGAGGAGTGCCGGAGGAATATGGAGAGTAGTTCTGGGGAACAGTTTTCACATGTCATAAGCCCTTGAGACACACGAAAACATACCAAGTCTGGAGGACAAACGCGTATCGCATGCGCATGAGAACCTGAATGGCGTCGTGATTGATGTCTGCGACAAGATGTAACGGCACGCCAAAACGCCGAACTGGTCGCCGAACTGTGGCAGGATGGCTCACCGCTCCGGTTCCATTGTGGCACTGGCTTGCTACACAGCATCGCATGGATGGTCGCACTGCCAGTCTGCACTGCAAGGTACGTTGCTTTGAATTCATTACCGGCACTATGGTTCCGACAGGTTACGATCCCTCGAACACCTCATCTCATGCCATACAATGATACCAACCCCGTGGTCTCCTCTCACGTCTTTCTCATGTCAATGAATGGATATACCATGCGAGATGACTGGTACAAGGTAACGACTTCATTGGTTGATGTCCATCGGTTATACACAATCAGAACAGGGGATCGCTCTCTTTGATCGGGACCAGTTTACCCTTGCCTTTGAACACCTCCACAACATGGGCCTGCTCGCTCAGCATAAACCTCGACGTCTGGTTTCCCACACCAGCCAGCCCCCTCCATCTCTCCAGATCCTCCTTCTTCCTCTTGTCGCCCAACGCCTCTTTCGCCCGCTTCCAGTGGCCCTCCGAGAACGCGATCAACGTCGTCATCTTCTTCTCCTTGATATCGTAGACGGCAGAAACGATGCTGCCTGTCTCTTCGAGCCAGTTGATCTGCCATAGTTCACCGGGGCGGATACATTGGTATGTTGCACGCTGGTAGTTGATGCGGCCAGCCATTGGACCACCGTGGATGGCGTATACGACACGTTCCGAAGAGAAACACCATAGTTCGTATCGCCACTTTTCGGGATTGCCGTCGCTGTCTTGCGCATCGTAATCGTAGATTAGATGTGTGTCGAGAACGTCTTTGTCGAAGCTGGGGTCGAGCTTGGTGTTCGTGAGAAAATCGGGGAGGTTATCGCCTGGTGCCATGGTCTCTGAAAGCTTTTTCTTGGGTATTGAGGGAGGTAAGGATACCAAGCATCATGATGGATTTCAGTTGGATATGGTTGATGCTCGGCACTACCGGATCGATGACGTAGGTGCAGTTTGAAGAGCTAGATCTCGCGCGATGCAACGCTACTAGGAAGTCGGCATCTAGATTCGCCTTTGCGATCGGTCCGAATGGAAAAGAAATATGGTCGAGTGCACCCGATGCAGTACGTATTCTGAGTACACCTACCTACCATCGTATCGTTTCGTAGAAGGAAGACCCGAACGCCATCACCCAGCCATGGATCGGATGTTCGCCACAAAAAGCCAAATTACTCTGGCGCCGTACGGCTGAGACGACTGGAGTGGGACCATGGAGCAAGGCCATTCAGGATGAATACTGTACCATCATCGCTGCCCCCGCGTCCACCTCCGCGTCCACCTTCGCGTCCCCCTCAGCGTCCCCCTCAGCGTCCCCCTCAGCGTCCAAATCCGTGTCCAGTTCAGCGCCCAATGTCGACATACTGGCTCGAGCGACATCCGACGACATGGATATACTCGTTCAAAGAAAGGCATTCGTAGTCACAAAGCTTCGCACAATCATGGCTGTTCTCGAGCACGAGCCGGACGGCCTGATACCGAACGTCCTCTTCACGAGATTGACGAGACCTTGGTCGGCTACGAGGACCGCCAATATAAAGGAGCCTAAATGGAGAGATTTCAGCAGCTCAAAGGGTCTACTCATACAGATCGACGAAGACGGAGTCGAGGTGCGACCTTCTCTCATCCGCTCAGACAGACCGATTACTATCAACCCTGCCGTCAGTTATGCGTGCTGCCCTGACGCAAGAGCACTATTTGGGACAGACGTACATGTCCACGACAATACCGACGATATTAGAGAGACCTTCGATATTGTGCTGTCTTGTTCGCGATCCAGCGGATCCCGATCCAAGGAAGATTCCGCATGCCAGGACGCAGAGACGGAAGCGCACGCTCACGTGGATGCGCTATACAACACATGGAACCGTATCTGCAATCGTCTGGCTACGCCCCACACCAGACTCGCGCATCCTGATAACGTGTGGGAAATGGAAATCGCATCGCCAATATACCTACCGTATTTTATTGGGACACGACTCCTCCATGGAAACCGTCTTCGGTCAGCTAAGCCAAACCTCTTATTACCGCGAGTCGATCAAGCAGGCTATCCTACACTACCAAAAGCTAGCAGGGTGCCCAATCCATGTGCTCTTCATTTTCCCAGGTTGTGACGGACTCACGACCTCCAACAGGTCGTGGGGGCAGATGGCGGGACAGTTTCCTCTTGTACAGTTCAGCCTGACGAGTATGAATTACGATACGTTCGCAGACAAATACCCTTGTTTGTATACGAAGAGGGAAACATATTCATTCGCGCACCTTAAAGTGGACGATCTCGCTGCGGAGTGGGCTATAAGGGAAACCAGCAACGACCCTACACTACGGGTTTTGCAGCGACCGAAAGAGCACCGATTTCTTTGGTGGTTATCCGTACTCCATCACCACGAGTCTACTCATCATTGGCCTTCACCGCAGCAGCTTGAGAAGCCCGACGAGGTAAAGCGTCTGACCATTCCGCGACATACCCTGCCCGACGAGATGAACAACACCCAGAGCGAGCCAAAAGCGTGCGAAAGCTGTGGGGGGGAGACTGAGCGTTGCTGGACTAGAGGGGCTGAATCGCACACTATACGATGTGACAGGTGTTGAGTGAGGGACAGGAAGTGATGTTCGCACAAGACGTGTCCGCCTTAGTAAGAGGCTCTGGTTAGTGATCAGTCCACAGAAATCTGGCTTACGATATCAGATCAGAATTTTGGTCTCGGCATGTGACGGATGAAGGTAGGAGGATCTCGCAGGGGTTATCGGTCGACAATATAAAGGTCGACGGGTTTACAGAAATGGACAACCAACACATCCATCACCCTCGACGCTTCAATCAACTGCCTGACGATTGATCATTTCTATATACACCTTCTACTCCTCAACTTCCCAATCACCCAAAACCAGCCTTCCGAGATGTCAACTCCCTCTCTTCGCTCGGTCATCGGAGTCCCCAACTCAACAGCATCGGTCAAGGACTCTGTTCTCGTCATCATCGACGCTCAAGACGAATACATCTATGGTAGCCTACCCGCTCAAGACTACAAGGAGGTCAACGTCGCCATCTCCAGCCTCCTCGAAAAATACCGGAAGCAGAACGGCCACATCGTCCACGTCCTGCACAACACGGGCGACGACGAAGCAGCTATCTTCAAGCCTAATGGCAAGCTCACCAAGGAAATGGACGGTATCGAGGCTATCGACGGCGAGCCTGTCGTGTGGAAGAAGCACGCCGGGTCTTTCTCAAAGACAGATCTAGCCAAAGTTGTTAAGAAGACTGGGCTTAAGAAGCTTGTTCTCACGGGATACATGGTACATGGTTGTGTGTCGAGTACCGCTCGCGAAGCGACTACTTTGGGATACGAGGCTCTTGTTGTGGAAGACGGTGTTGGTCAGCGCGATATGAAGGATATTCCGGCTGCGCAGGTGAAGAAGGTTGCGTTGACGGAGATTGATGATATGTTTGGGACGGTTGTGAAGGCTTCCGAGATTAAATAGATGTATGAGATCTAGTATAGTTGATACTCCCCATGCTGATCAGCGAAGCTTCCTGTACGAATCGACAATTACATGATTATCTCAAATGCACCGGAACCGTGTAATCACCACATGTGTACGTCGCGCATCGAATGCCGAGGCCTCATTCTCTGATAGGCGTGCCGACGTTTGAACCTTCGCTGGCCCGTTTGCGGTGGCCGAGCACGAAACTTTCTTCTGTTATAGGCGTGCCGATACTTGAGCCTCCGCTGGGCCGCTTGCGGTGGCCGAGTACGAAACCTTCTTCCGCGTCGAACATCAGCTTTGTCTTCGCAGCTTGACCTCTCAGTGGTTGTGCCGCCCGTGTCTTGGAATCCTCGAACACCTCCTTGACCTGGCTTGCTGTGAGCTACTGATCGGGTATATGTTTTCCATTCACACTCACATCAAAGCCTTGCATTGCTGTGCCAAAAGTAGACATTCGATTATCATAGCATGCACCGTTCTTCCACATCGCAAACAGTCCAAAGGCAATGGCGATGGTACTACCAAGAATGGCCAGTCCGTACGATAGTAGCAGGTTTTGTGGATTATAGGCATAGACGACCGCAGAGGTGAATGTGGTGACATTGACAGGGACTTTAGTACTTTATTTCACAACGTTAGCCTTCGATCACATGATGAGATTGTAGCTTACCAAAGCGAAGCATCGTTGATCATGCTCAAAGACACGTTCAGCGCAAATGCTTCGATATCCTCACGGAACGAGATGTCCCGGACGCTGGACGGATTTTGGAGAGTGTTGACAGCCTCAATTGCCTCGTTCATGTTGCGAGTCATGTTGTAAAACTGCGAACCTGTAGAGAGGGATGTCGTATCAAGCGGACCAGCCGAATCCAGCTTAGTACGGGAGTTATCTCTGCGCCAGGCGACATACCCAAGCAAATAGCTTGCTAGGCCTATAGTATATCCGGAGTAGGCGGGAGAGCCGGAGGCTCGCCCAAGTTCGTTGATGGGGATGGCGCTCTGCGGATCAAACTTGTTGAGCAACTCCCAATGGACGTTTCCAATGCTGACTATACTGTTGCGGGTATTGACGGTGTAGGATACGGTAGCGTTCCACACTTCGCACAACAAATAATCGGTATCAGACTGATACGCTACATCAGTTGGACGTTTCTGGATAGCAAAAGCAAACTCATTGGCGGTTTGCTTAGTATTGTTCCAGTTCAGACCTGATGTAGATTCTCCTAGAGTATTTGGATATGAGAGTCCGAGGTATCCAATCTCTCCGCCGGAAGGAATGTCAGAGTTCATCCACTTTAGACTATCGGTGGTCAAGTTGTTCGCTGCAGCGACTCTTGTCTCACTGGCAAACCGCAGTATGTCGTTGTGAACGGTGCTGTTTGCTGTCGTGCATTTTAGTACCGGCAAATAGGCTTCTGTCTCGTAAGACGTGTTTGGATGCGAATAAGGTGTTTCGAATGGAAGACGGCCACCGGAATATATGACTGCGCTGACGATTCGTCCAAGCCGAGCTGAAGGACCCGTAATCCAAGGACGATTCGCAGATTGCCTGAGTATGAACGCGTCTGACATGTTGAGATTGTTAACGTCCGCTCTTAGCGCTTGTTCTATAGAGTGTGATTGCGTTGTTCTTGTCTCGACTGATAATGTTGGGGGAGCGAACAATGTTGGTAATGGTAGACACCTACACACCGTCAGTAATAAGCACCCAACGGTGCGTCTATCACTTACCATAGTATGAGTGCAACCATGAGCCCTACGTGCAGCTTCCGGATGACTTCAAGGTTGAAGAAAGCGGATAAGTTTCTCGAAATATCGAAAGAGTCGTCGATAGATCTCAAGCTTATCGATCGCTTCCGGAGACGCATCCATACATACTGCGTGTATGCGATGCCGACGGCGATCTTGAGACCCAGAGCGATGCTGATTGCGAAAGCGTTACCGAATCTTACAAGTGTCAGTCATGAACGTGGGCGTATGTCTTGGTACATACCGTAATGACCACTGCTGTCGCCCTGTCGAGCCTATCACATCTCCATCCAGCGTAGTGTAATATCGATGATGTCCTACTGCGAGAGCAATGCCGAAGAAATAAGAAGCCAACATGTTTGTCGGGGTGAGCCAATGGGATTTTGCAAGTGTTCGGAAGTTAGTGTTTTGCCCAGAATCAGCCGTCAGTGATTGCAGAGCAGATGCAGCGTCGCCATCGCCTGCATGAGGTATTAGCGGTATGTCCGTTTGGGACATTGCGCTATCGTGTCGGCGATGAGCCATTGCGATCTGTGGTGTTAGAGCTCAGACCAGGATTAATAGTATAGATGCACTGAGCTGGTAGCGTAGACAAGAGCGAAGCGACGAAAAGATGGAACTTGCGCGACAGATTCCAAGGTAACAGGTACTTCTTGTGGTGCATCCCTCTTGTGCTCAGCCCCGCCATCTAGCCAAAGCCTATAAGTCCTCGATAGCTCTTTGGGGCGATGTTTATGCAGTATTGCGGCGTCGCTAGGCTGTGAAACGTCAAATGATTGGCCGAGCCTACTTTGCAAGGCTCCATGTGACGAGTTCTACATGGTTCTAATCTATGTGTTTACCCCACTCACACATCCTTCTCTGCATGAATGACAACCTGCTCGGTCGATCTTCGCCCAGATACCCCTCTCAGAATAGGGCTGTCGTCTAGCGGAGCTACACCAGCTCGCTTTGCCTCCGCTTCTGTGAAGGTACCATATAGATCGATAGGATCGATCTGGTCCATATCAGGAACTGGGAAGATCTTGTTGAGGACGTAGAAGATAAAAGCGCTGATGAAGAATCCTGTTAGGGTGTCAGTGGCTCTTCGATTTCCAAGGTCGTGAGACGATTTCCTCACCTATGAAGAAGGCCATATTGTAGAGCTGTACCAAAGCCCGTGGTGGGTCGGCATCTCCTCTTACTGTCACTATAAGACCCCCAATCGTCGGGATCCATCCACATAGCCATGAGGGTATCGCCCGCCAGTTGAAACCTTTGGTGAACCAATACGACGAGTTTTCAGTTCGATATAAATGACTCAAGCGGATCCTTCTCTTTCGCAAGAGGAAGTAGTCGCATGCCATTATGCCGATGATTGGTGCTAGAAAGACCGAGAAGGAAGACAGCACGGCGATAAATGTAGTGGCACGGTTGATGAGTTGCCAGGGTTGAACGACCCATGCCGCCACAAATGTAATGATGGCACCACGTCGTATGTTGATGTAACGTGGAAACAGGCCAGCAAGGTCGATTCCACCGGAGACAGCGTTTCCGCAAATGTTCTCGAACATTGCGGTAAATGCGAAACCTGCAGCCAGGAAGAATACCCCCGCACGTGCCTTCGATGAGCCATTACCGTTGTCCATCATGCGCATGAGTAGATCCGGTGGGTTCCAATAGATTTCTCCGTACAACTTTTGTCCTGACGCAGTTGTAACAAGACCAACTAGAGAGACGATGACGCTGGTGATCACACAGCTAGTGATAGTACCGACCATATAGGGTGTTCTTCCACGTGAATAGCGTGAGAAGTCGCTGCCGTTTGTGATACCCGCAGCAATGCCACCAAGACTCTGATTGATACCAGCCATGATGAGCCACGAGGTACCCCAAGCGGAACCCGATGGAATGTTTTCGCCAGCATTCCAAAGAGGCCCTACACCTTTAGCAGTCGTCACTGCCCAGATCATCCATGCCAACATTCCGATGCCGCACCAGAGGCAGACTATGAGGAACGGGATCTTGAACTTTTCCGGTCGCAGCCACAAGAAAGGTGTCGATATGAACCAGAACACGACGAATCCCACAAACTGGTCGGTGGTAGCAGGGAAGTTGGGGCTAAAAGTATTCGGCATACGGGCATACGAAGGCCAGATCGCGGTCAAGCATACAGCGACTAGACGGCCACCATTCCAGCCTGGTTCAGATTAGCATCATAGCATCATGCTCATCTTCATAGTACTCCAACTTACATTGAACGGCGTTCCAGATGAAGTTGAGCAGGATTCTCTGCGACAAAGGTATGAAGCTCCCGCGCATTCCCCAACTATACCTGTTCTGTACTGTGAAGCCAATGTGCCACTTCAATCCAACCCAAGCAATAAGTGTGGAGAAGAAAGCGATCAACAAGCAGCTCACAACGATGATAAGGATAGACTGTGAGACAGATAAACCCATAGCTTCGGTGATATCAGCGATCGAAAGCGACGAGATTCATATGGTATAGCTTACTCAAGAAGGTACTTGGTGTTTGCCAATTCGCGAGGTTCAGCGATGAAATCGCCCAAAACCCGAAGAAATTGAACCAGCCCCATGTCCTACGCTCCGGCGGGAGAGGAATTAGATCGCGGTTGCTCCATGCATCTGTTTGCTCATGCTTCGCATCGTCTCCACGGAGACGTACTTTCTCATCGATATTCCTCAAGCGTTGTCTCAAAGTCATGATGAACGCGAATCAAGGGACGCGTCGCTAGTCAAGGAGGTTGGGAGGGAAGTAATTGCGACGAACGCCAGTGGTGAGCTCTTTCCGCCATCTTAGTGTTGCTACCCTTGTTATCAACTGCGCTCGGAGTCACCCCAATCTAGCTGATCTAACGCCGACCCAAGTTTAGTAAAGATGATAATGCGCCGACGGGGGCGACGGTGCAGCACACGCGGGAAGAACACCTTATCCGTTAGAAAGAGGGGTATTTACGCCTATCTTATCTGATCATCCGAGCGCAACGATCAGCGCCGAAGAAATCCCATCTCGAGTTCCGCTGCTACCAATGGTCGAGCTGTTGATTACGGGGTAAAGAGTTGGAGTAGGAAGTAACTCCAAAAGTGGGGTATGGGTGAGCGATAAAGTAGGAAGGCGGCTTCGGGCGCGAACGGCCGATTCCCGGACCTAGGTCGCCCCACCAACCGAAATCTTATCAGATGGATTCTGGATTCATTGTTACCAGCCAACTCCAATTCGATCAGAAGAGGCTTTCATCTTGGAAGTATCCACGGCTACGATGGCGACAGGAAAGAATCTGCGAATAGGCGTCGATGTCGGTGGGCACGTACTTTACATCAGAATTTGAGAGGCATGGAACTAATACCGCGCATAGAACCAACACTGACGGAGTCATCATTGATCCTATAAGATCGGGTGAAGATGACCGGGGAATTGTTGCTTGGTACGAGTCCGATACCCATACGTTGAACACCACGCTTCCTCGCTTATCCCACTCCCTCATAAGACCCAAAGAGCACCCATGATGATCCTACCGAAAGTCAATCAGCCCCTGGCGCGAACGCGAGCTCATACCATAATCCAGGCACAAGGCACCTACCACTACCGACCCAAGCCATGGCATCGCCGACGCCATCACCACTATGTTCAAATCCGCCTCGGTCGATCCTTCTTCTGTCGCAAGTGTGACAATTGGAACGACCCACTTTGTCAATGCGGTCGTAACTCGTGACCGAACACGTCTCTCGCAAGTCGCAGTCCTTCGTCTTTCTAGTTCATTCAGCAAACATGCACCGCCATGTGTCGACTGGCCAGCTTCTCTGCGTAATATTATCCTTGGGCACCATGCGCTCATCAAGGGAGGGCTGGAAGTGGATGGAAGCCTGATTTCCGACATCAAAGAGCACGAGATAGTAGAGCAGTGCAAAATTATCAAAGAGAAGGGAATCAAGAGTATAGTCGTGAACGGCGTCTTCAGCCCCATCGATACGGTGGAGAAACAAGAAGAGCGTACTGCAGACATTGTTCGACGTGAGCTAGGAGATGGGGTCGATATCGTTCTTAGCAAGACGGTCGCAAACCTAGGATTTCTAGAGCGCGAGAACGCTGCGATACTCAACGCCTCGATTCTGTCATTCGCCAGGAAGACGATAGCATCATTCCAGACACCAATCAAGGCACTTGGACTGAACTGCCCTGTTTTCATCACCCAAAATGACGGCACGATACTGAGCGGCGAAGCCGCAAGCCGACTACCGATCCGAACCTTCTCATCTGGCCCAACGAACAGTATGCGTGGTGCTGCTTTCCTTGTCGGGAGGCAGGAGAATGGCGAAGCAATGATGGTTGTGGATGTGGGTGGAACGACCACCGACGTGGGCTTGTTGCTCGCAAACGGCTTTCCCAGGCAACAGGCGGCGTACTCGGAGCTTTCTGGTGTGAGGATGAACTTCTCGTATCCCGATGTGAAGAGTATAGGACTAGGAGGCGGAAGCTTGGTAAGAAGAGTGGGAGAGAAGATGCAAGTGGGGCCTGAGTCCGTGGGTTATAAGCTACCAGAAAAGGCGCTCGTCTTCGGTGGTGATGTTCCGACAGCGACTGACTACACCGTCGCGGCTTCATCCGAGGTTGCGATTGGTCAGCCGGAAAAAGTGCGAGGGAAGCTGCAAGACGATGACATCGAAGCCTTCAAAGCTGAGACGACAAAGATGCTTGAAACGATTATTGACAAGATGAAGACATCACCTGATGATCTTCCCGTACTGCTTGTCGGTGGTGGTGCGGTCATAGCCCCAGACGAGTTGAAGGGAGCAAGCAGAGTAATCAAACCTCAATGGTCCGGTGTAGCTAACGCTATTGGTGCTGCGATGGCGCGAGTGAGTGCCGTAGTCGACACGGTCAAGTCTACCGAGAAGCAGACGCAGAAAGAACTACTAGCTGAAATATGCGAGGAGGCCAAACGAAAGACTATCGAAGCAGGCGCATCAGCAGAGACGGTCTCTATCGTCGAAGTGGAGGATCTACCATTACAATACGTGGCCCACAAAACACGATTTATGGTCAGAGCTGCGGGAGACTTCGACTTCTCACGAGCTGGAGATTTCATAGATCTGAACGTTACTCAGGAGGAAGGTAACGTAGAGACTGGGTCAAAGGGTACGAGCGATGCCATCGCAGCACCTTCGACCGAAGAGGCGTCTAGCGAAGTTGACGCAGCACCGGAAGTTGACATCGCTGCATACATGC
The DNA here is from genome assembly GCF_023758065.1 of Alternaria ventricosa. Lineage (NCBI taxonomy): Eukaryota > Fungi > Ascomycota > Dothideomycetes > Pleosporales > Pleosporaceae > Alternaria > Alternaria ventricosa. The sequence continues at coordinate 1,452,770 of NW_026055686.1, forward strand.
CCAAAGTGGCAAACCGAGAGTGGTGGATCTCTGAGACCGATCTGGACTGGATCACCATCGGCTGCTACATTCTTGGTACTGGCGGCGGAGGCTCTCCCTACTCTACCATGCTCAGAGTGCGTGGAATCCTACGGTCTGGCGGGAAAGTTCGCGTCGTCAGTCCAGACGATCTCAAAGACGATGCGCGAGTGGGAAGTGGTGGTGGTGCTGGCAGCCCAACAGTGGGCATCGAGAAGCTGTCCGCTGACGAGTAAGTCATGTATTGGTGCCACACCATGTCTTTGCTAACCTTTGCTCAGAATGATGGATGCTCAAAACCACCTCTACGATCTCATCAAGGGTGGCTATGCGACGCATATCATCCCTCTCGAGATTGGCGGCTCGAACGGCTTGCAGGGTCTCGTCTTGGGTGCATCAACTAACATGAATGTGCCATGTGTAGACGGTGACTGGATGGGCCGAGCATATCCAACAAAGTGGCAAACAACGCCAGTCGTCTTCGGTGAGCGAGAAATTGTTTTCGCGCCTGTCGCAGTGGCCGATGGTAACGGCAACACGCTATATATGCCAACTGCAACGAGTGACCTTAAAGTCGAACAGGTCATCAGAGCAGCATTGAGCCAAATGGGCAGCTCCGTCGGAACAGCTGATGCTCCGGTTACAGGCGCTGAAACAAGACGTTGGGCTGTTGAACACACAATCTCGCTATCGTGGAGGATAGGACGTGAAGTAGCACGCGCGCGCAAAGAGAACAGAATTGACAACGTCGCGCAATCAATCATCGATGCGGTTGGAGGTTCTGAAACAGGCCGTGCGCTTTTCAAGGGCAAGATTGTTGGTGTAGAGCGCAAGCTGTACATGGGCCATGTGTACGGCGAGGTGATCATAGAAGCCACGGGAAGCGAGTACCAAGGCAAGATCAAGATACCGTTTAAGAACGAGAACATTGCTGCGATACGGATACCGGAAAGTGGAGAGAGCACGACAGGGGAGGAAAAGAATGAAGATGTCCTGGCTATCGTTCCCGATCTTATCGCGGTCATTGATGCGCAAAATGGCGAGGCTATCGGAACGCCAGAGTATCGGTACGGACTACTAGTCTCGGTGATCGGTATCACTGCGAGCGAGCGCTGGACTAGTCGGAAGGGTATTGAGATTGGTGGCCCGAAGGCATTTGGGCTGGATCATCTGGAGTACAAACCTTTGGGCAAGTTTGTGAAGCCTGTTAGCGTCATCGACGAATATGACAGAAAGGCATGAGCGCCAGGCCCGGGACTTGGCTGAACTGGTTGAGTAGGTATGCGATGTTTTAGATGTCTTTGCGTCTAGAATTACTCAGCCTGCTTTGTGCCAGGATATAACGGCAGGATGATCTTCACAGCAGCCTCGTAGCTTGTGAATAGAATACCTCCACTAAACACTGTGCGGCCCAACCTCATCGTCGTGCCTTTCCAGAAACCTTTAATTCCATAATCCAACAGAACACTCTTTACAGCCTCGGCAGTACTCGTCCCTTTCGCACTCTGTGAACGCGTCTTGATAACGTCAAAAGGTTGCGTTGAAAGCGTTGTCACAACGCCTGCTACCGATCCGTTTGCGAAGTTAACCAACGTATTCTGTTCGATGTTCTTGGTCTTCTCATAATCTTTGAGGATATTGTAGGTCCCCATTCTGAACGCCGTTGCTGATGCTTGTTTCAAGGTGGTGCCTGCGAACCCGCGGTATAGACCGAGGATACCGTGTTCCTTCCAAATAGTGGTGGTAGCGTGGAAACCGGACCGAAAGCGCTTTTCGTTCCTGGCATCGTCGATGAGTGCCGTCTTGATGCGCTCTGTGGGCGTAACTGCGGTGATCGACGCGACTACTCCCGCAGTCATGCCGGCCAACAGATTGCGCAGAGGGGAGAGCGTGCCCGTCTCTGGATCTGCAAAAGACGACTTGATCTGGTCGAAGAAGAGAAAGCGGACGGCGTCTTTGCCTACTGAGCCAAAGACCAGCGCTCCGCAGCCTTTGTATAGCGCTCTAATGCCTTCATTCTGATAGACTTGGGTCACGACTAGGAAGGGATTTCGCGGCGTCGGCACGCCCTTCTCAGCTCTTAATTGCACACGCGTCTTCGCAAACTCTAGAGGATACTGCGAGTGGTATGAGTAATCACGGGATCTAGCCGGAATGCCTCTTTAGACGTACCGAAAGAAAGCCTTCCACACCGCCAGCTATGCCGCCGGCGGCCAGAGAGACTACCGCAGGTGTGTTCTTGTCCTTTAAATTGTTAAACTTGATCTTTAGACATTGCGCGTGAGCTTACATCGCCGCCTGAAACCATTTGCGTCTAGGAAAATAGGGATAAAGATGATGTTGTGATGAAAAGTGACCTCGGGATGGTCGACAGAAAAGATGCAGATATAGCCGAAGCGGTTCCATTCCGGGTGTCCTCAGCGGCATCGACCATGGAACACGAAAGCGACGCGCCGAACCGAATGATATCACGGCCATGGTAGAGGCTATCTCATACTCTATTTGCATTCTTGCGCACTTCCCGCGCATATCCAGGCTCCTGAGGTAGTTGAAACTGTATCGTGTGGCGCATGACGTCAGCGGGTCTTCTTAGGGCTCCTGGACGGAAGCCCGTGGACCCGACCTTTTGAAGGCACGCGATACCGGAAATTACTGGACTCCAGAAGCACAAATCCATTTAACACTGATATTTCATTGATTGCGAAGTCGATTCGCCTATTGTGACTATGCTGCCGCATCATCCAACTCGAACAAACTGTCAAACCGGTTATCCCTCGCTGCAGCATAAGCCGCCATCTTCTCGTCGCCACTATTGTCGTCGCTTTCATCCTGCGCTCTGCTGCTCAGCTTCCCCATTTTCTTCAAAGCATCGTCCACATTCCAAGCGATTCGTTCAGCGCCTACTCTTGCGCCAACCAAATTCGGTGCGCCAGGGCCAAGTCTCAATCCGGCAAGTCGTCCTGTCACGAACAGAGGAACGTCATCGTCCCACATCAAGTCCTCACTCAAGCATGGCAGACCGCCAACGTACTTGATAGGATACTGTTGTTGGATGTTTTGGAGGTAGGGTATGGTGCGAATGTCTGACTGAATACCAGTGGCAAAGATCATGTAGTCGACAGGCGGCAGTTTGGGCGTCGACTCTGTGGAAGCGGCTTCGCATGCCCACGTTTTTGAGCTTTCGTCCCACGATACAGACTGAAGCTGAGTATAGGTGTGAAGCTCGATCTTTCCATGTGCGACATGCGTGTCGAGAATTTTCCGGTACCGCGGCGTCATACTTCCTCCGTTACGGGCTTGCACTATCATCTCAAATCGCTCTATCACCGATTGTTAGCTGCGATCACCGAGTCGGAGCGTTTACATACCTTCATCAGTATCTGCCGTCCAGAACTCAGCTTGCTTGAAGTTCCGAAACTTGCCCACCCACTCTAGGTCCACGTCAAAGTGCTTGACCTTGAGCGGACCGCGCATGAGCATCCATATTTTGTTCACGCCTCGCTTGATTGCTAGGTCTGCCAGCTGAATGCTTGTCAAGCCGCCACCAACTATGAGCATGCTGGTCGACTGACGAGCCTTGACTTTGGCCATTACATGAGGTGGTGGAAACTGCTTAATCTGCATCGCATGCGCAAAACCTTCGTGTGGACGCTGAGCTGGTAGACCTGGGACAGGAGGTATCGAGGGCGCATTTCCAGGACCGACAGCCAAAACGACGAGGTGGGCGAAACGCACGCCTTGGTCTGTGGAGACGCGGAAGACTTTTCTCTCGTCCGCCATCACATCATCTGAGACGACACTGTCAAGGTCCGCTTCATCGAACTTCGAGATGTTGTCGTATTCGATGTTCACGACGCTCTCTTTCCTCAACAAATCCTTGCCAAGCCGATATCTCTTGATGACCTCTTCACAGTGAGCGTCGAACAAATCGGTACGTGGTACAAAGTAGTCCTTTCGGTCCCTTTCATCGACGTCTGGCGTGCGGCTCAAAAACCTTCCTTGCGACTTCAGGTTCTTCTTCTTTTTGTGCTTGCTCACTTCCTTCCCGGCAACTCCAGGTAGTGCTAGGATGTCTTTGTCTCTTTCTTTCTCGTACGTATACCCGAGCAGCGCATCTCGGTCAGCCGGATCAACGTGGAAGAACATCGGACTTCGTAGGTAGTCAATGTGGAAAGTCTTGAAGAGGCGCTTCCACTTTGACATCCAGTCTGCTCCATCGGCATCGAGTACTAGCATATCTATTGCTTCTTCGGGTGCTTCCTCATGGTCGCAGCCACAATCTGAGTTCCCGGGTGTTGACGGTGGCGTTGGCAGTGAGTCCTTGTTCGTCCGGTAGTTTTTGATGTTCATTTTCCGGCCATGTTTACGTATCCAGTGGTAACGTTGATGTTCATCATCTGTGAAGGTTGCCGAGGGTGTCTGTTCACGGAGCCGTGCTGCTACCGCTAGGCCAGCCGGGCCTCCACCGATGATGAGTACGTCGTGGATGTGCATCGTGTTACAGTCTGGGAACAAAGGCTTGTGAGTTGACTGAGGAGTGTACGTATTATGAAACGTCGAAGGACTTCGAGTGTCTTGTGCCCATGTGAGTACCTGATGGCTAGCGTTCCAAATCGGGTGCATCCATCATGGTGCTAAAGGCACTCGATGACGAGAACACGACTCCACGTACAAGACGGACCGATGCCAGAGGCTCATATCAAGTTGAGCACATGTTCAATCACAGCTTGTCTGAAAAGCAGCAACTACGCGCACGTATGAGTGCAAGTGTGGCCTATTGTGTTGATAAGAACTCATGTATTCATTCATACGGCATGGAAAATCTCCTGATCCTTATGGCCCTCCGTCGTTGCGGACGTTCGCCAACTGGCAGGATTACTCACACTTGACACGCGTAGCGACCTCGCGTCCTCCATTTCGATCGCGCTGGTGATGAATTGTGGATCCTGATCCTCTCTTTGCTTCCCAAGACCACCATTCATGTCTTCTTGGCTCTCCGTCCGCCTGAAGATATCCCGAAAGCCTCTAGGTATCGGTTCTGCTCTAGGTTCCGGCCAATAGGCGCGGGTATGTGTATTTGCAGATTGTTGTGGTCGTGTGACGGTGTTGCGCCCGTATGTGTCCTCCGCAGTATATGTGTTGGAGCTCCAGTTTCTCAGACCGAGAACCCGTTGTATAAGCGGATAGGTCAAGGGCAGATTCGCGCAGAGTATCGCTGTATACGACTCTCGAAGGTACCAGATCGTCCACTCTGTTCCAAAGGGATTTGTGAACGAGTAGTATTTGTTGAGGACCGCTGCGACGATGGTGAACGCTCCTATACAGAAGATCACGAAAAGGATCGTTTTGTTCTTCTTCGGTAGGCGTACTTTGAAGAGCAACGGCATGGGTATGCTTATGATGATCAGATCACTGGAAATATTGAAGACGGCGTTTGTGATGAGATGATTGGTCGCTGCCGAGCATTGTTCTGGTATCGTCAGTATCGTGGGATTCAATGTTGCAGAGGCACTTACTCGAATTCGGCGGTACTGCCCAGTATTGCGAGAACGGCCGACACCAAACCCCAAGGTACAATATTTCCATGACCACAAATGCGACAGCGACATATATGGATGTGGCGATGACGATCTTGTGTTGCGGGAGGACCATCGTCATACGGTTGTACATAATGAGCAGGCATGCCTTGACCAGCCATATGGTAAGGAGTTGCATCTGCTCTACTACCAAGACCAGCTTGGATCCGTATATACGCATCTTGATTTCGGCATCTGAATATTGAGAGACGTCGTCTCCCGGCGGTATTAGGTTGCCTAAATACCGGTACAGAGTCAGCGTGTGTCTTTCTTGCAGTTTGCACATGGAAAGACGTACTGCTAGTCTTTGTGACTTCGTGCATGATAGCAATCAGCACTGTGTCGGTAGCCTTGTGTCACCAATCAGTATTTGTAGTCGCTCGATGCTGCGGGTCACAAACCATGGCTACAAGTATTAAGTAATCATCTAATTGCAATAATTTCCATGATCCACGATGTATTCTTCGTGATATGAGTCGAATGATGACGACGATCCAGCACACGGCATAGAAAATTCCAGCCTCAGGCTCAAGAACTCCGGCCATGGATAACTGGTTGGCTCGCGAGCCGAGGTTGTGGGAACGTTCAAAGGCCGGGCCAGTAGACGACGAGTAGTCTAAGAGTTGGTTGCTCAGGGCTTTAGTGGGTGTTGATCAAAAGTTGTCGTAAATATTAGGGGAAACCTATCGATGCGATAGGGACCACGGTGCGTTGGGGAACAGAGTAGGTCGATGAAGAACTGCCGAGCGCCCGGTCAGCAGCCTTGTTGTGACCACAGGCGCTATGTTGTGAAGACCGGGTGTGAACTCAGCAATCACTCGGCATTTCTCTGTGATGTCGGCGGCTTTCCGTCACAAAATGCTTCATTGACAATTTGATAGGTGCTCTGGGATGTTGCTTGGTTGGACTGTTCCGGGGTGGCGCTGTGGGTGGATGCTCTGGGGGGTCGCGCAGTGTTTCAATGGAAGTATTCGGATTGAGGAGACAGCGCTCAGAAATCGCGGACCCCCGGACCCCAAGATATCAGACTAGGCATCTAAAAGTGTCGCAAGCGCCACTTTCAATGGAGCTGTGCGTCCTCGATGATCTGCACAATCGACTAAAGACGGACGTCCCTGGTCCAGCTTCGACACTTGTGGGACTCGCGGTAGCGCCAATTGGATGACGAGTTTGACGACTCAGACCTGGGTTGAGGCTGCCCAGGTGTCAGAGAGGCGCGTCCAATTCGAAGGCCGCGGCAATATGGCGATGTTGGCTGCTGACCGGAAACATTTCGCGACGATTCGTGGTACGGTTCAAGAAGATATGTCACAGCAAATCAAATGCGTCCAATGCGCAATGGGTTTGCCGGCGCTGCTTCGGTGATTTCATACCTGGTAGTGTTGCAAACTGCGACTTCAGGCGAGCAATATCGTAGGTATGCTATACAGCTGTTGCCAGTGTCACTGGAATGCTGACTCGCAATAAATATCGGTAACATCGCAGCGCAAATTGAAGGCGTTGAGGAAAGTTTGGCGGTGCCCGTCAGCTTGCGTGAGTGACATCGGGTGTCCCGGCACGCTTAGTTTGACGCCTTTGGCGGGCCGTAGCCGCAAGTTGTACTGGTCCCGAGGTCAACACTCGCATAATTTTCGTCCTTGCTTCAGGCGTTCAATCCAAGGAGAAAGGAAAATCGCGCAGTGACGAGAAACTTTCAGGAGCCTTGTCGCTGATACAGATAGCCTTGGAAAGAGACTGTGCTGTCATGGGTATGCATAGGTAGTGTGGCGGCATCGGCGCCTCACAGGTACGAGGGCGAAGGGAAGTCGCAGCGTTGCACCGAGTACCCCAAACCTGGGTATTTTTCGAACACAGACATGATTGACTTCGGCATGTCCACAATTGGTAGAATCTTACGTCCATTGTTGGTTGTGCAAATCGCAATCTCAGCGTTTGGAAGACAGCGAAAACTGACCAGAGGCTTTGCAGAAGTTCAATCGCCAAACAGTCAGGGTATTGAATGCAAGTTTCGGAAACTGTCGAAAACATTGAAACACCTGCGCGATATAGACCAGGAAGACCCGACACCACGACCTTGGAAACAGCGACTTAGAAGACTCAGCCTTCGAGAAGAAAGCTCAGACTCAGTTTCAGTCGGCATTGAGCGATGGCTACTGTCAGATTCGGCAAAGCAGCACCAGGGGTGACAGTCTGTCGGCGATGCGCGAACTGCACGTGAATGTGTCGTATCGCCACACCCGCGGAGTGCCGAGTCAGCGGTTTCGCGTTTGCCAATGAAGAGGGACTTGAATGATCAACCCTATGCCCGACCCACCTCATGTAATCCTTACGAAACCGGGGCAGAGTCGATATAATACATGAGGTTGACTCAACATGTTCGGTGACTCTTGTGTCTGGCACGAGTGCCGTTGCGCCAGATGTGCCAGCTGTGGGGAGGCCATTTCTTGTACTTTGAGAGATGCTCATGGTCAGCCATGACGGACAAAGATGTAGGATAGCTTTAGATACCGATGTAAAGGTCAAGATATGGGATCGTTGGACCGAAATCCCACGTGGTGACATTGCCTAGGAGCTACACGCCGGCGTCTGACAGAAAGCTGCACTGATCTCGCATAATCGACCCGGGCCCTTCTGAGTGCACATCTGGGCAGTCTGGCCTGCCGCGTTGAATATCTGGGTATGAAGAACAACTTTAGGCGAAGAAGACCACTAGAAAGACTTCAATGTTAGTGGTGAGTTCCAGTTGCCATTCTGGCACAGACGCGACTACTCGTATAAGTACAGGCAGTTGCGTGGTGGTCATGGCCCCGTTCGACATGAAGGAGAGGATCTGCCCGGAAAAAGCGTTTGGTCGATCTCCGTCACGCAGTTTCAAGCGAACAGCGGATGTATGTTTAATCACAATGTTTTTGGGGGTAAACGTTACCCATGGGATCGACGAACAGGGATAGCAAGGGGCATCAGCCCATGCTGTGCTAGTCACCAAGGTAACTACTCAACGCAAGCAAGCCACTGCGTGAATGTATCGGTCTTTCTGATATTCCAGTAGCGCTTGCTTATACATTACGCGCTCCTCATAACGTAGCTACGGTCAGCAGCTTCTGGGCGTCTCGCCGTCTCTCATCACATGACATCTACGGTGAGCTTATCGCTCCTGCCACGCCACGTGGAATCTGACAGGCAAATCTATTCTACGAAAGCCTATGCCATTTGAAGCATGTCCAGCCGTATCGCAGCGTTGAGGTATCCCAGGACACGGTACCTAGATATGCAGTCCCCGGTCGCAGATATCGGGCGGAATATTTCCGAACAACCTTGGAAACCTTGGAACCTTGGAAGCAGCAAAGGTGCCTTATCCATCGCGAACACTAATCCCTTCATGTAAGCGGTCACCCATTTCCATACCTCTGTGTACGTCCTACAACATCACTGCACGGATCGCACAACACGAGAAAGATGGCGGTCGGAGGATACGGCTGCCCAACCTCTTGACAAGCCACCTTCTTGTCGTGGGTGTCGTGGGTGTCGTGTGCCCTGGCGTGTCGCAGCCCGCGATCTCCTCCACACCTCTCCCTCTAAGTTAGTCTAGCCGAACCGCCGAACCACGCAACTGATAAAGAGCAGAGAGATAGGCGTCCGCGCAGCGAATGACGAACGCCTACCACCCCTACTAAGAGATTATGACGCCGCTTCCAAACACCGTTGCAGCATGGCTTCGCGTGTACTCTCCCTCTTGGAGTAGTGACACCCCGCTTGCAACCCTGCTGCGCGGTGATATGCAGACTGGGGTGTGGGTGTATATAGACAAGTTGTTGCGCTTCTGTGCGTTGCTACATTCTTGGAGTAAGAACTCGTGTCGCGACTTCTTCTTATTGTTCGATTGCGACTGCGACGGCGCGCGCATGCATTTCGCGTTGCGACAATGACGACTTCCCAGCACCGGAACCACTCCGTCGCGGAAGAACCGGTGACATCTGTTCTTCCAGATGGCGACATACCTTACGATCCCACGCATTCTCTCAATCCGGATGAAGAAGTTCTAGCGGCTCTTGGATACAAATCGGAGTTCAAGAGAGAGTTTTCGCTATTCACCACGTTCTGTGTCAGTTTTGCGGTTCTGGGTCTACTGCCTAGTTTCGCGTCTACGCTTTACTATGGCATGGGCTATGCGGGAACCGCCGGAATGACTTGGGGCTGGATCGTGGCCATGGTCGGTATTCAATGTGTGGCTATGAGCATGGCAGAGCTGTGTAGTAGCATGCCTACGAGCGGAGGTCTATACTATGCTTCTGCTGTCTTAGCACCACCCGGCTGGGGACCTTTTGCTGCGTGGCTTACCGGCTGGAGTAACTGGCTGGCCCAGATCACGGCGGCACCGTCCGGCAAGTACAAACCGCTATCTCGTTCGCGACGGGTATGGACATAGAGTTGACTGTTTGAGTAGTCAATTATGGAATTGCGGCCATGATACTGGCGGCGGCTAGTATCAATGACCCGTCTTACGTCCCCACGGATTATCAGACTTTCCTGTTGACGGTCTTCATCATGATTCTTCATGCGATCCTTTCCTCTATGCCGACACGTTGGCTTGCACAGTTCAACTCCGCCGGTTCCACGTTCAACTTCATTGCGTTGATTGTGGTCATCATAATGATCCCAGCTGGTACAGACCGTACAGAGCGCGGTCTACCCCGTTTTGCCCCATCGAGCGAGGTCTGGGGCACAATCTATGAAGGCACATCCTTCCCAGCTGGTATATCAGTCCTGATGTCCTTTATCGGCGTCATCTGGACCATGTCAGGCTACGACTCACCATTCCATCTTGCGGAAGAATGCTCCAACGCTAACCTGGCTTCTCCGCGCGCCATTGTTCTGACATCCGCTACTGGGGGCTTCTTTGGCTGGTTCCTTCAGCTTGTCGTGGCATATACTGTCGTTGATATCGACCTAGTCCTCGAGTCTGAGCTTGGGCAGCCCTTCGCTGCCTACCTGATGCAATGCATGTCGCAGAAGATGACGCTGGCCATCCTTGCGCTCACTATTATTGCCGGCTTCAGCATGGGTCAAGGATGTATGATTGCGGCAAGCAGAGTAACATTCGCGTACGCGCGTGATGACTGCTTCCCGTTATCCAAGTACTGGAAGAGGGTCAACAAGCACACGCAGACACCTGCAAATGCCGTGTGGTTCAATTGCGCAATCGGCATACTGTGCCTGCTGCTCATATTTGGTGGAGAGTTGGCCGTTGGGGCGCTCTTCTCGATCGGTGCCATCGCAGCTTTTGTGTAAGTGCTGGTGAGCATGGTGTGGGCGCTCTACTGACATCTGATAGCGCCTTTACCATACCCATTGCCATCCGTGTCTTCTTCGTAGGCAACCGCTTTAGGCCGGGTCCTTGGAACTTGGGCAAGTACTCCAGCGCTATTGGTAGCGTTGCATGCATCTTTGTCTTGCTCATGATACCTATCTTGTGCTTCCCCAGCGTAACCGGACCGGACTTGACGTAAGTCTCACCAACACTTCCACGCTACTTTGACAGGACTAATGTATCAATAGCGTAGCAGACATGAACTGGACATGTGTCGTTTACGGTGGTCCGATGTTCTTAGTGACGATTTGGTGGTTTGTTTCCGCACACAAGTGGTTCAAGGGCCCCAAGGTGAACATCGAGCACATGATGCTTGGACGGGAAGAAGCCGTTCTGATTGGACAGGGGTCAGTGGGCGATGGTAAAGATGGTGATAACTCGTTGGGTGATATGAAAGGTCCGGAGGAGATCACAAAGTCTTAAATCAAGGTTGACCCTGTTGTGCGAAAACTCGCATGAACAGTGTCACAGGACATGGTAGATTACTGAGTTCTCTCGGGCCTACTGTTCGAATGGGAAATCATGCCAATTAGTCCGAATGTGTTCATGACAGTGATGCACTGGCTGGAATACGGTCCTCACGGACATACCTCGTCACACAAGTGAGCCTGATTCTCCTGGCGGATTGACTAAGGCTACACCTTGGTTCATTCGTGTCGCATAATAAGCTTTGCGGGACCACATATGCGTATGAGCGTGGTGTCGCGAATTTTTGGGTGGGTCAGGTGCTTGTCACTGGCCCCGCGCTTCGGCTGCAACACGGCATGTGGCAGGGCACAGGGCACATGAGCGAACTTACGTCACCTTTGATCGGCAAACTGTAGACATGCTTGAAGCGACTTCATTGCAAATTGTCAGCTGAGCTGTTGTGACATGCCGCACCACATCTAGTTATATTTTTATTTGAACGAGTTTTTGCCATCAACCAACTACTCAACCATCTGGTTGACCAATCTTCAGTAGTATAGTGGTCAGTATTTCCGCTTGTCACCTTCACAGGCAACGCGCGGGAGACCGGGGTTCAATTCCCCGCTGGAGAGCTCTCATTTTTTGTTTTTGCATGTTGGTTGAAGACCCCAGCCGTGTGATTCCACCAGCAGGATGTCCACTAGTTCGATGTGGGGAATGCCGTGCGTCTTTTGAAGAATCTGTACCTTTTTTTAAGCCACGTCACGAAGTCTACACTACTGTTGGTCTATCGTGAGTGTCATGTCGTACTTCGTGCAAGTCCTTGCCAAGGGCGCGGCTCGCGCCTGCGGTGCCTCCGCCGATGGGACCCTCGCAGCTACCTCCACCCCCAGCATACTCCCCGGACCGTCCGGAATACACCAAGACATCACGATATTCAGAACATCTCCCAAGGCTAAAAATATAGACGTCTTCTCACTATTATACTCGAATGCGCAGGTACGACGCGTACCGCGACGCTGTAAAACGGATAGCATGCGTATGTCGACCAAGACAACCAAGGCGCACCACTTCCTCGGAATCCCTTCAGCCTCCAAATAAAGATGAGGCTCTTTTTAGAAGCCTCAATCTGTTTCAGATCTACAATATACTTCATCGTAATGACGCTGACGCCAACTAAGCCAAGACTGACGAGAGGCCAAGGTATCTCCCCGAGCAGCAGAAACATGTAATGCGATGAACTCGTCAGCTTCAAACCGTACCGTGGAATTGCAGCAAAATACATCTCTCTATTTACATCATCCCTTCGACAATCTCCGTTTAGAATTCGCGTATGTGAGAAGTCCCAGCAAGTCCGTGAGCGGGATGTGTAACCACACTCCGCAAATACCATATCTGACCGCAAAGTCCGACCACAGCGCGTTCGATACGTAAGCCTCTGTCATGCACCAACTTGTCACCAAAATCCGCTAGTAGTATGTTTTAGCTAGAAAGATCAGTGCCAGAACCTCTGTGCTCAAGACAAGCACAGCGAAGCTCTTGGAACCGGACACGCCAACGCCGCCAACCCAGGCTGGCCATCAACCTGACACCCATTGACTACGAATACACAGCCGCATAATCCGGCGACGTTGGCATCCCAAGAGAATACCGCCGTAGCATTCGTCACCTCGTGTAGCTTGTCATCTCGACCATGTCTTGGAAGGACCTCTCCCAAGTCCCTTTTCTACCCCCTTCTTAGTCTTCTTATTCACACATACATAGCTGGCACCCAGTAGCAACAAGATGTTCGGACATCCAAGCTACGCGCCCATCTCCACCCCTTCGCCATCCCCTTCCACCCGTTCCAAAGCCATGTACGCACCTCCACGATTCTTGACCGGCAAGTTCTTCATCTGGCTCTGTCTTTTCCTCATCGGCTTCCCCATCCTCCTCTGGAACCACCCCAACTTGGAGAACCTCTCCGTTCCGTATGCCCGTCCACAACCGCGACCAATCCCCCAATTCGCTGCCCACGGCGACTCCAAATGCTTACCAGAAGTCTCGGCCGAGCTCATCGAGGCAGCGACTGCGAAACGCGCTACATGTCGGAAGTACTCACCTTTTGCAACGGGGCGGGCGCGCATCGCGACTGTGACAGCGCATTTCGGCAAGCCCCAGGAACACTACCAGAAAGCGTTCAAGACGCATCTCCAACATGCGCTGGTGCATGGTACGGAGGTCAGGGTGATGTGCGATCCGATTGTGGCTGATCTGTGGAACAAACCCGCTTTCATCCTCAACCTACTCATGCGGGAGATGTTGAAGCCAGAGAAGGAGCGGTTGGAATGGATACAATGGGTTGATCGGGACACCATCATTCTCGATCAATGCCGTCCGATATCGAGTTTCCTGCCACCAGAGAAAGCGCGCTTCGGGTCCTGGTGGCGCCGTGACGACAACGAAACAACGTCAGCACCAGCGAATACAACAAACCTCCTCGTAACGCGCGACTGGAACGGTCTCAACAACGGCATCTTCCTCCTCCGCGTCAACGCCTGGGCCATCGAACTCTTCACCGCTATCCTCGCATTCCGCCACTACAAACCCGAGATCGACCTTCCCTTCACCGAGCAATCTGCCATGGAAGAGGTTCTGAAAACAGAGCAATTCAGAGACCAAGCGAGATACGTGCCGCAACATTGGTTCAACGGGTATGAAGAGGAAGGCACGCAGAAGTTTCTGGAGAGGGAGGATGTGGAGGGGTTGAAGGAACGGGATGTTAGGAGGGGGGATTACCTTGTTCATTTTGCGGGGAGGGGGAACAGGGGCACTTTGCTGATGGCGTGGAGTGGTATGTTGGAGGGAGCGGGGGATGTTTGGGAGGAGGGGAGGGTGCAAAGAGATGTTTCGGGTGAGGTCGCGGAGTTTTGGAGGGATCTTGGGTATGGGGTATGATGGCGTATTTGGTCAGCTAGCTCTATTGTCCGTTCAGAGATCGTCTTATTCCAATTGTATTATATACCCTTCCAATTCAATAGTAGCTTGAGCTTGGTGCATAGTCTGCTTTTGTGCCTGGAAATGCGCCAGCAGGAGGGTTGCGGTCGTCCTCGTCTGCGCTGTCGTCTTCGTTCCCTTCGAAAGCTTCGCTTGGATCTGGTGGTGCCCGCATGCGGATCAAAGCATCCTCGTCGAGCGCTGGGACAATGAACATCTTGGTGGTGTGATACTCGCGTCCTGAAGGCATGCTTGCTAGCAATGGCTCTGAGGGAGGTACTATTTGAATGCCAACCTGGTATAGTCAGTTAATCATGCCCAATGAACCAGCGAAGGCGGGTATACATACAGTGTCGTTCTGCTTCTCCCATTTCTTCAACAACATGTCGACAATCCGTCCTTCTTCGAACTTGCCAGCATCAGTGCCCCAATCTACACCTTTCTCGATCTTACGGTCTTCCCTCTTCTCCTGCCACTCCTTCTTCAGTTTGGAGAAACCAGATGACTTCTTCTCTTCTTCCGCACCCAGCGATGCAAAACCCAGCTCTTTCTTTGCGCCTCGAAGCCACGCAATGCCGTCGCCTGTTTTACCGCCCCCTTCAGCATCGCAGGCGAGGAACCGACAAGCCTTGCCTTTGGCGGTCCTCCTCAGATCATCCACGTATTTCAGCAAATCGTCGTTGATCTTGGAAGACCGCCCCAACATAGCCTGGGCTTTCGCAGCGTGTTCTGAAGAAGCAAGGCACAGTCGAGCGAAGAGATGCGCGCGGACCTTGGGTATATCGACGCCCCTGAACATCCAGTCTTTGTTCTGCTTGTTCCGGTCTTCTATCACGACCGCTGGGTATGGATCGTCTTTGAGGACGGTGATGAGTGTAGCTTCAGCCATAGTGAGCTCCGCCAACGCTCCGAGCACAGCCGCGGATATGTCTATAGCCGCGGGCTGCGAGTTGTACTGCCCTGCCCGGTTCACCAAGTATGTGTGTATGGAGTTTGCTTCGAGAAAATGCTTCATAGCCGCACCGATTGCGGTTGCGCGTTGTTCGGGCGTGGGTACGGTCGCATTGTAGAGGGTATGTAGCTGTGCTCGAGCCTGGAGGCTGTATACGTATGCCAGTGTTGATAGAGTATAGCAAAGCTCGCTCTCAAGGCTCTTGAGCTTCACTCTTGCTGGCTCGCGACCTGGTATCGAAGACCCCAGCGTCGAGCGCCATTCTACTTCTAGCTCCTTGACCAAGACCAGGTCGATCTCTTCGCCGGCACAGCTTGCACCACTCAGTCCTGCATCGAGAGCGAACAGGTATGGTATGTAATCGTTGAGGGCGGATGTTACGGTGGAGAGGTTCGAGGCCTGTGAGGCAGGTGGTATGCGCTTGTGTCGCTTGAGCACGTCTCGAAGGACGCCTCGCGCAGTGGTCGCGCAGTTCGGTAGGGACGGATGGGTGCTGCTATTGAAGTAGTCGGTGAAGGATATACTGGAGGTAGTTGGTAGGACGAAGGGGAAGGGCATCTTGCTGGGTGTCGACTGTTGCTGGTCGGAGCGGTCGCTGACGCAGGTACGCGGTGGTAGCGGGGTTGGGGAGCTAGCCTTGGCCTCATCATATCAAGAGCCTGGGGAGCCACAAAGAGTCGGGAACACACGCCTGGAACAGAAGACCTAGAAATTTGAGGTTTCACGTCAGTGGGAAAAGAAAACATGCGAACTGTACCACTGCAATTGTAAACTGGTTCCAATAATTCGTGCTACATCAGTCTCTCCTCGGACATGTATATGTACAGTTTCGCCAGTACGAGAAGGTTGGTATGTTTCTTCAGCATACGCTTGCCGAACGCCATAAGCCATTGTATTCGTCTGGTAGTGTCTCCCGCTGCGTGTCGTGTATGTTCTGCCCGTTGTCCGTCCTTCATGCAAGCGATCACCGCTGTTGGCGGGCTGCTTATCGCTTCAACGCATCGTCGACGTAGTTTTGTTGGGCAAAGAGGTATCCCTTAACCTTTGCGTCCTTGAGAAGCTCGAAGTAACGCTCTGTTCAGCCTGTGTTAGCCTTCGCTCTGACATGGCGTACATCGTCAGCCGGCCTTGCACCGCTGCTACGAGCCCCAAATTCTACCTCTTTTCGTTCTGCGCGCGTCCTTCTTGCCCGCGAAACAGGAAAAGACCTACCTCGCAAATGTCCACACTTCTCCAAGTGGTTCACCCCCTCCCTCCGGTAGCACTTGCCCATCTCGTCCCTCACCAACCTCGCCATCATGCTCCTGACCCACTGCTCCCTGATAATAGCATCTTGCGCGCCCTTGAGCGCAGTGTTGTCCTCGTAGTCGACACCGTCAAAGGTTGGCGCAACCTTGGGCTTTTTGGCAAGGAAGAGTTCGGACTCTGGGGTCGGCATTGCGGCGGCGGGGAGTGCGTTCGGCGGTGGCGGTCGTGTATATGGTTTCCGAGGACTCCGTCGAGTGGTTTGGAGACGTGCGACGGGGCAATTGGCGGCGTTGCGAGGTGTCGTGGTCGTGATTGTTGGTGAGCTTTGAAAGGGCCGAGCTGCGATTGGCGGCGGTGCACGTGATGCTGCATCACCACCAGCGCCTTCCAAGACCGCGCAGGGCCACTCTCAGTTTTCGGTATGGCGTTTTTCTTTCTCTCTTTTAGATACAATTAATCCATGTTCATGTCACTCCGTCTTTGTCCTCTTTCTTGCCCCGATCCCACCACCCTCCCATTGCAACACCCCAACCCGCACCCGTCTGCTGATTCCCATCACTTTGCAACTTCGCATCTCCTTGATACTTCACATGCCATCTCGAAGGATCGAATCTGATCTCTCTCATGGAAGAGTATAGCAGTCTAAGTCTTTCCTCTTTCTCTTGTTCACAAAGTGGGCACATGCGCTCGAGCCGGACAGTGTGCAGGGGATGTACACGACCTTCTTCGCAAGTCGGCTGGGTATCGTTGTCCTCTAGAACTGGAAGATCCGGCGGTGAATTTCTGGCTCTTGAAATGATAGTAGGTGAGGTCGAGTGCGAAAAGGCAGTTCTACCCTCTGCGTTTGGAGTCAGGAGAACGACGGTAGTTGACAGAAGATCTGTATGACATGTCTTGTTATGGTCTGCTTGTACAGCAGAGTGTAAAGTCTGCGAAGTATCTCCGTACGTGGTTGCTCTGTCTGATCTTTCGATCGAGTCATCGTCTGGCACCAACGTCATTTGTGAGTCTCTGCCCTTGCGACTGCTTCCCGAAGAACTCTCGCCTCCGGTAGCTAGATCCTCATGCTGTGTTGATGGCGAGTTCGACTTCTTCCTACTCTTCGTCTGCGCATTCTTACAGTGCCTAACCGGCGTCTCTGAAAAAGTTGAGTGGCCGCAGCCAACAAAGATGTAAAGTCGATAGTAGCACATTGCGTTGACGTTGACAACAGACTCTGTCTGGGAACATGGGGCTTTGTTTAAGATGTTGGCGTAGTGAGTGGTGATTGCTCGCTGAACACGCTGTTATGAAACGTGTACCAGTAGTGCTTTGTCTACTTCACCGCGGATATGTCTAATTTCGTATTGACAAAGACTCAGCGAAGGGTGAGACCCTGTGAGCAAACGGTAGTGTGAGTAAGAGTACACTATGACTGAATCGCACTGACAATTCTGTGGGCCTACACCCTACACGGCTGTTATATTACAATTTTACATACAGTGGTATCTTGAAAGGACTACTTTGAAGGATTTTGACACGAACACCGACGCTATGCTGGATGCTACATGGAATCGTTGAAAAGTCATCATACCGCCGTCTCCTTCTCTTTTGCGACATCAGAATTACTTGTCTGTGCCTCAGGGTCGAGCGGCAATGACCCCTTGCTAGCCCTCTTCTTCCGCCTCTCTGCGCGCTCGGCTTCCCTCTCGAGCCTCTTTGCCTTTTCTACTTCGATTCCAGTCTTGGTCTCCTCGTGCTGTTTGTCGAGCTTGTTACGCGTGATCAAAAGGCTGACAACGAGACCCACAACAGAAAATGCAACATAGAGTATCCACATGGTGCTCAGTGAGTCTGCGAATGCCTTCCGCGCGACGAACT